>NC_143581.1:64222617-65696992 GCF_048544385.1 Mastigoproctus giganteus
CAAATTGAGGAAAGACAGATGTAGGATAGATGTACGGAAATTTGCCTTTAGCCAGTGGGTAGTTGGTTGGTGTAACACTTCCATCCCTTGTTGTGGAAGTTGATAGCCTAAATAAATTTAAGGTTCAGCTGGACAGGTATTTCGAACGAATGGAGGGGTGAAGTGGAAGGGATTTTTTTTTTTTTTTTTTTTTTGGCTGATGCTGCATAAGCTTGCTTTCTTGCATCATATGCCTCTACTAATGCTAATGCTAAGATACTCAGCCCAAATTTATCATATTTCTTTCCTAAAATATTGCCTTCAAAACAATATCATTCTGAAATTTGCCAGGGTCAATTTAAATCATAAATTTTGGACATAAAGCAACTAGCACTTGCAACATCGCTTAATATAGTTAAACTTGCCTTAAAATCTCAGTATTCCAATAAACAAAAATGCCTTTCCCAGATTAGGAAACTTTGCAACAAATTAAAAATTATCTATATCCAGACGGTTGGTCTGTATTGAAAATCTCTCCATGGATTTTAAATGTGAACAAGCTACAGAAATAAAAAAACAGACACATTAACAAATTGAATACATTAACGAGGGTATCAAGACAGGTTTGTACAAGTTCAAACACATGCTCGCAAGCTTTTGACCAAGTGCATATGAGTTTGTTGCCGACCCCCCCCCCACATGCATACAATGTGCTAACACACAATCAGACTACTTCAGCTAGTGCCTGAACGCCCCCTTGCCCAACGTGCAACATACCTAAAAAACACTTCATAATAGATATTGAATTTGGTCTTCATAATGTTCAAATTGAGGCATAAATTCAAATTGAGGAAAGACAGATGTAGGATAGACGTGCGGAAATTTGCCTTTAGCCAGCGGGTGGTTGGTTGGTGGAACAGACTGCCATCCCTTGTGGTGGAGGTTGATAGCCTAAATAAGTTTAAGGCTCAGCTGGACAGGTATTTTGAACGAACAGAGGGGTGAAGTGGAAGTGGGTTTTTTTTTTTTTTTTTTTGGCTGATGCTGCATAAGCTTGCTTTCTTGCATCAAATGCCTCTACTAATGCTAATGTTCCACAAAAAGATTATTTATTCAACAAGTTAACCAAGTGGTGAATAACATAAAAGACATGCAACTAAAAATAGGGTTCTATGTATCATACTGAGGTAAATTTCCCTTATTCTTCTACAAATATTGATATCAACGTAGAATGAATTGAGCATCGTAGCTCTGTTATACGCTATCAAATTTAGTGTTACAGCAATTATTACAAATAAAACAATTGTGTTCCAAACAAATTAATGTTTAACTTGAATAAGCATTAGACAGCCGTGATAAGGTAGACTGACTGATGCTCATCATTCAAAACCAGTTCTTCATGTTTCATTCAAATCTGACTATTTCAGTAGAAATATACAGGTTTACACTACATATCATACTTAATTTATTCAGAAAGTGCCGAGTCACTAGAAGTTTTCTTCTCCAAGAATGCACCCCCCCTCGCCACCATCAATGGGATTTGAATAGATTAATTTTATGGACATGACATTCAAAAATAGTGGACAGCTGGGTATTCTAGTCGTCAATCAGTTTTTGTTGAAATAAAGGCAAGAAATAGTTTAAAGTGGAACATTGAAATTTTACTCTAAATTCTATGCTTCGTTATAAAAAAAAAAAAAAAATACTGTACAGTGATTACATGATTACTATACAGCAAAACTGAAGGAGAAATCAAAGCTCTCTAGCTAACTCTTGCCAGCACATCACAGATGCCACTCAGGAATGGGAGGTGACAAGAAGAAAGATGATTTTAATTTATAGAATATCAAAATAAATATGAAGACTACAGGACTTACACTACAGAACTAAATTAATTATAAAATATTGGATATGTCAACTATTTCTAATTAAACAAGTTTTATTATCATTTTATAAGTTTGTTAGTTTATTATTTTTGTTAGTTACATTGGCTTTTTTTTATTATAATAGTTTTCTTGAGCTTTAATAAATTTTACAGCCACTGCTGCTGCTGCTGTCTGTATGAACAGAACTGTATCCTTTAATCTTTATTATTCTCAACGTAGCCAGAATAATAAGTTAACTATTTCAATAAAATATGAAAAGCAAATAAAATAATGCTTTTCTGCATTATCTGGTGTATTTTTTTTTTTTTTTTTTTTTTTTTTTTTTTTGGTAATGCCATCTGGGGATGCTGTCATTCCTCCAGTGATGGTGACAATACACAAGTTTGGGCTCTTCAGAAAAGACTACATTTGTCCACATATCTAACCTAAAGTAACGAATATTGTTTTTACCATATTTCTTCGATTCTAAGATGCACCTTAATTTCAGTACCTTAATTTCAGAAAAAAAAAAAGCCTTGATTCTAAGAAAAATAAATAAATAAAATAAAACACTAAAATAAATCTAACAAATATTTTTATTATAATAGAATTAAATTTACTATCAACAATAGTACCGGTATTTATCAGTAGGTATGTTATTCATCACTTCCTTCTGAATCTTCTGAGCCGTCGATATCTGAATCAATATCAGCATCTACTTCACATTCAGGGTCCTTCTCAGCCATCGTTATCTTCATTATTCCACAATATATCAGCTTCTGAGCCATCAAGAGCGTTAGTGATGCAGCCACACAACATTTAGCCAGTCTTCCACAAGCTCTGCCGACATCCATCCATTTTTTTGTGTGCACGCACAATAACATCTTTGGGGAAAATTTCATTCTT
The DNA here is from genome assembly GCF_048544385.1 of Mastigoproctus giganteus. Lineage (NCBI taxonomy): Eukaryota > Metazoa > Arthropoda > Arachnida > Uropygi > Thelyphonidae > Mastigoproctus > Mastigoproctus giganteus. The sequence continues at coordinate 64,225,368 of NC_143581.1, forward strand.
CAGTATGGTTTTTCTATTTAAAATTAAATATGGTGGCAACTTTCGACCATCAACGGTGATGCATAGCATCACAGTGATACGCTGTTTTTCGTAGCCTGTGCTGCTTATAATCTTGATTTCTTTAGCTCCTTTAGCGTTGACTGGCATATCGAAGAAGACTGGGGTTTCATCGGCATTTCCAATTTGACTAAACTCATAGTTTCTTTTTTTCTTAATTTCATCACCTGTCGCTGAAAGTTAATCAGCTTCTGTTGAAAGTCTGCAGGAATTTTTTTTACAGAATTTTTCGGCACCTTAACAATAATCCACTATGACGCATGGGTCTGTCGCACCAGTCGCGACTGCCTTTAAAAATTATTTTCTCTATTCCGAGGGACTTGGCAATTTCTCCGGCTTTCAATTGCATGGCTTGTCGAGTGATGGGTAATCCTTTTGTGCGTGTCTCCGTTAAAAAAATGTATCACAGCTTCATTGACTTGTGGAAATCTTCCATTCTTAGGGCCTGTAAAGCACTTGGTTGTTGCTTTGCATGAAAATATGGAATTGCGATCATTTCTCCAACAACGAACATTTACTTCACTAATATCAAAATGTCAACCTGCAGCTCTATTTCCATGTTCTTTTGCATACACAACTTTTCGTTTCAATGCGACTTCATAGTGCAATCTTTTTGACATTTTAATGTGCAATAAGGGATCAAAATTAACGAAATACAGTAACTCCACTTCTTACGTACTTTCAAAGATACAAACAAAACTTCCTAATTTTAGCTGAGTGAGCTCCACTATAATGAAATAACAGTGGCTTCACATTTCGAAAGCATGTGAAATCACCCATGCCACTTTATTCTCCAATGGAATTGGAGAATGCGATAATGGCCAAACTTGGAGGCGGGGTTTCCATGTAAAAAAAAAACATGTGGTGCTGTACAAAGTGCGGGAAAATTCAAAAAAAAAAAAAAAAAAAAAAAAAATTGTGATTGTAAGACGGCATCGATTCTAAGATGCACCCCATTTTTAGAGACGTTTATAGGGGAAAAAAGTGTGTCTTAGAATCGAATAAATACAGTAATCAGATACCAGATTTACCTAATGTGTGATGTTATTCAATTAAAAATAGTAACAGTTATTTTAGGTAAGATACGTGGGCAAATATGGTCATTTCTAAAAAGCTTAAACCCAAGCACTATTACTGGAGGAACAACAGCAAACCCAGATGGCAGACTGAAAAACGTAATGCAAAGAAGCATTATTTTAAACTACTACAATTTTTGACAACCTGCATTGAAATAGCACCCAGTTCCTTAATTGTACAATGGACCCACACTTTATGATATTAATCTGTTCCAGAGACACTATCGTATCTTGAAAATATCGTAATGTGAACTCAATAACACATTGTTTTCTGGCAATTTGTTACAAGACCTCGGAAGTTGAAATTTTTGCTATATAACTAAGCTATTTATCTCTCTGAAAGATGATTTTTATAACAGAAATTGTACGTATAGATTAAAAAAATTGATTAATACTACTATATTGATTAAAACAAAACAAAAAAAACGCTTCATCTAAAGGATGCAAAAACAAAACACGTGACCAACATGTTTAAAATGCTGCTATTGGATGAAAGGAAGGACCATGTGATTTCAGTCGGAGACAATTGTAAGCCCATCCCATCTTAAAGTGAAATAACACTTTAAGATACGTTAAGATATGTTTGGTTATAAGAATCAATTTTGAAAACCATTGTGATATTTTTCTAAAGCACATTTCTGGAAGTTACTACCATAAAAAAAAATAAAAACAATTTGCAGTTTCCGGTTTACTGGGCTTTTCTGTTATTTGCAATAATACTGATAGCTGTGGGTTTTTATGGTGCAATGTATTTCCCCTTCCATGAAATCTTTAATCATATAAAAAACATAAGTAAATTTTCAGAATCTTCTCTTTATTCCCATTTTTTAAGCTTCGTAAACTTGTTAATCCATATCTTACTCGTGCGTAGTGTGTCAGTTGCAACTTGTGCTTGCCATGTTTTTTTGTTATTGATTGCTTATCTTTTTTACTATTTTAAATTTTACAACCCCTCCCCCCAAATGTTTGAACAGAAATATCAACTAATTAGTATGTACATATTACAGTATGTATTAATCTATGTATGTAAGCATAAATTTAGTTTCATTTTTCTAACCTGTGGAAAATATTCTTCTGATTTTCACATATCACTTAATTTTGTTAATTGCTAATGTAATAAAGTGTAAATTTGTGATCGTTACTTTTATAGCAGTGGTTAATATTCCTCCCATTTTCACTTATTAGAATCACCATTTAATGGAATTAAAATTCAAGTCACAAACGTGATCACAAATTTCCCCCATATCGTAGAGTGAACAGTATTTTATTATGGAGAGTCCATCGTAAAGTGATTTGATCATATAGCGAACGAATTGTAAAGCGGGGGTCCATATAATAAAATTTCAATTTGTATGGACAGCTGAAAATAATAGATTGTGCACTGAATCTGTACAAAGTAACTTGGAATTTTTTTTATATACCTCTTAACTATTTGCAAGTGAAAGATGTTTTCTCTAAAAAAAAAATGAAATAAGTAATTTAGTTCTATTATATTAACTACCTTCTTACAATCTTTTTTTTTTTTTTTTCATTTTTATTTATTTATTTTTGCACCAAACTTTCCTTGTATAGGGAAACAAACTTGTATACAAAACTTTCCATGTATGTCTGGGATTTTTATGGAATGAAACTGTATCTATTTTGAAATAATTGATGCAAATATATGAAACTGATATCTGTCCAGATCTTATGAGGATGATACTTGGAAACACTTGGACAATAACTTACAACAGTTTGTTAATGACTGATTCACACCACAAGGATTACCACTAACTTCCTGTATAGTCGTAGCCTAGTGGTCAGGCGCGCGGGTGCATAAGTACACGTGCCTTGAGTGACCGGGGTTCAAGCCCGTGACTGCTGAATACGGTGCTGTTTCTTGTATTCTGTCTATTTGTGAACTCCTCTGACCGTTTGGTCGTCCCGGAGTATAAACAGAAAATTTATTTATTATTATTTATTATATTCTTTTGCTGCCTGCCTATATACTGCAAGGTATATAGGCAGGCAGCATGGACAAAAAACTGAAAAAGTGCATACAGCATGGACAAAACTCCACACACTAACTGTCTCACTAACGGAATGCCACCCCACCTCAATGCATATATTCATCTACAGGTACTCACATTACATATTAAATAAAAATTAGTACAAATATACTTGGTCTCAGCATTTGATCCACTATATCATAATGTGTCCATACTTTCATGTTTAAAATTCTTTTCTGAAGCTGCAATTTCTGTAATGATTATTCTGAATTTGAAAAGAGGGATAGTAAAATTTAAAAATAAGAAAAAGAAAATTATTAATGTATTTAAGGAAATTTTATTATTTTTTTGGAACAATTGTTAATTCCTCAATTTTACATTTTACTTATTTCTATACTCAGTTTTTCTGGTCCTTTCAGAAATGTTACATCAAAGTTTTGCCATCTTTTGATTACCAATAAGTACAACTTTTGATGCTGACCGTTGCACGCTGGAACCAAAAGTGAAATAGAATTATTTGCCAATCTGATCTTACTTTTATTTCTTTACTCTTTATTTTATTTATTACATCAACATATTCATAATGTTTAGAATTCTGATTTTGTAAACTCCAGTTAGTTCTCAAGTCAGTGTATGCATCTGTATTTTTTATTTAAAAATTTTAATAAGTAATATCATTTGAATTATTTCATGCTAGTGGGGGTGCAAAGTGGCTGACAATGAGTGTTCCTCTTGGAAATTTTCGGAAAAGTCCCAAAATCACATTTAAACTCAAATGCAAAATATCTAGGTGTATCTGAACAGTTTGCATAAGTGAAAAAAAGTATAGCCTGTTTTGAAAGTATTTCTGTTTTTTATGCTGTACGACAAGATAAAAAAATTGTTTTATTATTTAAAGAGAAACATTTTCAACAAGAAAAGAATCTAATGCCTTTAACATAAGACGCTACGTATGTTCTATCCAGGTGAACTCAAAAATCATAAATCTATTTAAGATATTTGTGAACCCTCACCTGATTAACTTACCTGCTTGTAAATCTTACATAACAGTCCAGTAATCAAAATTTTCTTGTAAACAGTTATGACAATAAAATATGACTTCCTTCACTCTTGTGTTCATTTTTGGAAATATTTTTCCTTATAACAAGAGAATTAATTCTTAAATCAGAAAGAAAGAAACAACCTGTCTGTACTCTTTCCACTGAATGCATAGTTTATATCTATTCTCTATTTTTCCAAGTCAAAACTATCTCTCTCTCTCTCTCTCTCACACTTATTCTCATGTGGCATATACCGCATCCAGAAAAAGGACTAAGGATTTTATTTTGCCATATTTTCTAAAAGCATCATTTTTTTATTATTATTACAACACACACACACACACACACACACACACACACACACACACACACACACACACACACACACACACACACACACACACACACACACACACACACACACACACACACACACAGGCAGAAATCTTAAAGAATTAGTACATGAAGAATTATTAACAACAACAACGAAAAGTGTGTATACAATGTATGCATGAAAGATATTTTATGTGAAAACATTTTTGATGAAAATCAAAACCGTTTAAATTTTTAAAATCGAACAGCTAGAACTGAAGTTATGAACAATGTAAAGTTTTATGCTCATTCGTGCTACTTACTCTACCAAATCAAAGTTAGTGACTGAGTTGGCATCATTTAGGAAGTGACATCATTTGCATCATTTCTGTCTTCCATTTTCGTTACCAATTGGTTTTACTTCAGTCTGAACGATGTAAAGTTTTATGCTCACACCCGCTAATTACTCTTCTGAACCAATGTTAATCTTACAAAATATTTAGTATGAACGTTACATCATTCATACTAAATATTTTGGACTGAAGTAAAACCGATTGGTAACGAAAATGCGAGACAGAAATGATGCAAATGATGTCACTTCCTAACATCCTTGGCTAGGAGGAGTTACCAAAATCCAAGCCAACAGCCTAATTAGCCATTTGATTGTAGCCATTTGTTGAATAGTATGATGCCACAATCATACTTCCTTCTAGTTAGCACTGGAGGAAGTATGATTGCAACAATACAAGTATTTGTCATATGACTGCAACAATATAAATATTTGTCAACAATTTCTTTATTCATCACACATATTAGTTAAATTCCATTGTTAGGTGCCACTATATGTGTTTTCACATCAAAAGTGCAATAATTTCTTTTCTTCTTCTTCTTTTTTTTTTTTTTTTTTTTCTTTCAGATTAAAGGTTGATGTGTAAAATTTCACAATGGCAAAACAGAGCTACAACGCTCACCTTAATATAAATGGTGTTGTAACCAGATAAAACTGTTGGTTTGCAATCACACCAAACTGAAATAAACTGTACCCAAACTGTGTGTAACAAAGTGGTGTTTCATACTTAATAGGTGATCCGAAATTTTCATGTACCAACTGCAGAAAATTCCCCTACCAAAGTTCAGGATTCGACAAGACAGAGCTGCTGGCATATAGCAAAAGCCACAACGAACATATTACATCAGGTGTCTCACATAATATGCAATGGATCTCCAAATTTAATCGCACTAGATTTCTTTTTGCAGGACTGCTTGAAGGAGGGATCATCGTGCACACGCACACACTGATCTACACTTAAGTTCATCAGCAAATTACCATTCCTATATTACTTAAAGCAGTCAGGCCTACATTTTTTTTTAAATTATTATATTTCACCACGGAGAACCAATATAGCACCAGCACGGACATAAGAAAAAATTTACGTACATGAAAATCATTTAAACGAACCGTGTTAACACAATTTTTTAAAAATATACTTATGGCAGTCTGATCCACACAGTATGTTGCTGACTCATATCTACATCCAGTTCTGCATATATAAAAAAAAGTCTCACTCTCAGTCACTTACACAGTATGAGAAATATAAATCTTGTACAATGGTATGCAAGGTAATTTTCATTAATTGTAGATTACTTGACTCTGCATTAAATTATGAATCCATTTATTATAAATATACTCAAGTAGTAGAGAGCAACTTTTCTGGCCTGTGACAGCATTCACCTATCCCACTCCACAAACATACAGGCTTCCCCTTGCTTATAAAAGTCATTTATATCAAAAAAGAAAGTTAAATAAAAGTTGCATTTCACATATAATAAAGAAACTATACAAGTCAGTTTATAATGTAGCTGTCATTATATCAGACACTTCCTCCAAAGCTACATTAATGCATTCATTACTATCAAGAGAAGTTCTGTGGTTAACGCTGAAAGCCATTTGTGCACCACAATCTCAACCATTTCACCTGAGAAAAAGTGAAATCCACTGAGTGCAACTTTTAGTGGCCAAAAAAGGTGGTAATCACACGGAGCTACGTCTGGAAAATATGGAGGATGGGGTAATAACTTGTATTTCATTTCCTCTATATGATTCATTATAGAACAAGCAGTATGAGGACAAGCATTTTTGTTTCAAATTTCTAGCTTTAAATGATTCAGATGAATATCAGAATATCTGTTACTCATCACTTGTCCCCTTTCCAGTTATTTTTCCAGAATTACTCCTTTGTGAATGCAGAATGCAGTACATAACATTTTCCTGGCTAATGCTTGGGTACGGGCTTTCTTCAGTTGAGGTGAGCCTGTATGGCACTACTCTAAACTTGCACATTTGTTTTGCTGTGCAATAGTTCATCCTGGATTCATCTGCAATCAATGTCTGTTAAAGGGATCTCTTTCATGTCCACACCACTGAAGAAGTGCAAAACACACATTAAGTCTTTTCAAACATCAAACTCCTTGCCAACAATAGCTGACCTTAATCTCACATACCATGTCAATTCTTCAATAGTAATGTAATAGTTCACTCATTATTAGTTCTACTGCTATGACTTCTGGTGTCTTAAGATGATGAACTTGCCTGGATGAGGAGATCCTCAACATTTAATACTGTTCTTAAACTTATTCACCCAATTGTAGACTTGCCATTGATTCATGCACACTTCATCATAATGAGCCACAATTCTGCAATAAATTTCAGCAGTTTTATTTCTTCTGCATTAAAAAATTAGATTACACCACTTCACATCTCTACCTTGGTATATAACTGCAAGGGTGTAGCCATCTTAAAAATTAACCTTTACCAAATAATGCTGCACATGGGACCATGTGGGCACTCAGTTCTTATATAAAGAATTCAATCAATAATCTCATACAAAATTATTATCAATTTTTGTATATGCATTTTATGTCAGTTTTGCAATTTTCATTTTTGAATCTAACATCTTTCTGATTTATTTGTGTGAATTACAAAAAAAAAAAAAAAAAAAAAAAAAAAAATCAGTAATTAATTATCAAAGAAGTATCCATAAAGCATAAATACTAGGTGGAAGAAAGTAAACAGCCTCAACAGGCCAAGTAGTTGCCTCTCTACTATAATGTGCACTGTGTTTGTTTTTAAAGCATTTTAGATTTGTTTCCTTCTTGTAAATGGCTGATAAAAGGAAAGGTCAGTGCCCAAGTGATAGCACACTGTCAAGAAACATTGCAGAAATGCCATTAAAGTGACACTTAGTGAGATTGGATGGTTAAAGTATTTATACAGAATGGGCACTATTACATACTCCTTATATGATTAATAATTATTAAATATACCATTTCTATGTATAAAAATCTGATTATTGAATCCTTAGTCAGGAACACATTTCCATATCGTAAGATTACTTTGTATGGGAAAATTTGTTTCAACTTATAGAACTTTTTTCTAGAAACATAACCATCCATAAACTCAAGAACACTTGTATATTTCCAAGCCATAGACATTAAATGATTTGAAAAATTAGAATGACAATACAATATCACAATACATTAAACTTTGGATTATCTGAAGGGAAATGTTATTCAAAGAGCATACCAATGGGTGACAAAATCAAGATGTACATTTACCAGGCAATATTATAACAAATTTAAGATTTCATTATGTTTTTATATTAAACCAAAGCATTTTTTATTAATCTTTTAAAAAATAAAGCAAAATAAAGTCCCTACACTTCATCTGTCAGATCCTGCACTTATTTTTCATTCATTATTATGTTGATATATTATGTTTTATGGTCATGTAGCATATTAAATTGTCTTTTCATTTAACTATACAAGTATATTATGATTCGCTCTCATTATGAACCCAGAACTTAAAACATGATTCTCATTTCATTCACTTTCTACTGAATGTTCACTTTTACTTTTCTACCACTTATTCATTTCAATAGTACATTACTAACAAGTTATGAACTGATAAGTTTTGCAAGTAATTTAAAGTTTGATTTGTTATATTTTCAACCTTTTCACCTTTTTCTTTGCTTCATTTTTTTGGTAGAGGTATCCTTTTCAGATTTTTTTTATAAACTGTAATTGATTTTGTGAGCTACTTCAATCCTTTCATATCATATATAAATAAAGAGTTTGTTAATTCGTGGATTCTCTTACACATGCCACTAGAGTTTCAGTTGAAAAGATCACTGAATTTGATTTCCATCATATGTAACTGTAGTGGAAGTACTTTATTGTAAACAGTCACTGGAACAAAGCTTCAAAGAAATTTGAAATAGTATATTACCAAGTCAAATGAATGAAGGCATGCTATTTAATAGTAATATTTAATTATTTACATTTCATATAATGTCAACCAAACATAGTTAATATGCTAAGGTCAAACATGAGGTTTGTTTTTTGCATTAAATTACTGGCATAAAATTTTCTATGATTAAAAATGTACTGGTCTTAAAGTAATGCATAATGAAAAAACAAAATAATGAGAACTGATTTTATCAGGTTGTTTCATAGGGAAATTAGCCTGGTTGTAAGGAGTGTTATGATGCATAAGAAGCTGAGGTCTGTTTGTTGTTTGTTTGGTTTTTAGGAGCATTAGCAACTAAGGCCATATTGCTCCGGGGATATGCGGTGGTCATCCCTGACCTTTCCGCATCCTCCATATTTGGTGGCTCACGGGCTCGAACCCCGGTCTAATCAAGAAGCGTGTGCTACGCACTGCTGCTCCTGCCTACCTGGCTACGGAGGCCCCGAAGCTGAGGTCATAGTGTGCCAGAGAAATTAAATGTGCTGCCAGGGCAACATGATGTAGTGTGTGATTCATTGTGCATTTTCAATATTCATGCAAGAACAGGATCAGTTAATTGATAGCTACCAAAGTGAAAAGTAGTGCCATAAAAATTAAGAAATAGATTTTTAGAACAAAGATGAATGTTTCCATTGTTTGCTCATCTGTTATGTTTCTGGGTCACAGTGTATACCCAGCATCCTCCATTGTCACAATTTAATCAAAAATTATCAACATTTTCTCTACAAAGCTCCAACAATTGTGAAGAACACTCTTTCCTGTGGAGCTTTTGAAGATGTATCAATAAACTAGTGATGGACCAAGAGTAAACTGAAATTGAAAACAATGAAACTTAATGGGGGGCAGTGAAAGGATTCGATCTCGTGTTATCCAGTTTACCACTGAGCAATGGTTCTATGCTCATATATATATATTCTTGCCTCCCCTCCTGGTGGCACACATCGCAGTGAGAACTGGTAAATGTGATACTGCAGGTTCATGGCATGCAGTCCATATAAATCAGATCTACACGACACAACATACTTCCTGCAATGTTCAGAGGCCTTACAGAGTTTGTGCCTATCTGTGTGGTGGCACAGGCGGCAAGAGGAGAGCATACCCACTATTAAGGTAGGTGACCATAACGTTTTGACTGGACAGCGTATATTCATTCCATTCTCAATTACTGAAATAATCAATTGTAAATCATTAAATTATGCTCGTCGCTACAAACTTGGAACCGCTGGGGATACCACTTCAGACAAATGCAGGAATGCACACATTATGGTGCAAATAGACTCACAGCTAATGGTCACTTCATCTGATATAAAATTTAGTCACACATCAGTCTTCAAAGACTAGCTGTTCCACTTCAGCCACAGGGTCTGCAACTGAGATTGTTTTCCTTCACTTAAGTCATCATGCACACTGCTTCACCCACACATGAACTGTCTTTCTCAACTTTTCCATCTCACGTGACGGGCAACCCACCCCACATACAGCCTTCATCTCCTCATGGATTTGTTTTGCTTCTTTGCCTTACAAATGAAGAAATTTTATACTGGATCAAACCTCAACCATCTCCAGCATACCACTTCTTGCTGTATTCATAGTTCTAGTTCAGTAACAAATGGATCTAGAAAAACAAATAAATATACATTAAATTAGACTTGGTATGCATGAATAATAAATGCACAACTTCAAATCATAGCTCGAATATTTCTAGGTTAGGGTAAATTGTATTTAATTGTAATGCACAGGAGTTTTGAAATTGTTGCTATATACTGCATGTGTTGACTTTTTTTTTTTATGTGTAACCACAAACACGAGAGGTATTAGAACCTATAGTACTTAGTACTGGGCTTGGGAGCCTCCGTAGCCAGGGGTGGGCAGCAGGAGCAGCAGTGCGTAGCACACACTTCTTGATTACACCGGGGTTCGAGCCTGTGACCACCAAATACAGAGGATGCGGAAAGTTCAGGGAATGACCACCGCATATCCCCAGAGAAATATGGCTTTAGTTGCTAATGCTCCTAAAAACCAAATAACAACAACAACAGTACCGTGCTTGCGTTGGAGGTTGAGAAGACGAAAGATGATATTTGTTGGCATTGGATTTAAACTTCGTAGACTGTAATTTTCAGGAAATACGTATGAAGGAAGGTTGTTCCAGAAAACAGCAGTTGAATAAATAAACGAGGAAGATGAAAAGTTGGTTCTGTGAGTTTGGAGTTGGACAGTAAATAGATGTTGGCGGGTGGCGGCACGTGTTCGGACTGTTTTGAAAGAGAGAGAGAGAGAGAGAGCGAATTATAGAAGCCAATTCAGAAGAACAGTGCCCATGGAAATGACAGTACGTCTATGAGAGCCCCGGGGGTTAATCTTGGGGACTTGACTAAGTGACTTATCAGAAGTGTAATTAGTGAAGTTTGATTGAATTTCTTTATTGATTTGTTACGTTTCAAGTTTTCTGTTGCACGAAGTGCATAGATTAGCTGCCCTACGTTCTCGACGTCTGGGGTGAGCGGTTAGGGGTTCATCCCCCTAACCAGCTAAACGGGTATTGAGTTGGTGGGGCAGAGTGAATTTGGTTTAAAACTGTATTTCGTATTGTAAAGTTAAAGTTGTAAATAGTTGGCAATTACAGCCTTTTAATATGTTCGGCAAAAAGTCGAGCGCTGGCTCTCTTTCCAAGAAAAAAGCATATATTGAGATGAAAGCGGATAGTGAGTCAGAAGATTCAGAGAGTGGAAACTCTGAGGTTCAGGAAGAAGTGGAAGAAATAGTTCCTGAAGGTACTGGGACACCACAGGATACAGCTTCTAAAAAGGGAGAGTAGGAGACTTGGCCACCAGAAAAGAAATTAGAAATGATACATAGTATGAAGAAGTTGTTGAACTCTATGATAAAAAGTTCAGGACAAGGACCTGTGGTAACTGGCTTAGAAAAAATAGTGGAGGCACGAGAGAGACTAAGGGCTCTCCTATTACAAAGAGAACATCGAGTAACGGGCAATGTAGCAACCAAGATTATGGAAATATGGGATGATCTAGAAATGGTCATAGTAAAGTTGGAGATAGACCTACAAGTGAGTAGGGCTGAAAAGAAAGATACTCAAGAACAAAATAAAAAAGAATATGCTGCGGTGGTAAAAGAAAAGTGTGTTGCAAAACCCAGGGTAGCAATTATTACTACCAAGAACAGTAAACATAAATGTAGTGAAGACATTAAAAAAGATTTAATTAGAAATGGGAGACCTGAACTACAGAATGTTAAAGTCCAAAATCTAAAAACTGTTCTGGATAAGAAGATCGTCCTTGAAGTAGAGTCAGAAAAAGATATAGATATGCTCGCTGATTGTCCAAAGTTTAAGGAACTAAAATTGTGTGTAGAAAAGGTACAGAAGTGAAATCCTAAAGTTTTAATTTATGATGTGGAACTAGATGTGAATAAAGATGAACTGAAAGAACAATTATGGATTAAGAACTTGAAAGATTATGGAGTAAACCAAGAAGTATTCCAAGAAAGTTTTAACGTGATATCTGTGAACAAAGCAAAGAGCAAGAATTTGAATAACTGGATAGTGCAGATAGCAGGTCCAGTCCATAAACAGTTGATCAGAAAAGGACAAGTGTTTGTCAATTGGTCTGTCTGTTGGGTCCGTGACATTGTCACGGTGACGCAGTGTTACAGATGCATGGCTTTTGGCCATATTGCAAAGTCCTGTAAAATGAAAGCGTTCTGCGGACATTGTTCCACCGAAGGACATTCCTATAAAGATTGTGTGAACAAGGAAAAGCCACCTTGCTGTGTGAATTGCAAACGTAGAAAACAGACTGCAGAACATAATGCTGTAGACCATACTTGTCCCGAGTATGAAAAGGCAATGGCCTTAAATCGAAGAAGAACAGATTATGATTATAAATAGTGCTGTGCTTGGTTGGAGAGAGACTCAGTGTGAGACTACAATTTTATCGTAATTAAAATTTTTAACCGCCGTACGAGTAGAGGTCTTCCTCCACGAGGAAGGGGGCGGTAACTGTGGTCACACGGGTTGTTGTTGTTGTTGTTTGGTTTTTAGGAGCATTAGCAACTAAGGCCATATTGCTCCAGGATATGCGGTGGTCATTCCTTAACCTTTCCGCATCCTCCGTATTTGGTGGTGACGGGCTCGAACCCCGGTCTAATCAAGGTCACACGGGATATTTGCTTATCTCTGTGTGACCACAGGCTAAAAACCGATATAATGAACTATTTAATCAACAGAAATGTTTAGAATAATTTTGGCCTAATAACTATTGCAGTGATGATAAATCACACAAATAAAACTGTAATAAAACAAAAGATTAAGACTTTTGCACAGATAGGCAAATTGCCTGGGTGGCGCACTGGAGGTTCTGTTGCTTAAATGGAGTACATCTATGAGACAGTGAGTCGAGAGACTCTGTTAGAGATGAATGATTAAATAACCTAACTGCCCTCTTCGAACGAAATCAAGAAGCCTGAGAGAGGTTTTGGGAGCACCACCCCAGTTGTGGGAACAATATTCCACGGTAGGGCGGATTTGCGATTTTTACAGAGTGAACAGCTGTTTGGAAGAAAAGTAATGCCGAGAGCGAAAGAGAAAACCAAGTTTTTTAGATGCAGAGGAAGCAATATTTGTAATTTGCTTGTGTCAAGAGAGATTAGAAGTCAGGGTAATCCCCAAAAGAGATATATCATATTGCCTAGAAATCAGAGTGTCACCAAAGGTAAGCATAGGAGCAGAAGAATCCTTTTTGCGAGATATAAGACAAGACTGAGTTTTAGAAGGATTGAAATCAACTAAGTTGTCTTTGCCCCACTGGAGAATTACCTGAAGATCGGCATTTAAGGAACTGGTAGCAGATTTTCGAGAAGTTGAAGCTGATTGAGCAGAACAAGGTTTCTCAAAATGGAAAGTGGAATGCAATGTGCTATCATCGGCAAAACTATGGATAGGATTTCCAGTCAATGGAAGAAGGTCATTAATATACATGAGGAAAAGAGTGGGGAAAAGAACTGAACCTTGGAGGACACTGGCATTAATGGAGAAGTTAGAAGACAGAGAGCCATCTACCATCACCCTCAGTGAGTGATCAGAGAAAACTGGATAACCAATTACTAAAAACAGTTGGCAAACCATAAGATGGAAGCTTGTTTAGAAGACCTTTATGCCAAAAACGATCGAAAGCCTTTGAGATGTCAAGAGCAACTACTTGTGTTTCGCCAAACCTTTCCATTGAATTAGTCCATAAATCGGTAACATAAGCCAGAATATCACCAGTGGATCAACACTGACGGAATCCATACTGGCGATCATTGATCAGACAGAAGGTTTCTAGGTAGTTTAAGAGTTGGCAGTTAACTGATTTCTCCATTACTTTAGAAAGAGTAGAAGTAATTGCAATGGGACGATAATTGGATGGGAGGGATTTGTCACCCTTTTTAGGAACTGACTGGATATGAGCAAATTTTCAAGCAGAAGGAAAAACACCTTTGGAATAAGAAAGTGAAAAAAGGCGGCAAAGAATAGGAGTAAGTTCAGCAGCACAGGTTTTGAGAACAAGTGGAGAAATACCATCGGGACCTCGAGCTTTCTTAGCATCAAAATTCGTCAAAATCCTTCTGACATCCTTTTGACAGAAGACCACAGGAGGCATTGAATGGAGCGTGTTGGGAATGGTGGGGGATGTTTTACCAAGGTTATTAATACATGAGTTGGAAGAAAAATGGGAGGCTAGCAGGTCAGCTTTATCCTTGGCTGAAGTGACAACAGAACTGTCTGGTTTGGACAGAAGTGGGAGCAGAGATCCGCAAAAGTTATGGCCAATAGCTTTGGCAAGAGACCAGAATGCTCGGCTACCATTAGGGCAAGAAGAAAGTTTTCTACTATTAGCCTGTTCAAACTCTAGTTTGGACTGATTAATAACTGCTTTACAATTGTTGCGAGCTTTGGTGTTGGCACAAAACAAAACTGAAGAATTAGAAACAAGCCAATTACGATATGCAACATTCTTCTCTTGAACAGCCTTAGCACATTTATTGGAAAACCAAGGTTTAGATAAAGGGCGATATTTTAAAGTGGAGAGTGGGATAAAGGATTCCATTCCTGCAAGAACAATTTCACTGACACGATCTGAGCAAACGTTGACATCAGAAGTTTTGAAGCAGTAATCCAACCAAGGAAAAGAAGTCTCGCAGGTCATCCCATTTTGCATTCTTGTGATGCCAAACAACACGAGGTTGGGAATAGCCATGAAATAAAGGTTCCATCGGAGAAGAGACAATCACCAAGTTGTGATCTAAAGGACCTCTCACTTCGACCATGTACTTAGAAGGGTTGATTGTGAGAAAAAGATCAAGCGTATTGGCTGTATGATTAGGATTATCCGGTATTCTTGTAGGTAAATGAACAATCTGTGCAAGGTCATTAGTAATTGCAAAAGCCTCAGCATCTCGACCAGGCAGGGTCAGTGTGACTAGAAAACGGAAGCCAAACGGAAGAACTGGAGTTGTGAACATTAAAATCACCAAGGAAAATTACCTCACTGTTAGGAAAGTTGGACTGGAGAAAGTCAAGTTGCAAAGAGAGGAAGTCCAAGAGCTCCAAATGATTAGTGGAGTTGGGAGAACGGTAGAGACAACAGATGAATTCGACACAATGAGGTAGAGAGATTTTAAGCCAGAGAAGATCAAAGAGAGGAGATTCCAAATTGCCAAGTCTCTGACAGGGAATATCAGAATGGACATATGCACAAGTACCACATTTGAGGTGAAAGGAATCATACAGCGAATAATTTGGGCACCTGAGATGAGCAGTAGTTGAATCAACCGATAACTGACATTCTGTCAGAAAAAGTACATGGGGTTTGGCAGACTGCAAATGAGCCGACTGGGCTAGCCAGGTGGGTAAAGTGCCTTCCTGGAAACCCAAAGGACACAGGTTCGATTCCCGCCTCGGGCTTGGATCAAAGTACTGCAAAAACCTTGGGAGGTGCATTATGGCCACAGAAGCCTATGCGCCAACAACTACAAAAAAAAAGACTGCAAGTGGAAATGGACATCGTTGAGATCAGAATTGAGACCACGTATATTTGTTTGTTTGTTGTTTGGTTTTTAGGAGCATTAGCAACTAAAGCCATATTGCTCCGGGGAATATGCGGTGGCCATTCCCTGACCTTTCCGCATCCTCCGTATTTGGTTGTGATGGGCTCGAACCCCGGTCTAATCAACAAGCGTGTGCTACGCACTGCTGCTCCTTCCCACCTGGCTACGGAGGCACCTCGTATATCTGTGAAATTAATTAGGAAGTGCATGGGAGATTTAGATCTTTTTGCAGATAAGCTTGCTCTATTAGTCTGACAATTCATGGTGTATTCAATAGTAAGAAAAAGTGGGTGGGACATGCTGTATGAAGTAATGAAATTTTTGGATATGGCGTACACATGGTAAGAATATACCCAGATCCTTGACATAACGTGGCCTCGACAATGCTCCTCGCATACATGCTACTCGGACTCCCTCCAGTCACTATTTGGCAGAGTAGAGGTAGCAAGATTATACACTAGCTGATCTGGAAGCCTCCTAGAGAGTTACCAATAGGTTCAGTCCGGTGTACTAATTAGCGGCCGGCCTGCAAACACTGTTTTAGAGCTGTACCCTCGAAATGTAAGGAATATTGAATCTCGCCACGATTTTCATCCTAACCTCAAAAGTCATCAATCATACTGCCTGATCGAAGAGATAGGGAAAGGTTGACCAGAACTTAGCTCTAGAGACTAAACATGGGTTCCACTACTTCAAGCCTCCAATAAGCAAAGTGGTGGTATTGCACCGGTTGATGAGAGTCATCTGCCACCTAGTACTGCCTGGTAACATAGAGGGGCGACGTTCCTCCATGTGGTGTGGGCGCCACAACTTGACCCCTGCTTACGTTGGTTCACATCTGGGTGGTCACCCACCATGTACTTGTGCATGGAGGTTATACCCAGGATTACTAACAGTCCCACAATCGTGAAGTTGCAAGCAGAGGATTTGGCTGTCATGGACCGTCCGGACTTTGCTGAAATCGGGTACACTTGACTTGAGTGTCACCCGAATATCAGTTCCATCAGCGTTTTAGACTCCCATGTAGCAAGTACAGCTTGTCTGGTATATCTGAGAGAATGTCTGTGACAACCTCAAGGACCAAGGTGTGTGTGTGTGTGTGTAACAGTATAAAAATAAAATTAATACAATATGCCAGTAGCATGGCAAAACTTTATTTCATTCTAACTTTTAAAGCCATTATTCATATATACAGTGAAACTTCCCTTTAACGGACAGCCATGGGGAACGAAAATGTGTCCGTTAGAGAGAAGTTCTGTGTATATATATATATATATATACATATACACAGTGTTATTCAAAATGAAGTCCGGGGTTTCAAACAATTCCTGTACACACATGACCAGACATAAGAAGAAAGAAATATTTCCAGAATGCATGTATAGTAATGAAGTTTTTTTAAATACCTCATAAATGTTCAATATGAGAGCCTTTAGTGATCCGGCAGAAATCAACTCGGAAAAGGGATTCTTCCCACACACGGCTTAGTAAGTCAGGAGTGATGCTGTCAACGGTTTTGGTGATCCGATCTTTCAGTTCTGGTATTGTCGCAGGTAAGGGAGGCACAAAACTGTTATCGTTTACGAAACCCCACAGGAAGAAATCGCATGGTGTTAGGTAGGAAACCATGTCACAACAGAGCAGAACTGGCGTCACAGACAAACGAACGACTGCACGGCGGTATGCATCCAACGCCATCTGGTGGTTAGCCGTGCAGCATACCGAACATCGCGAGCGTGGGAACGAAACTTGAGATATGCGTTACAAATGATAATGACACATGCGCTTTCCCAAAAAAAATTCTGAAACCCTGGACTTCATTTTGAATAACCCTGTATATATATATATTTATTTATTTATTATTATTATTTCCCCCCCCTCTAAAGAGAGAAATTTCAAATGAGACCTACACAAATTCTTGGAGGGTACATATGGGTGACCTGTGTTTTTTTTTTTTTTTTTTGAGGTGATGCTATATAAGCTTGCTATTTTGCATCACTTGCCATTATTATTTCTACTACTAAACCCATACTATTAGGTATATGTGATTTTTCTCTCACTCTTCCAAAATATCACCTAGACTTAAAAAAAAAAGTATTAATGGCCCCAAATGTATTATACGTATACAAGTGTGTGTTCAAGGGGCCAATCTGCATGTTCTGCAGGTTGAAAAACCTATAATAATACAAAAAGGGAGAAAAACCTGGAATCTGCAATATATTCCCTACACCCTCACATGAGATTGGCTTAACATGACAGCCTCAAATGAAGATGACTTTAGAAATTCATCCAGTTGTTGATGGAATTGAACCCACTTGATGGGTTCAATGAATGAACCCGTCCAAACGAATGGCAGATGGTGAAGTATCATTCCAACTAGTCTGTCACAGAGAGCTACTGTCTAAACCTGCCATTCTCAACGGGGGCCATATGGGCCCCCTGGAGGCAACAGCATATTTAAAGGGGGGACATGGAAACTGAATGGATTAAAGATTTTTAGAGGGAGGAAAAGGTCTTTGCTGCTAAAATAATTTTTTCCTTCTCCCAATTTTAGGTAGGGGGCACTCTGGGTCACTATCGTTTCCTTTCATTCTCATAACGAGCATGGAGAAAATCTTGTTGGTGCTAAGGTGGACATATTGTTTCTTTCCTTAAAAAGCTTGAAGTCTATTGCAACAATATCGGACGTCGGGAATTTTTACAATTTCCAAACCTGAACATGATTGCAAAGGATGATGGCATTACTGTTTATGCGAAACATCTAAAGCAAATACACACAGATCTGCAGGAAAGATTTAATGACTTGTTAAACCTCATCATGTATTGGATTTTAGATCCATTTGAGGAACAACCTACCGATGTTGAGGCAGAAATTCAAGACAGTTTAATTGATCTTCAGAGTGATATAATTGCATGCCATAAGTTCAATCAATTTAGAAAAGGATGGGTTAAGAGTGATCTTCCAAATAGATCCCCAAAATTATGGGGAAAGGCCCAAATATTTTTCATTGCCTTTCCCTCAACATGGTTGAATGCATAATCAGCATTTTCTTGACAAAATCTAGGAACAGACTTGATATTGCAACAAGAGGTGATCTTCGACTATAACTATCCAATTTAGAGCCGGACATCAAAAAACTTGTACAGGAACATCAAGCTCAAGGATCTCATCAAGATTTTCATTTAATAAAAATCTTTTTTAATTTTTTGTAATATGTATGTTCATGTTTTCTTCTTTTCTACATGTTCAATAAAAATGATTTCCTATTTTTCTGTTTGTTCTGGATCACTTACAAACCACAATGCACATATCCATTAAATTTTCCATAAAAATCCAATATTTATGGGTAATATTAATGACTTCTTGCTTATTAGTTAACTTTTAGATAGTCTTGAAGAGAACGGGTACAGAGAAGGGCAACAAGATTAGTGAATGGAACAAAGGGTTGCTCTTACGAAGAAAGGCTTAAGTTTTGCAAATTACAGAGTCTGGAGACTAGGCACCGGCGAGGTGATCTGATAGAGGTGTATAAGGCTTTGAATGGTTTGAGCATGCTCAATGCCAATGGGATTCTTCATCTTGCTCAGAATAATCACCTCAGAGGGCATAAATTCAAATTGAGGAAGGACGGATGTCGGATAGATGTGCGGAAATTTGCCTTTGGCCAGCAGGTGGTTGGTTGGTGGAACCGACTTCCATCACTTGTTGTTGAAGTTGATAGCCTAAACAAATTTAAAGCTCAACTGGACAGGTATTTCGAACGAACGGAGGGGTGAAATGGGAGTGGTGTGTGTGTTTTTTTTTTTTTTTTGGCTGATGCTGAATAAGCTTGCTTTCTTGCATCATATGCCTCTACTAATGCTAATGCTAACTTCCTTGATTTTTATGCAAAACTTGTTTCGACTAAAACCTTAATACTTTCAAGAAGTGATTACATCAATAAGTTTTTTGAACAACTGGAACTTATTGTAGTCGGTAGGAGAGAAGTACGAAAAAAACTTACCAACCAAACTTGACTGCTTCACAGAGAAGCGGGGGGGGGGGGGCAAGAAAAGTTGAGAATGGCTGGTCTAAACTTATGAATTCTTCCAAGTTAACCACAGTATATTTGGTGAGCCAAGTGCAGATTATCTGTGTGGTTTTTATAGCAATTTGCATACAAGCAGTTTGAATTCATATGATACCACAAAATACAATAATATTCTTGCAGCCTGTATCTTGTAAATTATATAGCTGGTGCAGTATGACTCAGTAATTGCATTCTTTCATCACTTGTTTGGAGTTGCAGTGAATTAAATCATACTATGGCTAAAATTAATCAAACCGCACTGATTATAAAAATTTCATTTAGCAAAAGTAAAGCATGATACTATGTGATTTATAAATAAAAATCAATTAGGAAAAATGCTAACCAAAAAGTGAAAGAAGCCGCAGCATTTTATAATTTGATCCACAGCATTTTTTCAATTTTATCTATTGGAAATTGAATACTTAAATTATTCATATATACTTTACTGATGCTACAGACAGATGTAGGTTTTTACAGGAGGCTGTTCTTATATATGTTTTATCAAACACACAAGTTAAAAATAAAATAATCATGGATTATCTGTTTAAGATTATCCATGCTTCCTCTCCCAACCATTAGCCCCTGGATAATCAGGAATTCTCTATATGTTCTTTGGCTGAAAAGTAACTATAAAGATTTAAGTGCACCACCACCTATCTGAGAATAAGTAACATTAGTCTTCTCCTTAGGTGAAGCGTTACTTATTCGAATATCATGGTAACTCATGGTAATATGATGCAATATCATGGTAACTCGTTGTGAAGGTATTCACACAATATGAGATATAACTTAAAACGATGCCGCCTTACAAATATTCTGTTTATTCAGAAATGGCTGTGTATTAATGATGCTATTGCACTTAATATATACATAGTCTAAATTTGCTTGCATCTTGAGGTTTTAGCACTAAATGCATCTTATTCTACAAAGATTATTAATTCTGACATATTGCAGTTTCAACATCAAAATTCAAGTCCTAAGGTCTGAATAAGAATATACCTCTGAACAACACAGCAGACTATTAGATTTAAGAAAATATACTATACATGGGTTTCTACTTATGTATAGTACCAGCTAAACAGCACAAATACCAGTTAAATTCAAGTTCCAAATGGTATTCTTCCTATGGTGAATTTCAATTGAATTCCTATGGTGAATTGCTAATTGAATTCAAAATTAAGTTCGGACAAATTTGTATTATGCATTATAACCAAGATTTAAGTTCTTGTACAAAACTAAGCTAGCAGACTTCTGCTAAATTCTTCTTTAAATTTCTTGAGAATTCAAGCAATTATAAAATATGTAAGTCTTACCTTAAATTTCCTCACAGTATATCATCAATTTATCCAACAACACAAATAATGAGATCTCAAAGTTGCTGTAAGGTTCTTTAAATTTCACACACAGCTTATTATTTTCTTGAAACACAAATTATCTATATTATATCCAACAACATTTGCTTATATTATTCTATTAAACTAACCCACAAGTAAAACCAAATTTCCTCTCCATCCACCCCATCTCAATTGATAACTGTATCTAAGCTGTTTCAAACTTTTGGATCTAACTGCTTCCAGTATTATCATATTAATCTCCACTAAAGTTTCAAATCTAAGATAAGGCAAAATTTAAAACTTTAATGGATACATCACTACAATATCTTATTCTGTAGCAACACACACACACACTTAATAATCTTTGACAAGAGATATTAAAAACAAAGAGGACACAACAAATCTGCAATCATTCAATTCACATTAATTTCCCAGCTAAGGAAAATATTCCAATGATTAAACAGTAATATATATTTAACTAATTAATAGCATACTTATAAAGAGATGTGGATGTCTATCTTTTTAAATGTTATCACTACCCTTGCTGCATGGCTGTCCCAGAATAAAAACAAATTAATTTTTCAGTTAGTTTAAAGCAACTGAATAGAAAATATACATCCAAATTACAATTGCAGGGGCAAGGGAGGGGAAAAAAAAAAACTTACAAAAGTGTACTTCTTTCACTGTGACTGCTGCTGAATGTGCTCCTTGTACTAAATGCCTAGCCCAAAATGCAAGATCACGATGTGTTTCCACCCTCATTACTCTACTTTCCACTCCCTGACGAGTGCCAAGGCGCAATGTGAAAGTTGTAACATCTGTAAGTCCTGAAACACTGGTCACTGGCTGACGGCTGCTGCTTGAGTGAACTAACCTATAAAATAATTTTTAAAAAAAGTAAGATTATTAACAAAAGTCATTTCTGTCTGAATCCCAAACAAAAGGACTTGAACCTATAGTATGCTAGTATCATCTGACTATCTAAATAAGTCTGATTTTAATGAGGGCCACTAAAAAAGTAATTATCTTGGTAATAAAGAAACAACGATCCTAATTTTTTCTCAATATATATCCCGTTGAGCTCAATACAGGCACTCCACGACTTATGCAAATCAGAATTTATGTTAAAAAGAAAAAAAAAAAAAGTCCGTATGGAAATCAGCTGTAATTGACAACTTCAAAGATACCTACAGCAGACACAACATTGCCCATGCACATAGCTTATCATGTGACGTGCAACAACTTGTATGTATCTAGAATGGTAGCTCTTGTTAAACTATTTCTTCTTTCATCTCATTGTTATACCCCATTGTTTATACTATTGCTCTGCCTTGCAGTAACTGTTACTGTTTTATTTATTATTATTATTATCAGTGCTTTTTTGTAAAAAAAAATAGGTGCCGGTACTCATTCTTTGCTATCAGGAAAAATTGAAAATTAAAAGGATATGAAAAGTACTCTAAAAATTTTTTTTTCCTGATATTGTTACTTTCGTAGTAATGTTTTTGGAATAAGAACAACAAATTTATTACATTAACACAGTTTATTAAGTATAAATTAATTATTCAAGTATATATAGAAAAATAAGTAAAATGTGAATAAGTAAATAAATCGGTCAACCACTGAGTGCCGGGCACTCAGGATGACACGAATGGTCGTTAGTGTAGTATCTCAAATAGAGAGCTTTAGGTAACTGAAAAAAGTTTCTAGTACCCTAGCTTGGCCTAAAACTTAGGAAATAACGAAAACATTGTCTATTTGAGTCTTTCCAGTTGTTGTGAATGCCAAGGGTGGGAGAAGCGACTCTGACTTCTTCCTGGAGAAGAAATTAAAGTCTCGGGGGAGAAGCAACTGGCAGGTGAGGGCCATGCAAGACTCCGCGCAGGTGCCTCTCCACCACCACCACCTCAACACCGGGACAACTCCAGCTTTGAAAATTGTTAAAAATACTTCTGGTCGCAAAATTTATAAATGACCTTTATAGAATTATTAACTATTTAGCAACCTTTTTGTCACCAAAAGGAGAGTTACTTAGTAGAAAGGAACGTGCTATCAAAGTACAATAAAAAATTGATTTTTTTAATTTTAACACAAGAATAATGCAGCTAAATTTTTAGCTCCGTTAGTGATGGAAATAGAGGGGACATGAAAATTACTCACATTTTCCTGTCTAGTGCCGCCATTTTTAATTTAAAAAATATTTTAAAATTATATTTTAAACATACTCGTTGAGCTCTTTCCAACGGTGTAGCTATAGGTTGTCGACAACATTTTACCCCCTCCATTTCTCAGACAAATTTTTGTCAACAATGATCAATATGGCATTATGTTGGCCCACTTGATGTGCAAACCCATGCAAAATTTCTAGTCAATAGGTTGAGTGGTTCCAGAGATACAATGCTGTGACAGACGGACGGACAAGCAGACAACCGAGTGACATTATAAGGGTCCTTCGTTAGACTATGGCCCCTAAAAATAATAAGTAAAAATAAATAACATAAGTAAAATTAATTTCATAAAGTTTTTGTAGAATATTCCAAATTTTTATTAAGTTTTCAACCGACACCCTATGCCGACTTCTTTTCTTCCTCTTTGTGTGTCGGTTGCTGAATGACGTTTCCGAAGCAGCCACGAATCGACATATTTTGCTGGATCGAAGTGGGTCAGTGGTGGGCATACAATTTTAAGAAACAGTAGTGAAGAAACTGTTTTGTCATCAATGAAGCTCTGGTTGAGCTGACAATCAGATTCATTTGTGAAAATCCTCGTTCACATTCACTCGATGAAATTGGCATCATACTCAAGAGCGTCCATCAAATTCTTCAATTCTTCCGAAATCATCTTTTCAATTAGGTACCTCCGAAATCCACAAATTGCATTTAACTGTAAAATGTCTGTGTCAAAAATGTCGGTATCATCTGGATATTCAGGTACTGTGACCATGTAAACAGAGATAGGGAAAATTTACGGGAAAATGTGGATAACGCGCTTCTGCGAAATGACAGATGATTATTTGTCGGGGTAAAAGAAAATCACCCTCTCCTAATTCTCGAACGGGGCGCTTACAGTTGTTTCACAAAGGTGTCCAACCTACAGCCCGCCGGAAAGTGAACTAAAACAGCATTTTAAATTTTGTTAATTATAAAAAAAATCTCATTAAATGTTTTGTTCAGTAAATGTAATTGTGTATTGTACTTAATAAAATTTTCGAATATTTTCAATTTTACATGCAACAAGATAGGGAAAATGTAACACACTAAAGAAATCTAACTTTGAATTTTTTTGAATATGGCCCCTGTATGGGAAATGTTTGGACACCACTGCAATAGAAGGTGGACCAGAGCTCATTAGGAATACACCTTGATCTGCTCACTGCAGACCAGCGTGACTTCTCCGTATGTGGGGCGGGCGGTCGGATAGTTTTTACCAGGTACCACTAAGTTGTAGAATGGTAATCCCTTCAGCTCTCTTAATTCGTGCAGCAGCACTAATTGCCTAAATTGCCTGAAGGCCAGAAATGCGAACAGGGTATACAGAGTTCATCTTCTCCTAATCCGTTCGCTATATGAAAATTTTCTCGCTCAACGAAAACTATTTTAAATGTAACTTCCAAGGCGAATTCAAAATAATTAAACAGAGGTCCGACTGAGTAATTTAGAATTATAAAAATGGTTATACAGTTTTATATAGAAAATATCTTAAGAATAGACAGTGAAAAATGTAAATTAAGTTAAATAATTTTAAGTTATTTGAACAGTAGATAAACATGTGAAAAAAATTTACAGAATATTACAAATTTCAAAGTGCACTGCGTCCAAATGTCACACATCACTGTTAATAAAGGTGCCGGTACGCTGTACCGTTGCATAACGTCACAAAAAAAGCACTGATTATTATTATTATTGCTGCTCTTATATTATTTTTCCCTGATTGGGGATTCCACTCCGTGACAGGACTGCTACCAAGTACACAGGGTGGTTGTAATGTCTGGTGTTACAGTTGGTCGAGGAACTCTCTGACTATCCTACAGGTGTTCAGGATTGCGACTTTCTGGAGTTCCTTGTAGGTATTCTCTGGGAGACCTATTGCTGTTAGGTTGCTATGTATGGTCTTTGGCACCATACCGGTGGTTGACACGATGAGTGGGATGGTCGTTACTTCTTGCATATGCCACATGTCCTTGACCTCATGTCTTAGGTTCATGTACTTCCTAATTTTTTCCTCATGGGTTTTCTGGACATTGCTAGTGTTGGGCATCGCTATGTCAATCAGGTAGGTAGCCTTTTCCATCTTGTCCACAAGGGTTATGTCTCGTCTGTTGTGCGGGATGGTCTTATCCATTATTATGGCATGGTCCCAGTACAATTTATGGGTTGGGGGTCTCTAGTGCAGTTTGGGGTTCGTACTTGTAGTATGGTACACTTTCTTTGGTCACCCAGTGTGATCACCCAGACTGAGTACACTCAGTCTGGGTGATCACCTTGCACCCCGCAGTGATGTGTTGGATCATTTCTGAGGTCAGATGGCATCGTCGACGTGTGTCATCTGACATTCTGGGCTCCTTTGCAATGTATTTTCTATAGTTTCTGGTGTTGATTATCTGGTCTTCGATGGCCAGCATGAATCTTTCAGTCTTGGGGAAGAGCGCCCCGCTTGTGAGCCATGCATTGGAAGCAATGTTATTGACGTGATCTTGATGGAGGTCATTGTAGTGTCTGCCATGGAGTGTCTTTGCCCATCTTTCTAGCTTCGTTTCTTGTGCTGTCTGGGCGGGATGGGGCTCCTCGCTTAGGTTGAGTAGTGTATACCACTTATCTATTTTCCATATGGCCTTGTGGAGTGGTGTTGTGTTGTTCTCAAAGTAATCCTTCAGGTTAACTATCACTGTTTTCTGTTGCTCTATCAGACCCCTTTCCCTCTTCCCAAGCTATTGTTAGTCTCTCCATTACTGACTTTGGGTGGTGTTGGTGGCTCTTGGTGGTCATCATTGTCCTTGTCTTTTGTATGATATCCTCTAGCTCGGTGTTAGTCCGATCTATAACCCCAAAGGAACATGTTAGTACTGGTGCTGCATAGGTGTTTATGGCTTTAACTGTGTTCCCTCTGTTCAATTTTGCTTTCAGCAGGCTTATGAGTTTCTGACGATATTTTTCGATCAGGCATTTCTTGATTTCCTTGTGTTCTAACTGCTGAGCCTGCATCATCCCTAAGTATTTGTAGGTCTCTCCTTCTGTCATAGCTTCGATCTCTTTACCAGTCAGCAGCTGGTAGTTTTGGTTGACTAATTTTCCCTGGTGCAGTGCGTGGGTCTTGCATTTGTCTAGACCAAATTCCATCCTGATGTCCTTGCTGAATTCTTCGGTGATCCAGAGTAGTTGCTGGAGTTGCTTCTTGGTTGCCGCGTAGAGCTTGATGTCATCCACGTACATCAGGTGGATGAGGGTGTACAGGTTCTTTCTTCCTTCTTTAAAGTTATATCCATACTTGCTGCCGTTAAGCATGGTGGATAGCGGGTTGAGTGCTAGAGAGAACCACAGTGGGTCCAGAGCATCTCCCTGAAAGATTCCTCTTCTGATGAGGATTGGCCTGGTTGTGATGTTCTCAACCTTAATGGTGGTACTCCATTTCACCACTGTTGCTCCTAGGAAGTTTGTCACTATCGGATTGACCTTGTGGATATTCGAGGTCTCTATTAGCCAGCTATGAGGTACAGAGTCGAAGGTCTTGCAGTAATAGATGTAGGCCATGTATAGGTTGCAGGATGTAGGTTGCAGTGCTTCCTGTAGACTTGCTCCATAACTGCAGCATCTATCGTTAATTGCTCCTTGCATCCTTTGCTCCTCCGTTTGCATCCTTTCTGCAGTTCAGCCATTATGTTCTGACTCTCTAAGTGGTCTGATATCTTCCTGGTTATGCAGCTGGTCAGGATCTTGTACATCGTTGGGAGGCAGGTGATTTGCCTGTATTTCGCCAGGTTTTTTGTAGCTTCATCTTTAGGCTTCAGATATGTGACTCCTTCAGTGAGAAAATTCGGGATTGTCTCTGGGTACCTTATCATTCGAGTGAACTGCCCTGCTAGGTGCTTGTGTGGGCAGGTGAGCTTCTTGTACCAGTAGTTGTGAAGGTTATCTATTCCTGGAGTTCGCCAGTTGTACGAGTTCTTGATTGTCTGTTTTACTACTTCTTCCCGAATCTCCCAACCTATCATTTCTTGTACGTCCTTGGTTTTCTTGCATTCTAGTTCTATCCAGGGTACTCGGCTGTTGTCTTACTTTCCTGTCATTGTCTTCTTCTCGGGTGATCTGTTCCCTTCTTTCCCGTCTTCTCCGTGATTCCTGTAGAATGCTCTTTGGTCCTCATCGAAGATTCGGTTGTTTATTTTCCACTGGGGGGCTCTCTCTGTATTGGCGTAGTCTCTTGCTGAGTGTGAGGAGGTTCTGCTTCAGTGTGTCCAAGTATTCTCCTATTCTCTGAATTTCTGGTCTCATGTTTGCTGTGAACGCTGTCTCTCTTGAGGATGCTCTTCACCTTTCCAACCAATTTCTTACTTCTATTACCCTGTTGGTTCTGGGTCTACTGACCTATTTTGACTCTTCTATCGAATTCTTCTATCTCCTGCTGAAATCTTCTTTCCCAAGCTGGCAGTTCCTTCTGTTTTTGTTTCTTCTGCTGCTGGTCTCTCATTTCTTTTCCATTAATCCTAGTGGCTGCTGTGGCAGCACAGTACAGCTGTGTGGATAGCCTCCAGCGTTGCACCATTGTTGTCAAGGTAATGTGGCATTATTTGATGATTGAGGTGATCTGTTACTCTCCACAGGATTTTATTTGGCCTCTACTTAGGTATCATGTGGGTTCTTGTGGGTTCCATTCCTTCGAATTCTGTTAGGACCTTCTTTCACTCGTCTTCTATTCTGGATATCAGGTATGTATTCACGACCTGTACATTGTCATATCAGTCTCTAGTCGGGTTATTTCATAGTACGCTCGCATGATGCTCCACTTCATGTGTTGGCGTCTTATCCTTCCTGGGTAATCATTAGCACAGTTGCGCAGGAAGCACTTCCAGTTGGTGGGGCTGGATGGTCTTGCTCTTTTCGTGTGGTAGCCATATAGGGGACAGCAGCACTTGCTCCACTGTCTTGCTTGGGAGACAGTCTCCAACTTTTCAAGCCAACCCCTCTGCCTAAGGCCTGAATGCGAGTAACTTTATCCTGCGCCACACTCCATGCAGTATGATTAATATTTCTCTGCGACATCATCCATCTATGGAGGTGGACTTGTTTAGCTTCGGCTTATGTCCAATGGTTTTTTAGTTCTCACCAGTGACACCAGATGGCGTCACCATCTGCCTCAGTCACTCTGATCTTGGGGAAGGTAAGTCCAATGGAGCAACTTTCGCGATGTTTTATTATTATTATTATATCGGTCTCCCAGCGTAACAGAGCTGCATTTGCTTCAACCGAGGCGGGATTCGAGCCTAGGTCCATCAGGCTGGTAGTCCAGTGTCTTAACCACTGGGCCATCGCGCCACATTATTATTATTATTGCGTGTCATCCCATTCAGTATGGCAGTAAAGCATGTGAGTGGGGCTGGATATGTTGGTGTTTTGAAAAAGCGGCATACAATTACGTTAGAGCAAAAATTAGAAATTGTGAAAAAATGAATGAAGGTCGAAAAAACAATAAAGACCATTTCACGTGTTTTATGGCTGGCAACATCCACTGTGAATATAACAATGAAAGTAAAGAACAAAGAAAAGAACATGCTCTAAGGCTGGCAACATCCACTGTGAATACAATAATGAAAGATAAAAGTTCTTTTGCACTTCACTGTATTGAACTATACTTACACAATTAAGACAACATTTATGATAGTATGATAAAAATACAATTTTTTACATAATAAAGACATATTTAGAATCAAGGCACATAACTTATTAAAAGCTCTTTGAAGAATTCCAGGACATAACTTTTAATCAAAATTAAATTTCGAAGAATGGTTTTAAATTCCAGAGTGTTAAAAAAAAAAAAAAAAAGCAGGAATTTCTTTGTGTAAAAGTACAATTGCGAAATATTTATTTAAAGGTCCCAACTAAGATGTCAGCTCAGTATAGAGTTGAATCTCATATACAGATATATATAGTTGAAATTATTAGGGGAAACAAAATCAGTTCATTAAAGAAAATACTGACACTGCATGAGCAGTCACATGTTGTCAGTTAACACTGAGCTTGCAGTACTAAGTGAAAAAGGGAAAACAACAGATGCTGCAACAAGAAAAAGTTTTAATAATAATTATTATTATTTTTTTTTTAATGAAAATAACCATAGAAACCAGATATCCAAAGGCTATCCTGGAATGGATACCTCGTGGAAGAAGGAGAAGAGGAAGACCTAGGAGGACATGGATGGATAGAGTACGGGAGTGAATGACAGCCCGAAGCTTAACTGACCAAGACACCTTGAACCACACTTTATGGCGGGAAAAAATTCCTACCAAAAAATAACTTGTAGGCTGAGGAAATCCATTGTAAATGGAAACACTCCTCTTGAAGAAGAAGAAAAATAACCATAGTTATTATGGTTTTCTGCTGTTTGCAAGCTCACACACACCATGACCTTCACATTCAGGACAAGCCCTCAGTAGCATGACTACGAGATTTAAATAGGAAATAGTCCCTGCATCAAACCATAAAATGAACATCCATGAATATGATTGGTAGTCATCTAGATAGCTGAATCTATTAAATGAACAGGTTGCTTCTGATACTCACAGAACTTCTAAGCACACATATGGCTTCTCGAACTTGTTGACTTTCCTTGGAGAAATGTCAGGAAGCATTTATATGCACTGATAGCCTTCTAAAATCATAAGGATGCATCAAATTTTATCTGCAGATAAAGCGGCATTAGTCTGCCCAGTAGGGTATAAAACGGGAAAAACCACCTTAGTTAACAAATGTACTCTGGACCAACAAAGCACATTTTTCATCAAGTGGAACAATGAACACTCATATTGTCATGACTGGCTCCTCATCAATTACAGGAAGCTTCTCTCCATTCTCCAAAGGCAATTGCATTACATACAGTTTTACTACTTCATTTATCTGATCACTTTTTTTGAAAGGTTCACTTCTGATGTAATGAAAATATACTTTTTAGCATTAGCAGTGGCATATGATGCAAAAAGCAAGCTCATACAGCATCAGCAAGGGAAAAAAAAAAAACCCTTCCCGTTTCACCTATCCATTTGTTCCAAAGTTTGTCCAGTCCTTCCTTTAATCTGTATAAACTATCAACTTCCACAACGACAGATAGAAGTTTGTTCCAGCAATCAAACAACCACGCAGTGGCTAAAGGAAAATTTCCGAACGCCTATTCTGCAACTGTCTTTCCTCAAACTTGAATTTATGCCCACTCAAGTGCATAATCTGAGCAAGAGGAAGAATCCAATCAGCATTGAGCTTACTCAAACCATTCAAAGCCTTATACACCTTAATCAGATCACCTTGCAGGTGCCTAGTCTTCAGATGCTGCAATTTGCAGAACTTAAGCCTTTCTTGGTAAGAGCACCCCTTTGTTCCCCCTCACCAATCTCATTGCCCTTCTTTGTACTCATTCCAGTAGCTCGACATCCTTCCTAAAATGAGGGCTCCAGGCCTGTATGCAATACTCAAGGTGTGGCCTGGCTATTGCCTTATAAAAAGGAATAATCACCTCCTTATCCCTGCTAGCAAAATTCCTCTGAATCATTGACAAGACCCCCATGAGCTGCTCTGGCAGCCTGTCTGCACTGCTCTCACATCTGACTGCACAATCACCCCAGGTCTTTTTCATTCTCCACTAGCCTGTATGTAGTACAGCACGGTTGGTATGCTACTCTGGGGTTACTGCTACCCATATGCAATACTTTGCATTTGCAACTTCAGTTGCCACCTCTCAGCTCATCTGCCCAACTTTTCTAGATCTTGTTGCAGCAGCATACCATCATTACCGTCATTAATTAAATTGTAATGGAATTAATTGAAATGGGAAAAAAGTGAAAATTTAAGCTTGTACTTCAATTTTAAAATTATCTAAAATTCCATTATTAATTACAGACAGATTTCAGTCTATGCAGGTTGAAGTGCTTAAAACAACAACCATTACAAAACAATGTTATAATAGGGACATAAGAGAATATTATTATATATTATAATAACATCATTATATATTATAATGTTATAACAGAATAATTATAATACATTTATGAGTGTCAATGCTCAAGATTAACATCATAATTCTTTATGTATGATGGAGCTCCAGAACATATATCACGTCATCAATTCTACTCATATATAATTAATGAAACACTTTCAAAAATGTAACATGCTCATGCAAGTGTAACCCAAGCCTGTTACAGCACACTCCTGTATAGAAGTACAAATACAGAGCTATCCATAATTAACAATTGTAAAAAAGTAGTACCCAGCAAAGTAATTCTTTTAGAGGCATAGTGAACAAGTAAATCGAAATTGAAAAAAGTGAAAATTTAAGTTTGTACTTCAATTTCATTATTATCTAAAATTTCATCAGTAATTAAAGAAAGATTTTAGTCTATGAAGGTTGAAGTGCTTAATTTTCACTTTTCTCCACAAAAAAATTATACTGGGTCAAAGTAAATCCAATGCACCAGGTCACCACAGTGCATAATATTTTCTAAAAAAGTGTCATGTTAAAGTTTTTCTGTCTTCACATACAAAATATTTTGAAATTAATGCCTTGTTTGATGCATTGTCAAATGTCTGATGCTGACCATAATGAATGGTAAATTACTGGCAAAATTCATGCTTTATTACTGTACAAAATTTGGTGGAAGCAGCTATCACTTATGACGAATAGCTCTACATAATGAAAGCAAGAAGATTACGCTTTCATTACGACAGCATGAAATTGAAAGTTATCTGAAAAGATACTCATTACACAGCACATTTGAGATATTTGTAACTGGTTTTGTTGATTTTTTTCCTGCTAAAAAAATGTATTTTATTCACCTCATCAAAATTTCTAAAAGCCAAACAGAAACTGCAGATGATATTTCAAAGCCTGATTGTGTTAGAATTAAAAGTATTCAATATTTCAAGAGTGGCTCGGAAAAGTGTAGCACTTGCTTGTGGCATGCAGTATCTCGTCACACCTCCAATGCATATTTCATTTTGAGTATAATATCAATGGTACTCTGATTAGGAATAGTAACCAAAAAAAATTATTTTTTGGTTGGTTTGCAATTTTTTGTTTCTTTTTCAATACACTTTATTTCAAAATGTAAGTTGAAAAGTTTATAAGATGGAGAGAGTGATCAAAACTCCTGAAGAAAGAAAAGAGCAAAAGCCAAATAAAGAGATTTAGGAGAAAATCATACAGTCCAACATATTCTCTGAGCAGTGCAGATGAGCTGTTAGAATGGTTCACTGGGTTCTGTCAATGATATACATGAATTTTACCAGCAGGGACTGCGCCTCCGTAGCCAGCAATGCAGCAGGGCAGGAGCAGCAGTGACCATCAAATATGGAGGATGCGGAAAGGTCAGGGAATGACTACTGCATATTCCCGGAGCAATATGGCCTTGGTTGCTAATGCTCCTAAAAAAACCAAACAACAACAACCAGCAGGGACAAGGGGATTATCTTGTTATATAAGGGAAAGGTTAGACTGCATCTTTAGTAATACATATAGGTCTGGAAGCCTCGTGTTAGGAAAGGTGTGCATCTACTTGAACAGGTGCTAAGAGGAGCAACAAGATTAGTGAAAGGCACAAAAGGATTATTTTGCCAAAAAAGACTTGAGTTCTATAAATTGTAGTATTCTGGAAACTAGGAATTTGTGAGAAGATATGATTGAAGTATTTAAGGCTTTAAATGGATTGAGTAAATTACATGCTGATGGCATCATTACTCTTTCTAGGATAACACACAAAGGGATACAAATTTAAACTGGAAAAACTGGTGTAGGACAGATGCATGAATTTTGCAATCAGAGAGTAACAGATTGCTAGAACAAACTTTCACTTACTGGTGCGGAATTTGAATAATTTAAAGGACTAGACATTATTAGATGGGATAGACGAAGAACTGAATAGGGGTTTTTTTTTTTTTTTTATGATGCGGTATAAGTTTGTTTCCTTGCATCATTTTGCCACTGCTAATGTAAAAAACAAAGCCAGTACCAGTTGCAGAGGAAAAAAGTCCAGAAACATGGAAACAGATAGAAACTTCTATCATATTATGAATAGCAATCTACAATCAAGGGCAAATGAGCTAAGTCTGACAAGCAGTTGACAATGCCAGATATGCAATTGCAACCCAAAATGGCAAACATCTTAAATACCTAAGACTACAAGGTATACTACAAGGACTACAAGGTATCAGTATACTGTGTCTACAAGTGTCTATTCTTTGATCAGTTTCCTGGACAAAAAAACTAGTTTTTTTGGGGAACAAAGTTCCTCCCATCAAGATGGGATCTAAACCACCCAGGCCTTTTCCAAAAGGTTGCAGACCACTGTGTTAACCCAGTATTGCCACAATACAGAATGAGGTTTCTGAAGAATCCAGTGTAAGAAGAGAAGTAAATGCAACCAAAAATTCTATTCAAATAGAATTAAGTAAACAGAAATTGAGAATTCAGATGGCATTTTCAGACTTTTTTTTAATTCAAGTTCTCACATTACAAAAATTTCCAAGAACACAGAACTTAGAACAGTATATGATAATTTCCTCCTGCAATAGAAAAGTTGGCTAAGGTAAAGAAAGCCAATACGAGAACGACGAGAAATGTCGGATAACTTACGCTGAAAATTAGTTTCTCGACACCGGACTCTAGTGCTGCTCGCTTGGTAAACAGACAGTAGGCGTTATCAGTCTGGAGCCGAAATCGAAAAGGATATATTGATTGACAGGTAGGAGTGGCAAACGATGAAATGATTGGTGGTGGGCACGACAGACGACAAGCTACTGTGTACTCACTGGTTGGCATTATGTGTATTATGAGTAAAGAACAGTGCATAATAGTTTTGTGATGAACGTAAACAGGTAATAGTAGCGATGAATCTTTTAAAGATGGAAGAAATTTGTAAGGAAAATAAAACGTTGGTTCATTTTTTGATAAAAACTAAATTAACAAAAGTTTTGTCTGTTCATTTTTGTTTTTCATTATGTTTTTTTTTCTCATTATTAAAAGCAGATTTTTGGAGTTCATGAGTGTTTTTACTATACTGTTGATTTAGGTTTGGTTACGAAAAAAGGAAAAGGTTTCTTTATTTTTCGTTATATTTCGTAACCTGACTTTAAAAATAAAAGTACAGTAATAAAAAATTAATATTTTGTTAATAAATAATTTATGCGCTAGTCCACCCATGATTCTAAAAAAAAAAACAGTTGGGTTACCCCCTCCATTTTGGGAGGGTTTCAAGCTCCCGTGGGATTCAAGTGGAAGTAACCTGACCTTTTTTCACCATTATGGAAAGCGTTCATTAGGGCAAGTTACCATTAGTGCTTCTGAGTGCTACTAAAGTGATACTAAACCGAAGGGCTAAGGTAAAGAAGCCTGAACGAGAAGCATGCAAAAGTTCGATGAAATTTACTTGTAAAGTACTTTGCCGTAATGGCATTTGTATTGTTGCTCGCTCGGTAAACAGATGGTGGGTGTTATCGGTCTGGAGTAGAAGTTGAATCCCGCAGGAGCTTGAAACCCTCTGAAGTGAAGGGGGGTTACCTGACCTTTTTTCTTTAGAATCACTAATTGAATTAACTAACCGAATCACAAACAAAGTCATTCTGGAAGTTCTGGCGTGGTAAAAAATGTTCGTAACATAGTTTCACCGGTAAACTTTTTCGACGTTTGCCTGTGGGCTTCCTTTGCCTTTTTTTTTTTTTTCCCTTTTATAAACAATTTATCCACTAGTCCACCAGTGATTCTAAAGAAAAAAGGTCAGGTTACCACCTCCACTTTGGGAGGGGGAGGGTTTCAATCTCCCATGGGATTCAATTGACTGAGCAAGCGAAAATACAAAAGCTGTTACGGCAAAGTACTTTTACCGGTAAATTTCATTGAACTTTTGCGTGCTTCTCGTGCAGGCTTTCTTTACCTTCACCAACCAAAGTTATTGTGTGTTGTGTTCGCACAACAATCAGCACATAGTTTTCCACGCTTACCTGTAAATCAATATATCGTTCTCGACTTTGCTCCAGACCAATAACACCTACCGTCTGTTTACCATGCAAGCAGCACTAGAGTGCCATATCAGGAAACTAATTTTCCGCGTAAGTAATCCGATGTTTCTCGTCGTTCTTGTGTTGGCTTTCTCTACCTTTGCTGAAAAGTTTTGTGATGATGGACATACACTAGGAGAATCTATGGGAATTAATGAAAAAATTTGGGACCCCTCCCAAATATATATATATATATATATATATATGTAAATAAAGTTTTTGCTTATACTCCAGGAGAGCCACATTAGGTTGAAGGAATTTGTATGGTAGAGATACATAATGAAAAAATATCTAATAAAAGATCTATCACATGGCAGATTTACACACACTAATTCTTTTAGTCATAATGAGTTATAGTGACTGAGTTATACAGTAGTATGCTTAAAATATTTATATAAATTGGTGTTTCACGATGCTCTTTCATCTTTTGCTCAATTAGGCCCTTAACTTCTCATTATTCATTTTTAGCACCTTTCTTTCTGGAATTTTTATACCAGAATAAATACATTTGTGCCTTCCAGAATATATCTTTTCAAATACTTCCATAATAAACTCTTATTCAACAACATATAGATGCCTCTATTGAAATTTATAACTTTCCTTTCACACAGAAATCTCTTTGAACACAGATCATTTTATGACATTTTATGTAGTTACTACTTGCTATTGGTTAGTGCATTGTCAAATATTTGATGCAGTTTGGATGCTTGGTGAGAACCATATTAAGTGTATTAGGCATCTTGTATTTTCTCTGACACATTAGAATAAATAATTATCCAGATAGTTCATAAAACTTTTCCACAAGGCAAATCATTCAACCACAGTTTCCTGTTTATAAGAATTAGGTTGAAGTTACCAATGATGAAGCAATCAAACTTGCATAAGCATTCAAGATACAGGTAGTTCCCGCTTTACGAGTTCTTTTTTTTCAAATATCAAGTATCAACAGAAACGAAAATGTGAACATTAATTGCGATAAATAAATGCTAAACATTCATAAATATGGCATTTCAGACCATGCACGAAGCTGTAAAGTACATTACTACTGTGTATGCATTTATTTGTTCAGGCAGAGATAAGGAGGAAAGTCCAACTCTTAAAGAAATTTGAAAAAACTTCCATATTTTAGATGCAATCAAATAATAAAACAAGCCTGGGACAAAATTAGAGAGAAGAAAATGGTATTTGGAATAAGCTCTGTGATTGTTTTATTGATAATTTTTGAAGGATTTCAAGAACCAGCAGAGATAGTATAAAATGAAATAGAAGTGGTCATTAATATTGCTAACCAATTGCAGCTTGAGGTTCATACACTAACATCACTGATCTGCTTTAAACACACAATGGAGAGCTCACAAATCAAGACCACCTTGAAATGGCAAGCTGAGGAAAAAGAAGATTTAACAGATGAAACTCCTGTTCATTCCTTTACTCAAAGGGCTTGACGAAGCTTTTTGACACACAAAAAAAGCAACTGAGACTTTCGAGTCACAAAATTCAAACTTCGAGTGCACCAGAAAAAAAACGAAATTAAAAAAAAAATGCTTATGAATGCATTTTTTTCGTGAATTTCTAAAGAAAAGAGAACACCGCCTTGGAAACACACAACTCGAAGCATTTCCGAAGAAGAAAACAATTCCTTGTGCTTCCAACAAACCAACGAGTGCTGAGCCAATAATGAGTGATGAATCATCAATCAGCATGCATTTAGTCAACGATGATAAAGAATGACAAAATGAATAATGACAAAGTAAATTCTTTAACATTTGTATGACATAAATAATTCCTTTATTATAATTTGCTTGATTTTAAAGGCTATGTTTTCATTTCTTTGGATAAATAAATCATTGTTTAAGCATAAACTATTGTCTTGTTGACCTTTATTTAACATTACTATGGTCAAATTTCACTGTGGAGAATGCAACCCATTTTTAACATTACGTCTATAGGGAAAAAAATTTCTGCTTTACAAGCTCGTGCCAGTAACAAATTAACTTGTAAAGTCAGAAACTGCCTATACTTAAAGAGATGTCTATGCCTAAGAATCATTTGGTCTGTAACATATCCCCACTCCCATCATCTTTTTGATATGGGAACATTTGATAAGAAGCATGACTCTCTCTCTCTCCCCTTAACACACTGTATTCATCATAATGAAATTCTTCATCCTGTATCTCTGGATGGCACCACAGTTCTGTTAATGCCACTGTATCAATTAGTTGACCTAAGCAAAAGCCCATAGTCATTTAACTTATTTATAATACTCCTTGCATTACTATATCGACAAAGTAAATTTTGTATTTTATTGCTTTTTTTTTTTTTTTTTTTTTTTTTTTTTTACACCCGACAGATCCTTTATAGCTGCTTAAACAAATTTTTCCTTGTGTTCATTGGTGGTTTTTGTACATAAAGTACTAAGAACCCACAGAACTGTGGTTTGGTGAAGGAAGGAGGGAATATGGAAACATGTCTAGCATGTTTCCATATTCAGGTTACTGAAAGGAACGAATCTGAGAAATGATTAAGAACATAAAACAGTTATAAGCAAAACAGCTTCCCAAATCAGCATTTCAACAACTCACTAAACAAAGTGGACATTTATGAACATTATAACATGGCATTTCAAATATGCATGTCTGCCAACTTTTAGAAATTATAATTTATAAAACTTTTAATGCAGGTCTGTCTTACAGTTTGAGCTTCATTGAAGAATATTTCTTCCAAATTAACAATAAACAATTTAGAATATTACACTACATAACAGCAAAATTGCACTTCATTATGAAATGCAATAAATTATATTTTCGAAAGTATTTCCAATGATCTAATTTGTACTGTTTATCAAAAATTTTGCATTCACAGACTTTTTTCATCAGAAAAAGTAAGTCCTGCAAATATATACCAGCATATATAAAAAGGACGAAGTCATTAATGCTGCTTCCAAAAATAAATATTATTATATTTAAATGATAAATCTTTATTAAAAGATGTCCAACATAAAAATATAATGTATTTGCCAAAAGATACACAAATTACAAAATGTTTTTTCGTCTACTGACTTGATGTGGACCATTTTAAAGAGGTAGCACTTCTTTCCTCTCTCTCTCTCTCTATCTCTCTCTCTCTCTCTCTCTCTCTCTCTCTCTCTCTCTCTCTCCCTCTCTCTTCAGGAAGTCTTCTCTAAAATGCTATACACAAGGGCATTAAACAACAGTGGTAAAGATTTAAAGTTTTTCTTCTTTGGTTTCAACCCCAATAATTTGGCCTGAAGATAAGATAACACATTTGCAATTCAGAGCCTTTGGATGTTGTAGTTTCAGTAACAGTACAGTAATAAACTAAATTTTTTTCATGTGGATAGAGCAGTATCCATTTATTACACATATACTCCTTCATTAAAAAGTCTGTTCATAATAAATACCCAATTTTTTTTTTTTTATTCCAAGTTCAAGAGCACAATTGACCACAATATTGCACAGTATGTGTATCGTTCATTAAATGAAAAACTCTGAGAACTGGCTTGTCTCCTACCTCAAATTTGCCAGATAAATTGATACCTGCATTACATGCCAATAGTGCAGTAAGATAAAGATATTATGATTGTCATAGAAAACTTTCCCATAGCTGCCAAACCAGTGGAAAACTGTTCAGTGTCAATCATGCAGTGGGGAAAGACCTTTACTTTTATTCCTAAAAAAATCTTTTCCGGTTAAAAAATTTCCTGTGTATTATTGTTTCTTTTTATTTTTTTTCTCCTCATTATTTTATTTCTTTTAATGAAATATTACCGGAGCAATTTTGTACGTCATCGCTTCGGTAATTCCATGGTGCCAAGTTTCTTGTTTCCAAATTTTGATTGACACCCTAAGGGATAAAAGAATAAATAATAAAATAATGTATTTAATAAAAATAAATTATTCACATAGAAAAATTATCATAAAGTAGATGGCCACAGTACTGATGCATTCTTCCTATATCCATGCTTGAATTTTGACATTCCAGGTTTGGTTAGATTTATTATCCAAAAACCAGCAATCTTCAAGTCCTGAGATTTAATTCTCCAATTAAAAATTAACTAATGACTTATTGAAAGTGAATACCATACCTGAGAAATACTAAAATTCACATTGATAATTCTAAAAAATATTTAAATTTGTGTTTTTCCTGTATAAAATGCACACCTGCTAGAGGGTTAAAAACAAGAGTAAGTTACAACAGTAATTTTTCTTATTGGTGTTAATATAAAATATGAAATCTTCATGTCATACACTAATACATATTTTTAAAAAAATGTATCTTAGTGTGCATATTATATAAGTTTAGAATTAATCAATTAAAGAAAGGGAAAAAATAAGAACTACATCTCTCATAGGTAACACAAAATACATTTACTTTTGCATAAGTTTTAGGTAATTCGTTAGAAAAGCACAGGATTTTGATGTGTTACTGATGGAATGAGATGGAGAAGAGTTAGTAACCTGATATGTCGAAAATTTATTAATTGTTTATGTCTTAAATCCCAGATAACTGAGATATGATATGGTTTATTAGCCTTAAGAGAATATTCCTAGCCAAAAATTTATCTTTTTTTTTTTTTCCTATTGACCAATTCCCCCAACCACTGAAATTTACTACCCACGACCATGTGTTGTTAACTACGAGGAAATATGTAGTTAGTTCTTATTTTAAATGCACAATTCTAAACACTTAAGTCTTTTACAAGTGGGTATTTCAAATATACAAAATTAGCTACTTCTTAAAAACATTACACACAAACAAAAAATCTTAAGTATATGAACTAATAGTGTACATTAGGTTAATTTTTTTATATCACATGAAATAAATATATTTCATATCTATATTTTTTTAATTAGTGTTATTTATGATTATCAGTTTAACTGTATTAATGAATACATCAAACTTTCAAGACTACTTGATTATTTATAAGTTAAATAATCTTTGAGTAAATATTTTTGCTTCTTTCTTCCTTACAATGCCATATAATGCATACAAAAAATGAAATATCAAGTGTATTAATATAAAAAAGGATTTTTTTTTAAATAATTAATAACTGATATAAAGTTCTATATAATGATAATGAGACAGCATAAGCAGACTAACATCTCTGAATGTTAATAATGCCTATTTGGACATAAAAATAAGTTATTCTATGTTACTTAACTCCTTTAAAAAATAATATCACATTATCACCAGTTGCAACATGTATATAAAAGTAACAAATATTGCAACTACGTGATTCTCTTAAAAAAAAAAAAACACACATACCTTGTTTGTGCTAATGGCAAACTATTAACAGGAACAGCCCATGCTTCCTTGGTCCAAGGTACAAGGTCATATAAAAGTAAGTCCCTATCAGTGATTGCTACAAATACTGGTCTCCACTGAACTACACCTGCATCATCTGTAATCTAAAATGAAATGTTTGTTTAACTTCACTGTTAGTTCATTATGGTATAAAGTGTCCTTAATGTA
Organism: Mastigoproctus giganteus; assembly: GCF_048544385.1. Lineage (NCBI taxonomy): Eukaryota > Metazoa > Arthropoda > Arachnida > Uropygi > Thelyphonidae > Mastigoproctus > Mastigoproctus giganteus. Next base: position 64,266,400 of record NC_143581.1, read on the forward strand.
ACAAGATATATTGGCAATGATTATAAAAACTGATAGTTTCAGACATTAAGAATATTCTAACTTAAATTTAAGATGAGAAAGGAATTAAGAAGTTAGATATGTATATTTAATATTATTAAATTAATTGCATCATATTTGTTATTTCTTGTGCAATAAATATATGTATTTTCTACATTTACAACCCCCAACTCTATATATTTTAATGTAATTACATCCTAGTCACTAGACTTCAAATTTTTAAGGAATCAATCATGATCCATCATAACTGATGATTAATCTTCAGAAAGCCTAATTTGGTTTGGGTTATTCACATATGTCTTTCAAATACACCAAAAACTAAAATCACTGATTTTTTTTTTCAAATTAGCCTCCATATAAAAATTATACCAAGAGATACCTGCTGTACTCAGAAATCCATGTACCAAACACTGATAATCAGGCAAATTTGCACGCATTATCTGCTATTCACCCTAACCAGCTACTAAATTAACAAAATCAGAATGAAAACTTAAGCTAAGGCTTAGTTTAACCTTTTCAGAGTAAGTGTTCTAATTACTTGTCTGCAAATATTGCAAATGCTCATACAATCTGCAGTCAGCTCCATTATGTTTCCTCATTCAATGTCACCAACCAGACAACATTTGCACATTGTTGCAAATGTCTGAAAGTTTGTGTAAATTGTAATTGCAGTATAATGTGTCAAACCTTTATAACATGATAATAAAACCAGTATTTTTTTCTTCTAGTTACATCTACTCTGCAGATTTGTGTTTAAGATTTATAATGCTTTTCCATGTTCTGGGGTGAAAAATTATGTGCATATTTTGTCCACTACTTGTTTTGCCTTTAATGTAAAAACCAGTGACTAGAAAAACTAAAATATTGTTAAGTACCAGAAGAACTAAAATACTAGTCCAGTGTTTTTTTTTGTAAAAAAATAGCATACTCATACAAAATAGCATACAGGTACTCATTCTTTGCTATCAGGAAAAATTAAAAGGATATGAAAAGTACTCTAAAAAAATTTTTTTCCCCTGATATTGTTACTTTAGTAGTAATGTTTTTTGGAATAAGAACAACAAATTAAGTATATTAACACAATTTATTAAGCATAAATTTATTATTCAAGTATATAAAAAAAAAATAAGCAAAATGTGTAAAATGCAAGTAAAAAATAATTTCATAATAATGTTTTTGTAGAATATTAAAAATTTTTATTAAGTTCTCATCCAACACACTATGTCAACTTCTTTTCTTACTGTTTGTGTCGGTTGCTGAATGATGTTTCCGAAGCAGCCACGAATCGACATACAGGAATACCTCGCATAGCGCAGTTAATTCGTGCCAAAAAACACCGCGCTGATTATTAGTGTGTATTTTAATGTAATGCGTTCTGACAATTTGATCATATAATCAAATTGTTGGAACGCATTACATCATATGGGTCGAGTTGCAAAAATATATAGGTGTTTGTTTACTATAAATTGATGCACACAAAGAAATTAAAATGATAAAAATGAAAAATACTAGTAAGTACAGTACAAATGATTTTGATTGCAGTATGTACATACCAAAAGAGTATAAGTGAAGTATGTACTGTATTTTTATTTTGAAAATAACTGATCAGCTTAGTTTGCACAGTTTTTTTTTCTTTTTATCTGCTTTTTATTTGAGTATTACAGCTCTGATTCATACTATCTAATACATCTCTTTATAACATCGAATGTCATTTTGCAACGCTTGCCTTACTTTCAATACCTCGTTCGATGTTTGGATCTAGAAGAACTCTCGGGGCCATTACATTTCTCCTTTCAACTCATATTTGTGTATAAAGGTGTAATGTTTTTAAAAAAATAATCTTTAATAAAAATACATAGCAAAAAATATCTGTACAACTTACGCACAGTGAACGACCTCACCGCTCGGAATCCAGACTGTTTACTAATGTATGAATGCTAGCAGAGGACGTATATAATGGGAGTTGCGACAACAGTCAGCGTGGCCTTGAATTCATAACGCATTGGCCTACGTGCTGGCATTATAATATATACATATCGAATGTATTGGTGTGTAATGCAGTTAATTTTTTTTTCCAATTTGTAAATCGCGCTAGAGCGAAACCCGCACTATGCGAGGTATTCCTGTATTTTGCTGGATTGAAGCGGGTCAGCAGTGGGCCTACAATTTTAAGCAATAGTAGTGAAGAAATTGTTTTTGTCATCAGCGAAGCTCTGGTTGGGCTGACAATCAGATTCATTTGTGAAAATCCTCGTTGACATTCATTTTATGAAATTGGTATTGTACTCAGAGCATTCATCAAATGCTTCAACTCTTCCGAAACCGTCTTTTAGGTATTCCCAAAATCCACGAATTGTATCACTTTCATTTAACTGTAACCTAATCAACAATTTTCTAACAAAATTTTCACCAAATGCCAACAATTCAAGTTTAGAAGGTTTAATACCTTCGTTGTCCTCATTTTCCATCTCCTGTCATCGATATTGTCACTAGTTCTTTGAACTAATTAAATTTGAACTTTTTGAAACTGTACAAAATGTCGGTGTCATTCGAATATTCAGGTACTATGACCACGTAAACACAGAGAGAGAAAATTTACGGAAAACTGTGGATAACACACTTCCACGAAACAACAGATGATTATTTGTTGGGTAAAAGAAAATCACTCTCTCCTAATTCTTGAACAGGGCGTTTAGAGTTGATTCACAGTGGTGTCCAACCTATGGACCGCCCTGAAAGTGAAGTAAAACAGCATTTTAAATTTTGTTAATTATCAAAAAAAAAAAAAATTTCTCAATTAATGTTTTGTTCAGTAAATGTAATTGCGTATTGTACTTAATAAAATTTTTGAATATTTTCAATTTTACTTTTGTTTTACATGTAACGAGATATGGAAAATGTAACACCGTAATTTTTCTCGAATCACTCAGTGTGGCTCGCAAAATAATTTAACTTCGAATTTTTTTGAATATGGCCCCTGTACTGGAAAAGGTTGGACACCACTGCAGTAGAAGGTTGACTACAGCCCATTGTCAGCATCGGGAATACCCCTTGATCTGCTCACTGTTGACCAACGCGACTTCTCCGTACGTGGTGGTCGGATAGGTTTTACGAGTACTACAAAGTTGTAGAATGGCAATCCCATTAGCTCTCTTAATTCGTGCAGCAGCACTAATTGCCTAAAGGCCTGAAATGCGAACTATGCGTACCGAGTTAAGTCTGTCCTAATCCATTCACTACATGAAAAATTTCTTCGCTCAAAGGAAACTATTTTAAATGTACCTTCCAAGGGGAATTCAAAATAATTCGTTATAAAAAGAGTTCGTTAAACAGATGTCCAACTGGGTAATTTAGAATTCTAAAGATGGACACAATAGACAGTGAAAAATGCAAATTTAGTTAAATAACTTTAAGCTTATTTGAATAGTAGGTAAAAGTGAAAAAAATTTATGGAATATTACCAATTTCAAAGTGTACTGCATCCAAATGTTACAGGTCACTGTTAATAAGGGTGCCGGTACGCTGTACCGTTGCGTACTGTCCCAAAAAGCACTGACTAGCTCCCAACAGTAGTACCGCCTCACATATGAAACAGGTTATTTTTTAAATAACTTGTTTTCATATATAAGCACTTTTTTTTGTCTAAAAATCAAAGTTCATACCAACTGCCCTTTTAAGTGGTATACTTATTTGATAGGGAATAAATGGAGCAGCATTTAGAATCAATGTAACTCAGCCCATAAGGCAACAGTGTATTATCATCTGATCACTGCATATGTTTTAAAACTGGTTAGTCGTTAAGAAATGATAAAAGCCTGCAAAAAAAAAAAAAAAAAAAAAAAAAAAAATCGCAAAATGCAGAATCCATACCAACATATTACAAATATGCCTAAAGAAGACTATTAAAAAAAAGGAAAAATATAAACAAAGTTGTAATTGTTGTTATTTGGTTTTTAGGAGTATTAGCAACTAAGGCCATATTGCTCCGGGGATATGCTGTGGTCATTCCCTGACCTTTCTGCATCCTCTGTATTTGGTGGTCATGGGCTCGAACCCCGGTCTAATGAAGAAGCGTGTGCTATGCACTGCTGCTCCTGCCCACCTGGCTACGGAAACGCCCAAGATTGTAATAATACAACTAAACAATGAATGAGATGTTAGCCCTAATTAACATCTTTTTTTGAAGAAATACACTTAAAAATGGCCAATACACAATACTGCTATACAGTTGGGCTTTAGTTTTAGAATAGCTAAATAATAGGGAAGCAGACTTATCTATATCTAAAGGAGAAGAGGAGAGGGGCTTCTCAAGGAGCTCATTTATTCCCACCACCACCAGTATCCATCTATTCCACCTAGAACTGTGTCTGAGCCAAGTGGGAGGTAATTTGTTTCAACAATATGCTACTCAAAGATAAATTTCAAAACATCCAGCCTTCTGTTACTCCCTATAATTTTATATTTGTGCCACGTGGTTCTCATCTTGCCTGCCAGTAAAAACATATTTTCCACATTCCCTTCAAAACCTTTATACATCTGTTTCCCCTAAGATGCCTTGTCACCAAGCTGCAAAGTAGAAATACCACTTGGTTTCCCTCATCAATCTGCTCACCATTCTTTGAAACCTTTCTACTGATTCTGACTATTTTTAGATGCAGATAATAATATTCAAATATTCATTTTTAGATGCAAGGTACAATATTCAAAGTGCAGCCTCACCATCCTGAATAATGACTTCATTCTTCCTATTTTAAAAAGGTTTGATATATAACTGAAGACCTTATTTACAATGTATGGAAAGTGTCTGTTTGTATCATATCATATCACTTTAACCTTAAATCATCTTAACTTCCTCTCCTTTCAATTTACAAATTAAGTAGAACATCTCACTTTTAACAGCCTTAAATCTCTAGCTATTTTACAGACCATATATGAAACTAGTCCAAGTCATTCTAAAGCAACATATCCTGGTTTTGGTCATCAACCACCCCCCAACCTTTGAATCGTTACCAAACTTTAACAGTTTTGCCTGTACTTTCTTAATAAAGTCATTCAGGAACATTCTTATCTTGAACAGCCTTAGTATTTATTGGAAAACCAAGGTTTAGATAAGGATGAGATTTTAAAGGGAGTATGTAATAAAGGATTTCATCTCTACAAGAATAATTCACTGACAAGATCTGAGTAAACACTGACATCAGATTAGAACAGCAATCTGATGAAGGAAAAGAAGAATAGAAATGTTACAGATCATCTAATTTTGCATTCTTGTAATGGCAAACAACAGAAGACTGAGAATGGCCATGAGATAAAGGCTCCACTAGAGACAAGACTATCACCAAGTTTTGATCTCAGGTGCCCAGAGGACCATTGATAGTCGGTTGGTTTATATGTTGTTTAATGGTACAAGAACTACTGAGGCCATATTGCACCTGAGGACTGTTGACCTCGACGTGTATTTGGAAAGGTTGTTCATGAGATAAAGATCAAAAGTGGTGGCTATATGACTAAGATTGTCTGGTATTTTGTTAGGCAAATGAATTGTGAACATTAAAATTGCCAAGGAAAATTGGACTGGAGAAAGTTGAGTTACAAAGAAACGTAGTAAAGAGTCCCAGGTGATTAGCGGAACTAGGAGCTCGATAGAGGCAACAGATAGTAATAGTAATATAAATAAATAAAAATTTTAAAAAATAATAATAATAAATAAAAAAAAATTCACACAACCATTCCTTCTAAAAGTTTGTCCAGTTCCTCCTTGAATTTATCTAAGCTATCAACTTCCACAACAACAGATGGAAGTTTGTTCAAGCAATTAACCACCTGCTGGCTAAAGGCAAATTTCCGCACATCTCTTCTACAACTGCCTTTCCTCAATTTGAATTTATGCCCCATTAGGTTCGTAATCTGAGCAAGTGGAAGAATCCCATCAGGATTCACTGTGCTCAACCCATTCAAGGCCTTATACTCCTCAATCAGATCACCTCGGAGGTGCCCAGTCTCCAGCCACTGCAATTTGCAGAACTTAAGCCTCTCTTGGTAAGAGGATCCCTCCATTCCCCTCACCAATCTTGTTGCCCTTCTCTGTACACGGTCGAGAAAATCTACATCCTTCCTAAAATGAGGACTCCAGACCTGTAGCAAAATTCATGTATATCATTGATAAACCCCATTACCTACTCTTGCAGCCTGTCTGCACTGCTCAGAAAACTTCATATCTGATTGAACAATTACTCCCAGGTCTTTTTCATTTTCTACCATCCTAAGTGCAGTACCACACAGTTGGTACGGTCCTCTGGGTTCCTTCTACCCATATGCAGTACTTTGCATTTGGCAATATTAACTTTCAGTTGCCACTTCTCAGCCCATCTGCCCAAATTTTCTAGATCCTGTTGCAGTAGCACACTGTCATTAACAACCCTGCCAAACCTTTGTATCATCTACAAACTTCGACACTAAGCCTGATATACCTTCATCAATAAGATTGATTAACATACAAAACAACAGTGGGCTCAACACTCCATTTAAAACATTAGTCCACAAAAGCAGCATCCATTGATTACCACTCTCTGTTTTCTCCCACTCAACCAGCCTTTTAGCCATTGTAGGAACTTACCCTTAATACCATTCCGCTCCAATTTGTACAATAGTCTTCCATGTGCAACAGTGTCAAAAGCTTTCCTGAAAGCTTTTGACACTGTTGCGCATGTCCCTTTCCTGAAAGGGACCTGGGAGTGGTTGTGCAGGCAGATATGAAGTTCTCTGAGCAGTGCAGACGGGCTGCAAGAGTAGCTCATGGTGTATTGTCAATGATATATAGGAATTTTTCTAGCAGGGATAAGGAGGTGATTATTCCCTTGTATAAGGCAATGGTCAGGCCACACCTAGAGTACTGTATACAGGCCTGGAGGCCTCATTTCAAGAAGGATGTAGAGCTGCTGGAACGAGTACAGAGAAGGGCAACAAGATTAGTGAATGGAACAAAGGGGTTCTCTTACGAAGAAAGGCTTAAGTTTTGCGAATTACAGTGTCTGGAGACTAGGCACCAGCGAGGTGATCTGATAGAGGTGTACAAAGCCTTGAATGGTTTCAGCATGCTCAATGCTGATGGGATTCTTCCTCTTGCTCAGAATAATCACCTGAGAGGGCATAAATTCAAATTGAGGAAAGACAGATGTAGGATAGATGTGCGGAAATTTGCCTTTAGCCAGCGGGTGGTTGGTAGGTGGAACAGACTTCCATACCTTGTCGTGGAAGTTGATAGCCTAAATAAGTTTAAGGCTCAGCTGGACAGTTATTTCGAACGAACAGAGGGGTGAAGTGGAAGTGGTTATTTTTTTTATTTATTTTACTTTATTTTTTTTTTGGCTGATGCTGCATAAGCTTGCTTTCTTGCATCAAATGCCTCTACTAATGGTAATGCTAAAGCCAAGTATATGATATCAAAATTATTTTTTGCATCCAGTTCCTTTGTAACCACATCATAGTATCCAATGAAATTTGTCAGACAAGACTTTCCCTTAACAAACCCATGCTGTGTCTGAATTATTGCTGCAGTCTTGTCTAGATGATCCTGCAATGCATCTTTAACCAGTGACTATTTTCCCCAGAATGGTCTGTAAATACTCGTGTCACCCTTCAGTCCTCCTTTGTGAATTTTGGATACATTTGCACATCTCCATTCCGTGGGAACTTCCCATGAGTCCAACAATGCTCTCATAATTATGGCTAAGGGTTTGGTTAGTTCCTCTGCCATCTCCTTTAATATAACTGGATAGATCCCATCCACCCCAGGTGCCTTTCTTATGTTTAACTTCAACAATTTCTCCTCCACTTTGCTCTCAGTATTTACAAAATCATTAAGCACCCTGTTATAATTTGATAAAAACACTGAAAACCAGATGATCAAGAGTATTACCCTCTCTGGTTGCCTCTCGAACATGATACTGCAGAAAACAATCATCTATTAAATCCACAAAAGTCTTGCTAGTATGCGAGTGACCAACCCACAAGTTCCAGTCAATATCTGGGAAGTTAAAAAATACCGTGCATGGATTGAAGGAGAAATATGGGGGAATATGCTGGCTGGAAATTTTGCTCTAGAAACTAAACATGGCTTTCACCACTTCAAGCCTCCAATAAGCAAAATGGTGGTATTGTACCGGTTGATGAGAACCATCTATCACTTAGTGTTAGTGCATATTAGTATTATATTATAGTATTGTATTATTAGTACTACTATTAGTACTCAACCCATGCATGGTACTACTAGTACCATGCATGGGTTGAGGGAGAAGGCGGGATGCCGGAAACTTGCTCTAGAGACTAAACATGGGTTTCACCACTTCAAGCCTCCAATAAGCAAAGTGGTGGTATTACACTGGTTGATGAGAGCCATCTACCACCTAGTGTTAGTATTAGTACCAGTAAGTATTAGTATTATATTATAGTGTATTACAGGGGAGCCAACTTAATTTGTGATGTGATCGCCTTTTTTTCCTCAAAATGTGCCACGATCTACCATCTTGAGAATTTCATTGCACATGGTTAAAAAGGTTAAGCAACACATATTGAAAAATGTTGTTTATAAATTTTAAAATTAAATACAATTCAGAATTCTTATTTTAAATTCATACGTATTTAAATTTTTAATTTATGTGAAGTTTGTGTCTTAATGTTATCAGCCAAGCTTTCAAAATCGGGGCTACACTGTGATAAGGCCAACCCTAAATAATCTTATGTATGCAAGGCCGTAAGAGTAGAGCGATTCTTTGTCTTTTTTTGTTTCAAATACGAAAAAGCCGATTCACATAGATATGTGGAACCAAAACAGGAATTTAAAAATTCACTGCATTTTTTTACATTTGGGTACAGTAATACCCCAAAGTTACGCGATAGGTGGGTTCGACGAAAATCGCGTAAGTCGAATTCGTGTAAGTCGGGGTACAACTTTGCATATAAATACACATAAATTTTGCTTAATTGGGACCAAGGACTAACAAAAACACTAGTTTAGAAGAAATATATTAATAAAATTGCAGTTCTTTATACATATTAATACAAAATATGTATTAAAAAAACAAATGACTTACGTTAAAAAGTTATTTCGATGTCGATGGCTTCATAAAATCTAACAAATTCGTCTGACGACACAGCGTGTTCCTTTTTTTCACGCAGAATTTCTTCGTAGCAAGCTAATAATTTTTTTATTCCTTGCTTTGTAGCTATAACGCGTTCTTCGTTGGAGTCTATGTTTTCTAAAATTTTTAAGCCCTTTACAATTGAGATCTTTTCAATTTTCAACCTGTCAAGTTTGCAATTGTCATGTGCTTTTCGCCGTTGCTTCATTTAGGCCTGTAGCACGTGCAATATCACATGGTCTTTCATTTCGCTCAAAGCGTTTCACAATTTCATATTTTTTCTCTATCGACAGAGGCGGACTGGCCATAAGCCTTACCGGGGAAACCCCGGTGGGCCAGTGTGATTTTGGCCATAAACCATAGTGCGAGGCCACTATAAATTTTCCCGGGTAAGAATTTTTGATCCAGTCCGCCTCTGTTTATCGATAATTGCTTTTCTTTTTCTCTCTGAATCTGCAGTGTCTTCACCAGGACGCTTCCTTTTCACACCTTTTAATTAAGTATTTTACTCATTTTTAGGGAATAAAGCACAATTACAAAACGAGGAGCACGCTTGATATGCATAAACAAAGCTGCGCGCATGTAGCAACTGAATAAACAACACCATAAAGGCAGAGATACACTATTAACACCTCACATTTCTAGGGGTTACTACCATAAAACAATAAAAATCCAGTTGCGTTTCTGCTAGTGAAATCTGTTATAAACTGGTAGTAAACTCGATCTAATTGCATTTGCGATTATACCGATAGCTGGAAATGTGTGGGTTTTTACGTTATTATGGTGAAATTGTGTTTCCCCTTCACTCACTGATATAAAAAACATAAAAGCAGCAAAGTTTAATTTTGTTCATCTTTCGCTCTCAATCTCCGCCGTCGCACCGGATATCGATAACATATGAAAAACGACCTTGAAGATAGTGGGCGGCAGCGTTGCCAAACGAAAAAATCAAGAACCGCGTAACTCCGAGTTCGCGTAAGTCGGGGTATTACTGTACTTTTCTCAGCAAACATATTTCCAAAAGTCTTTTTCTGATTACCTGGCTTTTAGGAAGATATCGTTTCGCAATGTAATAATTTCATTTTCAAGTAACATTTTCTCCGAAAAATCTCAGTGATTTTTTCTGCAGTTTGTTTCATATCTAAGTCAACATTAAATGGATAAGAAATACAGTATATTGAACAATGTCTTCAATTGTTTTAAAATCACTGAATCTGGTTTCCATAACTTTCTCAATTTCAGAAACATATTTCTCACTATTAAATTCAAAAACAGGGTATTTTTGCAAATGATCTTGCATATCTGAAAAATGATCGAATTTTTTTTCTTTGAGATCCTTAGCCATTGCCAAAAATTGATATTTATATGCAGAAATACTACTAATCATGTCACCCACATTTTTATTTTTTCCTTGTAATTCCAAATTCAGATCACTTAATTTTACTGGTAAAATCTGACAAAAAAGCCAGATCATACAACTACACCGTATCTTGTAGCTGCTGATAATCATCTCCCCTTTGATCAACAAATTTTTAATTTCATTCAGCAAATTTTGAAATCTGTAGAACTTACTCTGACTCAGCCACCTCACATCTGTGTGTAATATCAGATCTGGTTCATTTTGAAAAGTCTCCTTTGAAGAGATTGTCTTCTGATGGAATTCACGATTTTGAAAGCTATGTCCATAATACTTTTAGTATTTAATCTCTTGCTGGCTAACTTTTTGGTGGATGATACAGTAGTAACTCAAAAAATCTGGGAATTCGTCATCCTTTTGGCATAATGCGATGAATCCGTTAAGATGCCCTGTCATTGCTTTACCTCCATCTGTTGTTACTGATACGAGCTTAAATAGTGGTAATTTAATTTTTTTCAATTACTTTTTGAATGCGTTAAATATATCAAGACCTCTAGTTCTTTCTTTTAACGAAATGATACCCAGCAGTTCTTCTCTAGTGGCAGAATCATCGAAAACCATACGAATAAAAATATAAAAACAAAAATATACGAACAATAGAGTTGCATCACTGATATCTGTAGATTTATCCAGTTGTAAAGAAAAGGACACACAATTAGTAATATGGGCACGCAATTGTTGGCTCACATTTTTACTAATTTTTTTGATGCATTGCATCACAGTATTTCGAGATAATTGCAGATCTTGAAGAGCACTTTAAATTTCATTTTTGTTCTTAAAATTTTCAAAAAAGAGAATCTGTTATTTCTAAAAATACGTCTTTGATGAATTGACCATCAGAAAATGGGTTGCATTTTTTTGCAAGAAACGATTCACTTTAAAGCAGCGGTTTTCAATCTTTTTTTAATAACGGCATCCCTAAGTAATTTATTTTATTTTGCGGCGACCCTACTCAATTTTCTGCCTGTTAGATCCGATTCTCTCCCTCTCTCTGTATACAGTATACATATAATATGTAATATATATATATATATATATATATATATATAAAAAATATATTTTCAGCATAAAATATTGTAGGTAGAACATGTTAAAGAGCTTTATGTTTAGAATTGAAACTAATGAATATACCGTATACCCTGGGAGCGATATATGTTGTGAACCGGAAAATGAACCGGAAAATAAAACGATAAGAATGCACAGATTGAAAAAATACCAAAAAAGTTTTGAAAAAACGACCAAGATGGAAATAACATTGCAGTGTCTTTCATAATTTTTGTGTCTTCATCAGAGGTCATCCACCAAAATCATGAAAAAGACAGCAATGCTCTTACTTCTGTTTCCGACATGTCCTGTATGCTTAGGTACCCGTGTGAAAAGCCACGTGGTATTTTACAATTTAAATTTTACAAATTATGAATTTACGTTAATGTGTTGCATACAGATCATGGATGACCTTACAGAAGTAAGTGAAACTCTATGAAAATGAAAAATGTAAAGCCAAAAGTAAGGAAAATCAGTATATACAGTAAGACAGGGACTTACTGTTACTAGCAGAACTAACCAAAAGACTAAGTTAGCGGGTTACCAGTATATTTATGTGTGGGTACGCTAGCGGCTCCTAGCATTAAAAAATTATCGTGCATGTTTTTGATTGAAATGAAATGGGCGGTGATGATGTGCTAGGTTAAATGCATGATGTCCAAACTGCCCAGGATAGTTAAGAAATATAATAGCTGACAAAGTAGCAGTAGAAGGCAGCTGAACTTTGTTAAGGCGAAAAATAGATTGGGTAAAGTTAGAAAATAGAGTCCCGCTGTTGTGTTCGGTATACTAATGGCTCACAGGACATATGAAGTAGAGGCTAGTAAAGTCGAAAGATGATTATGGTAGAGATAAGTAGTTGGGCTCGGATAGTTCGGGGTTGCAAACCCGTTCCTATAGTTAGGCCCCTGAACAAATGTCTGGGAGTGAGTGCATCATCTATTTAAGGTCAGTTGTGTAAATGAGTGGTATAATGAAATAAAGTTAAGCTTGAATATAATTACAAGATTAATACACTGTGATAGGCCAATTGGTGGGTATGAGTTTTCTAGACTGTAAGACACCACAGAAGTCTAGTGTATTGTATTTACACTATATACATACTTAATGTGTATGGGAATAATTATTTACCGATAATGCTATTTATATTAATATCCTTTAGTTTTTTGTGCCTTAAGATGTTAAGGGCTTTACTGATGTGATGGCGAAGATATGCTTTAGGTTGTTTATAAGTTTTTTGTATAATATCCTGATATTATCAATAGCTGTTTCATTATTGCTGCAAATAGTTGCTATTCTGATGCTTTGCGTTAGAATAACGTTGGCATGTACTCCTTTGGAAATATTTGAATTCCATTGTGTGAGGTTGACTATATTAAAGTTGAATGCATCAAGTTTGTTGTATAGGTTGATGGTGGCTATATTATAGCATTAGCATTAGCAGAGGCATTTGATGCAAGAAAGCAAGCTTATGCAGCATCAGCCCAAAAAAAAAAAAAAAACCCACTTCCACTTCACCCCTCTATTCGTTCAAAATACCTGTCCAGCTGAGCCTTAAACTTATTTAGGCTATCAACCTCCACCACAAGGGATGGAAGTCTGTTCCACCAACCAACCACCCGCTGGCTAAAGGCAAATTTCCGCACGTCTATCCTACATCTGTCTTTCCTCAATTTGAATTTATGCCCTCTCAGGTGATTTTCCTGAGCTAGAGGAAGAATCCCATCAGCATTGAGCATGCTTAAACCATTCAAGGCTTTATACACCTCTATCAGATCACCTCGCTGGTGCCTAGTCTCCAGACACTATAATTTGCAAAACTTAAGCCTTTCTTCGTAAGAGCACCCCTTTGTTCCATTCACTAATCTTGTTGCCCTTCTCTGTACTCGTTCCAGCAGCTCTACATCCTTCTTGAAATGAGGCCTCCAGACCTGTATACAGTACTCTAGGTGTGGCCTGACCATCGCCTTATACAATGGAATAATTACCTCCTTATCCCTGCTGGAAAAATTCCTGTATATCATTGACAATACTCCATGAGCTACTCTTGCAGCCCGTCTGCACTGCTCAGAGAACTTCATATTTGCCTGCACAACCACCCCCAAGTCCCTTTCATTCTCTACCACTGTCAGTGTAGTACCACTGAGTTGATACGTTGCTCTGGGGTTGCTGTTTCCCATGTGTAGTACTTTACATTTGTCAATGTTAAACTTCATTTGCCACCTCTCAGCCCATCTGCTCAACCTTTCCAGATCCTGTTGCAGCAGCATAGTGTCAGTAGTGTCCTTGACAACCCTGCCAACCTTTGTATCGTCTGCAAACTTGGACATTAAGCCCGATATACCATCATCAATATCATTTATAAATATAGAAAACAATAATGGACCCAACACTGAGCCCTGAGGGACTCCACTAATAACATCAGTCCACGATGAGCAGTGTCCATTGATTACCACTCTCTGTCTTCTCCCCCTCAACCACCCCTTTATCCATAGCAGCAATTTGCCTCCAATGTCACACTGCTCCAATTTGTGTAGCAGTCTTCCATGTGCAACAGTATCAAAAGCCTTTCTAAGATCCAAGTATATAATATCAAAGTTATTCCCTGCATCCAGTTCTTTTGTGACTGCATCATAGTATCCAATCAAGTTGGTCAGGCAAGACTTCCCCTTAACAAAACCATGCTGTGTCTGAGCAATAACTGAAGTCTTGTCTAAATGATCCTGCAGTGCTTCTTTAACCAGTGCCTCCATTAATTTTCCTGGAACAGAAGTTAAGCTCACAGGTCTATAATTACTTGTGTCAGCCTTTGATCCTATTTTGTGAATTGGAGTCACATTTGCACATTTCCAGTCTATGGGTACCTCCCCTGAGTCCAAGGAAGCTCTCATAATTATGGCTAAGGGTTTGCTTACTTCCTTTGCTGCCTCCTTTAATATAACTGGATAGATCCCATCCACCCCGGGTGCCTTTCTTGTGTTTATCTTCAACAGTTTCTCCTCCACTTTACTCCCAGTTATTTCAAGATTCTGTAGCTTACTGCTAGAGTTGAATACACCTCTGGCATTCCCCTCGCTGAATAACTCCTCATGTGTGAATGTCGATGCAAAATATTCATTTAGTTTGTTAGCTACCTGAGCAGGATCATCAACACTTGACCCATCAATATCAAGTGGACCAATCTGATTCATCCCCTTCCTTCTAGAGTTTACATAAGTAAAGAACTCTTTGCTGTTTTTCTTTGCATCCCTTGCCAAGGATTTCTCGTAATCTGCCTTCGCCTGCCTAACCTCCTTTGTAACTTGGTTGCATATCAACTTGTATCTATCATAGGCTTCTGTGTCATGTGTTAATTTGTATGTATCCCATGCATTTTTCTTCTCCGCCACATGTCTCATTAGTTCATCTCACATCGATTTAGGCCTAAACCTTGAAGAATATTTCTTAGATGGTATGTAAAGCCTAGTAGCTTCCAAGATAAGTTATTTGAATGCTTCCCATTTTAAATTTGCTGTTGGTAACATCATCAGTTGGTCACACCGTATAGAATTTAAATACTGTCGTGAACCATCGTAGTTCGCCTCTAGGAAATCAAAAACACTTACCTTTACCCCTGATGGTAGTTACTTCTTTGAGTAAAGCCTACTTCAGCACGCTGTGATCACGGCCACCTAGTGGTTCCTTTATCTGCAGATTCTTAATGTATGAAGAATCACTACTGATAATCAGATCAAGAATATTGCTCCCTCTAATTGCTTCCCGAACATGCTGATGTAGAAAACAATCATCCAATAAATCCACAAAAGCCTTGCTAGTGTGTGAGTAACCAGCCCCCAAATTCCAGTCAATATCTGGGAAATTGAAATCCCCCATTATAAAACTCTCTGATTTACTGGCCCACTCTATTTCCCTGTACAGTTCCTTATTATACTCATCAGAGTCATTAGGCCTATAGCACACTCCTACTCTCAATTTTGTTCTCCCAATGTTTATGTCACACCAAACTGACTCCACACTGCACTGTCCAGCGATGTCGACTGGCTTCACTTCCTTGGTTTTTATGTGTTTCTTAACTAATAGCATAACCCCTCACCCCTTCCTATCCTGTCTATCCTTTCTGTAGACGTTGTACTCCCCAAATTGCAGTTCTGCATCCCTTATATCTGTGTGACACCACGTCTCTGATATCCCAACAATATCTGCCTTCGATGTTTTGAGCAATACCTCAAATTCATCAAATTTATTTACTAAACTCCTAGCATTGGTGTACACGCAAGTATACCTGCACCTGTTTCTATTCTTAGCTACCCTAACACAACCCATGTGTTTACTTGTACTGCAATGGCTCCCAGCAGTGTCTGAAATACCATGCATCTTGTTTTTCAGGCTTCTGCTCATTCTAATAGAAGCAATGCAAGAATCTCTTTCACCTCTGCCAGTGGCTACTGTCAATCTATTGGTCTTTGTCTGCCCCCAAGCTAGCAGTTTTCCGACCCACCTAACACTGCCTCGATAGCATCAGCAAATATTCTTGCACCCTTTCTATTTAAGTGTATCCCATCCCTGTAGAAGCAATCTCTCCTGTTAACAAGTACAGTCCAGGCTGAAAAAAATTCTACCCCTTGAGCCTTGCACAATCTTTCCAGGGCCGAATTGATCGACAAGGCTCTCATCATATACTCCCTCCTATTGTTCTTTAACTTAATATCCAGATCCAGGAAATGGGCTGTAGTATCAATGTTATTTGTTTTTTCCAGTATGAGTTCATTGGGGTATAAGTGTCCATAATCCTTGATGAAATTAGGGCAGTTGATCACTATGAGGTCATCTATACAAAGGGTACTGGGAAAGTTTTGCAATACAGCTTTGTTTATTTAATTTTTTCAAAGTAATTTCCTCTACATTCAATACACCTCTCCATCCTCCGAAACCAATCTTTAAACCAGTTCTGCCAAGTTTCACTAGGGAGTAAAGCACACTCGTTGTCCCAAGCCCGTAGAAGGTCCTCATCACTGGAAAACCGCCTCCCTTTTAGCTTCATTTTCTCATGCGGGAACAGTGCAAAGTCGCAGGGAGCAAGGTCTGGACTGTAGGGAGGGTGCTCGAGAAGTTTCAGTCCTGTCGTGGTCAAATATTCGGTGCAGGCTTTGGCGCAGTGAGCTGGAGCATTATCGTGATGGAGGTACTAGGTGTCCATTCTTGACTTTGGCCGCAGGTTCTTCATAGATCCAATGACTTTGGGCAGGCATTGTTCAGTATACCACTTAGCTGTGACTGTCTTCTGCGTGTCCAAAACGACATGTTCCACAATTCCACTCGATTTGAAAAATACAGCTATCATTTTCTTCTTTACAGATCGGGATTTTCTGACAATTACGGGTGTGTCGTCATCATCAAAGACCCAAACTTTGTTTTGAGCCTTGGTCGGCAGATCGTAATAGTACAGCCAAGTCTCGTCACCTGTCACGATGTTGTTCACATACCGAGATTGTCCCTTATCAAACTTTTTTAACATCTCCCAGCACCAAGTCACACGTCATGTCATCTGCTCTTCAGTCAGTTGATGCGGCACCCAGAGAGAACAAAGTTTCTTCACATGCAAATGATCTTGCAGAATCGAACGAATTGCTGGTGCATTTAGGCCCAAAGTATCCTCTATCTGTTGGTAGGTCACTCGCCTGTTTTCGTCAAGCATTTTCCTCACAGCAGTAACGTTTTCCTCCGTAACTGACGTTCGTGGCCTTCCCGGCCTCTCAGAATCCTCCAGAGTGAAATTTCCCCTTTGGAATTCTCTATACCACCTGAATATCGTTGTACGATGTGGACAATCATCATCTAGTGCAAGAGTCATTTCTTCTAAGCACTGGTCTATGGTTAAACCACGCAAGAATTTATACCGCAAAACTGTCCTTATCTCATTTCGTGACCACGATGCCATCGCAAGCACTTTACACTCTCACTACTAATGAATAACTGAGCCAATCGACTTGGCGCGGCGGCTACTATGCATGTATGAACATGTCTCAACATGCAGCAACAAACAGCTTCCTGTGATTCATTGTTGCGTCATATTGCAAAACTTTCCTAGTACCCTTTGTATATCTGTAGAGGTTAAGGTCCTGTGGAAATGAGATTTCTGACCAATATAGATATAGGTTGGATATTATGCATGAGGCAGGGCTGCCCATAGGTGCTCCATTGGTTTGTTGATACACTGTTTTACCGTCGTATACAAAATTATTGGAGATACACAAGTTCACTAGGTTGTTCCAGTAATAGGTATTGCAGGTTATATAATTTTTATATTTAGCATAAATATCTTTGAGTACTGTTTTTAGTTTGGTTTGTTTGATACTTGTAAATAGGCTGTGGAAGTCAAAAGTTTGTATATTGGTAACATTATTATTCTGCAAGAAATTTAATACTGGTAGGTTGTTGCCTATGATTCTGCTGTTATGTATGTTATTTAACAGTGGTTGCAGTAGTTGTTCAAGTGTTTTTCCAGGTTTGTGCACATAACTATTTTTGCAGGAGGTTATGAATCTGAAACCTATGGGTTTTTTGTGAAATTTTGGAATGAAGTATATATAAGGTAAGCTGTAATTGTTCATGTTCAGCTTTAGTTTTTTATTGAAGGCTATGAGTTTTTTTGTAATGATATTGCAGGCACTGGATATAGACTTGTACGTAATGCTGGAGTTAAGTTCAGTTATCAAGGTATGTGCATAAAAAGATTTGCAAATAAATGCATAATTGTTTGCTGTTTTATCTAAAGGTGTGATGATGAAGTCTGTGTATTTCTAGCAGTTTTTGTTTTAATTTAGCTAAGTTATGGTATTTGTGCTGGTTATATATATATTTGAACTAGTTAATGCATATTTATGTTTTAACAGAGTGAATGTATGGCTAATCCACATGTGGTATGCCTCTATAGGTGTGTTATGTTTGTAAGCTTGTTAAAGTTGTTTGTTTGTTTTGTTGGTTTTTAGGAGCATTAGCAACTAAGGCCATATTGCTCCGGGATATGCGGTGGTCATTCCTTGACCTTTGCGCATTGTCCGTATTTGGTGGTGACGGGCTCGAACCCCGGTCTAATCAAAAGCGTGTGCTGCGTACTGCTGCTCCTTCCCACCTGGCTACGGAGGCGCCTGCTTGTTAAAGCTTACAAACATATATATATATATATATATATATATGTATGTACATACATATATATATATATATATATATATATATATGTATGTACATACATATATATATATATATATATATATATATATATAAAAATTACATTTCATAATACTAATTATATATATACAGTATATAATTTTATTCTTTATATAGAAGTACTAAGTAAACATCAATTATAAATCACCACAAAATTAAAAAGATACAGTACACCTTTTTATAATGAAATAAACATATAAATTAAAAAATAATAATAAGTTTAAGTAACTTAAACCCAAATTTAAACCCTTTAGGGTGCCGCGGCACCCCGGTTGAAAACTGCTGCTTTCAAGGATGCTACACATACTGCTTTAGATTGTAAATTAGGTGTCATGAAGAAATTTGGTTGTGCGAATAATCTGGATTTAAGTTCTTTTAATTTTTTTTTTTTCCAAGGTCACTATTAGGTGGAAAATCCGATTGGTATTTACCATGGAAGCCTGTGTTGAAGTGCCTTTCTAAATTTCCTTTTTTGGGTATAGCCACGGAAGCATTGCAAATCAAATAACATTTTTCAACATTTTTCTTTTATCGTTACAAAAAAGTATTCTAGTTCCCACTCTTGATGAAAATGATACATTTTACTCTTTTTTGTAGTATTCATTTTAAATCAAAAGGTATTTAATTAAGTATAAGTACTGTCCAGTTATTAATATTAAGTAAGCTAAATAAGAATTCGACACACACGCTATGCTCTCCACAACGTAACTGCGTGAATGCTAGATAAGCCTAGTAGCTGCAGGGCGACAAGAGTGGTCATGTGGTTCAACGGATTTGTAATAAGTACATGCAGTGGGGCACATAATAATAATAACATTTAGATTTTGACTAATCTATTTTTTATATATATTTAAAATTCGTCGTGATCGACCGAAATTAAAGCCACGATTGACTGGAAGATCGCGAGCGACTTGTTGGCCACCCCTAGTGTATTGTATTATTAGTGCTATTTTATATTATTAATAGTTACATATTTTTAATACATTTAAGCATATATTTCATAGCATATATTTAATACATTTAAGTATACTTCTCGAAATGTATTCTTCTTAGAGCATATCAAAGACAGAAATGTTTTTTATGTCTTTGATACGCTCTAAGAGCTGCAATGAAAGAATCGCCATTCTTGTCGATGAGCAATATTCGAATTTTTTCTGATCCCAGAGTAATTCCTTTTTACAATGCACGCAAAAGCAAATTTATACAGCAAACTGTGATTATAAATGTCAACTGGATGCACTTCCTTTGATTTTATGTTTTTCTTAATTAACAGCATAACCTCTCCTCCCTTCCTATCCTTTCTGTACTCATTGTACTCCCCAAATTCCAATTCTGCATTCCTAACAACTGTGTAACACCACATCTCTGATATTCCAACAATATCTGCCTTTGATGTCTTAACCAGCACTTCAAATTCATCAAATTTATTTACTATATATCTAGCATTGGTGTACATGCATCTATTCTTATTCTTAGTTATCCTAACACATCCCATGTATTTCTTTGTTTCATGATGACTGCCATCAGTACCTGAAACCCCCACAGCACCACTCACTCCAGGCCGCTGCTCATTGTTATAGAAATAGAGTAAGAATCACCTTCACCTCTGCCTGCAGCCACTTTTAACCTTTTAATCTGTCAATTCCTCCCAAGCTAGCAGTTTTCCAACACACATAATGCCCACATAATGCTGCCTTGATAGCATCAGCAAACACTTGCACCCTTTCTATTTAAGTGCAACCAATCCCTGTAGAAGCAGTCTCTCCTGTTAACAAACACAGACCACATTGATCCAAACCATGGTGAGATGCAATACCACCACTTTGCTTATTGGAGGTTTGCGGTGGTGGAATCCATGTTTAGTTGTTTGTTTGTTGTTTGGTTTTTAGGAGCATTAGCAACTAAGGCCATATTGCTCCGGGATATGCGGTGGTCATTCCCTGACCTTTTCGCATCCTCCATATTTGGTGGTGATGGGCTCGAACCCCAGTCTAATCAAGACGCGAGTGCTACGCACTGCTGCTCCTTCCCACCTGGCTACGGAGGTGCCTCCCGTGTTTATCTCCAAAGTTATGTTCCGGTCAACCCTTCCCCATCTCTTCCAACAAGCAGTATGACTGATGTCCTTTGAGATTATGATGACCACCATTGCGAGATGAATTTTACAGGGAATATCAGAATAGGCCTATGCACAATTAACACCTTTGAAGAAAAAGTTGGTCCTTCAGGCTGCTGCAGACATTCTGTCAGATATTCCAGAAAAGCTGTGCTTGCTACCTGGGTGTCTAAAATGGTGATGGAACTGATATTCATGTCTCAAGTCAAGTGGACCCAATTTCGGTGAAGTCCGGACAGTCTGTGACGGCCAAATCTTCTGCTTGCACCTTCATGATGGTGGGACTATTAGTAATCCTGGGTATAATCCCCATGTGCACGAACACTGTTGACCACCCAGGTGTGAAACAATGTAAGCAAGGGTTGATGTGTGGCACCCACACCACATGGAGTAATGCCACCCCTCTGAGTTACCAGGCAATAATAGGTGGTAGATGACTCATCAATCAGTGCAATACCACCACTTTGCTTATTGGAAGTTTGAAGTGGTGGAACCCATGTTTAGTCTCCAGAGCAAAGTTCCAGTCCCTATCTCTTCCAACATGCAGTATGACTGATGTCCTTTGAGGTTAAGATGATCTCTATGTCGAGATCGAAACTTCTTTACATTTCAAGTGTACAGCTCTAAAATTGTGTTTGCAGGCCGGCCACTAGGTACACCGGACCGAACCTATTGGTAACTCTCTAGGAGGCATCTGGATCAGCTAGTGTATAATCTTGCTACTTCTACTCTACCAGATAGTGACTGGAGGGAGTCCGAGTAATGTGTATACGGAGGGCATTGTCGAGGCCACATTATGTCAAGGATCTGGGAATATATTCTTACCATGTGTATGCCATATCCAAAAATTTCTTTACTTCATACAGCATGTCCCCCCACCACTGTTTCTTACTACTGAATACACCATGAATTATCAAACTAATAGAAAAAACTTATCTGCAAAAAGATCTAAACCTCCCAAACACTTCCTAGTTCATTTCACAAATATGTGTGGTCTCGGTTCTAATCTCAATGATGTCCATTTCCACTTACAGTCTGCCAAACCCATTATACTTTTTCTGACAGAATCTCAGCTATCGGTTGATTCAAGCACTGCTCATCTCAGTTGCTCAAATTACTGCCTGTATGATTCCTTTTGCCTCAAAGGTGGTACTTGTGCATGTGTCCGTTCCGATATTCCCTAGCAGAGACTTCGTAATTTGATATCTCCTCTTTTTGAGCTTCTCTGGCTCAAAAACTCTCTACATCATTCTGTCAAATTCATCTGTTGTCACTACCGTTCTTCCACTCCACTAATCACATGGAACTCTCTGACATCCTCTCTTTGCAACTTGACTTTCTCTAGTCTTTCCCTTGGTGATTTTAATGTTCACAACTCCAGCTGGCTTCCATTCTCTAGTCACACAGACCCAGCTGGTCGAGATGCTGAGGCTTTTGCAATTACTAAAGACCTCACACAGATTGTTCATTTACTTACCAGAATACCGGACAATCCTAACCATACAGCCAACATGCTTGATCTTTTTCTCACAAACAACCCTTCTAAGTGCATGGTCAAAGTGAGTGGTCCTTTAGGCACCTCAGATCACAACTTGGTAATTGTCTCTTCTCCAATGTAGCCTTTATCTCATGGCTATTCCCAACCTTGAGTTGTTTAGCATTACAAGAATGCAAAATGGGATGACTGCGAGATTTATTTTCTTCTTTTCCATGGTCGGATTACTGTTTCAAAATTCTGATGTCAACGTTTGCTCAGATTGTATCAGTGAAATTATTCTTGTAGGAATGGAATCCTTTATTCCACGCTCCGCTTTAAAATATCGTCCTTTATCTAAACCTTGGTTTTCCAATAAATGTGCCAAGGCTGCTCAAGAGAAGAATGTTACATATCGTAATTGGCTTGTTTCCAACACTTCGGTTTCATTTTCTGCCTACACCAAAGCTCAACAATTGTAAAGTAGTTATTAATCAGTCCAAACTAGATTTTAAACAGGCTAAGAGTAGAAAACTTGCTTCTTGCCCTAATGGTAGCAGAGTATTCTGGTCTCTTGCCCAAGACATTGGCTGCAACTTTTGCCTATCTCTGCTTCCACCTCTGACAAAACCAGATGGTTCTATTGTCACTTCAGCCAAGGGTAAAGCTAATCAGCTAGCATCCCATTTTTTTTTCCAACTCATTTATTAATGATCTTGGTAAAACACCTCCCACCGTTCCTAGCATGCTCCATTCAATGCCTCCTGTGGTCTTCCGTCAAAAGGATGTCAGAAGGAGTTTGACGAATCTTGATGCTAAGAAAGCTCCAGATCTTGATAGTATTTCTCCACTTGTTCTCAAAACCTGTGCTCCTGAACTTACCCCTGTTCTTTGCCACCTTTTTTCACTTTTTTATTCCAAAGGTGTTTTTCCTTCTGCTTGGAAATTTGCTCATATCCAGCGAGTTCCTAAAAATGGTGACAAATCCCTCCCATTCAATTATCATCTCATTGCAATTACTTCTACTCTTTCTAAAATACTTTATCGATTAACTGCCAACTCAAACTATCTAGAAACTTTCTGTCTGATCAACGATTGCCAGTATGGATTCTGTCAGTGTCAATCCACTGGTGATATTCTGGCTTATGTTGCCCATTTATGGACAAATTCAGTGGAACAGTTCGGTGAAACACAAGCAGTTGCTCTTAACATCTCAAAGGCTTTTGATCGTGTTCTGGCAAACCCATTGTACTTTTTCTGACAGAATCTCAGTTATCGGTTGATTCAACCACTGCTCATCTCAGTTGCTCAAATTATTGCCTGTATGATTCCTTTTCCCTCAAAGGTGGTACTTGTGCATGTGTTTGTTCCGTATACTAGTTGCATAAAGGTCTTCTAAACAAGTTTCCATCTTATAGTCTGCCAACTGTTTTTTATAATTGGTTATCCAGTTTTCTCTCTGACCGCTCACTGAGGGTGGTGGTAGATGGCTCTTTATCTTCTAACTTCTCCACTAATGCTGGTGTCCCCCAAAGTTCAGTTCTTTTCCACCCACACTTTTCTTCTTGTATGTTAATGACCTTCAACTGAACAGAAATTCTATCTATAGTTTGCTGATGATAGCACATTTCATTCCACTTTCCAGTTTGAGAAACCTTGCCCTGCTCAATCAGCTTCAACTTCCTGAATATCTGCTACCCATTCCTTAAATGCCAATCTCCAGGTAATTCTCCAGTGGGGCAAAGACAACTTAGTTGATTTCAATCCTTCTAAAACTCAGTCCTGTCTTATATCTCACAAAAAGGATTCTTCTGTTCATTTCTAGGCAAGATGATATATCTCTTTTGAGGATTACCCCTCTAATCTCTCTTGGCACAAGCACATTACAAATATTGCTTCCTCTGCATCTACAAAACTTGGTTTTTTTTTTCGCTCTCAGCATTACTTTTCTTCCAAACAGCTGTTCACTCTGTACAAATTGCAAATCTACCCTACCATGGAATATTGTTCCCACATCTGGAGCGATGCACTCAAAACCTCTCTCGGGCTTCTAGATTCCATTCAGAATTAATGACTCATCTCTAACAGAGTCTCTCCACACTGTCTCACAGATGTACTGTCTCTGCTGCATTCCTTTTCGACAAATACTTCCATGGGCACTGTTCTTCTGAATTGGCTTCTATAATTCTTGCTCTCTCTTTCAAAACAGTCTGAATTACAGTCTACAGAAGTTCAAGTCTAATGTCAACGAAGATCTTCACATCTTCTCAATCTCCAACTCATATACGGTACTAAGTATTATAGGTTCTAATACCTCTCGTGTTTGGGGTTTTCATAAAAAAATTTTAAAAAAAGGAATCACACAGGAAATAATTAGGATAACTGAGATGAGCCATGATTGAATCAACCAATAATTGGGATTTTGTCATAAAAAGTAAGTAGGACTTGTCACAGATTGTAAGCAGAAATGAACATCACAGATTGGAACTGAGATCGCATATATTTGTGAAATTAATGAGGAAGTTTTTGGGAACTTTAGATATTTTCACAGATAAGTTTGTTCTATTAGTTTGTTTATTCATGATGTATTCAGCAGTAAATTAAATGTAGGAGGTACATGTTGTATGAATTAATGAAATTTTTGGATATGGCATACACATAACAAGAATATACCTAGCTCCTTGACATAATATGGCCTTGACAATGTCCCACCTACACACATGCATATTACTCAGACTCCCTCCAATCACTATCGGCACAGTAGAGGCAATGAGATCATACACTAGCTGATCCAGATGCCTCCTAGAGAGTTGTTGAAATATTCAGTCTGGTAGACCATCTAGCAGCAGATGGTTTGCAAACACCATTTTAGAGCTGTACCCCTCAAAAAAAATGCAAGGAAAATTGGATCTCGCCATGATGTCCATAATAACCTCAAAAGACATCAATCACACTGCATGATGGAAGATATTGCAGAGTTGCTGGAGCTTTGCTCTATAGACTAAATATGGATTTCGCCACTTCAAGCCTCCAATAAACAAATTGATGGTACTGCATTGGTTGATAAAGAGTTATCAAATGCCTAGTATTACCTGGTGACAGAGAGTGGCAACATTCCTCTGTGTTGTGTGGATGCCATGCTTCAGCCACCCCTGATTAACAGCTGGGTAGTCATCTCCAGTATACTAGTTGCAGTATTTTGGGACCGTCACACAGGGATTATACCCAGGATTACTAACACTCTCACCAATTGTGAAAGTGCAAGCAAAGGATTTGGTTGTTGCAGAACAACCAGACTTCACTGAAATTCAGTGCACTTTACTTAAGTGTCACCTGAATATCAGTTCCATCGGCATTTTAGACTCTCAGGTGGCAAACCCTAGCCTGTCATACCTGAGAGAATGACTATGGAAAGCCTAATTACAATAAAAATAAAACTGAAAGAGAAAACCTAGTTTTTTCTGATGCTGAGGAAACACTATTTGTAATATGTTCATGTCAAGAAAGGTTATAAATTAGGGTTATTCCCAGTAAAGATTGTGATCTTGTCCACAAATGTGAATTTTGTTATAGAAGAAATGTTGAAGTAGTAATTTTTTTTTTTTTTTTTTTTGAGAAATGAAACAGGACTGAGTTTTAGAATTACAGTTAACCAAGTTTTCTTATTTCCAATAGAGAATAACTTAGTGACCAGCATTTAAAGGATAGTGGTGATGGTTATTCAAGAAGTTAATGATATTAAGAGTAGGAGACTGGCAGAATTACTTAACAAGTACAAGACAATTGTGAAAAAAAGCCATGAGTTAGGGTTGAATTTGAAAGTGTCTGCAATTCAGCCAAGACACGATAGGAGGGAGTATATGATGAGAGCCTTGTCGATCAATTCTGCCTTGGAGAGATTGTGCAAGGCTCAAGGGGTAGAATTTTTCTCAGCCTGGTCTGTGCTTGCTAACAGGAGAGTGCTTCTACAGGGATGGGATACATTTAAATAGAAAGGGTGCAAGACTATTTGCTAATGCTATCGAGGCAGAGTTAGGTGGGTCGGAAAACTGCGAGCTTGGGGGGGGGATACACGAACTAATAGATTAACAGTAGCTGCTGGCAGAGGTAAAAGTGATTCTTGCATTACTTCTATTGAAATGCAATTGAGCAGCAGCCTGGAAAGCAAGGCAATGGGAATTTCCAGGAAGGCTAGGAGTCATAGTGGAACAAGTAAATACATGGGCTGTGTTAGGGTAACTAAGAGTAGGTGCATGTATACTTGCATGCACACCAATGCTATGAGTATAGTTAATAAATTCGATGAGCTTGAAGTGCTAGTCAAGACATCAAAGGCAGATATTTTTGGGATATCAGAGACATGGTGTCACACAGACATAGCAGTGCAGAACTGGAATTTGGGGAGCACAATGTGTACAGAAAGGATAGACAGGGCAGGAAGGGAGGAGGGGTTATGCTGTTAGTTAAGAAATCCAAAATCTAAGGAAGTGCATCCAATTGATGTGGGTGGACAATGCAACATTCAGTTTGGTGTGACATAAGCACTGGGAAAGGAAAAATGAGAGTAGGTGTGTTTTATAGGCCTAATGAATCTGATAAGTATAATAAGCAATTGTGGAACAGAAGTTTAACTTCTGTTCCAGAGAAACAGAGTGGGCCAATAAATTAGAGTGTCTTATAATGGGGGATTTTAATTTCCCAGATATTGACTGGAATTTGTGGGTAGGTCACTCACACACTAGCAAGGCTTTTGTGGATTTATTGGATGATTGTTTTCTAAAGCAGCATGTTCGGGAGGCAACTAGAGGGAGTAATAATCTTGATCTGATTATCAGTAGTGATTCTTCATGCATCAAGAATCTGCTGATAAAGGAACCACTAGGTGGCAGTGGTCACAGTGTGCTGAAGTGGGATTTACTCAAAGAGGTAACTACAAAAACCCTTCCCTTTACATCAAGGGTAAAGGGAAGGGTTTTTGCTTTCATAAAGGTGACTACAGTGGTCTGAGAAAGTTTTAAATTCTACACGGTGGAACCAACTGATGATGTTACCAACAGCAAATTCAAAATTGGAAGCATTAAAAGAATTAATCTTGAAAGCTACTAAGCTTTTCATACCAACAAAGAAATAATGTTCAAGATTTAGGCCTAAATGGATGTCAGATGAACTAATTAGACGTGACAGGGAAGAAAAATGCATGGGATACATATAAATTAACATGTGACACAGAAGCCTTTGATAGATATAAGCTGGTCTGTAACAAAGTTACAAAAGGAGGTTAAGCAGGCGAAGGCAGATTACGAGAAATTTTTGGCAAAGGATGCAAAGAAAAACAGCAAAGAGTTCTTTACTTATGTAAACTCTAGAAGGAAGGGGATGAATCAGATTGGTCCACTTGATATTGATGGTTCAACTGTTGATGATCCTGCTCAGGTAGCTAACAAACTAAATGAATATTTTGCATCTACATTTACACATGAGGAACTCCTTATGTGTAAATGTAGGGAATACACCTCTGGCATTCCCCATTCAGGGAGGGGAATGCCAGAGATGCATGCAACTCTGGTAGTAAGCTAGATAATCTTGTAATAACTGAAAGTAAAGTGGAGGAGAAATTGTTGAAGATAAACACAAGAAAGGCACCTGGGGTGGATGGAATCTATTCAGTTATATTAAAGGAGGCAACAAAGGAAGTAAGCAAACCCTTAGCCATAATTATGAGAGCTTCCCTGGACTCAGGGGAGGTACCCATGGACAGGAGATGTGCAAATGTGACCCCAATCCACAAAGGGAGACACAGGTTATTACGGACCTGTTAGTTTAACTTCTGTTCAAGGAAAATTAATGTAGGCACTGGCTAAAGAAGCATTGCAGGGATCATCTAGACAAGACTTCAGTTATAGCATGGGTTTGTTAAGGGGAAGTCTTGTCTGACTAATTTGATTGGATACTATGATGTAGTCACAAAGGAACTGGATGCAAAGAATAACTTTGATATCATATATTTGGATCTTCGAAAAGCCTTCGATACTGTTGCACATGAAAGACTGATGCACAAATTGGAGCAGATAATTGTTGGAGGCAAATCTTTTTGGTTGCTGCTATGGATAAGGGGATGGTTGAGTGGGAGAAGACAGAGAGTGGTAATCAATGGACACTGCTCTTCGTGGACTAATGTTATTAGTGGAGTACCTCAGGGTTCAGTGTTGGGTCCATTGTTGTTTTCTGTATTTATAAATGATATTGATGATGGAAAACTGCGAGCTTAATGTCCAAGCTTGCAGATGATACAAGGTTGGCAGGGTTGTTAATGACAGTACACTGCTGCAACAGGATCTAGAAAAGTTGAGCAGATGGGCTGAGAGGTGGCAAATGAAGTTTAACATTGACAAATGTAAAGTACTACATATGGGAAGAAGTAATCCCAGAGTAACGTATCAACTCTGTGGTACCACACTGACAGTGGTAGAGAATGAAAAGGATCTGGGGTAGTGTCATGGTGTCTTGTCAATGATATACAGGAATTTTTCTAGCAGGGATAAGGAGGTGATTATCCCCTTGTATAAGGCAATGGCCAGGCCAGGCCACACCTTGAGTACTGTATACAGGTCTGGAGGCCTCATTTTAAGAAGGATGTAGAGCTGCTGGAACGAGTACAGAGAAAGGCAACAAGATTAGTGAATGGAACAAAGGGTTGCTCTTACGAAGAAATGCTTAAGTTTTGCAAATTACAGTGTCTGGAGACTATGCACCTCAATCAGATCACCTGCGAGGTGATCTGATTGAGGTGTATAAAGCCTTGAATTGTTTGAGTATGCTTAATGTGGATGGGATTCTTCCTCTTGCTCAGAATAATTGCCTGAGAGGGCATAAATTCAAATTGAGGAAAGACGGTTGTAGGCTAGATGTGTGGAAGTTTGCCTTTAGCCAGTGGGTGGTTGATTGGTGGAACAAACTTCCATCTGCAGTTGTAGAAGTTGATAGCTTAAATAGATTCAAAGCAGAACTTGACAAACATTTGGAGCGAGTGGATGGGTGAAATAAGGGGGTTTTTTTTTTTTTTTTTTGGCTGATGCTATATAAGCTTGCTTTCTTGCATCATGTGCCTTTGCTAATGCTAAGTTAATCTTTTTTTGCAGGGTTTGACTTTAAAGAGACCATGCTAACCATGGACATCATTATTATGCTTTAATCATCATTAACAATAAAAAAAAAAAAAAAAAAAAAAGAAACATTATTTTAATCAAAGGTGAGGATTAAAATTATAGCCCCTTTAGCACTCCCTTGGATTACCCCTGATGGTAACTTTCAAGTTTCCTCTTAAGGAAACTTGGAAGTTGCCATGGCCATGAGAGATGCAATATCATCAGCAAACCTATGGATAGTATTTCCAGTCAATGGAAGGTCATTAATACTAAAGAGGAAAAATGTAGCATATCCATATGCAGGTCCCACACAGAGAGGCTGCAGGTGAAAATTTTCAATCAAATAATGAGATTTTAAACACTAACCTGAGTCCATTTTTTTGTAAGAAGCACACTTTATGCTCTGAGGAAACTGCTTATACACACATAATTTCAAAATATAAAGCAAGTAACTGCAATGGAACCTGGGCTGGGTTCAGCAAGTAATTCAGTTAAATTATGAGTCCCCAAATTTTTTCAGCCATAGGCAACAATTATTGAAGGCATAAATTCAGCCCTGTTAGTTCATGCAAACCCAAAAATAAATAATTTATAAACATCACATTTCAAGTAGCAACTTTCTGGTTTTTGGGGGTGGACCACATGGAAAAGTACAGCAAAGGGTTAAATGATTAGCGGATATAAATTACAATCTTGAACTATACAAAAATCTGCTTCCCTACATCATGGCCTTACTAATAACGACATGAAAAGAAGTAACATTTGCACATACTTCTCCATTTTGATAATAAAATGAAACTTTAAACTCAGTTTAAAAAAAAATATGTCACTAACTACAGCCAATGCTGTCATGAGATACTTTTGCATCTTAGGCAACTCAAGCATTTGCCAAGAGCATAGGGATTACCCATAAAATTAAATAATCTGCATGACGGCAAAGCACCCCTACCCAAATGGCACCCTAAGCATTTGCCCGGATGTCTACCATACCACAACGGCACTGACCATAGCACACATAATATTCACCTAAAGCTGCGAAGCTTAAACCTTTAAATAAGATCCTTGAAGAATCATGGATCAAGGTATGGAGATATAGTGGCACTATTTAAAATTATCAACAAAAATGGAAGGAAAAAGAGCAGTCTGCACAGATTTCAATTAATCTCCCTAGGAAAGAGGTCAGTAGAAAGACCCTCTCAGAGATGATATAAGATTGCAGTAAGCCCTGTGACCCTAATATCTGTTAGGAAAAAGATAACCAATGCAGTCTACAAAAAAAAATTTTCTGTAGTAATCTAAAAGTTCATGAGCCTTCAAACAAATCTCTTAAAAATATCATAACTAAAATTAAGTTCATAGATTCGTGAATGTTTAAGTAAAAAAAACTAAAGTGTTTGCTTACCTTTTCTGCCAACCATCCCATATGTTTAAGTTCTGCTCTTTCCAGGACTTCCACTAAGAGATGGCTTGCTTCTATTACTGCCTGACTCATAAGAGAGCTGATAGCTGAATGTACTGCATTAAACCATGCTGAACACTGTGCACTATCTGAACAGCGCAAAACACAAGAATGACGACGATCTGGTGAGTGCAGTTCAAAGGTTCGGTTGTCAGGATCTGGCATGGTAAGATTCCTTGCTAAGTGACAAAGCAATAATGGTACATATCGTGTATCAGCACGGCTGGCTTTGTGATGCCCTTGAGAGCTATCACGGGCTAAAAATCCACCTTGCTGAAATTCCCAACCTACTTCTGCTAAAACAGAAGCTTTGCGAAAATATGGAGTCACTTCTCTCAGATACTTCACTGCAAGATAAAACGATGTGATGACTGCATTCAGAAGGAATAGTTTGATGTGAGGTATTCAAGATTTGCATGCAACAGAGTAAGTGAACAGTGAGGATGGAGTAATATGTGCCCAGAGGATAACATGCAAAAGAAACAAAATAAAAAATAACATCCATGCAAAATGAGAGATGGTATTGATTTATAATTTAAACTACCAAGAGGTGCTTCTAGTAAGTGCTACATAAGCAAAATTTTATAAAAAACAAAACTGGAGAAGTGGGGAGGAAAAGAGGAAAGGGAATTTAGTGTTCTAGTTAAGTATTAACAGGCAAAATTTTAAAACAAAATATATTTCAATAAATTAGTGGCAACACCATAACCAAGCAAGGCTAAACAAGACTAACATCTATATGTTACACACATATATAAAAAGATGTGAGAAATTATTTCACAAGTTTTTCAATTGATCAATAAAAAAAATTGATTTTTTTGTATATAAAACAAAAAAAAAAATTAAAGGATCAATAAGCAATAAAAAAATATTAACCCTTTCGTATGTTATAAAGATAAATGTATAAATGTAAACAGAGAGGGGGAGATGATTTTTAATTTTCATATCCTCAGCAGCAGAACAATTTTGAATTTATTGGATGAATGTTTCAATACCAGCATGTTAGAGAGAAAACAAGAGAAAGCAATACTCCTGATCTAATTAACATGTTTGCTGTGTCTCGTATATAAGAATTACGGCACAGCACCCATGCCATAATGCATATAGGAAGTCACTCAAAGTCACACTAAGTGGCAATACAAGTGGTATAAAAGCAAAGGCACATGAAATGAACTGTTCAATTTTGTTAGCACACCAAATGAACTCTGGGCTATTAGCAACAATGCTTTCTTTTTGATTATAGTCTGGTCCATATTTTAATTTTTATGTATTTATTTATTTTTACTATGTTGAGATTAGTTTATGTAGATAGAATAAATTTTCAATAAAACTGTGAGTTTTGTTCTAATATATATCTCAGCCCAAAGATAAGTGTTTACTTTCACCTATGAATTTTACTTTTACTTTCCCAGACTTACTTTTCAACCATTATTTATAAATTTTCAGAATTTAAGGATTTCAGAATGTTGTCATACCTTCTGAAAATTACATCACAATGAATAGGCTATCTCAAATATAGGTGGCAGTAAATGTGTTAAACTGAACAATGACAATTTTTTCAATATATAAATAAATATATATATATATAAATAAATATATATATATATATATATATATATATACACACACACACACACACACAGGATGTTTCAAATTCAAAATTATGTATACACACTTTAAAAATTTATATTTAATGAACAATATGTACCAATTTAATTTTCTTAAACTCATTTTTTAGCTTAAAAATAGACAATTTTTTAATAATAATTTAATTTTTGTTTTATTTTATAGATACCTCTAAAATGATGGATAGTACCCAATTAAGTTTTGAAGAAAGAAAGGCAATTATATTGGAAATACGAAAATTTCAGTGAAGTTCAGCATGCTTGGAAATCACGATATGGAACAAAAGTGCCCACATTTAACAATTACTCATTTGAAGGATAAATTTGAGTAGCATGGAACCATTCAGAATATCAATAACTTAGCATGTGGCAGGAAGAGGACATCAAGAAGTAATGAAAATGTTGAAGTAAGAAATGCAATCCTGTGCATCCCAAGAAAATCAACAAGATGGTGTTCACAAGAGCTAGGTTTAAACCATACAAGTGTTTTTAGAATGATCAAGGAATTAATAATCGCACACAGCTGTGAAGGCGCCTCCATAGCCAGGTGGGCAGGAGCAGCAGTGCGTAGCACACGCTTCTTGATTAGACCGGGGTTTCAGCCCGTGACCACCAAATACGGAAAGGTCAGGGAATGACCACCGCATATCCCCAGAGCAATATGGCTTTAGTTGCTAATACTCCTAAAAAACAAATAACAAAACAGCTGTGCACAATTACCTTGACAATGAATTTCATGATCACTGGATAGGTTGTCGAGGGAGTGCTTTTGAATATCCTCCAAGGTCTCTGGATCTCAACCCTTTAGATTTCTTTGCTTGAGGATACTTGAAAAATCGGGTTTACCGTCACAAACTGCAAACATTGGAGGAACTGTGGATGAAAATTCAACAAGAAGCAGAAAATATTTCGCCTGACTTGTGCATTTCAGTATGTAGATCTGTTGAATACAGATGCTGTTCTCATTCATTAATGCCGATGGAGGGCATTTTGAGCAATTAAAGTTTTATTGTTGTAAAAAAAAAATTGTTTTTTTTTGTCTTCAGGAAGTATAAAAAAAAAAATTTGCATTTGTATATAATGTTCATTAAATATAAATTTTTAAAGTGTGTATATATAATTTTGAAATGCCTTGTATATTAAAAATTTTTCATTGTTCAGTCCAAATATGTGGTCCATTTTTTCGAAGCACCCTCATTTATAAGATATCTCAAATTTTATGTTTTCACATACTTAGCTTTTGGTCTATCTGTTCATATTAGTTGGACTACTGATTGAAAAGCTCTGAAGTTTTCTAGGCAGACTCTGGAAGTTTCTAATCTACTAATCACCTGCTCTCTACACATCAGACAGATATAACAGTATTATTAGTGGCAAATGATGCAAGAAAGCAAGCTTATAAAGCATCAGTCAAAAAAAAAAAAAAATAATAATAATCCCAAATTCACTATCCATCCCTTCCAGTAGTTTGTCTAGTTCTTCCTTAAATTTATTTAGACTCCCACAACAACAGATGAGGTTTTTTTCCAACAATTAACGACTGCTAGCTGAAGGCAAATTCCATATATCTATTCCATCCTTGCTCAAATTGAATTTATGGCCTCGTGTGTGGTCTGAGCAAGAGGAAGAAACCCATAAGAACTGGGGGCTCAATCGATTCAAAGCCAATAGCATTAGGAGGCATATGATGCAAGAAAGCACACTTATATAACATCAGCCAAAAAAAAAAAACCTTCCCATTTCACCCATCCATTCACTCCAAATGCTTGTCTAGTTCTGTCTTGTGCTCATTTAAGTTGTGGACCTCCACTACAACAGATGGAAGTTTGTTCCAACTATCAACCACCTGCTAAATGCAAATTTCCACACATCTATTCTACAATTTTCTTTCCTCAATTTGAATTTATGTCCCCTCAGGTAAGTAATCTAAGCAAGAGGAAGAATCCTATCAGCATTGAGCTTGCTCAAACCATTCAAGGCCTTATACACCTTAATTTGATCATCTTGCAGGAGCCAAGTCTCCAGAAGCTGCAATTAGCAGAACTTAAGCATTTCTTGGTAACAGCAACTCTTTGTTCCACTCACCAATCCCACTGCCCTTATCTGTACTCGTTCTAGCATCTTTACATCCTTCCTAAAATGTGGCCTCCAGACTTGTACGAAGTACTCAAGGTGTGGTTTAACTTTTGCCTTATACAAGAGGACAATTGCCTCCTTATCCCTGCTAGCAAAATTCCTGTATATCATTGACAAGACACCATGAGCTAAAACAACTTCATATCTGACTGCACAATTACTTCCATATCCTTTTTATTCTCTACTACCCTGAGTGTAGTACCACAGAGTTGGAACATTACTCTGGGATTACAGTACTATACATTTGTCAATGTAAACTTCAGTTGCCACCTCTCAGCCCATCTTCTGAACTTATCTAGATCCTGTTGCAGTACTGTACTATCATTACTGTCATTAACAACCCTGCCAACCTTTGTATCATCTGCAAACTTGGACATTAACCCTGATGTACCTTCATCAATATTATTGATAAATACAGAAAACAAACAATGGGCTGGGAGAACCCTGGAGGATTCCACTAATAACATTAGTCCACGAAGAGCAGTGTCCACTGATTACTACTCTCTGTCTTCTCCACTGAACCATCCTTTTATCCATTGTAGCAACTTGCCCTTAATGCCATACTGCTCCAATTTGTACAGTAGTCTCCCATGTGCAACGGTATCAAAAGCTTTCCTAAAATCCAAGTATATGATATCAAAATTAATTTTTGCATCAGTTCCTTTGTGACCACATCATAGTATCTAATCAAATTTGTCAGACAAGACTTCCCTTAACAAACCCATGCTGTGTCTGAACAAAACTGCAGTCTTGTCTAGATGATCCTGCATTCCTTCTTTAACCACTAACTATTATTTTCCCAGGAAAAGAAGTTAAACTAATAGGTCTCTAATTATTCATGTCACCTTTGATCAAACTTTGTGAATTGGAGGGACATTTGCACATCTTCAGAACTCACCTGAGTCCAAGGAAGCTTTCATAATTATAGCTAACAGTTTGCTTATTTCCTTTGCTGCCTCATTTAATATATCTAGATAGATCCCATCCACCCCAGGTGCCTTTCTTATGTTCAATTTCAACAATTTCTCCTCCACTTTGCTCTCAATTATTACAAAATCATTTAGCTCCCTGCTAGAATTTGATAAGCTTCTGGCATCCACTTCCCTACAGACTCCCTCATATGTGAAGGAAGGTGCACGCGCGTGTGTGTGTGTGTGTGTGTTATGGAGGTTTAATGGTGCATAAGCTTCTGGGGCTATAGTGCACCTGAAGGAGGATGCAAAATACTCATTCAGTTTGTCAGCTACTTCAAAAATCGAACCATCGATATCAGGTGGACCAATCTGATTCATCCCCTTCCTTATAGAGTTTATATAAGTAAATAAGTCTTTGCTGTTTTTCTTTGCATCCTTTGCCAAACATTTCTCATATCTGCCTTCGCTTGCCTAACCTCCTTTGTGTCTTGATTACAGACTAGCTTATATCTACCATAGACTTCTGTCACCTAATAATTTATATGCATCCCATGCATTTTTCTTCTCTGCCACGTCTCATTAGTTCATCTGCCATTAATTTAGGCCTAAACCTTGAATGACATTTCTTAGTTGGAACAAAAAGCCTAGTATCTTCCAAGATTACTTCCTTAAATGATTCCTATTTAGATGTACAATAGCACATGGAGAGCACGCATTTTCAAAATTGAAAATGGTAAAAAACTATTTAAGATCAACAATGATGCAAGAAAGGTTTACAAATCTGAGTCTCATTAGTATTGAAAAAGATACTGTTTCCAGTTTCAACATTTCTAAAATTGTCAACGATTTTTCAATAAGAAAATCGAGAATAAAAACATTTAGTTTTTTTCTATGATATTACTGTATTCTTTGTTATTTAATTTATATGTATAAACATAATACTTTTGTATGTATAGCCTTTACTTCATTGTTTCTTTTCTAATTAATTTTTAATTTATACTTTTTATTAGTTGTGATTATGTCAATTTTGTTGTATTAAAATATAAATGCACAAGGCATAATATGATACAAGCTTAAAAATATACTATGAAACATCAGTGCAGCCCCACAGATAGATCACAAAAGAAAAACCACAATCACAGTGCAAAATTGAACTGTGATTGTGGCATCGACCCAATTGCATCTCACATTGTGACAAGCCCCACAATGAGCCACCATACACTGCACCACCTCAACAAGCAATGCTTCACCAATAGAGAAGACCACTGTCACCCATTCCCAGTGGGCACCACCTCAAGACTTGTTGGCCTATAGTCATAACACCAGGGTACCTGCCCACACACCGACGATAGGCCAACAAGCCTTGAAACGGTGCTGTCTGGGAGGTGGTGCCCACTGAGAATAAGTAACAATAGTCTTCTCTATCAGTGAAGCGTTACTTATTCAAGGTAGTGAAATACATGGTAACTCATTGAGAGTTACCACAAATGAAATAAACCATCTCAATCAGATCACTTTGCAGGTGCCTAGTCTCCAAATTCTGCAATTTGAAGAAATGAAACCTTTCTTAGTAAGATCACCCTTTCATTCCCCTCTTCAATCTCCTTGCCCTTCTCTGCACCCACTCTAGCACATCTATACCCTTCCTAAAATTAGGCCTCTGACTCGCACACAGTACTCAAGATGTGGTCTAACCATTGTCTTGTACAATTGGTTAATCATCTCCTTATCCCTGCTAGCAAAGTATCTTTATATCACTGACAAAATCTCATGAGCTGTACTGGCATTCTGTCTACACTACTCAGAGAATTTCATATCTGACTGCACAATTATCCCCAGTTCTTTTTCATTTTCCACTACCCTGAATGTAGTACCACACAGTTGGTATGTTAATCTGGGATTACCACTACCCATATGCAGTACCTTGCATTTGTCAATGTTAAAACTTCAAATGCCATTTCTCAGCTCCCTGCCTAATTTTTCTAGGTATTATTGCAGTAACCTATATTGATTACTGTCAAACACTCTGTCAACCTTTGTAACATATGCAAATTTAGACTAATATTAAACCTGATATGCCTTTGTCAATATCATTAATAAATATAGAAAACAACAACGGGCCCAATCACTGAATCCTAGGGACTCCAAAATTCAACCAACCTTTTATCCATACAGTTTGTTTGTTATTTGGTTTTTAGGAGCATTAGCAACTAAGGCCATATTGCTCCAGGGATATGCAGTGGTCATTCTCTGACCTTTCCGCATCCTCCGTATTTGGTGATCACGGGCTCAAACCCTGGTCTAACCAAGAAGTGTGTGCTACGCACTACTGCTCCTACCCACCTGGCTACGGAGGCGCCTATCCACATAGTAACTTTCCCTTAATGCCACACTGCTCCAATTTGTACAGCAAGCTTTTATATGTATAAAAGTATCTGAAATCCAAATAAGCGATACAAAAATTATTTTTTGCATCC
Source organism: Mastigoproctus giganteus (assembly GCF_048544385.1). Lineage (NCBI taxonomy): Eukaryota > Metazoa > Arthropoda > Arachnida > Uropygi > Thelyphonidae > Mastigoproctus > Mastigoproctus giganteus. Next base: position 64,304,592 of record NC_143581.1, read on the forward strand.
AGTTCCTTTGTTATTGCATCATAGTGTGTCCAATCAGATTGGTCAGACAAGATTGCTCCTTAATAAATCGATGCTGTGACTGCAGTATAACACTGCATTCCTGTCTACATGGTCCTGCATTACTTCTTTAACCGTTGACTCCATTATTTTCCCTGGAATAGAAATTAAGCTAACAGGTCTATAAGTACCTACGTCACCTTTTGATCCCACTCTGTGAATGGGGAATATATTTGCACATCTCCAGTCCAAAGGAATTCCCCTGAATCCAAACACACTCTCATAATTATGGCTAAGGGTTTGCTTACCTTCATTGTTGCCTCCCTTAATATAATTAGATAGATCCCATCCATTCCAAGTGCCTTTTTTATTTTTATCTTCGACAATTTCTCTTCTATTTTCTTCCAATTATGACAAAATCATTTAGTTCCTTGTTAGTTTGATAAACTTCTGCCATCCCTTCCTTAAAGAATTCCTCATATGTTAATGTAGAAGCAAAATACCTATTCAGGTCAGCAACCTGAGCAGGATCATCAATAGTTAAACAATCGTTATCAAGTGGACCAATGCAATTCAATCCCTTCCTTCTACTATTAAATTATTAAACTACTATTACTATTATGTTAAAAGCAAACCATATGTTTGCTTTTAACCTTAAAAGCAAAACTTTGTATAAAGCAAACCTTCCAGGTGTGTTTATCAGTTGAAATTTTAAGTGTACAAGCTAATGTCTGTTACACTGACATTAACTTGAACATTAGTAAACTCATGTTCTTGTTATAGTTTTCTGGTGCCAACTGCAATTGAATATGCTTTTAAAATATCGAATTAGTGCATTAATTCACTAGATAGCTTTTTTAATATGTGCAGTGATACAGAATGAAATTTTACAAACAATCTGTAACACCCCTATTAAAGAAAGCATATTAACTTTATTTTGGATATAAATTAGGTGAACCAGACAAGAAGTAGCCACCTTATATAGTAGGTGGTTATCTGGGGTGGATTGCTGTTGTTACTGGGTTTTAGGAGCATTAGCAACTAAAGGCCATATACTGTCTGTAATTTGCACGAGTTTTGTGGTCAATTTTCTGTTTGTTAGACGAAAAACCCAAATTTCAAGGAAAAAAAGACAATGCTACCCTTGCCTAAGACTGACTAACACAGCCACAGTGTGAAAAAGGCCAATAAAAATTCCTCTTTTCGTCGACAGGACTCAAAACCTGGGTCTTTTCCACTTAGTGTGTGGAGGGCGGCAATTCTACCAAATGTGCTACCCATGGGGGCATCCGAGATGGATGGAATATAAATTTGTTTAGATAACTGAAACTCTGGATAACAGGCAAAATGAAAAAATAATAATAATAAATTGCTCCAGAAGTGTAAATTTATTTACATGCATACTACATTCATATTTATAAAAGTAAACTATAGTGTAAGAAAAATTTTGGCATAAAATTTAATACAAGGACATCGAAAAAAGGAAAACAATGATGAGTATTTTTTTTTTATTTTATTTTATTTTTTTTATTTTACTTTACCTTCCTCTGAATGGTACTAAATAGATTTCCGAAAACAAGTTGGTATTGTTCCATGTAGTCAAGTAAAGATTCATTAAAGTTGACACATTAGCAATTTATCCATGTTTACTGATGAGCCGAAAGTTTTATCAAAATAAATAAATAAATACAAACCTGTTTCTGTTTTAAAATGGTGGATGCACAAAAAAAAAAAAATAAAAACCCCAGAGAAGAATGTTAAAATTAACTATGTACATTAAAAAATTCTTTTTGTTACAAAATTCAAACTGAGAGACTTCTATGAGTAGCAGAGATCCCTGCTAGCCTTTGACATGGATAACTGTGTCTACTGTATATGCTGCATTAATTGTGCTTGCATTTCACAGGCCAGTTAAAAATAAACAAAGTTTCACTGCCATTTGCTGCTTCCATGATATGAAGGGAACCAACAAATTATGGTGGTAGCTCAGTATGCTGGCAGCCTATAGTTGAACATTAATCAGATTTTTCTGTTTGCTGGACGAACCAGCAAATTTTTCTTTTGTAATGATCAGAGAAATCTGATCATTACAAAAGAAAAAACAAATGAAAAACAATGACAATAATTTTACACTGTTTACTTGTTCCTCTCTAAATCTGTGGATACAATTTGAGGGAGATAGGTTGGGGAGACATGCTAATGTCTCTCCTTTCACAAGGGGGAAAGGGAATCTAAGGGTGAGGGTTTTTTTTTTTTTTTTTTGTTAGTTGTTGGCACATCAGCTTCTATGGCCATAATACACCTCCCAAAGTTTTTGCATTTTACTCTGATACAAGCCCGAGGTGGGATTTGAACCCACGACTTTTGGGTTGCCAGGCAGGCGCTTTACCCACCTGGCTAGCCTGGTCGGCAAGTGTGAGGGAAATGAAGGCTTGATGCCAAGGGAAAATAATGGAGCCAGTGTATTCCTGATACAAAATGGAACCATTTAGTATCGGGCACCACATAAATGTGTTCCTAGTGCCAAATGGTTCCAGAAACATTGTTATGCAGTAATCATATGCTGGATTTGTTAGGAGAAATCTTGTCTAACCAATCTGATTAGTTACTATGACGTAGTCACAAAGGAACTGGATGCAAAAAATAAATAAATAAATAACTATGATACTATATACTTTCTAGTAATGACTAACAGACTGGTTTAGGTTAAAATAAACAATAGATATATACATAAATAAAATACTAAAACATATATAAAATAAAAGCATTAAAATATAAGTAAAAAGCAATAAAATAGAAGCTTTTGGAGCAATATAGATATATACACACACAATAACAATACTATTAATCATAATAGGGGAGTGCATATGCACCCCATTATGGAGTCTGCCATACTACTGTGCGATAAGCGCTGGTATTCCTTAAGCACACATCCGTAATACTGTGTTACACACACAGTATTATTTGTGTGTGTGGTAACGCAGTATTATATATAATACCGTGTTACCAGCACCAGAGTTGTGATTTACGATCACACCCAGTCGGCTTCTGCTATTTTATCCAGTGTGTGTGTCGTAAATCACAACTCTGGTGCTGGTAACACAGCATTATGCATGTATGCTTAAGGAATGCCAGCGCTCATCGTACAGTAGTATGGCAGACTCCATAATGGGGTGCATGTGCACTCCCCTATTACAATTCATAATATTGTTACAGTTGACTATGTGCAGTGCTTCAAGCCATAAGCACTGGCAGTAATCACATAATTCATGGCTTGAAGCATTGCACACAGTCAACTGTAACAGTTTCCTATGAACCGATTTCCTATGAACCTTCCTAGTGTGAGGCCTCTAGACCTGTATACAACACTAAAGATGCAGCCTAACCATGGCCTTGTACAAAGGAATAGCACTACCTTATCCCTACTAGCAAAGTTTGTCTATCATTAACAAAACCCTGTGAGATGTTATGGCAGCAGCATGTCTGCACTGCTCAGAAAATTTCATATCTGGCTGCACAATAACCACCAATTCTTTTTCATTTTCCACTACCCTGCATCCACTGTTCAGCATCAACATCAAGTGGAAGCTGTAGTGATTCAAGCAGCCCCACAGACTCTGTAAATTCTATGTGAAAAATAAAACGTGACTGTATTGTATGCTTTGAAAGTGAGGTAGTGGCAGCACTCATACTATGTGGCCACAATCTGTTCTGCCTTGAGTGTGCCATCGCATATGTGAAAAGCATGAGCCTGAATGCCCAGTTTGTTGCCAGCCAGCTAATCAGGCCATTCATATCTATTCATAAGAGACACATAGGGTGCATTCTTCCCCTCTTCCTGTTGGCCATTTTACTTCCCTGAGTGTAGTATCACACATTTAATAAGTTACTATCCATATGAAGTATCATGCATTTATTAATGTTAAACTTCAACTTCCATTTCTCAGGCCACTGACCAAATTAGTTCATCCTGATTTAACCACCCTGCCAACCTTTGTATCATTTGCAAACTTTAATATTAAACCCAATATACCTTCATCAATATCATTAATAAATATTGAAAACAACCATGGACCCAGAACTGAACCGTGAGGGACTCCACTCATGTGACATTAGTCCACGAATGGCAGTGCCCACTGATAACCACTCTGTCTTCTTCCAGTTAACCATCCCTTTATCCATAGCAGTAACTTGCCCTTAATGACACATTGCTCCAGTTTATACAACAATTTTTTTTGTATGTGCAATGGTATCAAAAGCCTTTCTGAAATCCAAGTATATGATATCAAAATTATTTTTTGCATCCAGTTCCTTGGTCACTGCATCACAGTAACCTATCAGATTGGCAAGACAATGCTACCCCTTAACTGTGACTGCAGTATAATTGCATTCCTGTCCAGATGATTCTGCATTACTCCTTTAACCAGTGATCCCCCTAGAACTGATGTTAAGCTAACAGGTCTGCAATTATTCATGCCATTTTTTGACCCCCTCCCCTTTTATGAATTGGGGATACATTTGCACATCTCCAGCCCATAGGGACCTCCCCTGAATACAAGGATTGTTTCATAATTATGGCTAAAGGTTCGCTTACCTCCTTTGCTGCCTCTTTTAAAATGATTGGATAGATCCAATCCACCCCCAAGTGCCTTTTTTATGTTCAGCTTCAGCAATTCCTCTTCCACTTTCCTTTTAGTTATCACAAACTCATTTAATTCTCCACTGGAATTTGATAAACTTCTGGCATCCCCCTCCCTTAAATAATTCCTCATGTGTGAATGTAGATGCAAAATACCTATTCAATTTGTCAGCAACCTGAGCAGGATCAACAACATTTAACAAAGTGACATCAAGTGGCCCAATGTCATTCAATTCCTTCCTTCCTTCCTTCCACTGTTAATAAAAGCATAGAAGTCTTTGCTACTTTTCTTTGTATTCTTTGCCAGAGACTTCTCATAATCTGCTTTAACTTTCCTAACCTCCTTTGTGACTTGATTACAGACTAATTTATAACTACAATAAGCTTCTGAATCATCTGATAATTTATATGCATCCCATGCACTCCTCTGCCACTTGTCTCAGTAGTTCATCTGACATCCATTTAGGTCTAAGCCTTGAACAATATTTCTTCGTTGGTTGAAAACCTTAGTAGCTTCTATGATTACTTCCCATGTAGAATTTCTGTTGGTAACCTCATCAGTTGGTACTACTGCAGAAAATTTAAAAACTCTCTGAGACCACTGTAGTCATCCTTAAGAAAGCAAAAGCGTGCCTTTATCCTTGACAGTAGTTATGTCTTTAATTAAATTCCATATTAATACACTGTGATCACTGCCACCCAGTGGATCTTTTACCTGCAGATTCTTAATGCATGTAGAATCACTGCTGATAACCAAATCAAGAGTATTGCTTCCTCTTGTTGCCTCTCTAATATGCTGTGGCGCCTCCGTAGCCAGATGGGCAGGAGCAGCAGTGCGTAGCACACGCTTCTTGATTGTACCGGGTTCGAGCCCGTGACCACCAAATACAGAGGATGCGGAAAGGTCAGAGAATGACCACCGCATATCCCCGGAGCAATATTGCCTTAGTTGCTAATGCTCCTAAAAACCAAATAACATAAACATAAACTAATATGCTGCTGTAGAAAACAGTCATTCAAGAAATCTACAAAAGTCTTGCTAGTGGGTGAGTGACCAAGCAACAAATTCCAGTCAACATCTTTAATGAACGAAGATCCTTAACTGATGCACCCATGTGTTGTTCTTATTTGGTTTTTAGGAGCATTAGCAACTAAGACCATATTGCTCCGGGATATGCGGTGGTTATTCCCTGACCTTTCCGCATCCTCCGTATTTGGTGGTGACGGGCTCGAACACCGATCTAATCAAGAAGCGTGTGCTACGCACTGCTGCTCCTTCCCACCTGGCTACGGAGGTGCCACACCCGTGTGTAAAGACTGTAGTGCACTGTCCTTTGGTGTATATGTGTGTTATTCATTCTGAATCCACATAATATCCTTTCCTCAAATTATTCAATTTGCTTATTTTTCATAATGCTTTCAATGCTTATTAATGGATGACATACATACTGTAACCAATTTTTAATTAGTAATGAAGCTTTAAAGACCATTAATTAAAGTACATTAGGACAAGCTAATTACTTTATATTGAAAGTGCAAATGACCAATGTAATACATAAAATAAAAAGAATATGTTCAGGCTGACCAAGTATTCAGTGTTTACACATTTCATGTTTACATTCTATTATAATTTATAACATGAAGGGGACAAGGGAAGAGCAATAAGAGCCACTAAAGAATTGTTTTCTAAAAAACTTTCTGGCCTTGTTGCTTGACAACTAGTGCACATAAAATGTTGTGATTTTTCTTTATTTTAATCATGGTTCATTTGATTATTGCTGTGAGTAATAAAAGGTTGAATGGAACATTATAATGTAATTTTTTTTTTCATTCACATACAGCAAGTTATTTAAATCCATTATAAGCAAAAATGTACAATAAAAATGTAATAAACTGATGCAACAAGCAATACAAAAATTTAATAAACTTAAACAATTTGACAAAAAAATTTTTCACATTCAACTTTCGTTTAAATTAACCTTGGGTAATTCAATTCTTTGCTGTATCATTTCCTGTTGGTTTCAAAGGCAAATTTTCAAAAACATTTGGCCTGAGCATTTTAGCAGAGCTGCTTTAAATGCTGAGCATCCTTATATTTTGTGGTCTTTATTGGAATAAGAACAGTGTGCAATCCATTCAACTCATTAACACTTTTAGATACCTCTGAGTTTTTTGGTGTTACAATTGTTGTCATCAGAACCAAAATAAGATTCACAATAGCAAATAAACACTGGCTATTCCTTTGTCACTTTTAATGTTTATCAGCTTTGTAGGAACTTTTTATATATATACCAATGAGTCAAAACATTATGACCAGCGAGTCATTATGCAAACCGAAGCAACTGCAGGTGAACTATGGCGCATGCGCGAGTTGAGACATGGTATAAAAAACACCTGATACTGAGCTGCATTAGCATTAATAGAGGCATATGATGCAAGAAAGCAAGCTTATTCAGCATCAGCCAAAAAAAAAAAAAAAACACAACCACTACTCCCATTTCACCCCTCCGTTCGTTCGAAATACCTGTCCAGCTGAGCCTTAAATTTGTTTAGGCTAACTTCAACAACGGAAGTCTATTCCACAAACCAACTGCCCGCTGGCTAAAGGCAAATTTCTGCACATCTATCCGACATCCGTCCTTCATCAATTTGAATTTATGCCCTCTCAGGTGATTATTCTGAGCAAGAGGAAGAATCCCATCGGCATTGAGCATGCTCAAGCCATTCAAAGCCTTATACACCTCTATCAGATCACCTCGCTGATGCCTAGTCTCCAGACTGTAATTTGCAAAACTTAAGCCTTTCTTCGTAAGAGCAACCCTTTGTTCCATTCACTAATCTTGTTACCCTTCTCTGTACTCGTTCCAGCAGCTCTACATCCTTCTTGAAATGAGGCCTCCAGACCTGTATACAGTACTCAAGGTGTGGCCTGACCAATGCTTTATACAAGGGAATAATCACATCCCTATCCCTGCTAGAAAAATTCCTGTATATCATTGACAAGACACCATGAGCTACTCTTGCAGCTCGTCTGCACTGCTCAGAGAACTTCATATCTGCCTGCACAATTACCCCAGGTCCTTTTCATTCTCTACCACTGTCAGCGTAGTACCGCAGAGTTGATACGTTGATCTGGGGTTACTATGTAGTACTTTACATTTGTCAATTTAATCAGTGTTACTCTTGTTCTTCAGATGGGAAAGGCAGCGCCCTTAAGTGAGTTTGACAAAGGCCAAATTGTAATGAAATGGCACGGCTAGTGGGGTGCTCATGGTCAGCCATGGTTAGTACCTACCGAAAGTGGTCTGAGGAGGGGAGACCCACAAACTGCTGGCAAGGTGTTGGACGACCACGGCTTATCGATTCTCAAGGTGAGCAAAGACTTTCCCAGATGGTGCTTGGCAACAGAAGGGTGACTGTGGAGCAACTCGCCGGTAATTGGAATGCTAGTGACGGGAGTAATATGTCACAACACACAGTACATCGAACCCTGCTGAAAATGGGGCTGCATAGCCGCAGGCTGCTCCAGGTGCCCATGCTAACCACGGTTCACCGGCAATGGTGCCTACAATGGGCATGCGAGCATCGAAACAGTACCTTGAGTGATTGGAAGGTCATCTGGTAATTATAGACCTGTTAGTTTAACTTCTGTTCCAGGTAAATTAATGGAGGCACTGGTTAAAGAAGCACTGCAGGATCATCTAGACAAGAATTCAGTTATAGCTCAGACGCAGCATGGTTTTGTTAAGGGAAGGTCTTGCCTGACCAATTTGATTGGATACTATGATGTAGTCACAAAAGAACTGGATGCAGGGAATAACTTTGATATTACATATTTGGATCTTAGAAAGGCTTTTGATACTGTTGCACATGGAAGACTGCTGCACAAATTGGAGCAGTGTGGCATTGGAGGCAAATTGCTGCTATGGATAAGGGGATGGTTGAATGGCAGAAGACAGAGAGTGGTAATCAATGGACACTGCTCAACGTGGACTAATGTTGTTAGTGGAGTTCCTCAGGGTTCAGTGTTGGGTCCATTGTTGTTTTCGGTGTTTATGAATGATATTGATGATGGGATATCAAGTTTAATGTCCAAGTTTGCAGATGATACAAAGGTTGGCAGGATTGTTAAGGACACTACTGATGCTATGCTGCTGCAACAGGATCTGGAAAGGTTGAACAGATGGGCTGAGAGGTGGCAAATGAAGTTTAACATTGACAAATGTAAAGTACTACATATGGGAAACAGTAACCCCAGAGCAACGTATCAACTCTGCGGTACTACACTGACAGTGGTGGAGAATGAAAAGGACCTGGGGGTAATTGTGCAGACAGATATGAAGTTCTCTGAGCAGTGCAGACGAGCTGCAAGAGTAGCTCATGGTGTCTTGTCAATGATATACAGGAATTTTTCTAGCAGTGATAAGGAGGTGATTATTCCCTTGTATAAGGCAATGGTTAGGCCACATCTTGAGTACTGTATACAGGTCTGGAGGCCTCATTTCAAGAAGGATGTAGAGCTGCTGGAACGAGTACAGAGAAGGGCAACAAGATTAGTGAATGGAACAAAGGGTTGCTCTTACGAAGAAAGGCTTAAGTTTTGCAAATTACAGAGTCTGGAGACTAGGCACCGGCGAGGTGATCTGATAGAGGTGTATAAGGCTTTGAATGGTTTGAGCATGCTCAATGCCAATGGGATTCTTCATCTTGCTCAGAATAATCACCTGTATAATCACGACCCACCTCAGGGACCACCAGCAACAGCACTCTCGATCGACCCCCCCTGAGGTCTCCATGGTCGATGTTGAGCCTACAGTAGAAGAAGTGAAAGCAGCCATACAATCCCTGAAGAATGGCAGGGCACCAGGAGTGGACCAAGTCACCACAGAAGCGATCAAAGCCGGGGGAGATGTACTGCTTCGCCGACTACACTCGCTCCTCAAAACCATCTGGTGCACTGAACAAATTCCGCTAACATGGAGGAAAGCCATTATCGTACCGATCCACAATAAAGGTGATAACCGGGACTGCAAGAACTACCGTGGCATCAGCCTCCTTTCCATCATCGGAAAGGTCTTTATGAAGATCATCCAGTCAAGACTGCAAAAACATCGCGAGCAAACCAGTCGAGAAGAACAGGCAGGATTTAGACCCGGGCGAGGATGCTGTGATCAAATCTTTGCCATTCGTCAGCTGATGGAGGAGAGGATCCGGTGTGGACAGCGAACCGTCATTGTTTTCATTGACTTTAAGTCTGCTTTCGACTGTGTCCACCGGCCTGCCTTATGGAACTACTAGAGGTTGAACATGTATCTCGAAAAGTCATCACACTCCTCCAAACTGCATACAACGGTTTAACCAGCCAGGTGCGCATCCAGAACGATTTATCTGAGGAATTTACCATCCAAACTGGAGTCCGCCAAGGGGATGTAGCCTCCCCGTTGCTTTTCAACATCGTGGTCGACGCCATTATGAGGCAAGCATTCAGAAACAGACAGGGCATACAATATGACAAGGATCACTATGTGACTGACCTGATGTTTGCTGATGATAGTGCTATCCTTGCCGGTAACGACGCTGAAGCCACGGACATCCTCTACGACATTGCCCTCATTGCCCGGCCATACGGTTTGAAGATCAATGCTGGTAAGACAAAGGCCCTGACAACAGATGGGTCGCAAGCCACCATCTATCTCGAAGGCGTCCAGATCGAGCAAGTGCAGGACTTTAAATACCTTGGGTCGCTGGTCCAGGAAAAGAAAGTTGCATCCACCATGGAAATCCACAGCAGAATTGGACAGGCGGCCACTGCGTTCACCTCGCTCAAATGGTGTCTGTGGAAGAGAACCAACATTTCCACAAAGACTAAAATCCGACTCTTCCGGACTTTGATCCTGCCCAGTCTTCTTTATGGATCGGAAACATGGATTTGTCTCAAGTTAGATTTGAACAAACTTGAGGTATTCCAAATGCGATGCCTGCGGCAGATCTTGGGCATCTCTCTTCGCAACCGCATCACTAATGATACCATCCACGCCAGATGCCAACAGCAACCAACCATTGCCGACCAAATCCAGAAGCGAAGGCTTAGATGGTTTGGCCACGTATGTAGAATGGGCACGAACAGAATACCATCCACACTCCTTGGGAGACAACGACCCACCCAATGGAGCATCCAACGGACCGCGCCTAGGAAAACGTGGGCCAAGCAAGTGGAAATTGACTTGAAGAGCCGACGTCTCGACCTTAACCAGGCCAGGACTGACGCCATGGAAGAACATCACAGAGCAAGTCCGAAACCCTGCAGCACCTACAGCAGCATACTGGATGCATGGCCAACCGCCTCCCCCAGCTGCCAGCTAAGGACCAAAGAAGAAGAAGAAGAATCACCTCAGAGGGCATAAATTCAAATTGAGGAAGGACGGATGTCGGATAGATGTGCGGAAATTTGCCTTTGGCCAGCGGGTGGTTGGTTGGTTGGTGGAACCGACTTCCATCACTTGTTGTTGAAGTTGATAGCCTAAACAAATTTAAAGCTCAACTGGACAGGTATTTCGAACGAACGGAGGGGTGAAATGGGAGTGGTGTGTGTGTTTTTTTTTTTTTTTTGGCTGATGCTGAATAAGCTTGCTTGCTTGCATCATATGCCTCTACTAATGCTAAAATGCTAAATGCTAAACGGTGCCTACAATGGGCATGCGGGCATCGAAACAGTACCTTGAGTGATTGGAAGGTCATCTGGTCCAATGAATCACGTTTCCTGTTGCACCATGTGGGTTGTTAACCTGGGGGAAGTGATGGTGCCTGGATGCACCATGGGACAAAATCAAGGCGGAGGCAGCGGTGTCATGCTTTGGGCGATGTTCTGCTGGGATACCCTGGGTCCAGTCATCTATGTGCCGGGCACTCTGACATCTACCACCATCACTGCTGACCAGGTACACCCTTTCATGGCAATAGTATTTACCTTGGTGGTGGTGCCGTATTTCAGCAGGATAATGCACCATACCACACCCAATGTTCAAGACTGGTTTGCGGAACATGAGGAAGACTTCCAAGTATTGTGCTGGCCTCCAAATTCTCCAGACATCAATCCCATCGAGCACCTATGGTTTGTGTTGGAACAGCAACTCCAATCTTCAGTGTCTCAACCATGGACCTTACAGGAGTTAAAGGATCTGCTGGTTACATGTTGGTACCAGATACCACTAGAAACCTTGTAGCGGCCATGCCTCACTGGGTATGAGCTGTTATGGCTGCACGTGGAGGACCAACATCATATTAGGTAGGTGGTCATAATGTTTTGGCTCATCGGTGTGTGTGTGTGTGTGTGCAGTCGATTCTGGTTATTTGGAACACATCGGGACTAGTGCATCTTGGCTTGATTAAGCAGCTGCCCCAATTATCCGAAGTTTCACATAAAAAAAAGTTAAAAATACAATGGACCCTCGGTTTACAATTGGTTCACTGTACAATAAAATCACATTATGATGGAGTCACCATAGTAAAGTACCGTTCACTATACGATGTGTAGTAAGTGCTGATCATTGTGATCACGTTTGTGAATTTAATTTTAATTCTATTAAACAGCGATTCTAATTGGCAAAAATAGGAGTATTATCCACAGGCAATAAAAGTAAAGATATATTAAGCACAAATTTACCCTTATTACAGTACCAATTGAAAAATTAAATGATACGTGAAAATCAGAAGAATATACGCGATAACTGGAATAATTAATACGTAATGTATGTAATATGTGCATACTAACTAGTTGATGTTTCTGTTCACTGACATTTGTGGGTGGGGGTTAAAATTTTAAACAGTAAAAAGATGAGCAATCAACAATAAAGAACATGGCACACAAATTGCAAGTAACACGATAAGCGCAAATGAGAACAGAGTAACAAGTTATGAAGCTTTAAAAATAGGAATAAAGAGAAGATTCTGAAAATTAATTTTTTTACATGATTGAAGATTTGATGGAAGTGTAAACACATTTCACCATAATAACCCACAGAATTCCAGCTGTCGGTATTATTGCAAATTCAATAAGATTGCGTTTACTATCCGTTTATGATAGATTGCACTAACAGAAAAGCCTAATAAACAGGTGACTGCTAATTGTTTTTATTTTATGGTTGTGACCTCCAAAATTCCGACCGAACCACGTGGTATGGTAGGAGACAACCGTAGGGTAATCTCCAGTGCTGTGGTCTCCTGCCCTGATTAAACGGCATGTTGTCCCAATTAAGCGAAGTAAACCCTGACTATTTTCTCGATTGGGTTATGTTTTTTAACATTTGCCCCAAATAAACGGCTACCCAGATTAACCGGTTCTACCTGTTATTCTATTCAATATATATATGTGTGTGTGTGTGTGTGTGTGTCTACACACACACACATATATATATATTGAATAGAATAACAAGTAGAAAATAGAAAAATTGAAAAAAAGAGTAAGTAGTCTAATGCAGTGAAAAGCAGCAAATGGTAAAACTATGTGGAGCACGGGCAATAAATCGGGGAAAAAGAGAGCCAGTGACAAAGTAAAAAAGAAAAAATATATAATAAGAGATAAATAACTACAAAATTTATAAAATAAAGATGTTGCCACACAATTTAAAAAACCATTTCTACAAAAAAAACTTTTTTTACAACTTTTTCTTTCACTTTACATACATAATATACATACTTAAAAATAACTAAATGCACAAGGCATAATATGTAAAGAGTTTAATATCTATATAATATCAGTGTAGATACACCATAGACAACTGTAGTAGGTATTATTTGCTCTGTTTCTCATACTGTGCTATCCCTTCACAACGAGTTGCCATGATATTGCACTACCTCAAATAAGTAACGCTTCACTAATAGAGAAGACTATTGTTACTTATTCTCAGTGAGTACCACCACCCAGACAGCACTGTTTCAAAGCTATTGGCCTATCATCGGTTGGTGGGCAGGTACCCTGGTATTGCAGAAATGATGACCCAGTTGTGAAGATAATCACACAATATGAGAGATGCCAAAAGGTTTATATGACAATATTTAAAAATAACTAAGTGCACAAGGCATAATAGGTTAAGAGTTTAATATCTATATAATATCGGTGTAGATACACCATAGACAACTCTTGTGAAAACTACAATGGTAGTTGTTGTAGTAGGCATTATTTGCTCTGTTATCATCACAACTGGATCGTCATGTCTGCAATACCAGGGTACCTGCCCACTCATCGATGATAGGCCAATAGCTTTGAAATGGTGCTGTCTGGGTGGTGGTACTCACTGAGAATAAGTAACAATACTCTTCTCTATTAGTGAAGCGTTACTTATTTGAGGTAGTGCAATAGCATAGCAACTTGTTGTGAAGGGAGAGCACAATATGAGAAAAAGAACAAATAATGCCTACTACAACAACTACCATTGTAGAATTAATGTACAGTGAAACTTCCCTTTAACGGACAGCCACGGGGAACGAAAATGTGTCCGCTAGAGAGAAGTGTCCGCTAACAAGAAGTCTGAAGGAGAAAAAAAAAAAAGAATGAAAGAAAAATCGTTAAACGTTTAATGTAAAATTAAATTAAATTATATACAGATTTTCACAATATTTTTGTAAATAATATACATACAATTGTGCTATGCATATTATGACTTTATCTTAAGTAAAATACATACAGTAATCACTTATTTTCTTCTGCACCTTCTTCCGGCTGATAATTTTGTTTTCAACATTTTGTTTTCAACAACGAAAGTCCTTCAGTATCTTCTTCAGCGGCGAAAAACATTTTTAAACGATGGATTTGTACGAGTGCTTCTTCTATTTTCATCGGTGGTTCGTCGTTAATATGTTCTTCAACAGAATGACCTCCTTCCATTTCTTCATCCTCGTGAGGAACTTCTTGAAAAATATCGAAGATAATGTCGTTGATATTTAGAGCACCATCTTCTGTACTGAGGTTTGAGTCTATATATTTGTAGCCAGGGTCACTTGTAGCTGAAGTATCGTACATTATCAATAGATGTTGAAGTACTTGTTCTTCTTGGTGCGCCACATTGCTGTTCACAACTTCAATTTTTGCGTTTGAGAAGCCAGACTTTACAAAACAGTTCACGACAGTTTGTTTTCTAATTGCGTTTACTGAAGAGGAAATCCATTGAATCGCATCTAGGATGCTGATTTTCTTTGCAAGGTCACTCGCACATGTTACATCGTTCATGTTTGCAATGAGATGTCTTAAAACACGTTTTCTGTAGTGCAGTTTAAAATTTTTTATTATCCCTTAATCCAAGGGCTGACACTCTGCAGATGTGTTTGGTGGCAGAAAAATGATTTGAATGTTGGAAAATGTAGTGTTGGGTCCATTATTGTTTTCTGTATTTATAAATGATATTGATGATGGTATATCAAGCTTAATGTCCAAGTTTGCAGATGATACAAAGGTTGGCAGGGTTGTCAAGGACACTACTGACACTACACTGCTGCAACAGGATCTGGAAAGGTTGAGCAGATGGGCTGAGAGGTGGCAAATGAAGTTTAACATTGACAAATGTAAAGTACTACACATGGGAAACAGCAACCCCAGGGCAACGTATCAACTCTGTGGTACTACACTGACAGTGGTAGAGAATGAAAGGGACTTGGGGGTGATTGTGCAGGCAGATATGAAGTTCTCTGAGCAGTGCAGACAGGCTGCAAGAGTAGCTCATGGTGTCTTGTCAATGATATACAGGAATTTTTCCAGCAGGGATAAGGAGGTGATTATTCCATTGTATAAGGCAATGGTCAGGCCACACCTAGAGTACTGTATACAGGTCTGGAGGCCTCATTTCAAGAAGGATGTAGAGCTGCTGGAACGAGTACAGAGAAGGGCAACAAGATTAGTGAATGGAACAAAGGGGTGCTCTTACGAGGAAAGGCTTAAGTTTTGCAAATTACAGTGTCTGGAGACTAGGCACCAGCGAGGTGATCTGATAGAGGTGTATAAAGCCTTGAATGGTTTAAGCATGCTCAATGCTGATGGGATTCTTCCTCTAGCTCAGAAAAATCACCTGAAAAGGGCATAAATTCAAATTGAGGAAAGACAGATGTAGGATAGACGTGCGGAAATTTGCCTTTAGCCAGCGGGTGGTTGGTTGGTTGGTGGAACAGACTGCCATCCCTTGTGGTGGAGGTTGACAGCCTAAATAAGTTTAAGGCTCAGCTGGACAGGTATTTTGAACGAACAGAGGGGTGAAGTGGAAGTGGGTTTTTTTTTTTTTTTTTGGCTGATGCTGCATAAGCTTGCTTTCTTGCATCAAATGCCTCTACTAATGCTAATGCTAATGCTAAATTCAATGTGCAGGTGAGATGCAGCATTATCCATGAAAAGAATAATTTTTCTGTTTTGACGAATCATGTTTTAGTTAAAGTGACTTATCCATTCGCTCATGATATCTCGTGTCATCCACGCTTTTTTATTAGACTTCCAGTCAACATCCAAAAGATTCAACTTTATGCCCTTGAAACAACGAGGATTTTGTGGGTTTCCTATAACAAGAGGTTGTTCAAAGTCTCCCAGCATATTTGTACACAATAGTACAGTCAAGCGTTCCTTAAGAAATTTTTCCGCCCTGGCATTTTCGTTTTTTAGACTCATTGTGTTTTCAGGAAGAGCTTTAAAAAAACAACCCTGTTTTGTCACAGTTGTAAATATCCTTAGCTTCAAAATCACGACATAACTCTTCCAATTTGACGGTCCACTCTGTTACAACCCCAGTATCAACAGATCCACCTTCACCACTTACGATTTTCCAAGAAATTTTATGCCGAGTTTTGAACTTGTCTAGCCATCCCACAGAACTCATTTACTCCCACAGATTTCGCAACCTCCAAAGCCTTTTCCCTAATAACAGGCCCATTAATGGGAATTTTTTTAGCACGTGCGCGACAAATTTGAAGTCCAACAGTTTTCGGGAATGATTTTTAAACCTGATCATTTACGTGTTGCCAAAATTGTTTGAGCAGTGCATTTTTTTTCTTTAGGATGTCGCTTACCTGCGTCTTCCCGATTTTGAATTTTACAGCGAGATTGCAAACACTATTTTATTGCCGATCATACGCATTAATGAGTTTGACTATCTTTTAAAGTTAAATGTTTACGAGAAGACATTGTGCACTTCACACGACATTGAACAAAACTGAAAACTGAAACTGAAAAGACGAAAGGCCGACCATATTCCCCCCCTCCCTGCACACACCGAATTCATCAGAAGTTTTACACGTGCCTTAAAATTCTTGAAAAAGGGTTTAGAACCGCGACGTAAACCTTGATAAAATTCAGAAAATCGGAAATAGAAAATAAAAACACGATTGAGGCAATACGTGGAAGAAACATTCCTAGAAAAAGGGCCGTGAGCTCGCCTGCTGTCCGTTATGGGGAGATCAAATTAAGTGCAAATCTAAACGAAACAGTGCAGATTGCCTGTCCGTGTCCGTTACAGAGAATGTCCGCTAGACAGAAGCTGCAAACACGTTAAAACCAATGGAGGTGAGTTGGGGAATTTGAAAATGTCCGTTGTAGAGAGATGTCCGTTAGGAGAAGTTTCACTGTATATGTATATAATATCTACACCAATATTATATACATATACATACATAAACATATGTACCTATATATATATATATAAATATATGAGTCAACAATGATAAAGTTCAGATCAACATAGAAAAAGGGGGCTGACAAGGAGACAATCTCCCCAAAACTATTTTCTGCCTATTTAGAAAAATTTTTTAGCACACTAAATTGGGATAATAATGGAGATTACCTAAATCACTTACAATCTGCACATGATATCATTCTCTCTGCCAATAATCTGGAAGAATCACAGCAAAACATTGAAGAACTGCAACATGAAAGCAAGAAGTTCAGTTTAAAGAAGAACGAATATCAAGAAAACACAGGTTATGTTCAACAAATTTACCAGACCAAAGAAAATCATGGCCAAAGGACAAGAAGCGGAAAGGTATTTTAACTTGGACAAGAAATTTCTACATGTGGAAATTGAACAGTACATAAAGTTGGGATGGTAACCATTTGAAAAGCTTAATATAGGCTTCAAGAAAACTTGCCACTCTGTCTCAAACAAAAAATTTCGAATGAATGTATCCTTTCTGTCCTAACATATGGTTGTGAAACATGGACATTGAAGGCCAAAATTTTACAAAAACTGGGGATCACAGAGAAGTACGGAGTACTGAATTTTAAACATAACCAAAAGAGACTGAAAAACACATGCATGAATTTGCCAACAAACCAAGGTCTGTGACATCAATGAAAGAACAAATGCTTAAAATGGAAATGGGCAAGTTACACATTAAGAAGAACTGACAATAGACAAACCAAATGAATTTTGAAATGGATATCGCTTCACTCTAAATGCCCAAGAAAAATACAAAAGATGAAGTGGATCAATGAAATTTGCTGGTGTACAATGGCAACAGAAAGCACAAGACTGTAGTTGCTGGAAACATGTTGAGCCTTCATCTTGCAGTGGATCGACAATGTCTGAAGATAATATATATATATATATTTTTTTTTATGAAAACCCCAAACACGAGAGGTATTAGAACCTATAGTACTTAGTACTGTGCTTCGAGATTGAGAAGATGAAAGAAGATATTTGTTGACATTAGACTAACTTCTGTAGACTGTAATTTTAAGGAAATATGTATGAAGGAAGGTTGTGCCAGAAAACAGCATTTGAATAAATAAACGAGAAAGATGAAAAGTTGGCTCTGTGAGTTTGAAGTTGGCCAGTAAATGGATGTTGGCCAGGTGATGGCACGTGTTCGGACTGTTTTGAAAGAGAGAGCGGGAATTATAGACGCCAATTCAGAAGAACAATGCCCATGGAAGTATCTGTAGAAAAGGCATGAAGCAGAAACAGTACGTCTATGAGACAGCAAATGGTGCGACACCATTAGAGATGAGTCGTTAAGTTAACTTAACTGCCCTCTTCTGAATGGAATCTAGAAGCCTGAGAGAGGTTTTGGGGGCACCACCCCAGATATGGGAACAATATTCCATGGTAGGGCAGATTTGCAATTTGTACAGAGTGAACAGCTGTTTGGAAGAAAAGTAATGCCAAGAGTGAAAGAGAAAACAAAATTTTTTAGAAGCAGAGGAAGCAATATTTGTAATATGCATTTGCCAAGAGAGATTAGAAGTCAGGATAATCCCCAAAAGAGATATATCATCTTGCCTAGAAATCGGAGTATCACCAAAGATGAGCATAGGAGCAGAACAATTCTTTTTGCGAGATATAAGACAGGACTGAGTTTTAGAAGGATTGAAATCAACTAAGTTGTCTTTGCCCGACTGGAGAATTACCTGGAGATCGGCATTTAAGGGATTGGTAGTGGATATTTGAGAAGTTGAAGCTCATTTAGCAGAGCAAGGTTTCTCAAACTGGAAAGTGGAATGCAATGTGCTATGGTTGGCAAAATTATGGATAAGATTTCCAGTCAATGGAAGAAGATCATTAATACAGCCAGGTCTCGCATAACACGAGTTCGATTAATGCGTTTTTCAGTTACTGCCATTTGAAAAAATTATACCACTTTTCACTTTACAAATTTCCAGTTAACACGATCTTTTTTTTTTTATACGATAGTTGAAAGAGATTTGAACTGCGCTTTAAACTTACCGCGCGTCACACGGGCAATAAACAAATGTTTGCCTGCTGCCCGCCTTGGTGTGTTCCATCAACCATCGGAAGAAGACATGTCACTTGTTTGTCTCCTGCTAATAAAGTCAATGCAGACTTGCATTTAAAAATTCAAATTTTTAAATGAGCCAGATGAAAATGTTACCGCGAAGGAGATGACGGTAAAAGAAGTCGATGAAATCTTTCATATCGCAGAGAACCTCAAACAAAAGGTTTGAGGTCCTCTGTGATATATATTTCACAAGGGCCCAGAGAAGATTGTTGTCAGCTTTCAAAAATTGACTGATGTAAAGAGAAAGTCAACACCGTTAAAATATTTCTGCAACAGTCATTTCTTCATTGTGTATTTTATGTCAGTGGTTCCCAAACTTTCAAGTTCACGGTGCCCTTAGTGTCTCAGTAATTTTTTCGCGGCGCACCCAGACCAAAAGAAATACCTAACAGTTCCGTTTATTAAGTAGTTAGGTCCAAACAACTTAATAAGAAATGCTGAAACTGTGAACTACCTCGAGCTAGTAGTTCACGTGGTGACTGACAGATGTCGAGTATCGCTGTGTCCCTCAAAAATTTAAAATATTCCGCGGCGCATGCTTTGGGAACCGCTGATTTATGCAATAAACCATTTAATTCCATAATTATTTTCATTATCTTTTACATTGTATACAGTTAAAAAGTTATTTAAAAGGTATTTTTAAAATTCTTTATGGACATTCCAGAAGGTCAAGAACCAATTATAATTTTTCCTATTGATTATCATATTCGATTAATGCGTTTTCGTTTTGAGCAATGCGCTCGTGGGACGAATTAATCACGATAATCGAGGCAAAGAGTGGGGGGAAAGAACTGAACCTTGGGGACACCAGCATTAGTGGAGAAGTTAGAAGATAGAGAGCCATCTACCATCACCCTCAGTGAGCAGTCAGAGAGAAAACTGGATAACCAATTACAAAAAACAGTTGGCAAACCATAAGATGGAAGCTTGTTTAGAAGACCTTTATGTCAAACCCAATCGAAAGCATTTGAGATGTCAACAGCTACTGTTTGTGTTTCACCGAACTTTTCCATTGAACTTGTCCATAAATGGGTAACATAAGCCAGAATATCACCAGTGGATCGACACTGACGGAATCCATACTGGTGATCGTTGACCAGACGGAAGGTTTCTAGGTATAGTGTAAGAGTTGGAGGTTAATTGATTTCTCCATTACTTTAGAAAGAGTAGAAGTAATTGCAATTGGATGATAATTGGATGGGAGGGATTTGTCACCATTTTTAGGAACTAGCTGGATATGAGCAAATTTCCAAGCAGAATGAAAAACACCTTTGGAATAAGAAAGTGAAAAAAGGCAGCAAAGAACAGGAGTAAGTTCAGGAGCACAGGTTTTGAGAACAAGTGGAGAAATACCATCAAGAACTGGAGCATTCTTAGCATCAAGATTCGTTAAAATTCTTCTGACATCCTTTTGACGGATGCCCACAGGAGGCATTGAATAGAGCATGTTGGGAATGGTGAGAGATGTTTTACAAGATCATTAATACATGATTTGGAAGAAAAATGGGATGCTAGAAGATCAGCTTTATCCTTGGCTGACAATAGAACCATCTGGTTTTGACAGAGGTGGAAGAAGAGATGGGCAAAATTTGGGACCAATAGCTTTGGCAAGAGACTATTAGGGCAAAAAGGAAATTTTCTACTCTTAGCCTTGTTTGGACTGATTAATAACTGCTTTACAATTGTTGTGAGCTTTGGTTGTTGTTATTTTGGTTTTTAGGAGCATTAGCAACTAAGGCCATATTGCTTTGGGAATATGTGGTGGTCACTCCCTGACCTTTCCGCTTCCTCCGTATTTGGTGGTAACGGACTCTAACTAAGCGCCGTGAGCTTTGGTGCAGGCATAAAATGAAACTGACAAATTGGAAACAAGCCAATTACGATATGCAACATTCTTCTCTTGAACAGCCTTAGCACATTTATTGGAAAACCAAGGTTTAGATAAAGAATGAGATTTTAAGGTGGAGTGTGGAATAAAAGATTCCATTCCACAAGGAATAAAGGATTCCAAGAATAATTTCACTGATACAATCTGAGCAAACGTTGACATCAGAAGTTTTGAAACAGTAATCCGACCAAGGAAAATAAGAAAAGAAATCTAGCACAGGTCATCCCATTTTGCATTCTCGTAATGCCAAACAACATGAGGTTGGGAATAGCCATGAGATAAAGACTCCATTGGAGAAGAGACAATCACCAAGTTGTGATCTGAGGTACCTAAAGGACCACTCACCTCGACCGTGTACTTAGAAGGGTTGTTTGTGAGAAAAAGATCAAGCGTGTTGGCTGTATGGTTAGGATTGTCCAGTATTCTGGTAGGTAAATGAACAATTTGTGTGAGGTCATTAGTAGTTTCAAAAGCCTCAGCATCTCGAGCAGCTGGATTTGTGTGACTAGAGATTGGAAGCCAGCTGGAACTGTGAACATTAAAATCACCAAGGAAAATTACCTCACTCTTAGGACAGTTGGACTGGAGAAAGTCAAGCTGAAAAGAGAAGAGGTCAAAGAGCTCCAAGTGATTAGTGGAGTCGGGAGAATGGTAGAGACAACAGATGAATTTGACAGAATGAGGTAGAGAGATTTTAAGCCAGAGAAGGCCGAAAAGAGGAGATTCCAAATTACCAAGTCTCTGACAGGGAATATCGGAATGGATATATGCACAAGTATATACTTTGAGACGAAAGGAATCATACAGCGAATAATTTGGACAATGAGATGAGCAGTAGTTGAATCAACCGATAACTGAGATTCTGTCAAAAAAAGTAAATGGGGTTTGGCAGACTGCAAGTGGAAATGGACATCACTGAGATTAGAACTGTGACCACTTATATTTGTGAAATGGACTAGGAAGTGTTTGGAAGATTTAGATCTTTTCGCAGATAAGCTTGCTCTAGTTTGACAATTCATGGTGTATTCAATAGTAAGAAAAGTGGGATATGGGAGGGATATACTGTATAAAGTAATGAAATTTTTGGATATGGTGTACACATTGTAAGAATATATCCAGACCCTTGACATAACGTGGCCTTGACAATGCCTGCCCCCCCACCCCGCATACACACCACTCGGACTCCCTTCAGTCACTGTTTGGTAGCAAAATTACACACTAGCTGATCTGGAAGCCTACTAAAGAGTTACCAATATTTTTAGTCAGTTTACTAACTAGCGGCTGGCTTGCAATCACTTTTAGAGCTGTACCTTCGAAATGTAAGGAAGTTTGGATCTTTTCATAATGTCCTTCCTAACCTCAAAAGACATCAGTCATACTGCATGATGGAAGAGATGGGGAAGGGTTGACCGGAACTTAGCTCTGGAAACTAAACATGGGTTCCACCACTTTAAGCCTCCAATAAGCAAAGTGGTGGTATTGCACCGATCAATGAGAGTCATCTACCACCTAGTACTGCCTGGTAACGCAGAGGGGCGGCATTTCTCCATGTGGCGTGGGTGCCACACCTCGACCTCTGCTTACGTTGGTTCACGCCTGGGTGGTCGCCCACCATGTACTTGTGCATGGAGGCTATACCCAGGATTACTAACAGCCTCACCATTGTAAAGGTGCAAGCAGAGGATCTGGCTGTCACAGACCGACCAGATTTCATCGAAATTGGGTCCACTTGACTTGGGTGTCATCCAAATATCAGTTCCATCAGCATTTTAGACTCCCAGGTAGCAAGTGCAGCTTGTCTGGCATATCTTAGAGAATGTCTGCAACAACCTCCAGGACCAATATACAGGGTATCTCAAAAATATTGGTACAAACATTTAGGGGAGGTAGGTAACATCTAAAGGAATGTGAATCGCATAGGAACCCATAACCGGAAACGTCACCGTAAGTCAGTAGATGCCACGGTAGTCGCCGCATGAAGAGCATGCATCGATATACGAACTGTGAGCTGGCAGACATACACCTAGTGTATGGATTAGCAGAGGGCAATGGACGAGCCGCTCAACGAATTTATGGAGAATGCTTCCCAGACAGACACGTACCGGACCACCATTTGTTTGCACGTGTGCATCAAAATTGTGCGATTATGGGTCATTTAGAGGTAACAGGAGTGGTGCGGGTAGACCACATTTGACGCGAACTCCCGCCATGGAAGAAAGTGTGTTGAATGCCGTCCAGAATAATCCTACTACCAGCACACGTGCCATTGCCTCCTCTGCCTTAGAAGTGTCTCACTGCAGTGTACAGCGAGTCTGGCTCGACAATTCCTTACACCCATTTCATCTCCAAAGGGTTCAGTTACTAATTCCCAAAGATCATACTGCACGTGTGGCTTTTGTGCAGTGGTTTCTCCAAGAAAGTGTTCAAGACTTGAATTTTCCTTGGAAGCTATGATTTGTTCACGGATGAGGCTTATTTCACTCAGGAAGGCTTATTCAATCAACAAAATGCTCATGTGTGGGCTCACGACAACCCACATGGTGTGTGCCCCCATGCGGCACAACATCGCTTCTCAATAAATGTGTGGGCAGGTATGGTCGGTGACTGCTTAGTTGGCCTATACCTGTTGCCATCCCGCATGAACTCCACTAAATATCGGATCTTTCTTGAACAAGTTCTACCAGTGTTACTTGACGATGTTCCAGCAAATGTGAGACGCAACATTTGGTTTCAACATGCCAGGGCGCCTGCCCATTATGGAAGGTGTGTTCGTGATCGTTTGAACAGGCGTTTTGGGTGTCGATGGATTGGCCGTGGTGAGCCCATTCATCTGACTTATCGAGCCTTGATTTCTTTCTGTGGGGTCCTCAAATCTATCGTGTATGAATCACCTGTGGAGACGGAAATGGATCTCGTGGCAAGACTCGTCTGCGCTGCTGCTACTGTCAAAGAAACTACGGCGTGTTCAACCATGTCTGCCAATCCATGCTGCGTCAGTGTCACGCATGCATCGCATCTCATGGTGGAACCTTTGAGCATCTGTTGTAACATCATGAAATGCATCCATGTCAAATAAATGTTTACCACTAATTACTGTCTTGTGTCATTTCTGCTTCTTGTGCCTCTGCTACTACTTTATCAAATCTTTATCAATTTTCAAATCTTTATCCTTTGGTGATTTCATCACATCTTTTTAGCTTCCTCTTCTTCTGTGGGTAGTTGGTGTAATTCTGCTAGCTGCTCATTTGTAAGTGGTTTTGCAGTTGATTCAAGCAATTGGATTCAAGCAATCAGGGATTTTAATTTCCCAGATATTCACTGGAATTTGGGGAATGGTCACTCACATACTAGCAAGGCTTTTATGGATTTATTGGATGACTGTTTTCTACATCAGCATGTTAGGGAGGCAACTAGAGGGAGTAATACTCTTGATTTGATTATCAGTAGTGATTCTTTATGCATTAAGAATCTGCAGGTAAATGAACACTAGGTGGCAGAGATCACAGTGTGCTGAAGTGGGATTTACTCAAAGAGGTAACTACCATTAGGGGTAAAGGGAAGGGTTACTGCTTTCGTAAAGGCGACTACGATGGACTGAGACAGTATTTAAATTCTATACAGTGGGACCAACTGATGATGTTACCAACAGCAAATTCAAAATGGGAAGCATTCAAAGAACTTATCTTGGAAGCTACTAGGCTTTACATACCAACTAAGAAATACTGTTCAAGGTTTAGGCCTAAGTGGATGTCAGATGAACTAATGAGACATATGGTAGAGAAGAAAAATGCATGGGATACATACAAATTAACACGTGACACAGAAGCCTATGATAGATACAAGTTGATCTGTAACCAAGTTACAAAGGAGGTTAGGCAGGCAAAGGCAGATGACGAGAAATCTTTGGCAAGGGATGCAAAGAAAAACAGAAAAGAGTTCTTTACTTATGTAAACTCTAGAAGGAAGGGGATGAATCAGATTGGTTCACTTGATATCGATGGGTCAACTGTTGATGATCCTGCTCAGGTACCTAACAAACTAAATGAATATTTTGCATCGACATTCACACATGAGGAGTTATTCAGCGAGGGGAATGCCAGAGGTGTATTCAACTCTGGCAGTAAGCTAGAGAATCTTGTAATAACTGAGAGTAAAGTGGAGGAGAAATTGTTGAAGAACCTGGGATGAATGGGATCTATCCAGTTATATTAAAGGAGGCAGCAAAGGAAGTAAGCAAACCCTTAGCTATAATTATGAGAGCTTCCTTGGACTCAGGGGAAGTACCCATGGACTGGAGATGTGCAAATGTGACCCCAATTCACAAAGGAGGATCAAAGGGCGACACATGTAATTATAGACCTGTTACTTTAACTTCTGTTCGCGGAAAATTAATGGAGGCACTGGTTAATGAAGCACTGCAGGATCATCTAGACAAGACTTCAGTTATAACTCAGACACAGCACGGTTTTGTTAAGGGGAAGTCTTGCCTGACCAATTTGATTGGATACTATGATGCAGTCACAAAAGAACTGGATGCAGGGAATAACTTTGATATTATATACTTGGATCTTAGAAAGGCTTTTGATACTGTTGCACATGGAAGACTGATGCACAAATTGGAGCAGTGTGGCATTGGAGGCAAATTGCTGCTATGGATAAAGGGGTGGTTGAGGCGGAGAAGACAGAGAGTGGTAATCAATGGACACTGCTCGTCGTGGACTAATGTTATTAGTGGAGTCCCTCAGGGCTCAGTGTTGGGTCCATTATTGTTTTCTGTATTCATAAATGATATTGATGATGGTATATCAAGCTTAATGTCGAAGTTTGCAAACGATACAAAAGTAGGCAGGGTTGTCAAGGACACTACTGACACTATGCTGCTGCAACAGGATCTGGAAAGGTTGAGCAGATGGGCTGAGAGGTGGCAAATGAAGTTTAACATTGACAAATATAAAGTACTACACATGGGAAACAGCAACCCCAGAGCAACGTATCAACTCTGTGGTACTACACTGACAGTGGTAGAGAATGAAAGGGACCTGGGGGTGGTTGTGCAGGCAGATATGAAGTTCTCTGAGCAGTGCAGATGGGCTGCAAGAGTAGCTCATGGTGTACTGTCAATGATATATAGGAATTTTTCTAGCAGGGATAAGGAGGTGATTATTCCCTTGTATAAGGCAATGGTCAGGCCACACCTAGAGTACTGTATACAGGTCTGGAGGCCTCATTTCAAGAAGGATGTAGAGCTGCTGGAACGAGTACAGAGAAGGGCAACAAGATTAGTGAATGGAACAAAGGGGTGCTCTTACAAAGAAAGGCTTAAGTTTTGCAAATTACAGTGTCTGGAGACTAGGCACCAGCGAGGTGATCTGATAGAGGTGTATAAAGCATTGAATGGTTTGAGCATGCTCAATGCTGATGGGATTCTTCCTCTTGCTCAGAATAATCCCCTGAGAGGGCATAAATTAAAATTGAGGAAAGACAGATGTAGGATAGACGTGAGGAAATTTGCCTTCAGCCAGCGGGTGGTTGTTTGGTGGAACAGACTTCCATCCCTTGTCGTGGAAGTTGATAGCCTAAATAAGTTTAAGGCTCAGCTGGACAGGTATTTCGAATGAACAGAGGGGTGAAGTGAAAGTGGTTATTTTTTATTTATTTATTTTTTTTTTTTTTTTTGGCTGATGCTGCATAAGCTTGCTTTCTTGCTTCAAATGCCTTACTAATGCTAATTGTGCAATATCCCCATCATCAACTTCGTGGAATCACACTTCTTTTCAAGACTTACAATTTCATTTTGTAACCCGGTCACATTGCATTCTTCATATTCACAAACAGCATCAGGGTATTCCATGAGCTATTCATCAATCTACATGAAATTTATTTCCAAGCTTCTCCAATCATTTTTATACTGTGCAGAATATTAAAACGTTTCCAAAAAATCCTCCATGTTATATATTTTCATTGATTGTATCGGTTTCAGAAATTAATCCTCGTAACTGCGGGGACTCGGATACCAGGGACCCCCTGTACTATCTGAATAGCACTAAAATCAAACTATACAATCTGATATAAAGTTCTCTGAAGTACAGATAGGATACTTGGGCATCCACAGGATTCTATCAATGATATATAATAGGAACTTTACAAGTAGAGATAAGGAGATGATTATTCTATTACATAAATCTATGGTTAAGTCACACTTTGAATACTACAGAAACACTTGAAGATCCTATTTCTGGAGAGGTGTAGATACAAATAAGAATGATTAAAGGCTAGTGGAGTATTCTTACCAAGAGAGACAAGTTCTTCAAACTAAAGGTCAAGCAAAAACAATGCTGAGGGTATCTTTGCTTAGTCGTGTAATATACGACTTATAAATATGCTCCCTTGTATATTTAGTATTAGCAATGTGGCCATTGCTAATACTAAATAAGGGAGCATAAAATTAAAAGGGGGATAATTGTACAACAGAGGCTAGAAAATTTTAGTTTAGTCAAAAAAGAGCCACCATTTGAATAAACTCCCACCTACTCTTGCATACAATGAGTGTTTAGAAGGCCAAATAGAAATGGGTAAATGTTAGGAAGGTGTCACAAGTCAATTACTCTCTCAGTTAACTGAAGTTAGATATGCTTGCTTCTGCATAATTTTGCAAAAAACAGTGTGAGTGAGTGGCAACTCTGCTTCAAAAAAAATTTCCATAACAGTGCTGAGGTACATGTAAGTCAACTGTGTCCTGCTATTATTTAATATTTAGTTCAGCATTCAAACAGAACTATATCATGCAATTCAGATCAAATTCATTTGTTTAAAACACTATTATAATTGAAGTTGATTCAAATATTGATTTATCTGAACCATCATTTATGTCAGATTTTAGAATGATCATTTAAAATTTTTCATTTAATGAATACAGTAAACACTCACTATAATACTCCCAATTGTAATGTCCTTTTCTTCTGGTCCCATGGTCAATCCTATGAAGTGGCACAGGACTGACCATGGATTATCTTTTTTAACAGCTACAGCACTCTTGTTTAAATTCTTTCCCACTTATGTCACTTTTTTTAAGGTCCCAAGAAGGAATAAACCTGGATATAACTCTCCTTGATTTTTGGCTTTAGATAAGCAATGATAGAGACTAAATTTTATAAATTGTTAATCATACAGTTTGTTTACTTCACAGAAATCATAACTGGTGTAGGAGATATTTATTTCATATTTAACTTGGGCCACTAAATAAACAAGGCTAAGTAAACACAAAATCTTGTATATGTAGAAACTGTGAAGTGATGAAACATTACCTCAGCCAAAGTCTGTGTAAAAAACTTTTGTCCAGATATTACTATTTTTCCTTTTTTATATTTATCACAGATTACTGTCACACAAAATATTTCACTTACTTCATTGCTGTCACATTTCTGTGCTCTGAGATGGGCTTATGGCTCTTGGTGGATATCATTATATTGTTTCAAGTATATTGTATTGGAAACTAATATTACCTTACACTGCAATTAGGTCATTTTTTGTCATAAGTAAACAATAGTTACTACTAATATTTCACCAAGCAACTCCACAAATCCGTATCAACTAAAGAAATAAATGGCATATAAATACATATAAACAAGCAGTACATAATGGACAGTATGAGATGGGCAATGCATAACTCATGACCACAAAGGAAATTTTTTACAATTGGATCTCGTGACACATGGGACAAATCTCTCAAAAGAATCTTAAGGAAATTGATTTTTCCATTTTCATCTTATGAGTCATTAAGTATACAGATTACAACATAATAACAAGCAAACAAACAAACATACAGAAAAGTTGGTAGCGTACCAATATTTTCTTTAACATTACAATGAATTAACATGTTTAAGAAATTTATTCAAACGGGACAAAAAATTTTTAAGATTCGGTTTTTATATTTTTTAAAGAATCGAATAAAGTAAACTACGGAATCTTATCATGATTCATTCAACAGTAATGGAATATACTGTAAATAAAAATCAGCAGGCGGCCTCCGTTAAAAAAAATTTAGATAACTTTACCTTCTTATATAAAATAATAAACAAATAGGCACTTAGTAATAATATCTGTTAGTAGACGACAATTACGTTAGAGTACTGGTTTAAAACTAGGATCACCCACTAACACCGAATATGCAAATCGATGGAGTTCGTTTATACACCTTGTACTGGAATTCGTCTGTAGACAAATTTATCTGGAGTACTGCAAATAAAAGCATAATTTCTGCAGCTATATCACATAAAACATTCCATTAATCAAAATACTATCTAGAACAATGAAAATAAAAAGTAGAAATCTGCGTTTTTTTTGTAAGGCGCTCAGCTAAGAAGTGAACTTTCGTAGTAACATGTAAGGGTCAATTTATGTCAATTTGCAGATGCAAGTATTACTGCGTTTAAAACTAAATTGGAATAGTGTTCGTTTTGTATACCTTCTAAATCGACCACCTTTCCTGCACGTTTCAATGCTCGTACAGCTTCATCGTGTGTGGCATCCCGTAAGTCCTCTCCATTCACTGATAAAATCGCATCTCCCACATATAACTGTTCAGTTTGATCTGCTGCCATTCCTTTGAATATCTTGCTAATCAAAATGGGCATTTTATTTTCTTTCCCCCCTTTTATACTGATGCCTAAACCGTTGTTATCCTGTTTAACGACACGTACTACACGTTTTTGATTAGCGATGCTCTCCGGAATGTCAGGTGGCTCCGAATCCGATAAGCCATTTGCTGGACCATTACTTGCTTCATAACTTTCATCTAAACTAATGCTTAAGCAGTCTTCTTCTAACGTAGCCAAAACTTTGTACCACTGCTGTCTAGCATAGACCTCCAACATTCCGGTACGTGCATATCCACTGCCCGCCATTTTGGCAGACAACTCTTAGATCAAGTGCCTTGCATCATATGACGTCATCGTATATCATTAAAATTTCATTTTGTTTTACATTTGAAAGCTACAATTGTGTTATAAATATGTAACTTTATTTTTTGTTTATAATATAAGATTAGTTACTAAAACTAATTAGGATAAAACTAATATTCTATATAAATAACAGAGAAGGTGTACTGGCGGGGATTACAATTTTGCATCAATTTTGTTGTTCTAGGCGCGTGTTAGTAGACTCCGCAATTTGAAATTTGTTATCTTCGCATACGTATATATACATCCACTTACTCACCTTGAGGTCATCCGTTCCCCACGGGACGAAAGTGCACCATCTTTTGATTGAAAACAGTATGAACAATATAAATACACAAATAACACAAACTCCGGTACGGAAGGACATAAAAGTTCCAATTGGTCACGTGGTGGCCAGTGACAGATGGAGTGGAAGTCAATTAATTGCGTGTCTTCGTCGTAAGTAATTAAATTTTTGTCATAGATAATTAAGTATTTCAGGTCAAGCGCAATATTTCCTTCACATTGGAAACTACTTCCCCACTAGCTTCCACTACTTTTTCCAACTAATTCAGAGATGTGTATCTTAAAAATAAACGTGAATTGTGTGTTAAAATTTGGTGCTAACTCTGTCAAAACCTCATGCGGACAATATCTTGGGCAGTGACTAACTGGACAGAAACCTAATCATATTAAGAAAATGAGTTTTCCTTTTATTTATTTATTTTTCTTTATCACATGTAAATAGTGAAACCTTGCTTACCTGGATCTTATGATGTGGCAAGAATGTTTGATACACGCTGGTGCTAATAGTTCTCAACCTATAATAGAAAAAACAAGATGATCCAATTATTTACATAGTTTATTCAAAATATTTGCCTTTCAATTAAACACTTTCTACAAAGATAATCAACCTTTCAACTGAACATACACTTTCTACAATGATGTTCCAGCATTTTTTGAACTGCTCAAATAGAAATCAAAAGACTGCTCTCTGAACCAGGCTTCTGTTGCTTGCATGGCATCATTATTTGATGCAAATTTGTTATCCTGTAAATGTTTTTTTTTTTTTTTTTTTTTTATTTGAGAAGAGATAGTAGTCTGAGGGTGCAAGATCTGTGAAATGTGGGGAATGATGAAGAAGCCAGAAACCTAGTTCGGCTAATTTGGCATGTGTTTGTTGTGCCGGAGCATTGTCCTGCAAAAACAGCACTCCATAGGTGAGCTTTCCTCTCAATTTAGTCCTTAGTTTCCCCAGAAGAGATGAATAATACTCAACAGTTGTCATTTTACTATTTCCCAGGTATTCAATAAACAAAATCTCATCCTTTATCCAAAAGACATCATCATGTGTGAAGATATTAGGTGCCAACTCAGAATTCTTATGGATATTTATGAGAGCTTGGAGAGTAGGCTGGATCCTCTCGAAGGAATTAAAATGGGGGACCCATCAAGCTCTTAGTTGTCTAATGCCAGAGCTCATCACACTTGTGCATAGGACAAAACAGTGGCAATCACCAAGGCAGAATGTGCTGGTCCCATAGGATGTAGTTATTGTCAGTGACTCTGTTGTTAGGGAAATACAGTATATTGTGCAAAGGTCCTATTCCACCTATTGTGCATAGGTGGAATAGGACCAGAGTATGTCTGCAAGGGACAAAAGTAGATGATGTAGAGCAGATATCATCCTTTAAGGGCATAAAAGGCGATACTGTTGTACACATTGGCACTAATGACATTGAGTAGGAGATCTGAGGACTTAATTAACACATGGCACTAATGACATTAAGAGTAGGAGATCTGAGTAATTAACAAGTACAGGGCAATGATGTGAGAATTAAATTTGAAAGTGTGCAATTCTGCTCAGATGCAACAGGAAGGAGTACATGCTGAGAGCCTTGTCAATCAGTTCAGCCCTGGAGAGAATGTGCAAGGCTCGTGGGGTAGAACTTTTCTCTGCATGGTTTGTGCTTATTAACTAAAATAGAAGGCGTGCAAGAATATTTGCTGATGCTATTAAGGCAGTGTTAGGTGGGTTGGAAAATTCTAGCTTGGGGGCGATACAGTAATTAGAGCGACAGGCAGAGATGAAAATGATTCTTACACAGCTGCTATTGGAACATCCCCTGTCCAAAAAGCAAGGTATCAGGAATTTCAAAGGCTGCTGTGGGTCATTGTGAAACAAATAAATGCATGGGCTGTATTAGGGTAACTAAGAGTAAGAATAGAGGCATGTACACTAATGCTAAGAGCAAATGAATTTAATGAATTTGAATTAAGATTAAATGAATTTAATGAATTTGAATTAAGATTAAATGAATTTAATGAATTTGAATAGTGATTAAGTCATCAAATGTAGACATTGTATGGATATCAGCGACATAATGCCATTCAGACATAAGGGTTGCAGACATTATGCTCTTAGTTAAGAAGCATATTAAATCTAAGGCAGTGCAACCAGTCAACATGGATGCTCAGTGCAACGTTGAGTCAGTTTGGTGTGACATAAACACTGGAAAAATGAGTATGAGTGTGTTATAAGCCTAATGACTGTGATGAGTATAACAAATAACTATACAGAGAAATAGAATGAGCTAGTAAATCAGATTATTTTATAATGGGAGATTTTAACTTTCAGATATTGACTGGAACTTGTGAGTCAGTCACTATTACACTAACAAGACTTGTAAATTTATTGGATAACTGTTTCCTACAGGAGCTTGTCAGAGAGAGGCAACAAGAGGAAACAGTATGCTTGATCTGACTATCAACAGTGATTCTTCATGCATTAAGAATCTACAGATAAGAGACCTACTGGGTGGCAGTGAGCACAGTGTACTGATATGGGATTTACTCAAAGACATAACTACTGTCAAGGGTAAAGGGAAGCTTTTGATTTCATAAGGGTAACTATAGTGGTCTCAGACAGTTTTTAAATTATATGTGCAGTGAGACCCACTGTTGAAGTTACCAACAGCAAATTCTGAATAGGAAGCATTCAAGGAAGTAATTATAGAAGCTACTAGGCTTTTCATACCAACTAAGAAATGCTGTTCAAGGCTGAGCCCTAAATGGATGCCAGATGAATGATGAGACTTGTAGCAGAGAAGAAAAAATGTATTGGATGCATATAATTTGTCAGGATAGACAAATTATACAGCCTGTGGAAGATATAAACTAGTCTGTAATCAAGTCTCAATGGAGGTTACACAAGCTAAGGAAGATTACGAGAAGTAAATAATGCAAAGAAAAGCAGCAAAGACTTCTTTTTTTATATTAACAGTAGAAGGAAGGGGTTCAATCACATTGATATCCACTTGATGTTGATGGTTTAACTCTCAGTGATCCTGCTCAGATTGCTGACAAACTACATAGGTAATTTGCATCTATCTACATTCACACATGAGGTACCTTTAGGGAGGGAGATGCCAGAAGTTTATCAAATTCTGATAGATTCAAATGATTTTTTGAGAACTGGAAAGAAAGTGGAAGAGATATTGTTGAAGCTAAACATAAAAAAAGGCACCTGGAGATGATAGGATCTATCCTGTTGTATTCAACAAGGCAGCAAAATAGTTAAGTGAAACCTTAGCCATAATTATGAAGGTATCTTTGGTTTCAGGGTAGGTCCCTATGGAGA
Source organism: Mastigoproctus giganteus (assembly GCF_048544385.1). NCBI lineage: Eukaryota > Metazoa > Arthropoda > Arachnida > Uropygi > Thelyphonidae > Mastigoproctus > Mastigoproctus giganteus. The sequence continues at coordinate 64,338,458 of NC_143581.1, forward strand.
TATGCAAATGTATCACCAGTTCAAAAAGGGGGTTCAAAAGGTGACATGAGTAATTACAGACCTGTTAGCTTAACTTATTTTCCTAGGAAAATAATAATAGGGTCACTGGTCAAAGAAGTAATTAGGACTACCTAAACAGGAATGCAATTATACTGTAGTCACAGCATGAATTTGTTAAAGGGCACTCTTGCTTGACTAATCTTGCAGTAACAAATGATACAAAAGTTGGTAGGGTGGTTAATGTCAGTAATCAAGCTAAGCTACTACAACCTGATCTAGAAAAATTAGGCAGATGGGCTGAATAATGGTAATTGAAGTTTAACATTTAATAATGCATGGTACTGCATATGAGCAGCAGTAATTCCAGATTAATGTACCAACTATGTGGTACATTGTTTTTACATTAATCTGGTTAGTGGAAAATGAAAAAGACTTGGAATAATTGTGCAGTTAGATATGAAGTTCTCTGAGCGGTGCAGCCAGGCTGCCTGGATATCTCACGGAGTTTTGTCAATGATATACAAACATTTTGGTAGCAGGAGTAAGTATGTGATTATTCTATTGTACAAGGCAGTGGTTAGGCCACATCTTGAGTATTTTATACTGGTCTGGAAGCCCCATTTTTAGAAAGAAAGTGGATCTGTTGGAATAGTTTCAGAGAAGGGCAGTGAGATTGGTGAAGGGAACAAGAGGGTAACCTTACCCAGAAAAGCTTCAGTTCTGCAAATTGCAGCATCTGGAGACTAGTCACCATCAAATTGCAGCATCTGGAGATTGGGTAATCTGATTAAGGTGTTTAAGGCTTTAAATGGATTGAGTAAGCTCCATGCCGATGGCATTCTTCCTCTTCCTCAGCCTACACACGAGGGGGACAATTTTAAATTGAGGAAGGATGGTCGCAGATCCCATGTGCAGAAATTTGCCTTCCACCAGTGGGGTGTTTGAGTGTTGGAACAAACTCCCATCTAGTGTTGTGGCAGTGGGTAGTCTGAATAAATTCAAGGAAGTACTGGACGAACTATTGGAGGGGATGAATTTGTTTTTTTTTTTTTTTAGGAGCATTAGCAGCTAAGGCCATATTGCTCCTAGATATGTGGTGGTCATTCCCTGACCTTTCCGCATCCTTCGTATTTAGTGGTGACAGGCTCGAATCCCGGTCTAATCAAGAAGCGTGTGCTACGCACTGTTGCTTCTTCTCACCTGGCTACGGAGGCACCTTGAGAGGATGAATAGGTGATGTGGGAAGTTATGGCTGTTTTTTTTTGCTTTATAAGCATACAGTATCTATGATTTAATGTCTTTGTATGCAGTGCTATCTTGATTCCTCAAGGTCCTCAGCATTCGATGGGTAACATTAATGTGATAAATACATTACACACACAAGCTTACTTGTTCCTTGGGGGAAAGCCATTTTAACTCTTTCAATTCTTGAAGTTTTAAAACAGAGAAACAAAAGAAAACTTTTCTTGTAAAGAAATAAGTTACAGCTGAGTGCATAGAGTGGTTTTAGAATGCATAAGAGTTATAAGAAGGGGGGGGGAGATTCAAAATTACTTCCCTGTGTATGGAAATGGCGTAATGTAGGTAAGTGTGAGGTGGAAAAGATTTTTTTTTTTTCCTAAACTTTACTTTCAAGAAATACTGGAAAACTAGTCTTTTGTATCACTGTCGAATTGAAGCTGGATAGGTTTTTGTATATATAATATTATTCTCTAGTAAATAAGTACTTTTATTGGTTCTTATAGTAGTGCACACATATAACAAAATATATATTTTTACTGATAGGAAATGTCCAAATTGTAATGTCAGGATCACTGGGATTAATAGATTTTCATCCTGCGTCTAAGACTGCAGTTGTATACATCACTGAAGGTGATATTATATCTGGAAATGAATATCTAAAAAGACTTGAGAAGTTATCTAAGGTAAGAAGAAATACTTTTAAAAAAAAGTTCTATTTGAACTCATATATACACTATTCAGGATACAAGGTAGAATCGGAATATCTAAACCTCAAGACAAATAAATGTGTATTTATGTCTTGAGGTTTGGAACACATGACCATCTCCAAGTAGTTCATAACTTGGAGCAATTTTCACCCTTTATTTTTATATTTATTATTATAGCCTTGGCAAGTGCGAGATGCCTTGCCAGTCTGTGTTCCCTTAGAGTTGCAAAGAGCATAGTGCTGCTGCACCTGAGATTTTTGCACTTGCCCTGCAAACACCGTTAAAAAAATTCAGGAGCTATTACTCTAAAGTTTGACTATATTTAAGAAGGAAGAAAATATTTCACATTTTTAATCATTAATTAAGCGTTAATACAGAAGCGTTATTTTGGACAGGTGCAGGGATTTCAGCACAAGTTGAAAATTAAAGTGTAATAAGACGATTATGTATTTTATGTAAATTTGTACAAACACCTAATATTGTAAATTTTCTTTGTAGGTGGATGGGATGAAATATGTAGTAATGATTGAAAAGACACATATTACTGACCAGTATTTCCTTTCAATACAAAGGCTTGTTGTATTGGAATTAGGAATGTTCTTAATTCCAGTTAAATCTCAAGTTGAAGCTTCTCATCTTCTTTTGGAAATTGTAAGTTTCTTTTAATTTCTGATTGGTTAAATGAATTTTGTTTATTGTGCAAAGATAAAGTTAATGAATCCACACATGCATGTGAATGAACAGAATGTGGAATTAAAACATACAAACAATTTATGATTCTGTTTTTCACAAACTGTTATATTTACAGTACAAATATATTTTTACAGTGAATATTAATTTAAAATTTTTTTTTTCATTGACCCACTATATCATTTCTAAAATATTAATGGTTACTTATAAATAACAGTGCAAACTGGATTTAACATGGATATCAGGGGATAGCTCCAGCTTTCATTACACACCTCATTTTCTAGCAAATTTCATTTCACACGTGTTTTTCTTTTTTTAATACTATTTTGGTCTAAGGTAAAGAAAGCCCACATGAAAAGCATGCAAAAGTTCAATGAAATTTACCGGTAAAAGTACTTTGCCGTAACGGCATTTGTATTGTTGCTTGCTTGGTAAACAGACGGTGGGTGGTGTCGGTCTGGAGTAGCAGTTGAATCCCATGGGAGCTTGAAACGCTCCAAAGTGGAGGGGTTAACCTGACCTTTTTTCTTTAGAATCACTAATTTGAATCATGAACAGAGTCATATTGGAAGTAGTAGTAGTAGCATGTGATGCAAGAAAACAAGTGTATGAGCTTATGCAGCATCAGCCAAAAAAAAAACACTATTCCCTCCAAATGCCTGTCCAGTTCCTCCTTAAATTTATTTAACCTATCAACTTCCACAACGACAGATGGAAGTTTGTTCCAACAATTAACCACCCCGCTGGCTAAAGGAAAATTTCTGCACATCTATTCAACATCTGTCATCTCCTTAATTTGAATTTATGCCCCCTTAGGTTCGTTATCTGAACAAGTGGAAGGATCCCATCAAAATTCAGCATGCTCAATCCATTCAAGGCCTTATACACCTCAATCAGATCACTGCGCAGGTGCCTAGTCTCCAGCCACTGCAATTTGCAGAACTTAAGCCTCTCTTGGTAAGAGGATCCCTTCATTCCTCTCACCAATCTTGTTGCCCTTCTCTGTAGATGCTCAAGCAAATCTACATCGTTCCTAAAATGAGGCCTCCAGACCTGTACACAGTACTCAAGGTGTGGCCTGACCATTGCCTTATACAGAGGGACAATCACCTCCTTTTCCCTGCTAGCAAAATTCCTATATTTCATTGACAAAACCCCCATGACCTGCCCTGGCAGCCTGTCTGCATTGCTCAGAAAACTTCATATCTGACTGCACAATTACTCCCAGGTCTTCATTTTCTACCACCTTAAGTGTACTACCACACAGTACGTTTCTCTGGGGTTACTTCTACCCATAGGTAGTACTTTGCATTTGTCAAGGTTAAACTTCAGTTGCCACTTCTTAGCCCATCTGCCCAAATTATCTAGATCCTGTTGCAGTAGCACACTACCATTACTGTCATTAACAACCCTGCCAACCTTTGTATCATCTGCAAACTTCGACACTAAGCCTGATATACCTTCATCAATATCATTGATAAATATACAAAACAACAGAGGACCCAACACCAAACCCTGTGGGACTCCACTAATAACATTAGTCTATGAAGAGCAGCACCCATTAATTACCACCCTCTGTTTTCTCCCACTCAACCATCCTTTTATCCATTGTAGCAACTTACCCTGAATACCATTCTTCTCCAATTTGTACAGTAGTCTTCCATGTGCAACAGTGTCAAAAGCTTTCCTGAAATCCAAATATATGATATCAAAATTATTTTTTACATCCAGTTCCTTTGTAACCACATCATAATATCCTATCAAATTTGTCAGACAAGACTTTCCCTTAACAAACCCATGCTGTGTCTGAATTATTGCTGCAGTCTTGTCTAGATGATCCTGCAATGCATCTTTAACCAGTGACTCCATTATTTTACCCGTAACAGAAGTTAAACTAACTGGTCTGTAATTACTCGTGTCACCCATCGATACCCCTTTGTGAATTGGGGATACATTTGCACATCTCCAGTCCGTGGGGACCTCCCCTGAGTCCAAGGATGCTCTCATAATTATGGCTAAGGGTTTGCCTAGTTGCTTTGCTGCCTCCTTTAATATAACTGGATAGATCCCATCCACCCCAGGTGCCTTTCTTATGTTTAACTTCAACAATGTCTTCTCCACTTTGCTCTCAGTTATTACAAAATCATTAAGCACCCTGCTACAATTTGATAACCTTTTGCCATTTTCAAACCTTAATAACTGCTCATGTGTGAATGTAGATGCAAAATACTCATTCATTTTGTTTGCTATCTGAGCAGGATCATCAACAGTCGAACCATCGATATCAAGTGGACCAATCAGATTCATCCCCTTCCTTTTAGAGTTTATATAAGTAAAGAAATTCTTGCTGTTTTTCTTAGCATCTTTTGCCAAAAATTTCTTGTAATTTGCCTTCGCCTGCCTAACCTCCTTTGTGACCTGATTACAGACTAGCTTATATCTGCCATAGGCTTCTGAGTCGCTTGATAATTTATATGCATCTCATGCATTTTTCTTCTCTGTCACGAGTCTCATTAGTTCATTTGATAACCATTTAGGCCTAAACCTTGAACAATATTTCTTAATAGGTTTGAAACTTTTAGTAGCTTCCACGATTAATTCCTTGAATGCTTCCCACTTAGAATTTACTGTTGGTAACATTGTCAGTTGATCCCACTGTACAGAATATAAAAACTGTCTGAGACCACTGTACAGAAGCAAAAACCCTTTCCTTTACCCCGATGGTAATTATATCTTTAAGTAAATCTCACATCAGTACACTGTGATCACTGCCACCTAGTGGTTCCTTTATCTGCAAATTCTTAATACATGAATGATCACTGCTGATAACCAGATCAAGAGTATTACCCTCTCTGGTTGCCTCTCGAACATGCTGCTGCAGAAAACAATCATCCAATAAATCCACAAAAGTCTTACTAGTGTGAGAGTGACCAACCCACAAGTTCCAATCAATATCTGGGAAGTTAAAATCCCCCATTATAAGACATTCTGATTTACTAACCCACTATTTCTCTGTACAATTGTTCATTGTACTCATTTGAGTCATTAGGCCTATAACACACTCCTACTCTTTATTTTTGCTTTCGCAGTGCTTATGTCACACCAAACTGACTCAACAGTGCACTGTTCATCTATATCAACTGGATGCACTTCTTTTGATTTTATGTTTTTCTTAATTAACAGCATAACACCTCCTCCCTTCCTATCCTTTCTGTACACATTGTACTCCCCAAATTCCAATTCTGCATTCCTAATATCACTGTGACACCAGGTCTCTGATATCCCAACAATATCCGCCTTTGATGTCTTAACCAACACCTCAAATTCATCAAATTTATTTACTATACTTCTAGCATTGGTATACATGCAAGCATACATATTCCTAGTTACCCTAACACATCCCATATACCCATCTGTTTCACGATGACTGCCATCAGTCTCTGAAATCCCCAGCACCCCTCGCTCCAGGTCGCTACTTATTCCAATAGATGTTGTGCAAGAATCACCTTCACCTCTGCCTGCAGCTACTTTTAACCTTTTAGTCTGTGAATCCCCCCAAGCTAGCAGTTTTCCGACCCACCTAACACTTGTAACTAATGGGCCTGGTGCACTGAGGTCAATGGTTATTAAAAATATATACAATGATAACCCAGTTTAATATAATTCAATAAAATATACAATGGCAGAGTCTTTCAAGACTGACGTGTCTCTTTTTCAACTGATAATATGATTTGAATACAACAGATAAGTGCAATGAGTTGAGAGTGAAGCACGTTGTTCATTTCCTATTGTTGTTGCACGGACGTGCGCTGTTTTTACTCCAGCGTTAAAACGGTTGTCCCTAGGATGGGGTGCAGACGTGTGCCTTTGCGGCACCTCTGTAGCCAGGTGGGAAGGAGCAGCAGTGCATAGCACACGCTTCTTGATTAGACTGGGGTTCGAGCCCATCGCCACCAAATACGGAGGATGTGGAAAGGTCAGGGAATGACCACCGCACATCCCCGGAGCAATATGGCCTTAGTTGCTAATGCTCCTAAAAAACCAAAACAACAACAACAGTGTGCCTTTGCAGCGGTTTATGGCCTTTGGACTAGCCATAGGCAGTGGCGAAAGTGTCGTGAGTGGTCTACTATTGCGAAGTCACGTTTAGGATCAAGATCGTGGTTGGTGGCCCAAAAATGTTCCGCGACTGTCCGCCTACGTTCCCTAATATCCAGGCACGTCAGACGGATCTCAAAAATTCTTAGAAATTATAACATCAAATGTGTACAGTTACCCTGCAGAAACCTACATTCACTTGTCTCCAGTGTGAAGCCCCCTGTCACACCTCTCTTAAGCAGCAATGTAATATATCGCATCACCTGTAGAGACTGTGACAGCTGCTACATAGGAGAGACTTCAAGATTGCCTTACGGAGCATGACAGAGCAATCCGGCTAGCCGAAACTGACCAATCCGCTGTCGCGGAACATTTTTGGGCCACCAACCACGATCTTGATCCCAAACATGACTTCGAAATAGTAGACCACTCGCGACACTTTCGCCACCGCCTATGACTAGAGTAACTTAATATATTAAACAATCCAAAGGCCATAAACTGCTGCAAAGGCACACGTCTGCATCCCATCCTAGAGACAACCATTTTAACGCTGGAGTAAAAACAGCACACGTCCGTGCAACAACAGTAGGAAATGAATAACATGCCTCACTCTCAACTCATTGCACTTATCCGTTGTATTCAAATCATATTATCAGTTTAAAAAGAGACGCATCAGTCTTGAAAGCTTCTGCCATTGTATATTTTATTGTATTATATTAAACTGGGTTATCATTGTATATATTTTTCACCACGTAACACTGCCTCGATAGCATCAGCAAACATTCTTGCACCCTTTCTATTTAAGTGTATCCCATCCCTGTAGAAGCAGTCTCTCCTGTTAACAAGCACAGACCACGCTGAAAAAAAATTTTACCCCTTGAGCCCTGCACATTTCCTCCAGGGCCGAATTGATTGACAAGGCTCTCAACATGTACTCCCTCCTATCGTGTCTTGGCAGAATTTCAGACACTTTCAAATTTAACCCTGACTCACGACTTTTTTGCAACATTGACCTGTACTTGTTAAGTAAATCTGTAGATCTCCTACTCTTAATGTCATTGGTGCCAATGTGTACAGCAATATCACCTTTTGTGCTATTAAAAGATGATATATGCTTTACAACGTCAGCATTTGCCCCTGGCACTGGTCCTGTTCCATCTCTCCTTTTTACACAATATATTCCCCATCTCCCTGACAATAGAGTCACCAACAATAACTAGTTCCTTTGGGACCAGCGCATTCTGCCTTGGAGATTGCCGCTGTGTTGCCTGATGCCCAGGAGTGAGCTCTGGCATTGAGTTGGGCAGCTGAGAGCTTGACGGGCCCTCATATTAATTTCTTTGACAGCATCTACCCTACACCTCAAGCTCTCATAGACGCCCAGTAGAATGCTGAGTTGATGCCTAATTTCTAGACACTCTCTGCACCTGGCACACACACACAAAGACATCCTCCTTGGCTAGATCATGTTCTGTTCCAGAGATGCATTGGAGAATTGCCCCCCACTCAGTTCTCCCCCCGAGTTACAGCACTCCTGCCGCTTTGTGCCCATTGCTTTGCTGCTCTGGTCTGGGGCATGATATTTTTAATTAATAAGATCAATAAATTTAATTAATTAATTGTCAATACTACGCTATCTAATAGAATCCTAAATGCAGTGATGCATATTACGCTATATAATTATACGTTAGATCTGCCTAGTTATCACAATTAAAAATTTGAATTCTCTACTACTCTATACAAAAACGATGGCTGCAAGATTCGAATGAAATAACGATTTTATGTATATTAAGTAGTAATCTACAAAAACTTTATCTAAGTTCTGGCGTCATAAAAAATGTTCGTAATGTAGTTTCACCGGTAAACTTTTTTTTTTTTTTTTTTTGAAGTTTTCCGTGCTTCTCGTGTGGGCTTCCTTTACCTTTGCCTTTTTTTTCTTGGTAAACAATTTATCTACTGGTCCACCAGTGATTCTAAAGAAAAAAGGTCAGGTTACTCCCTCCACTTCGGGAGGGTTTCAATCTCCCATGGGATTCAATTTCTACTCCAGACCGATAACACCCACCGTCTGTTTACCAAGCGAGCAACAATACAAATGCTGTTATGGCAAAGTACTTTTGCCGGTAAATTTCATCGAACTTTTGCATGCGTCTCGTGTGGGCTTTCTTTACCTTCGCCCTATTTTGTTGTTAGTGGATGAGATGGGTTAAATGTTTTGACATATGCACTATTACTGTAGTTTTTTAAGTGCTGTACTTAATAAAAATTCTGTATTAAACAGCAATGCTTCATATACTTAAAAAATAAAATTTCAAAATTGTCACTTTCTTAAGAAATGTAACATTTCAGAAGATATTTATATGCAAGATTTTCCATGTATTATAAAATCTAGAAAAGGCAACATGTTTGCTTTGTGTACTGAATGTAGATGTTATTTTTTAATTTAAAGTGGCAGGAAATATAATGTAATTAGATGTGTGTTAACAAATAAGTATAAAAACAAATGTGCACGTTGTAGAAATAAATGCAAAAATAAGTGTTGCATTTCAAAGTAAAGATGATACTCCATATGTGCTAAATGTTTAATCACATTGTTTAACATAAAACAATCTTTTTCTGAGTTGTGTCAACCATGCAGGCAAATTGCTCAGAAATGTATTTCCTAATAATGAAATAGTAAAGTAAAAAACATGGACTTGGAAGATCAAAATAAATAAGCATTTTTCAGTGAAATTGACAGAAAGGGAAAGAAAAGGCTGCATTGGCTTTGAAAAATGTGCCATTTTCAATTGCCATAGATGATCGTAAACTTGTAATCGAAGTGATTCTTAGCTATGTCACGTGTTGTGACCTTTCCTAATATATATGTGTGTTTTTTTGTACCAATATACATTCACCTTAACATAAGTAATAATATTGCCTTTTTTATATGTATATATACAAGGTGGTCATAAAGCCCTGCACTGGTTTTAAATTTTAATAACTAAGGTTATACCAATGATAGAACCATTTAGTAAAAATTATATGAAAGTTCAAGTCTTAAAGTTTTTTATATAATAATTTCATCCATGTAAATCTGATTTTTCTTTTGTTGTATTTATATTTTATCAATTTCTCTTTTATTTGCAGATATTGAATGACCCCAAATGGTGACAATTAAAGAAAATGTTAACTGCGTGCTTTGGCTCGCAGAGTTTATATCAATAACAGCTGTGAGAAGAAAGTTCACTACTCATTATAAAAAAGATGCACCCCATAAAAAGTCAATAAGCAGGTGGATGAAAAATCTTAAAGAAACTGGATCGGTTAATGACAAACCGTGATCTGTGAGACCCAGAATGATTGCAGCTATATTGAAGTGTGATAATTAAAAACTACATTAAGAATAAAACTTAAGATTTCAACTTTCATATAATTTTTACTAAATAGTTCTATCATTTGTATAACTTTAGTTATTAAAATTTAAAACCAGTGCAAGACTTTATGACCACCCTGTATATGTATGTATGTATGTATGTAGTAGTAGTAGTAGTAGTGGCACTTGATGCAAGAAAGCAAGTGTAGGAGCTTATGCAGCATCAGCCAAAAAAAAAAAAAAAAAAATCACACCATACCCTCCAATTGCCTGTCCAGTTCCTCCTTAAATTTATTTAACCTATCAACTTCCACAACGACAGATGGAAGTTTGTTCCAGCAATTAACCACCCGCTGGCTAAAGGCAAATTTCCGCACATCTATTCTACATCTATCATTTCTTAATTTGAACTTATGTCCCCGTAGGTTCGTATTCTGAACAAGTGGGAGGATCCCATCAGAATTCAGCGTGCTCAACCCATTCAAGGCCTTATAGACCTCAATCAGATCACCGCGCAGGTGCCTAGTCTCCAGCCACTGCAATTTCCAGAGCTTAAGCCTCTCTTGGTAAGAGGATCCCTTCATTCCCCTCACCAATCGTGTTGCTCTTCTCTGTACACGCTCAAGCAAATCTACATCCTTCCTAAAATGAGGCCTCCAGACCTGTACGCAGTACTCAAGGCGTGGCCTGACCATTGCCTTATACAGACGGACAATCACCTCCTTTTCCCTGCTAGCAAAATTCCTATATATCATTGACAAAACCCCATGACCTGCCCTAGCAGCCTGTCTACATTGCTCAGAAAACTTCATATCTGACTGCACAATTACTCCCAGGTCTTTTTCATTTTCTACCACCTTAAGTGTAGTACCACACAGTTGGTACGTTTCTCTGGGGTTACTTCTACCCATATGCAGTACTTTGCATTTGTCAAGGTTAAACTTCAGTTGCCACTTCTTAGCCCATCTGCCCAAATTATCTAGATCCTGTTGCAGTAGCACACTGCCATTACTGTCATTAACAACCCTGCCAACCTTCGTGTCATCTGCAAACTTCGACATTAAGCCTGATATACCTTCATCAATATCATTGATAAATATACAAAACAACAGAGGACCCAACACCGAACCCTGTGGGACTCCACTAATAACATTAGTCCACGAAGAGCAGCACCCATTGATTACCACCCTCTGTCTTCTCCCACTTAACCATCCTTTTATCCATTGTAGCAACTTACCCTTACTACCATTCTGCTCCAATTTGTACAGTAGTCTTCCATGCGCAACAGTGTCAAAAGCTTTCCTGAAATCCAAGTATATGATATCAAAATTATTTTTTGCATCCAGTTCCTTTGTGACCACATCATAATAACCAATCAAATTTGTCAGACAAGACTTTCCCTTAACAAACCCATGCTGTGTCTGAATTATTGCTGCAGTCTTGTCTAGATGATCCTGCAATGCATCTTTAACCAGTGACTCCATTATTTTACCCGGAACAGAAGTTAAACTAACTGGTCTGTAATTATTCGTGTCACCCTTCGAACCTCCTTTGTGAATTGGGGATACATTTGCACATCTCCAGTCCGTGGGAACCTTCCCTGAATCCAAGGATGCTCTCATAATTATGGCTAAGGGTTTGCTTAGTTGCTTTGCCGCCTCCTTTAATATAACTGGATAGATCCCATCCGCCCCAGGTGCCTTTCTTATGTTTAACTTCAACAATTTATCCTCCACTTTGCTCTCAGTTATTACAAAATCATTAAGCACACTGCTACAATTTGATAACCTTCTTCCATTTTCAAACTGTAATGATTCCTCACGTGTGAATGTAGATGCAAAATACTCATTCAGTTTGTTTGCTATCTGAGCAGGATCATCAACAGTCGACCCATCGATGTCAAGTGGACCAATCATATTCAGCCCCTTCCTTTTAGAGTTTATATAAGTAAAGAAATCCTTGCTGTTTTTCTTAGCATCGTTTGCCAAAGATTTCTCGTAATCCGCCTTTGCCTGCCGAACCTCCTTTGTGACCTGATTACAGACTAGCTTATATCTGCTACAGGCTTCTGCGTCGCCTGATAATTTATATGCATCCCATGCATTTTTCTTCTCTGTCACGAGTCTCATTAGTTCATTTGATAACCATTTAGGCCTAAACCTTGAACAATATTTCTTCATCGGTATGAAAAGTTTAGTAGCTTCCACGATTAATTCCTTGAATGCTTCCCACTTAGAATTTACTGTTTGTAACATCGTCAGTCGATCCCACTGTACAGAATTTAAAAACTGTCTGAGACCACTGTACTCCCCTTTACGGAAGCAAAAACCCTTTCCTTTACCCCTGACGGTAGTTACCTCTTTTAGTAAATCCCACTTCAGCACACTGTGATCACTGCCACCTAGTGGTTCCTTTATCTGCAAATTCTTAATACACGAATGATCACTGCTGATAACCAGATCAAGAGTATTACTTTCTCTGGTTGCCTCTCAAACATGCTGCTGCAGAAAACAATCATCCAATAAATCCACAAAAGTCTGACTAGTGTGTGAGTGACCAACCCACAAGTTCCAGTCAATATCTGGGAAGTTAAAATCCCCCATTATAAGACATTCTGATTTACTGGCCCACTCTATTTCTCTGTACAATTGTTCATTGTACTCATTTGAGTCATTAGGCCTATAACACACTCCTACTCTTATTTTTGCTTTTGCAGTGCTTATGTCACACCAAACTGACTCAACAGTGCACTGTCCATCTATATCAACTGGATGCACTTCTTTTGATTTTATGTTTTTCTTAATTAACAGCATAACACCTCCTCCCTTTCTGTCCTGTCTATCCTTTCTGTACACATTGTACTCCCCAAATTCCAGTTCTGCATTCCTTATATCTTTGTGACACCACGTCTCTGCTATCCCAACAATATCCGCCTTTGATGTCTTGACCAACACTTCAAATTCATCAAATTTATTTACTATACTTCTAGCATTGGTATACATGCAAGCATACATGCTCCTATGCCTATTCCTTGTTACCCTAACACATCCCATATACCCAACTATTCCAGGATGACTGCCATCCGTCCCTGAAACCCCCAACACCCCTCGCTCCAGGTCGCTTCTTATTCTAATAGAAGTTGTGCAAGAATCACCTTCACCTCTGCCTGCGGTTACTGTTAAACTATTAGTCTTTGTATCCCCCAAGCTAGCAGTTTTCCGACCCACCTAACACCGCCTCGATAGCATCAGCAAATATTCTTGCACCCTTTCTATTTAAGTGTATCCCATCCCTGTAGAAGCAATCTCTCCTGTTAACAAGTACAGTCCAGGCTGAAAAAAATTCTACCCCTTGAGCCTTGCACAATCTTTCCAGGGCCGAATTGATCGACAAGGCTCTCATCATATACTCCCTCCTATCGTGTCTGGGCAGAATTGCAGACACTTTCAAATTCAACCCTAATTCTCGGCTTTTTTTCAACAGTGACCTATACTTGGTGAGTAATTCTGCCGGTCTCCTACTCTTAATATCATTAGTGCCAACGTGTACAACTATATCACCTTTTGTGCCCTTGAAAGATGATATCCGCTCTACAACGTCATCAACCTTTGCCCCTGGCAGACATACCCTGGTCCTGTTCCACCTATCCTTTTTACATAGCATGTTCTCCGTTTCCCTGACAATAGAGTCACCAACAACTAATAGTTCCTGTGGGACCAGCGCATTCTGCCTTGGGGGTTGCCGCTGTGTTGCGTGATGACCAAGTGCAAGCTCTGGCGTTGATGTGGGCAGCTGAGAGCTTGATGGGCCCCTCAATTTATTTCCTTCGAGGGCATCCACCCTGTCCTTCAAACTCTCATATAGGCCCATAACAACGCTGAGTTGTCTCCTGATTTCCTTACACTCCTTACATCGCGCACACACAAAGACATCCCCCATGGCAATATCATGTTCCGTTCCAGAGAGTTCGGCAAACATTTCACAAGTTGCACATTTTTTTAGGCTGTGACGCGTTGGAGAATCGCCCCCCTCAGTTCTCCCCCGAGTCACAACACTCCTGCCACTTTGTTCCCGTTGCTTTGCTGCTCTAGTTCGGGGCATGGTAGTTTAAATTAATAAAATCAATAAATTAAATGTCAGTAGTATTTGAATAGAAACTATGAAATAGAAACAGTGAAGCGTATTACTATATAATTATGCGTTAGAGCTACCTCAATTAAAAAATTTGAATTCCCTACAAAAACTTTGAATTCCCTATATACAAAAACAATGGCTACAAAAATCGAACAAAAATAACGGTTTTACCTATCGTAAGTAAAATCCACAAAAACTCTTTATCTAAATTAAAATAAAAAATAACCAGCGTAACTATAACTATATGACTACGTATTAAGTACAATATAAAACAACAATCATGTAAATAAAAGGCAAACACGTATCGTTTTTGCGGAGCCTGTAACTGTCAGCTGTAACTTTTAAATAGAGTCAGCGCCCTCTTTATGTATTTAAATATAATATGTGTGTGTGTGTGTGCGTGTACACTCAGTGATCACTGAATTGTGACCACCCAATCTGTAATGGGTGGTGTGTTCACAATTTTGATATAATCAAACACTTGAAATGTAATGCACTGCACACATTAACTAACTTGTTTTATTGGTGTTAGTTGCTAGAATAATGAATGTTGGTAACTTCTCAGTACAACCTTTTATTAGATAGGTGGTCACAATACAATGATCACTGAGTGTGATATACAGTATATATATATATCACAAGCTGCTATCAATTTGATGATATATATATATATATATATATATCTCTCATCAAATTGATAGCAGCTTGCACTCAGTGCCAGTGTTGGAGGGTGACAATACAGGGTATAGCAAGGGTATTAAAAGAAGGATGAAGGAGAATGCATACCTTCCTATGGAAGTAGATGAACATTTGGTGGACATTTACTATCTAGAATGAAGTGCTGCAAGTTAATGTATGTAGTGCATTACATTTCAGGTGAATTAGGTTTTTATTTCATAAGATAACTGAATTTGTTTTTCTCTTTCTATGATTACTAGAAATGAAAAGTAAATAACTAGTTATTGTTTTACCAATTGCTAATTACCAATGAATATTCAGTGTGTGAAATGAAATATGTATTTCAGACACTGATTTAATAAATGAAATAATCATAGTATATGATTCTTTAATTACGTTTTCATAATGCAGTTTACTTAGTTCTTCTTGGATTGAAATCTAACGTGTATTTAATATTTTTGTTGTGATTATTATAATAAGCAAATACAGTCTAATCTCGTTAATGCAAAGTTCAAGGGACCTAAATTTTCACATTTTGTAATAACGAGGTTTGTAGTAACAAGGTCCCCCCCATAAAAGTTTTTGAAATTTTATCTTTTTTTTTTTTTTTTTGGTACATACTATATCTTTGGTACATATCTAAAAATAATAATAATATCAAAGATAAAACAATAAAAGCAAAAGCTTTGTCTAACAATACAGTAATAGGAATAACACATTTTTTAAAGGTTTTATTTTATTTGTAAGAAACTAAGAGAAAAGCAATTATTATTATTATTTATTATTATTAGCCATATGGTGCAAGGAAGCCTGAGGCTTATGCTGCACCAGCCAAAAAATTTGAGTTACCCTGAGAGAGAGAGAGAGAGAGAGAGAGAGAGAGAGAGAGAGAGAGAGAGAGAGAGAGAGAGAGAGAGAGAGAGAGAGAGAATCACCAAGAAAGAGAACAATGATGATGATGTCTAGCTCAGGACCCTGGGTGTGCCAAGCCCATACTCACTAGATGTGAGCCCCTGGGGTTAAATTTAACCGAAATGAAAATATTGTACAGTGTGTATATATATATACAGGCATACCTCGATTAACGAATAGGATGCGTTCCACGAAATTACTTCGTTAAGCGAAACTTCATTTTCAGAGGTAAAAATACTATGGCCAGAATAGGGATACGTTCCTACGTAAAGAAAATGAAAAGCTTTTTTTCGAACAAAGAAAAGTTTTATTAAATAAACAGTCAACTTACATACAAAGTGAAATCACATTTTAAAATATGAGGTTAAAGTTGATTGTTTATGCTTTTTTTCTCTTTCATTTAACAATTGCCTATACGGAGTTATTGCATTTAACACTGATCGCTTAACTATAACACTTCTTCCTAAATCGGGATCATTTTCACTAAAAAAATTTAAAACGTTTTCAATGTCATTTAAGCACCTTTTTAAATCTTTGGTTGTTAACACTTTTTCGGCAGGAACTTCTTTAACTTCGCCTTCATTATCTTTGTCTTCGTTGCTAACAAGGTTTTCTAAATCTTCCACTGAAAAACCATCATCTTCTGCATTCAATAAATTTCTAACATCCTCTTCATCGACATTTTCGAAACCTATTGATTGAGCCATCTGGATAACTTCATTTCTAATTTCTTGGATGTTATTTTCTTCTTCTAGTACAACTTCTGGCCATATTTTGCGCCAAACTCCATTTAAGCATTTCTTAGTGACTTCTTTCCAAGAACTATCAATGTTTTCAATTGCGTTTTTAATGGTGTAGTTTTTCCAAAAAGTTTTAACTGTCATTTCCACTTTATCCTCTAGTTCAGTTAAATTGCTTAAAGTTCGACACAGATAATAAGCTTTAAATGATGCTATTACTCCCTGATCCAATGGTTGAATCAGGGAAGTTGTGTTTGCTGGAAGAAACACAACTTTGACAGGAATGCATGTGTCCAACGTGTTAAGATCAGTAGGATGTCCCGGAGCATTGTCTAACAACAAAAGAGCTTTTTCTTCAAAGTTGTTTTTTTGACAATACCGTTTTACTCCAGGACAAAAGTGGTTAACAAACCAATCAGTAAATAACTCCTTGGTAACCCACGCTTTTCTATTTGCTTTCCATATTACAGGTAAATTCATTTTTATGTTACCTTTTAACGCCCTCGGATTTTCTGAATGGTAAACTAATAGCAATTTTAATTTATAATCACCAGAGGCATTTGATCCAAAGAGTAACGTTAAACGGTCTTTGGCTGCTTTAAATCCAGCAGCTGATTTTTCTTCAATAGAAATGAAGCTTTTTGTTGGTAGCCGTTTCCAGAACAAACCGCTTTCATCAACATTGAACACCAAATTTGGTGGAAAATTTTCACGTTCAATTATTTTCTTTAGTTTTTCTGGAAACTTATTTGCAGCTTCAACATCTGCACTTGCAGCTTCTCCTGTTAATTTTACACTATGAATCCTGGCCCGTTTTTTAAATTTCTCGAACCAACCACGAGAAGCCCCAAAGGTTTCCGTAATTTCTTCAGTTTGTTTAGATTTCAGGTGATTAAACAAAAATAATGCTTTTTCTTGAATCACCATTTGACTTAAAGGCATATGACGTTGTGACATATCATCTATCCACAAACTTAACATTTTCTCCATTTTTTCTAAAATTGGATTGCTTAAGCGAGTTAATTTTGCCGCTGTAACATCTGTACAATTCTGAGCAGACTATTTTATTTTTTCTGATTGACTTAGTATGGTTGTTAAAGTTGATTGCGCTAATCCTCAAGAATGTGCCACATCGGATTTTCTTTCGCCGCTTTTAACACGTCGTACGATATTTAGTTTAGTTTCCAAAGAAATTGCTTTTCTTTTCTTTGATTCTGACATTTTAATTAACTAAAACAAAAATATTTCTATTAAAATTTACAAAATCTACGTTATGTAATGCTATAAAGAACCTACGTCGATTATTGCAATGCGCCACACTGAAACAACGTCAATCATGTAAACAACAACTAAATTACGCGATTGACACGCAAAACTGTTATAACAGACATGCCCGCAGCTCGGGAGCACTCGGGAATACGTAACGAGTCGCCGTCAGTCACCAATCGGATGATTGTCGGGCGTTGGCCTTAAATTGGAATATTTTTTTATGTTAAATGGGGCTTGAAATTGCGGACTTCGTTATATCGAGGCTTCGTTATCAGAGGTAACGTTAACCGAGGTATGCCTGTATATATATACACACATACATTTTGATATATACAATATCTTAGTATCACAGTAAAAAGAATTACAATCTTAATATAAAAGGAGACATACAAACCATTAACTTTTTAATAAATTAATCTAATTTAAAGAAAGAATCCAATGTTATTTGCACAGTTTTTGTCCTATATGCATTTATCCACTGCAATAGTTGTTTCTTTATCAATGTTACTGCAGGCCAACATTTTCTGTTATGCTCAGTGCATTTTGGGTATCTTTTTAGATGGGAATGTGTGTGCTTCCTCACTTTCGCTGTCACTGATAACAAAAACATCATCGTTTTGCTTGGTACTCAACAGCTCTTCTGATGTTGGCATGCTGTGGTGGCAACATCATCATCCACCTTCACAAACTCTTCAAATTCGCCAACAATATGCTCCTTCAAATTCCTCCATTCCTTGATGTTGCTATCATAATCGTCTACTGGACCATGTTTTTCAATGATATTCTCTCCAAAGCCACTCTTTCTGAAGCAGTTGATTATTACACTTGATCTAGTACTATCCCAAGCAATAACAAGATTATGGATAGCATCTAAGACATTCCAGTTTGGCTGCAAATTGTTCCTTATATGTTTCAGATCAAGTATCTTATCAGTTGGGCTCTATATGCTCTCTTGAGTTTATAAATAATGACTTGTCCAGTGGCTGCATTAAACTGGTGGTATTGGGAGGTAAAAACAACAGCCATATATTTTTCAACATAAATGTTTCGGCAGAATGTGCTGTACAACTATCTGGAATCATCAAAATGTTTCTTTTTTCTGAAGCCATTCTTCTGTCCACTTTTGATAACTAAGACTGAAATATTTTAAGCGTAAGCCAAGCACTTCTATTGGCCTCATAACCAGTTCCCTTCTTTAAAGCATCTTGGCTTGGAAAACTTACCAATCATAAGTGGGCATAGTTTTCTGCTGTCATTTGAATTTAAGCATAACAGGTGAGTCTTTGTTTACTTAATTTTCCACCACGACAAGACTTTCCTCAAACAACAAATGTTTTGTTTGGCAGCAAATTATAAAATAAACCTGGCTCTTTAAGATTTAAATTATCCTTTGCCTCATATTTTTCAAAATTGGACTGTACAGAACACAACCAGTCTGTAACATTTTCTTTGTTGACTAATCCAGACTTGCTGCAAACATTTCACGAAACCAAGTTATTCCTGCCTTTAAATCTTCGGAGCCAGCCACTGCTGCATTTGAAGTCATTAATTCCATGTTGCTGAGCTAGATAATTTGCCTTTTCTTGCAAAATCAGACCTGATATTGGCAGATTAGATGCATACATTTGTTGGTACCACTCAAAGTTTTGTTTCAAGCTCCTCTCATTTTGCACCACAAATTCTTTTCCTGTTGTTTCGCTGCTCCAGTGTCATGCACATCATCAAGTTTTTTACAGTTTTTCAGTATTGTGGATAAAGTAGGTAAAGGGATGTTGTATTCCTTTGCAATGTCCATTTTACTTTGATCCATCCTATCAGGCTTAATTCTGTCCATTTACATTTTGTTGCCATAACACTGTTAGATAAAATTTAATATAAGCAAATTTAAAATTTATTTAAAGACACAAGTCCAAAAAAGACATCAGCTCAGATAAAATGGCACAAAAAATAGATTACTGTATACTGTAACAAAAAACTCTTTGAACTGGTGTAACAATTGCAACTGACCCATAGAGCGAGAGTGAGTGTATGTAAACAACTTAGAAAAACTGTTTTTATTCTTTTGTTAATTTAACAGCTCATCCTTCACAAAGATGTTTTTCAGAGTGCACTTACGTTGTGCTGCCATAAACTGGTTTTGTTTATACAAAAGTAATTTCTAACGAGTCAGTGCCATCCTTCGGGAAGCAGGGAACCAGGTGGCCAGAGGCAAAATATAATAGGGACAATAACTGTACAGCTGTTCCAAGATTTGTATTAAACATATAAAATAACAATATTTATTTTTCACAGAGTGAAAATGAACTTTGTGATACATATTAACTGAATTTTGTAATAAATGAATATATTTACATAGAAAAGTCTATCCTTTGCAGGGGGAATGGTATGTGTTTCATATAAATGAGTACTTTGTATTAACGAGATTTTTGCTGTAGTAGTAATAATTTGTGATTAATTTATTTTGTGAACTAGATTTACGAAATGAGATAAAAAGCATTTTCTGCTAGAGAAAATGCTAATATCTCCCAAAACATTCCACTTAGACAATCCATTTCTCTTGCCACTACACAATTACTACATAAACACATGAATCTCTGTGTGCTTTATTCTTGTAGCCCTTTGCAGCGTCATACTATTCAAGTAACGAATTTGTTAACCTGAGTCCAGTTCTTCGGTTTGTTTACCTCTTATTTAATTGTTTCTGATTTGTTTTTAAGTGTTTTAGAGTATATTTATCATCTTTATGAATTGTCTAATTTAGGAATTTAATTTTAATGCAGTTAGTTATTCCTGTGTTTCTGCATAGTCTTTAACAGATATGCCTAAATTACATATAATTGACTGGTAATAAACTTGCATTAAATCAACATATAGTGTGAAGTGCCTTTTATCATCCTTTATTTAATTTCATTATGTGATGTAAGTTGTATGCGATTCACTATGTGAATTGCATACAACTGAATCCCTGTTTTATCTTTGCGCTTAGTGCATGAAATTTGTTTCAAGTATCAGAAACTACATCCTTCTTTGTCCATCACTTTTATAGTTTTTCATTAAGCATAATTTGATGTGTGTGTGTGGGGGGGGGGAATAATAAAATCCTTTCACTTCTAACTAGCGGTGGATGAATGTTCCTCCGTCAAGAATGCATAATATTCAATATGACCAGTTCTTGACACAAGAAATTTTCCAGATATATATACGGCATATTTCATCGATTCTAAGATGCACATTTTTTCACATTTTAACTTCTGAAATTGGGGTGCATCTTACAATCACTGTCAAAGAATGTTGTGGGAGGGATAGTCGTTGGGCAGAAGGGAGATCGCCAGGCATGTAGCAGTGCCTACACAAGTGCATGGAGGATGCCTCCGTAGCAAGATGGGCAGGAGCAGCAGTGCGTAGCACATGCTTCTTGATTAGACCGGGGTTCGAACCCGTGACCACCAAATACAGAGGATACGGAAAGGTCAGGGAATGACCACCGCATATCCCTGGAGCAGTTGTTGCTAATGCTCCTGAAAAAAAAAAAAAAAAAAAAAGTGCATGCATATCTGTTCATCCTGTTGCCACTTCAGCTGAGTTACGTTTAGTGGTGCTAGTTACACATGTAACTAAAATTTGGGCCCCTAATAGCCATTTAAAATGTCTTCAGAAAGATTTCGCTATGATGAATTTTCTTCATATACATGAAGAAAATTGGTCATTTTTTTCATATACATGAAGAAAATGACCAATCTGAATCTGAAAATGATGAATTCCAAAGAGATCAAATTGTTGGTACACATTTAGCAGGGGGATCAGTGACTAAAACTTCCGATTTGTTTAATGTATCCAGAGAAACTGTATCAAAGTGATACCTGCATTCACCAAATATAGAAAAACAAAATCTGATGGCATGAATTATGGCATAAAATCGAAGTTGACTGAAACAGACCTCCAGGCACTAAAAAAGGAAGGCACAAGTATGGCCTTAGTTAGCCCTTGTGCCATTAAACAACATATCAACCATCCAACCAACTAAAAAGGATTGTAGCCCGAAAACATAAAACTATTGTATATTAAAAATAACTGCAGAACTTAATGTGAGTCTGAGCAGTCCAGTTTCTAGCAGAACAGTTTGGTAAGAACTTCATAAAGCTGAAATTTATGACAGAGCCACTATTACCAAGCCACTCATTACTGATGGTAATACTTAAAAATAGGATGCAGTGGTGGAACGAGCACAAAAACTGGAAACTTAATGATTGGCAACATATCACATTTTCAGACAAATCATCATTCACACATTTTCCAACATCAGGGAGATTTTACATTTGGCAAATGCCAAAGGAAGTGCATTATCCTGTCTATCCTGTGCCAACCATCAAACATGGAGGATCAACAAGGTTTAGGCAGCAATATCTTGGTATTCACTAGGTCCTATTCTGAGTGACCAGGTTCAGCCCATGGTGTAAACATTTTTTCTCACAAATGATGCCATGTTTGAAGGTGATAATTAGTATTAGCAGAGGCATATGATGCAAGAAAGCAAGTTTATACAGCATCAGCCGGGGGGGGAACAAAAAAACTTTCCATTTTACCCATCCATTCGCTCCAAAAGTTTGTCCACTTCTTCCTTGAATTTATTCAAGTTATCAACTTCCACAATTACAGATGGAAGTTCCAGCAATCAACTACCT
The DNA here is from genome assembly GCF_048544385.1 of Mastigoproctus giganteus. Lineage (NCBI taxonomy): Eukaryota > Metazoa > Arthropoda > Arachnida > Uropygi > Thelyphonidae > Mastigoproctus > Mastigoproctus giganteus. The sequence goes on from NC_143581.1 coordinate 64,360,965, forward strand.
GCTGGCTAAAGGCAAATTTCCACACATCTATTTGACAACTACCTTTCCTCAATTTGAGTACAGGAACTCCCTGACTCACCATTCCGTGGAACGCTACGTAACTCGGAATTTCCCCCACGCTTATGCAGCACTCGCAACTGCACTCGCTGAATTGATTGAATAAAAAAAAAAATGTTCGACGAACATGTAAATAGAATTATTTATTGTATTTATTCAGTTTTTATCTCATGGGCAGGAAAAATTACAAAAGCGTGCAATTTTAAAAAATTTCAAATAAAAGAGAAGAGACAGGCATAATGTCAGTAAGTTTTACCTCTTGAGCATCATTGCCAGAATCGACATCTTCAGCTGATAAGTACGCAGCTGCTGAGGTAGAGGGCTGTGGAGATTTAGAAGGGGTTAGCCGCTCAACCTTGCGAAATAACATATTAATGGATGACTGGATGGCAGCTTTTCTCTTTTCATCATAGATTTCTTTGTAGCAAGCAAGCATATCATTCACCCTTCTGTTAACTTTTAAGAATAGTTCGCTGTCAGGATCCATCTTCTCATTGATTGATCGCCATTGCCAGTGCAATTTCACAAAATGCCATTGCCATCTCTCTGATGATGAAGTGTCTCGGCTCCTCATTTGGTTCACCTTGAGCTTCGTCAGCATTTTCTTCTTTTGCTATCACTGCCTGCAAGTCAATAAGTTCATTAGATAATTCCTTCTCTTCTTCCTCTCTTAACTCCTTCACATTTTTGGCAACAACCTCCAACTAAAATAGCTCTGCAACCTTTACAATCTTATCTGTAACTTCTTCATATGATTCGTCTTTTTCAAATCCTTTGAAGCCATTTACTTGGAATGGGCATATTTTCTTCCACGTGCCATTTAAACAAATTTTAGTCATTTCCACCCAGGACTTGTTAATGTTTAAGATGCCGTGGTAAATATTGTAAGATTTCCAAAAGTCTCTTAATGTAAAATTTTTCTCACCGTCTACTGCAAACAATGCCTGAGCATATGTTGTGCATCAATAGTATGCTTTTAAATTCGAAATAACACCCTGATCCATAGGTTGGATGAGTGAAGTCATTTTTGGCAGTAGAAATATGACTCACGTTTGAATTGAAATCATCTAGATGCGTAGGATGTCCAGGAGTATTATCTAATGGAAGCAAAATCTTGAAAGGAACGTCATTTTCTTTACGATATATTTTCAACCACAGGAATGAAGCAGCATTTAAACCAATACGCAAAGAGAGAGATTGTTATCCATGCTCTCTGGTTCGATCGGAAATGCACGGGTAGGGTGGCTTTATTGATGCCCTTAAATGCACAAGGATTTCCAGAATGGTGCGCAAGCAAGTAGTTTTAATCTGTAATCTCCCATTGCATTAGCCCCAAGCAAGAGTGTGGCCCTATCTTTTGAAGCCTTGAAACCTGGCATTATCTTTTCCTCTTTGCCAATGTATGTTCAATCCGGCATTTTTTTCCAATACAGAGCAGTCTCATCAACATTAAAAATTTGCTGCATTGAATATTTGCTACGGTTCCCCGTACTTATCTTAATATCTTTATAAATACTTGTTTTTGCTTGAATGGTCATTGATCTCAGGGGCACTTGCTTCTGAATCTGATTTTCCATCCATATTATTAATAGCTTTTCCATCTTAGATATAGCACCTGGACTTTGTTTTGTGATCACTGTTGATCTTAAGTGCGTTGATCCTTTGACGTGTTCTTTTATATGCGCACTGTCCTTTAAAATAGTATTCACTGTTGAAGCATCGAGACCTAATTCCCTTGCAATAGATGACAAACTTTGTCCTGCTTCGTACTTCTTAATCATTTTCATCTTCATTTCTAAATCAATTTTGTTTCGTTTCCTGGCACTGCCAGCACTTGTACTTTCCGTTGGTCCCTTTCCCTTCATCATTGTAATGCATAAATAGGAATGAAAAGAAGTTTCTGAAAATTTGTTTTTTTATATGATTGAAGATTTCAATGAAGGAGAACTCATTTCACCATAATATCTTAATGTAAAAACCCACAGAATTCCAGTTATCGGTATTATCACAAATGCAATAAGATCGAGTTTACTACCCATTTATAATTGATTGCACCTAACAGAAAAGCCCAATAAACCAGAAAGTGCAAATTGTTTTTATTGTTTTTGGTCATGACCTCCAGAAACGTGCTTTAGAAAAATAGCACAAAGGCATTCAAAATTGATTCTTATAACAGAACATATGATAACAATGAAAGGGTAGTGCAATTTCCATTATAAAAATGACCTTTTAGAGAGATAAATAGCTTAGTAATTTAGCAGAAATTTCAACTTCTGAGGTCTTGGAATGAATTACCAAAAAAACCCAATATTATTGGGTTCACATTACGATATTTTCACGATACCTCCATTTATTCCTATGGGATCCAAAATACGTTTCCACAATTTTTTTAAGTTTGCACCGGCCAGCAAAAACTTACGTAAAGCCGAATTTCCGTAAGTCGGGGAGTTCCTGTATATGTCCCCTCAGATTTGTAATCTGAGCAAGAGGAAGAATCCCATCAGCATTGAGCCAACCGGGCTAGCCTGGTGGGTAAAGTCCCTGCCTGGCAACCCAAAGGTCGTGGGTTCGAATCCCGCCTCGGGCTTGCATCAAAGTAGTGCAAAAACCTTGGGAGGTGCATTATGGCCACAGAAGCCGATGCGCCAACAACAAACAAACAAACAAAAAAAAAAAAAAATCAATCCATTCAAGGCCTTATACATCTCAGTCAGATCACCTCACAGGTGCCTAGTCTCCAGACATTGGTCTCCAGACATTGAATTTGCAGAACTTAAGCCTTTCTTTGTAAGAGTACCCCTTTGTCCTCCTCACCAGTCTTGTTGCTCTTCTCTGTACTTGTTCTATCAACTCTACATCCTTCCTAAAATGAGGCCTCCAGACCTGTATGCAGTACTCAAGTTGACTTGACCATTGACTTTATACAAAGGGATAATCACCTCCTTATCCCTGCTATTCCTATCCTTAGCAAAGTTCTTGTATATGGTAACTGAGGCTAAGCATATCTCATGCTCCACACAATCACCAGATTTAAATGCTATTGAGCCAATTTGGGCATATTTGGAGAGAAGAGTGAGAAGCAGATTTCTTCCACCTTCATCACTCAAATAGCTTGAAGTGTTCCTCCATATAGAATGGTCCAATACTTGGATTAAGACAGATTCAAGGTTTATTTGAATCTATTCCTTGTAGAATGCAAGCTGTTTTAAAAGAAAATGGTTGGCCAACACCATATTAGTGCATACCTATAACTATTATCACAGGTTTTTCCATTATTTTATCTCCCCCCAGTAATAATATAATACTAAAATAAGTGATATTCAAACAGTTATTTCTGTATTTTCCATTTGTTTGTAACTTCGTGCAGTTTGACAGTTAACTGAAATTTAATTGATATTTTATTAAATTTGAATTCAAATATTTTTGTAAAATTTCAATAACTACAAAGCATCTTATGATGCTAATGATATTATAAAAATAACTTTATATAATATAAAACTTGCATTGTTCAAGGAATTTTCCTGAAAGCTTGACTACCGAAATATAGTATGTCTTTGTACACTAAGAAAATCAACAAAAATGTTTCTGTTTTTAAGTTTGGAAAAGTGACTTTTTTTTATATCTTACTGATGGGTGAGAATTTCTTTCAAACTAAAGTTAAAATTATTTATATAGATTGTGACATCAGAGAGAAGGAAATAATATATAAATTTGATGATTTCTGAATTTACGCAAGGGTTGTGTTCCAGAACATCTCGCGCAAGTTAAATTCACGTTTACGTAAATAATCGCCAAAAAATGCACTAATAGGCCTATGAGAGTAACTCTCACATCTAGCTAAGTTACCCCTATGGTACATACCACTCGTTTTCTTTGGTTGGAAGACTGGGCACTCTGAAGAAAATGATGAGCAACCAAAGAGATTCATTCATCTTTATTGATTTACTTATTATTTATTTATTTTTGTACAGTAAGGAAAAGTATGTTCACTATAACCAACATATGCATACAACACAAGAATTGAGATGGGGGGAGGAAGAGACCAGGGGGAAGGGTGGCCTTAGGCAGATTGATGAGAGGGATTGTTATGGTCAGATTCCATTTCCTTCTGATTCGGACAAGATAGGTGGGTTATTACACTAACCCGGGAGGTGGAGGATTCACTTGACTGCTCCCTTGAGCGCTTGAAAAAGGAATCCAGAGTTAGTTGCTTTGCATGTTGTCTCTTCTCATGCAACAACTCATAGTAGCAACCAAATTCTAGTGTAACTTTACATTACACTTTACCTAGCTTCATTCAAGATTAGGGTCTTCGTCAGCTAACAGATTTTAGGTCTTCATCTACAAGATTAAATGCTTTTGATATTCCTTTCACTGTCAGGCTCCATTCTTCTTTAACCTCTGGGCTTCCACTCGCTGCTGCCTCGTCGTGAATGCAATGCTGCTCAGTGCAAACAGATCTTCGTTTGATAATTCTTGATGATGCTAATCAATTAAATCATCGATATCGGTTGCCTCCACTTCAGTGAACCCTATCTTTTTAGTGAGTTTCATGCATTTATTTTTAATTTGTGCATAATCTTCATCGGTATCAGAGCCTTTGAAAGAGTTGCTAAGATCTGGACATGACTTATGCCACGAACTTTGAATACAGTTATGTGGAACTTCACGCCATGCAGCATCAATGAATTTTAAAGCATCTTTTATATTGAAAGCTTGCAAATATTGCTGCACACTCATCTGTTCATGGTCGGTCTTGTCAATTAGATCAGCCAGAATGCCCTTTAAATACTGAGCCTTAAAAGATTTAATAACATGTTGGTCCATTGGAGTATTGACGTTGTGTTTGATGGGAAAAAACAAGCTAAATATTGAAACAGACATCAACAATAACTGGGTAGATGGCATGTGGCATTATCAAGAATAAATAAGATGTTGAACAGAATTCCTTCTGCTTGCAATATACTTCCAATTCTGGTTGTAACTTAGATCCAAGATAACTTCTGAAAATAACAGCAGTCATCCACCCTTTAGGGTTTGAGTACCAGTACACGGGCATGTATGACCTACCATAACCTTTAAGGACACAAGGGTTTTGATAGTAGTAAATGCACACGTGTCAGTTTATTACCCTCCATATTAGCACCAAACGGATATGTAGCCGATCTTTCACTGCCTTAAACCAGGCGCAGTCTTTTTACCAATGGAAATACAGTGAAACTTCCCTTTAACGGACAGCCATGGGGAACGAGAATGTGTCCATTAGAGAGAAGTGTCCGCTAACAAGAAGTCTGAGGGAGAAAAAAAAACAGAAAGAAAGAAAAATCGTTAAACGTTTAATGTAAAATTAAATTATATACAGATTTTGCACAATATTTTTGTAAATAATATACATACAATTGTGCTATGCATATTATGACTTTATCTTAAGAAAAATACATACAGTAATCACTTATTTTCTTCTGCACCTTCTTCTGGCTGATAATTTTGTTTTCAACATTTGTTTGGAGTGAAGAAACCATCGAAAGTCCTTCAGTATCTTCTTCAACGGCGAAAAACATTTTTAAACGATTGATTTGTATGAGTGCTTCTTCTATTTTCGTCGGTGGTTCATCGTTAATATGTTCTTCGACAGAATGACCTCCTTCCATTTCTTCATCCTCAGGAACTTCTTGAAAAATATCGATGATAATGTCGTTGATATCTAGAGCACCATCTTCTGTAGTGAGGTTCGAGTCTGTATCTTTGTAGCCAGGGTCACTTGTAGCGGAAGTATCGTACATTATCAATAGATGTTGAAGTTCTTGTTCTTCTTGATGCTCCACATTGCTGTTCACAACTTCAATTTTTGCATTTAAGAAGCCAGACTTTACAAAACAGTTCACAACAGTTTGTTTTCTAATTGCATTTACTGAAGAGGAAATCCATTGAATCGCATCTAGGATGCTGAGTTTCTTTGCAAGGTCACTCGCACATGTTACATCGTTCATGTTTGCAATGAGATGTCTTAAAACACGTTTTCTGTAGTGAAGTTTAAAATTTTTTATTATCCCTTGATCCAAGGGCTGACACTCTGCAGATGTGTTTGGTGGCAGAAAAACGATTTGAATGTTGGCTAATTCAATGTGCGGGTGAGATGCAGCATTATCCATGAAAAGAATAATTTTTCCGTTTTGATGAATCGTGTTTTGGTTAAAGTGTCTTATCCATTCGCTCATGATATCTCGTGTCATCCACGCTTTTTTATTAGACTTCCAGTCAACATTCAAAAGATTCAACTTTATGCCCTTGAAACAACAAGGATTTTGTGGTTTTCCTATAACAAGAGGTTGTTCAAAGTCTCCCAGCATATTTGTACACAATAGTACAGTCAGGCGTTCCTTAAGAAATTTTTCCTCCCTGGCACTTTTCGTTTTTTAGACTCATTGTTTTTTCAGGAAGAGCTTTAAAAAACAACCCTGTTTCGTCACAGTTGTTAATATCATTAGCTTCAAAATCACGACATAAATCTTCCAATTTGACGGTCCACTCTGTTACAACCCCAGAATCAACAGATCCACCTTCACCACTTACGGTTTTCCAAGAAATTTTATGCCGAGTTTTGAACTTGTCTAGCCATCCCACAGAAGCTTTGAACTCATTTACTCCCATAGATTTCGCAACCTCCAGAGCCTTTTCCCTAATAATAGGCCCATTAATGGGAATTTTTTTAACAAGTGGGACAAAACCACTCATGCGTAACATTGTCAATTTGAAGTCCAACAGTTTTTGGGAATGATTTTTGAACCTGATCATTTACGTGTTGCCAAAATTGTTTGAGCAGTTAATTTTTTTTCTTTAGGATGTCGCTTACCTGCGTCTTCCCGATTTTAAATTTTGCAGCGAGATTGCGAACACTATTTTTTTGCCGATCATATGCATTAATGAGTTCGACTTTATCTTTTAAAGTTAAATGTTTACGAGAAGACATTGTGCACTTCACACGACACTGAACAAAACTGAAAGCTGAAACTCAAAAGATGAAAGGCCGACAATATCCCCCCCCCCTTGCACACACCGAATTCATCAGAAGTTTTACACGTGCCTTAAAATTCTTGAGGCACGTGTAAAACTTCAGAGAATCGAAATAGAAAATAAACACACGATTGAGGCAATACGTGGAAGAAACATTCCTAGAAAAATGGCCGTGAGCTTGCCCGCTGTCCGTTATGGGGAGATCAAATTAAGTGTTGATCTAAACGAAACAGTGCAGATTGCCTGTCCGCATCCATTACAGAGAATGTCCGCTAGACAGAAGCTAAAAACACGTTAAAACGTTATAGAGGAGAGTTGGGGAATTTGAAAATGTCCATTGTAGAGAGGTGTCCGTTAGGAGAAGTTTCACTGTATAAATGTGATCAGGCATTTTTTTCCAAAGTAAACATGTTTTGTCGAAGTTGAATATCTGTTTGGGTATGTACTCTCCTTCTTGTGGCGTTTTCTGTAAATTTAGTTGCTGTGTTATTTTAAATTCACATAATTTAAACATGCCTAAAGAAGTCACTGTATAAGCACCAGTTTTCTTTATACTGTATTAATCTTAGATATGATTATATTAGGCGCCTCCGTAGCCAGGTGGGAAGGAGCAGCAATGCGTAGCACACGCTTCTTGATCAGACCGGGGTTCGAGCCCGTCACCACCAAATACAGAGGATGCGGAAAGGTCAGGGAATGACCACCACATATCCCAGAGCAATATGGTCTTAGTTGCTAATGCTCCTAAAAACCAAATAACAAACAAACATATGATTATATTGTAATTACTGTACTTCTGCAATTGAAAGAGATAAAATTACAGTTAAGAGGAAACTGAGAATCAGAGACAAATTTAAAGTTTATAGAGTCTCTATTAGTCTTTGTCTAATGAACTTTAAAGGGACCAGAATGGCTCAGATTACTGAAAACTAAAGTTATACAAAATGATAAAATAATATTTTATTGAAATTATGTAATTAATGAAAAAAACATATGCAAAAATGGATACTTTATTCTATTTCTATAACAAGTTTAACAGTTAGTGTTACAAAGCTTTTCCCACTGATCTTGAAACAGTTTTTAATGGAAGGACTTAATTTATATATTTTTGTTTTGAGTCCTGTACAACACACAGAGTGTGCAACAGAGCAGCATGGGCTAAGTTGCTGATGCTCCGAAAATCCAACGACCTGTACAAATCTAGGTATTATTAGGTATAACTCTTTTCTCTGCTTGGGATAACTTCAGATTAAACAAGACTAGAATTATGGAAACTCTGTTTTAGCTCATTTACAATTCATTATGGGGAATGAAACCATGGTTATATCATTTTAAATTAAATTTAAGAAACACTTGAATCATTGGGACACCCACTAATATTTGACTGTGATAGCGATCAGCAATTGAAATATGACTCCTTTTTCAAAGTTCACAAGGACTGGTGTCCCTTGAAAAGATAGTACTTGTGGTCTCTTTGTTCCGTTTGTGGTATTTTTTATCTTAGTAGCACTTGTTCTTTGGAGTGTGGGCATGTATCTCTTTGGGGAAGGGCTATGTGTTTGCTTCCCTGAGGGTGAGTGTTGCTTTGGTTCTTTCCTTTTGTATTCTTTAGGTTATTATATTTTATGCTATTATTATTTTATTATGAGGGACTTCAATGCTAAGGTTGGAAAAAGGCAAAAGAGCGCAGAAAGAGGAACTATAGGAAATTTTGGAATTGGTGAAAGAAATAAAAAGAGGTGAAAGACTTGTGGAATTTGCAGAATCTCAAGGAATGTCAGTAATGAACACTTTTTTCAAGAAAAGGGTGAACAGAAAGTGGACATGGAAGAGTCCAAATGGATTAAAACTAATGAAATCGACTTCATCCTCACTAACAGAAGATATATTGTGAATGATGTTACCATCCTGAATAAGGTAAATGTTGGAAGTGATCACAGAATGGTAAGATGTACACTTGATATAGATGTAGGAAAGGAAAGGAAAAAACTGACTCGAGTAAATAATACAAAGGTCTTTGAAATAACAGAGGAGGAGAAAAAGCAGTATGTACTGGAACTTAAGAACAAGTTTGAGCTTCTGCAGACTGCTCAGGACCAAGATATCGACGAGGAATATTACAACTTTTTGAAAGTGATAAAGCCCAATAAACCTATAGGGAAACAGAAATCCAAAGAAGAAAAAATTAGTCAAGAAACACTTGTCATGATGAACCAAAGACGACAAATGAAGAGCAAGAAAAACACTGACAGGGAGAAAATTGAGTATACTGAGTTATGCAAAGCCATTAGAAAGAGACTCAGAGAGGACATAAGAAGATTTAACACAAGAAAAGTAGAACAAGCATTAAGGGAAAACAAAGGATTTAAATCAGCAGCCATGAGCAGTAATACAGAAAGACAAATGATACTGAAACTGAAGAATAGCGATGGTGTACTTATAAACAGCAGAGAAGGCATAATTCAAATAGCAGAAGACTACTGTAGAGAATTATACAAGGAGCGAGGGAATGATACCAGCAGTGGGGAAGATGGATTGCAAAGTAGCAACACACGACATACCCGACATTCTTCCTGATGAGGTAGAACATGCATTGAAGAAAATGAAGAATCGGAAAGCCCCGGGGGAAGATGAAGTTACTGTAGAGTTGTTAAAATTGGGAGGAAGAGACATAACACAAAAACTGGCAAGGCTCTTCACAAAGTGCATTAGAAAAGGTGTGATGCCTAAGCAGTGGAATAATGCAATCGTAGTTTTGCTGCATAAGAAAGGAGATAAATCATAAATTGGAAATTATAGACCAATTAGCTTGTTATCCCATATCTACAAGTTGTTCACAAGGGTCATTACTAACAGATTAGAAAGAATACTTGATGAGAATCAACCGAAAGAGCAAGCTGGCTTTAAGACAGGATTCTCAACTATGGATCACCTTCACGTAATATCACAGCTAATGGAGAAAGCAAATGAATATAAAACACCATTATGCCTGGCATTTGTGGATTATGAAAAGGCATTTGACTCCATACAGCATAAGGCAATGTTTTGGGCACTGGAAAGACAAGGCATAGATACTCCATATATTATGATTTTGAAGAAAATATATGAGAATGCTACATCCTTTATTAGACTAGACAAAGACAGTAGCAAATTTAAAATCGAGAAAGGAGTTCGACAAGGAGACAATATCTCCGAAGCTGTTTACTGCTGCCCTTGAGGAAGCTTTCAGAAGATTAGACTGGTCGCAGAAAGGAGTCAATGTGAACGGAGGGTACCTAAACCATTTACGATTTGCAGATGACATTGTGGTCATAAGCCACGATCCCAAAGAATTAGAGGAAAATCTTAATCAGTTAAGCACAGTTAGTAAGGATTTTGGACTAAAGATGAATATGGCTAAAACAAAAGTAATGATGAACAAGTATACCACGGAAAGGGAAATAATGATTGAAGAAGCAGTAATTGAAAAGGTGGAGTCCTATACTTATCTGGGACAAGTTATTAGCTGTAATAATGATAAATGGCTGGAAGTCAAGAGAAGAATAAATTTTGGATGGATAGCATTCAGGAAATATAGTCACATACTGAAGAGCAATATCCCAGTTTGTCTGAAACGTAAAATAATGAATCAATGTATACTCCCCACATGACTTATGGAAGTGAAACTTGGGCACTCACCAAAAGAATGGAAGAGAAGCTAAGAACTACACAGCAAAGAATGGAACGAATTATATTGGGAATCAGACTGTTAGATAAGAAGAGAAACACATGGATTAGGCAGCAAACTCAAGTAAAGGACATTCTTATCAAAACTAAAGAACTAAAATGGTCTTGGGCAGGACACATAGCTCGAAGACATGATGACAGATGGACTAAGAAAATAACAGAATGGTACCCAAGAGGAGCTAGAAGAAAACCTGGAAGACAAAGGCGGAGATGGATAGATGAAATTCATGAGTTTTTGAGTAGTAAATGGATGGCCAGTGCTCAAAACAGAAGGAACTGGAAAGTTGCTGGAGAGGCCTTCATCCTGCAGTGGATTGAAAATGGATGATGATGATGATGATGATTTTTATGCTTATTGTATTCTTTCTTTTTTGTTTTGATATAGGGATGGTTAAGTTCATGGGAGCAGAATAGCATCTTGCCTTACCTGTAACTACTAACAGCATTAATTATTTTGCTGTATTTATTTTGTTGTTCAAGTGTTTCTTAAATTTAATTTAATACTAATTTACAATATGACAGTTATAAGCAATATAAAAAAAAATTTCATTAAAATATTTTTAAAAAAACTACAGATATGCTTAGGATGAGTTTTGTCTGTGAGAAAATTTGTGTAAAAAGTATACTTGTAATTTCTAATTAAACAGATTATATTCCTTTATATTTCACAGGTACACACGGAGGGAAAATCCAAACCAAATCCATTACTGGAGAGGAAACGTTTCCAACCGTTTGAGATATTGATAATTAATTCCCTAAAAAAGGTACCATCACTAGGTGAAGTGAAGGCAAAAGAACTACTGCAGCATTTCAAAAGTATAATATATTTACTATTGACTAAATAGTTATTATATGTCTCATAATTTCTAATATATCTTAAGATTCTACTGTGTATTTTATAATGGCATGCAGTTTGAATTAGTGTGCAGAACCACACTACCATTGATAATGGGCTACTGTTGGTCTCTAAAGATGTATTTCTGTATGTTTTTTGGAGAAACGACATGCAGATTATGAATTTTTATATTTTAATTTTATTTTATTTATTATTTATTTTTTTGTAATTAGTAGTAGTGGCAAATGATGCAAGAAAGGAAGCCTATACAGCATCAGGTTTATAAAAAAGGAGAGGGAGAAAGAGGATACAAAACTTTGCATTTCACCTGTCTATTCCCTCTAACAGTGTATCTAGTTCTTCCTTGAATTTATTCAAACTACTCACCTCTGCAACACTAGATGGGAGTTTTTCTCCAACAATCAACCACTTTCTGGCTGAAGGCAAATTTCCGCCCAATCGACCTGCAACTATCTTTCCTCAATTTGAATTTATCCCCTCCCTCATTGTGTGTAATCTAAGCAAGAGGGAGGATTCCATCAGCAGTGAGCTTACCCAGTCCATTCAAGGTCTTAAACAGCTCAGTCAGAGTTCCTCACGTGTGCCTAGACTCCAAATGCCGCAATTTGCAAAACTAAAACTGTAGAGTACCCCTTTGCATCCCTTCTTGTCAATCTTCTCTTCACCTATTCAACAGATTTACATCCATCCTAAAATGCAGTTTCCAGACCTATATGTAGTAATCAAAAGTTTGCCTATCCATTGTCTTATACAGAGGGATAATCAACTACCTATCCCTACTGGCAAAATTCCTGTATATCATTGACAAAACCCCATGAGCTGTCCTGGCCGCCTGTCTGCACTGCTCAGCGAACTTCATATTACCCACAGGTCTTTTTCATTCTCCATTGCCCTGAATGTGTTACCACACAGTTGTATGTTAATCTGGGATTGCTGCTTCCCATATGAAGTACCTTGCATTTGTCAGTGTTTTGTAAATGTCAAAGCAACAAAGCTCAAATAAGTTCTACATTTTATACATATCAGTTAACAAAAGAATGAGAGGAATTACATCAATATTGACTTGTAGAATGCTTCGATGCTGACACCCTCCAAAATTCAAATGAATGTAACAACTAACTTAAATGAATTCTCCATACCTGAAGAAACATTAATGATCCAACGCACCCGGAATCGAAGGTATAGGAGCTCCAAACCCGACCCCAAAATACATAGATATTTTTACAGAATTAGCAGCAGCAAATACAAAGGTATTTTTGGGTCAGATTTGGAGCTCATAAACCTTTGATCCCAGGTGCATTGGATCATTAATGTTTTTTCGGATGTGGAAAATTCATTTAAGTTAGTTTTCACATTCATGTGAATTTCAGAGTGTGTTAGCATCAAAGCATTCTACAAGTCAGTATTGCAGTAATTACTCTCATTCTTTTGTTAACTGATTTGTCACTATTAAACTACAATTGCCACTTTTCAGCCCATCTGCCTACTTTGTCTAGATCTCATAGCAGTAGCACACTGTGTTTAAGCACCCTGCCAACCTTCATCAGTGTCATTAATAAATATAGACAACAATGGGCCCAGCACTAAACCTGGGGGACTCTGCTAATGGCATTAGATGAAGAAAAGCAGTGCCCATTCATAACCACCCTCTGTCTTCTGCTACTCAACCATCCCTTTACCCATAGCAGTCTTTTATGAGAAATGGTATAAAAAGCTTTTCTGAAATCTAAGTATATGATGTCAAAATTATTTTTTGCATCCAATTCCTTTCTTACTGTGTCATAGTGTCCAGTTAGATTGGTCAGACAAGATCACCCCTTAACAAATGCTGTGACTACAGTATGACTGCATTCCTGTCTAGCTGGTCCTGCTTTACTTCTTTAATCAGTTAATCCATTATTTTACCCTGAACAGAAGTCAGTCAAGTTAAGTAATCCCACATACTGGCATATGATGCAAGAAAGCAAGTTTATACAGCATCAACCAAAAAAAAAAAAAAAAAAATCCTTCCCATTTCACTCATCTGTTCACTCCAAACGTTTGTCCAGTTCTTCCTTGAATTTATTTAAGCTATCAACTTCCACAACGTCTGATGGAAGTTTGTTTCTGCACATCTATTTTACAACTGTCTTTCCTCAATTTGAATTTTTGCCCCCTCAGGGACATAATCTGAGTGAGAGGAAGAATCCCATTGGCATTGAGCTTGCTCAAACCATTCTAGGCTTTATACACCTCAATCGGATCACCATGCAGGTGACTAGATGCTGTCTCCAGATACTGCAATTTGCAGAACTTAACCTTTCTTGAAAAGAGCAACCTTTTGTTCCCCTCACCAATCTCATTGCCCTTCTCTGTACTCGTTCTAGAAGTTCTGCATCCTTCCTAAAATGAGGCCTACAAGATCTATATGCAACTCAAGATGTGGCTTGACCTTTCATTATACAAAGGAATAATCACCTCCTTATTCCCAGAGTAACGTACAGTTGGTACGTTACAATTGCCACTTCTCAGCCCATCTGCCTACTTTGTCTAGATTTGCCCATGACCACCAAATACGGAGGATGTGGAAAGGTCAGGGAATGACCACCACATATCCCTGGAGCAATATGGCCTTAGTTGCTAATGCTCCTAAAAAACCAAACAACAACAACTCAATACATCTTCTCCATAAACAAAGAACAGGAGTGGCACATTATAAACCCTTTACCAGGTTCATGTTCACATGCAGAATGAGTAAGGATAAGGATTATTAATTTGCCTTTTTCATCCTGCTGTTGCCAAGTTGTAAGAGGCAGCTCTCTAATATCAACATCTAGTGTTCTCACAGCCTGTTGTTCTTTGCCTTCCCCCTCCGCCATGCTCCATTAATCTTTACTTAATTTTATTTTTAAGAAGCCCATTCCATAATTCCCCTATTTTTCTCCCCTTATTTCTGTTTAAAGCAGCCTGGCTAAATTTCTTGATAATAAAAGCTTTTATGCTATTTTATTTTATTGCTTTTATTTTATTATTATTTTTTTTTATTTTTGGTCTCTTTTCTCCCTTCGGTTATCGCAAAGTTCCTATCACTATATGCCCAAGCATGCTGGAGTGTGCTCAGCCATATACTGATAAGAACTTTAAAGAAGTAGCAAGAAATTTAGTCCAGTTACTTTAAACAGAAATAAGGAGAGAAACATAGGGGAACTATGGAATGAGGTTTTCAACAATAAAATTAAGTGGAGATTAGTGGAGTGTGGGTTGTGGGAATGTTGAAGAACAATAGGCTGTTTTATGACATGACATCAACAGTTTATGAAAGGCAAATTTATTAAATTTGTTTTTACTCATGTATATTTTTGTTTTTTACAAATACAAATATACAAAATATTTATATTATTATTGTTAGCCATATGGTGCAAGGAAACCTGAGGCTTTTGCTGCACCAGCTAAACGTTTTTTTTTACCCTAGGGGGGGAGAGAGAGAGAGAGAGAGAGAGAGAGAGAGAGAGAGAGAGAGAGAAACAAGAGTCAGAAGTAGAAGGGAATCACCAAGAAAGAAAAGAATGATGATATCCAGCTCAGGACCCTGGGTGTGCCAAGCTCATACCCACCAGATGTCAGCCCCTGGGGATATCTTGTATGTTCTTGTTCATATTGTGTATATGAACGAGAACCTGTTAAAGGGTTTGTAACGCGATGCACATTTATTAAAATTATTTATTATGGTGTATAAAATGTTAGAATGGTTTATTTCTTGTTTAAAGAATGCTAAAAACAAGAGTGGGAAATTGAAGTATCAAGACTATACAAATAGGTAAAGCAGATTCATAATATGAAAAATGAAGAACTGTAATATTAAAATACTGGTCCTAAGTAAGGCTAGGTGGAACATGAGCAGCTCTTCAGAAGGTAAAATACATTTTCCATCTGGAGAGCACGTGTTGCATTCAAGAAACCAAACTGAAGACAATGAGCACAGTAAGAAGTGGTATTCCTTGGATATTTTAAGCAAGAGGAGTTTATTGGAATGGAAACCAGTATCAGAGAAAATGAGCCAGATTTAAAATGAAATATAACAAATATAACTAAATATTACAATAACAGATGCATATGCTCCAAAATTAATGCTGAGAAGAATAAGGAAATATTTTGTGAAGCACTGCAAAAAGAAATAGTAGCAAGTAATAAGAAATGTAATATTAGTAATTAGTTTTAGTATTATCATCTTTTAAGGATATGAAAGATGATATTGCTGTAAATGTTAACAGTAATGATATTAAGAGCAGGAGATCTGAGGTCTTATGTAACAAGTACAGGGTAATGTTGTGAAAAGTTTGCGAGTTAGGATTAAATTAGAAAGTGCTTGCAATTCATGCCCAGACGTGACAGGAGGGAGTACATGTTGAGAGAGTCTTGTCAATCAATTTAGCCCTAAAGAGACTATCCAAGGCTCATGGGATAGAATTTTTTTCGGCACGGTCTGTGCTTATTAACAGGAGAGACTGTTTTTATAGGGATGGAATACACTTAAATAGAAGGGTTGAAAGGATCAAGGAAGTATTAGGTGGGTCAGAAAACTGCTAGCTTGGAGGGGACCCGGACTAATAGATTAACTACAGCTGCAGAGATGAATGTGATCCTTGCACTGCTTCTGTTGAAACATACAGCAGCCTTGAAATCACTGACCAAAGTGTCAGTGATTTCAAGCACTTATGTAAAACCATTGTTTCGTTCGAATCTTGCAGCCGTTGTTTTTGTATAGAGTGGTAGGGAATTTAAATTTTTAATTGTGGTAACTTAGTTAGCTCTAACATAAACTTATATAGCGTACGCATCGCTTCATTTAGGATTCTATTAGATAGTGTAGTATTGACAATTAATTAATTAAATTTATTGATCTTATTAATTTAAAATATCATGCCGCAGACTAGAGCAGCAAAGCAATGGGTACAAAGTGGCAGGAGTGCTGTGACTTGGAGGAGAACTGAGGGGGGCGATTCTCCAATGCATCACAGCCTAAAAAATGTGCACCTCATGAAATGTTTGCCGAACTCTCTGGAACAGAACATAATCTAGCCAAAGAGGATGTCTTTGTGTGTGCCAGGTGCAGAGAGTGTCTAGAAATTAGGCGTCAACTCAGCGTTCTAATGGGCATCTATGAGAGCTTGAGGTGTAGGGTAGATGCCCTCAAAGAAATTAATATGAGGGGCCCGTCAAGCTCTCAATGCCAGAGCTCACTCCTGGGCATCAGGCAACACAGCAGCAATCTCCAAGGCAGAATGCGCTGGTCCCCACAGGAGTTAGTTGTTGTTGGTGACTCTATTGTCAGGGAGATGGGGAATATATTGTGTAAAAAGGATAGATGGAATAGGATCGGGGCAGGTCTGCCAGGGGCAAATGTTGACGTAAAGCATATATCATCTTTTAAGGGCACAAAAGGTGATATTGTTGTACACGTTGGAACCAATGACATTAAGAGTAGGAGATCTGCAGATTTACTTAACAAGTACAGGTCAATGTTGCAAAAAAGTGGTGAGTTAGGGTTAAATTTGGAAGTGTCTGCAATTCTACTCAGACATGATAGGAGGAGTATATGATGAGAGCCTTGTCAGTCAATTCGGCTCTGGAAGGAATGTGCAAGGCTCAAGGGGTAGAATTTTTTTCAGCGTGGTCTGTGCTTGTTAACAGGACAGATGGTTTCTACAGAGATGGGATGCACTTAAATAAAGGGTGCAAGAATATTTGCTGATGCTATCGAGGCAGTGTTGGGTGGATTGGAAAACTGCTAGTTTGGGGGGATTCACAGACTAAAAGGTTAAAAGTGGCTACAGGCAGAGGTGGAGGTGATTCTTGCACTACTTCTATTAGAATAAGAAGCGGCTTTGAGCGAGGGGTGCTGGGGGGGGTTCAGGGACTGGTGGCAGCCATCGTGAAACAGGTGGGTATGTGGGATGTGTTAGGGTAACTAAGAATAAGAATAGGTACATGTATACCAATGCTAGAAGCATTGCAATGCAATGCAGCTATTTAAGGATGTACCACAATAAATTAAGTCTTACTGTTGAACAAGGAAGGAGGTGGTCACCTCTGAAAGCTACAGTTGTGTTTATCGCTTTTAATTCCATATAGTGTAATTTCTATATATTTTTAATTTTATCTATTATTTTATCACTTTTATTGTACATTCAGTATATTTTGTTTAATTTCATTTTATAATTTTATTTTTAATTTAATTTAGTCTTATATTATTATTATTTTAATAAATTTTAGTTATACAGTTGGCATGTTGCGCTGCAGTTATTGTGAGTCGATTTCAAGCACTGCTGTGGGTCATCATGGAATAAGTAAATATGTGGTCTGTGTTAGGGGGTAACACTAAGAGTAAGAACAGGTGCATGTACAGTTACATATAAACTAATGCTAAGAACATTAAAACACTCTTCAATCCATAAGATCAGAGCTTGTTTAGAAGACCTTTGTGCAAAACAAAATCAAAAGCCTTATACATGTCAAGAGCAATTAGTTGTGTTTCAACAAACTTCTCCATTGAATATGTCTAAAGTTGAGTAACATAAGCCAATATATATATCCTAAAAGAATCCATATTGGCGATCATTGATCAGATGGAAGGTTTCAAGCTAGTATAGTTTAAGAATTGGAAATTGATGGAGTTCTCCATTACTTTAGAAAGTATAGAAGTAAGTGCAATAGGGTGGTATTTGGATGGGAAAGGGTTGTCATCCTCTTTGGGAACTGAATGGATATGAACAAATTTCTAAGCAGAAGGAAAAACAGCAGTGGAATAGGAAATTTTAAAAAGGCAACACAGAACAAGAGCAAGCTCAAGAGCACAGGTTTTGAGAAAAAGTGGAGAAATACCATCACGACATGGAGCTTTTTTCGGCATCAAGATTGTTCAGAATTCTTCTAACATCCTTCTATCAGAAAAGCAAGGAGGGCATTGAGTGGAGTGTACTGGCTAAGGTAAGAAGAAGTTTATCAAGATCATCAATACAAAAGCTAGAAGAAAAGTAGAATGCTATTAAGAGGACTTTATCTTTTGCTGAGGATGAAAAAGAACCATCAGGTTTTAACAGAGGTGACAGTATAGTCGAACAAAAATTTAAGTTTTTTTTTATTCTTGGCCTGTTTGGTATCAAGTTTGGATTGATTAATAACCATTTTACAATTGTTAAAGCTTTGATGTAGGTAGAAAATGAAGCTAGAGATTTGGATGCAAGCCAGTTGCCATATGCAAAATTCTTATCTTGAAAAGCCTTAGTGCATGTATTAGAAAACCAAGGTTTAGATAAAGGACAAGGTTTTAAGGTGGAATGTGGAAAAAAGCATTTCATTCCTGCAAGAATAATTTTACTGACACAATCTGATCAAACATTGGGATCAGAATATTTGAAACAGTAATCCAGCCAAGGGAAGAATAGAAGTCTCACAGATCATCCCATTTCTCATTCTTTTAATGCCAAACAACTGGTTGAGAAAGGCCATGAGAGAGGGTCTCTATTGGACCATTGACCAGTTGTGATCTGAGGTGTCTAGAGGTCACCAACATTGATTGTGCACTTTTAAGGGTTTTTTGTGAGAAAAAGATCAAGGGTGTTTGGTCTGTGATTAGAATTGTCTAGTATTCTGGTAGGTAAATGAACAAGCTGAGTTAGGTCATTAGTATTTGCAAAAGTCTCTATATCTTGACTACCTGGGTCCATGCAACTAGAAAATGGAAGCCAACTGGAGTTGTGAACATTAAAAATTTCCAGGGAAAATTACTTCACTGTTAGGGAATTCAGATTGGAGAAAGCAGAGTTTCAAAGAAAGGAAGTCAGAGGTCAGGGTGATTGATAGAGGCAACAGACAAATTTGACAGAATGGGGAAGAAATATATTTAAACCAGAGGAGATGAAACAGAGGAGATTCCAAATTAGGAAGTCTTTGACAAGCAATATCAGAGCAGACATATGCAAAGTACCATCTTTGAAACAAAAGGTTTCATCAAGCAAATAATTAGGGAAAATGAGATGAGTAGTAGTTGAAAAAATCGACTACTTAGTTGGTTTTTTTTTGTCAGAAAGTAAGTGGTGGCTTGGCAGACTGTAGTTGGAGATGGACAACATTAAGATTGAGACTGAGACATATGTTTGTGAAATTAATGAGGGAGTTTTCAATCTTTTTGCAGGTAGGTTTAATCTATTAGTTTGGCTTGACTGTTCATGGTGTCATGCTGTATGAATTAATGAAATTTTTTTGGTATGATGTATACCTAACAAGACAGGGCAAACTACCAAATGAATTTCCTGAATACAGAAAGTTCCATTAAGCTGTTGTTTGTTATATACCATATTTTCTCAAGTACCCTGTGCACTTCTTTTCTAAAAAAATTTAACCAAAAATGTGTGCTTGGGTGGCTAATTTGCAAATTTAATCCAAAACTTGAGATTTTTCTTAAAGCTATGACCAGACAACCAAAGAAAAATACTGTACTTTTATTAACTTCAGCATTTTTATTTGCAATTCTGTTTGTAGCCTAAAAGAAGTATTTTGCATACTGATAATTATTAAAATGCAACTTGGAATGTTTTATTGCATAAAAAGTTATTCTCTCTTTCAGAAATGAATTTCTGTTACTTAGAAACAGTTTCTTTCAAATATCAAGATGGTATGATTTTTTTACATAACTGAAATAGATAGATAACAACATTTTGGTTTACTGCTCAGTTGAAATGAAAGAGTGGGTAATGGAAAACTTTCATTTGTCAAATTTCTCTACTCAAAATGAGCCTTGCCTAGCCCACTTTGTGCAACTCGAGATTATTTCTAAGGTATCCTTTATTAGTTAATGTAAATTCTGTTTAACGTCAGTACTAAAGACATGCAGTTGTGATATTTTGTGGTTAGTGAAAAACTATAAATAATTGAGAGGCACAAAAAATTGGAAATTGTGTTTCCAGCAGAAAATAAATTCACAATTCTTTTTTTTTTTTTCTTTTTCGTGTCTTAAAAATTAGGGTTGTGCATTTTTTTTTTTTTTTTTCTTACCTTATAGTGTAAATTTTTTAAAATTATGATTTAGCTAAATTTTCAACATTTCATTGAAAAGAATGTATTTTGCATTAATTCTAAGAGATTGAAAAATAAAATGACAAAGATGGTATAAAAAAATAAAAAAGTAAACCATTTCAAAAGGAATTTCTGATATATGATATATGATTCTATTGAAAGCATTGGCCAAATTGAACAGCATTTCACCACAGACTTGAGTAAGTCTCAGTTCTGTGGTTGCACTCTGTGTAAGAGAGGTGCTTGTCTGTTTGTGTTTTGCACTGAAGTGTAATACTGCTGTATGTGTTGTGGCTGGTTTTGGAAAAGGACTACCTTGGTCTGTTCCAGATGTATGATAATGCCCTGTCTTAGAATTCCTTCTTTCATTCTAAGGAATAAGTTTCTTAAAATTTGCAAGCATAAGATTTTATGTAAATGTAGGAGAGGACATCATGGTAGTAAAAATAAAATAAAAGGTGACCTTTTTGTTTTTATTTAAGATTTACTGCTGCTGTTCAAGAATATATTAAATTCATTTTTTGAAATTTTATCATCTGAATGTTATAACATGACTAAATGATGTATGTGATTTGCAGCCTTTTTACTTCTGTAATTATTCATGTTTTCAAATCCTACTCTTTCTACATCTCAGGTGGCTCCATAACCTCTCTCAGGCTTCTAGACTCCATTCAAAAGAGGGCAGTTAGGTTAATTAATGACCCATCTCTTACAAAGTCGTTCCATCCATTCTCTGTCTCATAGACATTCTGTTTCTGTTGCATGTCTTTTCTATAGATACTTCCAGGGGAGCTATTATTCTTAATTGACCTCTATAATTCCCCCCCCCTCATTTATTCCTTCAACTTCTGTTTTCTGGTACAACCTCACTTCATAAATATTTCCTGAAAATTATAATCTACAGAAATTCAAGTCTAATGTCAACAAGTATCTTCGTTCATCTTCCCAACCTTCAACCCATGCACAGTGCTAAGTACTATAGGTTCTAATACCTCTTGTGTTTGGGGTTTTCATTAAAAAAAATAATAACTAATTAAAAGAATGGCATCTATTCAAAATATCTGTTATGTTTGCTCACTGAATGAAATGTTGCCAGCACTTGAGCAGCCTTTTGAAAAGATGTCCTCCAAAGGAAGTAAGTAGCAATATTTAAGGGACTAAAGCCTCAAGCTATGAAAATTTTGAACTGATGTACAACTTAGTGCTTTGCTTGAAATTTAGTACATTGCTGAAATATTAATCACATCATAATAATAATGCAAAGTACTAACTTGTACACTAATACTTGTATTTAAAGGGTAGTGCCAGATTAAGTGAGGCATCTGATTGGTTTCAGAGTCAGTTAACTGGGTTAACCAAAAATTAAATAATTTTTGGTTAAAACTCAATAGTGGTGGCAGATAACCTGATAGATGAAAATAATGTACTTGTATTAACTATTAATTAACAATTTAAAAAATTTAATTTTTTTTCTACCTTCCTAAATATAATCAGACTTTTTTACTGTAATAGTTTCTGAAGTAATTTCTTTTTTATGGTTTTTGTATATAAATTAAATGTGAGAATCTGTCAGGTTACTTGCAACTTTCTTTGCAACTATTTACCTTTTTTGTTAGAATATTAGCATGGTACCAAACAAATGCTAACACTGGATTTGTTTAAAGTTTCAGGTTACTTGTATGTCTTCTTCCACTAGTTCAGTAAACATTTACAGTCTTACCCTGTTTTTTTTTTTTTTTTTTTATAAAAGATTTATATTATTGTTTTCACAGAGTAAAGATTATACAAAACCTGATATCCCCTCTGCATGGCTGTGGGTCTCCATACTGTGGGAAGCAAGATACATAGTTTCAAATTTTGCTTACTGTAAAGCAATTATATATTATGGAATTATTCAATATATATAATGTTTTTTAATTCTTTAATAACATTTATATACACATAAGCAAAGATATATGTGCATATTTGAAATTTTGTGAATTTAATGGTCTTTTAAGCTGGAAAATGGAGGAGAATAAGAAACTGATGTTTCTATTTTATATCTAAAACATATTTTGTAAGTTTCAGCAGAATTGATATTTTTTTATTTTTTTTTAAATTAAAATTGTAAAACACAGCATGTTTTAAAAAATTCAATAAAATATCCATGAAATACTGGCACTGTTTAAACAGAATTCAAAAAACCTAACGTTTTCAAAAATTAAAGAGAAAGTTTGGCACCTGTCAGGTGAGTGACCCACCACCATTATTGCTACATTTTGGGTACATGACCACTGGGTTAAGTTCATTTATGACACTTTATTTGCATTTATTTTTAAAAGTAGGTTAATCTGAATTTGAAGTATCAATTCAATCCTCGCAGCCACACAAAAAAATAGATAACAGCAATAGTCACGTAGTTATATTTACTTCATTAATCAGTTTTTTGGCTTAAAAAAGACAGGGCAAGTATGTTTAAATGGGTAACTTCAAAATTTATTTTTAATTCTGAACAGTATAGGTAGATATAGGTATAGATATAGGTATGTTGAGGGTCTGACGGCTCTGGGGATTTCTCCCATCTCTGCGTATGTTCTATGTATCGAGTGACAGTGCCCTGTCTATGCCAGAGGTATAAAAATAATGTATGGGTCATGTGGTATGTAGTTTGTTGTGCCCATTGTTCATCCGGCCTGTTGGCCGCCGGGCCCTCAGTGGGACCTGGCGTTACCGTACCTAGCGACAGGAACACCGGCCGGGTGTACCAAGAGACTAATTATACTCTGGCAGGTCCTGCCACTTACTTTCCTGGGATTTCGGTGACTAGGACCTAAAATAAAGGTTGGAGTTATTGCTGTTGATTTAAGTAAAATTGCATTTAGAAAGCGCTGCGTGGGGTTTTACGCTGAAAGAACTATTTCTAGAGAGACTAAAAGGTCGGGCAAAATTTGATGTGATTTAAATTTGGACATGTGGGGCAGTCGCTGTACAAGAGAAAGTAATGGGAGGGAGGGCATAGATGGGGGATGAAATAGGAAGAAGAGGGGATCGGATAGGAAGGTGGCCCCCATTTTCAGTGGGCATGCCCATGCCCCACGACATGGGGAGGCAAGGAGAGGAGAAGAGCAAATACCCCCTCCCCCTCCCCGAAAAAAAAAAAAAAAAAAAAAACCCGCACAAGTGAGTGCAGTTTTGGGTCGACAGTAGGCCATCCAAATCATCCTAGTCTTGTCTTTCTGTGGTATGCTGAGTTTTTTTTTTTTTTTTTTTTTTTACTTGTTTGACCTGCATTCTTTCTAGTCGGGTTGCCTTTGGTATATTTCTATCATTGTTTTTCTTCTAGAAAATAGATCCTGGGCATATTGACTGAGTGCCTTGTAGTCCTCTTGAGTGTCTAACAGTCTGGGTTCTTGGTTGTCTAGGATATATTGGATTGCCGTTATTAGTCGTAGGTCATTATACAAATCACACGCAAACATTAAGTGTCTCCTGGACTCCAGGTTGCCACAGGGACAGTCCGCGTTATCAATGATGCCAAGTTGGTGAAATTTAGCTTTAAACGGGCCATGTCCTGTAAGGAGGAAGGTGGTATTTCAACCAGGGTGAAACCACGCTGGCGCCTTAGGTGACAGTGGGGGGAAATCTTCTGGTCACTGCACCTTTTTCTGTGTTGCTCCAACTCCTCTGCCAAATCTGGACGAGGTGGTCGGTGATTCTTCTCTTCTCATAGTTGCAGTCATTAGTGATGTCAGTGGTGAGGTCATACATTGTAGCCGATATGTTTCTGGCAAGATGGTAGAGCAGACCACAGTGGATAGCTTCGAGTCTGAACAGTATATTGTATAAGATCAAAAAACAACAATAGAAACAGCAATCTTGTTATCAAAAAAAAAAAAAGAAAGAAAAAAAAAAAGTTTTATAGCCAAAGATCAGGACCACAAGCAGCCAAAAAAGGAGGAAACAAACTCTATTGGAAGCTACCATAGTAACATTGTTTTTTGATATTACTATTACTATTATTATTAGCTATATGGTGCAAGGAAGCCTGTGGCTTATGCTGCACCAGCCAAAAAAAATTCCTGAGTTACCCTAAGAGAGAGAGAGAGAGTCATAAGCAGAAGGAAATCAATAAGAAAGAGAAGAATGGTGATATCTAGCCCAGCACCCTGGGTGTGCCAAGCCCATACCAGATGTCAGCCCCTGGGGTTAAATATATATTTAGGCCTGACGTAGCCCAGTGGTCAGGAGCGAGAGTGCATAGCACGCGTTCCTTGAGTGGACCGGGATTCAAGCCTGTGACTACTAAATACGATAAATATTTGTATTGACGATTTATTGTAAACTCTACTGACTTGGTTGTCATGCCGGAGTATAAACAGAAAATTTTATACATGATGCTGTAAGGAATCTTTTTATGGCTGAACTTTTCCAGTTAAATTAATGATGATTAAAAGAGACCATCAATACTATAGAAATACTGAAAGTCACACTTATATAAATTCATAAATTTTACTGTTTTTAGTCTATTAAATACATCAGTGTGACAACTAGATAGCTAATTTATTTTTATTTATTTTTTATTTTTTTTTTTTTGTGTTATACTATTACAAGTTACATAATTCTGGTATTGCTTTTCTATTATAGCACTTCAAGCAGTGATAAATGCAGACATAAAGGATCTGGAACTAATTATTAACAAATCTAGTGCAGTAAAGGTGTATAATTTCTTTCACCAGTCTCATATTAGAGAGATCCCAACTCCACTAGCTAGCAAGAAATTAGAGACTTCCACAGAATAAGCAGTTCATATTCATTCAGTTTTTGACATATATATTTTTGATAAACTTCAAATAATATAAAAACTTTGTTAAAAATTTGTTTTACAATTGAAACCACCTTGTCTGTAGTATATTAAATAAAAGTTTATTTAGTATAGCAGAAATTTAATGAACTGTAATATGTACTTATAAAAGTAATTTTACCCTTTAAACTGGTGCTGAGATAAACAGCAATGTCTTAGTAGTAGAATGACCAAATGATTCAAGGAAACTATATTACTGCATCTGCCAGTTTAAAAAAAAGTTGCAGTTCCTTATACTTTTCTTATTGCCAGAAAACTACCTTAGCCCATAAACACCAAGTTTAAAAAAGAGTAAGCTATTGAGAACCAAGAAAAATATGTGCTCAATTTGGTTTACTTCATACATTAAGAGAACAACCAGCAAATGAAATGGACTAATATCTATAAAATGAATGGGAGATATCAAATTATTTTTCTGCAAATTCTTCATAATTTTTGAGTTAATATAAGTAGAACAGCACCAGATAGAAGTTCTAACAATCAACTATCCTCTGACTGAAAGCAAAATTTCTACTCATCTATCCTGGAACCATCCTTCCTCAATTTGAATTTATGCCCCCCTCATGTGTATAGTCTGAGCATGAGGAAGAATGTCATCAGCAATGAGCTTGCTCAATCCATTGAAAGCGTTAAACACCTCAATCAATAATCTTTGAAAATGCCTAATCATCAGATGTTGCAATTTGCAGAACTGAAACCTTTCCTGATAAGAGCATCCTTTTGTTCCCTCTCATTGATATTGTTGCTCTACTTTGCACCCATTCCAACAGATTCAGATCCTTCCTAAAATGAGGCTTCCAGACCTGTATATAGTAATCAAGGTGTGACCTAACCTTATGCAATGGGATAATCACCTCCTTATCCCTGCTGGCAAAATTTCTGTATGTCAGTAATGAGCTATCCTGGCAGCCTGTCTGCAGTGCTCAGAGAACTTGATATCTGACTTATTCTTCATTAACCGGAGTGTAGTACCACACAGTTAGTATGTTAATCTAGCATTACTGCTATCTGTAAGCAGTACCTTGCATTTGGCAATGATAAACCTCAATTACCACTTCTCAGCCCATCTGCCTAATTTGTCTAGATCTTGTTACAATAGCATACCCTAATTATTCTCATTAACCACTGATCAACGTTGCTTTGTATCATCTGAAAACTTAGTCAATAAACCTGATATGCCTTCACTAATAAATATAAAAAAACAATGGGTCCAACACTTAACCCTGAGGAACTCAACTAATAACATTAGTTCAAGAACAGTGTCCATTGATAACCACTGTGCCCTATCCCACTCATCCATCCCTTTATCCAAAGCAGGTTTCCTTTCTCTTAATTGCAAACTGCTCCAATTTGTATAGCAGTATTTTATGACCAATAATATCGAACGTTTTTCTGAAATCTAAGTTATATGACGTATGGCAATAAATTCCCGGACTGGTGCTGTTGTGGTCATGTTCAATTAGTTTGAAAATAAACAGAAGTGGTACATTGTTGTTCAAATTTCCTCCAACAGATAGTGGTACAGAGATTGTCCAGTAAGCTGATGGGTTGTAAGTTACAACCAGTTTTGTTAATAGCATGAATATTCCATATCATGATTTTGCAGTGGAGCAATGAACAAATATTGAGTTTTTCTTTAAACTGGGAAAATCTGCAACAGAAACATACGTAATGTTAAAAACAGTTTACGTTGATGAAACGTTAAGTCATATCAGTGTTTGAATGGTATAAACAGTTCAAAGATGGACATGAGAATGTTCACAATGACCCAAGAAGTGGGGGTCCATCAACTCTTGAAATGAGAATAGTTTCAGAAGTTCAGGAAACTGTGGCAAGAAATTGTTATTTGACCCTCAGAATGATGGCCAATGAGTTGGATATGAATAAGGAGATAATTCACATGAAGATTTAGGGAAAGGAAGGTCTTTTTCCTTCCTTTTCCCTAAATTGTTATGCAAAATTTGTGCCACATAGCCTCATGGGTGTGCAGAAACAATGAAGACTGTCATCATGTAAAGACTTCATCCAGATTTGTCTAGACAGTCCTAATTGGCTCAACTGGAGATGAGTTTTGGTGTTTCAGTATGACCCAGAGACAAAGCATCAGAGTATGCAGTGGACTTAAAAAATCATCAAGGCCCCAAAACAGGGTGTGATTCACAAGAAATATGTGCCTGAAAGGGGGGGGGGGGGAAATGCTACATTCTATACACAGGTATTTCAAAGACAATTGAAGTGCATTTCCTGGGTGAGGCTGCAATTTTGAGAGAAAGGCAGCTGATTCTTTTTACATGACAATGCCCCCATTCATTCTGATGAAACATAGCATTGTACAAATCAACTATCTACCCTTCTCTCCTGATCTAGTACCAGCGGACTTATTCCTCTTTTCCCAAGGTGAAAACTGCCCTCAAAGGAAAGTGATTTCGGATGTTGAGGACATAAAGAAAAATGTAACCACTGAACTGAACATCTTCTCTTTGAATGCCTTCACTGACTCTTTTCAGAAAGTTTAGAATGGTGTAATAGGTGCATTCAATCAGGTGGCGATTACTTTGAATAAATATAAAAAAATTTTTAAGTCCATCACTGTGTGTTCTTTTTATTGCACTAGTCTGGGAACTTTATCGCCATACCTCATATATTGTGCAAAAAGGATAAGACTGGGAATCTGAAGATTTAATTAACAAGCACAAGGCAATGTTAGGAAAAAGTTGAAGTGTCTGCAATTCTGCCCAGACATGATAGGATGGAGTACATGCTTGAGAGTCTTGTCAATCAGGTCAGCCCTGGAGAGGCTGTGCAAGGTTTTTGGGGTAAAATTTTCTTTAGCATAGTCTGTGCTTGTTAACAGGAGAGACTATTTTTTTTACAGGGTGGGATACGCTTAAATTGAAAGGGTGGAAGAATATTTGCTGATGCTATCAAGGCAGTGTTAAGTGAGTCAGAAAACTGCTAGCTAGGGACAGGATACACAGACTAACAGAAGCTACAGGCAGAGGTGAAAATGATTCTTGCACTGCTTCTACTGGAACAAGCAGCAGCTTGGAAAGAAGTGTTGAAGATTTCAAGGCCTGCTGTGGGTCCTCATGGAACAAGCAGATACGTGGGCTGTGGAAGTGGAAGTTTAGAATACCTTTTGGTCATAGAGTGTACCCAAATAGGCATGAAATCAGAAAAACATGCAGGTATTGCAGCAGTCTTACTAGTGATTACACTCATACAGACTTCCACAACAATGCAATATACATGCTACAAAACTAATGGCAATTGAACTGTCCCCAGTAAAATGAATAATCTACTGACCCTTTCTGCATTCTGAACTTTGCAACAAATGAACAAATTGAACCAAACGACACTGCATCGTATTAAGCAGTATAGTAACCCAAAAACACAGTATTAACACTGTTGAGTGTATTAAGATGTCAATATGTTCAGGAACCCATTAGCATTGTGCCACCAAACGTAGTGCTGTATTGTGCACTTAACATGCTATCCACAGGTTATAATAGGGTCAGACTGTAAAGAAAAATTCCCCAAGGAAACAAAAGTATTTTTGTTAACATTGCCTTAGCAAGCTTCCCACAGGACCCATAGTCTGGTGGATTCCAGGGGAAGCTTAGACTTACCTAGAAAAATTTGAGCCTCCCTGAAATCCAATGCCAAAATATATTGAAACAGGATGGCTGCTATATCATCTCACTTGTAGAGATGCATCTTGTTTGTGTGTTCATTACATGAGCAAGAAGCAAGGTGTTTATGCACCTTGGACTATTGTAACTAATTGTCTGAATGGACCATTTGCCCACATTCTCTGTTAACAGAGAATATTAACTGTATTTAAAATAAATCAGCTGAAGAGTGTTGCTGTCACTATTCAGTGACCAATTTAATTCTTTTTCATTTCTTTAATTTGTTAAACCAGTTTTTCACCAGAATTTCCTAAAGTAGTAAACCAAACACAATCAATACAGATATTTTTAAAGAAATTCAATGAACAGAGAAACAGGCACTTGCAGCTATTTTGAAATATATATATATTTTTTTTTGTATTTCGTAATCCTCATATATTTATATACATATTATGCCAGTGTTTTTTTTATTAAGTAAAATTTTATTTATTACATTGGAAATAATCTTGAATATATTTTTTAACATTCTACAAATGATTAAATAATGTTTTTAAAATTATTTTAAACTAATTTTTAATTATTAAAATTTTAGTGCACTATTAAAATTATTTAACATCACATGGTATAGGCAACAGATACCCAAAGTTTGGGAAACAGGAATAGTAATTAATTTACACATAAAAGGCTCCAGAAAAACCCTAACAACTGCAGAGGGATAACATTGCTATCAACTGCATCAAAGTTATACTCTAATATACTAAAGAACAAACTTAATAAATATAATGAACAATTTTTAGAAGAAGAACAATGTGGGTTTCAGAAAAGGAAGAAGTACAATAGATTTCATTTTCTCATTACAACAAATTTTGGAGAAAAGAAGATAATTTAACTTATCAACATTTCTTCTATTTATTGATTATGAAAAAGCATGTGATAATGTAAACTGGGAAAAAACTGTCATTTTTTACATGAAGAAAATATACCAACCCAACTTCAGAAAGCAATATAAAACCTATATAAAAATTCAAGAGTTTGCATAAAATATTCTAATAGCCAATTATCAGAACCAATAAAGGAGTCGAACAAAGATGTGGACTATCACTAAATGTATTTACTAATTACATCAATAAAATTATTAAAGAAATGGAAACAAATAGATAACAACTGTTATCTGTACAGTTAAACAACAGGAATAAAATTCACACTATGTTATATGCTCACGATCAAGTTATAATTGCAAAATCGGAAGATGAACTACAGATAGCAGTTAATGAACTAAATGAAATAGGTAAAAAATATGAGATGAAGATCTCCACCTCAAAAACAAAATCAATGTGATTATGTGGAAAAAACATAAAAAGTTAAAATTGTTATTGATTACAAAATAATAGAACAAATATCCAATTTCACCTATTTGGAAAATTTAATATCGAATGAAGGGCTTTATCCACACTAAACTACAAAAATATAACAAAATGAAAGGAACAATTAAATGCCACTTCAGTAAACAAATGACAACTGAAACAAAATTACGTTTGTACATTACTTCAAAATCAGCCCTCTTTTACAGTTGTAAAAGACGGCTGATTTTGACTGATTCTTGTTTATTACCCAAGCCCTCTTTTACAGTAGTAAAAGAGGGCTTGGGTAATAAACAAGAAAGATGCACAAAAACTAGAAGCAGCAGAAATGAGTTTTTTAAGACCATTATTAGGCTTTACAGGACTAGGCCATCGAAGAAATTCAGATATTCATGAGAAATTAAAAGTAGATTGTTTGTTATTTGGAGCATTAGCAACTAAGGCCATATTGCTCTGGGATATGCGGTGGTCATTCCCTGACCTTTCCGCATTCTCCGTATTTGGTGGTGACGGGCTCAAACCCTGGTCTAATCAAGAAGTGTGTGCTACGCACTGCTGCTTCCCACCTGGCTACAGAGGTGCCTTTAAAAGTAGATAATGTAGTTGATGACATAAAGCAGTATCAGAAAAAGTGGATCAGTCACATACACACATTTGAGACACTTTGATTAAAACCTAGGCTGAAGCCTACCCATGGATAGGATCTAAGTTTTTATGTCTGAGTTTCAAGTTCAAAAATGTTAGTTAATATAATATAACATAACATAACATAACACAAAATAAAAACATTTTAAATAACAGCCATTTAGCCTCATCTTAGACGAATCAGGTCTTGATCTTATCAGTCACATAGAAGAATGAACCCAAAATTAGTATTTTACTACAAACCTACAGGCAAGAGAGATGTCGTCTTGAAAGACCTAAGCTGGATCAAGTTCATAATGATGATGATGGTAATGTTTTTAAGAAAAAAATAGAAATTTAGCTTTTAAAAAGCCTTCCTGAAATGTGTGTGTGGGTGGGGTGGGGAGGGGGGAGTAAAAGTGCCACGAGTCCTGCCTGTGATCTAATGTTTCACATGATAAAATGAATAACTTTAAGCATTCCTGTGAAACGATGCATTAAGCATGCTACTAAACTTAGGCTCTGAGAAAACTTGTTCATGCAACAAGAGAACTGTAGAAGAGAACACATTGCATTTGGGTACAATCTGTTAATATATTTAATGAACTGGATAGTTCATATCAAGGTTCAAATATATTTACTTCAAAATCACTTTGTTTAGTAGTTATTATATAGAATATCTTTCTAAGAAATAAGAAAAGCCTGTGCCATACTGTTGAATGTGCATTACATATTTCTCATAAAAACCTGCACAACATTTCAGACCATTCACTTAACCATATAGGTGTACCTAGAACATCACTCCATTTTAACAGAAGCTTATTGCGATGCAGTATCTACTCCCTATGGATATCTTTGATTGATCTTAAAAACATATTAACAAAAACTACAAGAATTCTGCTTATCTGCTGAATCCCAACTGTAGCCTATCTACCTACCAAAGTAAAAGTAAAATCATCTGACTCTACCATGAGAACTGAACAGAAATGGTGCCTTTGGACTTTGAGTGCTTGCAACACAACTGTCAATGTCACTCTCCACTGACTAATACAAACAAGGATGAAATATCTTCACTGTGAACTAGGTTTGAATCTTTGTAATGGATATCTCTCATTGACTGTGCAATGGTGCAGAAAGAGCTTGACATAAAAATTTCAGATACAACAGCGGATTTAAAAGAAAAAAAAAGTTGGACAAAACTTGCATAAAAGCTATTAATGCTGTACTGCAATAGATATCTTTATCATAATCCTTGTTTAGTACTACCTGTTTCAGATAGCCTCTTTAAAAAGATGAGCTCTGTAATGAAGACTCCTCTACTGGAATATATATACAAGAGAGATATATACATTGAAAAAGTTCCAAAAAAAGGAAGGAGTGGCCAGGTTCATTACTACTCATCCTACAAAAATATTCTTCCACTGTCTTTATAGTATTTCTGAAGCATTTTCTGAACTGCCAAAGGCTTTTAATTGGAAGGGGGAGGAAGATACTTTTTTACTAGACATGAACATTGACCTTTTAAACAATGCTCTGAAAAAACCAATAAAGTAAACTGCTTCCAACTGTGTATTCCAGTATGAATATTATCTTCTGCACCATGCAGTTTTCTTTTATTATTCCTTTGGATACAGAAGATAATATTCTGGAAAGTGTGAATATTATCTTCTGTACACAAAAGGAATGGTCAAACTCTTCATGGTTGCTATATCATTGTATATTTAAAAAATGTAACTGATTTTACCAGGAAAAATGTACTAATATATTGCCATTAAATATTTTATATCTTTTACTTGAGTTTGTTTTTACACACATATACATAGAGTTAAAATGGATTTTGGAAATAGCAACAGTGTCCACAGTGTTTACATTGATATAGAACTTGGTGATGTAAAGGCCTCAGTCTGATATTTACCACCATGAGTTAAAATATTTTCACAATAAAGGAGAGTGGGGAAGAGGCAGGATTTTTATAACCATCACCTTCATCTTACTAAAGGTGTCAGATATCAGTAGGGAATCATAAAGCTCCAGCAAGGATACTGGAAAGCTCAGATTGAAGATAAGCTTTAGTCAAAGCTTATCTTCTACTGCTATTATATGACAGAAAAATTTGAAGTTCAACTCGACACAATAAGTGCAGTAATATGCACTATTACAACATGTAATATTTTTATTTCACCGTACACTTTTTTCATAACAATCTAGCAACTTTGTCAACTATACATATTTCTTTCAAGTTTAATGGACATTTACATTTATTCACAGG
Source organism: Mastigoproctus giganteus (assembly GCF_048544385.1). Lineage (NCBI taxonomy): Eukaryota > Metazoa > Arthropoda > Arachnida > Uropygi > Thelyphonidae > Mastigoproctus > Mastigoproctus giganteus. The sequence continues at coordinate 64,394,398 of NC_143581.1, forward strand.
CCTTATACCCATGTAGTCCATTAAATGGAGGCTTTACTATGTGCGTGTGTTTGTGTAAATAAAAACATAAATCATAATATGCAGAATGGCAAAGGCAAGCAACATAGAGTTAGTAATATAAATAAAAAGAACAATCAGGATGAAATATGGATTTGGTGCATTATAGCAATGAGAATGCCAATGAATGCATTATAGCATTCATTGCCAATGAATGCATTATAGCATTCATTGCCAATGTGCCATCAAAACACAAAAACCAAACAAATAGGTGGAAATGGAAGGAGAGAGACACTGTATAAAGAATGTGTTATAGACAGAGTATTAACCTACTGTAATTTAGAAATATACTAAAAGGCCAATATGGCAAAATTATTATCCATTTAAGATAAATTTTGTAGTATTCTGGTGAAACTAGCCTACTGCCAAGTCTGCCACTTTGAGGTAATTTCACAGGAGGGGCCAGAATTTTAGTTTTGCTACTGGTGGTACTTATAATGTGGCAAGCGGTTCTTTCACTTGAAATTTCAGTATCTGGCTGAAATCAGTTTCATGCCCAAGTCTGTTTTTAAATCTTTTTTTTTTTTTTAATGTAAATCCCAAACACGAGAGGTATTAGAACTTATAGTACTTTGTACTGTGCTTGGGTTGGAGGTTGAGAAGACGAAAGAAGGTATTTGTTGACATTGGACTTGAACTTCTGTAGACTGTAATTTTCAGGAAATACGTATGAAGGAAGGTTGTTCCAGAAAACGGCAATTGAATGAATAAACGAGGAAGATGAAAAGTTGGTTCTGTGAGTTTGAATTTGGACAGTAAATGGATGTTGGCTGGTGGTGACACGTGTTCGGACTGTTTTGAAAGAGAGCAGGAATTATAGAAGCCAATTCAGAAGAACAGTGCCCATGGAAGTATCTGTAGAAGAGGCATGCAGCAGAAACAGTACGTCTATGAGACAGCGAGTGGAGAAACTCTGTATGAGATGAATCATTAATTAACCTAATTGCCCTCTTCTGAATGGAATCAAGAAGCCTGAAAGAGGTTTTGGGGGCACCACCCCAGATGTGGGAACAATATTCCATGGCAGGGCGGATTTGCGATTTATACAGAGTGAGGAGCTGTTTGGAAGAAAAGTAACGCCGAGAGCGAAAGAGAAAACCAAGTTTTTTAGATGCAGAGGCAGCAATATTTGTAATGTGCTTGTGCCAAGAGAGAGTAGAAGTCAGGATAATCCCCAAAAGAGATATATCATTTTGCCTAGAAATTGGAGTGTCACTAAAGATAAGCATAGGAGCAGAAGAATCCTTTTTGCGAGATATAAGACAAGACTGAGTTTTAGAAGGATTGAAATCAACTAAGCTGTCTTTGCCCCACTGGAGAATTACCTGAAGATCGGCATTTAAGGAATTGGTAGCAGATTTTCGAGAAGTTGAAGCTGATTGAGCAGGACAAGTTTTCTCAAAATGGAAAGTGGAATGCAATGTGCTATCATCGGCAAAACTATGGATAGGATTTCCAGTCAATGGAAGAAGGTCATTAATATACAAGAGGAAAAGAGTGGGGGAAAGAACTGAACCTTGGGGGACACCGGCATTAGTGGAGAAGTTAGAAGACAGAGAGCCCTCTACCATCACCCTCAGTGAGCGATCAGAGAGAAAACTGGATAACCAATCAAAAAAACAGTTGGCAGACCATAAGATGAAAGCTTGTTTAGAAGACCTTTATGCCAAACACGATGGAAAGCCTTTGAGATGTCAAGAGCAACTACTTGAGTTTCACCGAACCTTTCCATTGAATTAGTCCATAAATGGGTTACATAAGCCAGAATATCACCAGTGGATCGACACTGACAGAATCCATACTAGCGATTGTTGATCAGACAGAAGGTTTCTAGGCTGTATAGTTTAAGAGTTAGTGGTTAATTGATTTCTCCATTATTTTAGAAAGAGTAGAAGTAATTGCAATGGACGATAATTGGATGGGAGGGATTTGTCACTCTTGTTAGGAACTGGCTGGATATGAGCAAATTTCCAAGCAGAAGGAAAAACACCTTTGGAATAAGAAAGTGAAAAAAGGCAGCAAAGAATAGGAGTAAGTTCAGGAGCACAGGTTTTGAGAACAAGTTAAGAAATACCATCGGGACCTGGAGCTTTCTTAGCATCAAGATTTGTCAAAATCCTTCTGACATCCTTTTGACGGAAGACCACAGGAGGCATTGAATGGAGCGTGTTGGGAATGGTGGGAGGTGTTTTACCAAGGTCATTAATACATGAATTGGAAGAAAAATGGGATGCTAGCAGGTCAGCTGTATCCTTGGCTGAAGAGGCAACAGAAACATCGGGTTTGGACAGAGGTGGGAGCAGAGATGGGCAAAAGTTGCGGCCAATAGCTTTGGAAAGAGACCAAAATGCTCGGCTACCATTAGGGTAAGAAGCAAATTTTCTACTCTTGGCCTGTTCAAACTCTAGTTTGAACTGATTAATAACTGCTTTACAATTGTTGCAAGCTTTGGTATAAGCAGAAAATGAAACTAAAGAATTAGAAACAAGCCAATTACGATATGTAACATTCTTCTCTTGAACAGCCTTAGCGCATTTATTGGAAAACCAAGGTTTAGATAAAGGACGAGATTTTAAAGTGGAGTGTGGGATAAAGGATTCCATTCCTGCAAGAATAATTTCACTGACACGATCTGAACAAACGTTGACATCAGAAGTTTTGAAACAGTAGTCCAACCAAGGAAAAGAAGAAAAGAAGTCTCGCAGGTCATCCCATTTTGCATTCTTGTAATGCCAAACAACACGGGGTTGGGAATAGCCATAAGATAAAGGTTCCATTGGAGAAGAGACAATCACCAAGTTGTGGTCTGAAGTGCCTAAAGGACCTCTCACTTCGACTTTGTACTTAGAAGGGTTGTTTATGTCTTCTTTCTCACTTCGACTTTGTACTTAGAAGGGTTGTAGGAGTATTGGCTGTAGGATTAGGATTATCCGGTATCCTTGTAGGTAAATGAACAATCTGTGCAAGGTCATTAGTAATTGCAAAAGCCTCAGCATCTCGACCAGCTGGGTTGGTGTGACTAGAAAACGGAAGCCAGCTGCAGTTGTGAACATTAAAATCACCAAGGAAAATTACCTCACTGTTAGGAAAGTTGGACTGGAGAAAGTCAAGTTGCAAAGAGAGGAAGTCAAAGAGCTCCAAGTGATTAGTGGAGTTGGGAGAACGGTAGAGACAACAGATGAATTTGACACAATGAAGTAGAGAGATTTTCAGCCAGAGAAGATCAAAGAAAGGAGATTCCAAATTGCCAAATCTCTGACAGAGAATATCAGAACGGACATATGCACAAGTACCACCTTTTTAAATCTACTTCAACAGTTTGTAAATATTTTTTGTTGTAACAGGGTAGTACTGATCAGTGAACATGTGTATGCTGACAACCATGTTTGCATCATTGGATATGTGAATAATTTTAAGCACTGTTAGACAAGAAATAAGACTGGAGTTATCAGCTTCTTTTCATGATATACAAGTGTTCACCTGTTTGCAGAATTTCTTTTCTTGTGCAGTTTTCATTGTCAAGATAATGATAATTTTAAAAAAAACTAGTCGCTAAAAAAAAGTATTCATTACCTCAAGCTGTAGGAGTATAGCTTATATTATAGAGACACTAATTAGATCAGTGTGTTTCATTTCTAAGTAAAAGAGCACTTTGGAATGGGTAAAAATTGTCAGAATACCATACATTGTTCCATATTGGTGGCGGAATACCAACTCTACATAAATTTTATTTTATTCCTTCACTTTCAATACAGCAAAAAACCCTGTTTTCATGGCAAATAATTCAAATTAATTACATTGCGAATTCATTTTTAGTATGGATATGGTGAATATATTTTCATTTTATTTTGGAGTGCATTAAAATATCAAGATCTAGGTATATGCTAATTTTTGGTCAAGCATTTTTGAGAACATAAGCACTTCTGGTGTTACACCATTATTTCATAAGAGGAAAAAAATTTTTAGATAGCCCCTTTAAAAAGATGAGCTCTGTAATGAAGACTTCTGTACTGGAATATATATGCAAGAGATAGTGACATTGAAAAAAGTTCCAAAAAATGTTCCAGTCAATGAGAAGGCCAGGTTCATTACTACTCATCCTTCAAAAATATTCTTCTGCTGTCTTTATCATAATGCTCTGAAGAAACCAGTAAGATAAACTGCTTCCAACTGAGTATTCCAGTATGATATTATCTTCTGCACCATACAGTTTTCTTTTATTATTCCTTTGGATACAGAAGATAATATTCTGGAAAGTGTGAATATTATCTTCTGTAGGAATGATTAAGGAATGATAACTGTGTAGTCGTTAGAGTTGTTTCTGGAGCCTTTTCTGTGTAAATTAATTACTATTTCTGTTTCCCAATCTCTGGGTATCTGTTGTCTATGCCATATGATGTTAAACCAATGTTCTGAAAAAAAAAAAATGTTTGAAAATTAAACCTTGATGATGGAGCCCCAGTGTAAATTCAGCACAGCAAATCATCTTCATGGCTAGGTCCAGTTCATAATAATGCACTACACATAACCATATATGCTTGCTGCACTTCCTACATATTGGTCTTTTAGCTGAAACTACTGAATTTTCATTATCTCTTAAACAACAGCTGGCATTGGCTTGAACCTTCAAAATAAAAACCTATGCTTGGCATCCTACCTGGGTAGCCCTTTTTGATCTGTATTGGGAAAATTACTACAATTCATACCAATTAACCTCTAGAAATGTGAACATAAGATTTACCACAAGAACATAGAATTTCTTAATTGCTGGTATACTTCCTCAACCACTTCCAAAACAGTTCTTTTCACACAACCAACCAACTGAGGAATACACACTAATACCAGAGAGTAAACTGCAGTTATTCTTGCCATCTTTCTGTAGTTTATACTATTTGAAATGCTGGTCATTGTAATGGAAGAAGTTCAAAATATGAAGAAATTCTGTTACATTGTTTTTTTTTTTTTTTTGATTCTACTGGTTTCCCTGTAAACTGACTTTACACCTTAGCCCAGCCTCATTAATGTTATAGTTATCAGTAATAATCAAGTCAATCACTGATTTCCCTTCATCATTTATTCTCAGTAAATAATGCATATCTTGTAGTTTAAATGTTTTATCACAGTCATCTATTAGTGAATCTCTCTTTTAGCCTTCTTGGTAATTATTGCTCTGGAATTTCATAACGCACAGCAGCTACTTTTTTTTCCCTGCTACTTAGTATAGCACCATTTACCAAAATACCCTAGCTAGATAGATGCCTAGCCTGCAGATGCGACACCATGCGACACAGCGGTCTCAGACAGTTTTTAAATTCTGTACAGTGCGATCAACTGACGATGTTACCAACAGTAAATTCTAAGAGTGAAGCATTCAAGGAATTAATCGTGGATGCTACTAAAAGTTTCATACCTATTAAGAATGGCTATCAAATGAACTAATGAGACTCGTGACAGAGAAGAAAAATGCATGGGATGCATATAAATTATCAAGCGACTCAGACGTCTGTGGCAGATATAAGCTAGTCTGTAATCAGGTCACAAAGGAGTTTAGGCAGGCGAAGGCAGATTACAAGAAATCCTTGGCAAAAGCTGCTAAGAAAAACAGCAAGGATTTCTTTACTTATATAAACTCTAAAAGGAAGGGGATGAATATGATTGGTCCACTTGACATCGATGGTTCGACTGTTGATGATCCTGCTCAGATAGCAAGCAAACAAACTGAATGAGTATTTTGCATCTACATTCACACATGAGGAGTTATTAAGGTTTGAAAATGGCAGAAGGTTATCAAATTGTAGCAGGATACATAATGATTTTGTAATAACTGAGAGCAAAGTGGAGGAGAAATTGTTGAAGTTAAACATAAGAAAAGCACCTGGGGTGGATGGGGATGAGGTGGCAAAGCAACTAAGCAAACCCTTAGCCATAATTATGAGAGCATCCTTGGACTCAGGGGAGGTTCCTATGGACTGGAGATGTGCAAATGTATCCCCAACTCACAAAGGGGGGATCGAAGGGTGACACGAATAATTACAGACCAGTTAGTTTAACTTCTGTTCCGGGTAAAATAATGGAGTCACTGGTTAAAGATGCATTGCAGGATCATCTAGACAAGACTGCAGCAATAATTCAGACACAGCATGGGTTTGTTAAGAGAAAGTCTTGTCTGACAAATTTGATTGGTTATTATGATGTGGTTACAAAGGAACTGGATGCAAAAAATGATTTTGATATCATATATTTGGATTTCAGGAAAGCTTTTGACACTGTTGCGCATGGAAGACTATTACACAAATTGGAGCAGAATGGTATTAAGGGTGAGTTGGTACAATGGATAAAAGGATGGTTAAGTGGGAGAAGATAGATGGTGGTAATCAATGGGTGCTGCTGTTCATGGACTAATGTTATTAGTGGAGTCCCACAGGATTCGGTGTTGGGTCCACTGTTGTTTTGTATATTTATCAATGATATTGATGAAGGTATATCAGGCTTAGTGTCGAAGTTTGCAGATGATACAAAGGTTGGCAGGGTTGTTAATGACAGTAATGGCAGTGTGCTACTGCAACAGGATCTAGATAATTTGGGCAGATGGGCTAAGAAGTGGCAACTGAAGTTTAACCTTGACAAATGCAAAGTACTGCATATGGGTAGAAGTAACCCGAGAGAAAAGTACCAACTGTGTGGTACTACACTTAAGGTGGTAGAAAATGAAAAAGACCTGGGAGTAATGTGCAGTCAGATATGAAGTTTTCTGAGCAATGCAGACACGCTGCCAGGGCAGGTCATGGGGTTTTGTCAATGATATATAGAAATTTTGCTAGCGGGGGGAAGGAGGTGATTGTCCCTCTGTATAAGGCAATGGTCAGGCCACGCCTTGAATACTGCGTACAGGTCTGAGGCCTCATTTTAGGAAGGATGTCGATTTGCTTTAGCGTGTACAGAGAAGGGCAACAAGATTGGTGAGGAGAATGAAGGGATCCTCTTACCAAGAGAGGCTTAAGTTCTGCAAATTGCAGTGGCTGGAGACTAGGCATCTGCGTGGTGATCTGATTGAGGTGTATAAGGCCTTGAATGGGTTGAACACACTGAATTCTTATGGGATCCTTCCACTTCTTCAGTTTACGCACCTAAGGGGGCATAAATTCAAATTAAGAAAAGGCAGATGTAGAATAGATGTGCAGAAATTTGGCTTTAGCCAGCGGGGTGGTTAATTGCTGGAACAAACTTCCATCTGCCGTTGTGGAAGTTGATAGGTTGAATAAATTTAAGGAGGAACTGGACAGGCGTTTGGAGGGAATAGTGCGATTTTTTTTTTTTTTTTTTGGCTGATGCTACATAAGCTCATACACTTGCTTTCTTGCATCACATGCCACTACTACTACTACCAATCGAATATCATTCTCATACAAATGATCAAAATCATCATTTTAATTCAGGAGCATTGTCAGGTGCTATTGTTATACACTGGTGTGCAAAACCTAAGGACTAACACTATTTCTAAACATTACAACTACAAAATAAAACGAAACAGCTTGTGGCGATTTGCATAACTGTGGCTGTTCAGTAGTAAGCTGGTGAAACATGCAAAACTTTGAATCCTGATGAGAGGGCACACATAAACAAATAAAAGCAGCAGTTATGTGCAAATTACCGAATGGTGAGCATGATTGTTACAGACATTCGATTGGTTTCATACAGTGCTACAGACAACGAAGTGGCCAGTAGACAACATCTGGATGACTTTACCTGAGGTTGAATAATTGGGAAGCTCGAGGAGTGTGGCTGCAAAATCAGTATCGCCCATAGCATCGTATCACATGCATGGTAGGCCTTCAGAATGACAGGTACAGCTGTTCAAAGAACCAGTGGTGGTTATCCACGAAAAACAATGCCCAATGATGACCGCTATATACTCTTACAGGCTGAGGGACCAACACCATTCAGCGGGATCCATTGCAAACCAGCTGCACAGGATGTAGGATATTGTGGTTTACTGTGGCCAGGAGATTCCACAAAGGTGGACTGTTTGCCCGACAGCTAGTACGCTGTGTTCCTTTAACACCTGCCCATCGGAGACACTTTACAGTGGTGCATTGAACACAAGGACTGGACAGCAGTGTAATGGGGTAAGGTACTCTTTACTATTGAGAGTAGATTCAGTCTCAGTAGCAATTCTGGACATCACTAATCTGGCAAGAGGTTGGCACACAGTAACACCCCACAAACATCACTGAAAAGGAATGAAAGGATCAATATGGCGGTCGAGGTGTTCTCATCTGGGGAGGCATTATCTTGGTTGGATGTACACAACTCCAGATACTGGAAAGCAGTGTAACCGGTGCACCCTACTGTACTAAGGTAATCCTTCCCCTGTGTGCATCTGTTCCGAGGCACCATTGGCCCCCAAGTTCGTGTTTATGGATGATAACGCCACACCCCATCGCACTGCAGCTGTTGATATGCTTTTGGAAAGTGAGGACATTGTTCATATGGATTGGCCTGCCCATTCCACTGATCTAAATCCCATTGAACACATATGGGATGCCCTGGAGAGATGCCTAGTGGCATGTTCACACCCACCAGAAAATGTTCACCAGCTGAAGATGGCGCTGACAGAGGAATGGACGATGTTACTGCAAGAACTCATCAACAACATTGTTCTAAGTATGGACAGGTGGTGCAAAGCCTGCATCGACATTAGGGGGTGGCCATATCTCCTACTGAGGACCATCTTCTCTTTGTTCCATCTTTGGCAGTGATGCATCTGTATCATGGCAGCCAGTGCTATGTTGCCATTTTTGAATAAAGTCCCTCTGTACCGTTTTGTTTCCATTGTTGTGTCGGTGTTGTTTCCTTCATCATTTCTGTACCTCACGAGGTTCCTTTGGTATGCTTTTCCCATATCCAGGCCACTCCTATGGGAAGCTACAGGTGAAAACCTGACTGGTCCTTAAGTTTTGTACACCAGTGTAGCTGTTATCTTGTTATGACAGGTACCAGTGTATGAACATACCACCTAAAACTATTGCTAAGAGGGTTCCATCATCAATCTCAAACACATCACAAGATTCAGCGACAATTCTTTGGTAAAGGGAAAACCACATGGAACAGTAGTAAAGTTTAAGCCTAGAGAGTGCATCATCAAGGAAGAGGAGCCAGGACATGCCAGTCCATGGAAGGTCCCTGAGTTGATCAGGGAAGAGAAAAGCCCTTCTGAGATTGATGGAGAAGGTGCTTAAGCTTCTTCAGGCAGTACTTGTCATTGTCCCATCACTTGGTAAGGAACGTTCTTCTTGAAAATGTTAAATGCATAGGCTATGAATTTCCCAAAGTGATCAGAGTACTCGTTTTAATTTCATGTTGTAAAGTTTTTGTTTATTAAATGTTTTATGAGTCTCATTAATGTTTTATTAAATGTTTTATGATATTCATGAGTCTGTCATTACTGATTCATCCTCACACTTTCAGCCAACCATTTTTAGAAACACAACATAATCTTCCCTTCACCACAACCACGTCTGATGAAGACACCCAAAATCTGATTTTTGCATAGATACAGCCTTTATCTGCACAACATATAATGCATCACTAGACTTCATACTGCCTATTATCTGTTATGCAACCATAGATGCCTCCAGTGAAGGAATGAGAGGAGAGCATCTCTGTAGACAGATTTGAAGGCTAATACTTTTCTTTCCCCTGCAAGCAGTCCTCTCTATCCTGAACAAAAGTACTATAAACAGAATTGCCCATACAAAAGTACTATAAACAGAATTTCCCTACATGCAATCAAATTGTTTATTCAAATAGACAATGTAACTGGAATCGTGCTTCCAATCATGGTATTATAACTCAGAGGTCTATTCCTAGAATTGCTCAGAGGTTAAACAAAAACTTTACAACATGAAATTAAAACAACTACTCTAATCAATTTGGGAAACTCATTGCAGGGTAGTTAACGACAGTCATCAGGGTGAGCTACTGCAACAAAATCTAGGAAAATTGAATCAATGGGCTGAGAAATGGCGGTTAAAGTTTAACATTGACAAATGCAAGGTACTGCACATGGGAAGCAGTAACCCTAGAGTAACTTATCAACTGTGGTACTACACTCAGAGTAGCGGAGAATGAAAAAGACCAGGGGGTAATTGTGCAATCAGACATGAAATTCTCTGAGCCAGAAATGCTGCCAGGGCATCTCATTGGTGTTTTGTCAATGATATACAGAAATTTTGCTAGCAGAGATAAAGAGGTGATTATCCTTTTGTATAAGGCCATGGTTAGGCCGCATCTTGAGTACTGTATACAGATCTGGAGGCCTCGTGTTAGGAAGAATGAAGATCTGCTGGAACAGGTGCAGAGAAGGGCAACCAGATTAGTGAAGGGAACAAAAGGGTGCTCTTATCTAGAAAGGCCTCAGTTCTGCATGCAGCACCTTGAGACCAAGTACCTGCAGGTAGATCTGATTGAGATGTTTAAAGGTATTCTTCTACTTGCTAAGACTACACACATCACATTAAATTCAAGTTGAGGAAGGATGGTTGCAGGATGGATGTGCAGAAGTTAGCCTTCAGCCAGGTGGTTGATTGTTGGAACAGGCTTACATCTGTTATGGGAGTGGATGGGTTGAATAAATTCAAGGGAGAACTAGACAAATTCTTGGAGGGTACAGATGGGTGAACTGTTTTTTTTTTTTTTTTTTTGGCTGATGATTTAGCTAAGAAAGCAAGCTATATAAGCTTGCTTTCTTACATCATTTGCCATTACTGCTACTACTAAACCATAACAATTCTGTAGTCAGGATGTAATAAGAAATCACTGTAACATTTTGTAAATATTCTTTTAATTTATCTGTTTTGGGTAGGTTCTACCACAAAGATTCTTAAGCAGGTGACATAGGAATGTAGGATAGGTTAAAAGCCAGCAATATTACACCAAAAATATTCTTTTTCATCACCTCACTTGTTCATAGTTGTAATGCATAGAATGTAATGAAGTCTGAAAACAGTAAAATTTCTGTGCTTAATGATTTTCACATATTTTATAATTTTTGATTCTAGGATATAACCACAAAATTGGAAAAGATGAAACCACAAAATGGTTTTTTTTTTTTTTTTTTTATGTGAACCCCAAACACCAGAAGTATTAGAACCTATAGTACTTAGTAAGTGCTTAGAACTTGGAGTAAAAAAAGTTTTTTTTATGAAATTAAAAAAATCTCAAATTATAATAGAATTTCTAAATAAAATAGCACTGTTAGGGGAAAATAGGGAGTGGTTTCATCTTTAGTGAGACAACGGGTCACATCAAAAATTGGAAATTAGAAAATATTAGTGGGCAGTTCAAAGTTCTAACAAGAGATGGCAGCAGCAACTGCAGTACATAAGCAGAGTTGCTGGTTAAATTACGCACAGAGTAGTAAGATATCTTAGTACTCTGTGTCATTACGTATCTTTGATATCGCCGACGTTGTTTGGGCCGACCAGGATAAAGATCCCAGATTAAAGTACATCCATAGTTCATCACGCAGTATTTGACAATCATCAATGTGATATACGTGAGAATCCTGCAGAAGAAAATCCAGTTCTCTCTAGTTAGGACGACTACAGTGAAAAATACCATTTAAGCTGTTTCTATCTTATATTAAATTTGCATTTACAGACCCTTTTATGTACATATTTCCTGGAAGAAGGCGTGAAAATTTGTATGGCATATATTTCTTCAGTTTTACATGTACTTTTTTTTTTTTTAACAGTGAAAAATGTTCAACTTTCTTAACTTTTGCATATGAATGTACATAATCTTGTAAAACTCATAAATTCATGTCGATTTAAAATTCATATTACTAGTGCTTCACTTTCTCTTCAAATCTCGGTTTGCTCGGTTTTCAAATGGCAGTATTGCATATATTGAAGTAGTTCACACGGTTACTTTTCAAATAAGTTACAGTATAATAATATTAATTATCGGATTCGGATTTCATATTATAAATACTGCAGTCGAGTAGTGGTATTTAATTATCTATATTTTGGATTCTTTTTGAAATTTTCGATTCATGCATTTAACCTAAAGTGACCAGATCCTTAGCATTCCAATGCAGGACATTTGGTGAGGCGGGATTTTTCAACCCCCTATAAACAATATACACATATATATTTTATATTACTGTATATATAAAAATATTCACATACAAAATACAGATTAAATACATTGACTTCTTTGAACTAAACTTATAAAATAAAATATCAAACTTCTTTAAAAAAATACTAAAACAAGTATAGCATGTGTGTGTGTGTATATATATATATATAATTTTTTTTTTTATTTACAGCACAAAGAAATCGATTTTCATTTTTGTTTAGTGAAAAAAGATTAGGTTTTTTCTGTGAAATAATAATAATATATAACAATAATAATAATAATAATAATAATAATAATAATAATAGAAGTTGGTCTAGACCCACGGATAGCACCAGGGAAAATTAGTCAACCGAAATTACCAGCTGCAGACTGGAAAAGAGATCATCCCCAGGTATTTGTAGGCCTCTCCCTCTGGGAGAGGCCTACAAATACCTGGAATCAGGATGATTCAGGCTCAGCAGTTACAACACAGGGAAATTAAGGCCTGCCTGACCGAAAAATACCGGCAGAGACTCAGAAGCCTGCTGAAAGCAGGCTTCTGATCACCCAGACTGAGTACACTCGTAGACACGACCAGGTAGCCATGATAATACATCCACGACCAGGGCAGTACTAGAGACCCAAACCCACAAGCTGTACTGGGACCAGACCATAATAACGGATAAGACAATCCCGCAAAACAGCTCGGACATAACCCTTGTGGACAAGAAGGAAAAGGGTACCTATCTAATTGACATAGCAGTACCCAACATTGGCAACCTGCAGAAAACACGTGTGGAAAAAATCAGGAAGTACAAGAACCTAAGGCAGGAGATCAAAGAGATGTAGCATATGCAACGTTACAACCATCCCGATTATCGTGTCAACCGCAGGAAGGTGCCAAAGAGTCTCCATAACAGCCTAGCAGTAATAGGTCTCCCAGCGAATACCTACAAGGAACTCCAGAAAGTCGCAATCCTGAACACCTGTAGGATAGTCAGAGAGTTCTTCGACCAACAGTAACACCAGACATAACAACCACCCTGTGGAGCAATACCCGTGACGAGGTGGAACCCCAAACCAGGGAGAAATAATATAAGAGCAATAATAATAATAATAATTTATACTTCTTTTAACAATAAAAGCAAGATAAAATAAATAATATAATTAAATCTATTTTTCCGCTGTGTGAATTTTAATTAATAATTCTTCATTATTTGCAATTTCTTCGTAAAATTCTTCACAAGAATTAGCAAAATTGCACTTAACTTATAGTATTGCTTCCAGCGTTTCTACGGTCAGCTGTGTTTTTGTTGACGTCCACAGCTTATTTACTATCGAAAAAACTCTTTCCGTTGTACCATTGGTTCCCGGCAAACATAATACAAATCATTTGCATTACGTTTGCCATTAAGTATGGAGGCTAATCCGGGACATTTTCCGTGACAGTTTGCAACGCAGGCAGGGCAAACGACTGAAATCCGGGACTGTCCCGCATAATCCTGGTCGTCTGGTCACTTTAATTTAACCCAAACTGGCGATTAATCCTAACTTACACTAAAATAGCATTTATGTCGTGTCGTGATCCAATGGGTGCTAGCATTACATCAGTATTATTTTCATTGATTTTCTTGTACTGCCTATATTGATAAAACTGATTGATTAAAACAGTTATTGAGTGATACATTAAAAATTTACGAGATTCATTTCTTCACGGGTTCACATTCAGGGACCTATCAGTCTGGATTCTTTGAAGGTTGATGAAGCCTAAGGGGCTTAGAGGGGAACACGTATCCTGTGTGTTATCAGACACACAGTCTAAAACATTGATGGATCCAATATCTTTCTATTACAGAAAATTTAGGAGAAGTCCGGTTGGCCTGCCTCCCTAAAATCCACTCATGCACACCTTCTCGATGGTAAGCCCTTTTACGTCACTTAGGTGGCAACGAACGTGTAGAGTGGTTCTCTTCAAGATGCCTGGTCAGTGTGAAGAGGAAAAGACCAAACCCTCCACCATATGACAGCACGACAAAACAAATGGCCCTCAGTCCCCAGCGGCTTTCACTCCCCCTCTTACGGCAGCGAGAGGATCGCAGTGGAAGTAGAGGGTGCTAAGAATCTCTGGGTACGACCAGGCTGCCATGCACGGAACCTGAACTTGGCCTGTTACAACGTAAGATCACTCATTGGCGAAGACAGGATATTAGAGCTGGAAAAGGAATTAGAAAATGTGAATTGGAATATCATCGGTTTGGCTGAAACAAGAAGAAGAAATTAATCACTTATAAGTTTATCAAGTGGAAATCTGCTGTGCACCAATGGAAACAGTGAAAGTAGTTAAGGTGGAGTTGGGTTTCTGGTCCATAAAGATTTAAAAAACAACATTTTGGAATCCAAAAGTACATCACCATAATAACGATTTGCAAGATTTCTAAGAGGTACAAGCTAAAGGTTATAATGATTTATGCACCAACATCGAGCCATGATGATGAAGAGTTTGAAGAATTGTACACCGAAATTGAGAGTCTTCTAGATGAGCAGAAAACCCACTACACTATTATTATGGGGGACTTCAATGCTAAGGTTGGAAAAAGGCAAAACAGCGCAGAAAGGGGAACTATAGGAAATTTTGGAATTGGTGAAAGAAATAAAAGAGGCGAGAAATGAAAGAAACGAAAGAGTCCAAATGGATTAACAACTAATGAAATCGACTTCATCCTCACTAACAGAAGATATATTGTAAATGATGTTACCATCCTGAATAAAGTAAATGTTGGAAGTGATGACAGAATGGTAAGATGTACACTTGATATAGATGTAGGAAAAAGAAAGGAAAAAACTGACTCGAGTAAATAATACAAAGGTCTTTGAGATAACAGAAGAGGAGAAAAACAGTATGTACTCAGGAGCGGATTAAGGTCTGTTGAGGCTCCGGGCGCAGAAGAAAATATTGGGCCCCTTAAAAAAAAGAGAGAGACAGGGAAAATAAAAATACATGTCAACCAATTTTTTAAATAAATAAAAAATATTATATACTATTAATGTTTTATTTCCAATAAAATTTGAATATAATATATGTATAATATAATTAATAATAGCATAATAATTATCACAAAGTTTTGAACTAATATGCTCAACTAATTTGTTGGGGTTTTGCGTGGGCCCTTCAGAAGTCCGGGCCCAGGGCGCGCGCCCGGTGCGCCTGCCGTTAAATCCGCCTCTGTATGTACTGGAACTTAAGAACAAGTTTGAGCTTCTGCAGACTGTTCAGGACCAAGATATCGAGGAGGAATATTACAACTTTCTGCAAGTGATAAAGCCCAAGAAACCTATAGGGAAAAAGAAATCCAAAGAAGAAAAATTTAGTCAAGAAACACTTGTCATGATGAACCCAAGGCGAAAAATGAAGAGCAAGATAACCACTGACAGGGAAAAAATTGAGTATACTGAGTTATGCAAAGCCATTAGAAAGAGACTCAGAGACATAAGAAAATTTAACACAAGAAAAATAGAACAAGCATTAAGGGAAAACAAAGGATTTAAATCAGCAGCCATGAGCAGTAATACAGAAAGACAAATGATACTGAAACTGAAGAATAGCGATGGTGTACTTATAAACAGCAGAGAAGGCATAATTAAAATAGCAGAAGACTACTATAGAGAATTATACAAGGAGCGAGGGAATGATGCTAGCAGTGGGGGGATGGATTGCAAATTAGCAACACATACGACATACCCGATATTCTTCCTGATGAGGTAGAACATGCATTGAAGAAAATGAAGAATCAGAAAGCCCCGGGGGAAGATGAAGTTACTGTAGAGTTGTTAAAATTGGGAGGAAGAGACATAACACAAAAACTGGCAAGGCTCTTCACAAAGTGCATTAGAAAAGGTGTGATGCCTAAGCAGTGGAATAATGCAATCGTAGTTTTGCTGCATAAGAAAGGAGATAAATCAGAAATTGCAAATTATAGACCAATTAACTTATTATCCCACATCTACAAGTTGTTCACAAGGGTCATTACTAATAGATTAGAAAGAATACTTGATGAGAATCAACCGAAAGAGCAAGCTGGCTTTAAGACAGGACTCTCAACTATGGATCACCTTCACGTAATATCACAGCTAATGGAGAAAGCAAATGAATATAAAACACCATTATGACTAGCATTTTTGGATTATGAAAAGAAATTTGACTCCCTACAGCATAAGGGAATGTTTCGGGCACTGGAAAGACAAGGCATAGATACCCCATATATTATGATTTTGAAGAAAATATATGAGAATGCTTCATCCTTTATTAGACTAGACAAAGACAGTAGGAGATTTAAAATCGAGACAGGGAGACACAATATCTCCGAAGCTGTTTACTGCTGCCCTTGAGGAAGCTTTCAGAAGATTAGACTGGTCGCAGAAAGGAGTCAATGTGAACGGAGAGTACCAAAACCATTTACGATTTGCAGATGCCATTGTGGTCATAAGCCACGATCTCAAAGAATTAGAGGAAAATCTTAATCAGTTATGCACAGTTAGTAAGGATTTTGGACTAAAGATGAATATGGCTAAAACAAAAGTAATGATGAACAAGTATGCCACAGAAAGGGATTTAATGATTGAAGGAGCAGTAATTGAAAAGGTGGAGTCATATACTTATCTGGGACAAGTTATTAGCTGTAATAATGATAAATGGCTGGAAGTCAAGAGAAGAATAAATTTTGAAGGGATAGCATTCAGGAAATATAGTCACATACTGAAGACCAATATCCCAGTTTGTCTGAAAAGTAAAATGAACCAATGTATACTCCCCACCATGACTTATGGAAGTGAAACTTGGGCACTCACCAAAAGAATGGAAGAGAAGCTGAGAACTACACAGCGAAGAATGGAACAAATTATATTGGGAATCAGGCTGTTAGATAAGAAGAGAAACACATGGATTAGGCAGCAAACTCAAGTAAAGGACATTCTTATCAAAACTAAAGAACTAAAATGGTCTTGGGCAGGACACATAGCTCGAAGACATGATGACAGATGGACTAAGAAAATAGCAGAATGGTACCCAAGAGGAGCTAGAAAAAAACCTGGAAGACAAAGGCGGAGATGGATAGATGAAATTCATAAGTTTGGGGGTAGTGAATGGATGGCCAGTGCTCAAAACAGAATGGAAATAGGAACTGGAAAGTTGCTGGAGTGGCCTTCATCCTGCAGTGGATTGAAAATGGCTGATGATGATGACGTAGCCAATTCTGGAGGGCTTTTGTTAAACTTGCTTCGTATCGTGCATCTTTCCCTAACTTATTTAAGTCTACATGTTTCATGCTGAAAAGAAAGACGGTTGCATATTGTTACATTTGTCGACCTAAAGATAAGGAACAAAAAAGGCAAAGACTGATTTATGCACAAACCAGTGAGGTACAACCTGGACAGACGTCGAAAACTATTGACACCGTTGGCGTCAAAATAGGTTTGAAAACTGCACTTAATAACAACTCTTGTCAAAATGGACTTTCTGGCAGAAAGCCATTTGTATTAAAATATTAATGTTGTCTGAAAGCCAGTGACGTACCTTGGTACAAGCGGACCGCGCAGTCACCCGAGGTTCTGGAATGTTAGGTGCCCGAATTCCGATAACATTTTATTTTTTTTTTTTAAATATAAAAAAAATGGTTGTTTCTTAATATAATATTTTAATTATACATGCAGTCGGACCTCTATATAACTTAATTGATTGTTAGCTTAAAAATTCTTTAAACAGAAATTTTGTAAATGTTTATTGCATAAAACAGCGGTTCTTAAACTGTGCGCCGCGGAATATTTTAAATTTTCGAGGGAAACACAGCGATACTCGACATCTGTCGGACACCGCGCGAACTACTAGCTCGAGGTAGTTCACAGTTGCAGCATTTCTTATTAAGTTGTTTGGACCTAGCTACTAAACGAAACTGTTAGGTATTTCTTTTGGTCTGGGTGCGCCTTGAAAAAATTACTGAGACATTAAAGGCGATGTGAACCGAGAAAGTTTGGGAACCTCTGACATAAAATACACAATGAATAAATTACTGTTGCGGAAATATTTGAACAGTGTTGACTTTCTCTTTTCATCAATCAGTTTCCGATAGCCGACAACAATCTTCTCTGGGCCCTGGCGAAATAAATATCAAACCTTTTGTTTGAGGTTCTATGCGATACGAAAGATTTCATCTAATTCTTTTACCGGTATCTCCTTCGCGGTAACATTTTCATCTGGCTCATTTAAAAAATTTGAATTTTTAAATGCAAGTCTGCATTGACTTTATTAGCATGAGATAAACACGTCTTCTTCCGATGGTTGATGGAACACACCGAGGCGGGCAGCAGGCAAACGTTTGTTTATTGACCGTACGACTCGCGGTAAGCTTAACGCGCGATTCAAATCTTTTTCACCTATCGCATAAAAAAAACAAAAGATCGCGTTAACTGGAAATTTGCATCGTGTAAAGTGAAAATGGTATCATTTTTCAAATAGCGTTAACTGAATATCGCGTTAATCAAACTCGAGTTATGCGAGGCCTAGCTGTAGTGATTTTCTGATGTTAGTTTCTGATGATTTTCGAATTCAAAGTTAGATATAATGCCTTGATCTAATTAAACAAGTTGTACTAGGTAGCAGGAACATTACTTGAACATTTGGAAGAGTTTAATCTTTTGGATGGTCTCGCATATTATCCAATAGTAATAAAACATTGAAATCTAGATTTTTCCACAAGTTCAATAGCACAGAACACGGGTATTTCCCAATTTTATTTTTATTTTTATTTATTTTTTGTGGGGATTCACAGAAAAGAATGGAAATGTTGAAAAATTACGTCCAACATTAATAGCAGAGTTTTTCCCTGTACAAAAGTTCAAATATACCGTGTTAAGCGAGGTTGCACAATTCTCTAACCGTGTTAGAGCGAAACCTTGTTATATAATTACCGTGTGTGCGAGGATTGTCGCACTTTATCAATCGTGTTAGAGAAAAACCGTGTAGAAGTATCGTGTTATACAGGGGTTGCCGGTACAATATATGTATAGGGTGGAGCCATTCACAAATTACATATCACATGGTTGGAGATCGTGAGAGATCGTTCAATAACAAATAATCTGACTTTAATTGGAATATTTCACTATTTAATGGGAAGGAAGATTAAAACTGTTATGGGGAGCGGGGGTGTACAAATCAAATAATTAAACATAATCGCGTTACGTAATTTGCAGATAGTCCTAGGCGACTGAGGGAAGAGAGGGTAAGAAAGTTCATCTTAAATGTGCTTTACGTGCCTTATTTTATTTTTATTATTTTTTCTCCCCAAAGTTGTTAATGGAATGGCAAAAGTTACTTTGGGATTTGAATTAGAAGCACTAGCCTTGTTACTACCCGAACAAATGTTTTGAGGAACTTATTCTAAAAATTTTTCTCTAATTTTATTAACTCTTTGGTACGGTTTTGCGGAAAAAATGAAAACAACTGCTGAAAGTCTGTACCAGAACAAGGGCGAAGTAGCTGGGAAGCTTATCTCCCAGGAGAAGCAAGGTCAGGTAGACAACAACTTGAACGAATTAGGGGGGGGGGAAATGGATAATAGGGTCTGTCCCAATACTTTTGGCATCATAGCGTGTTGTGCAAACTAGCATCGTAAATATTTTTAAGAAAATTTAAAAAGCATAGATCAATGTAAACTGACCTTCCGATTAATGCAAACCCTTCTTGCCTGTCTGTTTTAAAAGGCATACCAGAAGGTATAATAAAATGATTGTGAACAGAACTTAGCTCTTTTTTAAGTAATAGTTATCCGTTCGCCGAATGATGTTCTATAACTGTATCGCATCCCTAAGACTAGTAAATCAGCCAGTATTTCAAAAAAATATTCTCATTCATGTTTAATCCATCTTAGTATAATCTTATGCTAAGGATGCATAACAACAATGCAAGCAAGAGTGCATTTTCGCAACACCCTTCGTGTATAAAAATGCATATTATAAACAGGGCAGTGCAAATGAGAATACATTTGATGCGGTGCACCAGGGCCCGATCTAGGGCCCCAATCGAGGAAGCCATCGAAGTCGCAACACAAATAAACGAGGCCCCTCCCCTTTTGCATCAGGGTCCCCAAGTACCTTTGCACGGCCCTGATTATAAATAATGCATTATTGGTAGACAAAGTAACTGACAGCTTGTAGCCTAATATCTACTGACAGCTTGTAGCCTAATATCTGTTGTTTGCAGAAATAGTGTTATATTGGTTGCGAATTTACTACTGGTAATAGTTCAGTCAATCTTGCATGCAGTTCACATATGAATGTAGTACAACTCCTTAACTCGTGATGATTTAATGTATGAAGATAGTCCATTTTGTTTTCTTAATCGATTGAGTAAGGATCTATAATGTTTGTACGCAGTTAAGTTTGGTGTAACGTTTTTACTACCACTAGTAGATTTAGCAGTGTCAGTTGCTAATTACAAAAAAATCCTAAGTCCCCAACCGATATTTCCGAAATTCCCCTCTCCCACACGTGATCTTCAACAGCAGTACCATACAGTCCACTCCCCAATTTAGTGACTTGGCTGTATGGTAATTTTGCTACTATTTCTTTGGCCGAAACGATTTATGTGTTAGTAGACTAATTTTATGTCTTACGATATACTGGATGGCGTACCTATTTTTTGTGAATATTATTTTTCTTATGTGCAAGTACATTCTGCCTTTTTTGAATGTAATGCCTGTTTGTTGGGTTAAATGCTATTAAAATATGAGAAATGTCTCAGTAATTCCAAATGTAGTCTGCGGCTAGTATGTATACAAGTTACAGTATAGTGCAATGCACTCGAGAGATGAATGCGTTTTGTTGCACTCCAGACACAACAGCCACTGTCTTTAACCAGTCGGCCTTAAAGAAAAGTCCCATAATTGTCTGAGTGCATGTCATTGTAACGACATACACTCCGCATTACTTACACATTGTATTAGCGCAAAGTTTTTGGAAAGTAATGGAAAGCACCAAAGCGTGGGGATAATTGGAGGTATTCATTATAACTCTAACAAATTGCTTTAAATAGGCCATTAGAAGTATTTCATGAAGCTTGAAATAGTTATCGATGTGAAAGACGTGAACAGAAGCGATAAGAGGTATTTTTATTGTGGGGAAGACTCGATATTGGTACCCCTAGAACTCTCGCAAAAAAAGAAAAAAATGGTGTAGTCTAAAAGAATAAATTCATCGCTCGCCCCAAGACGGCCGCCCGTGCTGGTCCTAGATATAATATCATTTTCGTTTTTTTTTTTTTTTTCATGTTAATCAAAATTTCTGTTATCGTACTACAAATAGTAAACCCAGCTGTTTGAATGATAGTGATAATCATGGCTCACGTGAAGAATTTATTGTTTCGCATACATTTAAAATCCCTGGGACAATCATTAACTAAGTATAATAAAAGCTAAATTTAGATAATTCCATCCCCCCCCCTCTACACTGCGAAACTATAAGTCTTCATTCCTGCGAGCAGAGGACGAATGTATAAAATATTTCAAATAGTTGTAATGTACCAGTTAAATGATAGCAAAGTGCACAGAGATCAGAAATGTGTATACGTGGGAGTGCACATGTGAGCCGGCTTAACAACTTCCGGATAAAAATACTCGCCAATCTTTGCTCACATAGAAAACACTACGTGGAAAGACGAATGACACATCAGCAAATTGTTTTGACATGGAATGTCGTGGCGTCATCTCCAAGCTTTTAAAAAGTACTGAGAGAGAAAGTAGTGGAGAAACTGAGATACCGTCACTGCAAGGAGGCCCGAAGTGTCAGAGCGCCCAATGATTAGTTTTGTATGGTTGATAAAGAATTTTTTGGTTCTTTGGCTGGGGGGAGTAAATGTGTAGTTTAGCATTCGGGTTGATTCTTTGATATTGTAATAATAGTATATGAGTTTCCATATTAAGATTTTAAAATGCTTGGATTAAACTAAATGCTTCCCTTCTCCATATGTGAAAAGACCAAGTAATCCTGAATTAATTTTTTCGACTGTATGAAAAATGCTAGTAACTCTCAGGCTTTCTTATTAGTACGATTCTGATTACGTGTTTCTAGACATGTTATTGGTATTCCAGAAACCTCCATAATGTGTGTGACAGTTAGAAAAGTCTGGTTCGATTCCCTTCTATAACTAAAGGAATTCTTAAGGCTGTAGGTTAGCCGATCTTAGTCGGGGGGGGGGGGGGCAGTAGGGTTCCCCCGTGAGTTATTCCAGGTTTTTCAGATAACATGAATAGATAGAGTACACAATGGCGCAATATGGTCTTAGTCACTACGTTTTTGTACACAATACCAGCCACTATATTCAGTGGCCAGTATTGCAGAATAGTGAAGAGTTAAATTAGGATGTTTACTATTAAAAACAAACAACTTATTAAAAGTTTGATTAACTTCGGTTTATAAGTACTGTAGTTAACTTGGCTTACTTGACGGAAATGTTTTGCATTTTCTTACTTTACGCATAATACTGAAATGTATCAGAAATTATGACCAAAAAATGTTGGATTCTTACGAATTTGTCAGAAAACTAATACTGTAATAGTTTTCAAAAAATTATTCATGAATGGAAAAATGGAAAGCCTGAATACTCTGCAATTAATGGCATTTTGTTTATTAAATTTTCATATACAAAATCTCTTAACTCCACGATTGACAAAAATTAATTTTGGTGAGTTTGAAATACATTATAGTAAGGAGCAACAAAGTGTATAATTTTTGTATAAAACATGGAGTCAGGTGGTTTTTATATACAGTATTAAAATTAAATATGCACCCACGTTAAGCCTTTCGTACAGAAGAAAGGGGGATCAGTGATATGTGTACACGAAACATAACAGCACAACCATGCAACATTTTTTGCAGAATGTAGTTGGAGCAATGGAAACTTACGTTTCGAATGAGTTTCCTGTGCTCCAACATCTGCTGTTTTGGGTGTTCAAGTAATCCCTAGTCCACTTACTCGTTCCGTCGGCAACTGGAAAAATTCTTAAAGGATTCTTTAATCAGGGATATAGTTAACCGATCTCAGGGGGAGGAAGAAGAGTTCCCTTCTTTATTTCGGGGTTTTTCAGCCAGGCATAACATGCAAGTCGGTCTACGAACACACTTATAGACATAATACATAAAGATATATAGCTTTAAATTCTAATGCGCTATGTAAATTACACGAATATAAATGCTGAGATAAAGTCTGCTTTGTCGGTGAAGAACGTTATCAACAGGGAGCCGCTACGTTCAGGCATCAGACTGATGAACGCTTACAGCAGGGGTCCCAAATGTTTTAAAGGAAGAGACTAAAGCATTGTTCCTACAGAGGGGGAATCGTTAAGCTTTAATAATCATGCGGGATAATAAGGGGGGGCATGGTCCCTATTTCGGACCGCCCCTGTCTGTAATGATTGGGTGAGGAAATAATGAAAACGTGACAGGCTGTATTTCTCAATCTTTCGTAACCAGAGCTACACATGCTGAGGCAAAATGATTTGTTCATTATGATAACATAAAACTGTCCTAAGGTTAAAAAAAAACGTATCGAGAACTGCTAATTTATTCTACAACATTGTAGAATTTGAAAACACATGGTGAAAATTGATCATCTCCGTTCAAGGAAATAACAGTAGCTTAAGGGTCGGATAGTATTTGAGAGAAGTTAATTTACTGTACCAGGGCTCGTCAATAAAGAAGGAACATAATTTTTTTTTCGCAATATATCTTTATTAATCATCCATACTTTGATGGTCCTTTTCAAAGTAGTCCCTATTTGATGTCAAGATGATTATGCAACCATCCACTGTACCAAAATGTGTGAAAGAGTGGTTTGAGAAACACGAAAAAACCTGAAGCATCTGTAGCATCTTCAAAAATGAATGTATGTTGTATTCTGTAAATTTTATCATCATCGTTCAGTAGAAGAGATTTTTTCTGCAATTCCGGTTGCTGAACATGTCGCATCCAATGGCTTAGTATCAGTGCCAGTATTACTATAGACCAAAAAATAAAATAAATATAAATTGTCTATGCAATCTTTATTGCTTCGTTTTATTCGAAAGCATTCAGTCAAACGGCTTATCGCGGATTTGTTTGGCACTACATCTCCTGGGAGAACCGGCAATCATTCTCTTGCCTGGAGAATGAACGATGTGTCCTCCCCACACAGGGTGGAAAAGACCTGCGTTTGAATCTCGTCGATGACGTGAGGAATTATTTTTCACAACGTGGCTGAGTTGGTCGGTCTCAGGCGAGGTTAGAATGGTTTTTCCTCCCGGAAACTCGGGTTTTTCGTTCAGCAAACGGAAAATTAACCTCATAACACGCGAAATTTACAGATAATATATACCGAGCAATATGACCTTAGTTGCTGATGCTCCTAAAACCCTACTTCCACATAAAGTTATAATGAGTTCCAAACGTTCTGCTACCGAGTCAAGCTGTATGTTCCCGATGACGTCGCGTTGCCTGAAAGCCAACGCACGCATGACAATACCATTGAACGTAAACCTCCATGATATTGGTGTGTTGCAACAAGCCATGCCAACTATATTATTGCTGCACTATATCCGCGTATTGTGCTGCGGTTAAGGAGTAATTAATATCGCTTTATAGCAGCTTATTGTAGAGTATAAAATAATTAAAATTAATTATAAATTATATATCAACTTCGTTTGGTTAAAAAACTGTTGGTTGCACAAGCCTACAATCTGGTTATGAGCCACCACTGCTTTTTGTTAAACCCCTTTTGACAATGACTTGATAAACTCATGAACATTACTGTACTAGCAGATGGAGACATGTACACTGAGTGCCTGCTTTATTAGGTACACCCATCAGATAGCAAGTAAATTCTCATTTGGTCCTCAGAACAGCCTCGATTCGCCATGAAATGAAATGAGCTCTCGAAAGTATGCCACGGACACTGGTCTATGTCGATTCAACTGATTCCCACAGTTTGGATGGTTGCAGATCTCTACTCTAAAGAGATCCTCCAAAAGTGTTCAATCAGACTGATATCTAGTGAGTGCTGAAACCGAATGTGGACCGAATTCACACTTGTGGTTCCTAGAACCAGTTCTGTGCAATTGTGATATGGTGAATTATTTTGTTAAAAGAACCCATTTCTAGATTAATCCACTTCAACCATGAAGGAATGCCCCTGGTCTGAAACTTTCGAAGAACACAAAGTATTGTTCAGAAGTTAACACTTAAACCCCAACGTTTCCTCCGACTCAAAAAAATTCATCTTCATCTTCGAACTTTTTTCAGCTCAGGAATGGTGGGTTCTTCTGAAGCACTGTCTTTGAAATAATCCCAAAGACAAAAATAATATGGATATTGGAGGCCACACTAGTTCTTTGCCGTACACCTCAGGACAGCAGGTAGAAACCACCTGTCTATAACAGGCCTTGCACACAATAACAGGCCTTGCACGATCCTGCAGAAACCAGTTACCACCTATATCAATATCATAGTTGTACAAAGAAGGCACAAAATTTTCCCTAATTACATTGAGGCAGGCGTCACTTGTGAATTTGTTTCAATCGACATTGACCCAAAACTGCCAAATGTAAAGCGAATCCGTAGTGGACTGCATTCGGCATTTGGGTCAGTATTTGGCATATAATGGATATTCTGTCAACAATAACATTTGGGCTGTGGATTCTCCAGAGCCCAAAAGTTGCATTTGACATATTCACATACCATACTAGTCTAAATGAAGGTACATTTCGTTAGAGAACGCATTTTCTTACCAGATCGCATTTTCAAACCAAACTGTTTATAATGTCAGGCACTGAATTTCGTAGAAAACTGAACACTCGTTCTTTCGTATTTAGCGTTAGTGGCTGGCTGAGCTGAAATTTTTAAGAATATGCATTAAAAAAAACAAAAAAAAAAACACTACCATATTAGCGTTATCAGCAAATAACCTCATCTACTCATATGTATTATGAGTAGACTTCAGATAAACTCATATGTATTACGAGTTTGTCTGAAACTCGAGTTTCGAGGAGGGTAGGGGGGTACCTTGCCGCCCTCCATTAAGATCGACTAACTTAGCCACAAGTGTTGTTGTTGTTCCAGTTTTCTTGTTGTTGTTGCTGGTGTTGTTGTTGTTTGCTCCGTGTCTGTAAATTGTGTGTGTGCTCTGAGGTCGACTTTCTGTTTTGAACAAAAAACCAGAGTTTCCGGGAGAAAATAAAAATCATGGTATCCTCGCCTGAGATCTGAATAACTGAAACTAAGCCACGTTGTGAAAAAGGCCCATAAAAATTCCTCCCGTCATCGATAGGACACGAACTCAGATCTCTTCCACCCGTTGTGGGGAGGACGGCGATCCTACCAACTGCTACCCACGAGGGCGGCCAGGGAGTGAAAAAAAAAAAAAAAAAAAAAACCAATAATTCCTCGCGCCGTTGACGCAATTCGAACCTGGGCGTTTTCCTCGCGGTGGGTGAAGGACAAGGATTATACACAGTGTGCTACACGTGAGAACGTGAAATACGCAGACAGTCACTTTGATAAATTTTCCTTAGTGTGCTGTAATACGTCCTCATCTGTTGTAAAAGTTTAGATAAATCCTTTCTTGGGCTGTGCAGCAAAATTTTCCGAATCAATCACATAAATTCTCTCTGGAGTTCTTAATTAATGATCGTCTGCCAGCATAATCGTTCCTCTCATCCAAAACAGCTCTCTCAGATTGTTCCATTAACATTTAACACTGTTTGGTTTGTTGGTCCATCACTCAGCCGAAGTGTTGTTGTTGTTGTTGGTATCTTTTCAGTTGTTCAATTGTTTCTATTCAATTGGTTCTTTTACCAGACACAATTGAATTCCAACTTCTGTTGTATTTCTTAACAATAAACACTTTTTGCTCAGTAATGTACGCTGCCATTTTCTTCATGTCAGCTAGAAAGTATTCAACGTTGCCAGCTAAATCTGAGACCTCTAAACCTTTCTCTACAGCAATGGTTTTCAAAGTGTGTTCCACAGAACCCTGGGATTTCCCGAAGTTATCTCAAGGGTTCCACAACTGTTTTGTTATTGATTTTTTATTAATTTCTGCAATAGTATTATTATATTTTTTAGTATATTGAGGTTCCGCAAAGGACGCAAAAAACGGATTTCGCAAAAGGTTCCGCTGCCAAAAAAAAAATTGAAAAAACACTGCTCTACAGAGTAATGATGATGTTGATACGAAAAATATGAAGTACGCGAAACTGCAAAGAAAAGGAGGAATAAAAAACAGAAAGAAAAAATAGCCTGTACATCATTCGAAATATCTTTTATCAGGAATCGAGTTTATAATGTTAACAATAATTAATTTTTTCAATTCCGAAATTAGACCTGAGTAATTAATAGGATTGCTTCCGGCCGACTTATGAAGTCGGCAATGTAGTACTATGATGCAGCAGTGGATCTCACTGAGAGTTTCAACTAATTTAGTAAGATGTTATACAAGGCCAATGCTAGCTTCAGACGAGTCCCATGATGCCCTGAGATAGGTACCCCAAGCGATAGCCCTTAATGTTAGCCGTAAATATTTAATGTTGAATATCAGTAACCTGTGATATATTTGTATTACATAATGCTTAGTTCCTATCGATAAAAAAAGAGGGTATTTTGAGTTACTCTACTCTCACCCAGTATTTTAGGTTGGTTTGCATGCTCGTGAGAGGAAAACCACAACTTCCAAGAAAGAGAGAGAGAGAGGGGGGGGGGGGGAATGTGCTTGGGATTGGCCTGCACAACCTCGAGAAAAAATAAAATAAAATCTTTATAGAAACTTACAAAGTAATAAAATTTCTAATCCTATAATTCGCCTTACGGAGAGGGCGTTGTTCTTTCTTACACCGGTTACCAGTCGATGATGCTACTGAACCAGATATTTTCCAAACAGTGACGAGTGGCGATTCAGATTCTGAAGCCTGTATTGAGTTTCTATGCCCCTCTTAATAAATTAATGTATAGTTTTGCTTTGTGGATAATAAAATTCGTATTGCGTATATTATTATTATTATTATTATTATTATTACAAACTTATTTTCTTTGTTATGCTTTCAATTTCGAGTTTTGTTATCTCCAAAAAAATTCACACATAAACATCAAACACGCAGGTTAAGAACTAGTCAGTCTAAAAGTCTATACATTTTGTTAATAGTTTAGTATCCGGTTACTGGAGTGTACAAATTTCACAAAATTCTACACCCCAGTAATCGGAGCTCTCAGCGTGCAAGAGCATTTTGTAGCATGAGTAACGCAGAACACGAAAGCTATCCCAGACGGATGGGTCGTGGAGAATCGTGAGTACCAATGAATGTAACTCCAACTAACTTTTTGCTCGCACCACCGCATCGATTCACTTGGAAGGCAATGGAGAGCAATGGCTTTCTCGCAAGGATACATTAAAGAATGCTGCTAAACCGTTTGTAAAATCTCATTAAACGGACCTAATATTGATTTGTAATACAATTTTACGAATGGCATAAGGTTCGTTCTAAACCCGGAACTGATGTGAATTCATAATACTGTATATGACACTATGTAATACGACTAATGGTGCACGCTACACATTATTTTAAATAATTTGTGTACAGGACATCGAGTAGGGTAAAGAGAAAGGATGTGGAGGAGAAATTAAAATTGGAAAAGAAAGGTTAGTCCAATAAGGATGTTTTCTCCGAGGCCTGTGTCGGTTCCCAACACCCATGGCGGATGTTTCTTTTTGTTTTTTAATATGTCATCCAAATACTGATATCGTGTATATTTTACTGGAAATTAATCAAAATAATCATAATAAAAAATTAAAATTAATCACTGCGCGATAGCATAGTGGTATCGTCACCGTCCTCCCCACACCGGGTGGAAAAGGCCCTGGTTCGAATCCCGTCGATGACGCGAGGAACTTCAGTGGGCTTTTTTCACTCCGTGGCTGAGTTAGTAAGTCTGAGGTGTAGATAGCAAGGTTTCCCAACCCCCCCCCCAGAAACTGGGGGTTTTCGTCCAGAAAACAGGCAAATCGACCAGAGAACACACTCAATTTACAGACAAATTAAATATGGGCAGAAGTAATCATTTACAGGGGACCCTAATATCATATTTTTTTTTTTTTTTTTTTTACAAGAACACACGCATTAGCGAAAATAAATCCAATCACGCTGTTATACTGTTCATATTACATATTTAATTAATATCAGCCATCTAAACCCATAAGAATATTTAATTCAATCGCTATAAAAACATTTTTCTCTCAAACAGGAATAAACTTTCATTAGCACTCAAGGGTAATGAAAAGGGCAGTGAGTGTGCAAAAGTATTAGACTTAAAAATTCATCCTATTAGTGAGGATCATTCAAGCAACAAACACCGAAAGCGCTAAGGATAACAAATACCCAGGCGTCCATTCAAGCTAGTTTTCCGCTTTTTCTTTACTTGTTGATTTATAGCTTAGATGAGCATTTGTTGATGCGAGCCTTCTGTTGTTTACATACTGGTGATAAGAATTTACAGAATTTCTTATCTTCCCTTCCATAACAGTACGAAGGAAACTCTTAGCTATTTAGTTACATTCCCGCCAGTTAAGCAACCATTACAAACTTTGTGCGTCCCGCTTATTGAAGGCGTTTCCCACAATGATGCTCTCTCTATTGACAGTAATTACATTCTGAAATTCTTATCATCCTTCAAGTAAACACGGACGAGAATTTTTACTCGGGCTAGTTTAATTTTTCCAATTGTTTCTCCTAAGTTGTCAATCACTCTTACTACGCATTACTTCGCAGACAGAGCCTTGTTCAGGAGTTATTATTTGATGGATTCCACCAATGTCGTAACTAGAAAATGTGGCCCCAATGCAAAGTACAGTAAAGTGTAAAGTGTGTTTAGGGTCAAACGGCACCAGGGGTTTCCCCCATCTCCGCGTAGTATACATTGTGGGTGTGAAACAGAACACTGTCAATGCCAGAGGTTTAAAAGTGTATGGATTTTGTATATGTGTAGTGTCGTGTACCGTTGTTCATCTGGTCAATTAGCCGTTGGACTCCTATTGGGGCCCACCGTTGCCCACATTTGGCTCTGTGTAGGCAAACCAGGTACACCAGTATATTAAATGGTACTCTGGCAGGCCCTGTCACCTAATTTCCTGTGATTTCAGTGGCTAGGGCCTATATGAAAAAAACGGAGAATTACGCTAGGATTTTGCTAGGCCGAAAAGGTCGCGAGCGATTTGAATTTGGATATTTCTAATTTCCACTGTGTGGGACGTATGCTTGTGTGAAGGTAGAGTGGGGGAGAGAGACTGAAGGCTGGGGGGAAAAGTCAGAAATATGAGGACAATAGAGAAGGCATACCTATGAGTGGCCTATGGGACAGCCCATGCCCCACGGGGAGGAGAAAGTATAGTGTGGCCCCCGTAAAAATATCTGTTTTGGTAAAAAAAAAAATATTGTTAAAAACAAATCCTTATAAATTGCCTTTGAACAGCAGCAGCAGCTATGCTAATACCATTTCAATCTGTTCAATGCAGTTTCGCTTGTGCTGTGCAGCTAGCTAACAATAAACATGCTTCGTGTGAAAAAAAATATTGTTCCCGGATATAGTAAATTTTATCATAACATAACTATCCTTTGAACAATAATATTAATACGATCACAACAGACCAAAGGTTTTGCAGCCCTCGCGTCTAGCACCATCGGTTACCATCGCCATCTTTCTACACGGTGTGGAAAAGGCCCGGCTATGAATCCGTACCGATGAGAAGGAATTCTGATCAGTTTTTTTTTTTTTTTTTTTCACGACGTGGCTGAGGTTCACGGACGTGGTTTCGGGCGAGGGTTGCATGGTTTTATCTTCTCCAGAAAACTAGGGTTTTTCATCCAACAAACAAGCAAATTGACCGAAGAATGCTGAACTTTGTTACAGACTGTCTAAATTGCTGTGCAATAATAGCATGCACTGAAATTTTTCCAATATAATATTCAACAATCCCACTCCCCTGTAAAGCCCGTTAATTCTTTCCCAACTCATCCTGCTGCTGGCAAATGTGAACAATTTACCTACTGATCGACATCTTGCATTTATAGCGCAAATGTTTTGAATATGTCCACGTTCAGTAAGTGAACTTTCTTGTAATCATTAATATGTATAAATTGAATATATTTTAAAATATTTTTAACAAACTCTTTTAAAATTATTTTAAAAAGATCAAAGAATGGTCGCATCTGCCAAGCACGGCTGAGTATATTGTAATTAGACGTAGAAAAAATGGTATCGTTTGCAGAAAATGGAGTTTCTAAATTATCAAGTGTAAAAGCATATCATTTAGAAAGTTTGCAAGTATTATGCATGCACGTATGTGTGCAGATATAAAAGTTATTTATTTATTATTATTATTATTGTTATTATTGTTATTATTTATTATGAAATAAAGCGTTTATATTTTCCAAACACCAATGCTGGAAGATGTTATCAGAAAGATATCTGTAATCGTTGGTGCCTGGAAAACCATATTATCGATACTGATATATTTCTAGTCGGTATTATTTGCCCAACATCACACTATTAGTAGCTATAAAATGGACTATAACTTTGTCCTACATATTTCTGTTAGCTCAAATATTGTTTTTGTGTAATGCCGATATTTTACCATTGTAAGTTTTGTTATCGGTGTTACTGGAACTAAGTCAAAGCTCTTTGTATCACTGCTGATAAAGTAATTTTCAGATTTGTGTTATAGATTACTTACTCTGCATTCCATTTCTGTTAATATTGTGTAACGAATTGCTGAGTTTTGACATTTGTTCTTTGGTACTCGCTTGAAGAGAGCTTTTTCCTGACTTTTTTTTTCACCGTTATGCATAATGCATAATGTATTTCTCGACTTGGAGGGCTGCCCGTGGTTATGATTTCCCCCCCCCCACAATTCCTTCTAAAATGCTCTGATATGCACAAGAGAGAGAGAGAGAGAAAGGAGGGCATGTACTCGTTTCAGTCCCCTACTAAAGTTTGAGAATACTTACCGTCACGGACAGGCCTGAAGAGATGGGGAGGGATTAAGGGATCTGCAGTACCCCGGGCTCATAATTCTTTAAGTTTCCCAGCCTAGACCATAATATTACATTAAATAATTAAATTAATTTCTAA
The DNA here is from genome assembly GCF_048544385.1 of Mastigoproctus giganteus. Classification (NCBI taxonomy): domain Eukaryota; kingdom Metazoa; phylum Arthropoda; class Arachnida; order Uropygi; family Thelyphonidae; genus Mastigoproctus; species Mastigoproctus giganteus. Next base: position 64,426,768 of record NC_143581.1, read on the forward strand.
TAATCGGCAAAAAATTCTACAAACTTAATAAAATTGTTTCTATTTTATTGATTTTTTTTACATGGTAGAATTAATTGCGCTTTAACCCTCACATCTGCATGTGTGAAAACACAAGTGAATGGGCATATTTGAATGTTCAATAATCTATAATTTCAATAAGCAAAATAAAATTTTAAAAAATTGATACTGGAGGGATTCGATCCGATGTTATCAATACTAAAGATTAAGCCCTGTCGATGGATCTTTCTTGGACATAATCGATTATGCTCTTTTGTGTGTGTTCACTAGTGAAACACACACACAAAAGGGAGGCCGCCATGCACTTTTGACCAGAGCCCATGTTAGCTCTCGACGCTCTTGTTCAAAGCTCCTATTACGTGACTGAGTTATTTGGTCGCATAGTAGACCCTCCCCCAAAAAAATCAACTCCACCCCTTAGAACATGGCGTTTCTATAATTTTTAAATCAGGTAGAGATCTGTAAATTAAATTAATTTAGTTATTAAATAATAATTTAGAAAAAAATTATTGAAAATCAGAGGTGCATTTCTGACATTTAGTCATAGGTACCAAAAATCCTGGTTGTGATAGTCTTATACATTAAGAAAAATTAAAAAAGGTAACTTATCCGGCAATAAAGGTGAGCTGTGTTGACGGTGCATAGGATAAATGAAAGAGGGTGGAGGGGGAGACGAGATAAAGATGACCTACTAGCTCAAGTAACTAGTGATATCACCCTCTGGAATGCGTACGTCGATAAAGTTATCAGATTCAGCAAATACACACCACATTCCACAATAGCAGCACAAAAGGTAGTGACAAAAGTAACGAGTGTGAAGAAGGTTATAAGTCGGTCAATGCATCCAGTGTCATTTATCTTTACTTTCATGCGGATTTGTTAAAGTCAAATAAAAAATACTTTGTTGAATTTGTTCTTACGATAAGCATAAGTATTTTGTGACGCCTGGTTGACACTTTAAAAGAAATATTATTCTTTTAATTGTTCCGCAGTAAATTTATTCCTCAAAAGAATCTATTTCAAATATATATATATATATATATATATATATATATATTTTTTTTTTTTTCAGGCACCGATAATGTAATTCTTCTTAAAATTTTTGTCTACATCTACGATGACTATGCTGAATAGTATTTTGGGATTTGCTCTGTCATTTTAGTTACGTATTTGTTTATTAATGAACGGGTAGGCTGCGTGTGGTGTTTTCAATACAGTGGTATAAAACACTAGTGATGAAAATGTCTTTGTCGGATTCAGAATTACAAGCTTTAAAATATAAACAGATATCTTATACAAACTGGAACATTCCTTGGATTGGAAAAATTTAGACACATAAGAAAATTGAATAACGATTCGTGAAATTACACTAGTTCCACAATTACGCAAAAAACACCTGTTTCCATGAAGAAACATAATTCTTCAAATTCTAAACCTCAAGCAAGAGCAGTAATGTGTAAATTAATAGGACCGCGATAATGTGAAATTAGTGTTTTATTCTAAATCTGTAATTATAAATGCAGAATTTTTATTTACTTATGCACAATATTAATTTTTGAGAGTTAACTGGTTGGAATGCAGATTATTAAGCTCCGAGGCAAACCTTAAGCTCTTCTACCGCGTCTGATCCTGTGCCCAGGTGAAGTATAAACCTAAACAGGACATAACTTTTTTCGCTCTTAGGCTTATGAACCAAGAGATCAACTCAATAAAAGAAATATTTGCATCATCTAAGCTTCGGACAGCAAAATGATGTATGTGTGTGTGGACGCGCGCGCGTGATGAGCCAAAATATTATGACCACCTACCTAACAGCGTGATGGGCTGCCTTTCGCCGTGATAACTTCTTGGACCCAGCGTGGCATCGACTCCACGGAATATGTCCTCAGGCATCTTGAACCAGCTGGACAAAACGTCGTCCAGGAGTTTGGTAACGATGCACTGGCGTGGAATGGCGAATACCACGTTTCACCGCATTCCACAAATGATCGATGGGATTGATGTCGGAAGAATCTGGAGACCAGAGGAGCACGCGAAATGCTTGTAAATAATCCTAGAACCATTCCTGCACAATGCGGGCTTTGTGACAGAGGGCATTATCTTGTTGAAAGAGTCCAGTTCCATCTGGATAAACTGTCACTATGTTGGACAGCCCTCGTGGGTAGCACAGTTGGTAGAACCGCCGTCTTCCCCACATGGGGTGGAAAAGACCTGAGTTCGAGTTCCGTCGATAATATATGGAATTGTTATGGGCCTTTTTCACAACGTGACTGAGTTAGTCGGTCTCAGGCGAAAGTAGCATGGTTTTTTCTCCCGGAAACTCGAGTTTTTCATGAAGAAAACTGAAAAATCGACAGAACACACAGTATATATGGAGCAATATATACGTCTTAGTCGCTAATTCTCCTAAGTCTTATTACAATATATAGATTCCGTTAGAATGTGTATACGTGCATTGCTGATTGAGGGGTCCATTTACCCTGACAGCTACATTTTGTTATTAAATATATTACTGGATATATAAAATATTAATCTCCTTAAACAAGTCAACAACTATGTTTCTTAATATTTCTATATAATATAAGAATATGATATTTTATTAAACAAAAGTTTATTCTCTTTTAGATAACGTTCTGTAAGCATCCCTCATGTGTTTTGCATAAAAATAAAAGATACAAATTGCATGTTCAAATTTTTGCTTGTCATTTTCGTGAACAGAGCAACAGTTTTAGCCAAAAGTTTCTTATTTTATGCGTTACCCCACAATAATATAAATAAAATAAAATAAAATAAAAAATTTTAAACTTGTGTTGTTTTTCAATTGGACAATTTTCATGTAAAAACTGCATCGCGTGTCCACTCCTGTGTTAATTTTCCATGGAGTTTTGATTTCGTCAGCTTTGCTGGCCCCGAGATTTCGCTTGTTTAAGTAAATAAATAAATAATGAATAAAATAAATAAAAATAATACATAAATATTTTTATTTTTGAAACAGCAAAACTGCTGTTATTATGATATAACAAAACTGCTGTTGTTAGGATGTAGATTTGCTTGAGCATGTACAGAGAAGGGCAACAAGATTGGTGAGGGGAATGAAGGGATCCTCTTACCAAGAGAGGCTTAAGTTCTGCAAATTGCAGCGGCTAGAGACTAGGCACCTGCGAGGTGATCTGATTGAGGTGTATAAGGCCTTGAATGGGTTGAGCACACTGAATTCTGATGGGATTTTTTTACTTGCTCAGATTACGAACCTAAGGGGGCATAAATTCAAATTGAGGAAAGACAGTTGTAGAATAGATGTGCGGAAATTTTCCTTTAGCCAGCGGGGTGGTTAATTGCTGGAACAAACTTCCATCTGTCGTTGTGGAAGTTGATAGTTTAAATAAATTCAAGAAGGAACTAGACAAACTTTTATAGGGAATGGTTGTGTAAATTTTTTTTTTTTTTTTTTTGGCTGATGCTACATAAGCTCATATGCTTGCTTTCTTGCATCACATGCCTCTATTACTATTACTATTAAAGGAATTCTTCAAACAGGCCTCTGAGGTTGGGTATATTCATACTAAAAACTACAGTATTAAAGGAATTATTTGTTCTTATTATTTACCATAGTGTGGCATAAAGAATAATAATATTTTAAAGTACACCCTACCAAAGTAAAAAAAAAAAGCTGATTGATAACTAACGTATACTATGTACAACACGCCTACTGCCATACCTTTTTTGTCGCGCCCGCTACATTATGATCAAAAATTGGAGGAGATCATGGGCACCGATAGCATGGTGCAAGGTGGTGCAGGTGCACCATCTTTGGATTTCGAATTAATACACAATTTTTAATATTTTCATTAATTTATTGAAACATAAGATATTGCATGTATTCGAAATTTGGTGAACAAAAAATTTATTCCCACATGCACCACCTTGCAGAATATCCTGCCGGCGCCGATGGAGAAGATTATTACCTTTTGAAAATAAGCGTTAAAATTAAAGATATATACGTGAGATAGATCTTTAATTTTAACTTTTATAAACATTAAAGAAATATTTATAAAGTGAGAATGGGTCAGCAATGGCTCAGTTGCCAGACCTTCAATCTGACCTAGCTATTTGCTGATTAAAAATATTTGATACAGGTCATGTTGACCGCTTCAAGGCTTCTAGAATATATACATCTCAGTGTCACTTAGGCCGATGCTTAACTGATAAGAACCATATGTTTAAATTAGCCTTATCTAAATCTTATGTTTAAATTATATAAACATTATCATATATTTAAGTGCCATTACTGTACCTAACTTCTGACCGTGCAACATTTCTTCCAGGACACTCTTGTTCTGGTCCACTGCATAAAAAGCTTAAAGTCTGTTCCGGTTATTCGTTTCTCCTGGTGTGTGACTTGGTCTCGCACGAAAGGAGTGGTGCCTCAGCTGTCTCACATTTTCAAACTAGTTGAAATAAAGACAGTAGGACAGTATTTTCTCTCCCATAGATCCTCAATAACAAATCAAGCAGCATCTCAAAAATATGACATGCTGTATATACCGACGTATAAGTGGGCTTCTGTTTTTTGCTATGGGAATTCTAGTTTAATCATATATTCGCAGCATGTGTCGGCACCCCCCCCACACTTTTGCAATCATCTTTCGCATCTCACATAATTAGTAATACAGTAAAATCAATTTTTTCACATTTTCTTCCAGTTATTTTTGCTCTTTTAAAAGTTTACTTTATAACATGTTGAACTTCACAGTAAATTGTAAAGAAAGCAGTAAATGTGTATTTGTACATGACCGGGTTCCTCTATGTAGAAGATCATGAAACCAAAACCCACAGGCACTGGTGGTGAAGTGACTGCTTTTATTGATGCTATACGTGTTACACGAGAGGAGCTGATTGTGTAACAGGCCCAGTTTTATACAGTGTCTGATAAGTGACTTCCAAATTTTAAATTATTGTAAATTCCTTATTTTTTAACCGATGATGAAACCAACATTAAGGTTTCATTGTTCCTTGAAGTATAGAAAATTAATGTTAGAAAATGCGGACGTGAGTTGAAAGTATAATCCAAAGACTACAGTCTGGTGTGGTATCACATCGTCCACACGCTGGACTTTTCATTCTGCGAGACACAATGAATGCCAAAAAATACCTCGAAATGTTGCAAGATCATGTATTGCCAATTATTTCACAGTGGAACAATAATAAAACTCTTAATTGTATGCAAGATGGAGCATTCCCTCCTTTTTTTTTACAAATGATGTTTGTACATGGTTGCATAATCATTTCCCAGAGCAATAGATTGGGAGATGTGGTATGCATGAATGGTCTGTCCGCAGCTCGGATCTGACGCATTGTAATTTTTTGTATGAGGGTGGGCCAAGGAAGAGATGTACCTTAGAAAAAAACGAGAAACTTGGAGCAACAATTGCTAATGTGCTCACAGACATTCCAATTAACATTTTGCAATCGTTGGTAATGAATGTACAAGTTCGTATAAGGAAATGTATCAAAAATGTTGGGGCACATGTGCAATTTTAAAATGCAGTGTCAAAAACCTAAATATATTATGAATCATTTAACATTAGTTTAATTAAAAACGGTTAAAACATAATGAAGCTACGATAATTTCAAAATAGGAAGTGACTTATCAGACACCATGTAGTACCACAATACATGTATTATACAGTAGTTGGATCCCTGTAAACAATACTTCAATATAGAAGGAACGTTGCTAACATACAGCAGCGTTTCCCAAACTGAGGGTCTGTATACCAGTTCCAGGGGGTCCGTTTCGCGGACCCTCTGGTCAAATTATTCGTTCTATGTATAGCAAATTGATAAGGGTCCGCAAACTTTTCTGATTTTTGAATGGGTCCGTAAACTGGTTTTGATTTTTGAAGGGGTCTGTAGATCTCAGTAGTTTGGGAACCACTGCCTTATATTGTATATCCTCAAGTGGCACCCTGAAGCGGCCGTCTTTTAGTGTTACGCATCGGCCACCAAGGTTATAACGATGATAGACCGTGCTCCATAACAGCGTCATTCTTCAATTGAATTTTTATGTTTAGTACTATATTTTGCAGCTAGCACTAACATCCAAATTGTTTAATAAAGTGTGGAATTTTGTGTATAATTCTTTGAGACACGTTTGTTTCATATCGCATCACATCTGGATCTAAATAGGCGTTAAATACAGTGAGAATGCTTTGAAGTATTCAATTGTTTGTGTTTGTTGCCTTAACTTTCTGAAAACAATGACATGAAAATAAAGCATGTTGGCAGCCATGTAATTAACTCAATTTTCTGGGACTTGGACGTATAGCTAAATTTCTTGAAAAGCGATAACGTTAGCGCATTTCCTTAGAAATTATTTCCTTGTTATGTCAGTTTTACACAAAAAAAAAAAGGTTTGAAACGGCATCTGTTTTCCTTGTTTATAAAGATTTCCTCAGTTGGTACTCACATGGAGGGATGTAAATCAGCAAGTTTTTTTTTTTTTCCTTGAATGTCTATTGTGATAAGTAACAGATTACTGTAATTTGTTTTCTTTGCATCAATGTTGTAAGAATAAGGTACCTTTACACCATTAAAAATTACTTAGAAGACAAACATGCGCATATGTAAGCATGAGACTTGGAAAAAGATATCCCACCAGATTGATTGGAATCTTGGAAACTTTTCAAGAAATAAGCTCACTGATCACAGACCGACAGCGTAGACACAAACGAAATACTTTCATATAAAAATCTTAAAGTTAGATAAATTTAGTGTGAAACGTTAAAGATAAAATGAAAAGAATTGGCAGTTGTGGACAATGTCATTTTTTGTCGCTTTCTGGGAAACCTGACTGAAATTGAGTTTATTTGTGGATTAGGAAAAATTAAGAATCCCAATTAAGATAATATGAAGAAATAGTCCGTATTTTAAAATTAACAGAACAAAATATTTTTCATGAATATTTTATTGTAAACAGTGTCGCCAAAGGCGAATATTTGATATAATAAGCATCCTGGCATGCAAATTCCGAGTATCAGTAGAAATCGATCTACCACCTTACAGAGCCGCATAATGCAAATTTTCGTGCCTATAAAAACACGGGTTGTGACTACATCACTTCATTCCCGTGTTTTGGCTTGCTCAGTGGGACAGCCACATCCCTAGTAACGAGGATAGCAAGCCATCGTCGTTTAGATGATTCTTTGAAATGGCAGGCCGTTGGGTGACTTGAAGCCGGGCAGAAGAGGTGGCACGTTGGCTTAATGTGTCACGCAGTGTCGTCCCGGCACTATGGAAGCAGTTTCAGGAGACGGGAACCATTACAAGAGGAGCTGCCCTAGGTCGCCTGGGGACTACGTCAACCACAACAGACCCGCTATCTGGCTCTAATAGCAATACGGAACCCTATGATGTCCTGTCAACTGTCTCTTGAGGTTTCTGTGGCCACAGGTGAAAACATTTCCAAATGCACTGTGTTAAGAAGGCTTAATTCAAGTGGACTCTATGCAAGGAAGCCAGTGGTTTGTATCGCATTAACCCCAAGCCACCGCAGAGATCGTCGAAACTGGTGCCATGAACAAGTGCCCTGAAAAATGGAGTACAGGTCTGTTCTCTGATTGGCCCCGTTTTAACCTACAAACAGACTCTATACGTTATTTCATCTGGAGACAATGAGGAATGGGGTACCATCCCTCCAACTTCAGAAAAAGGGACACTTACGGTGGAAGCGGTGTTCTCGTGTGTTCTCATAGGGTTCGAGAACACCGTTACCGCTTCCACCGTAACGGTGTTCTCGAACCCTATGTGCGTAATAATGATCAACAGCAGCATTCCTCTTCATATTTTTGTTAGGGGTACCACAACTGCGCAGAGGTATCGAGAACAGATTGTCGAACCCTATGTGCAACTTTTTAGGGGTGCGGTTGGCCCAGATTTTCTTTTCATGAACAACAACGCCACTGCACATAAAGCTCAAGTGGTGGAGGAACATCTTGAAACTGAAGATATCCAACGATTGCCATAGCCAGCACGATCGCCAGCCTCAAATCCGATCGAACGTGTGTAGGAAACCCTCGTAGATCGCATTGCATGCCGACAGCCAACTCCCCGGACACTTTTAGTTCAGACTTCAGCTCACTTGGTGAGCTCAAGTCTGCGCTGGTAAGAGAATGGGATTTGTTGCCACAGAATCTTATAGACATCCTTATATCGAGCATGGTTCACTGCTGTCAGGACTGCTTTGCCATTGGAGGGGATCATACGCTGTACTGATATGTGACCATAATTTCGAGCATCCTGTATCGAATTCTGTAATGTAATCATTTTGGTAATTCTTATACACTTATATGTCCCTTATACCTGTTAGTTTTTCGCTGTCTCCTCATATAATAATTTATTATGGTACATCACCATACCAAATTTTTCCCCCCTTAATCGCAAGCTTCACTAGTTACACCGCGTTTTATTATTATTATTATTATTATTATTATTAGCCATATGGTACAAGGAAGCCTGAGGCTTATGCTGCACCAGCCAAAAAAAAAAATTCCCGAGTTACCCTGAGAGAGAAGCAGAAGGTTTGTTTGTTATTTGGTTTTTAGGAGCATTAGCAACTAAGGCGATATTGTCCGGGAATATGTGATGGTCATTCCCTGAACTTTCCGCATCCTCCGCATTTGGTGGTCACGGGCTCGAACTCCGGTCTAATCAAGAAGCGTGTCCGGTCAGTTGTTCAGTTGTTCTGGGGATGCATAACAAGCAAAGGGGTGGGGTGAATTAAGTTTATTAACGGAACTATGAATGCAGAAATCTACACTGCTATCTTGGAGGAATGCATGAAACCCATTATTAGGGATCACCACCCAGATGTCCAAAACTGCATTTTTCAACAGGACTCAGCACCTTGTCACACAGCAAAATTGGTAAGTTTTATATTATTTAGATTTAATGATGAGTTTGTCTTCTTGTCTCACATACTTACACCAATGTTTTCCCTCGTTTTTCTCCCTTAAGGTGCAGTCATACCTCAGAAATGCCGACATTACAGTGTTGGACTGGTCCGGCCACATTTGAACCGTATTGAAAATTCTGGTACATAATGTCGTCTAAAATTGGTCAGAAGAAGCCAACAAGTGAGATTCAGCTGCAGGAGAGCATTGTAAGGGTGTGGTACCACGAAATTGGGCAACCGTATATCCAGAAGTTTATTAACTCTATGCTAGATCGTTGCAAGGCTGTAATTGCAGTTCGAGGAGGAACAACAAAATATTGAGGACTAATTTTGCTGATTTACAGTACATAATACTATTCCGTTAACTTGTCATTTCAGTTTTACACGTAAATGCAATAAAATGTATGTTTGGTTGTCATGATTGCCATTTGCATGATTTCTCACATTTCCATTAATTACGCATTTTACCCTTTGGGAAGATATTTATGGCAATTAGGTATATCAGGTGGAGTCTTTTTATTGGATTTCGTTCACAGAGATATATATCCCATCTAACAAATGCATTTCGAACATTTCTGCAACACACAATGTGGCGCAAAACATATTATTTGCAAAATTCACAAATGATGAAATTTTTTTTGTCCGCCATTGTAGTATTTAAGTTCCGACATGTTTAAAAGTTGGCAAATGACCGGCAGTCACAGTTCGTGTTAGTGTGCAAAGTGATGTGTTGTATTCTGGTTTTTTGCTCGTCGTAACAGCGAGATGTCTGTGATTGAACAGAGTACCAACATCAAATTTGGTGATATCAAAAAGTCTCCATCTGAAATGTTCACACAGAAGCTGTATGGTGCTGATACGAATAAGAGCAGAAACAAAAGTAACGTTAAAAGGTTATTGTTTTATTTATTTATTATTATTATTATTTTTTTTACAAATATAATTGTCACATAGAGATGTCATTAGAAGAAAAGTTCGAAAGGTCACAAGGAGACTGGATTTCGCTGCATGATGCGACTGAATGCCGGCTCATTGGTTAAACAGTACCCTGACTAAACATTGGATAACAACGTTAAAGATTTTGTTGCTTATGGGATCTCGCACTACCCAATTGTTTTCCTTTTCCAAGGATAAGGATAGAACAATTGCCGAAGGGTGTTATTTCAAAGATTCTGACGAAATGCAAGCTGCTGCGACGAAAACAAAGACTATGACACAAAATGGCATCCTGGATTGTTTCCAACAATTTACAATAGCTAGCAAAAATATATTGCACTCAAGGACATTGCTTTGAAGTAAACCTTGTTTGAAGGTACGCGCAGTGGCTCATTTTTAAAGAAAAAAATCATTCTGAAAACTTTTTGAACGTACTATGTAATCTGAGCCGTACGAACGCTGGGTGATGCACTTCCTTTAGGGGCGTCAGTGACGAGAGACAGCTCCTCCCCCCAAAAAAGTCCCTAACTAAGTAAACGAGCCAGCACACGCATTTAGAGACATTTAAATCCCACTGGGCGTCCTCTGCACTCAGGAACTTTAAGGAGAGGCCCTCTATTTCATAATTAATATTTGTAACTTCGTTTGTAGAGAGCTCTCTATTGTGTTAACGAGCATGCATTTTTTTTTTTTTTTAATTTCCAATGAACTTATTTCTAATAATCATAATAAACATTAAAACTTGTGTATATACAAGGTGCCGATAAAAGATTGAATGGTTTCATTCAGGGGCTTGGAGCATCCAAGGAAGAGTGAACCAAGGAGTTCGGACCGCCCTCCCCCAAAACCAAATAGAAATATCATTTTATTTCCAATAGTTCGACGTTGCCTTAAATTCCTCAAAGAAAATTATGTTGGATTCCTCCCCGCTTAACTTTTTTTTTTCTCCTCTTGAAATCTAATTATCAGGTTTGTAAACAGCCTACTGAGAATTCTCGTCAGTAAACTGAATCTTATCTGTTATTGTATTACAGAGCATCACATTAATTAAAATTTGTGTTTCCTAAGCAGTGTTTGCGTTCATAATAAAGCCCTTGAAAGGACTGACGTAAAGGGGAAATTACGCCACTTTTACTTTTGTTCTCGTCTTCGGTAAGTCCAGCTGCCGTTTCATCACGGAATGGCCTCACTACATCATTTATCTTCCTTTTTTTGGGGGGGGGGGGGAGTTGAATGGACAATCGTGAATGCAAGTGTAGGTGTAGGGGTAGATAACAACTGTGACAAGAACGTGCTCCCTGATATGCTAGGTTTTTAACAGCGAAGGATAAAACTGGCTGACGTAACTGTTGATGCATACTTTACATCGTAGAAATAGCTACTCAGAAATCGTATGGGAGTTTTGGTGAGTAATTTCCGTTGCAGAGTTGAAAAAAAAAAAAAAAAAAAACCTCGGGTTATTGTAATCTGTGGGAGGTTAAGAATGACATTCTTCTCTCCTCCTCTCCTTGGAGGGATGGGGACAATAGTATTCATTGCAGGAGGGTAAGGTCCCACCTTATCGTTTTCTATGAGTAAGTTCTTCAAATATTCCAAATACTAGCGTAGTCTGAGATTTGTGAATAATCATTACACAAGCCATTATCTCATCACTCTTGCGCCCTTACAACCTACTGAATAGCTACCAAGGACGGTACATAAGTATTCATCACGCATTTGGCTTTAGGGTGTAGTACAGGTGAAGTAATTACTACAAAGAATTTTGCACTTACTTAACAAAGCCACCCGAGTTCAAGGTAAATGTTATTAACATAAATTGTTTCATATGGGATGGAAGCTATTTTTCCGAACTTCCGGAACTGGAAGTGATTCTGACATAGTACTCGCATACAGCTACTCACAGCATTTATGCTTGAGAAGTTAACATCTTTCGACCTCAATTTAATCAAAAGCAATTCTGAAATGCTTACAGTAGACGGTTGTTTAGAATACGTGCCGTGCACCTAAGGCCATCAGGCGTCGCTATATCGTGTTTATATATTGCTTGCATTTTATATAGTTGTATAGTTGGTTTGTCGAAAAATAATAAATAAATCGAAACTGGATAAAACGAAATACTAGAAAATTTAGCAGATACAACTCTGTGTGTGTGTAGGAATCCGAAATTTTGAAATGTTGCTACTGAAAACATAAACACTGCATAGAAATGATGGTACAAAGGAAATTCGAAAAACTAGATCAAGTTGATGTCATGTGGTTTTGATAAACGAGGGCACAGAATGCTATGATTAACGATCCAATGATCCGAGACGCAAGAGCTTGTAAACACGTTAGACATCCCTGATTTTAATCAAAGCAATGGCTGGTTGGAGGCGACGGAATAGCAAGAAGATTCGTCTTACATAAATTGTAAAGCGAAGAGTAATGTTCATCGGGTCGGTGCATCTGAATGAACGCATAATTGGTTGTCCACTTTACTGTGATATACAATGAATGAACGATGCTGATAAGGCTGGTGAATTCTATATAAAAAGAAAGAAAGAAAAGGACCACATTAAAATTAGGAACAACATGACTGACATGATTGATTTAGCTTTTAACATAATTTTTGAAAATTGTAATATCTCTGTGATTAATTATATATTGTAACATATAATTATCAAAGAGATAAATGTAATATCTACTCCCAACAGCATGGTCTGATAATGGGAATCGGTAAGGTCATCTTAAATGTCATCTTAAATGTACGGTGGTTTGGGCGATAAGCTTAATAAAATATATTAATTTCACGTGGTATAAGAGTGGTTTTTAAATACAGTAATTAATCTACATGGATAATTTTATTATTTAGAAATGCGATAAGAAGAGGAGGAAGATGCAATGATAGCAACAGTTACTTTCTTGTGAGATCTTGTCCAATTGTGTTAAGGCCACATGCATAAAGCTAAACAGCATCTACAAATCAGAGCTTTCTGATTGGCGCCGAATACCCTTAGTTGTAGCCGAGTAGTCAGGAGCGGGAGTGCACACGCTCTTTGAGTAGACCGGGGTTCAAGCCTCTGACTGCTAAATACGGTCGATCTGCCAACCCGCAGTGGACCAGTGTGGCAGATTATGGTCCACTTCCCTTAGCATGAATTGTTGAGGAGGCTTCTATCCTGCAGTGGGTTGATAATGGCTGCAGTTTTTTTATCCTTAGTTGGCATAATGGCATTCAGCGCTCTGGGCGAGTCATTAGAGGTGCACTAATAAGTTTGGATAAGCTCATGAAAAAGCAAAATGTTGTTTTAATAAAACACTTCCTTAATAAAGTTTTTTTTCAAGCAACTGTCATCAGTCGTAGCTATTCTGCCCTTCATATAAAGTTTTTGTATTTTTACTTAGATTAAGTAATTTTATCTAAGTTTGTTCTGAATTTGTGGCGTCCCTGAATTTGGCGCCCTAAGCAATCACCTACTTTTGGCCATTAGGTAGGTCCCTGGATGTCATGACTTGTACAAACGTCTGAAAATCGAGATCTTTTCATATACGGTACATAAAATTGGAGAACTAGGCAATTGTGTATGCCATCTTCAAGTATCATCTTTACTCTTACATTACTCCATTCTGATGCATGACCTACCCCCCAGGGAGAAAACTTCAATAATGATATTGATTAATAGTTTGAGCTGTATTTAGCTACCAATAAATTTAAAATAAGAAAGGAAAAGTGCTAATTTTACCAACGCATTAATTTTGATATGTTCAAAGCCGATTGCCCAGATAATATCCAGATTTATTTTTATTTTTTTCAAAAAATGTGACCTGGTCTCTGATACTCAATGGTTATCTTGAGGAAGTTATATATCCTGAGGTTAATTCAAGTAAAGATTTTGTTCACCCTATGAATTGTTCGGTTAACTGTAGCTTGATTAACACGGTGATGACCGTTATCTACAGAACAGCTTAAACTACTGTTTAAGAAGAAAAGAAGTGGAGTTAGCTCCTGTAAATATAAATTTCATGAGAGAAAAAACCAATTTTTATGAGTTGAATTTAAATGTGATGGATGAAATCGAATCATATTGACTGTGGGACTACTGAATTATTGAAGTTAGTACGTAGTGCTTACCTTTCAGGCGTGTTAACAAATAATAATAATTCGTGATTTATAACAAAAAAAAAAAAAAAAAAAAAGGAGCAAAAAGCAACGACTTTTATGCGAACCGAGAAAATTTCGTTTTTGCCCATTCACCATACTGTCCATTCATTCTTGCAATCAGCCACAGCAACAACATGATATTCACTGGCTTCAATACAATATACAGTATATGGAAAGCCTATATGATATGTATGAAAAAAAGAAATAAGTGCAGGATTTATATTGATCTAATGTTAATAAAATTTGGACACCCTCCACACATTGTTCTGAAAGATGGAAAATATAAAGTTCCATAAAAATTCATCTACTGAGTCGAGTTATTACATGCGGACGGATAGACAAAGAAATAATTTCCAGATTTCTATCCAAAGAAGTAATCGCCAATTTCAATTAAATTCAGGCCGGTTCCACAAATCTTTCTGAGAAAAAAACAAAAAAAAAAAAAAAACAAGCTAAATGTAAAATTTCATGAAAATCCATTCACCAGGTATCGAGTTTCTGGTCCATTCATCAGGAATTGACGGACACCGTGAAGACAATAAGTGCTTTAAGCATATATGTTAAAGCGCCTAAAACTGAATAAATCATAAACATACCTCAATTGCCAAGATAAATTATAATTAATTAAAATGCTTTATTATCGTATGAAGGTATTGCATAGGAATGCTTTCACGGAAGAACTGCTGCATTTCGAACCCACAAAAAGTCAGTGCTCAGCGACGATTAGAATGGTACTGTTCTTGCAGAAACTGGTCATTTGAGAAGTGGAAATCCGTTATCTGGAATTACGAATAACCGTATACGCCGTTTCGATCTGAAGGAAGAATCCGGATCTGATAAAAGCAGGAAATATTTTCCATATGTTTTGCATCATCCGACTATGAAGTACAGTGGTGAAAGTATGATGGTGTGAAGGTGCTTTTCATGGTATGGCGTTGAGCCGCTAATTTTTGTAGACGATACAATGACTGGATTGTCCTTTCGCGAATGGTATTTTATGGCGATGAGCAGTGACATTAAGCGCAACGAGTCTTGTATGTGGTTGTGAAAGGAACAGAGTGCTAATATTGGCTGGCTGAGATCTCCGATCCTAACCCTGTGAGCATCTGTGTGGATGAACTGGAGTAGCGTGTTCGAAAATGACCATGGAAGCTAACTTCACGAGATGCTTTAAAATATTTCGTGAGAAATGGCCAATTGTCAGATTTAGGCAGTTTGAGACACAGGCGCATACATTTTTACAGGTCCTAAAAATAAGATAGCGGATGAGGATGCCCCGGACCAACAGGATTACAATACGATAAGTCGCTAGCTAACCTGAAAACAGCAAAAAAAAAAAAAAAAAAAAAAACCTAAACCAGCGGCAAATCTTAAGGAGAGGGAAATAATATAAAACAGATTATAATATGAAGTTGTTTTCGTTCCATATTTACATTTACGTAAATACAATTAATGCGGTACAACGTTCAGGGACGTCTTCGCTGTGCTTTCCCTCTAAATCCTATAATGTGTCCAATATTCTTAAGTTTAATCGAAGCATATTACTAGCTCCGAGCACAGACACGAAAGCACCTTGCTTTGCTGTAGCCGAGTGGTCAGGTCTTACTATTTCTCTAAAATAGTAACCCTCCATCCCTATCTATTGCAGAGAAGAATAATTTTAGTAGCTACAAAAAGTATAAAGTAAATGGATTGTTTTTTTTCATCGTGAAGAATATAAACTGCCGAAACATCATAATTGGATGCATTTATTGATAAGAAATTCATTGTCTGCATCCATACGTAAAATAATTTGCTTGAATAAACAGTAATTGGATTTATAGAAGGTGCATGACGTCATTATGACGCTCTTACAAAGAAAGCAGATAAGGAAGTCACTATGGATTTAGCTACCTGCTGCTTACTCCCGTAGTTAGGTGATGCGTTTTTACGCAACGTTAACTACAGGACATGTGAAAGTAATGCGACAAATATTTTGTGTGGTTCTTGGTAACTCCATCAAGCTGTAGAGAGCAGACAAGCATAAGCGGTTCTACAAACGTTCACTTATATTCTCAAGCCGAACGTGACAGTCATGCTTAGCTACTGCTGAGGTAGTAGTTTTGGACACTTTTCTCAAATTACCGGTTCCGTTTTGAATTTATACATTTTACAAATAAAACTAATTCTGGATCAAACTGCAACCTTCTAAGTGAGATTCCCTGCCTTCTCCTTACTAAATTAGTGTAATAACTACTTTTTGGGACTTAATAGTCTCAAAAAGTAATTTCACTGTTTTCAGCAAGTAAAACTAGCCAAAAGCAAAACACTGGGCGTTGTTTACTGTGAAGGATACATTGCACATCAGTTTTTATGTACATCATTTGAGTTTTAAATGCGTTGTTTTTCATTCAAATATAGAAACAGAGACATCCCCAATTCAAATGTGTTTCGACGGTGGTAAGCGACTCTACTTCATAAGGAATATTATATATTTTATTTGAATAAATAACAATATAAATGATATTGTGTTTTATACTTCGGGACAGCCACATAAAGCCAGAGGAGTTTACAAGATAAGACAGAATGCAATAACATTATCGTATAGAAATATACTTGTTCAAAATTGCAACTACTTATAAAAATTGTGAAGGTCGACTCGTGACCTTGTTTCTTTTTAACATACTCATGTGTAGCAGGAAAGGATGCCTGGCCCAGCTCCATCCGTTAATAATTGCTGTTTTTCTTTATTATTTTATATAACAGAATAAACGTTTACCACCATAACCGATTAAAAAAAGAACTATTTGCAAATTTATTAACATAATTTTTAGCTATTTTAGCAAAACTTCAAAATCAGTAAATGGATATAAATTAGCATTAGCATTAGCAGAGTCATATGATACAAGAAAGCAAGCTTATGCAGCATCAACCAAAAAAAAAAAAGAAAAACCCTCCCATGCCTATCCAGCTCAACCTTAAATTTATTTAGGCTATCAACTTCCACAACAAAAGATGGAAGTCTGTTCCACCAATCAACTACCCGCTAGCTAAAGGCAAATTTCCTATTCTACAACTGTCTTTCCACAATTTGAAACTGTGCCCCCTGAAGTTCTTAATCTGAGAAAGAGGAAGAATCCAATCAGCATTCAGCTTGCTCAACTCATTCAAGGCCTTATACACCTCAATCAGATCACCTCGCAGGTGCCTACTCTCCAGGTGCTGAAATTTGCAGAACTTGGCCTTTCTTGGTAAGAGCACCCCTTTGTTCCCCTCACCAATCTTGTTGCCCTTCGTTGTACTCGTTCTAGCAAGTCTACATCTTTTCTAAAACGAGGCCTCCAGATCTGAACACAGGTCTGGAGGCCTCATTTTAGTAGTCATTGCCTTGTATAACGGGATTATCACCTCCCTGTCCCTGCTTGCAAAATTCCTATATATTGACAAGACTCCATGACCTGTCCTGGCAGCCCGTCTGCACTGCTAAGAGAACTTCATATTTGACTGCACAATTACCCTTCACTCTTCTTCACTTTCCACTTCCCTGAGTGTAGTACCACACAGTTGGTACATTTCTCTTCAGTTATTGCTACCCATATGCAGTACTTTGCATTTGTCAATGTTAAACTTCAGTTGCCACTTCTCAGCCCATTTGTCTAACTTATCTAGATCCAGTTGGAGTAGCATATTGTCTTTAACAATCTTGCCAACCTTTGTATCATCTGCAAACCTGGACATTAAATCTGTTATACCTTCATCAATATCATTGATAAATATACAAAACAACAATGGGCCCAACACTGAAGCCTGAGGAACTCCACTAATAACATTTGCCCACGAAGAGTAATCAATTGATTACTACTCTCTGTCGTCTCCCACTCAACCATCCCTTTATCCATTGTAGCAACTTACCCTTAATGCCACACCTCTCCAATTTGTACAGCAGTCTTCCATGTGCAACAGTATAAAAAGCTTTCCTGAAATCCAAGTATATGATATCAAAATTATTTTTGGCATTCCGTTCCTTTGTAACCACATCATAGTATCAATTTGGTCAGACAAGACCTCCCTTTAACAAATCGATGCTGTGTCTTAACTATTACTGCAGTCTTGTCTAGATGATCCTGCAATGCTTCTTTAAGCAGTGATTCCATTATTTTCCCCGGAGTATAAGTTAAACTAAAAGTTCTACAGTTAGTTATTGTGTCACCTTTTGAACCCCCTTTATGAATTGGTGATACATTTTGCACACCTCCAGTCCATGGGGACATTCTCTGATTCAAGGAAGCTCTCATAATTATGGCTAAGGGTTTGCTTACTTCCATTGCTGCCTCCTTTAATATAACTGGATAGATCTCGTTCACTCCAGGTGCCATCCTAATGTTTCACTTCAACAATCTCTACTCCACTTTGCTCTCAGTTATTACAAAATTACTTAGCTCCCTGTTAGAGTTTGATAAACTTCTGGCATTCCCCTCATTGAATAACTCCTCATGTGTGAATGTAGATGCAAAATACTCATTCAGTTTATCAACTACCTGAGCATAATCATCAATAGTCAACCCATCTATGGTAAGTGGCCCAAAATGATTCATACGTTTCCTTCTAGAGTTTACATAAGTAAAGAACTCTGCTATCAAAACTAAAATTACTGTAGCACAGAGCGAAAACGGATACAAAAATAGATTGTGACAAGTTTAATAATAGGAAATATACATATATTAGATTAGATACATACAAACAAAAAGCTTTCGGTTGTGTGTGTCAACCTTCCTCAGTTTAACTGAGGAAGGTTGACACACACCCACACCCACACACACACCCACACCCACACACACACCCACACCCACACCCACACCCTTCTCATTTCACCCATCCACTCGCTCCAAATGATTGTCTAGTTCTGCCTTAAATTTATTTATGCTATCAACTTCTACAACGACATATGGAAGTTTGTTTCAGCAATCAACTACCCGCTGGCTAAAAGCAAACTTCCGCACATCTATCCTACAACTGTCTTTTCATAATTTGAATTTATGCCCTCTCAGGAGATTATTCTGAGCAAAAGGAAGAATCCCATCAACATTGAGCATGCTCAAACCATTCAAGGCTTTATATACCTCAATCAGATCACCTCGCTGGTGCGTAGTTTCCAGACACTGTAATTTGCAAAACTTAAGCCTTTCTTTGTAAGCACAATCCTTTGGTCTGTTCACTAATCTTGTTGCCCTTCTCTGTACTCGATCCAAAAGCTCTACATTCTTCTTAAAATGAGGCTTCCAGGCTGGTATACAGTATTCAAGGTGTGGCCTGGCCATTGCCATATACAAGGGTATAATCACCTCCTTATCCCTGCTAGAAAAGTTTCTGTATATCATTGACAAGACACCATGAGCTACTCTTGCAGACCGTCTACACTGCCGCTCAGAAAACTTCATATCTGCCTGTACAATTACCCACAGGTCCTTTTCACTCTCTACCATTGTCGGTGTAGTACCACACAGCTGATACGTTAATCTGGGGTTACTGCTTCCCATATGCAGGACTTTACATTTGTCAATGTTAAACCAGTTGCCACCTCTCAACTCACCTGCTCAACTTTTCTAGGTCCTGTTGCAGCAACGTATTGGTCATTAGTGTCATTATCAACCCTGCCGACCTTCGTATCGTCTGAAAACTTTGAAATTAAGCCCAGTGACGTAGGAACGCCTTGGCATTGGGGCAGGTGCCAAGGGCGCCGACAGGAGAAGGGCGCCACTGACAGACTACATCAGTACAGTGTCAAGCTATTTCGACACCCGAGGCTAGCTGACGAAATGGCGCCCCTCGATGATATCGAATCAAGATGACAGCACAGGGAGGGTGAAAATTAATTTTCACGCGGTGATTCAACCCTGCATGCATACATCTGAGTACATACTGCATAGCATCATAGATCTATTTGCTGTCGAAAATGTAACTTTCAAGGGATCAATCAGGCGATCGCTTCAACAGCGCATGCTCGAATGCATAGTAGTTCGCAATTCACGCGATGTGTACAAATTGAATAAGTTATAAAAGTATAGTGTTTTTGTGATTGCTATATAAACAGGTAATCGTGAATATTGTGATTTATAATTTAAATAAAACAATAAAGGCCAAATTAATTTCAGACGTGTCACCAAAGAAAAAAAGGTAGACATCAGTACCGCGTAGAAAGACAGCATAAAGATGAAATTAGAAAAACAAAAAAAAAACATTTCGCTAGTTTACAAAACTGACTTACAAAAGCTACTCCAAATCTCAAAGTGACAAAGAAAACGAACATGATTCGAATGAAGATGAAACAATTGATGATGCCATTGAAATGGAAGTCCAAGAAAAAGCTCAAACAGTTGAAGTTATTTTAAAAGAATTAGAAAGTGTGGACAATAACCAACAACAGTTGGCAGAAGAAAATGATGGCAGCAATAACATTAACATGGAACATGTAAGTCTGAATTTTAATGATCCGACCACATGGAACTTTAATACCCACAAAAACAGATATTTTATGGTGCAGTACGGTCCCGAACATATACAGTAGTCTTAAATACGTATCCTGTCACTAATGGCCGGTGTTTCAATAATTCGTGTAAATAAATTCGTGTAAAAAAAAAAAAAAAAAAAAGACAGGAAATGGTTATTTTATTGCAAAAACAAAGATGAAATATATTGTTTTTCGTGCCTCATTTGTATCTGGCACAAATAATGTTCCATTTTGCAGCTCAGATAGATTTAAGGATTGGAAACATCTAAATCCAAACGTTCTTTTTCACGAGAATTCATTACAACACATAAACAATTTCACAAAATGGAAATTATTAGAAAAGGTCTTCAAAAATTTGGACTAATTGACGACGCTGCACAAGCAGCACTAAGAGGCGAAATTTCGAAATGGCGTCATATATTGAAATGCATACTGTTCTGTGCTGAAAATAATTTGGCATTTCGTGGACATGCTAGTAATATCAATACTTAAGAAAAAAAATTGTGGCGTATTTTTAAACTTGATAAAATTTGTAAGCCAATTTTACGTTGGTATTAAAAATGTTCTGAAATCGCATATTAAACACCACACTAATGATCCGACCCAGAAATTCAGAATGAATTTACTAATTTGTTAGCAACAAAAGTACGAAATGAAATAATTTAAAATAACTAAATGCAACAAGCCTTAATATGTCAGGAGTAAGAGTTTTATCTCTATATAATATCGATGTGAATACACCATATATAACTCCGAGAGCTCACATCTAGTGAATATGTGCTTGGCACACCTAGGGTCCTGAGCTGGAAATCTTCATTCTTCTCTTTCTTGGTGATTCCCTTCTACTTCTCTCTCTGTCTCTGGGTAATTCAGAAAATTTTTTTTTTTTTTTTCCAGCATAAGCCTCAGGCTTCCTTGCACTGTATGGCTAATAATAATAGGAAAATTTTCGTTTCCATAAAACGAAGAAATAAAAAAATTTGAAAAACAATCGGTAAAGAATAAAATTCTATTTAGCGAATTCTAAAAAAAATTGTAAGGCGTCGCCTTCATCTTGTGGATGGCCCTGTCCTCTTTGGTTACGTGGCACGTCTTGGTTGGGTTGGTTCTCTTGCTCACTTCAAGGCGCCATCTTGTTTCCTCTCGTTTCTGTGGGGCGACGCCCTTTTTCTGTCTAGTCACTCAACTCACTATCTTTTAGGACAAAATCCCCGCCCTCGGTCTCCAGAAGTTATATAACCCCTGTGACTGCAGCAAAGGATTAGCGCTGTGTTAAAGGATCGGACAATCGCGATGCGTCGACCCGATCCCCCGCAATAACTTATTTTAGTTGGTTCTTACCTGTGCTGGTGTGATTGGATATGGGCAGAGAGGATGAGACTTAGTAAACACATAACAATATTTATTAACACAAAACAAAACTAAATATACAACACTTGCACTCTACTTAAGTGATCAGTTTAAATAGTGGCATTCAGGCATTAGTTACATTTCATAATGTCAATGTGTGAATCAGGTATTAAGCTAGTACATTCTGCTCTTCATAGAAATTCTGTAATTTATCTTGCAACATTAACTCTTCACAATTCTTACCTTTTGTAGTGTACTAGATTATTCTAGGTTAACCGTCCAGAATGCTTATAGACCTTTTTGGTACTCCTCATATTCTGAGGCTAAACGCGAGTGGGTGTGTTTAATTCTCCTGGCTGCTAGTTATCTTTTGGTGCATCCTCCATCATCATTCGGAACTCAGCGCTTGATCACGCTCGATTATATTGCTCTTTTCTTATGGACATCAGGATGGGGGTTTTCGTGTCTATGGGAGCATTCTAGTCGTTTAACCTACAGTGTATTAACATGTAATTCATTTGTGGTTAGGAAAGAAGCATTGAACAGGTTATCATTTTAGTTTCGGTTTCGGATTGTTACATTCACACGAATAATATAATTGCTTACCAGTTAATTTACTCGCTCCTAGAATTCAGTGATACGGCCTCCTTCTCTTCAGCGAAATCTGGGCGGGGTCCTCTACGGGTTTTCGGGCGACTTTTCTGGTGGCCGCTCTGCTCCTTCTCAGCCTTTGTCTCTCGCTGCTCTGGCAATCTTTCGACTAGATGTTCATCTGCGAAGAGCCAACTCTCCTCTCTTCGGTGTCCTCTCTCCGTCTCTGTCTCCGTCCGAGTCTGTCTCCTTCTCTGTCGTGAACGCCGTCGTCCTCCTCTTTTGTCTGACTCAGCCCTCCTGTATATATCCCGGACTTGAGCGCTACTTTCCCTCTTTAACTTTTTTCTTCGTTGATTACTCAACAATGAGGAATTTTTCGCTCCCTCCCAATGACAGTGGGGAAAGTCGTAAATATGACAGAGTCCTGTTCTTTTAGTTGCCCAAGTCTGCGTCACAGGCAGGTGTGAGCCTGGTTTCGCTATCAACCTAAACCTTGCTTTTTGTTTATTATCGTTAGCGCGGGGCCGAAGTTCTCGCTGACTCTTTCTATCCCCGTTACGATCCCCTGTTCAGAGCGAAAGTAAGTTTGTGTTAGTCATGGGCTCTTGCCTTCTCATTGGCTCACTCGCATCTTCTCTTCAATACTTTCGATTTGGCTTTCCCTAACTTGAATATTACGAATTCTAATTGAAAACTGTTTTTCGATAATTTCGCCCTAATATCCTGAATATCGGTTTTATTTATTGAACAAAGAATTAGATTTACCTGATCGTCGTGAGCTGAGAATTTATCAGTCTCACAAAATTCTGTAAAAATAAAACATTTATCTCTAAATATAAAAATTCGTTATAAAGCCGTTTGTTAAACAGAGGTCCGACTGTACTTATTATTTATTATGATTTTACCAATTAACGAAAAAAGGCGCGTAGCCACGAATTTGCCAAGGGCGCCGAAAACCTAGCTACGCCTCTGATTAAGCCTGATATACCATCATCAATATCATTAATAAATACAGAAAACAAAAAGCAATGGTCCCAACACTGAACCCCGGGGATTCCACTAATAACATTAATCCACGAAGAGCATTGTCCATTGATTACCACTCTCTGTCTTCTCCCACTCAACTAATCCTTTATCCATAGCAGCAATTTGCCTCCAATGCCACACTGCTTCAATTTGTGCAGCAGTCTTCCATGTGCAACAGTATCAAAAGCCTTTCTAAGATCCAAATATATGATATCAAAATTATTCTTGCATCCAGTTCGTTTGTGACCACATCATAGTATCCAATCCAATCAAGCAATAGCTGCAGTCTTGTCTAGATGATGCTGCAATGCTTCTTTAACCAGAGGCTACATTAATTTCCCTGGAACAGAAGTTAATCTAACAGGTCTGTAATTACCTGTTTCTTTCTTTGTCCTCCTTTGTGGATTGGGGTCTCATTTGCACATCTGCAGTCCATGGGTACATCTCCTAAGTCCAAGGTATCTCTCATAATTGTGGCTAAGGGTTGCTTACTTCCTTTGCTGCCTCTTTTAATATAACTAGATAGATTCCATCCACCCCAGGTGCCTTTCTTATATTTATCTTCAACACTTTGTTCTCAGTTATTACAAAATTATCTAGCTCACTGACGGAGTTGAATACACCTCTGGCATTACGCTCCCTGAATAATTCCTCATGTGTGAATATAGACCCAAAATATTCATTTGGTTTCTTAGCTATCTGAGAAGGATCATCAACAGTTGAACCATCGATATCAAGTGGACCAATCTAATTCACCCCTTTCTTCTAGAGTTTACGTAAAAACTCTTTGCTGTTTTTCTTTGCATCCTTTGCCAAAGATTTCTCGTAATCTGCCTTTGCCTGCCTGACCTTCTTTGTGTCTTGGTTACAGACTAGATTATATCTATCATAGGCTTCTGACAGAGAGAGAGAGAGAGAGAGAGAGAGAGAGAGAGAGAGAGAGAGAGAGAGAGAGAGAGAGAGAGAGAGAGAGAGAGAGAGAGAGAGAGAGAGAGAGAGAGAGAGAGAGAGAGAGAAGGAATCGCCAAGAAAGAGACGAATGATGATATCCAGCTCAGGACCCTGAGTGTGCCAAGCCCATACTCGCCAAATGTGAGCCCATGGAATTGGTATGAAAAGCCTAGTAGTTTCCAAGATTAATTCTTTGAATTAATTTTTGGAAACATCATCAGTTTGAAACACCGTACAGAATTTAAATACTGTTTCAGATCACCGTAGTCACCTTTACGAAAGCAAAAACTCTTTACCCTTTACCCCTGATGGTAGTTGCCTCTTTGAGTGAATCCCACTTCAGCACACTGACAGTGGGTCCTTTATATGCAGATTCTTAATGCATGAAGAATCACTACTGATAATCAGACCAAGAGTATTACTCCCTCTAGTTGCCTCCCGAACATGCTGCTGTAGAAAACAATCATCCAATAAATCCACAAAAGCATTGCTAGTGTGTGAGTGACCAACCCACAAATTCCAGTCAATATCTGGGAAATTAAAATCTCTCATTATAAGACACTCTGATTTACTAGCCCACTCTATTTCTCTGTACAGTTGTTTATTATACTCATCAGAGTCATTAGGCCCATAACACACCCCTACTCTCAATTTTGCTTTCCCAGTGCTTATGTCACACCAAACTGACTCGACACTGCACTGTCCAGCCATATTAACTGGCTGTACTTCCTTGGATTTTATGTGTTTCTTAGCCAATAGAATAACCCCTCCTCCCTTCCTATCCTTTCTGTACGCAATGTACTCCCCGAATTCCAGTTCTGCATTCCTTATATCCGTGTGACACCACATTCCTGTTGTCCCAACAACACCTCAAATTCATCAAATTTATTAACCAAACTCCTAGCTTTGGTGTACACACAAGTATACATGCACCTGTTTCTATTCTTAGCTACCCTAACACAGCCCATGTATTTACTTGTTCCATAATGACTCCCAGTAGTCTCCGGAATCCCCAGCACTTTGTTTTCCAAGCTGCTGCTCATTTCAATAGAAGTAGTGCAAGAATCACTTTCACCGTATCAGCGGCTACTGTTAATCTATTAGTCCGTGTTTCCCCCAAGCTAACTCTACCTCGATAGCATCAGCAAATATTCTTGTACCCTTTCTGTTTAAGTGTATCCCATCCCTGTAGAAGCAGTCTCTTATGTTAACAAGCGCAGACCAGGCTGAGAAAATTCTACCCTTTGAGCCTTGCACAACCTCTCCACGGCCGAATTTACAATTTACAATTTGAAGCGAGCACACTTAAGCGTTTTTGGCGAGGATTTTTGTGGGCTGTGCCAAGGTGTTTCGAGTATGAACTGATCGTGACATGTTCTCAGGGTTGTAAATCTATCCTGCAAACATAAACAGCCCTTCGAGAGTAGGAAGGTGCGGCCTGCAACCTTTGCGGAAGCAGTAAAATAATTTCCGGCTCTACCTGGCGATTCGCAAATATTTTTCCTTTCAGTGTTTTCATACGAGTAGAACTAGTAAGTTGCCACGTCTTTGTACTGTGTAATGATAAAATTGAATTTGTGTTGTTACTATATTGTTGTGTTCAAAACTGAATTTACTTTTTCAGAAATTCATTTAGTGCTACAATGAATAAGCAGACAATCATCTAGACAATTTTTGTTATGTTTGTGGGCAGTTTACCCCAAAGACTCAAGGAAAGTTATCTACGACATTACAAAACTTTTGTATTATTTTTATTTCGGATGTAAAACTGGTGATCACGACAAACCTTGGACGCCTCATGGGTGTTGTATTACCTGTACGGTAAACCGTAGGAAGTGGTTATATGGCAAACTCAAAACGTTGATGTGGTTTGGCGAGAACCATCTTTGGCGTCATTTAAGGCGGTAGTACATGTTTTTTTAGGTAATAGGAAAGAAGAAAACTATGAAACGCTGGTGTCTAATTTACTCGATTGCTACAAAAATATGGACTGTCGAATGTCGTCGAAAATTCATTTTCTTCATTCCCATCTCGAATTTTTCTCCGAAAATCTGGGGGATATGAGTGACGTACAAGGGGAGCGGTTTGATCAAGCTATTTCCACGATTGAAAAGCGGTACCAAGTTCGGTTCGCTGGGATCCTGTAACGACGGGGGATTACTGCTGGTCCTTTTTGAGGGAGAGTAAGCATGAATACAAGAGAAAATCCCTTAGTAGCAAACATTTTTAAGGACAATTACAGGTATGCTGATTATATATTATTGAAATATAACTATTTCGCTATGATTTTTTATGATAATTTTTCCGAAGTTAAATGAGTTATAGAGAACGTATAATATTTTTTACACTTGTACTACAAACTGGAATTATACGAACGAGGGGTTTCCGAAAAGTAAGGTAACACATTTTCCCTCTTGATGATGTTTAATAATACGAAGTTGAAATTACACACCAAGAAATAAGTGAACATGCACCACTTCTCCACAAAGTCTCCAGTTTTATTGATGCAGTCTCAACAATGGACCAGTTTATCAATACCAGTACTGAAGAAGTCCGTGCCCACACGCAGTAACCAACATCGCACCGCCTGATGAATTTCCTCATCCACGGTGAAATGCTTTCCTGAAAGATGTTTTTTAGAGGGCCGAACAAATGAAAGCCTGAAGGCGTTAAGTCTGGGCTGTATGGGAATGTGACAGTGTTTTCCAACGATTACGGTGTAACCACTCAAGAGTGGTGTGGGCAGTGTGTGAAGTTGCGTTATCGTGCAACAAAATCACGCCGCTTGTCAGGAGTCCTGGTCGTTTGCGTCGAATGTTGGCTTTCAGTTTTTCTACCATTGCACAGTAAAGCTGTGCATTGATTGTTCCTCCCTTCGGCAAGAAATCCACCAACAGAACGTCTTGGCGATACCAGAACACTGTGACCATAACTTTTCGGACACTGGGAACAGTTTTGAATTTTTTGCGCACAGGAGATTGTGGATGTTTCCAGGTCATGGAATCTTGTTTCTCTCAGGGGTAAAGTGTAGCCCAAACCCACCTCCTCCGTGGTACTCACCAGGCCTTCACGTCTCGTTCTTCCTCACCGGTCATGGATCGTTTCGGGCCAACCTGCATGCCCTGGGTCTCACCGATTCTCCTCTCTGCACATGTGGTGACAATGAAGACTGGATTCACGACATGTATAATTGCCCTCTTTATGATTTACCCAGAAGTCTCCTAATTACCAGAACTGGAAATATACCCAGTGGGCAGGAACATCTCTACCTAATTGACGAAACCAACTACAAAGCCTTCACTACTTTTGCACAGACTGTATTTGAAATGCGTCAAATTCACCTACAGCAAACTGCTCAGCGCACTCCCATCTTATAATGAACCCAAAACTCAATTCACAGAACATATCCTGAATGGAATCAAAGAAAACACCAACAGGATATTGATCTTTATCCTGACCTAACAAGAATCTCTCGACGTTCACAAAGGAAGCCATCTGACAAACCCACCAACCCAAAAAAGGACTTTTCTACAGTAGACACAAGAACTCCAAGCAATCCTTGAGCTTCATGAATCCATTTGCCTCCTCTCATCCCCTAAGAGTAGATTATCCAAGTCCTCTACCCAGTAAGGTGGTGAGGTGTAAGGTGTATTTAGTGTCAGACGGCACCAGGGGTTTCCCCCATCTCCGTGTTGCTTTCATTGTGGGTGTACCAGTTCACTGGGAAATGCCAGAGATTTAAAAGTGTGTGGGCTTTGTATCTGTGTGATGTCGTGTACCGTTGTTCATCTGGTCGTTTAGCCGCTGGACCCCTGCTGAGGCCCAACGTTGCCCCACCTTCGCCCCGTGGAGCCAGACCAGGAACCCAGTAGTTTTAGTTTCACTCTGGCAGGTCCTGCCACCTAATTTCCTGGGATTTCAGAGGCTAGGACCTAAAAAAAAAAAAAAAAAAACGCGCGCGCTCTTTTATATGCACGTACGTACAGACAGAGACATACAAATTTGTATATCCATCATCGTCGGTTTGATGATCGTTAGGTGAGGGGGATAATGCTTGCATAATAAAGGCCGAAAGAATGGGCGAACGGGAATTTTGACATAATTAAGTTTTTGTGTGTGGGATATTCGCTAGCATAAAGATAGAGTGGGTGGGAGACTGAAAGCTGGAGGGGTTAAGGCAGAAATATGGGGATGATAGAATAGGCAACCCCAGAAGTCAGTGAGGCATGCCCATGCCTCACCAGGAGAAAGTAGGGGGCGCCGGGGGGGACCGTCCCACCACTGGCGCAGGGGAGGGGGTGGAAAGGCACCAGGCAAGGGAGCCCGGTGAGTCCCCTCTATCTACCCAGTGTGGGACACTGCTCATTGCCTACAAGCACCCTTGGCTGAAGAAGATTAAATTGCTGACACTGGGCTCTTGCCCAATGTGGGACCCGCTCACTTGCTGGCTCCTCTTCTCTTCGAGGTGTAGGTCAATACTGATTTTCCTACTTGTGTAGGAACTCACATAAATACTCCTCTGGGAGTGGGACTGGCATTTGACTTATCAAATGCAGGGTCATGCTATTAGGCAACCTGACTTTGTGGGTCACTTGACCTCACAATCTTTTCTCTTCTTCCTGAGGTAGGGTGGGCTCCCCCAAAGGAAAGAAGGTAAGCAGAAGAAAGAGGGCGAGGTAGGGTGGGCTCCCCCAAAGGGGGGGGAGCCCACCCTACCTCGCCCTCTTTCTTCTGCTTACCTTCTTTCTTCTCCTCAATCTCTCATCCCTTCTCCTATTTCAAAAAAACAAAAAAAAAAATATATATATATTTTTATTTTTTTATTTTATTATTTTTTTAATTTAATTTTATTATTATTATTATTATTATTATTTTTATTATTATTTTTATTATTTTTTATTTTATTATTATTTTTTTAATTTAATTTTATTATTATTTTTTTAATTTTATTTTATTATTATTTTTTTTATTTTTTATTTTTTATTTTATTTTATTTATTTATTTTTTTTTTGGCCCCCCCTGGGAAGTTCAGGCTAATCCCAGGGTCGGCCAGCCAGAGTTCTCTTCCCACTTACCTGGTCCGGCTCCCAGTGCCAGTGACGGTAACTAGCAGTCTGTGGTGTTCCACAGACCCTAGGCTAAGCGGCCAGATGAACAACATAACCCGCACTAAGCAAACATGAACATACACTAACATATGCTATCTGGCCTTGACAGTACTGTCTTACTTCACAAGAGATTCAAATGCGGAGTTGTGCGAAAGCACCGGTGCCGCCTGTCAAAAAATACTGTAGCAACTGTGACTATGCGAGCGAGAAAATCCTATCTTATTTTTCGTCGCTGTATCGCAATAGGTTCTCCAGACACATCCCCATGCGTTTTGCTTTGTGCTCCTCTGGCAATTGTTGGGGCACCCAGCGGCAGCACACCTTTCGAAAGCCAAGAACATCGTGAACAATTTCGTGAACAGTCGACTTACTCACGTTCACTATTTGTGCAATTTCACGTAGTTTCACTGATGCCCTTAATGTGCGAAATGTTGTCTTCTGTCTTGCTCGATGAAGGCCTGCCCGCCCGATGTCGATCTTCAATGTCAACACGGCCCGCTCCAAATTCATTGCACCAAAAACACACCTGCTTCTTTGTCATCACCTTTTCGCCATACACAGCAATCAGTTCACAGTGAGTGTCACTTGGTGAAGACCCTTTTGCTTGCAAAAAGCGAATAACTTCACGAACACCTGTTTTGGACCACACTCGCACGATAGCCACCATTTCGTAACTGGAACCTGCTGTGAAGCGACAGGAGAGAGAGAGAGAGAGAGAGAGAGAGAGAGAGAGAGAGAGAGAGAGAGAGAGAGAGAGAAGAATGATGATATCCAGCTCAGGACCCTGGGTTTACCAAGCCCATACGCACCAGATGTGGGCTCCTGGAGTTTATTAATAAAAAAAAATGTGTTACCTTTCTTTTCGGAAACCCTCGTATATATCCCTTTAATTTTAACATTAGATCTTTTGATGTAGATGTCATAGAGACTTTTTATGGTGATTTTGGAATCAGTGAATTTGTTTCATCCAGAATCACATATTTTCATTGCGGAGTTTTGACAAAAAATATTTTTTGTTTGCAATAATCAGCCTTAATGGTTCAGTGCACTCACTTGTCGCCTCCCTTAAAATTATAGGGTATATACCAGTAACCTCAGGTGCTCTACTTGCCTGTAGCCTCGAACGTTTTTTAATTAAATAATCATGTGAAATTTCAATGTCATTTATTACATATTTTTCAACTTCACTCCCATAATTTCACACTGACATAAAAGGATTTAATTCTGTAAATATCGATGCAAAGTAACCGTTGAGTTCATCTGCAACATCAACTGGGGTATCTAGTACTATCCCAAGTCGATTGATTAGCTAAGGGTACAATCTGATTTGTCCTTCTCTTCTTTGCACTATATATGTGAAGAATTCCTTATCCCCAAACCCTGCTCTCTCATAATCTGCCTTTGTCAACCAACTTTTTCTGTGGCACTATTACAGACCAATTTGTAGCTGTTTATAGGCGTCAGTACTTTTTACTGCTCTGTAACTTTTCCATGCCGTCTTTTTCTGCTGAAGTAATCTGGCAACTTCATTATTCATCCAACTTTGAATGCTCCTCATGGAGTATTTTTTTAACGATATACAGGGTGATTCACTACCAGTGCGACAAACTTGCAGGAGGTGTAGGGGGTACAAAGACGAATCGGAATCACATAGCATTGCAGGGTCCGAAATGTCTTCGTCATGCGGTAGAGGACGTTGAACGGGAGGTCGCGTGAACAGCGATCCCGCTGGAAGTCAGCATTTGCGAACCGGTTCCCGAGGCAGTAGGATGGACGAGTATTCAAACGTTGAACTGGCCGACATGCACCTCGCGTATGGAGCTGCGGACTGTAACGGGCGCGCCGCTCTGCACTTGTACCAGGAACGTTTCCCGCACAGGCGTGCTCCTCATCATACGATTTTCGCACGTGTGCACAGAAGGTTACGTGAGACTGGTTGTTTCACGAGAGGTACCATGAATCGAGACCGAACGACGAGGACGCCAGACAATGAGGAGAATGTCCTACGTCTTGCAGAAGGCAATCCGAGTACGAGTACTCGAGCGATAGGCGAACGATTTGGTATTTCCCAATCCACTGTATGTAGGATACTGTCAACAAACCAAATGTGTTCATACCATCTGCAACGCGTCCAATCTTTCGAGCCTGCGGATTATCCACTCCGGAGGACTTTTGCTACTTGGTTTCTTCAACAGAAACGGTTCACAAATGCTGACCCAGCGGGATCGCTGTTCACGCGACCTCCCGTTCAACGTCCTCTACCCCATGACGAAGGCATTTCGGAAATCTGCAATGCTATGTGATTCCGATTCGTCTTTGTGTCCCCTACACCTCCTGCAAGTTTGTGGCACTGGCAGTGAATCACCCTGTATAAGGATACTACAGTATATAGTTATATATATTAACCCCAGGTGTTCACATCTGGTGAGTATGCACTTGGCACACCTAGGGTCTTGAGCTGGATTCTTCTTTTTCTTGGTGATTCCCTTCTCTCTCTCTCTCTCTCTCTCTCTCAGGGTAACTCGGGAATTTTATTTTGGCTGGTGCAGCATAAGCCTCAGGCTTCCTTGCACCATATAGCTAATAATAATAATAATAATAATAAGTTAAAAATGTAAGGTATAAATAAACGCCAACGCATGAAATGGAGCATTGAAATGAATACGTATGAGGCGAACATACTATGACATAACCAGGCTAGAGACCGATATGACAATGTACGGGTAGCGACCACATGAATATCCGGGTATCATTCCAACCACTTGGTATGTGGTTGGAATGATACCCGGATATTCAGGTCACGAACAGCGATTGGCAGACCAAAGAAGAACCATCGTCACAAAGAACCTAATAGCTCCTGCCATCTTGGAAAAAATCAAGCAGGATGTCAACGATAAACTACAAAGCACAAAGAATATGGTCAATATGGAAACAGAGGAGGAACAGCAAGAGAAATACAACCCAGAGTAGCTGAAGTGGAAACAGACGAAGTCATGCCATCCAGAATAGAAGACAAGTGGAAGAAGGCCCTAACAGAATTCGAAGCAACGGACCCCACAAGAACGTGATACCTAAGCATAGGCCAAATAAAATCCTGTGGAGAGAAACAGACCACCTCAATCGGCAAATAACGCCACATTACCTTGACGACAATGGTGCAACGCTGAAGGCTATTCACACAGCCGTATACTCTGCTGCCGTAGCAGCCACTAGGATTAATGGAAAAGAAACGAGAGACCAGCAGCAGAAGAACCGAAAACAGAAGGAACCGCCAACCTGGGAAAGAAGACTTCAGAAGAAGATAGAAGAATTAAGAGTCAAGATAGAACAGTTGACCCAGTACCAACAGGGTAATAGAAGTAAGAAATTGATTGGAAAGGTGAAGAGCATCCTCAAGAGAGACAGCGTCCACAGCAAACATGAGACTAGAAATCAGAGAATAGGAGAATACTTGGACACATGTAGCAAGACCTCGCACTCAGCAAAAGACTACGCAGATACAAAGAGAGCTCCCAGAGGAAAATAAACAACCGAATCTTCGATGAGGACCAATCAGCCTTCTACAGGAAACCAGTTGAAGATGAGAAAGCAGCAAACGGACCAGAGAAGAGGACGATCGAGGAGTTCTGGGGAAATATCTAGAGCAGTGAAGTAAGATATAACAGCAGAGCACCCTGGATAGAAGCAGAATGGAAGAAAACCAAGGTTATACATCAGGGATGAGAGATTGGGAGATTCGAGGAGAAGAAGAAGCAAAACAGTCGATCTGGAACACCCACAACTGGCCAACCCCAGGAATTGATAACATCCACAACTACTGGTACAAGGAGCTCACCTGCACACACAGGCACCTAGCAGATCAGTTCACACGAGCGATAAGGCAAGGTGAAAGGTGAAGAGCATCCCCAAGCGATAAGGCACCCAGAGACAATCCCGAAGTTTCTTACCGAAGAAGTCACATATCGGATATCTTCTTTTAAGGGCACAAAAGGTGATATAGTAGTACACGTTGCTACCTTTGATATTAAGAGTAGGAGACCGGCGGAATTACTTAACAAGTACAGGTCACTGTTGAAAAAAAGCCATGAATTACGGTTGAATTTGAAAGTGTCTGCAATTCTGCCCAGACACGATAGGAGGGAGTATATGATGAGAGCCCTGTCGATCAATTCGGCCCTGGAAAGATTGTGCAAGGCTCAAGGGGTAGAATTTTTTTTCAGCCTGGTCTGTACTTGTTAACAGGAGAGACTGCTTCTACAGGGATGGGATACACTTAAATAGAAAGGGTGCAAGAATGTTTGCTGATGCTATCGAGGCAGTGTTAGGTGGGTCGGAAAACTGCTAGTTGGGGAGATACAAGGATTAATAGATTAACAGTAGCCACTGGCAGAGGTGAAAGTGATTCTTGCACTGTTTCTATTTGAATGAGCAGCAGCCTGGAAAATAAGATGCAGGATATTTCAGAGACTGCTGGGAATCATTGGGGTACAAGTAAACACATGGGTTGTGTTAGGGTAGCTAAGAAAAAGAACAGGTGCATGTATATTTGCGTGTACACCAATGCTAGGAGTTTATTAAATAAATTTGATGAATTTGAGGTATTGCTCAAAACATCAAAGGCAGATATTGTTGGGATTTCAGAGACGTGGTGTCACACAGATATAAGGAATGCAGAACTGGAATTTGGGGAGTACAATGTCTACAGAAAGGATAGACAGGATAGGAAGGGAGGAGGAGGTTATGCTATTAGTCAAGAAACACATAAAATCCAAGGAAGTGAAGCCAGTCGACATCGCTGGACAGTGCAGTGTTGAGTCAGTTTGGTGTAACATAAGCAAAGGGAGATCAAAATTGAGAGTAGGAGTGAGCTATAGGCCTAATGACTCTGATGAGTATAATAAAAAATTATACAGGGAAATAGAGTGGGCCAGTAAATCAGAGAGCCTTATAATGGGGGATTTTAATTTCCCAGATATTGACAGGAATTTGGGGGCTGGTCACTCACACACTAGCAAGGCTTTTGTGGATTTATTGGATGATTGTTTACTACCTCAGCATGTTAGGGAGGCAACTAGAGGGAGTAATACTCTTGATTTGATTATCAGTAGTGATTCTTCATGCATTAAGAATCTGCAGATAAATGAACCACTAGGTGGCAGTGATCACAGTGTGCTGAAGTGGGATTTACTCAAAGGTGTAATTCCATTAGGGGTAAAGGGAAGGGTTATTGCTTTCGTAAAGCCGACTACGATGGACTGAGACAGTATTTAAATTCTATACAGTGGGACCAACTGATGATGTTATCAACAGCAAATTCAATATGGGAAGCATTCAAAGAACTTATCTTGGAAGCTACTAGGCTTTACATGCCAACTAAGAAATATTGTTCAAGGTTTAGGCCTAAATGGATGTCAGATGAAATGATGAGGCATATGGCAGAGAAGAAACATGCATGGGATACATACAAATTAACACGTGACACAGGAGCCTATGATAGATACAAGTTGATCTGTAACCAAGTTACAAAGGAGGTTAGGCAGGCGAAGGAAGATTACGAGAAAACTTTGGCAAGGGATGCAAAGAAAAACAGCAAAGGGTTCTTTACTTATGTAAACTCTAGAAGGAAAAGGATGAATCAGATTCGTCCACTTGATATCGATGGGTCAACTGTTGATGATCCTGCTCAGGTAGCTAACAAACTAAATGAATATTTTGCATCGACATTCACACATGAGGAGTTATTCAGCGAGGGAAATGCCAGAGATGTATTCAACTCTGGCAGTAAGCTAGAGAATCTTGTAATAACTGAGAGTAAAGTGGAGGAGAAATTGTTTAAGTTAAACACAAGAAAGGCACCTGGGGTGGATGGGATCTATCCAGTTATATTAAAGGAGGCAGCAAAGGAAGTAAGCAAACCCTTAGCCATAATTATGAGAGCTTCCTTGGATTCAGGGGAAGTACCCATGGACTGGAGATGTGCAAATGTGACCCCAATTCACAAAGGAGGATCAAAGGCTGACACAAGTAATTATAGACCTGTGAGTTTAACTTCTGTTCCCGGAAAATTAATGGAGGCACTGGTTAAAGAAGCACTGCAGGATCATCTACACAAGACTTCAGTTATAGCTCGGACACAGCATGGTTTTTTTAAGGGTAAGTTTTGCCTGACCAATTTGATGGATTCTATGATGCAGTCACAAAAGAACCGGATGCAGGGAATAACTTTGATATTATATACTTGGATCTTAGAAAGACGTTTGATACTATTGCACATGGAAGGCTGCTGCATAAATTGGAGCAGTGTGGCATTGGAGGCAAATTGCTGCTAGGGATAAAGAGGTGGTTGAGGGGAAGAAGACAGAGAGTGGTAATCAATGGACACTGCTCATCGTGGACTAATGTTATTAGTGGAGTCCCTCAGGGTTCAGTATTGGGTCCATTATTCTTTTCTGTATTTATAAATGATATTGATGATGGTATATCAAGCTTGATGTCCAAGTTTGCAGACGATACGAAGGTTGGCACGTTTGTCAAGGACACTACTGACACTATGCTGCTGCAACAGCATTAGCATTAGTAGAGGCATTTGATGGAAGAAAGCATGCTATGCAGCATCAGCCAAAAAAAAAATAAATAAATAAATAAATAAATAAAAAATAACCACTTCCACTTCACCCCTCTGTTCGGTCAAAATACCTGTCCAGCTGAGCCTTAAACTTATTTAGGGTATCACCTTCCACGACAAGGGATGGAAGTCTGTTCCACCAACCAACTATCTGCTGGCTAAAGGCAAATTTCCGCACTTGTATCCTACATCTGTCTTTCTTCAATTTGAATTTATGCCCTCTCAGGTGATTATTCTGAGCAAGAGGAAGTATCCCATCAGCATTGAGCATGCTCAAACCATTCAAGGCTGTATACACCTCTATCAGATCACCTCGCTGGTGACTAGTCTCCAAGACACTGTAGTCTTGCAGCCCGTCTGCACTGCTCAGAGAACTTAATATCTGCCTGCACAACCACCCCAAGTCCCTTTCATTCTCTACCACTGTCAGTGTAGTACCACAGAGTTGATACGTTGCTCTGGGGTTGCTGTTCCCCATATGTAGTACTTTACATTTGTCAATGTTAAACTTCATTTGCCACCTCTCAGCCCATCTGTTCAACCTTTCCAGATCTTGTGGTGTCACACAGATATAAGGAATGCAGAACTGGAATTTGGTGAGTACAATGCCTACAGAAAGGATAGACAGGATAGGAAGGGAGGAGGGATTATGCCATTAATTAAGAAATACACAAAATCCAAGGAAGTGAAGCCAGTTGACATCGCTGGGCAGTGCAGTGTCGAGTCAGTTTAGTGTGACATAAATATTGGGAGATCAAAATTGAGAGTAGGAGTGTGCTATAGGCCTAATGACTCTGATGAGTATTAGCAGATATGAAGTTCTCTGAGCAGTGCAGACGGGCTGCAAGAGTAGCTCATGGTGTATTGACAATGATATATAGGAATTTTTCTAGCAGGGATAAGGAGGTGATTATTCCCTTGTATAAGGCAATGGTTAGGCCACACCTAGAGTACTGTATACAGGTCTGGAGGCCTCATTTCAAGAAGGATGTAGAGCTGCTGGAACGGGTACAGAGAAGGGCAACAACATTAGTGAATGGAACAAAGGGGTGCTCTTACGAAGAAAGGCTTAAGTTTTGCAAATTACAGTGTCCGGAGACTAGTCACCAGCGAGGTGATCTGATAGAGGTGTATAAAGCCTTGAATGGTTTGAGCATGCTCAATGCTGATGGGAATCTTCCACTTGCTCAGAATAATCACCTGAGAGGGCATAAATTGAAATTGAGGAAAGACAGATGTAGGATACACGTGTGGAAATTTGCCTTTAGCCAGCAGATAGTTGGTTGGTGGAACAGACTTCCATCCCTTGTCGTGGAAGTTGATACCCTAAATAAGTTTAAGGCTCAGCTGGACAGGTATTTTGACCGAACAGAGGGGTGAAGTGGAAGTGGTTATTTTTTATTTATTTATTTTTTATTTTTTTTTTTTTTTGGCTGATGCTGCATAAGCTTGCTTTCTTGCATCAAATGCCTCTACTATTGCTAATGCTAATCTGAAGTCTAAAGACGAAGATACAAGAAACCCCGTGAAATACAAGCCAATCACCTGCCTCCCAACGATGTACAAGAACCTGACCAGCTGCATAACCAAGAAGATATCGGACCACTTAGAGACTCAGAACATAATGGTCGAAGAGCAGAAAGGATGCAAGCGGAGGAGCAAAGGATGCAAGGAGCAGTTAACCATAGCTGCCGCAGTTATGGAGCAAGCCTAGAAGCACCGCAACCCATACACTGCCTACATCGATTACCGGAAGGCCTTCGACTCCGTACCTCATAGCTGGCTAATATACAGCCTGAAGATCTGCAAAGTCAATCCGACATTGACAAACTTCCTGGAGCAACAATGGCGAAATGGAGTACCACCATTAAGGTCGAGAACATCACAACCAGGCCAATCCCCATTAGAAGAGGAATCTTTCAGGGAGATTCTCTGAGCCCACTGTGGTTCTGTCTAGCACTCAACTCGCTATCTACCATGCTTAACGACAGCAAGTATGGATATAATCTCAAAGAAGGAAGAATTAAATTACCTGTACATCCTCACCCACCTGATGTACATGGATGACATCAAGCTCTACGCAGCAACCGAGAGGTAACTCCAGTAACTACTGCGGATCACCGAAGAATTCAGCAAGGGAAATTAGTTGGCCGAAACTACCAGCTGCTGACTGGTAAAGAGATCGAAGCTATGACAGAAGGAGAGACCTACAAATACCTAGGAATGATGCAGGCTGAGCAGTTGGAACACAAGGAAATCAAGAAGTGCCTAACCGAAAAATATCATCAGAGACTCAGAAGCCTGCTGAAAGCAAAATTGAACAGAGGGAACACAGTTAAAGCCATAAACACCTATGCAGCTCCAGTAATAACATACACATTCGAGGTCATTGATTGGACTAAAACCGAGCTAAAAGATATCATGGGAAAAAAAGGACAATGATGACCAAGAGTTGCCAACACGACCAGAAGTCAGCAGTGGAGAGAATAACAATACCTCGGAAAGAGGGAGGCAGGGGACTGATAGACCTGACAGAACAACAGAAAACAGCGACAGATAACCTGAAGAATTACTTCGAGAACAACACAGCACCGCTCCACCAGGCCATAAGGAAGATAGTTAAGTGGTATACCCCACTCAACCTAAGCGAGGAAACCCCTCCCGCCGAAATGGTACAAGAAACGAAGATAGAAAGATGGGCAAAGAAGACACTCCATGGCAGGCACTACAATGACCTCCATCAAGATCACATCGATAACATTGCTTCCAATGCATTGCTCACAAGTGGGACGCTCTTCCCTGAGACTGAAGGATTCATGCTGGCCATCCAAGACCAGGTAATCAACACCAGAAACTATAGAAAATACATCACAAAGGAGCCTGGAATGTCAGATGACAGATATCGACGATGCCACCTAGCCTCAGAAACGATCCAACACATCATCGCGGGTTGCAAGGTTAACACCCAGACTGAGTACACTCATAGACAAGAGCAGTTAGCCAGGTTAATACATCAGAAGAGGCGCCTCCGTAGCCAGGTGGGAAGGAGCAGCAGTGCGTAGCACACGCTTCTTGATTAGACCGGGGTTCGAGCCCGTCACCACCAAATACAGAGGATGCGGAAAGGTCAGGGAATGACCACCGCATATCCCGGAGCAATATGGCCTTAGTTGCTAATGCTCCAAACAACAACATGGACATCAGAAGCTAGCGAGAAAATACAAGTTGACCAAAGGAAGTGTACCATACTACAAGTACGAAACGCAGACAGTACTAGACCCTTGTGAACAAGATGGAAAATGCTACCTACCTGATTGACATAGCGGTGTCGAACACTAGCAATGTCCAGAAAACCCATGAGGAAAAAATTAGGAAGTACACGAACATGAGCCATGAATTCACGGAGATGTTGCATATGCAAGAAGTATCGACCATCCCGATCATCGTGTTAACCGCAGGAAGGGTGCCAAAGACGCTACATAACAGTCTAGCAGCAATAGGTCTCCCAGGGAACACCTACAAGGAACTCCAGAAAGTCGCAATCTTGAACACGTGTAGGATAGTCAGAATTCCTCGACCCATAGTAACACCAGACATAACAACAACCACCCTGTGTACTAGGTAGCAATACCCGTCACGAGGTGGAACCCCCAATAAGGGAGAAATAAAAAAAAAAGCAATAATAATAATATTAATAATAATAATAATACAAAATTTTTTATCATTTGAATTTGTTTACAATACAAGAACTCGTTAAGAAAAGTAAATTTCTTGACAACAAGTTGCAATTCATCAGTTAAATCAGTTTTTGCATACAAAATTGTTAGCTAACAGAAAAGACGATAAAGTCATTACACATTGTACATTCCACTCTGTAAACAGAGGTAGCGATTGATCCGCATTGAAAATCTATTCTACTGTATCATCATCATCAGCCATTTTCAATCCACTGCAGGATGAAGGCCTCTCCTGCAATTTTCCAGTTCCTTCTGTTTTGAGCACTGGCCATCCATTTACTACCCACAAGCTCATTAATTTCACATATCCATCTTCGCCTTTGTCTTCCAGGTTTTCTTCTAGCTCCTCTTGGGTACCATTCTGTTATTTTCTTAGTCCATCTGTCATCATGTCTTCGAGCTATGTGTCCTGCCCAAGACCATTTTAGTTCTTTAGTTTTGATAAGAATGTCCTTTACTTGAGTTTGCTGCCTAATCCATGTGTTTCTCTTCTTATCTAACAGCCTGATTCCCAATATAATTTGTTCCATTCTTCGCTGTGTAGTTCTCAGCTTCTCTTCCATTCTTTTGGTGAGTGCCCAAGTTTCACTTCCATAAGTCATGGTGGGGAGTATACATTGGTTCATTTTACTTTTCAGACAAACTGGGATATTGGTCTTCAGTATGTGACTATAATTCCTGAATGCTATCCATCCAAAATTTATTTTTCTCTTGACTTCCAGCCATTTATCATTATTACAGCTAATAACTTGTCCCAGATAAGTATGTGACTCCACCTTTTCAATTACTGCTCCTTCAATCATTAAATCCCTTTCTGTGGCATACTTGCTCATCATTACTTTTGTTTTAGTCATATTCATCTTTAGTCCAAAATCCTTACTAACTCTGCATAACTGATTAAGATTTTCCTCTAATTCTTTGGGATCATGGCTTATGACCACAATGTCATCTGCAAACCGTAAATGGTTTAGGTACTCTCCATTCACATTGACTCCTTTCTGCGACCAGTCTAATCTTCTGAAAGCTTCCTCAAGGGCAGCAGTAAACAGCTTCGGAGATGTTGTGTCTCCTTGTCGAACTCCTTTCTCGATTTTAAATTTCCCACTGTCTTTGTCCTGTCTAATAAAGGAGGTAGCATTCTCATATATTTTCTTCAAAATCATAATATGTGGGGTCTCTATTCCTTGTTTTTCGAGGGCCCGAAACATTGCCTTATGCTGTATGGAGTCAAATGCCATTTCATAATCCACAAATGCCAGGCATAATGGTGTGTTATACTCATTTGCTTTCTCCATTAGCTGTGATATTACGTGAAGGTGATCCATAGTTGAGAATCCTGTCCTAAAGCCAACTTGCTCTTTCGGTTGATTCTCATCAAGTATTCTTTCTAATCTCTTAGTAATTACCCCTGTGAACAACTTGGAGATGGGGGATAACAAGCTAATTGGTCTATAATTTCCAATTTCTGATTTATCTCCTTTCTTATGTAGCAAAACTATGATTGCATTATTCCACTGCTTAGACGTCACACCTTTTCTAATGCACTTTGTGAAGAGCCTTGCCAGTTTTTGTGTTATGTGTCTTCCTCCCAATTTTAACAACTCTACAGTAACTTCATCTTCCCCCAGGGCTTTCTGATTCTTCATTTTCTTCAATGCATGTTCTACCTCATCAGGAAGAATATCAGGTATGTCGTATGTGTTGCCAATTGCAATCCATCTTCCCTACTGCTGGCATCATTCCGTCGCTCCTTGTATAATTCTCTATAGTAGTCTTCTGCTATTTTAATTATGCCTTCTCTGCTGTTTATAAGTACACCCTTGTTATTCTTCAGTTTCAGTATCATTTGTCTTTCTGTATTACTGCTCATGGCTGCTGATTTAAATCCTTTGTTTTCCCTTATTGCTTGTTCTATTTTTCTTGTGTTAAATCTTCTTATGTCCTCTGAGTCTCTTTCTAATGGCTTTGCCTAACTCAGTACACTCAATTTTCTCCTTGTCAGTTTTTATTTTGCTCTTCATTTGTCGTCTTCGGTTCATCATAACAAGTGTTTCTTGACTAATTTTTTCTTCTTTGGATTTCTTTTTCCCTATAGGTTTCTTGGGCTTTATCACTTTCAGAAAGTTGTAATATTTCTCGTCGATATCTTGGTCCTGAGTAGTCTGCAGAAGCTCAAACTTGTTCTTAAGTTTCAGTACATACTTCTTTTTCTCCTCTTCTGTTATCTCAAAGACCTTTGTATTATTTACTCGAGTCAGTTTTTTTCCTTTCCTTTCCTACATCTATATCAAGTGCACATCTTACCATTCTGTGATCACTTCCAACAATTATCTTGTTCAGGACAATAACATCATTCGCAATATATCTTCTATTAATGAGGATGAAGTCGATTTCATTAGTTGTTAATCCATTTGGAGTCTTCCATGTTCACTTTCTGTTCACCCTTTTCTTGAAAAATGTGTTCATTACTGACAGTCCTCGGGATTCTGAAAATTCCACAAGTCTTTCGCCTCTTTCATTTCTTTCACCCATTCCAAAATTTCCTATAGTTCCCCTTTCTGCGCTGTTTTGTCTTTTTCCAACCTTAGCATTGAAGTCCCCCATAATAATAGTGTAGTGGGGTTTTCTGCTCATCTTGAAGACTCTCACTTTCGGTGTACATTTCTTCAACCTCTTCTTCATCATGGCTCGATGTTGGTGCATAAATCATTATAACCTTTAGCTTGTACCTCTTAGAAATCTTGAGTATTAGTCTTGACACCCTTGGTGATGTACTTTTGAATTCCAAAATGTTGTTTTTTAAATCTTTATGGACCAGAAACCCAACCCCACCTTCACTCCTTTCACTGTTTCCATTGGTGTACAGCAGATTTCCACTTGATAAACTTATAAGTGATTAATTTCTTCTTCTTGTTTCAGCCAAACCGATGATATTCCAATTCACCTTTTCTAATTCCTTTTCCAGCTCTAATATCCTGTCTTCACCGATGAGTGATCTTACGTTGTAAAAGGCCAAGTTCAGTTTCCGTGCCTGGCAACCTGGTCGTACCCACAGATTCTTAGCACCCTCTGCTTCCACTCTGATCATCCCGCTGCCGTAAGAGGGGGAGTGAAACCGCTGAGGACTGAGAGCCATTTGTTTTGTCGTGCTGTCATATGGTGGAGGGTTTAGTCTTTTCCTCTTCACGCTGACCAGGCATCTTGAAGAGAACCACTCTACATGTTCGTTGCCATCTAAGTGACGTAACAGAGCTTACCATCGAGAAGGTGTGCATGAGTGGATTTTAGGGAGGCAGGCCAACTGGAATATTTCTAAATCTTCTGTAATAGAAAGATATTGGATCCATCAGTGTTTTAGACTGAGTGTCTGATAACACACGGATATCTGTTCCCCTCTAAGCCCCTCTACTTTATCATTGAGTATCCAAATTTTTTTACTAGGAATTTTAATTTCGAGATTGAATAACCTCTCCTGAGCCTGAGAGATTGAATAACCTCTCCTAACCCTGAAATCAACGCTTGCCAACAAGTTATTTAATATGTTCATTGTATGCCTATCTCCAAATCTATTTAGTACCCTAGGGTGAGGCAAAACAACTGCTTTTGGATTCCTTAAGTTGTGTGAAACATTCCTTTGAAGATTCAACTCTTCATAAATAATGTTAATATTTTTCAAGAATAAATTTAACTTCAGTTTTTGAATTGGATATAGTATTTTGTATTTTTACAAAAATTGCCTTCTCTTATTCAGATCATTCCAACAGTTTGCCCCATTAACAATTTCAGAATCCTGTTTAGTAAATTGTTTGTAACCTTTATTTCAGTTATATTTGCTCTTTCCCATACATTTACTAAATAATTGAGGTGGGAGTCCACTAATGTATAATATGAGGTGACTTTTTTCTTTGATTTAATTTATTTTTAATATAATAAAAGAAGTACACATAAAATCTCATTTTTTTGTACAAATTTGTTATTTGCATTGCCCAACTTAGAATATAATCCATCCATAATCCAAGGTAACAGTGATTTGAAACTTCTTCAACTGTTAGACAATTGCAATTCTGGAAGTTTTGTTCATGTAGGCATTCGTGTTTAAGTAATTTAATAGAGGGATGAATGTCTAGGGTTTGGTGAGGGGGTATAATTACCAAGAATTTGTTTTTTTCCAAACTGAGTGCTAATTTATTGTCATGCCAATTTTGTAAATGTATTACATCCTGCTGTAAATCTAATGCCATTTTTGTAAGGTTCTTTCCAATTGTATATAAGATTAAATCATCTGCATACATTTTTAAAAAGGAGTTCTTAATTACTTCGAATATGTCATTTATATAGATGTTGAATATGATTGGCCCTGCATGGGTGCCTTGTGGTACTCCTGTCTTTATATTGTATGATTTTCCCTCTTCAAGTGTGATTTTTCTTTTGGTTAAATAAGATGTTAAGAGTTGATTGACTGTTCCCCTTATACCATATTTCAATAATTTCTGTTTCAAGATTGAGATATCTATTAAGTCATATGCTTTGGTCAAATCTATAAATAAGATCATTATGAAGTTATTGTTGTTCAAATGTAAGTTAAAAGAGTCTACTAAACTCTCTAATAATGTCTGTGTGCTCTTACCCTTCTGATATGAGAATAGAGAGTTATTTAACAGTCCATATTGATGTAGATATTTACTTATATGGGTAAATATATAATTTTCTATTATCTTATGTATAACTGACTGTATTGTTATTGGTCTATAATTACAAAAATCATCAGGTGGTCCCTTTTTATACATAGGGATTATTTTAAAAGAAAGTAAGTTTGTAGGATAGACTCCTGACGCCGTCATCCGTGCTAATAATAATAATAATAATAATGTTCCTAGTTCTAATCACGGCAGAATTCGAATATGGAATAACAGGTTAGTTTCGTTAGGTACACGTTAACACCTTACCGGTAACAGAAT
Organism: Mastigoproctus giganteus; assembly: GCF_048544385.1. NCBI lineage: Eukaryota > Metazoa > Arthropoda > Arachnida > Uropygi > Thelyphonidae > Mastigoproctus > Mastigoproctus giganteus. The sequence continues at coordinate 64,471,649 of NC_143581.1, forward strand.
ATTTATATATAAACTACAATCAATCATATGAACTTCATGGATGTTGCTGGGAATTATTTTACTTCGTATGCTTAACTACGCAGTCTTATATTTTCCTTTTTTAAATTTCGAAAACCCAGAAAGTTGTAACAGGTTTTAATTTTCCATCTCTAGTGCCACTTGATGGCGCTGATTAACACTCAACGATTTCAATTGGTAATCTCCTAAAACCACGCTAGTTCGTACTTCCAGTGTCAACAAAAGACGTGCAAGTGAAAGTTGTATTTACGTTGGACTGTGTCTCTAGTATCATGGAGACGGATATCAGAATTAATAAAGCTACGAAAGCAGAATATAAGGATGATAATTATTTTAAGAGAGTGCGGGTGAGTAATTATGGATATTTAAATAAACATTTATATGCAGATTTTTGTTTTTAAATAATTTGAACGTAGTGTATAACTCTCTTTCAAAAATCAAAATAATATCAGTAGAGTTTTCAGAGTTCATTTTTATTCTTATTTTATTTTTGTGTTTTATTTTACAATAATTTTTGCATTGTGTAGCTGAATCTTGTAAACGAAAGCGAGAGGTTATCAGGAGTAGAATAACACTTATGATAGCTATTATGGAAATTAGAGCTATATTTTTCGTTAAAATAGAGACTCACTAGGAGGTTTGAAGTGGAGGTTTTATTATTGACTCATTATAGTTGAACATTTCAATGTGGCTTACATTTCGAATTTTTAATGCATTTATTTTCAAATACATTTATCTTTAAATAATTAACATGTAGCCAGTGGATGTTATGAATATTACAGCTATGTTTTTTCTTTATAGTTTAAAACCAGTGGCATGTTTCTGTATTTCATTATAGTTGAATGAGCATAACATTTTGCATTTTAATGCATTTATTTTAAAATATATGTATCTTTAGATGATTAACGTGTAACACGTTGTAACCAGCAATAATATTTTCGATGTAATGTTAATTTGCATCCTAACTTCAACATGTGCTTTGGAAACTTTAACGTGTGTTTTATAGCAGTGTTTCCCAACCTGTTAAACATTGATGGGAGATACAGCTGTGCCTCTAAATTAACAACCTAATGTATACTACGAGTACGTACTATTGTATTTCAAAAATAATTATGTTTATGGTCCGTGGTTTCCACCTCACATATAAAAGTGGTTGTTATCTGAAAAGAAAATATTCGGAAACACTGTTAAATAAGAGTATATGTTAATGATTTACAGGAATATTCATTATAAGTATATCAGCTTTTAAAAGGGTAGTGCTGTCTGCGCTTTCGAAATAAAGGATCATCCATAAATGAAGCGTTTTATTTTTATCGATATCTGACTTGTCACATTATGTCAGAAGTTTATATATCAGAAAGATTTGATGTCTCGAACTATGTCTACCGCCACTACCCCCTTCTTTAGTTAGTTATTACGATGTACAGTATAACTTTCTGGCGTGTACATTAATTTATTTTTTATAAATTTCTTAATACTGGTTGTCTACAATATTAATTTAATTAATTATAATGCCACTTTTATATTAAAGAATATAGACAGTGCTTTGTAGTTCTCTTTTTAGCCATTTTATTATTTATTAATCTTGAGGTGGAAGTTTTAATTTAAGCTGCCTATTTAGTGGTAGAACCATTAATAGAATACAAACACATCTACATCATAATGATGATGCAGTTTATGATTACTGTATATCTTTCAGAACTCGTGACTTGATGTTTAGTCCAGTAATAAGGTTGCACATGTGTGGACGTGGTATGATATATATAAATAAATAGTAGCAAATGTGTATGCTTCTTCATTGGTTATGCTTTGGAAATGTTAAAGAAGGTAAAGAATAAAAGAAGAAATCTTTTTATATTTCAAAGTACAGAAAGATTATTTTAGTAATAAGTGCCTTTTGCCAGGCAGCTTGGATGTTCAGTAAGTTCTAAATAATAGCACATGATTATCAACTACTTGCTTATTAGAATAATAAACTTGATTACAATATGGTTATAATAACAGATTTTTTCATATTTATAATTGTGTTATTGGAGGAAGCATGTTTAGATTTGTTTATTTTGGGGATGGACATTTACATATCTAAAACCTCTCTCCTTCCTAAGCATAATGTTAATATATAAATTTTTTTTACATTAATTTTTATGCTACAATGGATAAAGGGATGGTTGAGTGGGAGACAACAGAGTGGTAATCAATGGACACTGCTATTCGTGGACAAATGTTATTAGTGGAGTTTCCCCCGTTATACAATGCAGTGGTGAGGCCACACCTAGAGTACTGTGTACAGGTCTTGAGGCCTCATTTTAGGAAGGATGTAGAATTTGCTAGAATGAATACAAAGAAGGGGAACAAAGGGGTGCCCTTACCAAGAAAGGCTTAAGTTCTGCAAATTGCAGTGCCTGGAGAGTAGGCACCTGCAAAGTGATCTGATTGAGGTGTATAAGGCCTTGAATGGGTTGAGCAAGCTGAATGCTGATGGGATTCTTCCTCTTGCTCAGATTAAGAACCTGAGGGAGCATAGATTCAAGTTGAGGAAAGAGTTGTAGAATGGAAGTGCAGAAGTTTGCCTTTAGCCAGCAGGTAGTTGATTGGTGGAACAGGCTTCTATCTTTTGTTGTGGAAGCTAATAGCCTAAATAAATTTAAGGCTGAGCTGGACAGGCATTTGGAACAAATGGAGGGGTGAAATGTGTTTTTTTTTTTTTTTTTGGCTGATGCTGCATAAGCTTACTTTTCTACATTGTATGCCTCTGCTAATGCTAATTTGCTAAAAAAAAGGGTAAAGTATATATTTCACTTATATATAGCATATGAAATGTGATTAACATTTGTCTGCCTAATAATTTGAGCATAGCAAATGAGAAAATTAAAGGACAGTTTATGGAGCTCTATATCTAAGCAGTCACTCTAAAATTTACAAGATGGATGCTTTCCATCTTAAGGATTTAGATAACTTTTCTTCACTTATTTCCTCTACTGCTTCCTTTATAATAATATGCATTTCCTGAAACACATGCAACAATATAACAACATGCATTTCTTGAAAATTCCTATAAATCATAATTTTATCAATAAAGTTCTAACTTCTTAACTTATTCTCAATACAAGAGTATTCCAAGTTGCCTTTGTGTTTAGGAGCATCATAAAAATTGACAAACAGTATAGGTTACACAAGACATATGCACACATATTTGCATAGATCTTTTACATTAATATTTGCACATAGATCTTTGTATTACATACTTTAATATATCAGAATGCTTCATTAAATACCAGATTGCATTCTGTAAATTCAATGTTTATACTCCAATGCAGCTATGCTTATTTTTTCACAGACACTAGTGGGCGCCTCCGTGGGCAGGAGCAGCAGTGCATAGCACACGCTTCTTGATTAGACTGGGGTTCGAGCCCGTGACCACCAAATACGGAGGATGCGGAAAGGTCAGGGAATGACCAACGCATATCCTCGGAGCAATATGGCCGTAGTTGCTAATGCTCCTAAAAACCAAACAACAACAACAGATACTAGTGGCAGAAAACTGAACTATATCTTTATACAAATTTTATTCTCAACTTTTAAGTGTGTTTTAGACAGAAGGCATGTCATTTTCAGCTTACTTTGCATCAAGTAATTTCAGTGCATGCAGCCACAAACCATGGAGGAAACTTTAAAATCATTTAGTACAGTTTAGACGAAACAAAATTATGCAGTACAACAGAAGTGTACAGATACTACACTGAAGTTTTATGGACATTCTGTATCACTGGCAAGAGAAATATTTGCGCATTCCTTTAGATTCTGTACATTTTCACCCTGCTTATTTGCAGTACACCTATTTGTGCAATTCCTTTCATGATTTCTCATGAAATTTCTTTTTTAAGCAGCAAATTGTTTTGTTCTAGAAATAAATGAAGCGAATAACTGCACATGAATATCCACATTTTGCTGCTATTAAATATGTCCCTTTGTGGTTTCTCATGCCTTGTAGTGTTCCCTTAATGTAAAAATAAATGTTCTTGTCTAGGTATGGTATCTATTTCAGCATTCAGCTGTTATTTGCATGATTTAGTGTGCTTTCATCTCAATTTGTACAACCCTATAAGAGTTCTCACAACATTATATTTTCATAATTTCAGTTTAAAAGTGTAACGAAACTGAAATGACATTTCCAAGCATCACACGATTCAGCATACATGCAATGTTGCTTTCATTAGTCTCAGTAACATTTCTTTTTCTGAAGTTCATCACAGGATACAGCATACATGCAATGTAGTGTGCATTAGTCTCCGTAACATTTCTTTTTTCTGAAGTTCCCGTGTCACAAAATTTACTTATTTTGTAATGTAGAAATATGATTCTACATCCATGAAGGTTCCCAAAACTTCTGTAGATGACTCCTTGACTCAGTAAAAAAGAGCAGTCAAGTTATTAACTTCTATTGGTAAATCATTCTACTCCCTATCACAGATTCAGTTTTAAAAAGGTGCATGCTTTTTTATAGATATTTTCCATTTACACTGTTCTTCTGAATCTACTTTGAATTTAGTTGTTCCCTTTCTTCTATACATCTGAACACAGCATCCACAAACTCTAGTCATTGCTCAACTCTCAACTAACTTTTATTCTAATATGTTTGAACAGCGTGTTGCACATCTTTATTTTTACCTTACCTAAAAATTTTCTCTTAAAATGTTGTGGAGCTTTTCTCACTTCTTTCAGGGCATTCAAGATACTGTCCATATGGTATTTTTTATTTTTATTAATAACAATATATAAAACAGGTAACCATTAATCTGAGAGCAGAACAATGAACAGAGTTGATAACAATAATAAGAAATCCGAATAAACATTGATATAGATTCAAACATTAAAATTCATCTGTACAAAACAAGTATGCATTTTGTCTGACTTAGTAGCAGATTTTCCTTTTGGTAAAAAAAAAAAAAATATCAGTGACAGTTGCTTGAATAAAGTTAAAAATCTAAGAGAAAACAAATTCTTATTGCAAAGAAGTGCCTTCATTTTCTTTAAGTCTTTTGGTATTGCAGCATCATTTCCATTGCCTATTTCCTCCAAATGCATTACCTTGCAGAGTTCTTATTAACAAGTGCAGTCAGTGCTCCCACTTAACTTATATTAGGTGAGAACACTGGTTATGGATATTTGTGTGTAGCATTTTTTTACCACTGTTTCAATTTCAGAAACAAACAGAACATCTTTTAAAACAACTTAAAACAGCCAAATTCAATTAATGAAAAATACAATGGGTTGATATATAGTCTAATGATCTATCATTTCTCCCTTTAATTTTGCCACTATCCCATTGTTTTTTCTCAGCATGTTACCTGCTCTATTTGTTCCAATGCCTTTTGTATTTGTTCATCTGTTCCATTGCCTATGGTCTTCCATGGCAAGAATAACTTGGTCATTTCCATCTCTAATGTATCAAAGTACCCTGCAGCTGTTGTTTTGGATTGAAATTATGGAAACAAATGCCTCTTTCAGTTGTAAATATGTTTCTTTTATAAAGACCAAGTTCCTCCTCATATGAAATATCTGTAGAATCATTTAGAAATCTCACTCTACTGGAGTTTTTGATTTCCTTAACTAATTCTTGTTTATAACATTAGCAATAACTGACAAATTCTTTATATTTCATGTCATTTTGGTACTCTTCTACTACTGGGCCTTGACCTGTTATCTACATCATGCTTATTTAGTAGTGCTATCAAGTTTTTGAAGTCAGTAAATGGTTTATTGAATTTAGCTATATAATAAGCTGTATTTAAAAGGTGCTTGAGGTGTTAAAACATTTTAGAATTCTTCATTCTTTGGCAGACAGCTAGAGTTTTTTTTTTTTTTTTTCTGGCCAAGTCTGTCAGCATTTTTTTGTGAGAATTGGATGCTTCATGAAACCTTTGAAAAGGTCTTCACTTTGAAAGGTCCTTGAAAACCTTGTAGTAATCTAGAGTTACTGTTGGCAGGATCATTACAAAATGCAACTTCTTTTGTAGCACAACTACTTGAATTCTTGAACCATTTTGTCTTGGAAAGCACGTCTTACACGATTGGTTTTACTTGATGACACACCACAACTCTTTTTCAAGTGTTTTTAATTTCTGGTCTCTTCTCTTCACCTTCAGTTTTACAGAACTAAAAAGTGTAGTTTGTTTCCTTTCATTTATTGTTCATAATGAAGGGTGAATTTACATAAATTATCCATAAACAATAATTCAATAGGAAGGACTAATAATAAAATTTACGAAAACAACAAGAAAGTAGTTAATATTTGTTATGGAGCCAAACTCACTTTTCATGATGTAATGTCGGTCTCGTGATACGGTCTTACTCTCCCTTCTTCATGCCCCTACCTCATTTTCCCCTTCAGTGAGTTGTCTTTGCAAGATAATTGTATTTTTGTATATAACAGTATTAAAAAGGCTTTTCATTATGTAAAATGTTTAAGTATATAAATACACTAAGCTAATGCATGTTGTGAATTATGAAAATAAGCTTATGCCAACACTACAGTATATTACAGTTGTGCTCCTACTTAAGGGTTAAAAAGGATGAGAGATAGTGTCATAGAGTGGAATTACTTTACCTTTTGAAAACAGCAGCGAGGCATATCTTAATGCAAACTAACTTTTAGTAGAGGGCAAATAAGCTACTAAGGAATTAACTTATTAAATTAATTGCATAACATATGTTTGAAAATAAAACTTCTTTAATAAATTTGTTGGTGGCTGCCTGTGATCAAATAACCTGAGAGTGAATGAGATGCTGTTTTAAAATGAAATTCATAATTTGTGAATTATGCAAAGAAAATGAGGTAATACAGTGTCATCAAAAAAGGTGTCCATGATTTCCCTTTTAATTATCTTTAGAAATATTTGATCAATTGCTGTGATTGTAGCAGCAAACAGTTGTTTTGTTGTTTGTTATTTGGTTTTTAGGAGCATTAGCAACCAAGACCATATTGCTCCGGGATATGTGGTGGTCATTCCTTGACCTTTCCGCATCCTCCGTATTTGGTGGTGACGGGTTCGAACCCCGGTCTAATCAAGAAGCGTGTGCTACCAGCAAACAGTGTGGTAACTCACTAAGTTTTATTTGACACCTCAAAAATGACCTTGGCTGTGCCATGAGTGTGCACAGATGACTCCTAAATGCAAGGCCTCAGTCAGTGTCAGTAAGATGGCCGTGCAAAAATGAAACCCATGTTTAGTCTCTAGAGCAAAGTTTCCGGCATCCCCTTCCCCCCATACTTCTCCTTCAACCCATGCATGGTACTAAGTACTATAGGTTTTGATACCTTTCATGTTTGGGGTTTTCATAAAAAAAAAAAAAAAAAAAACAAGCGCAGTGTATTGTGATATGTTGAATAATGTAAATAGCAATAAGAGCTTAATAAATTTATTAAGCTCTTATTGCTATTTACATTAAGTCAATTATACAAGGTACATTAAGAAGCTCCATAAATCATCTAAGATATGCTGAATTTAAATCTGTCATAACAGTGCAATGTCAATACTGACATACGTCAGTATTGACGTACATCAGTATTGAAATTCAGCGTACCACAACACACACTGCTGCACTTTCTGTTGCACAGCTATCTTACTGATGATCCTATTCCTGTTGAAGCTTCAGGCGCTTGAGAAAAAGTTTGCCGTAGATAATACGCCTTGAATGTGGTAATTACACCTTGATCCATGGGTTGTGAGAGAGAGAGAGAGACATTGTATTAGGTGGAAGAAAGCATATTTTTACATTTTCATTGAGATCAGAAATTTCATGATGATGGCCTGGTGCATTGTCTAAAAGCAACAAAATTTTGAACTTCATCTTTGCAGTAACGTTCACCCGTCGGACAAAAATAATTTGTGAACCATTCTGTAAACAGTTCTCTTATAATCCATGCTTTCTTATTCAATTGCCAAATTACGGGCAATGTGCTTTCTATGCAACCCTTTAGAGCTTTTGGGTTTCCTGCTCTGAATGCGAGAGTAGAGGCTTCAATTTAAAATCCCCAGATGAGCTTCCATCCAACAAAGGTGTTAAACGATCTTTTGATGCTTTATATTCAGGTTGGGCCTTTTCATTTTCAGCCAAAAACGTTTGTGAGGGCTTCCTCCCCACCCTCCCAACAGCAGTCCAGTTTTATTGATGTTGAAAATTTGTTTGTCTTTGTAGCCACCATCTTCAATGTATTTCAATTCACCAGGAAATCTTGCGACAGCATCTTAAAACCAACCACAACTGGCTGTAAATATTTCTTTAGTCTTCATTTTCTTCTTTTTCTTTCAACGTGTTATAAAGGTTCATGGCTTTCGCTTGAATGTTTTGATTCAAAGGAATTCTCTTTTGATTACAATCTTTTATCCATATTAATCAATAGCGAACTTCTTTGCTTAGTTATTACTTTTGTCATGTAAGATGCTGTATCAATTCCCTGCTCTTTATACTGATCCTTCGTTCGAATAATCATTTACACAGAGGCTTCATTCATTCCATTTCCCCCTTGCGATTTTAGCATCTTCATGGCACTTGATAATATCAAGTTTTTTTTTTCTAATGTAAGCCATTTACATTTAGTAGCTCCACTGCTTTCATTACTTTTCCTTTTTTGACTCATTTTTTGTTTCATATTTACAGGAATAAAAAATATATAGTGAAATTAAAAGTCTGAATAGCTATCATGTCGTCTCGTCAGGATGGAATTAAGAATACTGAACACTGTTGAATGTTGCCGTTGATTGCCTCAGGGAGTTTGGCACACGTGCATGTGAGACAGAATTGGCACTGCAGCATATACAGGGTGATTCACTACCAGTTCGACAAACTTGCAGGTGGTGTAGGGTTTGTTTGTTATTTGGTTTGTAGGAGCATTAGCAACTAAGGCCATATTGCTCTGGGATATGCGGTGGTCATTCCTTGATCTTTCCGCATCCTCCGTATTTGGTGATGACGGGCTCGAACCCCGGTCTAATCAAGAAGCGTGTGCTATGCACTGCTGCTCCTTCCCACCTGGCTATGGAGGCGCCTTTGTGGTGTAGGGGGCACAAAGACAAATTGGAATCACATAGCATTGCAGGGTCCGAAATGCCTTCGTCATGCGGTAGAGGACGTTGAATGGGAGGTCGCGTGAACAGCGATCCCGCCGGAAGTCAGCATTTGCGAACCAGTTCCTGAGGCAGTAGGATGGCCGACATGCACCTCACGTATGGAGCTGCGGACTGTAATGGGCATGCCGCTCGGCGCTTGTACCAGGAACGTTTCCCCGCACAGGTGTGCTCCTCATCATATGATTTTCGCACGTGTGCGCAGAAGGTTACGTGAGACTGGTTGTTTCACGAGAGGTACCATGAATCGAGACCGAACGACGAGGACGCCAGACAATGAGGAGAATGTCCTACGTCTTGCAGAAGGCAATCCGAGTAAGAGTACTCGAGCGATAGGCCAACGATTGGGTATTTCCCAATCCACTGTATGTAGGATACTGTCAACAAACTAAATGAGTTCATACCATCTGCAACGCGTCCAATCTTTGGAGCCTGCGGATTATCCACTCCGGAGGACTTTTGCTACTTGGTTTCTTCAACAGAAACGGTTCGCAAATGCTGACCCAGCGGGATCGCTGTTCACGCGACCTCCCGTTCAACATCCTCTACCGCATGACGAAGGCATTTCGGACCCTTCAATGATACTTGATTCCGATTCGTCTTTGTGTCCCCTACACCTCCTGCAAGTTTGTCGCACTGGTAGTGAATCACCCTCTATGTATGCGTACCTAGGCTATGACAATGCAGCATGTATGTAGAGTACATGTCTAGGCTATTGAATGAGTTTTAATATATAGAGAGAGTAAATTTTCAATCTAAACTTAATTGAAACCAGTGTTATAGTGAAACCGTACTATGCGACGTATTACTGTTTTTTTTTTTTTTTTTTTTTTTTTCCTGGAGCATCCATTTTCTTCTAAATTTGTTAACTGATTGCATACAATGAGTGGTAGATACTGCATATCCATTCTTTCTTTTAATTTGAATTTTAAATAGTTTATCTCTTCAAAAACTTCTAATTGTATTTTTATTGGCTTAAATATTTTTCACTGCACTGTGGAATCTTGCTGCCTGACTGTGCATGAAATACAACCATACTTCTGGAGATTTATCTTCAAAAAAATTTAGCAGAATTCTTGAACAGTTGTGCTGCTCCCCCCCCTCCCAATTAATTTAATTCCTTTGAGGGAATGTACCCTGTTTTTCAAGCTGTCATAAAGTCCATAGCAGTGCTGAGTTGACACTTAATATCTTCACACTCCTTACATCGAGCACTCACAAAGACATCCCCATTGGCAATATGTCCCATTCCTGATAGCTCTGTAAGCATCAGAAAAACTGTACATCTCATAAGGCTGTGATTCAGAAGACAGCTGCCTCCCCACCTCAGTTCTCTCCATAGCCATGGCACTCCCATTAGCTTGAGCCCTTTTCTTTGCTGCTCTGTTCTGAGGCATTATTTTTGTTGAAGTTGTAGTATAATTAAAAATACTACACTAACTAAATATATCTGAAGCAGGAATAACACTATGCTCTGGTCATGCTATGAAGTTTACGTTATTAATTATATATAATCAAAGCTCAAGTATTTTTATTAATACACCACTTAAACAGCAATAATATTACTGTGCTACCAAGTTTGTGTTATATGTATTAGGCTGTACCGTTACACTTGAAAGTTAAAGTTAATTGTAATATATAACAAAATTATCCAACTAGTGCCGTGCCAACCCAAGTGATTCAAACTTTAGAGCTACTTATTTACCACAATTAAAAAATTTGACTACCCCTGCCAATCACCCTAAAACTATAACAATGGCGGAAAGATTCAAATGAGACAAAGGTTCTACGTACATTAAGTAGTAACTTACAAAATCTCTAGCCAAATAAAAAAATAAAATAATGAGCGTGACTAGGACAATATAACTACTTATAGAGTACAATTTAATAAGACAGTTGGATCGATAAAACGGCAAAATTCTTTGAATAGCATGTGGATACTTCACAATTTATTTCCAAATTGTTAGTAGTAGGTTAGCTTTTATCTTTAGAGGAGGAGGCAATAGAACCATTAGGATTTAAGAAGTATGGATGGACAGACGTTGCAACAAGTGGTTTTAATAAAGGACCGGAAGCACTACTGTCATTTTTGACAAGATTTTATAAAAAAACTTTTTCCCCTCGGGAATATGATGGAAAAAAGGTTTGTAAAAATATTTCCCCTCTAGTCTATCTATATATTAATTGGCCATTATTTTGTCATTATCCTTTAACCCGCTATGGTAGCAAGGTAGCATTAGAAGGTAATGCCATATTAATATTAGATAATAGTCATTTAATTTTTTTTGAAATGTTTTGTATATTAAATAGTATTGGCAAACATTTCAAATTTAGTAAACCTGTAAATGTCGTTGTACTATATTGTAATAATAATATATTGTCATTCTTTTGAAATATTTTATGTACAGGTAGTTCTCGACTTTACGAGTTAATTCGTTCCTAACGCGCGCTCGTAAAGCGGGAATTTATTTCTCATAGACATATGGCTAAAAATAGGGATTACGTTTTTAACAATGAAATTAGTTAGCTAATTAGTTTGTTTAAACAATGACTGATTTATCGAAAGAAATGAAAACATAGCCTGTAAAATGAAGCAAATTATAATAATAGAGAAATTATTTACGACTTACAAATGTTAAAGAATGTTTATTCTTCAATAAAAAGGTGTACCGTATCTTTTTAATTTTGTGGTGATCTATAATTGATGTTTATTTAGTACCTCTATATAAAGAATAAAATTATATACTGTATATATATATAATTTGTATTATGAAATGTAATTTTTATAATTATATTATTGTAATAAATATCATATAACATATATATATATATATATATATATATATATATATATATATATATATTTAATATTTTATATATATATATATATACATACAGAGAGAGAGAGAGAGAGAGAGAGAGAATCATCTAACAGGCAGAAAATTGAGTAGGGGTGCCGCAAAATAAAATAAATTACTTAGGGTGTCGTTATTAAAAAAATGTTGAAAACCAGTGTTAAACTAATGAGAGTAAACTGCAATTTTCAAATAGTTTTTATTTATTTATTTTTTTAATGTGAGAGTAAATTTCAGATTTCGTGTGTCTGAAAACTGTTCTAAATGTGGATATGAAAAGCTATTTCCTGTAATGTGGGTGTAATGGTTTATGAGAGAAATCACTTAACTGCATTTTGTAAGTCGATTGAAGTTTATTATATTGTAACATTAATATAGTATCATGTTTCAGAGTGTTAGCCATTTACCTGGATAATCTTAATTGTTAATTTCCTGTGTAAGTAATTTTATTTCAGTGGCACATGATTTACTGACTATTAATTCAAATGTACTATGTGATTGAAGTCAATGTGACAGGAGCATATAATGTTAATTTTTGCTCTGGATCGCTTAAGTCACATTTATAAATAACAGAAAATTTTATAATATTGCAAAGTATTACACTTCCCCACCTGGCTACTTCATAATGCCACCCAACTGGCAAAATTTCTAAAAATCTGCAAAGAGCAGTTGATGGGGGAGGGTATCACCTGTTATTGTATTAATTGTTATACTGGAGTTTTTCCTTCTTATTTCTCGGGTTTCTCTGGATGCCACGTCTGTGTTGCGGAACGCTTTTCCTTCCTTGGACACTTATTCCCGATCGTAATCCCAGTATAATCATGTGACTGTCTAGTGGTTTTTTTATATTAGGACAATGGTTGCAGCCCCCAATAATCCTACCCAACGGAAGGGAATAGGGATTGCAGCTTTGACCAGGGCACTGTGTTAATACCCAAAACCATTCCAGTTATAGTTAGGAGTTGAGCACCGCAATATAAGCTCTTCTATTCTAATTCTCTACTTACTTATTCGTGTGAATGGAGGATATGTCTGAGGCATATGTTTAAACAAACATGGTTTAATGCAATATACTATAGAAATGGTACATATATAATAACTACCGCCCTAGTGGCAGTGACAAGCAAATCCTAAATCATTTGTTACAGTAAGATAAATTGACTTTATGGAAGTATTTAAGAGTTCTTAGCATTATTGATATTTTGGTAATTCATGGGCTGTTCACATAGGTGTTCTTTGTGTGGATAACTCATCTCAGGCAAGGACTGGCATGTGGCATAATAGTTATACAAACACGATGGGTGGCAGTACTAAACTATTGCGCATAAGCTGTGTTTTAACTTATTGTACACTGTTTTATCTATCGTTAATTGTGATAGACGACCATTTAAGTGATCTGCTATTTAAGACAGCAGCATTAGGGTATTCTATACTTAATCAATGCTAACATAATTTGTTATATTACTGAGGAGTAAGGTTTATGTATAGCTGTAGGGATAACTTACCTAAATAAGGACGACTCATTCTAGGGGGGGGGGAACTTGGCGAGGGGATTCCGTGCTTTCTCGGTCTTCCTTCGGATTCTGCTTCTTCACTCACACATTCTGTATCTCCTTGTGCTGTTCTTCAAACTTCCGTCTGTACAGTCATTCTGTAACGTTATTTCCGTTCCCAAATTTTCTCACTCTCTCTCTCTCATACTGACTACCAACCGACTGCTCCTACCAAAACCAACTCTCCTTTCGCTCTCTCGTCCACCAGGGTATATCCTCCTTATCGCATGAACCTTCGCCTCCCCAGAACCCGGACAAGGGTGGGGCACTCCACTCACGCTGTCATATGAGACAAGCTGAAAATATTTGCCAAAGAGAGCAGAGCTCGTATTTTCGTGGACTTGTGAACTTACTTCTGCGTAGCGACCGTTATCTCGAGTTAAGAAAATAATGGCAAAGGCAATTTGTAACTGTGAAAGCGACTAAGTTGGATAAGAGTCCGTCACTAGCGAATTTAACCATCCTATATTTGTCAAGAAACTGATAGCGGTTAGTCATGTTAGATTGGTATTCATATTTTCTGCTGAAAGCCAAAGCAACTCTTTAGCAAAAAGGGGCACAGCAAAGGGGGGAAAAGGGTAATGCATGGGAAATATCTGTAAATTAATAAGAAAAATGTGGGCATTTTACATAATGTATTTTATATATATCTGTATTAAACGAAATTAAACATAGTAAGTGTTATTACTTGCAAAAGATTGTTTAGTTCTGAAGTTACTTAAGTCCATATTCATTTTCATAACTGTTGGAAATGTCTTGTGGAAGGGTGGGAGATCTGAGATATAACCTAATATGCTGTGACCCTTTCTTATAGCAACTGACATACATTGTTGTTTATATTTATTTTTATTTTAAAGGTTACTACATTTTGCTCATTTTTCGGCTATCTTCTTTTTTTGAACCTGCCATTTTCTTTATTTTTATTTATCATATTTATTATAATATGCATATATTTGCATCCATTGCTGCTGCTTTGCGCACTTCGGTGCATTTGCCATATCCAGTTTATTTAACTTTCTGATGTTCTATCTGTTTTTACTCTTTAATACAATCTCTTATATAACACACACACACACACAGTGTTCTCCCCAGGACAGCCTGGTTAAAATTTTAAGCAATTCTCATGGTACCGTATGGTACTGATCTCTATCAGTATTAATTCGAACATACTATGTGATTGAGGTCAATGTGGCAGGAGCATATAATGTGTTAATTTTTGCTCTGGATTGTTTAAGTCACATTTAAAAATAACAGAAAATTTTATAATATTACAAAAGTATTACACTTCCCCACCCAGCTACTTCATAATGCTATCCAGATGGCAAAGTTTTCTGGGGAGAACACTATATATATAGGCTTCAATTGCTATGATACATTTCTTGTAATGAAGTGTCTTGAATTTGGTTCCCACAACAGGAAGTGATTGTATGCAACACGCAGTTACAGCTGAATAATGCTATACCTTACATCCTTTGGTATTGAACACTGTTTTTGTTCCTCTTGTATACATGATTATTGCTGAAAACATGTGGCAAAGTACAGATAGAAATGCTGGAATATTGTATTTCATAAGTATTGCTATTAAACACTAGTGCTATAGTAGAAAGGCTCTTCACATCTAGCCTCTTCTTTCCTCAAGGATTGCATGGCAGTTTTGGAAAAAAAAGTTTGTTTTTCTTGGGGAAATCTGCAACACAAAGTCTAAAATAAAAAAAAAAGCACAGAAGGATTAATCCAGTTAAAACTGTATAATTACATCTTACGTCCTTATGAAGTGAGTGTTTTATTTCACTAGTGGGAAACAAAACTCATCATTTCAAGAGGATATAGCTCTTTTGTTTCTAATGTTATTTGGTTTCAACATCTGATTTGCCAGACTAAAGAAAGTCTTCAATTAGCCTTAAGTAAAATTTTTGTTTTAAATTT
The DNA here is from genome assembly GCF_048544385.1 of Mastigoproctus giganteus. NCBI lineage: Eukaryota > Metazoa > Arthropoda > Arachnida > Uropygi > Thelyphonidae > Mastigoproctus > Mastigoproctus giganteus. Next base: position 64,487,129 of record NC_143581.1, read on the forward strand.
GTCTCACATAAATTTCTGCAACTTTTCTATGCATTACTGAAATTCAAAGAAAAGAAGCAGATCAAGTGTTGAAATTGTTAGAGAGGCACTCATATGTTGTACAGATCCACTTATGCTAGTTTAAACCTTGAAATGTGTATATACAACAATGTGGAATACTGTTGTATTGGATGCTGATTCCAAATGTGTTTTTTTTCATTTTCCTTCTAGCATGGCTCGAGGGCTAGCATTTTAGTGATGAGACTGATTTTCCACTCAAAATAACCTATTCAGCGATCCTACATGAATATAATTATTTCTTATTATTTATACATTCATATTCATATAATTGTTGGGATATATATCCTTGTTATTTAATAATTTGTTTGCTTATAAATTCTTTCAGGTAAATGTGGTAAATGTTTTCAGGTAAAACCCAGTGAATTAACACATCTGTCATCATGCTTTGAAAATGTAAAAATAACTCCAAATTCTGCTGGCTCATTTCTAAATGAGCCACAACAGCAGTTATATCTTGGCTGTCCTCTTGACAACCAAAATAAGATGTGGGTACCACATTATTTCTGATGTTTGTTTGAATGGATTATATGACTGCTTGAACAAAAGGAAAATGCCTATGCCATTTTCATACCTATAATGTGGAGGAAGATAAAAAATCTATCACGATGATTGTTACTTTTGTAATGTGAATGTAGCTGGATTCCCAGTGAAGAATAAGCACAAGATTGTTCATCTGAATTTGAATTCAGTAATGATACCAATTTCCCATGATGGCAGTATGCCAATTCGGGTGTCTCCACAGCTTGGACTTCATCCATAGCATTCCACTTCAGACAGAGACCCTGAGAACTTAAGCAGATTCTTAGTATACACCTCATGAAGAAACAGTGCAGCCAGAGCTGTTTACCCAAGGTGAGTTGAATGACGTCCTTAGAGATCTAGTCCTCTTCAAAGCTAAAGTTGAACTTCTTGTTTTGAGATGAAAAGCATTTCACCAAGAAGTTTTTCACTATTGAAGAATAAAGGGTTAGTGCCATTTGTTGCAGTTAAGGTCTGCTGCTCTGCTACTACCATGATATCTGAGATTTTAGGGAATTGTGAGTTCCCATGACATCTGAAAGGTGCCTCTTTATCAACTACTCACATTGAAGTTTGAAAACTGTTTTCTTGCATAAGGGGAACTTAAAGCCATCCATCCCATTGCCTGCTTTGTCTAAAGGAGACATATTACAACATAAAGATACTGCCAGAAGCAGTTCTGTACAGCACTTCATCATTAGCATTATAGAGGCATATGATGCAAGAAAGCAAGCTTATGCAGCATCAGCCAAACAAAAAAAAAAAACACTTCCACTTCATCCCTCCGTTCGTTCAAAATACCTGTCCAGCTGAGCCTTAAATTTATTTAGGCTATCAACTTCCACAACAAGGGATGGAAGTCTGTTCCACCAACCAACTACCTGCTGGCTAAAGGCAAATTTCTGCCCATCTATCCTACATCTGTCTTTCCTCAATTTGAATTTATGCCCTCTCAGGTGATTATTCTGAGCAAGAGGAAGAATCCCATCAGCATTGAGCATGCTCAAACCATTCAAGGCTTTATACACCTCTATCAGATCACCTTGCCGGTGCCTAGTCTCCAGACACTGTAATTTGCAAAACTTAAGCCTTTCTTCGTAAGAGCAACCCTTTGTTCCATTCACTAATCTTGTTGCCCTTCTCTGTACTCGTTCCAGCAGCTCTACATCCTTCTTGAAATGACGCCCCCAGACCTGTATACAGTACTCAAGGTGTGGCCTGACCATTGCCTTATACAAGGGAATAATCACCTCCTTATCACTGCTAGAAAAATTCCTGTATATCATTGACAAGACACCATGAGCTACTCTTGCCGCCTGTCTGCACTGCTCAGAGAACTTCATATCTGCCTGCACAATTACCCCCAGGTCCTTTTCATTCTCTACCACTGTCAGTGTAGTACCACAGAGTTGATACATTGCTCTGGGGTTGCTGTTTCCCATATGTAATACTTTACATTTGTCAATGTTAAACTTCATTTGCCACCTCTCAGCCCATCTGCTCAACCTTTCCAGATCCTTTTGCAGCAGCATAGCGTCAGTAGTGTCCTTAACAACCCTGCCAACCATTGTATCATCTGCAAACTTGGACATTAAGCTTGATATTCCATCATCAATATTATTTATAAATACAGAAAACAATAACGGACCCAACACTGAACCCCGAGGGACTCCACTAATAACATTAGTCCATGATGAGCAGTGTCCATTGATTACCACTCTGTCTTCTCCCCCTCAACCACCCCTTTATCCATAGCAGCAATTTGCCTCCAATGCCACTGCTCCAATTTGTGCAGCAGTCTTCCATGTGCAACAGTATCAAAAGCCTTTCTATTTTCAACTTTATGTTGAAAAGGAATGTAAAGAATTTATTTTGGAAAGGAAAGAAAGGCAGTAAATTCCTTTCTTCCATTTTAAGCACATATGTGATTTCTTGCAAAACTAATTTTTTTGGAAGAAAACAATGACTTAGATGATAAAGACTGTATATGATAGATGAAAACTGTTATGTTTTATTTGCATTTTTAAATTTTATCATGTATATTTTAAATGATTTTATTTAGCATATCTTAACTGATTTTACAGTGTCTTAATAAGGTTATTTTGTAAATTTTCAATTCATAATAAACTTTTTCTTCTCAAATGTCTGCAAGAAATCATATATATATATATATATATATATCTGATTCCTGACTTTAGAGGGTTCTTCAGTTATCTTTAGGCATGCTGGTTCCCAAACTGACCAATGGCCACTTCACACATTTTACCATAGCTTATGCTTAACAGTGTCTTTACTGCTGTCTCATTACCCCACACGTGGTGCTCCAGGAGCCCTACACACATATGGGTAGAGTTCAGGGATACCCAAGAGGCTATAAAATAATAGAATACACCTCAGATGTCTCTTCTACAGCAATAATTAAAAATACTGACCTTACAGTCACGAAGGTGGGTCACCTCTGCTCCCCAGTGGCAGTGTGTGCCCATATCACCAGTGCACTAGGACAGTTCTATATTATATCTCTTTATGCAAGACCAGGTAAAGACATAAACCTTACTATAGATTACTTACAAGCAGTTATAAATTTGTTACCTACTGCAAATATCATAGTGTGTGCTGATGTCAATTGCTGGTCAGCCTTATGGCATAGCCATATAGAAGACAGAGCAGGCACACACAATGGCCAGATATTATCAGACTTTATAGCCACCTCACCCTTTCAAGTGATAAATCAACCTAATAACTTACCAATTCAATAGCCTATAAAATTACAGACTGGTATGTACAGCTAGCATGGACCACATCACATCATAGAGCCATCACCTTCAAACTAAACAGGCAATTGCAAACAATCCAACACTCCTTATATACAGCAGCTGAACTGCAAAAACAGGAAAATGAGTGGTCTAAATCAGGCACACAAGCACTGACTACACAAACATTTTAACAAAAACAGCAAACCTGTCTATCCCACGGAAAAAACCGAGGAAGCAGGCAGTCCTTTGGTGGTGCCCTGAACTGACTATACTTAGGAGAAGGGTGCACCAGGCGAGGAGAAATTTTCAAAAAACAAGAACATCTTGGCCACAAAATGAGGTCGATACACTTAGAGATTCTTACAGAACTCTCAGGAATCAGTATACAGCCCTCATAAGAGACATCTTTATTTTATTTATTTATTGTACTAGGCAGTATTAGTCAGCTTTCCCAGCATCCCTGCCACTGATCACAATACTGTATAGATATTTACAGGCTTGCATCACTAATTCCTGCTCCATTACAAGATATTGAAGTTTTGTACTTTATGTTCCCACACATGTATAAGACATTGAATAGCTGCAGTTCATATAAAATGAATTTGGAGTCCCTTCTACGGAAAGTAGCTAGTGAGAAATTTCTGTCAGTGCATACAATTTCAATGTAATGTCCAGTCTCAGAAAGAAGTCTTTTTAATAAATGAAATATTACCTGGAAAACTGAATTCCACACCATGGAAGTATTCTCCAAAGTAAATTGGAGTCAGAAGATGAACACAGATCTATTGCAAATGCTTCATCTTCATAAGCATCGAAATGTGTTTAGTTAGAGGCTGACATTTCCAATTGACTCGTCCAGTATACCGATGAAATCACCTAACCTCGTTGCGTACTCAGATTTGAAATACCACTCAGGAAAGCACCTGTCCTCGAATAAAAGAGCACTCAGTGATGAAATGTGGACTAACTAAGGATGTTTGTCTGGCCTATTTGTACCAGTCCTCTAGAATCATTAGTGATTATCTAGCAGCTGCCAAAGCTCATGCCTGCAGTATCAGGAACCACATCACACAGCTGTTGTTTGTGGCACAAGGAACTGCCTTGCTGTAATCTAATGATTGACAAATGAAACAGCTCACCTTAGGACAACATGTTGTAGGAACTGGAGACACCTTGGAATTACAATTTCAGTTCGATATAGCCGGAGGATAAAATCATGCAGCAATGATAATTCAAGAAAATGTTATAGGAGCTTTCACGGCATGTTTGAAATTGTTTTCAATATGATGTTGCATGGTTCATGTTTTAAGGAAGAATAGTCACCTACTACTGAAGAGGATGTTGGTTTTCACCTCCATAAAGGATACAGTAGAAGATGTGAGTTTTACATGAGTGTGACCTGTGGTCAAATCACCTCTTACAGTTTGATAGCTGACAGAAACATTCTACCTGTATCAGTTTGAGTCATGAAAACTTGAATATTTACATCTGTTTCACTCAAGAAAATTTGATATGCCATGGAGGTACTCAGCTAATTTTATCAGCATTGTTTTTGCTCCATTTGCAGTAGAACTTGTCGTCTCTTGAAAACTTGTACAGCAAAAGTTGGAAAGCCTCATAAGAGATAGGAAAAAGGAATGCTGGAGGCATTTGATTGGAACTACTGGAAACAGTAATCCTTGGGGAGTTGTCTATAGAATAGTGACGAACAAGCTGCAAGAGGAGATGTCCTAGAAACTACTGTCAAACCAAGTGGGACCCCAACCCTGTGTTGGACTGATTCTGTAAATCAGTTTCCAGAATTTACAGAATCAGTTTCTGTAAAACTGATTCTGTAAATCAGTCCAACAACTGGGGACCATTGCCCCACCCAGCTAGACATTATAAAAGAAAACACTGAATATGACAATGCCAATATTGAACCTCTATTTGACCCCAGGGGCTCACATCTGATGAGTATGGGCTTGGCAAACCCAGGGTCCTGAGCTGGATATCATCATTCTTCTCTTTCTTGGTGATTCCTTTCTACTTCTGACACTCTCTCTCTCTCTCTCTCTCTCTCTCTCTCAGGGTAACTCAGGGAATTTTTTTTTTTTTTTTGGCTGGTGCAGCATAAGCCTCAGGCTTCCTTGCATCATATGGCTAATAATAATAATAATTTACTATACAAGACTTAGAAATAGCACTATCTAAAACCAAAAACAATAAATGCCCAGGTTTTGATCTCTTAGAGGTTGAGATTATCAAAAAATTTGGGGAAATAGTACCAGACAAATTAATAGCCCTATATAATAACTGTGTGGCAGAAGGTATATTCCCAAAAATATGGAAAAAGCTGTATTAAGATTAATTCTCATAAACCCTGAGGAAACCTCCTACTTATCCCAAATCATATAGACCAATAGTCCTCCTCCCTGTACTAGGGAAAATATTCGAAAGACTAATAACAAAATCAGTATGGTTTTAAGTAGGGAAATTCTACAGAGGATGCCATGCACCACCTGTTGACAACAGTTAAAAACTCAGAGGAGAAATGCATGGGAAATCTCTATTGTTTTGCTGGGTATTTGACTCACTGTGGTGGCATAGATCCTTAGGAGACTCTTCCAGGCAAATGCCCCAACAAAATCTCTCAACAAAACATAAGAAGACGTCCACAAATCAAAATTAACACTACTATAAAAATAGTAACAGAACTAAAAATCTTGGAGTGGTCTTTGATTCAAAATTAACTTTTATTTCCATTTGACCTACTTGGCAAAGAGAGTGAGAAATTATGTCGGTATGAATACCAGGATCAGTCGAGCATACTGGAGGCTCAAAAGAAAGATCCTGGCAATCATATACCGTGCTGCAATGTTCCTACCTGATACCACCTATGGAGCCGATGCGTGGTTCACCTGTTTGGCCATAGTAAGAAATATGAATAAATTAGAATCGATACAAAGGACAATATTACTCATTATTACTAGAGCATATCACACAGAAAAACACCTGCACTACAGCTGCTGGCTGGAGCTCTCCCACTTTACCTGGAAGTAGCCAAAAGAGGCTTATATTATAGACTTAAAAAGGATATACCCATAGAATTTCTGGGGAATTTTTATAGCCCTTGATACACCTAACACTTTCAATGCTGAAAGAAAAAGAATAGCTACAAAGCTTCATGAGCTAAGGCAAAGAAAGTAGGAGCAGGAAACCAGAAGTCTAGTTACCAAAAGGTTTCTGCCACAGGTGGCAATGGTTAGCCCAAAGACACCTAAGTGGTATGCCCCTGGACTTTTCACAGCATTTATATTGACAGGTCACAGCTCCCTAAAGGCAAAGCTAACCTCCTTAGGGCTGACTGATGACCCAAACTACACCTGTGGCGAGAATGAAGGCTGCGCGCACATTCCATATGAATCTGATAGTATGAACCAGAGCTATAATGCTCAATACATTCTATGTTGATATCAATATTTGTAAAAGAATAAGAGAAGTTTACCTCAATATGATACATAGAACACTTCTATATGATACTCTCCCACAAATTAAAACGAAAACAATTAAAAAATCGAAACTCTTACATTACAGTAAGAAATAATTAATAATTAAAAATCAAATGAACACAATTAAAAATCAATATAATGCAATTAAAAATTAAGTAAAAAATTAATTTAACGAAAAAAATTGCAACACTGTTTTCCTTCCTGAAGCTCTGTGGTGATCTCAATAACTTTGAGATCACCACAAGGAGAATTCGCAGAATATTGTTTCCTGTGCTTACGGGATAGCTATTCTACCACAGACCATTACATTAGATGTGACTGGCATCAAGGAAGCATATATGAGAAAGGAATGAGTAGAGTTCAAAAATATTTATTGTATCCAATGAAGATTTCCTTCCCCTCTCCACATTAAACATGGCCTAATAAAGAATTTTGTGTGAAGGTGAGAGGCAAGACAAATTCAAGAGGATTTCAGTCAGTGGAATAACCAGAAAAAGTTGGCTCCCTAAAAATATTTGTTTTGGTAAAAATAAAAAATTAACAATACTGCAGTAAACATGTATTTAAAATCTTTATCAATACAATGTAAAAACAAAAATAATATTAAATGCTATAAATATAAAAATGAAAAATAAATTCTGAAAATTAAATAAAGTAATATACAGTTGACTTACATAATTTAGAATGGTTTTCGTCTAATTTGGCATTGGTGAAATCATTAATTAATTTAGAAATGTCCATTTCTTTCAGCTTCTTGCACTTCTATGCTAAGCAGTACTAGTGCTGATAGATGTTGTCCCATGGTGTGTCTCAAATAATTCTTAATTGATTTTAATTTCAAGAAAGAGCATTCTGCGGTTGATACAGTAATGGAAATTGTCAAAAATAATATCAATAAGGAGCACACTTCCGAAAAACCAGCACTCATATCGTAGTATTTTACTATGACTAGTTCTGCAAATTCGCGAATAGTTTTAAATTTTGCACTTTCACTTTTTAGTGACTTTACACAAAGTAGTAATTGCATTGAAAATGATTTTGAAAAGTCACTTGCACCTTCTCAGTATTTTTTATAATGGAATTTTCATCCATTTGGATTAATTTAGTCGGAATAAGAAATGCAAACAAGTCAGAAAATGTATTTAGTCCTTGAAACCTGTTGGGCAGTCTAAGTCAATTACATGATAAAAAAATGTTAACTTTAAAAGAGCAGTTCTGCATTTTCAAATCGGTAGACCTCTGCCAGTTCATCAAAATGTTTCTTCACAAATCGCCTCTGTTCATTTGCAAATTGACAAGGTCCCATTTCTTTGCAATAGATGATGCTTCCTTGACGATATTTTCAAATTAATTTCTTAATTTTTTTCACTTTATTACGATGTTTCTTTGACCAATATCCATATTCGTTCTTTGCAAAATTGTTGATGTTGAATTAATGTTGAACAGGATTTTTTTTTTTATCAGTATGGTGGTTAACGCAAATCAAAATTTTCAATATTATTTTTTTTTATCAGTATGGTGGTTAACGCAAATCAAAATTTTCAATATTATTTTTAATCCTGACGACTTTAAACTTTTCATTGCTTTTTGACAATTTTATTTAATGTCATTAGCAAATTGGGAAATCTCAATTTTATAGCAATTATAGATGCAAGCTGACTAGACCAACGAGTTGGATTTAATACAATATCGCATCAGGGATCTTTTTGACATATAAACTGCGGGGCATAGTCTCCGCAGGCCCAACCACATGGTCCTCCAGTAATACTCAGAATTATTATAGGTGCAATAGTAATACTATACTCAATAATAAAGATCTCCCCCCCCCCCCAAATAAGTGGGCCCCTATATGACTTTTGCTCCCACAGTCACAAATCCTTGGAAGCAGCAGCTATGCTAATACCACTTCACCTCTATTCACTGCAGTTTCGCTTGTGCTGTGCAGCTAGCTAACAATAAACATGCTTCGTGTGAAAAAAATTATTGTTCGTAGACATACAGTAGTAAATTTTATTATAAACATAACTAAAAAACTTACATTGGGTCTCATTTTGGTTGTCGGCCCCAATGCATTGCCATAGTTACGCCACTGATTTCAATACTTAAGTGAGAAATTTCCAAAAATCTATGTGAAATTGAAAGATGGAATCTTTGTGGGGCCTCAAATCAGAGAGGTTGAATTTGACGATCATTTTAACTGGAACGGAATTATAGTAGTGTCGAAAATCCGAACGTCAGTAATCCGAACGAGCCAGCATTTTTTTTTTTTTTTTTTTTTTTTAATGCTGGTGCCATAAAATAATTACAGTAAGTGCCAGTTATTGTGATCATGTTTATGAATTGAGTTTTGATTCTATTAAACATCAATTCTATTAAGCAAAACTCGGAGAAATATTATCCACAGGCTTTATGAAGATATAAAGCACTAATTTACACTTGTATTACCAAAATTAAACCCAATTAAATGATAAATGAAAATCAACAAACAAACTGAATGATGAATCGACAAACGATCAACCAAGTGAATACTGTCCAACTCAACTATTGCTGAAAAGAGTGAGAGATCTGGCAATAAAGAAACGAAGTTCGAGTGTTTTTATTTCTAAACTTACTAAACCTTTTTATTTTAGTCTCCAGAACAGTATTTTTGTTAAGTTTGCAAGTCCGAACTACCTCTGGTCCCAATTAGTTTGGATTATTGACACTACTGTATTTGGAAATTGCAGCATGGGTTTGTTGGGGAGGGGGAATTCTGTCTGAGCAATCTGATTAGCTACTGTGACGCAAATAATAATGACATATATTTGGACTTCATTACAGCTTTTGATGATGTTCCACATGAAAGAATGTTGTAATTGGAGCAGGCATTAGAGGCAAGTTACTACTATGGATAAAGGAATAGTTGAGTGGCAGAAGACAGAGGATGATTATAAATGGGCATCACTCTTCTTGGTCTGATGTTATTAGTGGAGTCTCTCAGGGTTCAATGCTGAGCCACTTACTGTTTACAGTATTTATTAACAACATTGATGGAAACCAATCAAGCATATCGTCTAAGTTTGCAAGATGAAACAAAGATTGGTAGAGTGATTAATGACAGGAATCAGAGCAACTACTGCAGCAAGACCTAGGTAAATTAGGCAGATGGACTGAAAAATTGGCAATTGATGCTAAACACTGGTAAATGCAAGGTACTGCATATGGGTAGCAAGAATCCCAGAATAAGATACCAGTTGGATGGTACCATGCTCAAGGTGGTGGTGAACTAAAGAGACCTAGAATAATTGTTGAGTCAAACATTAAGTTCTCTGAGTAGTGAAAACAGGCTTGTGGGGGTTTTGTCAATGATATACAGCAATACCTCGCTTAGCACGGCTTCAAACAGCATGGGTTTCACTATAACATGGTTTTCAATTAAGTTTAAGTCGAAAATTTACTGTGCATATTAAAACTCATTCAATAGCCTAGACACGTACTCTATATATATGCTGCAGTGCCAGCATATATGTAGAGTACGTCTACATATATAGCTCCCCTCATGTACGTCTACATACATGAGGGGAGCTATTGTCTCACATGCACATGTGACAATAGCTCCCCTCAGGCAGTCTGATGTAAAGTGCAACAGTGTTCAGTATTCTTAATTCCATCCTAATGAGACGATGTGACAGCTTTTCAAACTTTTCGTTTCACAATTTATTTTTTACCCCTTTAAATATGATCGAAAATATATCTGCATCTTGACTATAAATCACTGCCAACAATATGCAGCATGTTTCGCTCCATTTGGTAAATGATTTCACTGGATTTGAATCGCAGTTTCAGACAATTGCTGAAGACATTGTGCAGTTCGAAAAAGACTTGTGATTTGAAACTTTGGACACTGCCAGTGTACGTGACTGCATTGACTCACATGCAAGTGACTTAGATGATGCAAATCTCCTTGAAATTGACAAGCAAACTGCATATGAAATAGAGGAAAACAATTCTGAAGTGGTACCAAAAGAATTTTCAACAGAAGAATTGGAGAAAGTTTTTCAGGGGGTTGACATGGCCTGTGAGGTGATTATGAATGGAGATCCAAATGTTGAATGTAGCATCAAGATATGGCAAATTTTACAAGATGGGATCCGATGCTACAAAGACTTGTATGCTGAGAAAAAGAAGAGACAACTTCACTAGACTTTATTGTTGAAATACCTAAATGAACTACCACCTTTTTTAAAGCTTTTTTCTTATCTCTCATGATGTTGCCTTTTCATTAATAAAATTTTTGCAATTTTTTTTATTTTCAAATCCTTTTAATTGGCTATCAAGTGCAAATTGTTTATAGATTTATTATAATTTGTTTATAGACTGTGTTTCTCTAGTACACATTTAATTAAAATCCATTATAATTATACCTCAATCAGCACGGTTTCACATAACACAGAACAGTTTCGGTACCGATAATCAGTGCTATGCAGGATATTACTGTACAGGAATTTTTCCGGCAGGGACAAGGTGATTATCCCATTGTATAAGGCAGTGGTTTGGCAACATCTTGAGTACCGTATACAGGTCTGGCAGCCTCCTTATTCTATGAGATCTGCATCTTCAACTAAAGATCTCTAGAAAGGCACACAGAAGTGAAGCATACAAAGGTGTATTTATACCACAAAATATTTCAGTTTTGCAACTTGCACTATTTGGAAACTAGGCACTCTTGAGGAGATCTGTTGAACTGTTTAAGGTTTTAAATGGATTCATTTAACTTATTGGTAATGATGGTATTCTCTTTCTCATAATGTACACACACACAAGGGAAGATGAACTTAAATTGAAGAGGATGGCTGCAGGATAGATGTGCAAAAAATTGCTTTCCATCATAAAGCAATTGATTGTTGGAACAAACTACCATCTGATGTGGAAGTTAGTGGTTTGAATAAATTTAAGGAAGAATTAGACATTAGAGGGAACGGGCAGTGAGGTTGGTAGTTTTTTTTTTTTTGGCTGATGTGTATGAGCTTCCTTGCTTCCCACATTTACCAGTACTCCTACTAATAATAATAAATACTGAAATTATGTCCTTTCCACTTCTCTGCTACCTGTGCTAGAAAATCCAACCATAAATTCTGAGACTCCCCCCCCCCCAATCTTTTTCATGTTTTTTAGTTCAGGGTGACAAGTTCTTCATTGCTGTGATCACTGAACTAGCTTGTACTAGTTGCTCTCTCTGATCCAGAAAAGGCATATGGATATTCTTCAGCTAGTCTTATGGTGTCTGCCCTTCCAGGAATAGCTTAGATGTTCTTTGCATGTAGCTGTACTCCATGCTGGAGACAAGATTGGTCTCTAAGAAAGCAAAAGTTAATCCTTCCCCATGACCATAGCCATTTGAGTTCACCATAGCCGAGTGGTCAGGAGCGGGGGTGCAATAGTTACTCTTATGAAGAAAGGCTTAAGTTTTGCAAATTACAGTGTCTGGAGACTAGACATCTGCGAGGTGATCTGATTGAGGTGTACAAAGCCTTGAATGGTTTGAGCATGCTCAATGCTGATGGGATCCTTCCTCTTGCTCAGAATAATTGCCTGAGGGGGCAGAAATTCAAATTGAGGAAAGACAGTTGTAGGATAGATGTGCAGAAATTTGCCTTTAGCCAGTGTGTGGTTGATTTCTGGAACAAACTTCCATCTGTTGTTGTAGAAGTTGATAGCTTAAATAGATATCAAGGCAGAACTTAACAAACATTTGGAGCGAGTGGATGAGCGAAATGAGAAAGGTTTTTTTTTTTTTTTTTTTTGGCTGATGCCATATAAGCTTGCTTTCTTGCATCATGTGCCTTTGCTAATGCTAATAGCACACGCTCTTTGAGTAGACCAGGGTTCAAGCCACTGTCTGCTAAATATGGTCGTTCTGCCAACCTGCACTGGACCGTCCTGGCAGATTATGGTCCATTTCACTTAACATGAATCATTGAGGAGTCTTCCATCCTGTAGTGGATGAAAATGGCTGCTGTTTGCCTTTTTTTTTTTGTTAATGTGTTCTTGTCAGATCCTCCCTTCAGGGGCAGGAAATTATGATCAAGTAGATGTAGTGTGTTTAAGGATCTGAAAATTATAATTTCAACTGAAATTCTTGTATAATCCTAAAGGCTTTACTCAGTATCCTAAAGAGAAGAGATGAATCGATGTGGAAGGAGTGCATATTTGGTTTGGCAAGATGGGAGGCAGTGTGCACAGACACTGGGCACAAAATTAAATAAAAATATTAAGCAGTATTTTTGATAACAAAATTGTGAATTATTAATTATAATTAATTAGATTATTTAGTGATTATCTACTATTTTATTTGCAGTATTAATAAAATGGTTTATCTGATTCATTGCCTTATTTTTTTGTGAGAAAATGTATTGGTGCCAAAATAAAATCTTGCACAGGGCACAAGAATAGCTAATTATGGTATAAAACTAATTATGGATAAAAGTGTAAGTGTTGTGGAAGCATTTGGACTAATTGTGTAGACAGAATAAAAAGCCATGTATCACAATCTTTATAAAAGAAAGAATTACAAAAATTGCAAAATGATTCCTTCATTTCTTCATTATGAAAATTGTTGATGTTCATTGAGAAATTAGATTTATTAGTGGCTTTTTTTTTTTTAATGCAAATATTATTCCATTTAGTATTGTTAAACGTCTTTATTTCGATCTAATCTGGTCTAACCATTGCAGCCTCAATTGTCTTTTCAACGAGTCTTTGGCTGGATCAGTATGTAATGGGGTGACAAGACTCAGAAGTTGAAGGGAACAATCGATTTAAAAAAAAAAAGTGTTGCAAGGGATGGTGTAACATTAATTGAAGACGAGTGGATTAATATTCATAATGAAAAGTTTTAGTAGCATGCATTCATGATACAGCTAAAATCCTATTTCCTTGATGTTGTGCACAGTGCTGTTGTGAAGATTACAAATCATTACAATCAAGTAATGAAAGTGCATTTCAGAAAGCCAAGGGATGAGTGCTGCTGTGGAGGCAGTGCACTTATGACTGACAGTGTGGAAGTCATGAAGGAAAATAGACAACTGCTAGTTGGTGAGAATGATCAAAACATTCTGGTTTATGGATCCACCTCTTATTGGCTGAACTTGTTTGAACAAGCTATTAACCTGAAACAGTCATAAAATATATGGTGAAAATCTAGAAGTGTTTCAGAAACCACTATCTCTTAGGATAGCTTGGTTTCCAGTATCTGTCAAGCTGTTGCACAATACAGTGCGGAAAAGTCAGCTCAGTTGCACTGATACTTTACACAATAACAGATAATTGTTTGAGGATTATGCAAAAACCACAAAGATAAAATTGATACTGAGATTACCCATCTTATTAATGATTACAAATTAAATAATAATATACAAGCAATGTAAAGATTAGTCATTACACAACTTAATTCATTTGATGTTGGAATTAGACTTCAATAAGATGTAGGTACATATTGGTAATGTATGCTTTATTTGGTTCGGTCTTTTTAAAGAAATCTGTTTTCACTCACATGTTGATGCTGTAGAAAGAATGGAGAAAGTCTTGAAACTATACCATTATTAGTTTTCAGAGCATATGGGTGAATAATAGGAAAAAGGATTCTGCCCATATATTGTCTTAAAAGTCAGTGACTATATTTTTCTACTGATTGCATTTGAAACTGAAGTGCCATTTTCTAGTTGCTGACCTTTCAGGTTGAAGACTGAGAAACAATCCTTTTGACCCATTCTCAGTTTCACCATTATAAAATAATTCATAACAATTTTTTCTTTTTTCAAAACTATGTTAAAATCTTAATTTTTAAATTCTGTGAATTTCTGCTTACTTTTGTTAACAAATTGGCTGTCAGGTGTGCTAGTTTGTATTGCAGGATAGGAGCATGAGATAACATTGTTTGTGATCATACTTGCAAAAAACTCATTAACAATATTTTTCACCAAGGTGCCAAAGGAATATGTAAAATTTCAGAAGATATATAGGGAAGATTTTCCATTTATTGTAAGATCTGGAAAGGGTAACGCATTTGCTTTGTGTACTGTATGTTGATGTGATTTTTCACATCAACATACAGTGTAAATACAGTGTAAAAACATTTTAAACAGTGTAATTGGACGTTTGTAAACAAATAAGCATAAGGGCAAAATAGAAGGAAAGCATAAAATAGAGGTAGAATTTCATAGTGATGTCATACTTGCCAAGTGTTTATTTGCATTATGTGCAGTGGCGTCACTAGGAGGATGTGGACCGCACCAGGTGATACCAAAATGAATTTGAAGCAGAAGAGTGTTGAAAGTGAATCCAGCAATGATATACTGTAAATGAGATGAGTGATGTTAAGGAGAAAGATTTGCAAATTTTATGTGATGTTTCTTTCTGGGAGATACCAGTTCCAGATCATTTTTGGGTTGAAATCATCGAAAGGAAAGTTCTGATTTAGTTGAGATGTTCATGAAATGCTTGTGTATTTGTTCCTGTTTATTTTTTTGGTATTATTTCATTTATGAGTATATTTGGGCCGTTATTGATTATGCAAACCTAATTCATTAATGTATTTCATGTAACGGTAAAGTTTAATGTTCAACTGAACATAATTTTGGTGTAGTTCTTAAACGTTTTTACTTCTAATTCTATTGTTTTCTTACCGAATTCACTTTTAACCACATAAAACTATGTAAATGTAAATACATTTAGGCTGTGTGTATGATATTTTAATTTTGCTAGTTTATTTCACTACTATTGCCATCACATTCAGTGATATATGGGAATTACGATTTATGAGTAACATTAGTACAAAAAACATTACTAAGGATTCTGTATAGTCTGGTATGGGAGGAGGTCCATGGGGGGGTGACACCATGAGTTACCACACTGGGTGACACCAACCATAGTGACGCCACTGATTATGTGCACTATGATTTGCATCATGGAACATAATCATCCTCTGAGTTGTGCTAATCATATAGGTGCATTATTCAAAAATGTTTCCTGATGGTGAAAAAAATAGCAAAAAAAACCCTTGAAGAACAAAAACAGCAGGCATTGCTAGTGAAATCGCACGGATAGGGAAGGAAGAGTTAGTGATGGTTCTGAAAAATGTGCCATTTTCTTTTTACAGATAAAAGTAATTAAAGTGATTCCAAGCTGTATCCTGTCCATTGTTGATCTTTTGTAATGAAAAAATTATGAAATTGAAGGCAGTTTGCTCTCTGTGCTAGCATTGGAAGCTGATGCTACAGGATACAATGTTGAACATTTTTGAACAACCTTGAAAGCATGTGGTATTCTTTAAAAACAGGATAACCAACCCACAGCATGCATGCCACCTATTACCTGTATAGCTCTTGCTAGTGGCACAGATCCAAATGTGCATTGGGGAAAGGGAAAAAAAGAATGATATAACTGATTTTTAAAAATGAGAAATTAACTTAATATGCAGCATAGTTTTCCAAAGTGGATATTATATTGTTCCTAAAGTGCATTGCCATATATTAGCCATTAGCCATGTGGTGCAAGGAAGCCTGAAGCTTTTGCTGCACCAGCCAAACACAAATTTCTGAGTTTCTCTCTCTCTCTCTCTCTCTCTCTCTCTCTGTCTGTCTGTCTGTGTCTGTGTACAAGAATTAGAAGCAGAATATTGATGTAATTGATTGATTAAAATATAATTATTGATACATAAAAAAATTAAAATAGTTTTCTTCATGTGCTTCATACTCAACAGTTGGTGAGCTCTGGCCATACTCTTTCTCTTTGAAAGCCCATAGTTAATTCCATTTCAAATTACCTTACTTAATTTTGTGCCTAGTAATGTATGTGTTCATGATTTTTTTTTTTTTTTTTAATGAAAATCCCAAACACAAGCAATATTAGAACCTATAGTACTTAGCACCTTGCATGCGTTGAAGGTTGAGAAGATGAAAGAAGATACTTGTTGACATTAGACTTTAACTTCTGTAGATTGTAATTTTTAGAATGTATGAAGGAAGGCTGCTCCAGAAAACAGAATTTGAATGAATAAATGAGGAAGAAGAAAAGTTGGTTTTATAAGTTTGAAGTTGGACAGTAAAAGGCTGGTTGCGGCATGTGTTCGGACTAGTTTGAAAGAGTGAGCAGGAATTATAGCAGCCAATTCAGAAGAACAGTGCCCATGGAAGTATCTATAGAAAAGGTGCAGCAGAAACAGAACATCTATGAGACAGAGAATGAAGAGACTGTTAGAGTTGAGTCATCAATTAATATAACTGCCCTCTTTTGAATGAAATCTAGAAGCCTGAGAGAGGTTTTAGGGCCACCTCAGATGTGAGAACAATGTTCCATGGTAGGGCAGATTTGTGATTTGTACAGGAGTGAACAGCTGTATATAAGAAAAGTAATGCTGTGAGAGAAAGAAAAAATCCAGTTTTTTTAGATGCGGAGGAAGCAATATTTGTAATGTGCTTATGTCAAAAGAGATCAGAAGTCAGGGTAATCCCCAGTAGAGATATATGATTTTGCCTAGAAATCAGTGTCATTGAACATAAGCAAAGGAGTAGAAGACTTATTTTTGTGAAATATAAAGCAGGACTGAGTTTTAGGATTGAAATCAAGTAAGTTATTTTTGCCCTAATGGAGAAATTACCTGGAGATCAGCATTTAAGGAATTGGTAGTGGATATTCAAGAAGTTGAAGTTGTTTGTGCAGGGCAAGGTTTCTCAAACTGGAAAGTGGAATGCACTGTGCTATAGTCAGCAGAACAATGGATAGGATTTCTGGTCAATGGAAGAAGGTCATTAATATACAAGAGGAAAAGAACTGAACCTTGTGGAACTCCAGCATTAGTGGAGAAGTTAGAAGACAGAGAGCCATCACCACAGTGAGTGGTCAGAGAGGAAACTGGATACCCAATTACAAAAAAAAAACAGTTGGAAATCCATAGTATGGAAGCTTATTTAGAAGACCGTTGTGCCAAACATGATCAGAAGCCTTCAATATGTCAAGAGCAACTGCTTGAGTTTCACCAAACTTTTCCATTTAATTTGTCCAAAAATGGATAATATCAGTATCGATACTGATGGAATCCATGCTCTCAATCATTGATCAGATGGAAGGTTTCTAGATAGTTTGAGTTAGCTGTTAATTGATTTCTCCATTACTTTAGAAAGAGTTGAGGTAAGTGATGATAATTGGATAGGAGGGATTTGTTACCCTTTTTTTTTTAGGAATTGGCTGGATATGAGCAAATTTCCAAGTAGAAGGTTTTAAAAACACCTTTGTAATAAGAAAGTGAAAAAAGCAACAGAACAGGGGTAAGTTAAGGAACACAGGTTTTGAGAACAAGTGGAGAAGTACCATCAGGACATGGAGCTTTCTTGACATCAAAATTGTTCAGAATCCTGACATCCTTTAGACGAAAGACCACAGGAGACATCGAATGCAGTGCACTGGGAATGGTAGCAGGTGGTTTGCCAAGATCATCAGTACACGAGTTGGAAGAAAAGGATGCTAGCAGGTCAGCTTTATCTTTAACTGAGTTGGCAATAGAACAGTCTGTTTTTTGATAGAGGTGAGAATAGAGATGGGCAAAGGTTACGGCTAATATCTTTGGCAAGAGACCAGAACGTTTGACTACCATTTGGGCAAGAAGAAAATTTCTTACTCTTTAGCCTGTTTGGACTGATTAATAACTGCTTTACAACTGTTGTGAGCTTTTGTGTAGGCAGAAAATGAGCCTGGAAATTTGGATCCAAGCCAATTGCGACATGCAGCATTCTTATCTTGAACAGCCTTAGCACATTTATTGGAAAACCAAGGTGTAGATAGAGGACTAGATTTTAAGGTGGAGTGTGGAATAAAGTAAAGAAGGAATAAAGAATAATTTTACTGACACGATCTGAGCAAAAGTTGACATCAGATGATTTGAAACAGTGATATGACGGAAAAGAAAAGAATTCTTGCAGATCATTCCATTTTGCATTCTTGTAATCCCAAATAACACGAGGTTGAGAATGGCCACAAGAGAGTCTCCGTTGGAGAAGAGACTATTACCAAGTTCTAATCTGATGTGCCTAGAGGACCACTCACCTCGACACGGTGCACTTAGCAGGGGCGGGAGGGGGTTGTTTGTGAGAAAATGATTGAGTATTGGTTGCGTGGTCAGGATTGTCATTTACCTCTTTTGTAGGTAAATGACCAATCTGTGCGAGGCCATTAATAATTGTAAAAGTTTCAGCATCTCGACCAGCTGAGTCCGCGTGACAAGAAAATGGAAGCCTGTTGAAGTTGTGAACATTAAAATCACCAAGAAAAATTTTCTCAATGTTAGGAAAGTTGCATTCTAGACAGTCAAGTTTCAAAGAGTTCCAAGTGGTTAATGGAGTTGGGAGAACGATAGAAGCAACAGATGAATTTGACCGAATGTGGTAGAGAGATTTTAAGCCAAAGGAGATCGAAAAGAGGTGATTCCAAATTACTGTCTCTGACATGGATTATCAGAACGGAAAATATGCACAAGTACCACCTTTGAAGCAAAAGGAATCATACAACAAATAATTTGGACAACTGAGAAGAGCAGTGACTGAATTAACCAGTAGCTGTTATTCTGTCAGAAAAAGTACACGGGGTTTGGCAGACTGTAAGGAAATGGACATCATTGAGGTTAGAACTGAGACCACGTATATTTATAAAATCACTAAGACCGTTTTTGGGAGATTTAGATCTTTTTGAAGATAAGTTTTCTCTAATAGTTTGATAATTCATGGTGTATTCAGAAGTAATAACAGATAGCGAGGACGTGTATTAAGTAATGAAGTTTTTGGATATGGCTTATACATGGTAAGATATGCCTATCTTCTTGACATAACGGCCTCGACAATGCCCTGCTGTCACTATTTGGCAGAGTAGAGGCAGCGAGATTATACACTAGCTCAGCGGTTCCCAACCTTTTTTGATCGCGAACCCCTCTCAACGCAATATTTTTAATGCGAACCACTTAGCCTATATTCTCTGAAATCGTATATTTCTGAATTTTTATTATAAAATATTTCCAGTACTACGTTTTTATAAGCGACATTGCATAATAATAAAAATTATTAAGATGTATTATTTATACTTTGTAAAGCAGTTGTTAATCAGTCCAAACTAGATTTCGAACAGGCTAAGGGTAGAAAACTTGTTTCTTGTCCAAATGGTAGCCGAGCATTCTGGCCTCTTGCCAAAGCTATTGGCCGCAATTTTTGCCCATCTCTGTCAAAACCAGAGATGGTTCTGTTGCCACATCATCCAAAGAGAAAGCTGACCTGCTAGCATCCTATTTTTTTTTCCAGCTCATGTTTTGATGATCTTGGTAAATCACCTCAAACCGTTCCCAGTACACTCCATTCAACGCCTGCTGTGATTTTCCGTTAAAATGATGTCAGAAGGATTTTGATGAATATGACTCTTAAGAAAGCTCGAAATTCTGATGGTATTTCTACACTTGTTCTTAAATCCTGTGCCCCTGAACTTATTCCTGTTTTGTGTCGTCTTGTTTCACTTTCTTATTCCAAAGGTGTTTTTCCTTCTGCTTGGAAATTTGCTCATATCCAGCGAGTTCCTAAAAAGGATCACAAATCCCTTCCATCTAGTTATCGCCCCATTGCGATTACTTCTACTTTTTCCAAAGTAATGGAGAAATCAATTAACTGCCAACTCTTAAACTATCTGTAATCTTTCATCTTATCAACGATCGCCAGTATGGATTCCGTCAGTGTCGTTCCACTAGTGATACTCCGGCTCATGTTGTCCCTCTATGGACAAATTCAATGGAAAAGTTTGGTGAAACTCAAGCCATTGCTCTTGACATTTCAAAGGCTTTGGTCGTGTTTGGCATAAAGGTCTTCTAAATAAGCTTCTATCCTATGGTTTACCAGTTGTTCTTTGTAATTGGGTATCCAGTTTTCTCTCTGACCTCTCACTGTGAGTGATGGTAGATGGCTCTCTGTCTTCTGACTTCTCCACTAATGCTGGTGTTCCCCAAGGTTCAGTTCTTTTCCTCTTGTATATTAATGACCTTCTTCGATTGACTGGAAATCCTATCCATAGTTTTGCTGATGATAGCACATTGCATTCCAGTTTGAGAAACCTCGCCCTGCTCAATCAGCTTCAACTTTTTAAATATCCACTACCAATTCCTTAAATGCCGATCTCCAGTGGGGGCGAAGACAACTTAGTTGATTTCAATCCTTCTAAAACTCAGTCTTGTCTTATATCTCGCAAAAAGGATTCTTCTGCTGCTATGCTTATCTTTGATGACGCTCCGATTTCTAGGCAAGATCTTGGGGATTACCCTGACTTCTAATCTCTGCCGTTTTCTGGAACAACCTTCCTTCATACGTATTTCCTGAAAATTACAATCTACAGAAGTTCAAGTCTAATGTCAACAAGTATTTTCTTTCACCTTTTCAAACTTAAACCTGTGCACGGTACTAAGTACTATAGGTTCTAAAAAAAAAAAAAAAAAAAAAAAATGTGCCTATTCATAACAATGATCCTGGAGAATGAAAAAAATTTAGTGTGAAAAACATATTTATTTAAAAAAGGTTGTTTATACATGGGTAATGCACTTCCATCATTTCTACTACCCAGGTAGCATGCATACATCATTTGATTATATCTCATATTGTGAGTACCTTCACAACGAGTTGCCGAGGTATGGCACTGCTTTGAATAAGCAACGCTTCGCCAGTGGAGAAGACTAATGTTACTTATTCTCAGCGGATACCACCACTCAGACAGCACCGTTTGAAAAATGGTATGGGATGAGATACTCTATTATCCACATTCTGTCCCTATTAAACTTAGGGAAGCAAAAAAAGGTGTAAGAGAGGAAGAAGAAGAAATGGCGTCGAAAGAGGAAAGGGACAGTTATTCCTCTTACTCACACCACTCAAAAACTCATCGAATAGGCAACGCTTCCCCAGTAGAGAAACTGTTGTTACGTATTCTCGGAAACTCCGTGATTACCAAGCTCTCCAGACGGCACCGTTACGAAGCTTGTTGTCTTCTCCTCGGGCAGGTACCCTGATGTTGAAATAGTGACAACCCAGTTATGAAGTATAACTCGACAATATAAGAGATTCTTGTGGCGTGCATAGTTTAATCTAAAACTATTTCTTGACTAAAAGGTTGTTTATGCATGGGTAATGTACTTCCATCATTTCTACTACCCAGGTAGTATGCATGCATCGTTGGATTATATCTCGTATTGCCCATGCATAAGCATTTTTCATACTCTTAGACATTTAGTCAAGAAACAGTTTTAAATTAAACCAAGCATCTCTCATCTTGTGGAGTCATAATTCATAACTGAGTTGTCACTATTGCAACAACAGAGTACCAACGATGAGTAAGCCAGCAAGCTTGGAAACGGACCCGTGTGGGTGGTGGTATCCGCCGAGAATAAGTAACATTAGTCTTCTCCACTGGTGAAGCATTACTTATTAAAAGCAGTGCAATACCTCGGAAACTCGTTGTGAAGGTATTCACAATATGAGATATAATCAAACGATGGATGTTTTTTTTTTTAGGTAGTTGTTGGCGCATCGGCTTCTGTGGCCATAATGCACCTTCCAAGGTTTTTGCAGTACTTTTATCCAAGCCCGAGGCGGGATTCGAACCCGCGATCTTTGGGTTGCTAGGCAGACGGCTAGCCCGGTCGGCAACGATGGATGTATACTACCTGGGTAGGAGAAATGATGGAAGTGCAGCACCTATGCATAAACAACTTTTTTCATACTCTTGGGCATTTAGTCAAGAAATAGTTTTAGATATTTATTTAACATGAAATACTGTAAGATAGTAAAGGAATTGTGGGATATGTGGTTTCTTTCTTTGGCAATTCTTTACTTTTTATTTATTTTTTTACTTTGTTGTTATTTGGTTTTTAGGAGCATTAGCAACTAAGGCCATATTGCTCCGGGGATATGCGGTGGTCATTCCCTGATCTTTCCGCATCTCCGTATTTGGTGTTTTTTACTTTGTCTATTATTAGTTATATTTTCTAGATAGTCCACCGTACCGAACCTATTGGTTCGGTACGGTGGACTATCTAGCGGCCGGCCTGGGAACACTGTTTTAGAGCTGTACCCTGGAAATGTAAGGAAGATTGGATCTCGCTGTGATGTCTATCATAACCTCAAAAGGCATCAGTCATATTGCATGATGGAAGAGAGGAGGGTGGGTTGCCAAAGCTTTGCTCTGGAGACTAAACATATATAAATGTGCAAGGAATTTTCCTGTAAATTGTTTTTGGCATTGTGAAAGTAATTAGACTTTTTTTTTTTTTAAATGCATTTTGTTGAATAGAATGGTGTTGCGGTTGGAAATTATTGTTATTGCCACTCAGTCTCCTTGAACGTGTTGGGATCATGGGTAAGATTCTGAGGTTAATCTCAGGGTGCAAACAGGCAGAAGATTGTAACTAATGGTTACTTTTCAGATTGTTCTATCATTAGAAGTGGGGTCTCCCAAGGATCGAGTCTGGGATGACTACGTCTGAATTTCTTATATGACATCGGCGAAGGGGTAGAAGGCGTGATGTCAATATGCCCCAAAAAAGCATATGGTGACATGAAAGTCTCCGAGTAAGTGTAGATAGGTGCCAAGGAAGGTCCATGCCGCCCTATCCCTATAAGCAAATGTTCGGTGAATTTTATTATTATTATTATTATTATTTTTATTTTTTTTTTTTGAGGATTTGCGTAGAGATAAGAAGATCATAATCCCACTGTATAAAGCAGTTGTAAGACTTGGAATACTGTTTACTGTTAAAAAACATCGAACTTTTTGAAAAGGAGTTGCCTCTTTGGGTAGTCAAATCAGCTTGGGTAGTCGACAGCTTGGAGAAATTCATACGAGTAGTTCTGGATACTTACCTAATTTGAGGAGAGAAAACACATAAGTAGCTTTTTTTTTTTTTTTTTTTAATTTATATATTATTTATTGTTATTTGATCATAGCATTTGAAGGTCATTCTTCCACACGCAGATGAAATTACATACCAATTATGAAAGGCGGAACACTAAACCAACTGCCGTTCTGTAAATTATTTTTAATTCATGCAGAGTAATGTTTTTATTTTCTTACTTAGTTTATTATCAATTTATTTTTGGCTGGTGCAGCGAAAGCTGGTGGTTTCATTGCACTAATACGTCTACTACTAAAACGTTTTAAATTGGAGAAAAATTGCATTGGAAGTCAACATGCAACAGCTGTTTGGACACCTGTTTTTTGAGGCCTCTGATGCAACTTTACACTCGGCATTGGAATGGATGGATGGATCATGTGAATTTGATAGGAAATGCACTTGCGATCTAATATCTGAAGTTTTTGCAATAGTTGCCTTGTAAACAATGCCCAGGACAGATTCTAGTCGAGTGAGGAAACTGCATTTCATATGGAACTAATACTGAAAATTAACTCCAACTGTGTAGTTATTTGACAGCTAGCCACGGGAGCTGAGGGATATGCGTTCCTAGCATAACGTTTACCTTCTTACGAACAGATTGTTTCATTAATTATAACAGCGATTAATGATATATTTTTATTAGGACTTTATTGGTAGGTGTGTTCATTTTCCTCATTCTAGATGTAGTTAAAATGAGTATCAGTATGTTACTGCCAATTATTTTATATAATTGATATAATCGTTCGTTTAAATTAATACCAACGTAAATACCTATGACTGAATACAAAAAAATCGAGGAATTAGTAAACGAATTAAAGTCACAGAGCAGTTGAATTCTCAGCTAGCACAGTTAATTAAAAAATTGTTTCTTGAATTAAGTTATAATATTTAAAGAATAACGAGGAGTGTAACTTCTATTTCTTCCCTAGAAAAAAAAATGCTTCCTGTCCTGTCTGTTTCTGTTGGTCTTCAAATGGTTTTGGAACTAATCATTAGAAGAGATATGGGTTAGAATCCCGTTGGAGAACGGGCAACCGATCTCAGGCGGAAGAGTATGGTTACTCGCGTTAGTTATTCTGCAAAGTAAGCAATTCAGCTTTATGAAAATACACTCACAAACGCTACGCGAACTGGTGCAGTATAAATAATAAATGAATATAAGAACGCATTAAAACTATAATTTATTATATATCTTTTTGTTATTGTGGTTATGAACAAGTATCCGATACATATTAGTGAACATCATGCTAATGAGTGGTAGTCGACATGCGGAAACAGAACAGTGTAATTAATATCAATGCATGTGTTGAAAGATGCCTTATATAAGTAAAAATTAAAAATATTTTTTTATACCTTATATTATATGGCCACCAAGCCAGAGGTTAACAAATGGCCGCGATTTTTTTTTTTTTTTTTTTTTTGTAGCAGCATACCTCTTCAATAGAGCAAGGGCATACGTTACCACAGAATCCCGGACAACATTCAACAGTTGCCATGGTTGCATCATATTTCAAAAATGTGTTCCTACGAAGATTATACGAAATAAGTTTTCAGAATGGACTTGGAACGCTGTCTTGTTCCCATATTTGGGGTAGTGCCTCCAAAACTTTTTCTGAAGCTTTGACCCGATTCAAAAGAGGACATTTTGAAACTAATTAAAATTAATTAAAAACCTATGTCTTACAATGTCCCAACACTCTTGTGTCTCATAGATTTTTAATATCTTTGGAAGCATCCTTTTTCTGTAGATAATTTCATGGGCACTGTTTTTCTAAATTGGAATCTGTAATTTCACACTCTCCTCCTCCTCCAGACAACTTCAACATGTGCATCTATTTTGTGCTCATTTCAACTCACAAAACCAACTTTTCCTAATTTATCCATTTTACTTCTGTTTTCTGGAACAACCTTCACTTGTATTTCTAGAAAATTATCTACAAAAATTCAAATCAAATGTCAACAAGTATTTTCTGTTTCCTCAGCCTTCAACCCATGCACTATATTGAGTACTACAGGTAGTACTCTATCTTTCGTTAGGGTTTTTATTAAAAAAAAAAAAAAAAAAAAAAAACAACTCTTCACAATTCCAAAGGGTCAGTCATAATCTTACCGAATATTTCTGTGGTGGGGATGACGCTACGTGCTTCCATTTTTTTTTTTTTTTTAAATGGATTTCTGCTTCATCATTCTAGTGATGAACCGGTACCTCATCAATAGTAACGCCTAAAAATAGTCTTCTGGCTTTACTCTGAAAAGTGGATATACGATATTGACGATCGCCCAGTCAGGTTTGATGGGGTCTACTTTAAGCTAATGTCGATATGTGTAGATGCTCGTGAATGAGCTTTTTAATGGTATACCATTGGATATTTGAATATTTTTGGCAATCTCTAAAACCTTATGAACCACTAGCAGTGCTTTTTTTGTAAAAAAAAATAGGTACCGGTACTCATTCTTTGCTATCAGGAAAAACTGAAAATTAAAAGGATATGAAAAGTACTCTAAAATTTTTTTTTCTGATATTGTTACTTTAGTAGTAATGTTTTTAGAATAAGAACAACAAATTAAGTATCATAACACAGTTTATTAAGCATAAATTTATTATTCAAGTATATAAAAAAATAAGTAAAATGTGAGTAAAATAAGTAAAAAATAACATAAGTAAAAATAATTTCATAATAAAGTTTTTGTAGAATATTCCAAATTTTTATTAAGTTCTCATCCGACACCCAATGCCAGGGGTCAGCAACATTTTTTTTGAGTGAAGAGCCATTTTTGATCTAATTAAAAAAAAAAAAAAAAAAAAAAAAGAAAGAAAGAATTCGAAGAGCCGCACCTCAGCTCAAGCTGGGAGGAGGAGGAGGGGGGAGGCCAGAGTTTTTTAAGAAATGGAATAGAGTGGAAAGGTGTTTATTAAAAATATATATATATATTTTGAAATATTTATTTATACTGAAAAAACGTAACAAACATCCAATTAGGTACAAATTAATGTGACTTTTGTTGATGAACTTCTTGAGCGAGTCTCTCAACATCATGCGAGTATGTCGTAATTAAACATGCTGAGCTTTAAACATGCTCGCATTGTTCAGACGACGGTTTCTTGATTTATTTTCAATATAGTTCATGTTCAAAAATATTTGCTCACAGAAATACGTCGAACCAAAAACTGAAGTCCAAACGCAAATATTTTCAAATTTATATATGGGTCCGGTATGCTACTCCACGAATCAAACACAATTTGGTCTGCATTTTAAACTCGTCTATCGCCGTCCATTTGCGTAGGAAAAGGGCAGCCTTTTGGCTCTCCAAATCCTCAGTTTCAGTTTTAAGGCATTTTAGTCTTGCATCCACATGTCCTTGAATTTTAAGTCCTCTAACTCCATTTCAAATTGTGCTTCATGTGAGCTGTAAAGTTAAAGAACCGCAGTTACGTGTTAAAAGAGCTGCATACGGCTCGCGAGCCGCAGGTTGCCGACCCCTGTCCTTTGCCGACTTCTTTTCTTCCTCTTTGTGTGTCGGTTGCTGAATGACGTTTCCGATGCAGCCATGAATCGACATATTTTGCTAGATCGAAGTGGGTCAGCGGCGGGCCTACAATTTTAAGAAACAGTAGTGAAAAAACTGTTTTTGTTATCAACGAAGCGCTGGTTGGGCTGGCGATCAGATTCATTTGTGAAAATCCTCGTTTACATTCACTCGATGAAATTGGTATCGTACTCAGAGCCTTCTTCAATTCTTCGGAAACCTTATTAAATAGGTATCCCCGAAATCCACGAATTGCATCTCCTTCATTTAACTGTAACCTAATTGACAATTTTATAACTTCGCTTTCCACAAAATGCCAACAATTCATGTTTAGGATTAGCGGGAGTACAGTAGCACACGCTCTTTGAGTAGACCGGGGGTCAAGCCCCTGACTGCTGAATACGGTCGATCTGCCAACCCGCACTGGACCAGCGTGGCAGATTATGGTCCATTTCCCTCAGCATGAATTGTTGAGGAGGCTTCCACCCTGCAGTGGGTTGATAATGGCTGCACTTTACTTTTTTTTTTACCTTCATTGTCCTCGTTTTCCGTCTCTCGTCATCAGTATTGTCACTAGTTCTTAAATTTGATTTTTTTTCTTTTCTTTTTTCGAAACTGTCCAAAATGTCGGTGTCATTCGGATATTCAGGTACTGTGACCATGTAAACAGAGATAGGGAAAATTTATTGAAAAATGTGGATAACGCACTTCCGCGAAACAACAGATGATTATTTGTCGGGGTAAAAAAAAATCACTTTTACAATTCACGAACGGGGCACTTACAGTTGATTCACAGAGGTTTCCAACCTACGGCCCGCGAGGAAAGTGAACTAAAACAGCATTTTAAATTTTATTAATTATCAAAAAAATTCTCATTAAATGTAAATGTTCACTTAATGTAATTGTGTATTGTACTTAATAAAATCTTCGAATATTTTCAATTTTACTTTTACGTGCAACAAGATATGGAAAATGTAGCACACTATTTTTTCTCTAATCAATCAGTGCGGTCCGCGAAAGAAATATAACTTTGAATTTTTTTGAATATGGCCCCTGTACGGGAAAAGGTTGGACACCACTGCAGTAGAAGGTTGGCCAGAGCCCATTGGGAATACACCTTGATCTTCTGACTCTTGACTAGTGTGACTCCTCCGTATGTGGGACAGGTGGTCAGATGGCAAATATACAGGTGGCAAAACTGTATATTTTAGTTGATAGTTCAAGCGGGTTAGCTGTTCTAAAACTAGCACTGCTAAACCTTTTCAATTTCTCACATATAAGTAAAGCTGTATATACAGCTTTGATTTATTAGATTACTATTGGGAAAAATTTACCTGTATATTTTAATTAATACGCAAGAAAGCAAGTTTATAGAGTATCATCCCCCACCAAAAAAAAAACGCTACCCATCTCACACAATCATTTCCCCCCCCCCCCCAAGAATTTGCCCCTAGTTTGTCCTTGAATTGAATTAACCACCCACTTCCACAACAACAGATAGGGGGTTTCTTCCAATAATCAACCACCGCACATCTATCTTGCAACCACTCTTCCTCAACTTGAATTTATACCCCCCCTCATGTGTGTAGTCTCAGCAAGAGGAAGAATACTATCAATATTCTGATAACGCAAAACTTGTAACAAAAATTAAGTCTGCACAGCTTAGAGCTGTTCTTCGGGTCATCCCTTGTTATATAAAATTTCTTCCATAAAGTCGAAGGATATTGCATTATGTTCAAGAATGTTTTTATAGCCTTCTTTTCTTAAATTCCTTCAGTTCTGACTATTTCGCCCACTCCGTCAAGACAGAAGTAACCCCAGATCATTATGGAACTACCACTGTGCTTGACTGTAGGCGCTAAACACTGTGGCACCATCTTTTCAATTTTTCCTCCCAACACTCAGTTCCTTATTTATTTCCATGTTTATCACCAAGTACACCAAACACTGTCTGTCTGAATGACGAGTTTTCGATTTTATAGGTTGGTTTTATAGCTCTTACTCCTCAATTTATATTATTACAAAACACTCTAGAATCATCCACAATCTTTCAGAATATTTTAGAATCATCTACAGTGTTCAGCAATCTAAAGTATTCTGCCACATTCAGGAGTCTTCTGCACCTTCCTGGAATATTATAGAAATTTCTTAAATATTATTTAAGTTTTTTGATTTTTATACATAATAGAAAATATTTTAATAAAAATTGGTAAACAAGTTGGTCCTATTTTAATAAAAATTTTGAAAATTAAGAATTAACGTGATTTCAAACTTTTAGGCTACAGTGTAGTTTAACGTATCTTAATATGTCTTCCAGAGTTAAATATATGTTTAATACGAGGTGTAGCAATGAAGTTCTCGGACTGGTACAATAAAAAGAACACGAAGTGAAATAGTTCAAAAAGGTTTTATTTTTATTCACAGTAATTACTATCTGATTAATGCACTTATTTCACCGTTATAAAAGTTTCTGAAAAGACTACGAAGGCGTCCAAAGAGATTGTTTGGCGGTTACATTTTTCTTTGTCCTCAACAACCTGATTTTCTTTTGAGGGCAGTTTTCACGTTGGGAAAGAGAAAGAAGTCCCTAGTGCTCTTGGGAAACTACTACAAAAGGCGACATTACCAGACGCTTCCGTCCACGTATTAATTTAACTTGCCCAAAAGTCCCTCCCAGGTTTACACCTGACCTTCATGTTACCTTCCTAAAAGCCATGGACCCTTTAAACAGAAACTGACAGCTCTAGGAGTGGAAAGAGACCCGCCCTGCCATTGTGGTGAAGAGGGATCCTGGAGTCGTCTGGTTTATGAGTATCCAACCTATGACAACTGTCGGCATAAATTTCTTACTGAAATTCGTTGCAATCCCCGGAATCAAGAGTCTCCTCCAAAACGAGGGCAAGGCAACTATTTTTGCTTTTGCCAAGCCTTTTGATCCTAAATCTCCAAAAAACTATCGTCCTATTGCTCTGACCAGCTGTCTGTGCAAAATATTGGAGAGAATGGTCAATGCTCGACTCTTATGGTATTTAGAATCGAACGACCGTCTCTTCCTCTTTCAGTGCGGCTTCCGAAGAAACAGGTCCACACTGGACCACTTAATTAGACTGGAAACATCTATCCAAGATGCTTTCCTAAAAGAGAACCCTTGGTGTCCATCTTCTTTGACATGGAAAAAGCGTACGATACAACTTGAAGATTTGGTATTTTAAAAGACATTTACAACCTCGGTCTATGAGGTCACCTTCCCGGTTTTATTAAAAAAAAAAATATCCTGCCGTTATTTCCAAGTTCGTGTAGGATTCGCCCTTTCCCGGTCCTTTTGCCAAGAGGAGGGGGTACCACAAGGATCTGTCTTAAGTGTCACGCTTTTTTCCATTAAAATAAACTCTTTCCGAACAACTTCCTCCAACTATAAACAGTGCACTGTACGTCGATGACTTCAGCATATTTTCTCAATCATGCTATATGAGGGTTATTGAGAGACAACTGCAACAAGCTATTAACCCCTGGGCCACGGCCAATGGTCTTAACTCCTGGGCCACGGCCAATGGTTTCAGGTTCTTACCGGAGAAGACCGTTTGCGTCCATTTTTGTCGCAAACGTAACCTCCACCCTGAGCCTGAATTACGATTTGGATAAAGCACCATTCCAGTTATATCAGAGACGAAATTCCTGGGACTCATTTTTGACAAAAAGCTGACATTTGGCCAACATATTCGTCACCTACGCACAAAGTGCACGAGAGGGCTTAACATTCTCCGCTCTCTCTCTCTTCTACCTCTTGGGGCGCAGACCGATGCACTTTACTTCGTTTATACCGTGGACTATTACGCTCAAAATTAGATTATGGGTTTCAGGTGTATGTTTCTGCCAGAAATAGCGCTGTGCGTTGACTTGACCCCATCCATCATCAAGCCATTCGTATTGCTACTGGTGCATTTAGAAATTCACCTGTCCAAAGTCTGTATGCCGAAGCAAATGAACCATCCTTGTTGCTTCGACGAATGCAGTTGTCTACAATATGCCTTCAAACTGAAATCCCTGCCAGATCACCCCACGTGGACACCCGTTTTTGAGCCACGATGGGAAAATCTCTATAACACACGACGGACCGCCAATCGCCCATTCGGCATCCGTGTTCAAGAGCTACTCAATGAGCTTAACATCTCGGTAGACAAGGTTGCTCGATCACCAACGCAGGCCCCCTCCACCCTGACATGTGACTTCTCCCTCAAGATTGCGACTAAGTCCAATAAAAAAAAAATAATAAATTTTCTGTTTATACTCCGGGACGACCAAACAATCAGAGGAGTTAACAAGATAGACAGAATACAAGAAACAGCACCGTATTCAGCAGTCACGGGCTTGAACCCCGGTCACTCAAGGCACGTGTACTTATGCACCCGCGCGCCTGACCACTAGGCTACGGCGGCCAACTTCGTCTTCTGTCTGTCTACCTTCAGCTCTATTCACAACGTCGTGCAGAACATTCTGACTTCTTGCCAGTTTACACAGACAGCTCGAAGTCAGAATCGTATGTGGGATCTGCTGCTGTTTTTTCAGATAATACCATATCAGAGCTGATACTCCTTGACTGCAGAGCTGCATGCTATAGAGTTAGCTCTAGATCACATAAGAAAACACCGATACCAACGGTGTATTATATATGCCGATTCAATGAGTGCACTACAGACTTTATCAGCGGTGTCACACACTAATCGTCCAACCCTGTCCTGAATTCAGCAGATAATATACAGCCTCTATGCAAGTGGATTCGATATCCGATTCTGCTGGATCCCCAGTCACATCGGGATTAGAGGAAATGATTTGGCTGACACTGCAGCCAAATCGGCAGCCCTGACGGATAATCTTCACCTGTTAGTCCCTTATACAGACTACAGGCAAGTGATCCGTAGTAACTTACAATCTCAGTGGCAAGATTCGTGGCATCGCATGGTTACTACAAACAAACTATGTCGCATTAAGCCTGTGATCCATCCTTGGCGGTCCAGCTTACGCAGAGATCGCAAAGAGGAAGTTGTTCTTGCTCGGCTCCGCATAGGACACTGTCATGTGACACATTCCTTTTTGCTGAGGGCTGATGACCCTCCTATGTGCGAGCAATGCGACACCATTTTATCCGTTCAACATATTTATGTAATTGTACCAGTTTTAGAAATGCTTGTTTTACTACTTTTACCCATCTGACTGAGCCATATACACTCAGTCAGATTTTAAATGACAATGTGTCAGCAGTTTTTAAAATTTTAAAATCGATTAATATATATACACTCATATGAAATATACAATTTGCTTTTATCATTGTTCTGATTTTATTTATTGATATATATATATATATATATATATATATATATATATGCACTTTTCGACGAAGT
The DNA here is from genome assembly GCF_048544385.1 of Mastigoproctus giganteus. NCBI lineage: Eukaryota > Metazoa > Arthropoda > Arachnida > Uropygi > Thelyphonidae > Mastigoproctus > Mastigoproctus giganteus. The sequence continues at coordinate 64,519,821 of NC_143581.1, forward strand.
AACCTTTTTAAAAGTTACCAGCCTTATCTTTTTGTATTTTAACCTTTTCCTGGCGCACTATAACCTTGCTGTTTTTGCGCCACAAAATCAAATCCAAAACGAGGATTCCTATAAAGCACTAACAGACTATGCACAAGAAGTCTTTGTCCTAAGGAAAGCCAAACTCACTGAACTTAAGAGGCATGGCGAGGAACAGAATCACATCGGAATAGGTTAATTCTAACCCATCAGTAAGATGTTGTACAAGACTATGCGAACCCAAATAAGGGTAGGATTCTCTGTTGGCATCCTTTGATGCGGGATTTGCTGACACGCTTTTGAGTGCTGGATTTACAGAGTGCCTTGGCCTCTGGCAATCACACATGGGCACCTTCCCCTGTAATCCCCCCTTACTTCGCCACACTTGGTTGGCTTAACTACTCTGGCAGACGACCCCGCCTGCCCCCGTGACTTTATTCCCCCATCCCGATTCGCCTTGCTTGGGTGGCCCATCTACCCTATCGGTCCACCTAAATCTTTTCCCTCAGTTTAATTATCTTCTCACAATAAATTTCAGTCTCTTCCCTCTTTTATTTTTTAGTCTCTGTCAGGAAGCTCAGGCGACCCTGGCAAAGACTAGCCAGAGAATTATGGGCCTACCCGGCTCATCTCCCAGTGGTGGTGGCGGGCAACGTAAGGGCCCTGCGGCCAAGCAGCCAGATCTCGTGTAGTACGAAACCATGTTATACGGGACTAAGAATTAGTACAAAAATGGGGGTTACGTTCCAGAAGCTAACAAAAATACACCATTTTTTTTTATAACTATCGGAAACTTAATTTTTATTAAAAATAGTAATAACTGAACAAACATCTTACAAACTGTGATACATATATGTCAGTAATTGTACGTTCACTTAATTTTCTTCATCGCTGCTAAGCACAATCAAGCGAGAACGTTTTCTCTGCTGCAGAATATCTTCACCTTCTGAACTTCTGCTCTATTAAAAAAAATCAGTAATCTGGACTAAGCGGGTCTTTAAGAGGGCAAGGACACTACTAACTACAATTGCAAAGAGAAAGAGTGCCTACCTCGGGCATATTATAAGAGGCCCACAGTATGACCTGCAGAGACTAATCCTGCAAGGGAATATTAAAGGCAAAAGGAAGACAGAAAAAAGTGGCTTGATAACATCAAAGAATGGACAAGGGGGTCTTAAGACAAGAACTATTTAACAAGAGACAGAGTTGACTGGAAATTGTTGATCTCCAACGTTCAGATTGAACATGGAAACTGAAGAAGAATCTGGGTTTGTTTGCTTTTGCTTGATAGTTCTTTGTAAATTTCGAGTTAAGCATTTTTGAAGCTCCCTTTTGAATTCTGTGCGAGCCTTTCAGTCGAAGGATCTGCATTCAAAAAATAAGATTCTAATTGCTAAGCTAAGCTTATGCTTTCCCGTTTGCTCTTTAGTGTAAAATTTGGAACTTGTCTGCGCTATCCATCCTCTGAATTGATTTCTTCATTTAAATTTTTTGCAACGTACGATACCTTTTCTCCTTTTTTAAGACGATCCAAAATTTGTATCTTTGGTTCTAGAGAGAATCTTTCGAGCTGTGCTTTTTACTTTCCTTATGCATAATTTAGGGCTGGAATTTAATTTACAACAAAGAAATTATTCCAGTACAAATGTACTGGAATAATTTCTTAAGAACAAAGTTTGGTAATACATACACGGAAAAAATTATAAACTATCAAATAAAAACCAAAATAATCTTAAGTCACGAACTGCACGCTTCGAAGTCACAATTTTTTTTTTTTTTTTTTTTTTTTTTTGGTCTTAATCAAGCACAAGTTCAATAGCACAGAACGTAACATGGGATTTCCTAACAAAATAAAATACGGGGATGTCCCTATATATATATATATATATATATATTTTTTTTTTTTTTTGTCTAACGGCTAGCGAGCCAACAGCGGGGATTCACAAAAAAGAAAGGAAATGTTGAATAGCAGGGTTTCCCCCGCACAGAAGCTCCAAAATACCGTGTTGTGCGAGGATTTCCGCAATTTATCAATCATGTTAGAGCGAAACCGTGTTGTAGAAGTACCGTGTTATACGGGTGTTGCTTATACTACATAAACCAGATATTACACTTTTTTCTGGCTTTTGCAGTAGTACTGCATTCCATTACATAGTACATACAGCACAGATGTGGAAAACCGCCGGTGGCGCCTGACCCTAAATGCTATGGTGCTAGATCGGAAGTCTGCGTGGGTAGCACAGTTGGTATCGTCACCGGGTAGAAAAGGCCCGGGTTCGAATCTCGTCGATGACGAGAAACTTTAATGGTCTTTTTTCACTCCGTGGCTGAGTTAGTCGGTCTCAGGCGTAGATGCCAAGGTTTCCCCCCAAACTGGGGATTTTTTTTTTCTTCCAGCAAAACAGGCAAATCGACCAGATAAACACATGCAATTTACAGACAAATACGGGCATATGTAAGAAATTATCGGGTGACACTAACAGTTTTTTTTTTTTTTTTTTTTTTTTTTTGTGCTGGATCGGGAGAGTTATGGTGGATGATTGATCTGTAGAGTGCTGTGTTTCACTCAGAATGTCTTTACAAGTGTGGAATGGATGGAGAGTACTATCGATGCGCTTCAACAGTTTTTGACGCATCTGTGCATAGAACGCAAAATTGACTTTCTCTCCCCTTCAGGTACATACTGCTTGTGAATCATCCTGTTTGTCAAAAAACAAGATCAGCATCGGCTTGATCCTGGCTTCTGTAAACGAAACCTTTTTGGGCCTTGATGATTTTGAAGTCCACTACATGCCCTGACGCTTTGTCTCCTACTCGTACTGAAACATTAAACACATCTCCAGTGAAAATATAGTGGAAGCAATTAGGATTATCTTGACAAATATGAAATACGACTGCAATGGAACCAGTCAGGTAACTTAATTGCCACACGTCGTACTTTAAACATAAATGGAATAGAGTGTAATTATTTAATGTTTTTGTTACCTGTAAGATGTGGAACACTGGATTTACTGCCAAATGTTACCTAATATCTAAATATGTAGGTTTGTGCAAATGCATCATTTTAACATAGCTATCTACCAAAGTAGTTTAATTAATTAAATTGGCATCGTTTTGGTTATATCTCATATTGTGACTGCCTTCACAACGAGTTGCCATGGTATTGTACTACCTCGAATAAATAACACTTCACCAGTGGAGAAGACTATTGTTATTTATTCTCAGCGGATACCACCATCTAGACGGCACCGTTTCAAAGCTTGTTGGCTTCTCTTCGATGGATGGGCAGGTACCCTGGTGTTGCAATAGTGACAACCCAGTTATGAAGTATAACTTCACAATATGAGATGCCTGATGGTGGGTGCGTAGTGATATAGACTATAAAGTATTTAAGGGCAAAGGCCTCATGCTACGAGGTAGAATGACTAATATGTAGGTTAGTGCAAATGCATCATTTTAACATAGCTATCTACTATTAATTAATTAAATTAATGTAACTTAATTTTAATCACTATTGCAAAACCAGGGTACCTGCCCACCCACCGAAGAGAAGCCAACAAGCTTTGAAACTGTGCCGTCTGGGTGGTGGTATCCGCTGAGAATAAATAAGTCTTCTCCACTGGTGAAGTGTTATTTATTCGAGGTAGTACAATACCATGGCAATTCGTTGTGTGAAGGCAGTCACAATATGAGATATAACCAAAACGATGCCAATTTAATTAATTAATTTAACTACTTTGATAGATGGCTATATTAAAATGATGCATTTGCACTAACCTACATATTAGTCATTCTACCTCGTAGCATCAGGCCTTTTCCCTTAAATACTTTATAGTCTAATATCTAAATTTAAAATGGTAACGTTTTTGAATTCTGTTATTAGGATAAAATGTTCAAACTCCGTTTTCTTCAGGGGCGTACCAAGTTAAAAAAATAATTTCCGTTTTCCTTCCATGTAGTGCAGTAATTACACAGGGCGACTTTTTTAAAAAAATTATCATACATGAGTACTGTCTTGAGTGACCAGGGTTTAAGCCCGTGACTGCTAAATACGGTGCTGTGTGTTTTATTCTCTGTTTTGTGAACTCCTCTGACCTTGCGGTCGTTCCAGAGTATAAACAGAAAATTTATTCCATTTTCTTCAACTGATGAACATAAAAATATTGTTTAGAAAAAAAAATTAACACATGGAGTATATTTATCAGTATTGGGAAAGTCATGCCACAGCATATTCTTTGTCTTTTACTGTGTGGCAGGCGGTGTATGAAGTTGTGAAGATATGCTACAACGTTTCCTTTGACACAAAAAATTATCTCCAATCGCTTTCTTCAACGCAAGAATGGGTTGTAGATATTTCTGAAACACTGTCTTTGAGAACACCAGGAAATCACATAGGTTTAAATCAGATGACGTTACAAGCTTTTGCCGCCACCTCTGGGTAGCGGTTAGAAACCACTCTTCTGTCAAAAATTTCATCGCTGACAACTCTGAAGAGTTATTTAACATTGCCAATCAAATATCCAAACATTTCGTTGCAGAGTAACGATGTTATTGGTGGTTGGTGCAAAAAATTGAAGCTTGAAAAACTGTAAAGAAATAACATTACGAATAAAAATCACCCTCTAACTTTTATTGAAGAGGTTAGTTGAAGCTCGTGTTCAGGTTGCAGGTTTGCATAGCCATCAGTTCTTTTATCAAATTAAATTGGTATATAATCTGTTATACATTATCAATATATTTCAATATATTTGAAACTAGAGTTTCAAAATCAAAACGCAAGTTGCCGACACTTCAGAAAACCTTTAGAGTTTAGTTTGAGGCACACTAAGAAAAGTTCAGTAGATGGTTAGCCGAAATCGTCACGTGATGAAAAGATTTTATCACGTCGCATTAGGATTTGAGTTACTATTTAATTTCATTCTTTTTTTTTTCAGGAAGTGATTTTGAGAGGGAAAGACAATATTTTTGCTTGTTACGCGGATGCAACTGTATTACATCTGTACAGACTAGAATGCTTCTGTTTGTTTCAAGGTTGTGGAAACTCGGGCTCACGCAACCTTTATATTCATCGGATACAAGTGTTAGCACAACTGTCCTCTGGGCGGAGTTGCCCACACTAGAGAAAAGCGCAAGGTCGAATAAAACTACGTTCTACTCATTTCCCGTTAGTTATGTACGATCTGAATAGCTTCCCCATGTTGGATACGTTTATTTCATTACATCACTTCTACGGTGCTCCTCATTGTCCCCCCCCCTATCCTTGCTGTGTGTCATCAAGCAATATTGAAATTATATTTTAAGCTGCTGTACCATTTGAACTACTCGTCCCTTTCCGTTACAGCTAGCTATTCAATATCTAGAATCAGTATCGCTTATTATGCCTTAGGATCTCGCTGTTCGCATGGGTTCATTACCGAAGAAGCCAGTGATTGATGTTAGGGCAGTGGTTTTCAACCAGGGTGCCGCAACAACATTCCCGGGGTGCCACGTAATTTGGGCTTAAGTTATTTAAACTTATTATTATTTTTAAATTTATATGTTTATTTCATTATAAAAAGGTGTACAGAATTTTTTAATTTTGTGGTGATCTTTAATTGGTTTACTTAGAGCCTATGCTACAAATTGCTATATAAAGAATAAAATTATTATATACTATATATATATATATAATTTGTTTTATGAAATGTACTTTTTAAAATTATATTATTGTAATAACTATCATTTAACATATACATTTTTTAATATTATATATATATATATATTTATTTATTTACAGAGAGAATCGGATCTAACAGACAGAAAATTGATTAGATTGAGTAGGGGTGCTGCAAAATAAAATAAATTACTTAGGGATGTATGCCGTTATTAAAAAAAGGTTGAAAACCACTTTGTTAGGGCATCTTGTATTTTTAAAAATAGCTTGGTCACAGGTTATTTTTGTATTAATATATTGATCGCTACGTATATGCTGCGTGGAAATCAAGAATCATCTAATTGAAGAGCCTATGCTACAAATTGCTCGCTCGGTAGCGGAGTAGTCGGACAGAATTGCAAATTTTTTCAGCAGGCTTCGAATTTAAAGAGCCTCTGAATGGAACAGGAACTGTAGTTCGCGGACCACAGTTTGCGTACCGCGAAGGTCCGAGAGGAGAGGGACTTTCTGCTTATTACGGCACTTGAAGTTTAGTGTGATAATCTTCACTTAATCCTTTTCCCTGAGACAGCTGTTTTCACAATCCAGAACTACATGTCGCATGTAGTCCTGGGTTGTGGAGCTGTTTATTAAGCTCCTTGACTGTAGTGATAAAGTGGAAAATGGCTCTCTGGTGAGACTTCTTTGTGTGTGTGTTTTTCGGGCGATACCAGTGGTGTGACCAGATGAGTGAGAGTTGTGTTCGGTACTGATTTATGTGTTGTTCATCTGGCTACTTAGTGACTGGGAGGCGTGATCACCAAGGAAGTCACCTCCCAGCATCCGTACACGGCACGAGTAGGAGAGCAACCCCAGGAAAAGAAATGGAGGAGGAAGAGAGTTGGATGTAAAGGGGGAAGGAAAGGAGGAGACATTGGGGATATCTCCTAGGTGAGCAGGAGTGCGAAACCACTAGTGGGTAGAGAGACCTATAGAAGGGGTAATAGTTAAAAGTGGTGAAAACAATAGGGCAGTTAGGCAGCTTTAAAACCTGGGGGGTCATCAAGTGACTCCCCAATCCTACTCCAGAAAGGGGTTAGCAAGGGCTGGGTCAAAGACCCAGTAATCTCACACTGGCAAAACCCAATATAAGCAGTATAGTCTAAAGTACAGTCCTAGTAGTCGAATTTATTGATGAGTGATGGTAGCAGCAGCAGTGAACACTTCTACTTTTGACGAGGTTGTAGGAAGGCTCAAGGGAAGTAAGATTCTCTCAAGCGAGGTAAGACCGAGGTTAGTTTCTGAGATCAAGATAAATATTACAGTTCTGCATGAGATGGATCCAATCCTCTGTCTCGCCGCAAAAACACTTGTCATCATCTTCCAGTTTCACGTACTTCTAACTTGGCCCCAAGTGAACCGTGTCCAGTTATAATGTTGGGGGTTAGCCAGGTCATGATGCCAGGAGTGAGGAAGCTTATCTCAGGAATGACGTTCCCTGGCGATCTCCCATTTATTACTAAGAGTCCACCGAGTTTGCGTTCTTCGGCCCATAGCTGCTTCTTTTCTGTCTTGATTTCCTGATCGGGCATGGTAGTGAGCCCTATAAATTCCACTGGCTGATGATGACGTAAGATGTGTGTCGGTCCAAGGAAGGTGATATATTGGTCGAGGGGTAGCATACTGGTGATAACTTGTAGGGCTGCGGTGGATTATAGTCATTCTTGACTAGGGCCTGCCGACATTTGCTTGCAGTTGACTTTTTTTTCTACTCTGTGAAACCAGACTGTGTCTCCATAAGAGACAACTGGAAGGAAAACAGCTTTATACATGAACCGCAGGTCTTTTCTTTTGAGACTCCAATATGTTTTGGTAATCCGAGCTAGTAATTCAGTATGTCTCCTTTAAACTTCTCCTTGATGTAGTTAAGATTGTGGCATAAAGCTCTATTTGTGATCAGTGATAATGCTGAGGTAATTTACAGACTTATGGCACTTTAGAGATTGTTGGTTCAGTTTGATAACTTGAGGTTTGTAGATTTTCAGGTTACCTTTTATAAAAAGCAATTTTGGCTTAGTTGTAAATACAGCTAGCTTGTGTAGATTAGACCAATCCAGAAAAGCTGATAGGAGTGTTAGCCTGCCGAGTGTTAGGAGTGTTAGCTTGCTTAATGGAGGCACTGGTTAAAGAAGCACTGCAGGATCATCTAGACAAGAATTCAGTTATAATCCAGACGCAGCATGGTTTTGTTAAGGGCAGGTCTTGCCTGACCAATTTGATTGGATACTATGATGTAAGGAATAACTTTGATATTATATATTTGGATCTTAGAAAGGCTTTTGATACTGCTGCACAAATTGGAGCAGTGTGGCATTGGAGGCAAATTGCTGCTATGGATAAAGGGATGGTTGAGTGGCAGAAGACAGAGTGGTAATCAATGGACACTGCTCAACGTGGACTAATGTTATTAGTGGAGTTCCTCAGGGTTCAGTGTTGGGTCCACTGTTGTTTTCTGTATTTATGAATGATATTGATGATGGTATACCAAGTTTAATGTCTAAGTTTGCAGATGATACAAAGGTTGGCAGGGTTATTAAGGACACTAATGACAGTACGTTGCTGCAACAGGATCTAGAAAAGTTGAGCACATGGGCTGAGAGGTGGCAAATGAAGTTTAGCATTGACAAATGTAAAGTACTACATATGGGAAACAGAAACCCCAGAGTGATGTATCAACTCTGTAGTACTACACTGACAGTGGTAGAGAACGAAAAGGACCTGGGGGTAATTGTGCAGGCAGATATGAAGTTCTCTGAGCAGTGCAGACGAGCTGCAAGAGTAGCTCATGGTGGCTTGTCAATGATATACAGGAATTTTTCTAGCAGGGATAAGGAGGTGATCATCCCCTTATATAAGGCAATGGTCAGGCCACACCTTGAGTACTGTATACAGGTCTGGGGGCTTCATTTCAAGAAGGATGTAGAGCTGCTGGAACGAGTACAGAGAAGGGCAACAAGATTAGTGAATGGAACAAAGGGTTGCTCTTACGAAGAAAGGCTGAAGTTTTGCAAATTACAGTCTGGAGACTAGGCACCGGCGAGGTGATCTGATAGAGGTGTATAAGGCTTTGAATGGTTTGAGCATTCTCAATGCCGATGGGATTTTTCCTCTTGCTCAGAATAATCACCTCAGAGGGCATAAATTCAAATTGAGGAAGGACAGATGTCGGATAGATGTGCGGAAATTTGCCTTTGGCCAGCGGGTGCTTGGTTGGTGGAACCGACTTCCATCATTTGTTGTTGAAGTCGACAGCCTAAACAAATTTAAGGCTCAACTGGACAGATATTTCGAACGAACGGAGGGGTGAAATGGGAGTGGTGTTTTTTTTTTTTGGCTGATGCTGAATAAGCTTGCTTTCTTGTATCATATGCCTCTACTAATGCTAATGCTTCCAGGGAAGCCCGGGTGGGACTACTGACCAGATCTTCGGAGTCTGGTGAGATCTGCCCACAGCTCTTGGGAGACCGTGTGTACGCTGCCATGTTGCATTTTCCCCCGGACAGAAATGTGATCTTCCAAGACGATAATGTGTTGTGTCATCGGGCCCACTCTGTGCACAAGTGGTTCGAGGAACACAGTGAAGGTATCAGCCATCTTGATTGGCCTCCAAATTCTTCTGATCTCAGTCTGTGAACACCCGTGGGACGGGAAGGGAGGCGTTTGGACATGCAATCGCCATTTATTCCGATACTGTGGAAAGCCTTGCAGACAGCATAGCATGGCTGCAGATCCCTACGGATGTCTTCAGACATTTAGTGGAGTTAATGACTAGGCGAATAGCGCTGTTATCCTTGTGGTGGCCCAATACTGTATTAGGTATGTGATCATAATTTTGTGATTACTCATGTATATGGAATTTCGAATAAAGCCGGTCTGTTCAATGTCTCTTAATTTAATAAAATTAAAATAGTATTAAACACACGTTCATACAGGGATTAAGTCATAATGGATTACTCATGAATGAACCGGTGCGGATGAGTTCATATCAGTTTAACCATACAACTACTTCTGTGCTGCTTGTGGAGGTATAGTGTCGTCACCAATGTCATTCTGTAAGAATTGCTTATGATTACCAAAACGAGAGATTAGCTCTTTCATTTTGGACCGCGCGAATTTTGAATCACCGTGTAGAACATGGTAGCAGGAATGTAAAATTTTAGGAAGTATTATCATATGAGATCTGAAGCAGACTACAGACGCTTATAGAGTCATACAGAAAACCGAAATTTGATAATTAACTTACCCATCGAACATTGAGCGACGACTGTTCTGTGGCACGTGGAGTAGGGGTACAGCTGTGTTAATTTTCATGGTACAGCAGTGCTTTGAAATGAAGTTTTTGACTCGTTTTCGATTTTTTTTTTTTTTTTTTTTAACTAGTTCTCGAAGAACAAGCAATAAAATGTGACCGTAACTGTAGTCAGTGAAGTGGTGTATAATGTTGGGTAATCACTCTTTCATAGCTTTCTCTTAATTTAGACCTCAGGGAAAAGCCTGAGGACTTCAGAGAAAACCCGCCAATTCTCAAGTGGTTGGAAAGAGAGAGAGAGAGAGAGAGAGAGAGAGAGAGAGAGAATAAATCAATAAATGTTATCTTATGTAACCTGATTTGATCAGTTTGCGACTCACAAATATTGTTAAAAGCGTGGCAAAATTTGGTGAAAACAGCAGGTAATGGTAACCCATGGGGCCTTCCGTATAAATTACCTATAAATAAAAAAAAAAAAAAAAAGTTAGAACAAGATGTATTTCATACAGTTATTGTGGATAACAATGAAACTTAATTGGGAAACTATAGGTCATTGATAAGCTTTTTCCTGATGATAATTTAAATGAAGAAACTACTGAGCAAAGACTAAGGGAGGATAATAGAACTTATTTTAATGAGGAAGATGTTCCACTTTTTCCAGTGCATGAATTAAACAAGGTTAGTGACCAATGAATACTCGTATAGATAAAACCCCCGGGATCGATTTGGTTGAAAATAATGTTATTTTAAAGCCGTTGTATTTATATCAAAATGTTATGGCAAATATGTATAACAAATGTATATTGGAAGGTACCTTCCCGGTGATCTGGAAGTGTGCTCTCCTAAAGTTGTTAGCCTGGTAAGGAGTTAACTAATCCTCCTAGTTTTAGGCCAATTTCATTATTATCAAACTTGGGGAAGTTTTTTGAGAGGTTAATTTATTTACGTTTAAATGATTTCATGGTTGATAAGCAATTGGAAATGTCTTTTAAATACGGATTTAGGAAGACCAAGTCTAGAGAATACGCTATTAATGATCTCTTAAGATATGTCAATAACTCTGACAGTAAATATGTATTAGCTCTGTTCGTGGACTTCGAAGGAGCTTTTGATACCGTTTTGGTATCAGAGCATCCTTTATTCATTAAGGAAAATGCATTGTCGTGGTAATTTATATCGTGTAATAGTTATTTAAGTTCCAGACAACTTATTTATAGAGTCACAGCATCTGTCATACAAGAAGTTTGTGACCAGAGGATGCCCACAGGGTTCAGTACTGAGTCCCCTATTCTGGAACGTAGTACTGAACCAGTGGCTTCAGTTAAGAGCAGCTAGTTGTCACAAAATTGCCTACTCAGATGATTTAGTTTTGTGTGCCCGATAAGTCTAGGAAAGTTGCTGAGGACAGGGTTGAAGTGGTTGTTCAGAGCTTGGTATCTTGGGCCAGTTTAAATAAACTGGTAATTTTGTCTACTAAGACTTATGGTGCTAATGAAAGATAGTTTGGACATTAATCGCCCTCCAAAAGTGATTTTAAATGGTAGACAGGTATCTTTTGTAAGTCAAGACTAAGTACCTTGGTGTATTGTTAGACTTTAGAATGACTTTTCCGCATTTTAAATTATTTGATTATTAAAGTAAAGAATTTCAGCGCAGTCATTATGATCTTTAGAGCTGAATTGGGCTGCGTAGACCGATTTTGAATCTTTATTATAAAGTGTGTTTATACCAATAGTTTATACCTATGTGTCGTCTGTATTAGTGACTTTTATTAATAAGATCAAATTTAGAGCTAAGCTGTATAAGAACAATGTTGCTGGCAACTCAGAGAGTAACTAAAACCGTGTCAATCAATGCCCTGTAAGCAATATTAGGACACATGCCATTAGATTTATTTGTAACTTACAGAGCATTTTGTTATCATTAGAAAAAATAATCCGTTTACTTGTATGAATATTACTTACGACATTGAAGGTGATTCCAAGGCTGAGAGGAAGAAGATATTTAAAAAAAAAAAAAAAAAATGATGAATTTATGGCAAATCAGAGGGTCTGAAAGTGACTGGTGTTGTTTCATTTGGTAGTAGCTGTCAGTTTAATACAAAAGAATAAAATTATATATATATATATATTAGAATGATAATTAAATAAAAATAATGCCAGCAGCATGGTAAGACAGAAGAGTGAAAATAGTCAAAATTAAACATAATGATCAAAACCAACAGCGAGGGAAGAGAAGGTAACAAGAGTAAAAATATTACAGTAGAATTACTCCCCAAGATAATTTAGAAAATCTAAATGCAAAGATAATAAAATAATCAATTAAATTTTGAATGCCAATTAAATAGAAATTTAACGGCTCCTCCCTGACGGGCATGAGATGTAAACCAACTACAATAAAATAAAACAAAAATAGACTGACCATTACGCCCCATCTCAACAGAGGACCACAAGGCCAATAATGGTCAGGGAATCGCTGCATTTCGATCGCTAGACAAGTCGCCGCAAAGGCGAGTCGACCGAAAGATCAGTCCACCATCCGATCCCCAGATCGAACCGCCAATGCAGAGGACTTGAATAGCGGTGGTCCTGATGCAGCGAAAATTAAAAATAGCACAGATACAAGAACTCTAATGCAAAGCCACACCACTGTCAAAAAGTAATCTTAACCAGATTATATAGCCGAATAATAAACTATAGATGGCAGCACGGGCGCAGCGTTAGCAAATCAGCTCACTATTACTGTCATATGATATACATATACAGTATTTGAATAATGTTTAAAATAGTCGAAACTGAACCTTTCATAATAAAAAATAATAAAAAAAAAAAAAACTAAAGCAAACATCAGAGGCAGCAAAAAGCATATTCCTCTACATGATGCTTGAAATATAAAAATTAGAATGATAATTAAATAAAAATAATGCCAGCAGCATGGCAAGACAGAAGAGCGAAAATAGTAAATTAAACATAACGATCAAACCAACAGCGAGGGAAGAGAAGGGTAACAAGAGTAAAAATATTGTAGCAGAAACTCTCCAAGATAATTTAGAAAATCTAAATGCAAAGATAATAAAATTGGCATTCAAAATTTAATTGATTATTTTATTATCTTTGCATTTAGATTTTCTAAATTATCTTGGAGAGTTTCTGCTACAATATTTTTACTCTTTTTACTCTTCTCTTACACCACTGGTTTAAAGAGTTTTTTTTTTTTCCAAGCATGGAGACATCTTATCTAATGACAGGTCAAGGGTCTTTAAATAGTAAACTGTATTATTTTGGTTTAAAAACTTTATGGTCAAGAGGAAACATGGTGCCACATAATTTATAATTGTCACTTCTATTCTTATTATAGAACTCAGTTGAATAATGTTATTCACAATTTATCTAATGGTAATGAATCTAATTATATAAGTTATGTCAGTAATTTTACTGCCTTCCAAAAATTTGCTAATTTAGTATTCTTAAAGAGAAGACAGCTTTTACTCCAGAATTTCATTGATTAACCAATTCTCATTGTACAATTTTTTTTCTCTTCATTCCTCCCACTGGACCTGACTCCGTTTTTTTTCTTTGTTTTGCAGGCACTGTAGTATATCTTACACAGTGCGGGAATTTAGCCCCGTTGTGCAGGATGTATGTTCATTATTTTTTAAATTTATTATTATATATATTTTTATTTTTTTATTAATTATTTTTATGTATTTTATTTTTCTCTACCCCGCTTCATTTTGGCTGTTTTTTTTTTTTTTTTTTGCTGGTTCACAAGCGTGGGCGGCCTGGAGCTGGATTGCTGGCACCCACTAGTTTGCACTTCTACTGTTGGGTGCCAGATTTTTGTGCGACTAGCACAGACCCCGGCCCGGCTTCATATGCCTGGGGACGAGCGCCGGTTGATCGGGTGTTGACTGTTCCGTGGCCTGAATACTACGCAAGCAACACATAAATAAATAAATTTTCTGTTTATACTCAGAGGAGTTCAGAAGATAGACAGAATACAAGAAACAGCACCGTATTCAGTAGTCACGGGCTTGAACCCCGTTCACTCAAGGCACGTGTACTTATGCACCCGCGCGCCTGACCACTAGGCTACGGCGGCCTTACGTACACATATTACATAAACCGTACACAACACTCATTCAGGCCCAATCATGTAGTTTGTTTAAATTTGACAGTGGTACTAGGTGGATTTCGACTTATGTCTAGGGGGTACACCGTAGAACATATATACATACAAATATGCATCGAGTATACGATGGGATGTGCAGCCGTCACCTAACAGGGCCGAGCGTTCTTGATCGATCGACAAAGTCACTTAATTGCTTCAGCGTGTTAATGGTAATTGTGAAACTTGGTTTTAGCGTGTTGTGGGGGGATCTTTATGAAGTTCATCCTCGTGCAGTTGTTGATCATTGGAATCTGGGCTGCTGCAAATGGGTAGGCGAGATGGTCATCGCCTACGGGCGGCTATTTAGTAGGCGCCAAAAATATTTTGGACATTGCTTTTTGATTGGTTAACGTTTATCAGTATTCAACTTTTAGGGCGGTAAATTTTATTTTGCCTACTAGCGGCGCATAGGGTCGCAGCGCTACTGATTGGAATAAGTAATACCATGATAGTTTAGGTAGGTCTACTGATAACTATGGAGGAACTTTTAACGTTTCCTTCTCTCTCTCTCTCTCTAATCGTTTGCTGAGATAGTCGGAAGTTAGAAAATTTTCATCCTCGTAAGATAGCTAAGCTTCAGTACACGCAGTTGTTTGCAGACACACGAAAGACTTAATGGCTTTGTTGCCTTAGGATAATTTAAAATAATCAGAGATTCGGCTAGTGAGAATGCGGTTGAATAACTTACTGGATTTTGGTCCGTGATGCATGTTACTTGTGTTTACTTAAGTAAAAAATAAATAAAAATAAAATTGCAAAACCTTGCTTTGATTACTGCTTAGTTAGATTAATCTTTATTTAGATTCTCGAACTTCGTGTTGTGAAATAAGATAAGCGATGACTTGCGTTAACTTTGAGACGAAATGCACTCGTTTCAGACTGCTTGGACTTCAGCACAGAAGCGAAGCGTTAAATATTTGTTAACTACAGATTCTGATCCCCTGAGAGATTTTGTCCCATGCTCTCTAACTATACCGCACCACAAGTATGAATCTTCCGATTCGACCTCCTCACGAGTTGGCGGGTTTGGCGGCTTGGTAGTTCCTTCACATCTCAAGCGAAATTATCATTTTATATCAGTGTAGAGGAATCCCTCATATTCATTACACTACTCTGAATTCCACAATGTAAACTACGCGGAGATGGGGGAAACCCCTGGTGCCGTTCTACCCTAAACGCACTTTACACGTTACACTTTACTACTCTGAATTTAGTAAACCTCTAAATTCATTCATGGCACTCATCATTACATGATAACTCCCACGAACCGTTTGCTGATAAAGTTGGGGGGATGATGTTGAATGATTGGTTGTAGATAGCCAGAATATTTTGGAAAGCCAAAAATGACTTGTAGTACATGACTTGACAGGCGGTCGGTGAACACGTGTAACGTCAAGAATTAAAATTTAATATAATTTTTGGAAGATAATGGCGCGAAGACTATGCTTTTTCTCTATATATTACAACGTTGTTGCTGTGACCACCTAGTCCAACTCTGGCAAAATCGGTGGTCGTCTTTTTCCAAAGGTGTGATCATAAGAAAGTTCATTCCATCTGTGTCTTTTGCTTTACAAAATTCTGTTCTAAATTTGTTCTGTCCAAGTCTCCATGCTCTTTTACTTTTAACTGGCTGTAGTTCCTTTCGCGCTAAAAATGCTACTGTACTTTTAATCTGCGTGATGACAGCCCAGAAGACTGGCAGCATGTTCTTTTCATCTGCCCATATTACTTGGATCTGCGTCAATGCCTCTCTGCTGTGTATCAGCCGTTTTCTCCTGGCAATGAATCTCTCTCTCTCTCTCTCTCTCTCTCTCTCTCTCTCTCTCTCTCTCTCTCTCTCTCTCTCTCTCTCTCTCTCTCTCTTGGACTGCGAAGATAAACCTTCTGCCGATCGGGCTAGCCGAGTGGGTAAAGTACCTGCCTGGCAACCCAAAGGTCGCGGGTTCGATTCCCGCCTCGGGCTTGGATCAAAGTACTGCAAAAACCTTGGGAGGTGCAATATGGCCACAGAAGACGATGCGCCAACAACTACCAAATCAAAAAAAAAAAAATAATAAATAAATAAAATAAACCTTCTGCAAGATTTTGCTCGTAAAGCCTTCACCGGTTGTGGATAATTCATCATTAGTACTTCAGCTCCTGGAACTACTCTATTCCGGCTCCAATTTCAGTCCATGCCGTCACCTCCATCTTCTCCAGTTCGTGATACCACCACCATCGTCAGGACCAGCATCTTCAATTCAAGTAATCACCTTCGACTTGGCCAGTTCCTAATCATGCTCGTAGAATGCTGACCGATCACTGTTTTTCTGTCTTCTATCCTGCTTGTTCCGAGACGGGATCGTCTGTTGCCGCAGGCAATACTGTATGGAATCTATATCTCTCCGCTCTATTTTCTTTCATTTCTTGTCTTTTCCTTTTCGTCTGTCTATCAGGTGTTCACTTCTTGTTCTTCCTCCTCCTTTTTCTGCTATTCTTTATTTCTATTGTGTTTGTTCTTGCTTGCACCATCCTTTCACTGGTACTGGATTTATTAGTTTTCTGTCAATTCTTTTTTTATTTTTGTATCTTATGTACGAATTTTTGAATGGTTTCGGCATTCAGTACGTGACACTCGAGGTGAGTTGCGGCTCGTGCTCAGTTGTGGCCCGTCTCCTCATGGCGTGGATGGGTACCAGGATGCACCTTTCTAGCGCTTGTTTCTTCCTGGTAGCAAAGTAGCCAGAAACAACATAACACATACATAAATGTAGGAGGAGCAATCCTCATTTTGAATGATGTCCTACCACACTAGATTGTTACTTTGAAATACCCTGACCGTTTTCAATACACGTCCGTATTTTTTTGCAGCAGTCCAGTTATGACACTTGTGTCGATTAATAAAACTTCAACATGAAAGAGTGTTATGAAACAGCTCTGGCTGCTCTTCGTTCCACCCCAACATAATTAGTGCAAATTCGATACTTCTGTTGCAGTAATTAGGAAACATTTGTAATGTGACTTCCATGATTTGAAAGATAGTTCTTTCTTGAAGATGTCCGCAACCGCCTGACGGGAGAGTTTTTTTTTTTTTATGTAAACCCCAAACACGAGAGGTATTAGAACCTACAGTACTTAGTATCGTGCTTGGGTTGGAGGTTGAGAAGACGAAAGAAGATATTTGTTAACATTGGACTTGAACTTCTGTAGACTGTAATTTTCAGGAAATACGTATGAAGGAAGGTTGTTCCAGAAAACGGCAGTTGAATGAATAAACGAGAAAGATGAAAAGTTGGTTCTGTGAGTTTGAAGTTGGACAGTAAATGGATGTTCGCTGGTGGCGGCACGTGTTCGGACTGTTTTGAAAGAGAGAGCAGGAATTATAGAAGCCAATTCAGAAGAACAGTGCCCATCTGTAGAAGAGGCATGCAGCAGAAACAGTACGTCTATGAGACAGCGAGTGGAGAGACTCTGTTAGAGATGAATCATTAATTAACCTAACTGCCCTCTTCTGAATGGAATCAAGAAGTCTGAGAGCGGTTTTGGGGGCACCACCACAGATGTGGGAACAATATTCCATGGCAGGGCGGATTTGCGATTTATACAGAGTGAGCAGCTGTTTGGAAGAAAAGTAACGCCGAGAGCGAAAGAGAAAACAAAGTTTTTTAGATGCAGAGGCAGCAATATTTGTAATGTGCTTGTGCCAAGAGAGATTAGAAGTCAGGGTAATCCCCAAAAGAGATATATCATTTTGCCTAGAAATCGGAGTGTCACTAAAGGTAAGCATAGGAGCAGAAGAATCCTTTTTGCGAGATATAAGACAAGACTGAGTTTTAGAAGGGTTGAAATCAACTAAGTTGTCTTTGCCCCACTGTAAAATTACCTGAAGATCGGCATTTAAGGAATTGGTAGCACATTTTCGAGAAGTGGACATCTTCGGTAAAACTATGGATAGCATTACTAGTCAATGGAAGAAGGTCATTAATATACAAGGGGGAAAGAACTGAACCTTGGGGAACACCGGCATTAGTGGAGAAGTTAGAAGAGAGAGCCATCTACCATCACCCTCAGTGAGCGATCAGAGAGAAAACTGGATAACCAATTACTAAAAACAGTTGGCAAACCATAAGATGGAAGCTTGTTTAGAAGCCTTTATGCCAAACACGATCGAAAGCCTTTGAGATATCAAGAGCAACTACTTGTGTTTCACCGAACCTTTCCATTGAATTAGTCCATAAATGGGTAACATAAGCCAGAATATCACCAGTGGATCGACACTGACGGAATCCATACTGGCGATCGTTGATCAGACGGAAGGTTTCTAGGTAGTTTAAGAGTTGGCGGTTAATTGATTTCTCCATTACTTTAGAAAGAGTAGAAGTAATTGCAATGGGACAATAATTGGATGGGAGGGATTTGTCACCCTTTTTAGGAACTGGCTGGATATGAGCAAATTTCCAAGCAGAAGGAAAAACACCTTTGGAATAAGAAAGTGAAAAAAAGCGGCAAAGAACAGGAGTAAGTTCAGGAGCACAGGATTTGAGAACAAGTGGAGAAATACCATCGGCACCTGGAGCTTTCTTAGCATCAAGATTCTACAAAATCCTTCTGACCGCCTTTTGACGGAAGACCACAGGGGGCATTGAATGGAGCGTGTTGGGAATGGTGGGAGATGTTTTACCAAGATCATTAATACATGAGTTGGAAGAAAAATGGAATGCTTGCAGGTCAGCTTTACCCTTGGCTGAAGTGACAACAGAACTATCTGGTTTGGACAGAGGTGGGAGCAGAGATGGGCAAAAGTTGCGGCCAATAGCTTTGGCAAGAGACCAGAATGCTTGGCTACCATTAGAGCAAGAAGCAAGTTTTCTATTCTTAGCCTGTTCAAACTCTAGTTTGGACTGATTAATAACTGCTTTACAATTGTTGCGAGCTTTGGTGTAGGCAGAAAATGAAACTGAAGAATTAGAAAGAAGCCAATTACGATATGCAACATTCTTCTCTTGAACAGCCTTAGCACATTTATTGGAAAACCAAGGTTACAGGACGAGATTTTAAAGTGGAGTGTGGGATAAAGGATTCCATTCCTACAATAATAATTTCGCTGACACGATCTGAGCAAACGTGGACATCAGAAGTTTGAAACAGTAGTCCGACCAAGGAAACGAAGAAAAGAAATCTCGCAGGTCATCACATTTTGCATTCTTGTAATGCCAAACATCACGAGGTTGGGAATAGCCATGAGATAAAGGTTTCATTGGAGAAGAGACAATCACCAAGTTGTGATCTAAAGGACCTCTCACTTCGACCATGTACTTAGAAGGGTTGTTTGTGAGAAAAAGATCAAGCGTGTTGGCTGTATGATTAGGATTGTCCGGTATTCTTGTAGGTAAATGAACAATCTGTGCTAGGTCATTAGTAATTGCAAAAGCCGCAGCATCTCGACCTGCTGGGTCGGTGTGACTAGAAAACGGAAACCAGCTGGAGTTGTGAACATTAAAATCACCAAGGTAAATTACCTCACTGTTAGGTAATTTACCCCTTTACCGCTTTGGAACTCTTATAACAGATACGCAAATATCGTAACGGGTTGCGATTTTAGGAAAGTTGGACTGGAGAAAGTCAAGTTGCAAAGAGAGGAAGTCAAAGAGCTCCAAATGATTAGTGGAGTTGGGAGAACGGTAGAGACAACAGATGAATTTGATACAATGAGGTAGAGAGATTTTAAGCCAGAGAAGATCAAAGAGAGGAGATTCCAAATTGCCAAGTCTCTGACAGGGAATATCAGAACGAACATATGCACAAGTACCACCTTTGAGGCGAAAGGAATCATGCAGCGAATAATTTGGGCATCTTAGATGAGCAGTAGTCAAATGATAACTGAGATTCTGTCAGAAAAAGTACATTGGGTTTGGCAGACTGCAAGTGGAAATGGACATCGTTGAAATTATAATTGAGACCACGTATATTCGTGAAATGAATTAGGAAGTGCTTGGGAGGTTTAGATCTTTTCGCAGATAAGCTTGCTCTATTAGTTTGACAATTCATGGTGTATTCAATAATAAGAAAAAGTGGGTGGGGCATGCTGTATGAAGTAATGAAATTTTTGGATATGGCGTACGCATGGTAAGAATATACCCAGATACTTGACATAACGTGGCCTCGACAATGCTCTCCGCATACACACTACTTAGATTCCCTCCTGTCACTATCTGGCAGAGTAGAGGTAGCAAGATTATACACTACCTGATCTGGAAGCCTCCTAGAGAGTTACCAATAGGTTCAGTCCGGTGTACTAATAGCGGCCGGCCTGCGAACACCATTTTAGAGCTGTACCCTCGAAATGTAAGGAATATTGGATCTCTCCGCGATGTTCATCATAACCTCAAAAGTCATCAATCACACTGCATGATGGAAGAGATAGGGGAAGGGTTGACCGGAACTTAGTTCTAGAGACTAAACATGGGTTCCACCACTTCAAGCCTCCAATAAGCAAAGTGGTAATATTGCACCGGTTGATGAGAGTCATCTACCACCTGCTACTGCCTGGTAACATAGAGGGAGCGGCATTCCTTCATGTGGTGTGGGCACCACACCTCGACCCCTGCTTACGTTGGTTCACACCTGGGTGGTCACTCACCATGTACTTGTGCATGGAGGTTATACCCAGGATTATTAACAGTCCCACCATCGTGAAGGTGCAAGCAGAGGATTTGGCTGTCATAGACCGTCCGGACTTCGCTGAAATTGGGTCCACTTGACTTGAGTGTCACCCGAATATCAGTTCCATCAGCTTTTTAGACTCCCAGGTAGCAAGTACAGCTTGTCTGGCATATCTGAGAGAATGTCTGTGACAACCTCAAGGACTATTTCACGTGCTCCATCACGCAATGATTTTCGAGGGCTCCTTAAGAACATCTCAGTCACTGTCTCAATATTGTCTAGAGTTTGTGAGATTGATGGCATTTATCGGTGACACAGCCTGTTGTTTTTTCTAATTGCACATTTTCATTTGTTTTGCGTCCGGTGTTCTGTGGATTCCACGTTCAGCCCTTTACCGCTTTGGAACTCTTATAACAGATACGCAAATATCGTAACGGGTTGCGATTTTGGTCCTCTCTTGCACGCCCAAAACTGGAGGCATAATTCACCTGTAAAAGAAACTATTAACTTTCTCAATCCTAAGGAACAATGAGTGATTCAATGTTGGTTTCATCAAAATCAGTTAAAAAGATAAGGAGGGTAGAGTAATTTAAAAATACGGAGTCACTTATCAGATACCCTGTATAAATCAAGTCTTCTATGATTGTATAGTAGAGGTCTGGGTTCAGATAATGTAGGAATTCATTGTTCAAGTGGGAATAATAATTAGTCGATCTGAAGCTGAGCTCATATTCTTCCCCCCCCCCACCGTACGTTATTCCGGTTTTTCGACCCACGGCACATTATGAATATACATACTTTTATAAATTAATATATACTTAAATACATTTAATCTCAGATTGAAATAAAATATGCTTCTCACATGGATTACTGGGGATATTTGTCCATATTTCGTTAAAAAAGTGCTTCATAAAAACAACACGCTCCTCCCCCAAAACCAAGTTCACTGGATAGGGTCGGGCCCACACAATTTGGGCAACCCTGCATTACAGTGACCTGGTAGGCAGAAATCAGTGATAGGGAAGAAGTTAAGAAATTCATGGCAAAAACATTATAAAATGTAAACACACCTGTAATGGATTGTACGCATTTCTTTCATCTATCCAACCATACAGTCAAGCCAAGCCAGCTTTGGTGATACTGTATAACACATTCGTGTCAGCCTGTCGTACAAGCAGAAACAGTATAGTGGAAACTGTTCAAAGACGTGTGTGTGGGCGGGCACTTTCGTTGAAGTTTTCGTGGCATTAGTTGCTATAAGCGAATACCAGCCATGGAGATATTGTTCGCTCTTAGATTTTTCACACTCGGCGTCAGATTTTATTACTAGTTCTCAAAAAAAAAAAAAAAAAAAAGTATTGTAATATCTGATCAAGTGTGAACAGCGGCGTTTTCCTAACCGTGGTAGTCGCTTTCATGGCCTGCGCCTTTTAATTGAGATCTCAGGTTTAATCCTGCCAAGATCGAAAAAATAATACACACACCTCCGGCCCTAAAGGGCCCGGAGGCAATTGCCTTGCATGCCTACATGGTAGCTACGCCACTGCTCTGGCGCATGATAGCCTTAGTTGCTGATGCGCCATTAAACTTCCAATAACCAACCAACGCCACTGCTCTATACCTATAATCCGGGTGACTTCTTCCGGAGTCAACCACCCAAATTAAAAAAAAAAAAAAAAAAAACCCAACTACAACGATAAGGGGTTCCTTGTTTCTGTAACGATAAGTATGCACTAAAGCAAAATCAATTTTGGGGTTATATAACAAATAATAGAATTTAGGATAATATAAAATATAATATTTTATCATTAATACAGTAGACAAGTTGACTGATGCAGAAATGCGATTTATGCGCAGAACTGCAGACTATACCAGACTTGACATAAAAATAAATTAAGACATCCTGTCAGAACTGGAGACAACTTCAATGCTGAATTTTATCGATTCATACAGAAACAGATGGACATTTTGTCAACAGCAACTTGAATACCTGTTGCCGATGTCACATATGTGCGTCGAAGTGTACGACAGGTGTGTGAGCGCCCTCTAACGGGGGAGGGGCGTTCTTGGCCGACCAACAAGGTCACTTAATTCGTTCCGTGTGTGCTCCTTTTAACTAGTATTAAGGAGTTTAATAACAAACCTGACTCCCAGTTTGAGCGTGTATGCTGGGTCTTGGACTGACTTGGATTTCCATAGGTTGTGGAGACCTCGGATGCTAATGTATAAGGATACGACTGTAGGCGATTGGTCAACTTATAAAGTAGTACAAACGTATGTACGCATGTTCGAATACACATAATACCGAAAACATGACACTACAGTATTCTTAAAATATCGGCCTTTCTAAGTTCTTTTTGAAATACAGTAGTGATAAAAGTAATGGCGTAACAAACGTACAGTTAACTCCCGTAATTGGGAGTTAACTGTACGTTTGTTACGCCATTACTTTTGTCACTACTGTATTTCGAATTTGTTTGATCTTCACCGAGTTTAAAGTTTTTAAATGGCGGTCCGTAAAATAAATGTTTCCAACTGTGCAACATGCTTTCTGTATGAGACTGTAAGCAGTTATGTTTGTATTTTCGCGCTACTACCTCTTTGGCGAAAACGCTGATTAGTGCGATGAATGGATGTCTGATTTGGTACAGGCATGTTTGTATGTTTATTACCGAATAGTTCAATAGTGAACTTGGTATCGAAAAAGCGATTTGTAAAGAAGGTAGTATCCCAGATAAATAAGTTTTCGGAAAAATCCTTTTTATGAATTTCTTATCGCTCGTCAAATACCACTGCTGTCACTGTGCAACTGCCTTTCTAAACATCGCTGACTAATGGGTTGCGCGGTAATTGGATAACTATTATTACTGACCCTAAATTGCCTTCCCCCATTTTTTATAAATAGTATTAACGAATCTATCCTTCACTTATCGAAAAAGAAACAAAAGCACAAATCGAAAAGAAAAAAAAACGAAGTTGACTGCCTTAGTAAATAAATAAATAAGAAAATCCTTCAAGTATTCAAAATCCCTGGTTAAAAAAAGATTCCTAATTAGCGTTTATTTGGGGGAGTGGACGTAACACTCGCTGCTTTAATCTGTTTTGCTGATTATGTATTCAGCACAGTATACTGCATAACTTGTTATGGGGGAAAATAGTTTCTAAAACTCTGTTAGCTGGAGAAATGCTGCTACTGCCATGTTAATTGTATTTTAAAAATAAACTTTCTTTTTTCGTCCTCTCCACTCTCACTTGTAAAATTTGCCTTTGTATGCTTTCAGATCCGTATTACAGATTTTTCAGGAATAAACGTAAGTCAGGTTCATATAATTTAATTATATTATGAATTCATAGGTCGACTCGCACTGTTATTTTTGATACGACCCGTTAAGCTGTCATGAATGGACGGTACTTTCAGCGACGCCATTATCTTCGGTTCAGTGGCTCCAGTCGTACAAGCAGTTACATTCATATGTATCTCTTATCGACTCCCCCCCCCCCACACACACACATTCT
The DNA here is from genome assembly GCF_048544385.1 of Mastigoproctus giganteus. Taxonomy (NCBI): domain Eukaryota; kingdom Metazoa; phylum Arthropoda; class Arachnida; order Uropygi; family Thelyphonidae; genus Mastigoproctus; species Mastigoproctus giganteus. The sequence continues at coordinate 64,544,108 of NC_143581.1, forward strand.
TCACTCCTAATATGTTCCTGTATAATGACTTACTGTGGTAAGAGTAATATTTTACAGTACGGAACCATCGTGAGGCTGAGTCCATTCTGAAGCGGACATGCTCTGGTTAATCGCGAGTTCCAAAAACTTAGTTCTCTTTTCACCCTGTGCTTTCGTGGCATTACGAAGTAGACTGGGTTGTCAGTTAAGATTTCAAATAAGAAATATACCTACCTGTTCACGGGCCAATATTCTCATAGTTGAGAGATCATCATATGAAAGTACCTTGTAGGAAGTCTGGTTTTTGCGCCTCTTGTAAAAGTGACCATTTAATTGTCTGCATGGCACCTTGGATGTGTGGTTGGCTTCAGCATCTCGGTGTGATAACGTACAGTGCGCCGTTGTGGCCACACTAGTTAAGGTAGTTTTTCTAGTAGGCAACCCCGATCAGCTGCTTCATAACCTGTTTTGTCCTTGCCGGCATTATCATTACTAGTGGAACGAATATATTAGTCTTTACTTGGTATATCTCTGCCATTTCTTGTCGTTATATCTTTGGAAACTGATACCGAAAGGATTTAATTGAAAGTTTTCATTATTGAGAGTATGCTAGAACAGAATGCCTTAGAAGATAATGTAAGTAATTAAGCATTCCCTTAAACTATGTTAAAGAAAAAACAGTACTTTTTTGATTTTGGGAAGAGTATATATTTATTTCGATACTTTGTTTGCTTTACAGCTGGTAGGATAATGTCTGGCATTGACATTATTATATGTTAACTGTACAAGGTTTGGTTATTTGTAAATGCATTTTCACCAAGATTTGCATTACATCGCTCCCTTTTTTCCCCCTCTTTATTAGATGAATTCATTGTTTAAGAATCATCTTTAGTTTAGGACGGTATATAAAATGGAGATATTTTTGTTCTGAATTAGCTTGTATGTAATACTTTTTTTTTTGTCTCTTTTTACAAGCTATTTCATTCCTTAAGGAAACCAGGTAATGATACTTCTGCGTTTTTTTTTTTTTTTGTCCTCGCCTTTTCCCCATTATTATATGGGGTCAGCGTTTTTATTGTTTTGGCATGCAATTTTTACGGCCGGATGCCCTTCCTGACGCCAACTCTCACCCTTTATCCGGGCTGGGAATATGCGGTGATCATTCCCTGACCTACCGCATCCTCCGTATTTGGTGGGTACGGGCTCGAACCCCGGTCTAATCAAGAAGCGTGTGCTATGCACTACTGCTACTTGCTGCGTTTATAATTTTGTTTAATAGCTAAAAATTATCTACAGTAGAGGTGTCAAACACGTGGCCCACGACACTCGAGTACGGCCGGAATTAGATTAAAATTTAATTGGGAAATATTCAACAAAATAATAAAAATACAATAAAACACGGATAATATTTAATTTTGAAACTAAAAATCATAAAATTCTATACCCGATATTGATAAAATAGTTTCTCGCAAAAAATGCCAAGTTTCTAGCAAACAATATTAATTTTGAATCTTTTTGTTGTGATCTCTTTTGTAGTGATTTTGAATCTATTCGATATTAAAGCATAAAATTATATGTTTCGTTTTATCTATAGTTTCTATCTGATTTGTATGCATGTATGTGTTAATAAAATAAATATAAATATTGAAAACTAATGCGTTTTTAAGTCGTCAATATGTGGTCCGCACTGATCCTCAGATAGTTTATTGGTCCCCGTTCCCATTTGAGTTTGGCACCAATGATCTACAGTATTGGTCGGGAAGGAAAAAAAAAAAAGAGGAATTATCAGATTTGGTGTACTAAAATTTAGTAATAGACGTGTAGGAATAACAGTACCTCATTATTTTACCAGTACCATAAAAATAACTTAATATTCCTGAAGTTTAGTCCATTCGGTCAGATTTGGGTATTAAAATCTGACCGAATGGAATTGTTTAAAATTAGCTAATATAATGGCGATTTTTTTTTTTTTTTTTTTTATACACTGTAGAAAAATAGTTGGTCAAAAGTTACTTTAACCTTTTAAAATTGAATATCGTTAAATCTTTAATTCATTGGGTGCTGATTATGTGTGCGTTTCTGCCGCCGGAACTTTTAAAATTTCTTAGAAAGATGCAGCGACTATAAAAAGAAAATAATTCTAATAGGAAACCTTTTATACTAAGTTGGATGTGACCTAATCTGTAAAGAATGGCCAAAACTTAAGAATGTATTGACCCTGCTCGACCATCAAAATCAGCACTTGCGAAACAGTTAAGAATTTTAAGAGTTACCAGCCGTTTTCTAGACCCATCTGTAAATTTTGTAGACCACGCTTTCTCAGCGCTGTAGAAAATGCTGACAGAATTGTATTTCTACAGAAAATCTCTCTCATCTGAAATGAAATTGTCTGATTTCAGTTATAAGAATTTTAGCTCTGGATATAAAGTTTATATTGCAAAATGGTATCGAGCATGCCAGGAGGAATGGAAGTACAGTAGAGCTTCGATAATCCGAACTATTTGGGACCGGGGGTAGTTCGGACTTTCGATTTGTTGGGATTTTCGAACTGATCAAAAATACTGTTCTGGAGACTAAAATAAAAGGGTGTAGAAATAAAAACACTAAGTTGTACTTATGTATTTTTATTCATAGGTAACAAAATAAAGGGAACTTTCAACCACAATAACACATGCCTTTAACGAAAATAATTACTTATTTTTTGTTGCATCATTTTCGAACTTCGTTTCTTTATTGCCAGATCTCCTCTCTCTTCAGCAAGAGTAGTTGAGTTGGACAGCATTCACTTGGTTGATCGTTTGTCGATTCATCATTCAGTTTGTTTGTTGATTTTCATTTAATTTTGTTAATTGGGTTAAATTTTGGTAATAAAAGTGTAAATTAGTGCTTTATATCGTCATTTTTAAGCCTGTGGATAATATTTCTCCGAGTTTCGCTTATTAGAATTGATGTTTAATAGAATCAAAATTCAATTCGAAAACGTGATTACAGTAACCGGCGCATACTGTAATTATTTTATGGCGCCAGCATAAAAAAAAAAATAATAATAATAAATAAATGCTTTCTCTTTCGGATTTTCAACGCTCTGCTGTTATTTCTTACGTTGGTGATTCCAATCCTCAATTTTTACATGGGGAAAGTATCGTTTCGACCTCTTGCTGTTTTTAAATATTTCTCCTTTTCGCCCACCTGAAAATCTGACAGAAATTACATACAAACACACAGTTTTTACTATCCTCCCTATTCTTTTGTAAATTAATATTTGTGAGAAATTAAATATGTAGGTATGTTTTTTCCTATTTAACTTTTCTTTGTTTGGCATTTTCGGACACCCTATAATCAAAATATCTGTAGCGTACAGTATTTTTGATGGGGGGAAAAAAAGACTTTTCAAAATTTTCTATTGGATCTTAACCCTCATATACAAGATAAAGATTAAATGTATCGTAGTATCATAGTTTTTCAGCACAGGAACCTACTTATGAATATTGCACGTAAGGAAACATTTAAAACAGTTATGCATCTGGTATCCGCTGTTACGAAGGCCGCTGTTATTGTACCAATATTGGTATTCAGCAAACTGGTTATTCTGGAAGCTTTTCGACTGTGTGGGAATCTTATTACCTGAATAGTTTCTATCTTGCAATTTAATACGGGAATTTTCCTTTCACTTTATTGCTTTATTTCACAAGACCTCATTGGTGTAAAAACGTATATGTGAAAAAAAAAAAAAAAAAAACTTGCCTCCGTAGCCGAGTGGTCTGAGCGAGACTGCAGTAGCATACGCCCTTTGAGTAGACCGGGGTTCAAGCCCCTGACTACTAAATACGGTCGATCTGCCAACCCGTACTGGACAAACGTATATGTACAATGCTATTATTGTTATGTTAGCCGTATGGTGCAAGGAAGCCTGAGGCTTTTGTTGCACCAGCCAAAAAAAAAAAAAAATTCTGATTTACCCAGAGAGAGAGAGAAGGAAGGAAATCACCAAGAAAGAGAAGAATGATGATATCCAGCTCAGGACCCTGGGTGTGCCAAGTCCATATCAGATGTGAGCCCCTGGGGTTGTTATTAACATTTGGTGGAAAAAGAAAAAAAACCAGTTTAATTAAAAGCTTATTCTTTAATACCCATTTTGGAAAACTGTCTTAAATTAATGAAAATTTAGGGTGTTCTGGAAAAGAAATTAACTAAATGGGTGAGTCCTTAAGTCGGGAGGAAAAATTATGCCGTGCACTATTTTCATCTCGTGGTTATTATACTAACTATTACTATAGCCACCACCAGATGTTGTCCTTTTTAAAATTGTATTATGTTTTCACTTTTATTGCTTATCTTTGAATGTTATTTTTATTTATGATTTATTTATTTGTTATTTTTTTAAATCAGATATAAAATTTTAACTGAATTTTGAGATATTACTCAAATTAAAATCCCGGTGAACCTGTTTTTTCAAAATCAACCAGACTTAGCTCGTTTGAATCCGCTTGATGTTACAAAATAAAATTCCTCTATGTACAGTAATAGTAAAGTTGTTGTGATACTATTTATATGTGCCATCTGGAGTATATAAATAGAACTTATTTTCTACCTTTTCAATGAGTCCTCCGATGGCTACTGTTTGTTGCGGTCCTCCAGGTAGTGGTTTGCCACTACCATTTCGGAGAGTGGAGGAATTCTTCAAGGTTGTAGTTAGAGATTTCAGGTGGAGAGAGAGAGAGAGAGTAGTTGTAACTCTAAGTTTAATGTTTCTCAGCCCAATTTAACATGTAAATTGGCTAGTAAACATAATGAATGAAGTATCTTCTTGACTTTTGAATAACATCTTTAATTTCTTCGAAGGCAGATTACATTTTTGATGTTAACATTTGAATAGTATGTGGATTAACACAGCAGGGGATTATAGTGCCCTTGTAGCAAGATTCTGTTTGCTTCCCTTTATTTCTCAGCAGAAATTTGATGCAAAAAGAAAATCTGTGTTTGTGTCCAGTCTTCACAAATTATGAGGTTTCTGCACACCTAAACATAACGTACAAATGGTGAAGTCCTTAAATTAGGTATAACTACATCAGTAAAGATGTTCTAGAGTCATCAGCATGCCAGCTTTCTGGGTTTTCTTCCAGTGGATGATTAATTAGGTTCAAAAGTTGGACGGTGACTACCGACGCTTCATTTAAGCTTCAGTAGAGTCCAGTATTTTGTACATATTTATAGTCTTTAATTTAGCATTAGCACGAGTAGAGGCGTATGATGCAAGAAAGCAAGCTTATACGGCATCGTCCAAAAAAAAACCCCTTCCCATTTGCTCCAAAAGTTTGTTCAGTACTTCCTTGAATTTATTTAAGCTATCAACTTCCACAACCGATGGAAGTTTGTTCTGGCAACCACCCATCCACTGGCTAAAGGCAAATTTCCACACATCTATTCTACAACTGTCTTTCCTCAATTTAAATTTATGCCCTCCCCCCTCAGTTATGTAATCTGCGCAAGAGGAAGAATCCCATCAGCATTGAGCTTGCTCAAACCATTCAGGGCCTTATACACCTCAACCAGATCACTTTGCAGGTGCTGCAATTTGCAGAACTTAGCCTTTCTTGGTAAGAACAATCCTCCCCTCACCAATCTCGTTGGTGAGGGGAATTGTACCGTTCCAGCAGCTCTATATCCTTCCTAAAATGAGGCTTCCAGACCTGTATGCAGTACTCAAGGTGTGACCCGATATTTGATAGTTATGAATGTACATTTTATATTAACAGAAATGGTGGAGCTTGTTAAAATGGAATCTTGAGAAACCCACTGCACCCAGGAACAAACTCTGTGGAGGAAAAAAAGAGTTGCATTTTCATGTTTGCCGTGGCGGTTCGTGGTTATTTTATTTTATTTATTTATTTTTTTTTTTATCAGTTGGTGTATATAATTTAGTTACTTGATATTGTATGATAATCGGCAATAGTGGGAGCCGGAAGTGTTCAAAGCCGCTAAGTGGATTTTTCTTATTTATTCATTTGAAATTATTGTTTTTCTGAAAACTTTTGATTTAAATTTAGTAGTATAGCATTATTTTGTGATTTTCTGATTAATCTGGTGTATTTATTCTTTACTCGGCCTTGTAATTGCATAAAAGTATCAGGGTATCAAATCCAGGTGTTACAAGTTGCAGCTCCACTGAACGAGAAGTTTTTTAGCCATATTTAGCCGCTTTATTGACCATTTTTTACATCAAATTATTTTCTATAAGTAGCTTATAGACCTAGTCAGGATCGTTAGTTTATTCTGAATTGAGACAGCGAGATTTGGAACTTAATTAATACTTAAGTGTCCGTAGATTTACCGTTCGTAACTTGCCGCCTTTGTTATACGATATGTTATATTCCGAACTAGAAAGCGTTAGTATAGTATAGTATAGTATTGTCAAAATTAATCAGTAAAATCTATTAAACTTGTTAAACTTCGTTGTCAATTAAATTGTACTTTTAACTAAATATATATAACGACTTAGATTATAAATGTAACATAAATAATTAAAACATAACTTGATACGGAAGTTATATAAAGGGAACTCGTAGATAATTAATACTTGATACTGAAAAGTATATATGCCTTTATAACTGTGTTGGGATACAAGTTTAGGGTTATAATTTTGTACTGAAATTGAAATTTTATTGAAATTAAATCGAAATCATGACTCAGACCAGAGCAGCAAAGCAAAAGGCTCAAGCTAATGGGAGTGCTGTGGCTCAGAGGAGAACTGAGGGGGTCAGTTGCCCTCTGAATCGCAGCCTTTTAAAATGCACTGCTTGCATGATGTTTGTGGAGCAATCAGGTACGGGACATGATATTGTCATGGGGGATGTCTTTGTGTGTGCGCGATGCAAGGAGTGTAACGAAATCAGGCAGCGTTTTTATGGGCCTATATGAGAGCTTGAAGGACAGGGTGAATGCCCTCGAAGGAACTAAATTGAGGGGCCCATCAAGCTCTCAGCTGCCTACATCAACACCAGAGCTTGCACTTGTTCATCACGCAACACAGCGGCAACCCCCTCCCCCCAATGCAGAATGTGCTGGTCCCACAGGAACTAGTAGTTGTTGGTGACTCTATTGTCCGGGGAACATGCTTTGTAAAAAGGATAAGTGGAACAGGACCAGGGTATGTCTGCCAGGGGCAAAGGTTGATGACGTTGTAGAGCGGTTATCATCTTTTAAGGGCACAAAAGGTGATATAGTTGTACATGTTGGCACTAATGATATCAAGAGTAGGAGACCGACAGAATTACTTAACAAGTACAAGTCACTTGAAAAAAAGCCGTGAATTAGGGTTGAATTTGAAAGTGTCTGCAATTCTGCCCAGACACAATAGGAGGGAGTATATGATGAGAGCCTTGTCGATCAATTCGGCCCTGGAAAGATTGTGCAAAGCTCAAGGGATAGAATTTTTTTTAGCCTGGACTGTACTTGTTAACAGGAGAGACTGCTCCTACAGGGATGGGATACACTTAAATAGAAAGGGTGCGAGAATATTTGCTGAGGCTATCGAGGCAGTGTTAGGTGGGTCGGAAAACTGCTAGCTTGGGGGGGGATACAAAGACTGATAGATTAACAGTAGGTGAAAGTGATTCTTGCACTGCTTCTATTGGAATGAGCAGAAGCCTGAAAAACAAGATGCAGGATATTTCAGAGACTGCTGGGAGTCATTGCGGTACAAGTAAACACATAGGTTGTGTTAGGGTAGCTAAGAATAGAAACAGGTGCATGTATACTTGCATGCACACCAATGCTAGGAGTTTGGTAAATAAATTTGATGAATTTGAGTATTGCTCAAAGCATCAAAGGCAGATATTGTTGGGATATCAGAGATGTGGTGTCACACAGATATAAGTAATGCAGAACTGGAATTTGGGGAGTACAGTGTCTACAGAAAGGATAGACAGGATAGGAAGGGAGGAGGGGTTATGCTATTAGTTAAGAAACACATAAAATCCAAGGAAGTGAAGCCAGTCAACATCACTGAACAGTGCAGTGTCGAGTCAGTTTGGTGTGACATAAGCATTGGGAGATCAAAATTGAGAGTAGGAGTGTGCTATAGGCCTAATGACTCTGATGAGTATAATAAGAAACTGTACAGGGAAATAGTTGGCCAGTACATCAGAGAGTCTTAGAATGGGGGATTTTAATTTCCCAGATATTGACTGGAATTTGTGGGTTGGTCACTCACACACTAGCAAGGATTTTGTGGATTTATTGGATGATTGTTTTCTACATCAGCATGTTCGGGAGGCAACTAAAGGGAGTAATACTCTTGATTTGATTATCGGTAGTGATTCTTCATGCATTAAGAATCTGCAGATAAAGGAACCACTAGGTGGCAGTAATCACAGTGTGCTGAAGTGGGATTTACTCAGAGGTAACTACCATCAGGGGTAAAGGGAAGGGTTATTGCTTTCGTAACGGCGACTACGATGGACTGAGACAGTATTTAAATTCTATACAGTGGGACCAACTGAAGATGTTACCAACAGCAAATTCAAAATGGAGATCATTCAAAGAACTTATCTTGGAAGCTACTAGACTTTACATACCAACTAAGAAATATTGTTCAAGGTTTATGCCTAAATGGATGTCAGATGAAGTAATGAGACATATGACAGAGAAGAAAAATGCATGGGATACATATAATAAATTAACACGTGACACAGAAGCCTATGATAGATAAAAGTTGATCTGTAACCAAGTTACAAATGAGGTTAGGCAGACAAAGGCAGATTACAAGAAATCTTTGGCAAGGGATGCAAAGAAAAAGAGCAAAGAGTTCTTTACTTATGTAAACTCTAGAAGGAAGGGGATGAATCAGATTCGTCCACTTGATATCGATGGGTCAACTGTTGATGATCCTGATCAGGTAGCTAACAAACTAAATGAATATTTTGCATCGACATTCACACATGAGGAGTTATTCAGCGAGGGGAATGCCAGAGGCGTATTCAACTCTGGCAGTAAGCTAGAGAATCTTGTAATAACTGAGAGTAAAGTGGAGGAGAAATTGTTGAAGATAAACACAAGAAAGGCACCTGGGGTGGATGGTATCTATCCAGTTATATTAAAGGAGGCAGCAAAGGAAGTAAGCAAACCCTTGGCCATAATTATGAGAGCTTCCTTGGACCCAGGGGAGGTACCCTCAGACTGGAGATGTGCAAATGTGACCCCAATTCACAAAGGAGGATCAAAGGCCGACAAGTAATTATAGGCCTGTGAGTTTAACTTCTGTTCTAGGAAAATTAATGGAGGCACTGGTTAAAGAAGCACTGGAGGATCATCTAGACAAGACTTCAGTTATAGCTCGGACACAGCATGGTTTTTTTAAGGGGAAGTCTTGCCTGACCAATTTGATTGGATACTATGATGCAGTCACAAAAGAACTGGATGCAGGGAATAACTTTGATATTGTATACTTGGATATTAGAAAGGCTTTTGATACTGTTGCACATGGAAGACTGCTGCACAAATTGGATCAGTGTGGCATTGGAGGCAAATTGCTGCTATGGATAAAGAGGTGGTTGAGGGGAAGAAGACAGAGTGGTAATCAATGGACACTGCTCATTGTGGACTAATGTTATTAGTGGAATCCTTCAGGGTTCAGTGTTGGGTCTTATTGTTTTCTGTATTTATAAATGATATTGATGATGGTATATCAAGCTTAATGTCCAAGTTTGCAGATGATACAAAGGTTGGCAGGGTTGTCAAGGACACTACTGACACTATGCTGCTGCAACAGGATCTGGAAAGGTTGAGCAGATGGGCTGAGAGGTGGCAAATGAAGTTTAAAATTGAGAAATGTAAAGTACTACATTTGGGAAACAGCAACCTCAGAGCAACGTATCAACTCTGTGGTACTACCCTGACAGTGGTAGAGAATGAAAATGATCTGGGGGTAATTGTGTAGGCAGATATGAAGTTCTCTGAGCAGTGCAGACGGGCTGTAAGAGTAGCTCATGGTGTCTTGTCAATGATATACAGGAAATTTTCTAGCAGGGAGAAGGTGATTATTCCCTTGTATAAGGGAATGGTCGGGCACACCTTGAGTACTGTATACAGGTCTGGAGGCCTCATTTCAAGAAGGATGTAGAGCTGCTGGAACGAGTACAGAGAAGGGCAACAAGATTAGTGAATGGAACAAAGGGTTCTCTTTGAAGAAAGGCTTAAGTTTTGCAAATTACAGTGTATGGAGACTAGGCACCGGCGAGGTGATCTGATAGAGGTGTATAAAGCCTTAAATGGTTTGAGCATGCTCAATGCTGATGGGATTCTTTCTCTTGTTCAGAATAATCACCTGAGTGGGCATAAATTCAAATTGAGGAAAGACAGATGTAGGATAGATGTGCGGAAATTTGCCTTTAGCCAGCGGGTAGTTGGTTGGTGGAACAGACTTCCATCCCTTGTCGTGGAAGTTGATAGCCTAAATAAATTTAAGGCCTAGCTGGACAGGTATTTCTGACAAATGGAGGGGTGAAGTGGTTTTTTTTTTTTTTTTTTTGGCTGATTCTGCATAAGCTTGCTTTTTTGCATCATATGCCTCTACTAATGCTAATGAAGCAGTACAGTATTTACTTACTCAAATATGACATGACGACACATATGACGGAATGATATAATTTTGCGTTCTCGTGCTGTTTGTGAATCGTATTAGGGTTGCTACCTTTTACAGCTTTCCAAATTAATACTGTATAAAATAAACAAATTGAATTCACTTCAATTTTAACAAATTGGAGGGAAAAAAGTTTACTGCAGTTTTGTCAGATTCTTTAAAGTTAGATTCATTCTCAGTTTATTTATTCTGAAGTTTGTCTTTAACATGTCTACTACCAATTGACGCCTGCACATACATATTCTAGTCTTCTTTCTGTGAACCACAGTAGCCTGACACATGTCAGTGGCTGTCAGTGTCACATGTCAAGTATATTGATTATATCGATTTCCGGTAGTAGTTAGTTCCAGTGTTATGCTTTAAGTGTTTTTTATTTATTGTGTGCACTTACTAAAATTGCCAACCATTCTGAGAACAGTCGGCATCGTTGTATGAATGGTGGGTGGGCAAAAGAATACCCTTAACATTTGAATGAGCAGCAAAAGGCAACATTATGCATATTGTCATGCGATATTGAAGTATCAAATAAAGGAAAAGTTAGCTTTACAAAACACTGTAACTGAAAAACAAACTGTATTAAAGAAATGCATCAAATTGCATAACACACCTCTTATTTAAATATTACTTATATTTACAAATTTAAAAAATAATTTTACGTATGCTCAAATTCTATATTTCATTCTGATAAAAGTCGTGTCATTTTTTGGATTTTAAAATGTTCCAACCCTAAGCTGGGTGCAGTTAGTCAGCAAACTGAGCTTGCAGACCTATCAGTATTCTTTTCATGCGGGCTCAAGATTTCAGACGTATGACGTCGTCAGAGCCATATGGTTTGGTTGCATTGCACTTATTTGCTGAGTGAATGCTTTATTAGAGTATTTTGTTTGTGGCTTTGCATGGACGAAACAAGTGCATAGAATTATGCGATTATAATTATAGCAGCTTTATGAACATCGTTCGGTTTTAAATTTAAAAACATTACTTATCATAAGAATTATGAGGAAAAAGAGAAATCTTCTCCAATGGGCAGATGCAGCCCTAGGAGAAATGTATTTGGTGCCCTTGGTACTTTTATTAAATATTATCATAATAAAAATGTTGAATTTCAGCGCCCCCAGATGTTGACACCTCTATGCCCTGCTTACTAGGCTTCCCGAGTTCTGCTGGCCTACTAATGGGGAAGTGTGAGGTGATGAAATAAGTTCAGAAATAAGTAAGGTTTCCACCATCTTTGACCTGCATTGGGGCAGGTGACAGGCTCTCCATGCTGAATGTTCATTGTTTGGGGGGGGGAAGCAGCAAAGCCAGACCCAAATGGTTACTTTGGGGTGTACCAAAAACAGGTACACACTGCTAGGTAAATATCATTATCCAAAGTTGCCAGTTGATTTTAAATAGCATAGCATTGTCCAATAGATTAACTGCATTTAATTCTGTAATTACTGGCTTCTCATCAGTTGGTGAGTGGCCTCTATTAGCCAACCTATTATAACATGTGAACAATTGTACACATATCTAAGTGAACAACCAAGCAGTTTCTGAACAAAAATTTCCATTTAAACTCATAACTGTTATGTGTACACCCCCCCCCCATATAACTGGATTCCACTAACTCTATGCAACATCATTATATATAGGATTGAAGGGGATATCGCAGAAATTAAATAAATGGATGGAAGACTTTTAAGTGCATTACTGTCTTAGTCTGGTCATGGGGAATGTTCTGTTTCGGGACCTGACTAATGCAGCATCTATTGAGCTTGGTCTTAAGTCTACCTTAGATTTTGGTGGTGACTCTGATTTTTTAAATGCATAATGGATTTGCCTATTGGGTCATGCTATGCGATTTAAAAAAAATATTAACAGCTTAGGCCGAAACATGGATTATCTAATCGAACATAAAATCAAGCTTAATCGATTTTTAGTGGAAACAACCCCCCCCCCCCCCAGATTAGACTGAAGCAGCAATGCGCTTAACATTTTGTATTTACAAACCAGTTTTATTGTAGTGTGATTGATTGTGTGGATAATTCACTTTCTCTTGAAGATATGTTTTTAGACTATATTAGATTTATGGACAGCCTTTAGTTACATGAAAACTTGACATCAAAATAAATGGAAACCTAAAAATCTCAGGAACTCGCCTCTCAACTGCTTTATTAGTTAGGTGAAAATTAAATGGAATGAACTGTTTAAAACAAAAAAAAAAAAAAAAAAAAAGTGCACACTCTCTCATTGTTATTTGAAGCACTAAAACCAAATTGGTTTTAGTGCTCAAGAGACTTTAAACCTAGAGTGGCAGATTTTAACTTTCCAGATATTGCCCAAAAATTTTGGGTTGAGATCGTTCAACCTAGAATGCCTTTTGTAGATTTATTGGATAACTTTTCTACAGCAGCATGTTAGGGAAACAAGAGAAAGCAATACTATTGATCTGATTATCAGCATAGACCCTTCATACATTAAGAAACTGCAGGTAAATGACCCCTTGGGTGGCAGTGATCACCATGTGCTGATGTGGGACTTACTTCAGGACATAATTACTGAAAGGGGTAAAGGGAAGGGTGACTATAGTGGTCTTAGACAGTTTTTAAATTCCATACAGTGGAACTGTCTGATGATGCGAGCAGAAAATGCTAAATAGGAAGCATGCAGGGAAGCAATGATAGAAGCTACTAGCCTTTTCATACCAACTAGGAAATACCATTCCAGGCTTAGACCTAAATCGATGTCAGATGAATTGATTTATTAACTTTTGGTTGGTTTGTTTATTGGGCTAAAAGTTAAGCACGTACATCATTACTGTTCTTGCAATATAGTATATTTTGATTTTGATGCACTTTTCCAGACAAGTCAGTATTTTTATTAATTTTTATTAATTAATTAATTACACCATTCAACTGTTCAATATATAGTGTCTGATAAACTACGCTACAAGACGTTCACCTTCTGTTCAAATTTACCAATTGCATTTTACTGTTTTTAAGTTAATGCATTGTGGAGAAGACAAAGCACAGAACTTGCATCAATCACCCAGACAACTTCTGCTATGTTGTGGACACAACCCCAAAAATTCAGAGGAAGAAAATATACAATGTCACAAAAGTTGCATATTCATTGTACTTCAGATGCAAGATTGCTGACCAAGAAAAAAATTGGGCTCTATGTATCTGTTGTATTACTTGTACAATGTAAGGCTGTGGTTATATGGTAAGCTGAGAGCATTACCTTTTGCCATCCCTATGATGTGGTGCGAGCCCAATAATCATTTCGATGACTGCTATTTCTGCATGACAAAAATAAAAGGTATTTCCAAAAAGAGCAATCACTGCACCAAATATCCCATCAGCAATTAGGCCAGTGCCACACGGTAAAGAACTGCTAGTACCTGTGCCACCAAAATCTTGGGGTATTGGAAGTAGTGATGAAGGTACAGAAGAAATAATTTTACCAGATGTCACGAACCGTGTACTTCACATGATTTGGACTACGAGCCAGAAAAAGAAAAGACCTCCACACTACATTGAACAGGAAGAATTAAGCGACTTGATCAGAGACTTTGGCGTACCCAAAGAGAAGGCTGAATTACTTGGATCCAGACTACAACAGTGGAACTTACCGTATTTCCCCCTGTATAAGATGCACCTTGATTTTGGGGCCCGAAATTTGAAAAAAAATGTATTACATGAAGTTATTGAACTCAAGTTTTATTCATCATAAAATTCATACAACTCCTCATCACTGTCAAAACTCCCATCCATTAGCTTGTCCTCATCTGTGTCTGATGACGAATCACTGTCTTCATATATTACCTCGTCCTCAGTTCCATCTATGGCATTTGAAATGTCACACTTCTTAAATGACTTGACAACGATCTCGATCTGGATATTATCCCAAGATCTTTTCACCCTGGTACAAACTTCTCCTATAGTTGGTTTCTATACTCTTCCTGCTTGTGTCAAATTGTCCCAGAAGACTTCATCCATTGGTTCCATTCGTCTCTCATGGCAGCTTTGAAGGGTTTGTTAATGCTGACATCAATGGTTGGAGCTGGGATGTCAAGCCTCCAGGTATGACGGCAAGTTTTGTTTTTTGCTATGCAACAATCTTCTTTGTATTTTTTATGTGTGCCCTGAACTGATCAAGCACCAATATGGCAGGTATGTGTAAGAGCCCACCTAGTCTCCTGCTCCAAACGTTCTCACACCAGATCTTCATCGCATCCTGATCCATCCAACCCTTGTCATGAACATGGACAATCACTCCTCGAGGAATGTCTTCTTTTGGCATTGTTTTGCGTTTGAAAATCAGCATAGGATGCAGCTTGGTTCTGTCGGCACAACAAGCTAGAACAACTGTATAATGGCTCTTTTCATGTCCACTTGTCTTCACAGTTACAGTTTTCACCCCCTTCTTATCAACAGTTCTGTTACTTGGGACATCAAATTGAAGGGGGACTCTGTCCATATTTGCAATCTGTCCCAACTCAAACTGATGTATCTTCCGACATTGAATGACAAAATGATGAAATTCAAGGACCTTCTGCTCATAGCTTTCAGGCATCTTTTGGGCAAGTCTGGTGCGTGTACGCATGCTTAGTCCATTCCGTTTCATGAACCTAAAGCACCAATTGTGTCCTCCTTTGAAATTAGTAACTTCTTTTTCATCAGCAATTCTTCTTGCCTCATGCTGAACCATCTTTGTGGACACAGTAATTCCAATTGCCCTTTGCTACTCATTCCATATCTTCAATTCCCTGTCTAAATCAGGCCATTTTGCTGACTTGCCTCTAATGGCCTTCTTCTGCCGTGGCGTTTTCAGTAGGGTTTCTTCTTCCCGTAGTCAGTCTCGGATTGTTTTCTCAGTTGGAGCAGGACCAAACTTACGTTCAGCAGCACAATTTCCATTCACTTTTTGCAAACTGGATCACTTAACTTGAATTCAGCACTGTACGAAAATCTTTTCTGAGCCATTTCTGGACAGAACTTGGCAAAACGTAACCTAATATACCGGTAACAAGTGCGAAACAATGAGCGCAAAGACAACAAGCGCGAAAAAGCGGGAAATGCAAGTAAAAAAAATCTACAACCACTGTATAAGACGCACCCAGTTTTCAGACCCCAATTTTTTCGAAAAAAGGTGCGTCTTATACATGGGGAAATACGGTTTGCTAAAGGTACAAACATTACAATATACCATAAGTGAAATGAAGAGTTTTCAAGATATTTTGCAATGCAAACATGTGTCTGCATAGACGTCATTGGTCTTATGCATGAACTGAACATTGATCACAATACCTCTGAATAGCGTTTGTTCATTGATGCGTCAAAGCAAAGTTTGAAAGCAGTATTGCTTCATAATGGAAATACTTTATTCCTCTTGTTCATGCTGTTGGCCTGAAAGAAACTTACGATAGTATGTCCCAGATTCTTGTTGCTATACGTTACAATGACTATGGTTGGAATATCTGTGGTGATCTCAAAGTGATTGGACTGCTTGTTGGGTTGCCAGGTGATTTCACTAAATACTGTTGTTTCTTGTGTTTGTGGGACAGTCGTGCAACAGCCAGAGACTACGTCGTACAACACTGGGACAAGAGAGATGAATATATTCCTGGCAATAGCAATGTAAAGTATGTTCCATTGGTTGATCCACCAAAGGTTTTTCTTCCCTCTTTACACATCAAGCTTGGACTGATTAAGAATTTCACTAAGGCACTGGATAAAGAAAGCAGAGGATTCGCATATTTACTGAAAATGTTATCCAAATTTATCTCATGCAAAGTTGAAGGAAGGAATTTTCATAGGTCCTCAAATAAGAAAGCTCCTAAAAGATGAATTTCAAAGAAACCTGAATGATGTTGAACTGGCTGCATGGAGATATTTCAAGGCTGTGGTACCTGGATTCCTTGGAAAAAGAAAAGAAGCCAACCAGTAGCAACTGGTGACAAACTTGCTGAAATGTTACAAGAACATGGGGTGCAGAATGTCATTGAAAATGCATTTCCTTCATTCCCACCTGGATTTCTTTCCTGAAAACTTAGCAGATGTCAGTGATGAACAAAGAGAGCACTTCCACCAGGATGTATTTGCAATGGTAAAACGTTATCAAGGTCGCTGGGACTCTACTGTGATGGGAGATTACTGTTGGTTCCTTAAACGGGAAAGCAATCTGGAGTATAAAAGGAAATCATTGAGTGGGAAACATGTCTAAGTAACATATATTGTGTTACTTAGACCATGTATGCTGATATAGTATGAAACAAGGAATTTAAAAAATGCATACATCTTTTGATGTAGACGTGACAGAAGTAAAAGATTGATATTTTCATAATCAGGACATTAATTTTGTTCAGAATTTTTACTTTCATTCCCGAGGTATGATGAAAAAAATATTTTATTGGGTAGTGTAGTAAAAGATAGGGGGTTGCTTTATGTTGGCCCACATGACTAAAAAAGGTAAAGTGTAGCCATTATCAACCCACTGCAGGAAGGAAGCCTCCTCAACAATTCATGCTGAGGGAAATGGACCATAATCTGCCACGCTGGTCCAGTGCGGGTTGGCAGATCGACAGTATTCAGCAGTCAGGGGTTTGAACCCCGGTCTACTCAGAGCGCGTGCTACTGCACTCCCGCTCTTGGCCATTCGGCTACAGAGGCCTTGGCACATGACTACGATGGTTTAACTGTAGATGATCCTGCTCAGGTTGCAGACAAACTGAATAGTTATTTTGCATCTACATCCATGCATAAGGAGTTCTTTATTGAAGGGAATTACAGAAATTAAACAGAATCTAATCTAACAGGGAGCCAAATGATTTTGTGATAACTGAGAGGAAAGTGGAAGAGGAACTGTTGAAGCTCAACTTAAGAAAAAAAATAGATCCATCTCCAGTGGATGGATCTATTCAGTTGTGTTAAGGTACATACATTGTGGTGTGTAACAGTTCACTGTTTAGGCCAGAGATTTAAGTGTTCAAGTTTTGGAAAGTGTAGTGTTGTGTACCATTGTTCATTTAGCCTTTGGGCCCCTAATGGGCACCACCATTTCCACACTTTGCCCTGGGAGGCAGACCAGGTACCCAGTAGTTTGAAGTTTACTCTAGCAGGCTCTGCCACCTAATTTCCTGAGATTTCATTAAATTAGGTGGATTTTAGGCCAAATGTGGGGGGAGGGAGCACTGGAGGATTGATTAGGTCGAGAGGTGAGCGGTTCGAATTTCAACATTTGAATTTTGACATGTGGGCCGCCCACTGTTGGCTTAGACAGAGTGGGAAGACAAATAAGGGAGCGATAGAGAAGGCACTGCCAAGGAGGTCAGTGAGGCAGGCGTAATCCCCACCAGGATAAAGAAAGATGGGGAGCGGCAAGGAGGAGAGGACACAGAAAAACCATCCCCCTTCCCCACCAGGGAGAGGGAAAGAAAGTGACCAGACAAGGTGCCCGGCCCAGATCACTAAAAAGGTGTGTTGGCAGCAAGCTGCTGAAGGTCATGTGTTGAGTCTTGTTGAGGTAAATCTAATCCAGGGAACTCTCAGTTAAGGTTGAAAGTGATCACTCATGTAAGTGAACCCATCCAGGGTAATGTCTAATCCAGTAGTCTTTTATAGTTAGCTATGGTTATGTCATCGTCACGATCGGAGAAAGGTCGATCATGTACAGAGGTGGTCATTCATCGGACAGCTGAGACTGCTGCCCAGATCAGGTAAGGTTCAAATGTCTCTATTGGAGTTCTGTTGCACAAGGATACAGTCAGTTGCTCAACTGGAGTAGTTCATCTATCTGTTCATGATAGGTTTGTCCAGGTGTCAGGTTTGGGGGACCTAGCCATTCCAATGTTGTCCCATGGTTTGTGGGTCATGCAAATGCCTGTCATCAGTCACAGTGCACTGTAGTCCAGATTCTTTGGGCTGGCCAGTTCAATGGAGGTTTGATTCAGCTGCGGGGTAGCACGGGAGGAGTGTCCCACCAATAGGTGAGATTTTTAAACATCTTGGTCAGGTCTAGTCGGTCCACGGTTTTGATGCCTGTGATTCTTACCTGAGTGGAAGGGTTCTCTGCCTTGCAAAGAGATGCTGTGCAAATTGGGTATATGCACGGCAGTGATCTTCATTCTGTATGATCTGGTGTTGGTTTCTTGGCAAGGTTTATTTTCGTAATTAGTATCAGTCGCGGATCCTCATATAAGGGACAGTTGTGGGTAATGTGGTCCCAGGTTTCATCCTGTCCACAGAAGCATTGTGGAGTCTCAGAGATGCCGAAGTCGTAAAGCTTCCTTCTGAAGGAACAGTGTTCAGTGACGAGAAACATCGTATGGAGACTGGGCGAAAACTAGCCAGAGAGCCTGATAGACCATGCTTTCTGGATAAACCAGAGTGTGTTGTTGGACGTCGAATTTCGCGGAGTAATTTCGGTGTCACTGTCGACAATTATCGAGATGATTGTCGCACAGTTTGAATGTGGTAGGAGAGAAGCGTTGTTTGGCGTTAGCCACAAGTTCGTGGCTTAATTAGAAGCAGTCTGGTGCTCAGAAGTTTTGGGCTATCCCCCACAGTCACGGAGGGGGGGAACTCAAATTGAAAATGCAGGTAGATAGACGGAACTAATTTCTTTTGGCGTTTACAAAGGCGCCGGTCACAGTGGTGAGATCAGTTTTGGTGTAGGTCACACATGTCAAAAGTTTTCACATATTCATTGACAGTCTATGGAGGAGGGGGAACCCAGAAGCACATGGTACCTTGTAGTTTATATATAATTTGAAGCACAGTTTTTTTGGAGCAAGTAGACTGCTCAGAGTTACACAAGAGGGGAAACACCCTCCCCAGTCAAAAACCAGATTTGAGCGCGGTGGCCGCGTTATATCGGAGCACTTCTCTATTTCCTCGTTGTGGTGGCATGGCGCTGTCTCACAAACAAAGGAAATAGAAAATAACCCAAAAATCTGGCTATAACCTCTCTAAATCACTGAAAGTTTCTTACCAAGGGAAATCCTCAAGGTAGATCTTGGGAGAGCACAATTTAAACTTTGGAAAGCACTCAAACCACATTTTTAACGATTCCGGAGCGAGGAAAATGTGCGTCCGAACGCAGAGGCGGCCATATTGACGATCCGTTATAAGGTAGCAGTAGAGGAGGTAAGCAAACTTTTAGCCATAATTATGAGAGCATCTTTGGATTCAGGAGAGGTAGGTTTGGACTGGAGATGCGTGAAAGTATACCCAATTCACAAAAGGGGATCGAAGAGTGACAAGAGTAATTACAGATCTGTTAGCTCTTAAGTTCTGTTCCAGGAAAAATATAGAGTTTCTGATTAAAAAAAAGTAATGCAGGATCATCTGGACAGGAATGAACTTATACTGCAGTCACAGCATGGATTTGTTAAGGGGCGGTCTCGTCATGGATATTGTCATGCAGTACTGGATGCAGAAAAATAAGTTTAATATCACGTACAGTACTTAGGTTTCAGGAAAGCTTTTGCTACTGTTGCACATAAGAGTGCTGTACAAATTGAAGCGGCTTTGCATTAAGGAGTTACTGTTCTGGATAAAGGGACAGTGAGTGGCAGAAGACAGAGCAGTTATTACTGGACAAGCTCTTCGTGGATTAATATTATTAGTGGAGTCCCCCAGGGTACAGTGTTGGGCCCATTGCTGTTTTATATATTTATCAATGAAGTTATATCACGCTTAATGTGTAAGCTTGCTGATGACACAAAGGTTGGCAGGGTTTTTAATGACTATAATTAGGAAAATCTGCTACAACAAGATCTAAACAAATTTATATCAGTGGGCTGAGAAATGGCAGTTGAAAAGTAATGTACTGTAGTGCAGGGTACTGCATATGGGTATCAGTAATCCCAGATTAATTATGGTACCACACTCAGGGCAGTGGAAAATGAAAAAGACCTAGGGGTAATTGTGCAGCCAGATATGAATTTCTCTGAGCAGTGCAGGAATATTGCTAGCAGGGACAAAGAAGTGATTATCCCGTTGTATAAGGCAATGCTTCTGCTGGAAAGGGTGTAGAGAAGGGCCACGCACCGCACCCATTCCAGCAAGGAATGGGTGCAAAGAAGGGCAACGAGATTGAAGAAAATTAAAAGAAGTCTAGGTCAACCACCCAGCGGGTGGTTGACCTAGACTTCTGTCGACCCTGGGCGAAATGTTCATTTCGGGCTCCTCTCTCAAAAATTAAAAGTGGAATTCGTAAAATTGAAAAATAAAGGAAGCACCCAAAAATTATTCAAATCATAATTATTTTTTTAAACTTTAACGACTAGTACATTATTTATGTAAACTTAAAAGTTTTCCCATCATTAACTTAAGATATTTACTTAATATAAATTTATCTTTAACTTCTGATGTTTTTATATCTTTTAGTACATCTTGTTCTATTGCCATAATGGGCAATCCATGAATTCTTTCTTGGTTGCTCTTGAATATGTTTTAATCGTTTGTCTTCAAAAACTCTTCTCTTCAGACAACCGTAATTGGCAATGTAAAATTTTAAAAAAGGATGGTTCATATAAGGCTAACTTGTTCTTCAAATCACAGAATCTCCTGTCAGATCATGATCACTGAGATGGATTTAAGGAATAATTTCGATATAATTTATTTGGATTTCAATAAAGCATTTGACTCGGTCCCTCATGAGAGGTAACTGTATAAGCTTACACAGTTTGGGATTATAGGTAAGGTTTTAAGGTGGATCTGGTTGGTTGCAGAGCAGAAAGTTGTGATTAATGGGTATTATTCAGATTGGTGTAACGTTAGGAGTGGGGTCCTCAAAGATCGGGTCTTGGACTGCTGTTTCTTATTTTCATAAATGATATTGACGAAGGGATAGAAGGCACGATGTCAAAATTTGCAGATGACATAAAGATCGGTAGAGTCGATAATGATCAGTGCCAAGCAGTGCTCCTTCAGGATGACGTGAACAGACTTCAAAGATGGTCAGAGAAGTGGCAGCTATGTTTTAATGCTGCCTAAATGCAAGGTCTTACACTTGGGATTAACAACCACCAGATAAATTTGACACTTGATGGGGTTGAATTAAAAACAGTGGAGGAGGAAAGGGATCTGGGAGTTCCGATACGGGCAGTTAGGAAGTTTTCTGAACAGTGTAAGCAGGCAGCCAGGTAAGTTTGTGGTGTCCTATCGATAATTTATCGAACGCTATCCTGTAGAGATAGGGAGGTCATAATCCCACTGTATAAGACAATTGTAAGACCGCATTTGGAATACTGTGTTCAGGTTTGGAGACCTCATTTTAAAAAAAGACATAAAGCTTCTTGAAAGGGTCCAAAGACGGGCAACGGGAATGGCGATATAGGAAGAACGACCGTATAAGGAAAGACTCCGATTATGTGGGCTACAGATACCACAGAGGTGACCTGATTGAGGTTTATAAGGCTCTGAGAGGAATTAGTAAAATGAATGAAGATGGAATTCTCACTGTTCTAAACAATTCCGGGTCATAAATCCAAATTACAGTGGTTGAAGATTAGATTGTAGGAAGTTTTCTTTTAGGTAGCGAGTAGTTGATAGCTGGAACAAGTTGTGTTGCCCTCGCAGGTAGTTGAGACTGACAGTTTAAATAAATTCAAAGTCTGCTACTTACCTGTGTGAGAAGGGAAGCATATAA
Source organism: Mastigoproctus giganteus (assembly GCF_048544385.1). Taxonomy (NCBI): domain Eukaryota; kingdom Metazoa; phylum Arthropoda; class Arachnida; order Uropygi; family Thelyphonidae; genus Mastigoproctus; species Mastigoproctus giganteus. The sequence goes on from NC_143581.1 coordinate 64,566,369, forward strand.
TTTGTGTTTTCTTATCCACTTGGTTGCCCCCCTCCCTTTTTTTTTTTTTTTGTTAGTGCAGCAAAAGCCTGTGGCTTTCTTGCACTATATGGCGAATACTATTACTATGTTAATAACCTCCGAAGAGAAATGTTGACGTTTGGATATAATTCAACTAAGTTTTTTTTTCTTGAATAAATATCAATAATTCTAAGCAACCAATTTTTTTTTCCTTTTAAAAAAATGCTGCAAAGATTGGATTTCTTGACGTTATTCTCTGTAATTGATGTCGCTGCTCCCGTCTTCGCCAGTGAGAATTCCTTCAAGGTATTTACGTTTCGTTTCTATTGCTTTCTAATAAATTCATGAAGTTTTCTGATTTGAGAATATTCTGCGCAGTAGTGCAGTGGTATCGTCACCGTCCTCCCCACACCGGATGGAAAAGGTCCGGTTTCGAATTCCGTCGATGACATGAGGAACTTTAATGGGCCTTTTTTCACTCCGTGGCAGTGTTAGTCGGTCTCAGGCGTAGACAGAAAAGTTCCCCCCCCCCCAGAAACTTTTTTTTTTTTTTTTTTTCCGCCCAACAAAACAAGCAAATCGATCAGAGAACACACGCAATTTACAGACACAAATACGGGTATATTTTATTCCAGGGGTCCACATCTGATGAGTTATGGGCTTGGCACACCCAGGGTTCTGAGCTGGATATCACCATTCTTCTCTTGGCGATTTCCCCCTCTCTCTCAGGGTAAGTAATTCTGAAATTTTTTTTGGCTGGTGCAGCAATGCCTCAGGCTTCCTTGCACCATATGGCTAATAATATGTAAGAAATTATCGGGCGGCCCTAATACATATAATAGTTTGTTTTTTTTTTGATAAGATGAAAAGCCAAGGATTCATCTGATCAAATCTTTCTTGTAAGCTAACGATAGCTACATCGATCGTTATATTAAAAAATTCCCTTTAAAACCTTGTGGTTGGTTTAAATAATAAAAATAGGCAAAAATTAATTTCATTTAACATCTAATTATAAAATAGAAAATAAATTTACTGTAATAAGCCAATATTGAAAATTTTTTGTATAATTAAAGTATTATATTAAGAAACGACCATTTTTTTTTTTTTTTTTTATATTTAAAAAAATTAAAATATCATTGGAATTCGGGCCCCGGGCGATCGCCCGATTCGATCGCACCTATGTACGGCACTGCTGTTGGAACAAACTTCCGTCTGGTGTTGCTGAAGTGGGCAGTTTGAATAAATTCAAGGAAGAACTAGACAAATTAATAGGGGCGGATAGGTGATGTTTTTTTTTGTTTTTGTTTTTTTTTGCTTATGCTTTATACGTTTGCCTCCTGCATCATATGGTACTGATAATAATAAATGCAAATATCACACGAATAACGATGATAATTTTTATTTTTCTAAGTTTGCTGCTGAACCAGATTTTATTAAATGAGGGCAGTTTTGTGTGAATATTGGTTTGTTTTTCATAATTAGTTTTGCAGTAAAGCATGAGGTGGTACCGGGTTTCGTTATAGAAGTGACATTTTTCACGGGTTGGTATTTGTGTGGTGTATTTTGGAAAACTTTTAAATGTCGGTCGCACTGGGTGTTCAAAGACATTATTATTATTAATAGCCATATGGTGCAAGGAAGCCTGAAGCTTATGCTGCACCAGGAAAACAAAAAAAAAAAAAAAAAAAAATTCCCAAGTTACCCCGAGAGAGAGAGAGAGAGAGTCAAAAGTAGAAGGGAATCACCAAGAAAATGAAGAATGATGATATCCAGCTCAGGACCCTGGGTGTGCCAAGCCCATGCTCACCAGATGTGACCCCCGGGTTTTTTAAAACTGGTACTTCATTTTCTACGAAACTGTCACCCGCAATTTCCTTGAACATGCGCGGTGGCCGTTTGGTGCTTTTTGGGGAAGTGCATATAAATCTCCTGGGCAATGCTTTTCTGCATGTAGGACAGTACTCCATATTGTCTTGTCTTTGTGGGCTCTCGAGAGTTATCGCTGTCTGAGTTAGCGTCTTGATATGAACAGTCCGAATTCTGTGTCTTGAAAGAAAATCTCTTAGGGTCATATATTGAATCTCTGATTACTTTGCGTATTCTACTACTGAATTTTTTTTTTTTTTCGCTCAGTAATGTTACGTAAATAAAGGTGATTCCCTAAGCATGGCATATATTTTTTTTCTTAATCCTCCCCTCCCTCCTGTAATTGGATATGCTAAGATCATCTGGAATACGCTATATCTGACATTCCTAGCATGTCCAGAGGCATTTGCAGTAAGTTTGATGACCGCGTCCGGCACATGTGCTCTACCCCTAAAGTGGAGCAGGTCAGTGTTCCAAAACATCGCAGTTAGCTTTAGGTTGTTCTACATTTAACGTTATTTTTCGCAAGGAATAGACGGTTGTTTGTTGTTGAAATTTTATGTTCATGTGATTCTTTTGCCATTTACTAATGGAATGCGTATTGAAAATTAAATTCGTAAGTAAAATATTTAGTGCTATGTTATTTTAAACGAAAAGTGATTTATATGAAATTAAATTTAAACGACTTTGATTTGAGATATTGTAGTTTTATTATTGTTATACGTAGAATTTAGATACAATGAACTCCGACTTTTCTTAGGGCCTGTTAGTGTTGATTAGTAATATCCAGTGAAGCTATTTAATTTCACTCTTGCTTTGAATTGTTTTCGCCGCAGTTTCTATTCAGTTGGTCATTTTTCTTCTGTTTCACTTTGTTTTATTTGCTGTGTTGTATCTAGTACTTTATTGCTTTTTATTGCTGTGTGTATGGTGCATGTTGAGTAGGGTGACCAACCGTCCCGAATTTTGCGGGACATCCTATTTTCGGCTGTCTATAGAGGCGTCCCGAAAGAACCCTAGGCGGGATGCCATTTGTCCCGATTTTTCACATAACGTAAAATAAATAATATAAAATATAATAATAGATCGTACTAAAATTCAATAACTAGCATATTGGCTTGGCACACCCAGGGTCCTGAGCTGGATACCATCATTCTTCTTTTTCTTGGTGATCCCCCCCTTCTCTCGGTAATTCAGAATTTTTTTTTTTTCTTTTTGCCTGGTGCAGCATAAGCCTCGGGCTTCCTTGCACCATACAGCTAATAATAATAACAACGTGAACGTGTATAGAATGTTTAAATAAAATAAATCTCCATTTACATCTTCAGTTTAAAAATTAATTTTAAACCTATTTTAAAAATTAATATGTGAAGATATACCTATGTACATACGTTAATATTACACGGTATTTTGTAATCTGAGATACCCATGAAAAATCCAGATTTTTTTTTTTTTTTTGTTGTGGACTGATTTTTCAGTTGATATCCTGAAATTGGCTGATCAAGAGTTGGTCACCCTAATGTTGAGGGTGAGGCCAACAATGTATTGTGAGGCTGATCACTGGTGAACCTTTTGGGGTTGCGTAAATACAATTAACAATAAATAAATTTATTTATTGATGTATACTGTGCGAGGAGACAGAATTAGGAGGGTTGAGTCGATTACAACAGGCCCATAAAATATGAGGTTGTAGATTAGTAGTGAAACTGTCATATCACCAATCTTCTACCACCGTTTTGGTTGAAGAGTGCTTGTCTGCTAGTTTAATTTTTGAATTGCGGAATGACTCTGCAGTTGGTGGAGTATGGGAGGAAAGATAGAAACAACAACACAATTATAAGCATAATCTGCCAATCTGTGTTATGCATAATTTAACGGTTATGTAGAATTTCTTTTTATTTTATTTTTTCATAGAAAAGTACATATAGATGGTTATCAACAGATGCAGGAGCTTTGAATGCCTTCGAAATAGTTGATTATATGAAAATTATTATTATTAGCCATATTGTGCAGGGAAGTCTGAGGTTTATGCTGCACCCGACAAAAAAAAATTCCCAGGTTACCCTGAGAGAGAGAGAGAGAGAGAGAGAGGAATGATGATATCCAGCTCAGGACCCTGGGTGTGCCAAGCCCATACTCACCAGATGTGAGCCCTGGGGCCAATTAGTTGATTTACGAAAATGAAATGGGGGGGGGGATAAATCCGACAGTGAGGGATTCGGTTAGAGTAGTTAATGATTGCCGCCAAGAATCCTTAGAGCTTCTTCAGAGTGACCTGGATTGTCTTCTGGGATGGTCAGAAAAGTGGCAGATATGCTTTAATTCAGCAAAATGCAAGGCCTTACACCTGGGGAACAGCAACCCCAAAATAACTTATACACTTGGTGGAGTTGAACTAAACTCGGTAGTGGAGGAACAGGACTTGGAAGTTACGATACAGTCAGACATGAAGTTGTCTGAGAATTGTGGACAGGTTGCAACTTTGCATGGTGTCCTATCGATGATTTATTGAACATTTGCTAAGAGAGATAATGACATCATAATCACATAAAGGTGATTTTATAACCTTTATATGATTAAATTATAAACAATTATTTTTTTAAATTAGTACCGAAAAACTGGTATTTTTTTTTTGTATCAATACTGGAAAAAAATGACTGGGATCCCAGTATTGTAAGCACTAGTTCAGACGCAGCATGGGTTTGTTAAGGACAACAAGAGGAGTAATGCTCTTGATCTGATTGTCAGCAGTAATTATTAATGCATTAAGAATCTCTAGATAAAGGAACCAGTAGGTGGCAGTGATCACAGTGTATTTGATTTGGGATTTACTTAAAGATGTAACTACCATTAGTGGTAAAGGGCAGGGTTTTTGTAAAGGTGACTACAGTGGTCTTAGACAGTTTATAAATTCTATACAGTGGGACTAGCTGATGATGTTATCAACAACAAATTCTAAATGGGAAGAATTCAAGGAATTAATCATGTAAGCTACTAAACTTTCCATATCAACTAAGAAATACAGGCATACCTCGGTTAACGTTACCTCTGATAACGAAGCCTCGATATAACGAAGTCCGCAATTTCAAGCCCCATTTAACATAAAAAAAATATTCCATTTTTGTTTAATCACCTGAAATCTAAACAAACTGAAGAAATTACGGAAACCTTTGGGGCTTCTCGTGGTTGGTTCGAGAAATTTAAAAAACGGGCCAGGATTCATAGTGTAAAATTAACAGGAGAAGCTGCAAGTGCAGATGTTGAAGCTGCAAATAAGTTTCCAGAAAAACTAAAGGAAATAATTAAACGTGAAAATTTTCCACCAAATTTGGTGTTCAATGTTGACGAAAGCGGTTTGTTCTGGAAACGGCTACCAACAAAAAGCTTCATTTCTATTGAAGAAAAATCAGCTGCTTGGTTCAAAGCAGCCAAAGACCGTTTAACGTTACTCTTTGGATCAAATGCCTCTGGCGATTATAAATTAAAATTGTTATTAGTTTACCATTCAGAAAATCCGAGGGCGTTAAAAGGTAACATAAAAATGAATTTACCTGTAATATGGAAAGCAAATAGAAAAGCGTGGGTTACCAAGGAGTTATTTACTGATTGGTTTGTTAACCACTTTTGACCTGGAGCAAAACAGTATTGTCAAAAAAACAACTTTGAAGAAAAAGCTCTTTTGTTGTTAGACAATGCTCCGGGACATCCTACTGATCTTAACACATTGGACACATGCATTCCTGTCAAAGTTGTTTCTTCCAGCAAACACAACTTCCCTGATTCAACCATTGGATCAGGGAGTAATAGCATCATTTAAAGCTTATTATCTGCGTCGAACTTTAAGCAATTTAACTGAACTAGAGGATAAAGAGAAATGACAGTTAAAACTTTTTGGAAAAACTACACCATTAAAAACGCAATAGAAAGCATTGATAGTTCTTGGAAAGAAGTCACTAAGAAATGCTTAAATGGAGTTTGGCGCAAAATATGGCCAGAAGTTGTACTAGAAGAAGAAAATAACATCCAAGAATTAGAAATGAAGTTATCCAGATGGCTCAATCAAATAGGTTTCGAAAATGTCGATGAAGAGGATGTTAGAAATTTATTGAATGCAGAAGATGATGGTTTTTCAGTGGAAGATTTAGAAAGCCTTGTTAGCAACGAAGACAAAGATAATGAAGGCGAAGTTAAAGAAGTACCTGCCGAAAAAGTGTTAACAACCAAAGATTTAAAAAGGTGCTTAAATGATCTTGAAAACGTTTTAAATTTTTTTAGTGAAAATGATCCTGACTTATGAAGAAGTGTTATAGTTAAGCGATCAGTGTTAAATGCAATAACTCCGTATAGGCAATTGTTAAATGAAAGAGAAAAAAAGCATAAACAATCAACTTTAACCTCATATTTTAAAATGTGATTTCACTTTGTATGTAAGTTGACTGTTTATTTAATAAAACTTTTCTTTGTTCGAAAAAAAGCTTTTCATTTTCTTTACGTAGGAACGTATCCCTATTCTGGCCATAGTATTTTTACCTCTGAAAACGAAGTTTCGCTTAACAAAGTAATTTCGTGGAACGCATCCTATTCGTTAATCGAGGTATGCCTGTACAGTTCAATTTTTTTGGGCCTAAATGGTTGTCAGATGACCTAATGAGACTTGTGGCAGAGAAGAAAAATGAATGGGTTGCATATAAATTATCAGGCAACACAGAGATGGTAGGTATAAGCTAGTCTGTAATCAAATCACAAAGTAAGTTAGGCAAGCTAAGGCAGATTGAGAAATTTTTGGGAAAGGATTCAAAGAAAAGCAGCAAAGTCTTCTTTACTTATGTAAACACTAGAAGGAAGGGGATGAATTAGATTGGTCCACTTGATATTGATGGTTCGACTGTTGATGATGTTGCTCAAGTAGCTGACAAATCCTCCTGAATGAGTATTTTGCATCTGCATTCACACACAAGGAATTGTCTAGAGAAGTGGAGGCCAAACGTTTATCAAACTCTAACAGGGAGCTAAATGATTTTGTAATAACTGAGAGGAAAATGGGTGGAAGGAAATTGTTGAAGTTGAGCATAAGAAAGTCGCTGAAGTGGATGGGATCTATCCAATTGTATTAAAGGAGGCAGCAAAGGAAGTAAGCAAATCCTTAGCCATGACTATGAGGACATCCTTGGATGAGGGGCACCACGGACTGGATATTGGGGCATGTTAAAAGTGTGTTTTACTCCTAAAAACCTTGCTCTTTAAACTCAATCTTTCTACCACGATCATTAATGCAACTAATGCCAAAATTGAAACAATTGGAGAAAATGTTTATGATATTGCAAAATCATAAACATAATGTTAGTTCCGTGAATGTATGCTTGGTTAAGGTTCAACATAACCTCCATCATTACAAAAACAATCTTATGATTACACATCCTAAAAACTAAAATAAATTATCTTTTCAATGCATTTTATGGATTGTTTTTTGTGTCTCAGATACAACCTACCTAAGTTATTGCAGTTTTAAAGTGCACAAGGACTTTATACACACCCTGTGTTTATATCTAACTTCAAGTGACACCACATTCACATCTTGCATAACAGTACATACGAGCATGTACAGACTGTCTAAAGGCTGACAATACTGCATTAAAATCGAATTTAATCTATGAATTTATTTTTTCCATACAAAATATATGGAGAAAACTAATAATTGCCAGTTTCTGTCTCGTCTGATTTTAATGAAATTTGGGATGGCTTGAGAAATCTTTCTAAAAGGACTAAATATAAAATTTCATGAATATTCATCCACTGTGACTTGAGTTATGTGTGAATGGGTGGACAGATTCACAGACAGATATGGTGAAGACAATAGGCTTATGCAAACATAAGTGCCTATTAGCTAAATCTTTTTTTTTCCTGATCAAATGGTTTTTCACTTACTAATCCAGTACATGTAGAATTTTGTATGTTATTCTGCAATAATAGCCAAATAACTACAGGGCCTAGAGCTTCCTTTTAGCCCATAAATTATACTAGCAGCACCTCCTCTAATCAACATAGTAGTAGACAGCACTTTGTAGTTCAAAAAGAGCATATTTAACGCATGCTTTCCCCAGCAGGCTGAAATCAGGTGGTCTGCTGTTGAAAATGCAGTCATTCAATAGGCATCAATAGCATGCAAGTTCAGCGTTGACCTGTTTTTCTAAATTCTTTCCTCTGGAGAGGGATTTGTGATGAGGTTATATTAAATTAGTTTTCCAATTTTAAATTTATAATGACATTTGGCTAAATTTGAACACATTTCTCTGACTGTGTCCATAGTAGTTAATTTAATCGTGCAAAGGTATCAGGAGTTCTCAATCTGTCTGTTGTGACCTCTTAGGAAGATTTCATACTTAGAGGAGGATTTGCAAAATTTTTTAGTAATTGCTTGGATTTAAATTTGATTTTTTTTTTTTTTGTTTATTTCTAATTTTAAACAGTTTTATCTTATAAAAGTTGCAAAGTTCTGTGATTATATTTTTTGAGATATAGTAAGTGCTATATTTATTTTTTTCCCAATTTTACCCAATTAGACAGATGGGCAGGAGCAGCAGTGCGTAGCACACACTTCTTGATTAGACCGGGGTTTGAGCCTGTGACCACCAAATACGGAGGATGCGGAAAGGTGAGGGAATGACCACCGCATATCCCTGGAGCGCAATATGGCCTTAGTTGCTAATGCCCCTAAAAAAAAAAAAAAAAAAAAAAACTAAATTGTTACCCAAACGAAATCTTTAGTTTTATTCGTGGAGGGAGGGAGAAATCATATGTTCATTTGTCAATTTTCAGTGGGTCATGCTATTGCAGAATTTGAGAATCCCAAGCTAATATGATGCATCTGTGAAATAAATTAAATGGATGCTACTTTATATAACACTATATTGTATAACTGAAATGTAACAAAATGAAATCCACAGACTATAGGATGCATTTGATGGTCTATGTTAGTTACTTTTATATGCATAGGCAAATAAGTAAGGTGGTATTCTTACAGTTATCGACTGATACTTTCACCTTCACGAAGTTACCAATTTCATGAAAGAATAATTATTGCATTACTTGAAATTACCATTGGAACTGATCTCTACTCTTGTCATAATTAGTCTTTATAATATTAGGATCTGTATACTTAGAATATGATCTTTTTTTACCATTGTTAGGGTTCTGATCCAAGAGTGGCAACATGCAGAGGTAAACTACAGTATAGGCGTTCTAAACTGAACCAAGAGATAAACAAACAAATGATGATGAGAAATGGAGCAGAAAAATTATTTAAGTGAGTAAATAGGATGTCAAAAAAAGTTTTGTTGAAAAATTGATTACTTTAACAATGTAGTGTATTTATAACTATGCTAATAGAAAGCTACTTCACTGTGAATAATGGTGTAGAAATGTATCTAATGAAATAATAAGGGTAACTACCCAGATGACTTACAGTACCTTTATTGATGGATAACTTTAATTTTAGTGCATCTATGAACTGAAAGCTTAGATAAATATGAAGTTGCCGACCGGGCTAGCCGGGTAGGTAAAGTGCCTGCCTAGCAACCCAAAGGTCGCGGGTTCGATTCCCGCCTCGGGCTGGATATCACGATGGTGCCGAACCAACCGGTTGGTTGGACATCCCGGCCACGATACACGAAGGAAGCAAGAATAAACTGGTTCCTTCGTGTATTGATCACATCATACGAAATAAAAAAATATGAAGTTAAATACAATAAAGGCCAGAAGTTTTGATCTCCTTTTCAGCTCTTTTTCTTGTGGAAAACTGTTATTAAAAGTAAATTTCCAGGTTTACATGTTCAGCATTCTCCCTGGAATGTGAATGCTGTGGTCTGATCCTGGCCCATCTGAAGATTATGGTGGACTCTTGTAGTCATGCATTCATAAATTTCAGCATCATAGCTTTGTTCATACCCTTAATTTTCTTTCACTTCATATATTGATATAATTGATTGGATAAAACATAATTATTGATTAATACATATACTTACAATATTTATTTGTTCACATGCTTCATAATTGGAGATCTGTGAGCTCTGTGGACACCGCTTTGAAACTGACTTAGTCAATTTCAAGTAGCCTTGGTTAAACCTGATAACATACATCTCTCTCTCTCTCTCTCTCTCTCTCTCTCTCTCTCTCTCTCTCTCACCCGAAAACACAATGGAAGTTGTGCTCTTGCATTTACCATCAACTTGCAGATAAGGAACATAAGTGGTGCATTGGATAATTCTATTTGCAAAATTCTGGGTAGGGTGTCAGTTTATTTTTGGCATGTGCATAGTGTGTCAGTGTCATAAGTTTGGAAAAGCCATCACATTTTTGACAGAAGAAGAGAATGGAAATTACACTCATGAATAACCAAAAGTTATTCATGAGTGTAAAGCTGTATATGATGATAAAATTTTAGTCTGCAGTTTAAATGTGTCGAGATTGCACAGAAGATGACCTCCACTTGGTACAATCAATGGAAGTGACAACTCCAGAAATGTGCCAAAAAAAAAAAAAAAAAAAAAAAATGTATCTGACTGCTGGAGAATTTTATATTTCTGAGGGGTCAGGACTGACTGTCGTCCGTGAATACTTGGCCATGTCAAAGGTCAGTTCTTGCTGGGTGTCAAGAATGCTCACACCTCATTGTAAACACACCTCACTTCAAACTCGTTGGATTTAAATTTGTGAGGAAAATTTATACACGGATGATGTAGATCCACAAGGATTTCTTTGAAGAATTGTAACTGGTGATGAAATGTAGGTTCATTAGTGGGATTCAGAAAGAAAACAGGAATCTTGTTTCTTAATGACAGTTTTTTCTGTATACAAGTCCCATAAAGCATTGCTTTCTGGGATTTGTGCAGTAACTGTGGACCATGGCTAAAACATTCCTTGTGTAGTTTTCTACCCATGGAACACTCCATACCTTCACTTTTCTGGGATTTGAATACAGAAACACTGTCATGAAGAAGCAAGTCCCACATAATCTGCAATCTTTGTCCCATCTGCAATTTTTCAGAGCAGCATCTGCTCTGAAAGATTGCAGATTCCAAGAGTTTAGGAATTTAGGGCAGTTAAACCCCTCACCTTAAATTCCAGACTGGACCTTAATGATTATTTTCTCTTCAGAAATCTGAAGAAATGCCTGCATGGGCATCAATTTAAGTGTTGATGATTTCAGGGAAGCTGTAAATGGTCTTTTTCAAAGACCATTTACAGAACAAAGCCCCCCTTTTTTTCCCTCTCTCAATTCTCCAGGTGATTAAAAAGAATAAAGAAACCTCTCTTTGTAATAAAGTTGTTTACCTCAGTAATAAAGAAACATGGCCTGAAAAATTAGCCCATGTTGTTTCTTTATTACTGAGGTAGATAACTTTGTGAATGATTCTTGTACCCCTTCCAACACAATATATCCAAGGTCTTGCTCATAATACTCTCATTCCAGCACTGTTTCATTAGCATTAGCAATGGCAAATGATGCAAGAAACCAAGCTTAAACATCCACAAAAAAAACAAAAAAAAAAAAAAAACCTTTGCTACAACCCATTTCACCTATTCATTTCCTCCAATAGTTTTAGTTTTCAAATTTATTTAAACTATAAGTTTGCAACAACCAATCACCCATTGGCTAATGGCAACGTTCTGCATATGTATTCTGCAATTGTCCTTTCTCAATTTGAATTTGTGACCCTTCATGTGTGTGTGGTCTGAGCAAGAGGAAGAACCCATTAGCTTTCAGCTTGCTCAATCCATTCAAAGCTTAATCACCTTGTAGGTGCCTAGTCTCCAGATGCTGTGATTTGTAGAACTGAAGCCTTTCTTGGTAAGAGCACCCCTTTATTCCACTCACCAATCTCGTTGCCCTTCTCTGTACTCATTCCAGCAACTCCACACCCCTCCTAAAATGAGGTATGACATGTGCAAGAGTAGTTTTTTTTTTTTCTTCCCCTATTTAAAACTAAAAATGACTTTTTGGCCAACCTTTCTTTAAAAAAAAAAAAAAAAACCAGGCAGTTAAGCTTATCTTTCTTGAAATTAATCTTTCTTTCCTTTTCATAAATTTTAAGAACTCATAAGGCAAACGTAATAAATTTCTGTTAAATAACTGGCTTAGGCCAAAATGGGAGTTAATTTTTCTAAAGATAGGCTCTGTAGATTTAATTTAAATAAAGGTTGTAAGTTGATTTTAATTAATGTTATTTACAACACAAAAATTTATTGACAGTGTTGAACAGTAAAGCTCCTAAAACCATAAGCCAAAGCAATATGAATAAAAATACAGCCTAAGACAATTTTATACATGACTTTGAAAAAACATTTTCTTACTGAGTGACATGATCAGGCTCAAATATAGACCTAGAAGTTACAAAATTATTATACATATGTTGGTTTCATGATGTCTTTTATAGGCTTATATATGCATAAAAAGAGTTATTTTTGAAGCTAAAAATGAAATTTAGCTCTTTAACATGAAACCTGTGCTTGTTTTTTGCTGCACAAATACTCAATTCTGGGTCAAACTTGAGATAAGCACACGCTAATTTAATTTTCAACTGAAATGAGACTATTTCTGACTTTGTTTTTGATGCTTGTTGAACAAGAAAAAGCTTGCTCACATATGTAAGAAGTTGTAAACTGCATCAAAATGTTCATTTCTTTCCTATGAATGGCAGGATACTCTTATTTCAAAGAAATCCAGAACTTGTCTAGGGGCAGATCAGTAAATCTCATCTTGAGTGTACAATCAGACTGCAGCTCACAAAGTTATTCCTCTTCTTTCAAATTCAAGCTCTCACCCTTGTGGGTAGTACAGTTTGTAGGATCACCATCCTCCCCATACAGGGTGGAAAAGACATGAGCTATAATCCTGTCTATGACGGAAGGAATTTTTATGGTACTTTTTCACAATAATGGCTGAGTTATTTGGTCTCAGGTGAGGGTAGCATGGTTTTTTCTTCCGAAAACTCTGGTTTTTTTGTCCAGAAAACAGAAAATCAACCTCAGAAAACATGGAATTTAGAGATCATATAAACGAAACAACATGGCCTTAATCTATGCTCATAAAACCCAACAACAAAAACAAAGCTCTCAGGCTGATCAGAATATTGAGAAAGGGTCCCTCACCCAGTCATACACTTCTGTTGAAAGGGAGGGAAAATACTGTTCAATTTTGTTCTGAAGTTCTTCCAGGTGGTGTTTAATAAGACTTGAGACTTGCTGATATCCTTCCTCACTCTTAAACTCAAGCAGCAGTGGAAACGTTTCAAGATTTTCTTTTGCAACATGATTTTTCCAAAGATTCAGTTTCCTCTAAAATCCTAGAATCTTGTCACTTGAAGTCATAACATTTTCTCCAGGACCTTGCAGAGACTTTCAACTGGTTCATGTGGTGAAAAATGTCTACTAAGTAGGCTAGTTTCTGCAGTCATTCTTCATCTTCAAAGCACTCGGCAAAATCTGGCCTACTATTTTCTTGAAAGTACTCCTGAAATTCGCCTTTCAGCTCAAACACTCTGTTGAGAACTCTGGCTCTGCTAAGCCACTGGATTTCTGTATATAGCAGATTTATGTGCTCTTTGTCCAGGTTTTCACACAGTTTTTTTTAAACATTCTTGAGTGAACTAGTCTTTATTTAATAAAGTTAACCATTTTTGTAGCATCATCCAGAACTTTTTTTCATTTCATATCCAAGAGTTTTTGACACCAGCACCTCTGTGAAGAAAGCAGCGTGTTGTGACAATGTCAGGATTTTCTGTTTTTTACAGGAGAGACGAAACCTCTCATGGAGCCAACCCCAACCATTGATGGAGCACCATCAGTACAGATGCCAATACAGTTCCTCCAAGACAGACCTTTTGTTTCCAGATATGAAGACAAAACATTAAATATATCTTGGCCTTTTCTTGTTTTGGGCAGCTCTTTGTTACAGAAAAGGTTTTCTTGAATTTAATCATCATTTACAAATGCTACAGCATGACATTTATTGATGAAATCTGTTGACTCATCAACCTGGATAGAGAAGCTGTTTTTTCAGTTTATCACACAAAACCTCTTCAGCATCGTGTGGCATGTCACCAAATCGTTGACTTATCATACTGTTTGAGAGTGACACATTTTCACTTTCTCGTACTGCATCTTGTCTTAGCATTTTACTCACTATAATTTTACATGCTGGCATTATTAGGTTTTCACATTTTCTTTTCTGGCCAATAAGTTCTTCTACTAAATCACTTGTTTCCCAAGCCTTTTCACTCAACATGACTTTTTTTGACAGAAGATTTACTCTGTTTCGAGATTCCAATAGCCGTTTAAAATAATCAGCACCTTTACTTATCAAATGGCTGTGATTTGTAGTTAAGTGTCTTCAATTTTGCTGGAGCCATTGCTGCATTTGTAAGTTGTTTGCCATAGAAGACGCACAGTGGAATAGGACAACTTTGTTACCAGCCAGTATAAAACCCATTGATAAGTAGTTCATTGTAAAGACTGACTTTTTTTGTATCCCTTGTTGCACTAGTGCAGTGAAAAGACTCAGAAGATTGTAATTCTTCATCACTAACCTTATCAGCATTGTCTGTAGGCCTAGGCTCTTTCTCTTCCATTTCACCCCTTGTCTACAAAAATTGCCACATTTCACCATCAGACATATTTGTAAAACACAAATGCTAATAAAATGTAAATGAGAAGGGCATAATAAATAAGCATCGCATGGCACACAAAGTTCAAAAAATGTTTTTTTTTTTTTTTTTTTTTTTTTTCAATAATGATATCTTGCAGAATCCCTAGCAACATCTTACAGCACCCTGGGGTTCCATGGAATCCCCCTGTTCTACCTGTTACATAAGTAAAGAAGTCTTTGCTGTTTTTCTTTGCATCTGTTGCCAAAGATTTCTCATAATCTGCCTTCACTTGCCTGACCTCCATTGACTTGATTACAGACTAGTTTATATCTACCATAGAGGCCTCTGTGTCGCCTGATAATTTGTGTATCCCATGCACTTTTATTATCTGACATGAGTTTCATTAGTTCACCTGACATCCAGTTAGGCCTATGCCTTGAAGAGTATTTCTTAGTTGGTATGAAAAGTCTTGTAGCTTCTATGCTTAATTTGTTGAATGTTTCCCATTTAGAATTTGATGATGGTAACATCTTGAGTTGGTCCCACTTTTTAGAATATAAAAACTGGCTGAGTACACTGTAGTCATCTTTATGAAAGCAGAAACCCTTCCTTTTACCCTTGATGGTAGTTACATCTTTAAGTAAATCTAAATTCATATCACCCAGTCATGGGAAACATGCAGTATTTCACTGCTTCCTCCAGCTTTAATTAATGATTTCACCCATGCAGTAATCATAGCAATATTTCCAGGTTACCATTCTTTTATTTAAAGCTTTAATTTATTTATATTATGGTTATCATGCTTTGTTGGAAGTGTTTTTTTTGCAACTGAAATGGAGGAATAGTAGTAAACTACCTCAGTATATCCCAACTTCAAACGACAACATAGCTAGACAACAACAATTGTTGTCTAGCTATTTGGCCTGATGACAATAAATGATGGATGATTTTATCTATGGTTGCATATTTTTCTTAACAACTCTTGAAACAATGTTAACTTAACTTCAAGGAAGAAGAAACTGGCAGTCTTGTTGATCTCAAACAGATTTGCTCTTCCGAGTCATGTTTGGAAGGCTCTTCTGTAAACAATTTCCAAGTGCCAGGCTCTTAGAAACAGGCACCATGGAATGTTTTCTTTTGTGTGCAAAGAATACTGGAAGGTGATGGTTATTTTAAATGACTGTCCCCCCTGTTAATTGAAAAAAATTTTACAGAGCCTTTTCATTTTAGTTTTTCATCACAGGTTTCCTAAATATACACTTTGTGTAATATTTGTTTATTTTATATAATTTTTATAATTAATTTTATCTTTTTTTAATTAGAGCAACTACCAACAAGAAGTTAAAAGAAACTGTGGCATTAGAATTGAGTTTTGTTAATTCCAATTTGCAGTTACTTAAGGAACAGCTAGCAGAATTAAATAGTTCTGTTCAAATTTATCAAAGTAATAGGTAAGAGCAACATAAATTGGTATGGTGTATTGTTAATTTATATTTTCACTGAATTTTTATGCAACCTGAGATTTACAGTTGTATAGTAGTCTTCTATATCCACTATCAATATCAGTCTCCCATGAGCCGACCGGGCTAGCCGAGTGGGTAAAGTACCTGCCCGGAAACCCAAAGGTCGCGGGTTCGATTCCCGCCTCGGGCTTGGATCAAAGTACTGCAAAAACCTTGGGAGGTGCAATATGGCCACAGAAGCCGATGCGCCAACAACTACCAAATCAATCAATCAATCAATCAGTGTCCCATATTGATCATCCACTATTTAACACCATTATTTCCATATTTATTCATGATGCCACTTCTCATGTCATCATGAGTATATAGAGTTCATAGAGTATATAATATATAACTAGAGTACCTACACTATTTTTCATAATGGTAAATATATGTTTAGTATTAGTATACAACATTTAGTACAATAAAACAGAAAATGTTTTGCCAAAAATGGAGACATTATTTATTTGAATTTCTGATCAGCAAGCTTAAGGAGAAAACACAAATTCCACTTTAAGGCTGAGACAATTCCCAGTGATCTCAAGGCACTTGAAAAAAAATTATGGGTGTTATGTAACATGGATGAATGATTTGTATGATTCGTTATGTGGATATACATGAATTTTATTCATTGTGGTAAAAGTTAGGACTGTTTGAAAAATTTAAATAAAGAACTGGTATTAGTATAATACTAATACACTGGTATGCAAAACTTAAGGACCAGTCAGGTTTTTACCTGTAGCTTCTCATAGAAGTGGCCTGGATATGGGAAAAGCATACCAAAGGAACCTCGTTAGGTACAGAAGTGATGAAGGAAACAACATTGACACAGCCATGGAAACAAAATGGTACATAGGGACTTTATTCAAAAATGGCAAGGTAGTACTGGCTGCCATGATACAGATGAATCACTGCCAAAGATGGAACAAAGGGAAAAGGTGGTCCTCAGTAGGAGATATGGTCACCCCTAATGTCAATGCAGGCTTTGCACCACCTGTCCATACTTAGAACAATGTTGTTGATAAGTTCTTGCGGTAATATCGTCCATTTCTCTGTCAGTGCCATCTTCAGCTGGTGAACTTCTGGTGGGTGTGGACATGCCGCTAGGCATGTCCCCACCCAGAGCGTCCCATAAGTGTTTGATGGGATTTAGATTGGTGGAACAGGCAGGCCAATCCATACAAACAATGTCCTCACTTTCCAAAAGCATATCAACAGCTGCAGTGAGATGGGGGTGTGCCATTATCATCCCTAAACATGAACTCTGGGCCAATGGCACCTCGGAACAGACGCACCTGGGGAAGAATTATCTCAGTACAGTAGTGTGCACTGTTTACAGTAGTGCCTTCCAGTATCTGGAGTTGCGCACGTCCATCCAAGGTAACATCTCCCCAGATGAGAACACCTCGACCGCCATATTGATCCCTTTCAGTGATGTTTGCAGGGTGATACCATGTGCCAACCTCTCACCAGATTAGTTGGCGTCCAGAATCGCTGCTGCGACTGAATCTACTCCCATCAGTGAAGAGTACTTTACCCCATTGCGCTGCTGTCCAGTCGATGTTCGATGCACCACTGTAAATGGTGTCTCTGATGGGCAGGTGTTAAAGGGACACAGCATACTGGCTGTCGGGCAAACAGTCCACCTTTTGTGGAGTTTCCTGGCCACAATCCTGCGTCTGGTTTGCAATGGATCCCGCTGACTGGTGTCTGTCCTTCTTGGCCTGTAGGAGTATATGGCGGTCATCATTGGGCGTTGTTTTTTGTGGACGACCACCACTAGTTCTTCAAACGGATGTACCTGTTATTCTGAATGCCGACCACGCACATGAGACGATGCTATGAGTGATACCGAACTCTGCAGTAGCACTCCTCTCACTTCACCCTTCCTCGAGCTTCCCAATTGTTCGACCCCAGATAAAGTCATCCAGATGTTGTCTACTGGCCATTTCGTTGTCTGTAACACTGTATGAAACCACTCGAACGTCTGTAACAATCGTGCTCACCATTCGGTAATTTGCACATAACTGCTGCTCTTATCTGTTTATGTGAGCTCTCTCATCACGATTCAAATTTTTGCATGTGCACCACCTTTCTACTGAATGGCCACAGTTATGCAAATCGCCACAGGCTGTTTCGTTTGATTTTGTGACCTTTAGAAATGGTGGGGTGATAAGTTTTGCACACCAGTGTACAAATAAATAAAGAACTAGTATTAGTATAATGCTAATACAAATTCATGGTGTTAAGGCAAGTCAGTGAGTACTTATGATACAGTTATGTTAGTGGGTTTGCACCAGTTATTGAGGAGTGTGGTTGTGGTCTTAAATGAGTCTTCGGCATCAATGAAATAGCACTGGGGTTATTCTGGAAAAATTCCCAACAGGAGTTTATCATGAATTAGAAGAGCTTGCTAAGGTTATAAACTATCTAAAGATCAACTGCCATTTTTATGAGGCAATGCTGCTGGGGATTTCAAATCGAAATTAATGGTTTTCCCACTCTGAGAATACAAGAGCTTTGTGAAAACTAAATAAGGTTCCCGTGGTTTGGAAATTAAGCAAGAAAGCCTTGGTTACTAGGACCATATTCCAAGCATGGTTCTAGTTCTATTGTCATTTCTGCCCTGCAGTCAGGATTTAGCTCAATAAGAACACCTTGGCTGAACAGGCATTGCTGATCAACAAAAAATGCTTCTGGTCACCTGTTCAACCTTGATGAGTTAGCTGATAGAATGGTTTTTACCACTTTCTTGCTTCTCACTATGATATATTGAACTTGTACAAGGTGATTGTTAATTTCATACCTTACCACCATACGATTACACTTGCTAATTGTTTGGAAGTCACTGATGGAGGAAACAAGCCCACAACAGGATTTTGAAAAATTCGGTGTAAACAAAGCAACTGATAATCTTGGGATGAAGGCTGTCCCGACTGTGTGAATGCTGAATAGGGAAAGTTGTTGCTTTGAATATATTGCTGGAGAAATGTAGAAATGGATTGAGTTCTGTAACAATTTAGATTTGGAATTAGAGACCTCATGTAGAAGAATTGTTGGAGGCACATGCTGAAGAGTGCTCTGCACTCAAGACAGTTCGGATGAGTGAATTAGGCCTCAGAGGGATTACCCAGTGAAGAGGTGGAGAAGCAGCAATCAAGAACTTTGACACTGGATTTCTTTAAGAATTGTGAGGCAGTGAAGATGCATTTAGATAAATATCTGAATTCAAGGATGCTGAAGCTAATCTTCATTGCTACAGAAATCCTGAATGAGAGGAGGAAGGCGAATAAAACTTCTGGATTTTTAAGTTTCCTGATACGTAGTTGGAAGGGCATTATTTCAAGAAGTAAATTAATGCTTAAATTGAATTATTATTAATCTAGTCTTTATTAATGCTTATATACTTAAAAAAAATACAGTAAACCCCCGCTATTCGCGGTATCTGTATTCGCGGTTTCGCGTATTCGATATCGCTGATTTAATATAAAATGAAACTTAAAAAAATGTAAATTTTAAAGTGCCGTGAATATTTTCCGCCATAAAAAAAACATGGGCGTGGCTAAAATTATCTTTCCCGGTCAAAACAGCGTTCAGTGGGTGGGGGAGAGGGGTGACAAAATCGCGAGCGTGGATGTTTCTGGCTAATTCTTGTTCAGTATATGTTATGCGCTTGTCATGGAAGGTTTGGTCGTTTGCTTTTAATTTATATGCTTATAAATTGAATAAATTTATCAATTTATAAATTGATATGCTTACGTAAGTGATAAATCTACCGTTTTGCAGTGTAACACAGACTTTTTCGAGTGTGTTAACGGAAGAAAGTGCCTTTATTGTGGACAAGTTCTTTTTTACCCGTACAAAAATATGCTACGAATAACAAGGGAAATGTGAAAATATCAAAGAAGGTGATGATTAGCGAATAAAATTGAGTTATTAGACAAAATTTCTAATGGTGAAAGTGCCTCTTCAGTGGCAAAACATTATAAAATCAATGAGTCAACGGTATGATCAATCAAAAAATCGGAAGAAAAAATCCGCCGTAGTGTCGGTGAAAACGCGCTAATTGTTTCAAAAATTTGCTCTGTAACTCGTGATGTTAAATTAGAAAAAATGGAAAAAGCTTTAAATCTGTGGATAGAAGACCGAACTCAAAATAAAATTCCGTTAAGTTCACTCATCATTCGTGAAAAGGCAAAACTCCTTTATCAACACTTTAGCGAAACTGGTGATAGCACTGGTGGGATAAGTTTTTTAGCTAGCAAAGATGCTGGTTTGAAAGATTTGTTTGAAATTTCTAATAAATATTACATTTAATATTAAATTGTTTCTTATTTTCATTTCGATGCCATATGCTTGCATTTCACTATGTACCGTCTATGTACATATAAAACATACATAGACAAAATTTTAGACTAGTTTTTCTTATATATTTCATACTTTGGAACGGAACCCCTTTATTGCTATGGGAGCCATAACTCAGTATTCGCGTTTTCGGTATTCGCGACATTTCTCAGGAACGTAACTCCCGCGAATAGCGGGGGTTTACTGTAATTGGTTTTGTACAAGTTTATAACATCTCTGGAACAAATTATCATAATGGGCACATCACAGCCTCAGCTGTTAATGCACCATTAAAAATCAAATCAAAATCATAACATGTGGGGGTTAATATTCATTGTTTTCTTAAAACTGCACTTTTATGGAAACAGTTAATGATGGATATTCAGTGCCCACTATAATTTACATTTTTAATGTCAGTATTATTGTGTCCTATTGAAACCATTTCATTGTTCTCGTTTTGTTGATAATTTTTCCTTTCAACTAAAATTAATTCTGCTGTCCGTTTTTCTTTATGAAATTTTTCTCTGCTGAAATAGGGTGATGAATGATATGACCTTTGGCCTTGAGTTTGTTGGCAATGAAACTGGCTGAAGAAAGAGAAAGTGACAATAACTAGATTGATTAATGGTTAAACTTTCCAGGTAACTGTAATTATGATCAACCTCTGCAATAAACCTGCACCAGTTATTTTGCCAGCTTTCATTCTGCTACAACAACAGCTCACATCTGTTCTGCTTTCCATATAAAGTCCCTTCTTTACCTGCTCCTAGTCTCACATATATGAATAAAACATTATAACATTGTTAGGGTAACTAAGAGTAAGAACAGGTGCATGCATACTTGCATGCACACCAATGCTAGGAGTATAGTAAATAAATTTGATGAATTTGAAGTGCTGGTCAAGATATCAAAGGCTGATATTATTGTGATTTCAGAGATGTGGTGTCACACAGATATAAGGAATGCAGAATTGGAATTGAGGAGTACAATCTGTTCAGACAGGATAGAAAGAGAGGAAGGGTTATGCTGTTAGTTAAGAACTGCATAAAATCTAAGGCAGTGCATCCAGTTGACATTGGTGGATAGTGCAATGTCGGGTCAGTTTGGTGTGAAATAAGCACTGGTAAAGCAAAAATGAGGGTAGGATTGTGTTATAGGACAAATTAGTTTTTTAAGCTTTCGCTATTCCTTTCTAGGACAAATTACTCTGATCAGTAAATGAGCAACTATACACAGAAATAGAATGGGCTAGTAAATCAGAATATCTTATAATAGGGGATTTTAACTTCCAAGATATTGACTGGAACTTGTGAGTTGGTCACTTGCACACTAGCAAGACTTTTGTGGATTTACTGGATGATTGTTTTCTACAGCAGAATGTTCGAGTGGTAACCAGAGGGAGTAATACTTGATCTGATTATCAACAGTGATTATTCGTGCATTAAGAATTTACAGATAAAGGAACCACTAGGTGGCAGTGACCACAATGTAATGATGTGGGATTTACTTAAAGATGTAACTACCATCAATGGTAAAGGGAAGGGTTTTTGCTTTCATAAAGGTAACTACAGTGGTCTCAGACAGTTTTTAAATTCTATACAGTGGAACCAGCTGATGATGTTACCAACAGCAAATTGTAAATGGGAAGTATTCAAGGAATTAATCTTGGTAGCTACTAGGCTTTTCATACCAACTAAGAAATACTGTTCAAGGTTTAGGCCCAAATGGATGTCAGATGAACTAATGAGACTCATGGCAGAGAAGAAAAATGCATGGGATGCATATACATTATCAGGTGACACAGAAGCCTATGATAGATATAAGCTAGTCTGCAATTAAGTCACAATGGAGGTTAGGCAAGCAAAGGATGCAGAGAAAAACAGGAAAGACTTACTTATAAATTCTAGAAGGAAGGGGATGAATCAGATTGGTCCACATGATACCTCTAGTTTGACTGTTGATAATCCTGCTCAGATAGCTGATAAACTGAATGAATAAATTGCATCTACATTCACACATGAGGAATTGTGTAGGGAAGTGGAGAACAGAAGCTTATTAAACTCTAACAGGTAGCTAAATGATTTTGTAATAAAGAGCAAAGTGGAGGAGAAATTGTTGAAGTGAAACATAAGAAAGTCACCTGGGATGGATGGATCCATCTCCTATACTATAACTATCCAGTTATAGTAAAGGAGATGGCAAAGGAAGTAAGCAAATCCTTAGCCATAATTATGAGAGCATCGACGGACTATTGGAGATCTTGGAGTCTCGATGGACTGTTGGAGTTTCGATGGACTGTTGGAGATGTGCATAAAGTAAAAAGTAAAGTGCAGCCATTATCAACCCACTGCAGGATGGAAGCCTCCTCAACAATTCATGCTGACGGAAATGGACCATAATCTGCCACGTTGGTCCAGTGCGGGTTGGCAGATCGACCGTATTCAGCAGTCAGGGGCTTGACCCCCGGTCTACTCAAAGAGCGTGTGCTGCTGCACTCCCGCTCCTGCCCACTCGGCTACACTTGAATATGTATCTCCAATTCACAAAGGGGGATCAAAGGGTGGCATGAGTAATTACAGGCCTGTTAGTTTAACTTCTGTTCGGAGGAAAATAATGATAATGGAGTCTTTGTTTAAAGAAGCATTGCAGGATCATCTAGACAAGACTGCAGTAATAATTCAGACACAGGATGGATTTGTTAAGGGGAAGGTTTGTCTGACCAATTTGATTGGATACTATGATGTGGTTACTAAGGAACTGGATGCAAAAAATAATTTTGATGTCATATACCTGGATTTCAGGAAAGCTTTTGATACCATTGTGTGTGGCTTCTGTACAAATTGGAGCAGTATGGCATTAAGGGCAAGTTACTACAATGGATAAAAGGATGGTTGAGTGGGAGAAGACTAGTGGTATGTGATTAGGGGAGTCCCCACAGTTTGGTGTTGGGCCCATTGTTGTTTTGCATATTTATCAATGATATTGATGAGGGTATATCAGGCTTAATGTTGAAGTTTTCATTTGATACAAAGGTTGCCAGGGTTGTTAATGACAGTAATGACAGTATATTACATTACTATTAAAAGGATCTAGAAAAGTTTGGTAGTTGGCTGAGAAGTGGTAACTGAAGTTTAACATTGACAAATGGAAAGTACTGCATATGGGTAGCAATAATTTCAGCGAAATGTTCCAACTGTGTGGTACTACACTCAGGGTGGTAGAGAATGAAAAAACCTGTGCAGTCAGATATGAAGTTTTCTGACAGTGCAGACAGGCTGTCAGAGCAGGTCATGGGGTCTTGTCAATGATATACAGGAATTTTGCTAGCAGGGATACGGAGGTGATTATCCCCTTGTATAAGTCAGTGGTCAGGCGCCTCCGTAGCCAGGTGGGAAGGAGCAGCAGTGCGTAGCACACGCTTCTTGATTAGACCGGGGTTCGAGCCCGTCACCACCAAATACGGAGGATGTGGAAAGGTCAAAGAATGATCACCACATATCCCGGAGCAATATGGCCTTAGTTGCTAATGCTCCAAAAAACAAACAAACAAACAAACAAGTCAGTGGTCAGGTCACACCTTGAGTATTGTGTCTAAGTCTGGAGGCCTCATTTTATGATGGATGTAGATTTGCTAGAATGAGTACAGAAAAGGGCAACCAGCCTGGTGAAGGGAACTATGGGGTGCTCTTACGAAGAAAGACAAAGTTCTGCAAATTGCATTGTCTGGAGACTAGGCACCTGTGACGTGATCTTATTGAGGTATAAGGTCTTGAATGGATTGAGCAGGCTCAGTGCTGTTGGGATTCTTCCTCTTTCTCAGATTGCAAACCCGAGGGGGCATAAACTCAAATTGAGGAAAGACGGTTGTTGAATAATGTGCGGAAATTTTCCATTAGCCAGTGGGTAGTTGATTGCTGGAACAAACTGCCATCATTGCAGAAGTTGATAGCTTAAATAAATTCTAGGAAGAAGTGGATATACTTTTAGAACAAATAGATGGGTGAAATGGAAAGGCTTTTTTTTTTATTTATTTTTATTTTTTTGGCTAATCCTATATAAGCATGCTTTTTTGCATCACATGCCTCTGCTAATTCGATTATCGAAATTATTAGTTTATTGGATATTCCTTAAATTCTTATGAAGGTTCCTAGATAGATGTTTGAAAAGGTTACTATTTCAGGACTTGTGACATTTCATATTTACTCTGGAGTTATCTTAATCTGAGAAATCTTGTCATGGGTGTTCTCCGAATGTGGGATAATAATATGAATATATTGGGTTGTCATTATTTGGTTGTTGGCTGCTATTTGTTGTCTATGTCGAGGTTCTGGATAATTTTGTTAGAGTCAATATTGTTACAGAGTATTGATTTCGTTTTCTGAAGCTCTTTCTGACAATGCAAGTTTTACTGTTGTAGTAGACAGAGGGGACCCTGCTAGAATCAATTTTCCTCTACCGAACCTTGTGATTTTCATATTTCCCACTTCAATTTGAAATAGGAGGGGGCTATAAAATCAGCATAAAACATGAAATTTGTTCTGTTGATGACCATCGATGAAAAAGATATTTGCCGTGAATCTAAACTATGATTCCAACTTGATGGGTTTGCCAAGTGGATGGGGGGGGGTGGAAATACCTGTGAAGTAAATAACTAAACTTGTAATAAATGTAAAAAACGCAGAGTATTTTTATAATATTCAGGTTTTTACAGTCAGTGTATCGAGATATTTTTAAATAATTGAGCAGGTGTTTAGATAGAACTGAAATTCTCAAGTTTAAGAGGGGAGTCAGATTTTTGCAAAGATAAACTGATAATGGCACTGCCCTTTGAAGCCTGATGTTGAGTAGCAACAGGTGGAATAATTTTACTAAAGATATGCTCTAAAATATGATAGAATTTTTGGGCTCTTAAAAAGAAGTTAATTGCTTCTTTTATGACTGGGCTGAGGGTGTGAATTTTGTATAATAATATTGACTCTAAAAAGTTCCATGCACATCAGATAAAATTCATATTTCTGTTCAGTTCAGATCATGGAGAGATATTCTTCTCTCACTGAAGGCAGAGCTGGTTACTCAACCGTGTAGCTTGGGATTGTGTTTATCCAAGAGATAAATACCGTTATCCACAGTTCTGCTTAAGTTGTGATATCCTTATATCACAGCTTAAGAGATAATTAATTTATCTGCTGAAGTTGTGATATCCTTTTAAATCATATAACAATGTCAGAAAAGATGAAGTCACTAAACATTTAAAAATACAAGACACTTCTAGGACAGAGGTTTCAAAGCTTACTGTCTTTTCATTAGTTGGTGATTAGTCTCTATTAGCAAATATATATGCCAAACTGTGAATAATATACAAGGTGGGTCATAACACACTTTACCAAGAAGAGGTCAATTTATTGAGAACTAAATTATTGAAAGCAGATTGAACAATCATTGTTCAAGCTGCTTTCAATAAATATCATAAATAACTTTACATAAATATAATGTTAATAAAGAAATATGGGCATGAAGTTGAATTCAAGAATTAAATTGTACAGATTATTTCTCAGTAAAATGATATATTGCCCACCCTATACGTGAACAAACAAGTGGCTTCTAGAAGTAAAACTTCTATGTGTTTACTTTTCATTCCTTAAATTGTGTCACATTTGCCCTCTACATTTTATTACAAAACTATACGATTGCAGGTGCTGTTTCAGCGTGCATACTTTAATTTAAACTACTTTTGTTGAAATTACCCTTGCTATCCCATAGTATTTTGTGATATAGGGGTTAGAGTTACACATAACAGTTATTTTTAAATTAAAATTTTACTTCTGTACACCACTTGGCTGTTGACTTAGACAAAATATGTTATTCACAGTTTGTCATACGTTTGCTAATAGTGACCATCTACCAGCTGTTGAGAAGCTAGCAATCTTCAAAGCAGCTGTCTCAGATTAAGTGTATATCAGATCCGTCTTTTCTGGTGATGCTGTACAATTTAAAAAGATATTAGCATCTTAGGAGAACTGCGGATAATGGTATTTGTCTCTAAATTGAACATAAATCAATGCCATAAGGTTGTGTACTTGGACCTTGCATTTCATTAAGAGCAGGAAGTCTCTCTGTGATTGAAATTGAGTGTAGGTAAAGTGTAAGAATGGTAAGATGTACACTTGATATAGATGTAGGAAAGGAAAGGAAAAAACTGACTCGAGTAAATAATACAAAGGTCTTTAAAATAACAGAGGAGGAGAAAAAGCAGTATGTACTGGAACTTAAGAACAAGTTTGAGCTTCTGCAGACAGCTGAGGACCAAGATATCGACGAGGAATATTACAACTTTTTGAAAGTGATAAAGCCCAAGAAACCTTTAGGGAAAAAGAAATCCAAAGAAGAAAAAATTAGTCAAGAAACACTTGTCATGATGAACCGAAGACGACAAATGAAAAGCAAGAAAAACACTGACAGGGAGAAAATTGAGTATACTGAGTTATGCAAAGCCATTAGAAAGAGACTCAGAGAGGACATAAGAAGATTTAACACAAGAAAAGTAGAACAAGCATTAAGGGAAAACAAAGGATTTAAATCAGCAGCCATGAACAGTAATACAGAAAGACAAATAATACTGAAACTGAAGAATAGCGATGGTGTACTTATAAACAGCAGAGAAGGCATAATTCAAATAGCAGAAGACTACTATAGAGAATTATACAAGGTGCAGGGGAATGATGCCAGCAGTGGGGAAGATGGATTGCAAAGTAGCAACACATACGACATACCCAATATTCTTCCTGATGAGGTAGAGCATGCATTGAAGAAAATGAAGAATCAGAAAGCCCCGGGGGAAGATGAAGTTACTGTAGAGTTGTTAAAATTGGGAGGAAGAGACATAACACAAAAACTGGCAAGGCTCTTCACAAAGTGCATTAGAAAAGGTGTGACACCTAAGCAGTGGAATAATACAATCATAGTTTTGCTGCATAAGAAAGGAGATAAATCAGAAATTGGAAATTATAGACCAATTAGCTTGTTATCCCACATCTACAAGTTGTTCACAAGGGTCATTACTAAAAGATTAGAAAGAATACTGGATGAGAATCAACCGAAAGAGCAAGCTGGCTTTAGGACAGGATTCTCAACTATGGATCACCTTCATGTAATATCACAGCTAATGGAGAAAGAAAATGAATATAAAACACCATTATGCCTGGCATTTGTGGATTATGAAAAGGCATTTGACTCCATACAGCATAAGGCAATGTTTCGGGCACTGGAAAGACAAGGCATTGATACCCCATATATTATGATTTTGAAGAAAATATACGAGAGTGCTACCTCCTTTATTAGACTAGACAAAGACAGTAGGAAATTTAAAATTGAGAAAGGAGTTCGACAAGGAGACACAATATCTCCGAAGCTATTTACTGCTGCCCTTGAGGAAGCTTTCAGAAGATTAGACTGGTCGCAGAAAGGAGTCAATGTGAATGGAGAGTACCTAAACCATTTACGATTTGCAGATGACATTGTGGTCATAAGCCATGATCCCAAAGAATTAGAGGAAAATCTTAATCAGTTATGCACAGCTAGTAAGAATTTTGGACTAAAGATGAATATGGCTAAAACAAAAGTAATGATGAACAAGTATGCCACAGAAAGGGAAATAATGATTGAAGGAGCAGTAATTGAAAAGGTGGAGTCATATACTTATCTGGGACAAGTTATTAGCTGTAATAATGATAAATGGCTGGAAGTCAAGAGAAGAATAAATTTTGGATGGATAGCATTCAGGAAATATAGTCACATACTGAAGAGCAATATCCCAGTTTGTCTGAAACGTAAAATAATGGACCAATGTATACTCCCCATCATGACTTATGGAAGTGAAACTTGGGCACTCACCATAAGAATGGAAGAGAAGCTGAGAACTACACAGCGAAGAATGGAACGAATCATATTGGGAATCAGACTGTTAGATAAGAAGAGAAACACATGGATTAGGCAACAAACTCAAGTAAAGGACATTCTTATAAAAACTAAAGAACTAAAATGGTCTTGGGCAGGACACATAGCTCGAAGACATGATGACAGATGGACTAAGAAAATGACAGAATGGTACCCAAGAGGAGCTAGAAGAAAACCTGGAAGACAAAGGCGGAGATGGATAGATAAAATTCATGAGTTTGTGGGTAGTAAATGGATGTCTAGTGCTCAAAACAGAAGGAACTGGAAAGTTGCTGGAGAGGCCTTCATCCTGCAGTGGATTGAAAATGGCTGATGATGATGATGAAAGTGTAAGAGTTTTATTTGACTTCATCTTCTGTGTTGAAATATACTCTTAAAATTCTATGGTATTGTCCTGTGCAGATGTTGAAATTTTTTTTCTTTTGCCAGTAAAAAAAAAACCCCAGAGTGTGAAATGAAACTAAAGGTTATGGAAGGAAAGTGGGAGATGTTCATTTCATCAAATATGCTGCCAGGTAAAAATGAAATATCTATGACCCACTGATTAATTCCAGTCTAACATTAATCGTTGCTCAAGTCATGTTAGGTTGGAATGCAAATTGAATGCCAATCTGGGATGAGGGAAAATAGCTAAATTTGTATGTAATTGATATTAAAAGTGGCACAATTCTGTATCAATTAGATTTGTTACCATTGAGCATTTGTTGCTGAGAGAGATGGCAGGGGAAGACCATTTTGAGCTGGGCTACGTTGAGCATAAAAACTATATAAAACACATGTGCAGAGGGTGAATATGTAGTAAATTATGAATATATTAAAGTTATTCTGCACTGCAGTGAGGTTTTTTTTATTGGAGCACTTATGAAAGTACATCAGAATTTGCTGTGAGAGCTGCTTTATCTGTGTAATAAAATAAAACAAAACCAAAATACAAAAGGATAAAAATTTGAATACAAAATAAAATAAAGAAGGATTTTGTATATGGGCCTCATCTCATCAGGAACCACAGTACAATGTGTCCTGGTGGAGGACGGCATGGAATTTCAGTGACCTCTAAACCTGCCTTAGGGTTGGGTTGGAATGCTTGATTTTTGTAACATAGGTCCATAGCTATTCAACTCAGCCCTAGCGATGGATTCTTCCAGAAGAAATTAACTTGCCAAAAAATTAGTCTTATCTTAAATATTATATTTGGGTCCTGAAAGTCTAATATTTGGAAAGATTGTCTTGTGTGAAAGTACAAAATGACAGTAAGACTATTTACAGATGAAGGGTTCTTTCAGGTGGATTTTCTGCAGTCTGCAATCTTGGAAAATAGCTAAAGGATCTGATTAAGGCATTTAAGGCTTCAAATGGGTGGAAAAAACTTTATGTTAGTGGCACACGTTTTCTCATTGTAAAATGATGCAAAAAGGAGAATATAAGATTCAAATTAAAAAAAAATAATTGTAGAGACCAAAAGTAAAAAAAAATTCACTTTTTAGTCAGAAGTATTAGCGATTGGAAGAAGTTATTCACTTAGACTTGTAAAATTGTAAAGGAATGTACACCGGTGTGAAGTAGATAAAATCTGAAAATAAATCCCTCCCCCATTCCTTTTACAGTGGATGCTATATAAACTTTGTTCCTTGCATTACCCTGCCTCTTTAATTCTAAATATTTTGTTTTACTATTTAAATTTTTTAACTTTTGTTATTATAATTCTTACTTCCCAGTTTATTAAATAGTTGACAGAAATAAGATGTTAGTTTGTTGAATTAACGTTTGAAGAATAGATATTTTTGTTAAAATTTTTAGTGCATCCGAAGTAGTTCCTATGATTCCACTTGGCCTTAAAGAAACTAAAGACATTGATTTTAAAGAGCCATTCAAAGTAAGTGAAGAGATTTTTATTTATTTATTTTATTTTAGAAATATTCATTATAAAATAGGAAGGATTGATCTGTGATTGACCTACAAATTTGATTCTCTGATTTGTTATTTTCAATATTAGTTGTTAAAATTTAATGGTCAGGTTAAGAACTGATACATTTATCCAAAATTCCTATTTTGTGTATAGTGAATAATGAATAATATTGATTTTAATATGTGGTATAACAGTATTTCAAAAGACAAAGGAGAATTTCTTTCCAAAATTAATGAGCTCTAGCATTACCTGATTTTTTTACCAGTACATCATCATTTCTTGAGTTACATAATTAATTTATCCAAGTTTTTTATTTTCTAATAGGAAAATTAAATATTTAAAAATGCTTTTATATATATATATATTTACATATTATTTAATAAAAAAGAAAAAAGATGTTAATTCCACTGAAGACAGGAAAAAACAAGTTATAGCTATAAAATATAAACATGAAATTAAGTCTTTTCCATTTTCAAGTAAAGACAATGGTTAAGAGTGCAAAATTTGTGAATATGCATTTATTTCTGCTTATATGTTGTATTTGTTTCTGCTTATATTACATATGGATGTATAAATGTGCAGCAAATTTTATTAAATCTGCTTAAAATTTAAAAAAAATGTTACAGCCATAAAATATAAACAAGAATCTATTAGGAGCTTTGATAAAATCATTCAGCATACTTAAATTCAAATTTATCAATGTGCACATATTACTGCTTATAATTATTATTGCATCCTTTTTTTCCACTTAGTTTTCTGTTTGGTATCCTGCTAGCAGAAGTCTGCAGATTCCAAATGTATTCAGCAGTATTTCTTAATTCCCTGTGTGAGTGTCATACTAATGTTGTGTATTACTGTATATGTTAGTTCTCCAATACCCATTCGCTGCAATTGAAGATATCCATAATGCATGCTTTACGAAGTAATTAAATAAATGATAAATAAAATATATTTATGCAGTAAGTGAAATATAAAATGATTACAATATGAATGACTGTATAAAAAGATTCAGTACTTTTATTTGGGTGGGGGTGCTGAAAAATGTGACTGATTATTTCTCATCAGCTGAAGCTCTCAAGGACGAGACTATGCTTTATTAAAAATTTAAAAAAATAACATGGTTACACAATGTATCTGGTACATTTCATTGACCGAGAATGGCATGGACACTACTTTTCTTTTAATCCAATAAGTTTTATTTGCTTTTATTTTTAGGAAGTGGATTAAACTAATGTTGCTTTCTCCTAGGAAACGGACAAACTAGAATGACAATCATTGTAAATTGAAAAAAAGGAGTGTCACCTGTGAGGTGGTAGCATGCCAGAGAAAATAAAAGTTGGAGAAAAATTGGCAAGCTGTATCTGTTAGGTTCTTTCATGCAATTAATCTGAAAAATGTCAAATATAACTTCAAAAACACCTTGAGTAAAAAACTTAGATATATGTTTAGGAAGGTAGAAAAAGTTTTCCATAAACCTTCAATAAAAATAAGAAAAGAGAGAGAAGGGAAAAAAAAAAAAAAAAAAACCCCACAACTTTTTTTATGTGAGACCCCTGCACAGTTAAGTTTGTTCACCATATAACTGAGATCTTTTACTTAACCCAGCAATTGTGATGGATAACCTGACAGGTGATCCTCAAAAATAATGTTATCATGTTAATAAATGATTAAAAATCTGAAAGCTTTTCTAGCTTCCTAAATTTTGTCATACTTTTACTGCAGTAGTTTTTGAAGTGATATTTTTTGTGGTTTTCTTACAAAAATTGCATGCAAGAACCTGTCAGGTTACCTGTCATAATCTTTGCAACTATTTGGTATGCTTCAAGAGCAGTATAATATTGGGCATGCACTGACACTGTGTTTATTAAAAGTGCAAGGTTACTTGTTTTTCTTCTTCCACTAGTTCATTAAATATCTACATTCTTATCCTAGTCATATTTGAAAGATTTATTATTGTTTTCACAGAGTCAAGATGATTATATGAAATCTCATTTTTTCTCCGAATGGTCACCATACTGTGAGAAGCAAAATAAGTAGTTTCAAATTTCACACTATGAAGTGCACCAAATAAACATGAACACAGCAGTAACTAATGTATAAAATATACACTGAGTTGGCTTTGCATTAGTAACACCTACCTAATACCTTGTGACTGCCTTTTTCCTGGCATGGACTCCACAAGGTGTTACAAGATGTTCTGTGTTAGTACTACACTGTGCATTGCATGTGTATACAGTAATTCCCTAGTAAGTAATTAACCTAGAAAGGAAAATACCTTTCTTTAACCCCCCCCCCCCCCCCCCCAATTTTTTTATTTTTAGTTAATACTAACCTTCTCTTCGCTTGGATCACTAGGTGGCACCACTCTTGCCTCCATGTGGCGAGGCTGGTAACCTGGTCAGTAGAGCCCAAACATGTTCATTTGGGTTTGAGATTGGGTGATTTGGGCAGTTGTGGGAGAATTGATTAACAGTGATCAGAAGACCCAGGGAATGACACAAAAATGGTCCCCAAACCTCACTGCCTCTAGCTTTCTGAACACCAGTGTATTATCCAGGTGCCATAGTCTTGTTGTGTTCTCCAAATGCTGATATGCCGGCCCCGAATGCCAAGCGATATTAGTGACCACAGTGCCTTTTCATAGTGATTATCTGGTATGCTTTACTGTAAATATGTTTTTCCTGAGTTTTGCAATTCCGTTAGCTCTTGAGTATTAGACTTAATAGATCTATTCAAGTAATATAACCTAGAAAGGAAAGTACCTTTCTTTAACCCCCTTTCTTATTTTTAGTTAATACTAACTTTCTCTTTGCTTGGGTCACTAGGCACCACTCTTGCCTCCCCGTGGTGAGACTGGTAGTCTGGGAGAAAAAGATAATCTCCCAGGGCCAAAAAGAGCACATCATGAGTAAATCAAACTCTGACTTATCTGGGCTGCCACATGCACCCCAGACATAAAAAAAGAAAGTTCTATTGGAGGAACTTCCAAACTCCAGAAAACTGACTCTGAGATCTATCCTACTCCAACTTTCCTGATCATGCACTCAACTGGCAAAAATGCAATTGGCAAACTCTTGCCGTTTAGAGTACAAAAGGAATTAGAAAGTAGAGTTGGAACTCTGAAGTCTGTAAAAAGACTTAGGTCGGGAGATATTCTGATTGAGATCTCTAATGCTAAACATTCAAACCGCTCTTGAACGTTAACCCCTTTGCTGGACTACCAGTAACTGTGATACCCCGTAGGTCACTGAACACCTGTAAAGGAGTGATCTCTGACTTTTTGATCTTAAGCTTTAAATGTAATTTATATATGATTCTCTAAATCAATTTATCCAATTCTTTGATTGAAAATAATTGTCTTTGTGTAGGACTTCATTTTGGAACATTATAGTGAGGAAACTGGAAAGTATGAGAAAGCATTACAGGAATTAATGGATATTCGCCAGGTACGTATTTATTTATACAAAAATAAATGTCAAAACAAAAATAAATGGTAAATATCAATGCGGTGAGGACTAATCTACAAATTAATCACCGAACAATAAACTGTTGTTTTTCTGGCCTTTTATCATTTCATTTTCTTGTATAACCAACTTTAGCATAGATATAATCCACATAACTAGCCTTTGATTTAATCTCCCAGCAAGTGCTTTGAAAAGTTTTTGCACTTTAATGCCATTATTTATTTTAATATTATAATGGAAACAACTGCAAATTTTTTTTATTTTATTTTTTTTTAATAAATTTAAAGCAGATATTTTAAAATGAATTTTGAAATGATACAAATGACTGTTGCATTTTATTTATTTGTGTTTTCAATTTTACTACTATTTTGTTTAAATATAGAATGTTGAAAACCATAATATTTTTTAGAGGCAAAACAGAAAAACTTTTAAAGGAAGCAAAGAAATTATTATCCGCTGAAGAATAGTAAAAAGTAATAGTCACTCTTTTTTTTTTTTATTTTATTTTATTTTTTTTTTATTTTTTATTATTTTTTTTTTCCCCCAAGGGAAAAAATGAAAAGGATCACTCGCTCTTTTTACTTGTTTCTCTTCTTTAACATTTTTGGTGTATCAAAATTTACTGATGGGCATCATTTTAAATTATTAATTAAAACACTGTAGTCCCCAGAAAAGAGGATTTGTGGGCCTTACTGACAGTTTTGATCTGTGTTAAAAGAAAATTTTATCTAAAAAGCATTTTTAATTTAAAGTTTTGCTCTTGCTTTGAGATATTTAGTGAGCCACATATTCATAACTGAGGTTTGCAAATACTGCTAGGGCTACTTTTCTTAGTAGTTTCTCAAAATAATGCCCCTATAATAATTAAAATTTTTCTTAAGATTTAAGAGAAATTAATTTTTTTTTGCAATAGAAAAGAGTTTGAGAACTGTTTTCTATTGCAAAATAGAAAAATTGATTTCAATGTAGTTATACAAGTCTATAGTAAAATTTTCACTTAGACATTTTATTTCTATATTACTTACTTCAATTATTCTTTATCTTAAGAATTCATTATGCATCATGTACAGGGATAAGATGCACTTAAATAAAAGTGTTTAAGAATATTTGCATCAGCAAATATTCTGCTTATATTGTTAATGTACAGCAGCTTAGAAAGTAAGGTATCAGATTTCAAAGCCTGACGGTGAGGGGGGGGAGATTTATAGAACAAGCAAATACAAATGAATACATGTGAATGGTTTAAATTTGATGATCCTGCTTAGGTTTCAGGCCAACTGAATACATATTTTGCATCTACATTCACATGCAAGGAATTTTTTAGGGATAGGGATGCCAAAAGTATATCAAATTAAAAGTTTAAAAGGGATCTAAATCTACAGTTTAAAAGGGATCTAAATGATTTTGTGATAACCGAAAGGAAAATGGAAGAGAATGTTGAGGCTAAACATAAAAAAAGGTACCTGGAGTGGATGAGATCTGTCCAATTATATTAAGGGAGACAGAAAAACAGGTAAGTAAATCTTTAGTCATAATATTGAGAGGATCCTTGGATTCAGGGAGGTTCCAATCAATTAGAGGTGTGAAAATTGTATTCCCCATTCACAAAGTTGAGTCAAAGGGTGACACGAGTAACTACAGACTTGTTATATCAACTTCTGTTCTTTGGAAAATAATTGAGTTACTGATTAAAGTAATCAGTAACTAGGCAGTGCAGTTATACTGTAGCCATAGCATGGATTTGTTTAGGGTGATCTTGTCTGACCAATGTGATTAGATACTGTGATGCAGTAACAAAGGAACTGGATCCAAAAAATAACTTTGACATCATATGCTTCGATTTCAAATAGTTTTTGACACTGTTGCACATAAGGTAAACTGCAGCCATTATCAATCCACTGCAGGATGGAAGCTTCTTTAATGATTTGTGTTGAGGGAAGTGGACCATAATCACCATGCTGGCCCATTTTGGGTTGACAGATCAATCGTATTTAGCAGTCATGGGTTAAAAGTTCAGACCATTGATAATAACGAGTGTAATATTATTGATGAAGAGTCTTTGGGGTTCTACGATGAGCAAATGCTTTATTCTACGGTTTAATCATTTGGGAATTTGAGTTTCACATATGTGCTGTAAAACTTTTTTCCCCCCAAAATTTTTCCACCTAGGTGCATCTTATGTTCTGTAAAATATGGTATATTATGTTTTGTATGAATGAAACAGCAGATTGCAAAGTGATACTAAACATTGAAGCAATGGTCACATGGGGACAACTTATACTGGTTTCACTGAATGTGAAAGTGTATTGCACCGAGTGAAAATCCTGTTATCTCCATTTAGTATCAAATTTGGATTAATGAAGTACTTTGTAAAGGATTCTGACAAGGATGAAAAAGAAAGATGCTATTATGAAATTATAGTTAATAATGTGCTCAATAAATTTCAAAATTAGGATGTAAAATGAGCTTGAAGGTTCATTTGTTGCACTCCTGCTTTTCGAATTTTTTTTTCTTTCTCTTTTTCTCCCCAGCAAAGAACAAGGTGAGTGATTCCACCAAGATATAAAAGATGTGGAAAGAAGGTACCAGTAGGCGGTACATAGTAGCATTTACTGCTAGTCTTTGAAGAGGGAGACACCTGGCATAATGCATTAAACGTGCATGTGTACATCACCATTCATTTGAGACCCAAGACTTAATTTATTTCAAGAAATATGGTATGCTTCATGAATGTTCATATTTGTGTTAATATTTTTTATTTCCTTCAATTTTTCTGAACAATTGTTCAAAAATTCTCTACCTGGCTGTAAATAAAAAAAAAAAAAAAAAAAAAAAAACCCCTTCACAGAGTCAGATAAAGGTTGGTGTACCAGAGGGTGAGGTTCTATCTAGACCAGTGTTCCGCAATCTTTTTCTGTTCACGGCACAACTTAAGTACTTAATTACAACTTAATCCCTGGCACATCAAAATGTTAATCCTCCAAAAAGCGTAGTTTATGGCAATGTTATCAGTCACAATAGAATCAATTATTGTGTTCCGACAATCCAACAGAAATTGGCTCATGCATATATTAACATTTTACGATCTCTAAATCACTGTACAAAAAGAAAAGCCAAAAAAAAAAAAAAAAAACTCTTTTTATTATTATTAAACCAAATAACTATGTATACCTTCAAAGTGATACTTGTGCCTTCTTTACTGAACACAGTCGGCTGATGCGTGGCACAATTGTTGACAATGCAAGCCTCATTTCTTCATCAATGGATCTGAGTCTCTCTTTCTTTGATGTTTTAATTTCAGTCAAGGTCGAAAAGCCCAGTTCACACAAATATAGTCGAAAATGGAAATAACACATTAATTGCCATCTTGGAGCTAGCCAGATATTTTTTCTTTATTGACAACCAAAATGTGTCCAACTGCGCTTCACGATGTTTTAATCACAATGTTCGGTCCCCCTTCAAATCTGTTAGTTCCTCTTATACATTCATTGGAAGAGATTTTGAATCTGCAACAAATGGATCACGAACCCAGTCGAAATCTTCAATGATCTCTCCAAAATGATCCTTGAACTCCTGCAAGTTATCTAAATGTTCTTTAATGAAGTCAGTCACCGCTTTATTACCAGCAGCAAGCGGCCATACAGCTGGGAACATCTCAAATGACCCATTTGCAATGTGTGTTGTATCCACAAATCTGAAAGTCTTGAATCTTATCCATACCCGTAAAAAGATTTTCGTTCTTGCCTTGCATTTTTCGGTTCAGCTCTTTTGAGTGAACAAAAATATCAGAAAGATATGCCAACTTAGTCACCCATTCATCATCTGCAAATAACTGCATACTCATGCCCCGTAACTGTTAAAAATGTCTGTACCTTCTCATTAAGTTTAAAAAGACATGTTAACCAATGACAACCACCATGCTTCTGAATGTAGCAGGAGTGTGGTGTGTTCAGATCCCATTTCCTGACACAAAACGGAAAAAAGCCGTGAATTGAGGGGCTGTGATTTGATGAAGTTAACGATCCAGCACAACTTCCAGAGCAAATGGCAAAGACCTGGCAACAATGTCGTCATGGTGAATAAGACAATGGTCACATCGTATGTCAGGATTCACTTCGTGCACTTTAGCTACAAAGCCTTTAACTCGACTTGTCATGGAAGCGGCTCCGTCTGTGCAAATACCAAAATAATCCTTCCAATTTAATTCATTTTGGATCATATTTTCATTTGTAACATGAAATATTTCTACACCGGTGGCTCGCTTGTGTAGTACTTTGCAAAAAAAGAAATTTGTTGCAATTACCTCTCCATTGATGAACTGATTGTTGGCAAGAAGTTGAGCATGACTGCTAACATCTGTGGTCTTGTCAATCTGAAGTGAGAACTTCTGACTGCTGTTGATTTTCTCCTTCATAATGTCTTCAACGTCACTGGATGTATCACTGACTCGGCGACTAATTGTGTCAGCTGCGAGTGCAATTTTTGAGATTTCATTAGCAGTTTCTGGGCCCAGGACTACTTTCACTATCTCTTTACCTGCTGACATTAACAAAGTTTCGGCTATTGTGTGTGGATTTTTGGCCTTTATGAAAAGTTTGGCTACTTTATAGCTGGCTTCTTGTAGTTCTTCCGAAAGATGTACCAACGAAGTCATGAACATTGCCTTTTTTTGTTTTGTTGCAACAACCGTCGAAGTAGCATGGACAAACATGGACAAATATCAAAACAAGCCAATAAAATCCGGGGGTTGTTATGCTAATCCTTACACTTTTAAGGAACAGCATATACGTATCCAACTTTAACAAGTGGCATATTATTTCAGTCAGTGCAGTCACAAAATGAGAAATATTGGAAAGGCAAACACACAAATAACTTTAGAAAGCAAGTCTTGGATACTCACGAAAAATAATTTGCTGTCCCACACATACAACATTGTGTTTCAGTAAAAATGACGTATTGAAATATAACAATGAGTAGCATTAAAAACATATATATAAAAACTATAATTGGGGGTAAATAACGTACAGTTAATTTCTTACAATAGGTAAAAGTTCTCAATTGTTAATTTCTAATCATAATACTTTTAGTATTATCTATAGGTATACAGCTTCAGAAAAGATTGTGGCACACCTGCCTTCTTGTGGCGGCACACTGGTTGTGAAACTAGACTAC
Source organism: Mastigoproctus giganteus (assembly GCF_048544385.1). Lineage (NCBI taxonomy): Eukaryota > Metazoa > Arthropoda > Arachnida > Uropygi > Thelyphonidae > Mastigoproctus > Mastigoproctus giganteus. The sequence continues at coordinate 64,605,220 of NC_143581.1, forward strand.
TCTTCGCTGCTGCCATTCTTATGCCAGCAAACAGAGTTCATCAGCTATTCTAATGATCTGAAGCACCTGTATCAGATCAAGAGCAGTAGCTCGAATATTGCCTCTGCTGCCATAATCAAGAGTGTAAAATCTGCACTAATGACGATATCCTCCTTAAGATATTCTCTATGTCCAACACAGTAGAACCTGGAAATCTTTGCAACTCCTATCCTGTTAGTCGCAAAGCACAGAGATCCTGGTAATTTGACTCAAACTCAGTTTTAAACATGTGGCAGGCATCCACAATTTGTATATCTAGGCAGCTTGCAAAGCAAGGCATTTAAATATTACAGAGTGTGATATCACACTATAGTACATTTACCAGTTTGTTCAGCCTTTCATTACTTATAGAGCTGAAATCTAAGTATCCACAGTAAAAACCGTGCTGAAAACTGTCACATCTGATGAGTAATGGCTACCTACATTGATGGCTCCTTTCTAACAGTTCAAAAGATAACAGAACCTTCATACAGTTCAAAGATAACAGAAATACTGAACTTTAGTGAAGTTTCAGAATGGTTCTTTGTCCTCCACTTACAACATTAAAAATAATAGGGGTGATATGACTACTTACAATTTTTGACAACTGTCCCACTGGTGGTCCCCCCCCTCCACCTTTTTGGAGTCTTCCCTACTGTACAGTCTGTTGCATGGAAGCTTAGAAAAGTCAGCTGGTTTCTTCCAGGAGAAGTGATGTAGAATTTGATGCCAGTTACAGGTAGAGCATACAGAAGGCATATTAAATTGTATTTAAATGGAAATTATGCCCTGACTAGAGTAGCAAAGCAACAGGTACAAAGTAGGGTGGTTTGGGGGGGGGGTGGAGAACCAATGGGATCGATTCTCTAATGCATCACAGCCTAAAAAAAATGTAAAACTTGTGAAATGTTTCCAGATCTTTCTGGAACAGGACATGATCTAGCAAAGTAGGATGTCATTGTGCGTGTGTGCTAGGTGCAGAGTGTGTGAAGAAATTAGGCATAAGTTCAATGTTCTGATGGGTGTTTATGATTAAGGTAGATGCCCTTGAAGGAATTAAAATGGGGGCCATCAAGTTCTCAGCTGTCCAACTCAATGCCAGAGCTCACCCTTGTGAATCAGATAAAACAGTGGTAATCTTCAAGTCAGAATGTGCTGGTTCCACAAGAGCTAGTTATTGTTGGTAATTCTATTGTCAGCAAAATGGGAAGTATGTTGTGCAAGAAGGATAGGTGGAATTGGGCCAGGATATGTTTACTGGAGGCAAAAGTAGATGATGTAGAGCAGATATAATCTTTTAAGGGCACAAAAGGTGATGTTGTGCACATTGGCACTAACGATATTAAGAGTAAGAGAGCTGAGGACTTAACAAATATTGGCAAAAAGTCTTGGGTTAGATTGAATTTGAAAGTGTCTGCAATTCTTCCCAGACACAATAGAAGGGAGCATATGTTGAGAGTCTTGGCAATCAATTTGGCCCTGGAGAGAATGTGCAAGGCTCATAGGTAGAATTTTTCTGAGTGTGGTCTATGCTTGTTAATAAGGAGAGACTGTTTTTACAGGGATGGGATACACTTGAATGGAAGGGGTGCAAGAATATTTGCTGATGCTATCGAGGTTGTGAAAGGTGGGTCGGATTCTGCATTTGATGACTTAATTGGTACTTAAAATTTATTTACACTAATGCTAGCAGGAGCACTGTAAATAAATTTGACGAATTTGAAGTACTGATTAAGTTGTCGAATGCAGACATTGTAGGAATAGCAGAGACGTGGTGTCATTCAGATATAAGTGATGCTGAATTTGAATATGGTGAGTACAATGTATACAGCAAGGACAGACAGGAGAGGTGGAGGGTTTATGCTTTTAGTTAAGAAGAATATTAAATCTAAGACAGTGCATCCAGTTGATTTGGGTGATGAGTGCAATGTTAAGTCAGTTTGAAGTGATATAAGCTTTGGGAAAACGAAATTGAGAATAACAGTGTCATAGGCCTAATATCTGTGATGAGTATTTCAAACAACTTATACAATAATGGGGGATTTTAACTTTTCAGATGTTGACTGTAATTTGTGGGTTGGCCACTCGCACACTATTGTGGATTTCTTGGATGAGTGATTTCTTCAGCAGCATCAGCATGTTAGGCAACAAGAGGAAGCAGTACCCTTTATCTGGTTATCAGCAGTGATTCTTCATGCATGTAGTATTGTGAATTTAATTGAAGACATAACTTTCAAAGGTAAATGGAAAGCCTTTTGCTTTCATGTGGGACTAACTGATAATGTTGTCAACAGCAAATTCTAAATGGGAAGTAATCTAAGAAGCTACTAGGCTTTTCCTACCAACAAAGAAATACTGTTCAGGGCTTAGACCTAAATGGATGTCAGATGAACTATTGAGATATATGGCAGAGAAGAAAACTGCATAGGATACATATGAATTAGTCTGTAATAAAGTCACAAAGGAGGTTAGGAAAACTAAGGCAGATTATGAGAAGTCTCTGACAAAGACTTCTCATAATCTTCTCGTAATGACCCTATTCAGGTTGCAGAAAATTGAATAGGTATTTTGCATTTACATTCACACATGAGGAATTCTTTAGATAAGGGGATGCCAAAAGTTTATCAAAGTCTAATGAGGATGTAAATGACTTTGTTGATAACTGCAAAGAAAGTGGAGGAGAAATTGTTCAGGATAGACATAAAAACGCTTCTGGGGCAGATGGAATCTATCGAATTTTATTAAAGGAGGTAAGCAGACCTTTAGCCATAATTATGCGAGCATCCTTCAGGGGAGGTCCCTATGGGCTGGAGAAGTAAGAATATATCCCCAATTCTTAAAGGGGGATCAAAAGGTGACATGAGTAATTACAGACCTCTTACTTTAGCGTCTATTCTAGTGAAAATAATGGAATCACTGGTTTAACAAGTAATGCAGGGCCATTTGGACAGGCATACAATTATACTGCCGACCGGGCTAGCCGAGTGGGTAAAAGCACCTACCCGGCAACCCAAAGGTCGCGGGTTCGATTCCCGCATTGGGCTTGGATCAAAGTACTGCAAAAACCTTGGGAGGTGCAATATGGCCACAGAAGCCGATGCGCCAACAACTACCAAATCAAAAAAAAAAAAAAAAAAAAAAAAAAAAACAATTATACTGCAATCACAGCATGGCTTTGTCACGGGATGGTCTCGTCTAACCAATCTGATAGTTTACTGTGATCCACTGACCAAGGAAATGGATGCAAAAAATAATTTTGACATCATACACAGTGGATTCTGGTTATTTAGGCCACCGGTTAATCGGAGCAGCTGTTTATTTGGGACAAATCTTAAAGAACAGAACCTAATTGAGAAAATAGCCAGGGTTTTCTTCACATAATTGGGATAACATGCCGTTTAATTGGGGTAGGCGATTTCAGCATTCAAGATTACCCTACGATTGCCTCCGACCATACCAAGTGGTCCGGTCCAATTTCTTGAGGTCACAACCATAAAACAATAAAAACAATTAGCAGTTTCTGGTTTATTGGGTTTTTCTGTTAGTGCAATCTATTATAAACAGATAGTAAACTCTTATTTTAATGAATTTGTGGTAATACCAACACCTGGAATTCTGTGGGTTTTTACATTATTATGGTGAAATGCATTTCCCCTTCCATGAAATCTTCAATCACATAAAAAAACAAATACATTTTCAGAATCTTCTCTTCATTCCTATTTTTAAGCTTTGTAACTTGTTACTCCGTTCTCACTTGCACGTATTGTGTTACTTGCAGTTTGTGTGCTGTTTTAACATTTAGCCCTCCCCAAATGTCAGTAAACAGAAATATCAACTAGTTAGTATGTACATATTACAGTACATATTAATTAAGCTATGCACGTAAGCGTAAATTTATTTTTATTTTGCTAACCCGTGGAAAATATTCTTCTGATTTTCACGTATCATTTAATTTTTTAATTGATAAGGTAATAAACTGTAAATTTGTGCTTTTATATCTTTACTTTTATAGCCTGTGAAAAATATTCCTCCTATTTTCACTTATTAGAATTGCTGTTTAATAAAATTGAAATTCAAATCGCAAACATGATCACAATGACTGGCACTTAATACATATCATATAGTGCAGGGGTGGCCAACTTAATTGTTGATGTGATCGACTTTTTTTCTTCAAAATATGCCGCGATCTACCATCTCAAGAAGTTCATTGCACATGGTTAAAAATGTTAATCAACACATATTGAAAAATGTTTATAAATTTTAAATTTAAATACAGTTCAGAATTCTTATTTTAAATTCATATGTATTTAAATTTTTAATTTTATGTGATGTTTGTTTCTTAATGTCATCTGCCAAGCTTTCAAAATCGGGGATATACTATTTAACTCCAGGGGCTCTCACATCTCTCACTCAGGGTAATTCATAATTTTTTTTTTTTTTTTTTGGCTGGTGCAGCATAAGCCTCAGGCTTCCTTGCACTATATGGCTAATAATAATAATAATAATAAGGCCAACCATACAGAATCTTCTGTATGCAAGTCCGTAAGAGTAGAGCATTTCTTCGTCTTTGTTTCAAATACGAAAAGGCCGATTCACGTAGATATGTGGAACCATAACAGGAATTTAAAACTTCAAAGCATTTTTTAACATTTGGGTAACATTTGGCAAAAATATTCCCAAAAGTCTTCTTCTGATGATCTGACTCTTGGAAAATATCGTTTCGCAGTGTAATAATTTCATTTTGAAGTAATATTTTCCTCATGTAAAAAATCTCAGTGATTTTTTTCTGCAATTTGTTTTGTATCTAATGGACATTAAATGGATAAGAAATATATTGAACAATGTCTTCAATTGTTTTAAAATCACTGAATCTGGTTTCAAAATCGTCCACAACATTCTCAATTTCAGAAATACATTTCTCACTATTAAATTCAAAAACAGGATATTTTTGCAAATGATCTTGCATATTTGAAAAATGGTCGAATTTTTTTCCTATGAGATTCTTAGTCATTGCCAAAAATTGATATTTATATGCAGAAATACTATGAATCATGTCACCCACATTTTTGTTTTTTTCCTTGTAATTCCAAATTCAGATCACCTAATTTACTGGTAAAATCTGCCAAAAAAAGCCAGATCACACAACCACTCCGTATCTTGTAGCTGCTGATAATCATCTCCCCTTTGATCAACAAATTTTTTAATTTCATTCAGCAAATTTCAAAATCTCTGTAGAAACTTACTGCGACTCACCCACCTCACATCTATGTGTAATATCAGATCTGGTTCTTTTTCATAGAGTTGCATTTTGAAATGTCTCCTTTGAAGAGATTGTCCTCTGATGGAATTCACAATTTTGAAAGCTATGTCCATAACTCTTTTAGTATTTAATCTTTTGCTGGCTAACACTTGTTGGTGGATGGTACGGTGGTAACTCAAAAAATCTGGGAATTCGTCATCCTTTTGGCACGATGCGAAGAATCTGTTAAGATGCCCCATTATTGCTTTAGCTCCATCTGTTTTTATTGATACGAGCTTAAATAGTGGTAATTTAATTTTTTCAATAAAAGTTTTGAATACGTTAAATATATCAAGACCTCTACGTTCTTTTAACGAAACCATATCCAGCAGTTCTTCTCTAGTGGTAGAATCATCAAAAAACATGAATAACAACGAGTAATTCAGCTATATTACTGACGTCTGTAGATTCATCCAGTTGTAAAGAAAAGGACACACAATTAGCAATATGAGCACGCAATTGTTCGCTCACATTTTTACTAATTTTTTTCGATGCATAGCATCACAGTATTTCGAGATAATTGCAGATCTTGAAGGGCACTTTTAATTCCATTTTTGTTCTTAAAATTTTCAAAAAGAGAATCTGTTATTTCTAAAAATGCATCTTTGATGAATTAACCATCGGAAAGTGGTTTGCACTTTTTTGCAAGAAATGACACTTTAAAGGATGCTACAGTTACTGCTTTAGATTGTAAATTAGGTGTCATGAAGAAATTTTGCTGTGCAAATAATCTGGATTTAAGTTTTTAATTTATTTTTTTCTAAGGTCACTGTTAGGTATTTACCATGGAGTGCCATTCTAAATTTTGTTTTTTGGGTATAGCTATGGAAGCATTGCAAATCAAATAACATTTTTCTTTTATCATTACAAAAAAAGTATTCTAGTTACCACTCTTGATGAAAATGATATGTTTTGCTCTTTTCATACTATTCATTTAAAATCAAAGGTTATTAAATTAACGGATAAGTACTATCCAGTTATTAATATTAAGTAAGCTAAATAAGAATTCAACGCATACACTATGCTCTCCACAACATAACTGGTGAATTTTCACTAGACAAGCCTAGCGGCTGCGCGGCGACAAGAGTGGTAATGTGGTTCAACGGATTTGTAATAAGCTTATGAAATGGGGCACATAATAATAATAACATTAGATTTTGACTAACCAATTTTTTATATATATTTAAAATTCTTCGTGATCGACCGAAATTAAAGCCACGATTGACTTGTTGGCCACCCCTGGTATAGTGAATGTACTTTACTATGAGTCCATCGTAACATGATTTGATCGTACAGAGAATCAATCGTAAAGTGGGGATCCACTGTATTTTTAACTATTTACGTGAAACTTTGCATAATTGGGGCAGCTGCTTAATTGGGCCAAAGTGCACTATCCTGATGTTAGCATTAGCACAAGCCACAAAGCACAAGTGAATAAGTTGGTTACTGCCAGAAACCAAACGCTACACAGAACATCGTATGACTCATGCAAGCTGCATGAGTCATAGTGTATTCTGCCAACTGCGTCAGGTACAACTCAAATGGTGTGGCCATATGCCTGTCAAAAAAAAAAAAGACAAGAATTGGGCAGTCCCTGTGGCCCACCTGGAAATCGTGCTGTGGCCTGCAAGTGAGCCACGGCCCACGATTGGGAATCCCTGTAACTGGCATATACCACATATCATATAGTGAATGTACTTTACTATGGTGAGTCCATCATAATGTGATTTGATCATACAGAGAATCAATCGTAAAACAGGGTCTACTGTATTTTTAACTATTTAAGTGAAATTTTACCTAATTGGGGCAGCTGCTTAATTGGGCCAAAATGCATTATCCCGATGTGTCCCAAATAACCAGAATCCACTGTAAATGGATTTCAGGGAGGCTTTTGATACTGTTTCACATAAAAGATTGCTGTAAAAACTGGAGCAATACGGCATTAAGGGCAAGTTATTGCTGTGAATAAAGAGATGGTTAAGTGGAAAAAGACAGAGTGGTTATCAGTGGGCACTACTCTTTGTGGACAAATGTTATTAGTGGAGTTCCCCAAGGGTTCAGTGCTGGGTCCATTGTTGTTTTCAATGATATTGATGAAGGTATATCAGACTTAATGTCTAATTTCTCAGATGATACAAAGATTGGCAGGGTGGTTAATGACAGTCATCAGGGTGAGCTACTGCAACAAGATCTAGGAAAATTTGGTTGATGTGCTGAGAAATGACAGTTGAAGTTTAACATTGACAAATGCAAGGTACTGCACATGGGTAGCAGTAACTCCAGAGTAACTTATAAACTCTGTGGTACTACACTGAGGGTAATGGAGAATGAAATACACCTGGGGTTAATTGTGCAGTCAGACATGAAATTCTCTGAGCAGTGCAAACATACTGCCAGGACAGCTCATGGGGTTTTGTCAATGATATACAATAACTTTGCTAGCAGAGATGAGGAAGTGATTATCACTTGGAATAAGGCAATGGTTAAACCTCATCTTGAGTACTGTATACAGGTCTGAAGACCTCACTTTAGGAAGGATGTAGAACTTCTGGAATGGGTGCAGAGAAGGGCAACCAGATTGGTGAAGTGAACAAAAGTTTGCAACTTGAATTTTGATTCTAATAAACAGTTTCTTGTTTATACTCCGGCACGACCACCAAGCCAGTGGAGTTTATAATAAATCATCAATACAAATGTTAATTGTATTTAGCAGTCACGGGCTTGAACCCTGAACCGCTCAAAGAGCACGTGCTAGTGTACTCATGCTCCTGACCGCTTGGCTACTTCATGCCTAATAAGTGAAATTTGAAAGTGAAAATCAACAAATATTATCCACAGGCTATAAAAATAAAGATATAAAGCATAAATTTACACTTTATATTACCAATTAAATGATATGTGAAAATCGAAAGGGTATTATCCACAGGTTAGCAAAATAAAAATAAATTTATACTTATACTTATGTACATAGATTAATTAATATACATATTAATTAAACATAACACTTTGTAATATGAATATAATTTAAAATAGTCACTTATTGTAGATTGTTTTAAATTATCACTGCAAAGTCTATTTATAGATTTTTCAATATTGTATAACAGTATATTCACTATCACCTCACGCCAGTTTCTTCCAACGCTCTCCTCAGGATGTCTATAGCCTCATGAGTTTGCAAGTTTCATAATTGGAATTCGTTTGGGTTCATTTTCATTTTCCCTCCTCCTTGGCAAAATTATCAGTAACAGACTGGGCAATTTCTTCATCTGTTAAAACTGTAGTAACTTTTAGATCACCACCACCTGTGTCCACCCAATCATTAAACTCCTGTTTAATGATTGGGTTTGTCATATGGGGCCCTGTAGCCTAGTTAGCAAGAATGCTAGGCTGTACTGAGTGGAGTGTGAAAGGTGGAGACCAGCTACTGGTATTCATGGATTTCCTCCTCAGTATCTTGAATTGGTCAGTCTCAAGGCCTGGTGCTATTAGCAAGTCAAATCGAAGGATCCTGACTAGAAATGCATTAGAAATAAATAAATAGATTGTCATATGAAGTGTATCTAGAACAGTTATCTGCTTTGTGATATTGGATGATATTCCCGTACCATCTATAGACTGGATGATTCTTCGCCTCATATCCAATCTATAAAAGGCCTTAAAAGGTTTTTATTATTCCCTGGTTGAGAGGTTGAATCAGCGATGTAGTATTTGAAGGTAGAGAAACTAATTCAGTGTTTTCAAAAGTCAGCTTTGGGTGAATTGGGCAGTTGTTCAAAACAAATGCAAAAACAAAACCAATTTTGTTTTTCTTATCTAATTGCAAATTCCATTTACGAAGGTAATCTTCAAATAAAGAAGCTGTCATCCAAGCATTGGCATTATTGGCATATTCAACAGTCAGCTGTTTTACTCCTTTAAACCATGTAGGCGATTTACTCTTGACTATAACTAACAACTTCATCTTTATTTCTGTCATGTGCATGTTAAAAGAACTGTAATCCTGTCTTTGATCTTCTTTCCTGCACATGCAGAGGAATTTTTAAAAATCATGTAATGTTCTTGGGTAGCACTGTAGTACAACCCTGTTTCGTCCATATTAAAAATGTGTTCAGGATTATGTGTTTAACAGTTTGCCACGAGGTTTTCAACCAGTTGTCAGCTGCAGAACCATTGGAATCCTGTTTTTCTCTGAAGTTTTTTTTGTAAACAGTATCATGCCTCTCCTTCCATCTTGCCAGCCATCCATCCGTTGCCTTCATGTAGTTTTTTTTTTTTAGAACTCTTCGTGTAGTTTTTCAGCAAAATCATTAGGCATTTTTTTGAAAAAGAATGCTACAATTGATTGGTGCATTAAATGAGCTGGCCTGTTTTCACCAAAAGAACAGAGCTTCATCTACTGTTTGGCCTTTCCCTTCACGCTTCCTTTTTTCTGGTTTCACTAACCATATTAGTGTTTGTGTGATGTGATTTTAATAATTTTGATAAAGATGACTGAGGCACTCCTAGTTTTACTGCTGCTTCCCTTTGAGTGTAATTTATTTAATTAAGTTTAATAATTTAATATATTTTTATTTAAAGTTTAATTTGTCATATGTTTATATGATTTGTAACTTATCTTTTACACTCAAATTCACTCTTTCTGTTCACTGGCATTATTTTGGATAGTAAAATTTAAAACAGTAAAAAAGATAAGCATTAATCAATAACAAAGCAGACAGCATGCACTAATTGGAACCAATGTGACATGTGCAAGTTAGATATGGAGTAAAATGTTTGATGTTTAGATATAGGAATGAAGAGCAGATTTCATGGAAGGGGAAACACATTTTACCATAATAGCATAAAAATGCACAGAATTCCAGTTATCGATATTATCACAAATGCAATAAGATCGAGTTTACTACCCATTTATAACAGATTGTGCAAACAAAAAAGTCCAATAAACCAAAAACTGCAAATTGTTTTTGTTTCCTGTGATATCACATAGGCATTCAAAATTGATTCATATAACCAAAAATGTGATTCTAATAAACCATGAAAGTGATTTCAAATTTATTCATTTGAATCAGTTCTTTGAAATTTGATTCTATAAAGTGGCTAATTCTGATACCAATGATCACTATAACTGATGCTTACTGTATACGAGGCTGCCTTTCTTGCAAAAGCTATATGAAGACTGTATATAAGTGGCCTTTCTTGCAAAAGCTGCTTATATGTAGTAACATATACATACATTTAAGTATGTACATGTTACTATATATATATATATCGCTTATGTTATGGATTGAAGTATTTGAAATAAGTGCTGAGTAATTCTGCAGATTACAGCTTTCTTTGATAGTGCCAAAGATGTAAGCAGCAATCCACATCAACAATAAAAAAGTTGGCATTTAAAAAAAAAAGAAAAAAAAAAAAATGACCATGAGGTTTTTTCCCTCTTCCCATAGGTGCTGATCCAGGATTTTTTTTTTTTTATATGGGCTCCCATACTTGAAGACACTAAATATGGTCTTACGATTGCCTTATACTGTGGAATTATAACCTACCTATCTCTACGAGCAATTTTCTGATAAGTCATCAATAGGATGCATTCTTCCTTTGCCACCTGTATGGGCCCCGAGTGCCAAGCGAGTGATCATAGCGATATTTCCAAAGTGATTTGAAAGCGTTTTTTCTCTAAGCGACAGATTGTAGAGATTGTTAAAACCCTCTTTATTTATAAAATTATTTAATTTTGGCTTTTTCTAAATAAAGAACTAAGCTTTGTATCAAGGAAGGAAAGACACCTTTCTTTTATATATATATAACCAATTTCTCTAACACACTAACCACTAATCTCTTATCGCTTGGTCACTGGTGGCACCGCTCCTGCCTCCACGTGGCGGGGCTGGTAGTCTGAGTATTAATATAATACTCAGGGCGAAAAGGAGCAAACATGGATCCATTAATATCACCGACTGTAGAGCCTACGTGCTCGCATGAACTTGAGTCATCTGAAGCAAAAAGAATCAAAAAAGATGATTCTTCACATGACCTACCTGCTTTTTTAATTGTACACTCGTTATCAACGAAACCTCTTAGCAGCTTATCGCCATTTCTTGTGCAGAAAAGCATAGAGGCTGTAGCAGGTACTCCCAAAATTGTCAAATGCCTTCGCTCAGGAGATCTTCTTATAGAGACTTCCAATCCCAGTCATTCTAGACAACTCCTGAAGCAAACGACCTTCGGAGGCCTTCCCATTTCGGTAACACCACACAGAACTTTAAACACCTCAAAGGGAGTCATCTCGGAATGGGACCTCCTTAATGTTTCTGAGGAAGAAATTGCCGAAGAACTTAAAGTACAACGTGTTGTCGGTGCTAAGAGAATTATGACTAAACAAGATGGTGTCCTTACACCCACAAGAAATGTTATCCTTACCTTCAGCAGTCCGAATCTACCAGAATCAGTAAAAGCTGGCTACCTTTCCTGTAAGATCTGCCCCTATATACCAAATCCACTTAGATGCTTTAAATGCCAGAAGTATGGTCATTCTCAAACAGCATGCCAAGGTAAGACAGTCTGTCCCCTGTGTGGCTCATCAGACCATTCCCAAACTGAATGCACAGCAGCAACGCCAAAGTGTCCCAATTGCCAGGGTACCCACCCCGCATATTCTAGAACTTGCAAATTATGGAAAATGGGAAAGAAAATAATGAAGTACAAGGTAGAGAAAAATGTATCTTACCAAGAGGCACGTAAACAGATATTAAATGTGATGCCTGCCAAAACATATTCCAATGCAGTCAAAAACACTAAGGAATTTTCTACACAGACTTATATTACTATTCCTCCTAAATTATCTCTATTCAATGGGCTAGATCCATCCTTGCGGATGATGAGACACTGACAGCAACAAAGAGTCCATCAAATTTTACTAATACAAAACCATCCAAGCCACAACAAGACGTTCCCAACTCAGGCACATTATTGAAGGAGAAAGATTCTCATCGTGCACAAAATAAACCAACTGAACGAACTATGGAAATCGATGAGAAGTTAAATAATGAAGATCCTGTTTTCATGCTGATGATGAGATGGATATTACTCGCCCAGTCTTTTCAAAACGAGAGAAATATAAACAAGATCGAGGGAAAAACAAACGATCAGACCAATCCACCTAACCTAAACCCAAGTAATGCAGAAAATTATTCAATGGAATTGTAGAGGACTAAGAAGCAACCTTGACGAATTAAAGTACTTAATGCACCAGCATGATCCTGCATGTATTTGTCTACAGGAAACTTATTTATCATCAAATTATACCCCATATTTCTCATGGTATACACTATATAGATGTGACAGATGTTCTGAGTCTCCAGCAAGAGGAGGAGTAGAAATATTAGTTCGTAGTAATGTACCATCGAAAATCGTTCAGCTTTCCACTAATCTAGAAGCAGTAGCCGTTCGTATTGCTCTTGGAATTAATCTCACTCTTATCTCCATTTATATTCCACCAAACGCTTCATGTTCCATCGCAGAATTTGACAATTTACTTAATCAACTGCCCCACCCTGTATGCTTTCTAGGTGATCTAAATGCTCATCATCCTTTGTGGGGTTCCCCGAACATAGATCGTAGAGGGAGGATGATCGAAACTGTACTTGATAACCATCACTTAACACTACTGAATACCGGTGTGCATACTTATATCCACTTGCCTACAGGTTCTAGCTCTGCTCTGGATCTGTCCATATGTTCCTCATCCATTTATCCTAGCTTTGATTGGACAGTATTAACTGACCTTCACAACAGCGATCACTTTCCTATAATTTGCAAAATACAGACGGATACAAATTATACATCTAGCCAAAGAATTACGTGGAATTTTCACCGAGCTAACTGGGAGAAGTTTTCGAAAACAGTGCAATTTGATAACCATTTGATTCTTACTGCATCAATTAATAATGCTACTAGACATATAGTAGAAGAATTACTTGGAGCTGCTGACAGTGCAATACCTAAAGTTAGCATTATGAAACAAAGGTATAATAGTTGGTGGACAAGGGACTGCTTTCTTGCCAAAAGGAAACAAAACAAAGCTTGGAACATTTTTCGCCGAAATGCTACAATGGAGAATCTTATAAATTATAAACGGCTGAAAGCTGAAGCACGCCGAATTTGTAGAAAAGCTAAACAGGATGCGTGGATTCGATTCAGTTCTACCATCTCCAGAAACACTGACCCCAGAATAATTTGGAAAAAGATCCGTATCCTCAGTGGAAAGTATCAACAGACCAAAGCCCCAATCCTGTCCTGGAAAGGAATAGATATTTCCTCTCCAACTGATATTGCAGAGGCTTTAGCAGAAACATTTGCAGTCACTTCATCATCTCAATCTTATGAAGACTCATTTAGACGCAAAAAAATGTCCGTGGAAAAATATAAAATTAACTATGTTACAAAACAATCTTATTCTTATAACCTTCCGTTCACGATGAATGAACTCAATGAAGCTCTCCAGAATTCTAGAAATAGTTCTGCTGGACCAGATGGCATTTTCTACATAATGGTTCGCCACCTCAACTCAAACTCAAAATCTTCACTACTGAAATTTTACAATAGCATCTTTGAGGAGAATGTTTACCCTGATACATGGCATCAGTCAGTTGTGATAGCCATAGCGAAACCTGGGAAAGATGCTTCCTCCCCCAATAGTTATCGTCCTATATCTTTGACAAGCTGTTTAGGAAAGATAATAGAAAAGATGGTTCATAAGAGACTTGTCTGGATTGTTGAAGATCAAGATGCTATATCATGCCATCAGTTTGGTTTCTGCCGTAACAGGTGTACAACTGATGTCCACATCAAGGTTGAAGCTCACATTCGAAATGCTTTTCTTAAGAAACAGCACATGGTAATGATAACGTTCGATATTACCAAAGCATTCGATACAACCTGGAGATATGGAATCCTCCAAGACTTATACAAACTTGGACTGAGAGGTAACCTGCCTAGATTCATTCAGAATTTTCTTCACCTCAGGACCTTTCAAGTAAGATTCCAGAATGAGCTGTCCAAAATTCACACACAAGAAGAAGGAGTACCTCAGGGATCGATTTTAAGTGCCACACTCTTTGCATTACGTACCAGTAGCATTATAAGAGACATCCCAGCCACGGTAGAAGTTTATATGTATGCAGATGATCTTGCTATTTCCTGTCAATCATCGAACATGGCTACCATTGAAAGACAACTACAGATAGCAATAAACAAAATTGAAACTTGGACAGAAAGCAACGGCTATCAATTAACCGAGGGGAAAACAGCAGCAATACACTTCTGTAAAATATGATCGCTTCATCCGGAACCTGTATTAAAACTGAAAGGCAGAGAAATACCGATGACAGACTGCATAAGATTATTGGGTCTGAATTTAGACACCAAATTAAATTTTCGTAAACATGTAACCTATCTACGAACTACGTGCCTCCAGAAATTAAACATCCTTCGTGCAGTATCCTCAACATCTTGGGGTGCTGACAGACAGTCATTGCTGAATTTATATCGTGCTCTAATCCGGTCACGATTAGACTATGGAGCTATAGTATATTCATCAGCTAAAAACAGCATCTTACGGTCTGTGAACACCATTCAACACAGTGCCCTTCGATCAGCACTAGGCGCCTATAGAACCTCGCCAGTTCAAAGCTTGTATATAGAAGCACACAACCCTCCGCTTTATCTTAGAAGACAACGCCTACTCTGCCAATACGCTGCCAAAATAAGAAGCTTTCCAACTCACCCCTGTTGGGTATATCTCAACCAACCTTTATGGTCAACACTTTATGAATCCAAACCTAATGAACCCAGACCTGCTGGAATTCGTCTTCAAGAAGTAATAAAAAAGTGGAAACTCGATCTCAGTAAAATTGCGGAAAGTGCAAATATGCCTTTACCTCCATGGAATAGACATCATATAAACATTGATCTTTACTTCGCTCAGTGGCCAAAAAATACCATTCCACTATGTAATATCCGACAGTTGCATGCCAGCTATACTTCGCAACACACTGGGAAACTCATAATCTATACGGATGGATCTAAAACCCAATCACATGTAGGTGCAGCAACCGTGTTCCCTTCGCATGTAATTTCAAAATCCCTTCCAGGTTGAGTGCAGCATTCTAACTGCAGAACTGTATGCTATACAGCTTGCATTAAGTGAAATATGTCAACAGTCATCCCTCTCTGTCTTAATATACTCGGATTCACTCAGTGCTATTTCAGCCATACAGGGTAAACAACATTCTCGTCACCCTCCACCCTCTTCTACAAGAAATTGAGTTTTTAATCAACCTTTGTCAAAAGAAACACTCTGAAATAACTCTTTGCTGGATCCCAGGACACTGCGGAATAGAAGGCAATGAAAAAGCAGACATTGCAGCTAAGTCAGCATCAGAACTGCCAAACAGAACAATGCTAGTTCCACACACTGATTTTAGTCCAATCATTAGTAGAGAAAGTGAAAATGAATGGGCCCAAATATGGAAAAATGAAGTCAACAATAAACTACATGAAATAAAACCTAATCCAGAAATATGGAACTCAAGCATCAGAGAGAGTCGCAGAGAAGAAGTAATACTTGCCAGACTGAGAATTGGCCATACTCATCTTACTCATTTTCATCTACTGACAAACAAAAATCTCCCACTCTGTTTTCAATGCCAAGTTCAACTTTCAGTAAAACACATTCTTTTGGTATGCCCTCGATTCAGGAATTCCAGATTCCTTTGTTTTCAGAGTTTATGCAATAACCAGAATCAAGTTACCCTTCAACAGATCTTAGACAACTCTGCGAATATAGATGAATTATTTAATTTTATTCGGCAAATCAGATTTGATAAACAAATCTGAAAAAAATGTTTGATTTACATTAAAAACTTGGAAAGA
Organism: Mastigoproctus giganteus; assembly: GCF_048544385.1. NCBI lineage: Eukaryota > Metazoa > Arthropoda > Arachnida > Uropygi > Thelyphonidae > Mastigoproctus > Mastigoproctus giganteus. The sequence goes on from NC_143581.1 coordinate 64,621,469, forward strand.
CACATCTTGGCCATTGATGCCCTTGTGTCTTAAAACCCTTAAACAACAACAACAGCCACCTGTATGCATTGCATAGAGAATTTCATGTTTGCCTGTATCGTAATCACCCAAATTCTTTGTTTTAACCACATAGTGGGAAATTTTTGCAGTATTAAAATTTAGTTGCCACTTACCTTTCCATCACTGAAATCAATGACATTCTGAAGTAGCTCTGCTTTGAATTCTCATTAACCACTTTCCTAGTCTTTGCATGGCTGCAGATTTTGACACTGTGCTATATCTCTTCATCGGTGTCATTTAAAGAAATCTGAAGTAATCTAAGCACTTATTCCTGAAGGACCCCACCTTAAAACCCAACTACAGTAGACTTTATAATAACTTGATATTATGAAATCTAAACAATGGCACTGTGAATTGCCTTTGGGGATTCAAGGTGCTGTTATTTAGATATTTCTGTTATCTTAGAAAGTATTATTTTTAATATAACCGGAATTTGATTCCGGTTATTTGGGACACATTGGGACTAGTGCATTTTGGCCCGATTAAGCAGCTGCCCCAATTATGCGAAGTTTCACGTAAATAGTTAAAAATACAGTGGATCCCCACTGTACAATCAAATCACGTTATGATGGACTCGCCATAGTAAAGTACCATTCACTATTTGATGTGTAGTAAGCGCTGGTCATTGTGATCATGTTTGTGAATTGAATTTTAATTCTATTAAACAGCAATTTTAATAGCTAAAATAGGAGGAGTATTATCCACATGCTATAAAAGTAAAGATATTAAGCACAAATTTACCCTTTATTACCTTACCAATTAAAAAATTAAATGATACGTGAAAATCGGAAGAATATACGTGATAATTGGAATAATTAATACGTACTGTAATATGTACATACTAACTAATTGACATTTGTGGGTGGGGATTAAAATTTAAAACAGTAAAAAGATAAGCAATCAATAACAAAGAACACAGCACACAAATTACAAGTAACACGATACGCGCAAGTGAGAATGGAGTAATAAGTTACGAAGCTTTAAAAATAGGAATGAAGAGAAGATTCTGAAAATTAATTTTCTTATATGATTGAAGATTTTATGGAAGTGTAAACACATTTCACCATAATAACCCACAGAATTCCAGCTGTCGGTATTATCACAAATTCAATAAGATCAAGTTTACCATCCGTTTATGAAAGATTGCACTAACAGAAAAGCCCAATAAACAGGTGACTGCCAATTTTGTTTTATGGTTGTGACCTCCAGAAATCCGACCAAACCACGAGGTACAGCCAGAGATAATCGTAGGGTAATCTCCAGTGCTGCAGTCTCCTGCCCTGATTAAATGGCATGTTGTTCCAATTAAGCAAAATAATCCCTGGCTATTTTATCAATTGGGTTCTGTTCTTTACGATTTGTCTCAAATAAACAGCTGTCCCAATTAACTGGTGGCCCAAATAACCGGAATCCACTGTATTTAATGCAGAAATAATGAGGCTAAATAAGAAATAGAGAGATTAAGATTGCAGTTTTATTGACTGCACATAAAAAAAACATGTTATATTCTACCATTAATACACTCTTACCGATGCCCCGTTCTGTTTTCTTTATTATATCAAGTTTTTTAACTCCGCCACAGTGGTATCGTCACAGTCTTTTCCACACTGGGCGGAAAAGGCCCGGGTTCAGATTCCATCGATGACACAAACTTTTATGGGCTTTTTTTCACTCTGTGGCTGAGTTAGTTTCTCTCTCAGGTGCAGATAGTAAGTTTTTTTGCACCAGAAACTGGGGTTTTTTGTCCAGCAAAACAGGCAAATCGACCAGAGAACACATGCAATTTACAGACACAATACATGTGAGTATATGAATTAACTTTCCGGGTGACCCTAATATAATAGTTTGGATTATATCAAGTTTGTTACTTAGCTTTAATGTTATTTTCTCCTCTGTATGAGGTTTATTAACTTTTGGAGCCATAGTGAGGGGTTTTTAATTTAAAATAAATTATCTGAAATAAATATTTTTATAAATTTTTTTATTTTATTTATTTATAAATAAATAAATAAACTAAATTATCTGCAGAATTCACTTTCAAAATGGCAAACGTAAACAAATAAGTAATCATGTGACTTGCCGTTTTCTTTCTTTCTTTCTGATTTCCCCCTCTCTGGGTACCGTTATTTTTTGACAGTCTACTGTACCCTGAGGAATAATGATTAATTACTTCTCAGAAGAGTATATGTTCTTTAAGGTCGTTTCAAAATACATCACAAATCTTCCAGTAAGTGCCCATCCGTTATGTATTTCTAAGTTTATAATAGATAGCAGTTGAAACTTTGAAATCATAAAAGGGCACCTCTGTAGCCAGGTGGGAAAGAGCAGCAGTGCGTAGCACACGCTTCTTGATTAGACTGAGGTTTGAACCCTTGACCACCAAATTACAGAGGATGCGGAAAGGTCAGGGAATGACCAGCGCATGTCCCCGGAGCAATATGGCCTTAGTTGCTTAATACTCCTAAAAACCAAATAACAACAAACAAACAACAAATCATAAAAGGTCTGATTCTGGTTTATAAAAGTTGAAATTCTCAAATTCAGATCCAGAAGTTGATGAAATTGAATAAAGTGATAAATGGATAAAGTTATCATTACATCAAAAAAGAAGAAATGAGTTTTGAATTTTTTTATTTTTCATTTATTTTATTTTTTAAATTTAAGAGAATTTTTGTGCAAAGTTTTAATTTTCTTAATGTGACACTTTTATTGTTTTATTTTTACCCTACATGTTTGAAAAACTTGTCCTATGAATATGTTTCTATATGTTTTATATTTTCTATATTTTTCCTATATCTTTGCTTACTATATCTTGTTTTTCTGAAACAGTTTGTCCTATTTTTAAATGTATTGCTAGTTGAAGCGCTGCTAATCATTTGTCTCCATAATTTACTCTACTATTTAAGTTGGACTGACTGGTCTGTAGTTACCTACTTCATTCTTTTTAACTACCTTTATGGACCAGCTGTACATTTGTGCTTCTCCAATTCAAGAGAATTGACTCTAAGTCTAATGAAGTGCTCATAATTAACTTAAGTGGTTTAATGAATTCTTGCTGCTTCCTTTGAAATATTGTTTACTAGACAAATGTGCTTTCAGGCTAAAGTTTGTCTAGTAAACAATTCCCTATAATTTCCATATCACTGATTTTATAGTGTGGAGATTTACTAGCACAGTTTTTCCTCAATGTGAAGGGATTTCATTCTGTAAAGATTGATGCAAAAGATCGATTCAATTACTGTACTTTACAGTAAAGTACAACACTCAATTAATACACTTTACTGGTTTATAGTGTAAAGTTAACTGTATACTGTACCCCTGAAAATTATGTCAGAAAGGCCTGCAGGAAGACTCATGAACGATATGGATGTCAAATGGAAGCTGGTGTCACTCAATAAGTGAGACTCCACTCTTTGTAATAGTGGTGTAACTTATAATGAATGAACTGGTTTCTAGTATAGTATAGTATGCATGTGAGCTTCCTGTATGCATGCACCCAAGCTTTTTATTTGGGTGGGAGTGCTAAGGATCAGAACCACTGCTTTGACATATACACGTGCAGGGAGATTTATTTTACTTACAGATAAAATGTACTGGCAAGAAGCTTATTTGATCTACAGAAAGGAATATAAAATAATAATTTAATTGATAGTGCAATAGTCAGTGTTTTCTTTAAATATATTCTATAACTTATTTCTGTTTTTTTCCCAATTTCAGGCTGTAAGAACACCAACAAGAGATCAGTTGGGTGTGAAGTTGCTTTTTGAATATTATAATCTCCTTTATTTTATTGACAGACGATTTTTTCCTCCACACAGAAGCATGGGAATATTCTTTGAATGGTAAGAATGCTTTTCTGTTTTGACTAAAGGAATAATCATTGCTGCAATGTACACTTAACTTGTCTTATAAAAAAAAAATCTGAATGAATTGATATCGTAAATCACGTGAGTCTTTCTGAAATTTCAGACTGGATTGCAGGAAGTTTTCTTTTAGTTAGCAAGTTGTTGATTACTGGAACAAGTTACGTAACATCTGTAGGTAGTTGAGACTGACAACATGGAGAAATTCAGAGGTCAACTGGATAGTTACCTATGTGAGGAGGGGAGCACATAGTCTTTTTTTATTTTTATAATTTTTGCTTGTGTAGCAGAAGCCTGTGGCTTCTTTACTATATGGTGAATACTAATAACCTTTTTTCCATGAAAAAATTAGTTATTGGATCTTAAAAGTAAAATTTTTAAAAAATTTTTCCAATTCTGAACAGTAGCCATTTAAACTAATGTCTACACTTTTTGAATTCTCTCTTTAGGTTAGTATATAAATTTAATGTAGTGCTAAAATTAGAAAACTAAATTCTCAAATTAGCACATTTGGGAATTTTGTTTTCTTAATTTGTTAATCTTTAATAAAATTTCCAAACTAGTTACAAATAAGTAGAATCTCAGTTATTTGAATCAATTTGGAACAAGGATCTTTCAAAACAGTCCTTTTTTTTTTTTTTTTTTTTTTTTTTTTTTTAGATAACTCCTGCCCCACCCACCACAGTTGATTTTTCTATTAAAGTACTGCCTATGGCAGGACTAAAGTCCTATGGAAAATAAGGAGTTAAGAGAAAAACAATAAATATTCCAATAAAATATGTGAAAAAATTAACTTCACTTTTGATTTTCACAACATAAAAATGAAGTCTATCGGGTTCCTTTATCTTTTATTCCAATGCCATTAATTTCCTTGCCTTCTTTTCTTTTTTACACATTTACTTTCAACACTTAATTAACAATTAGAGGCCATGCCAAAGGGTAAAATAAATTAGTTTACAGCATACACATCATCTTTCATGTGAACATAGTAATCTTTGGGGTGCCTCCGTAGCCAGTTGGGAAGGAGCAGCAGTGCGTAGCACACGCTTCTTGATTAGACCGGGGTTCAAGTCCATCACCACCAAATACGGAGGATACGGAAAGGTCAGGGAATGACCACTGCATATCCCCGGAGCAATATGCTCCTAAAAACCAAAAAAAAAAAAAAAAAAAAAAAATAGTAATCTTTAATGCAAACACAGTAAAACATTATGAAAACAAGTTCAAAATATGACTGAGAACAATAAATATAACCTTAATCAAAAACACAAAGATCTACAGAGGTAGTAATATATCTGTATGCAATGCCTTATATATTGGCACTAACTGGTGGAGGGGAGGGAGTGGGTAGAGCATAAACAAATTCTGTCTCTCTGTGCACTACTTACTATACCATCCTTCCACAATCTGTGGGAGATAATAGAAGTAATTGTGTTCTTTTGTTTAAGGAGACTGGACAGAACCATACGCATGTTTAACACACACACACACACACACACACACACACACACACACACACACACACACACACACACACACACAGATTGTGAAACCTTAGTATGTAATACAGAACCATGTTATCTCAAATCTGCACCTGATGAAGGATTATGTTTTAAATGCAGTCTAATTCCAGTATAAAAGGTAAGTGGGAGGGGAGATATTCTTATGAGAGGAAATCACTAATTCACACTTATTATTTATGAATTACACATTATGAATTATTTATGAGTTTACTTTACATAATACTATTGTGTAATAGTAGTATGTATTTTACATAGTACTATTCACGCATTACACAATGTGTTCAGTAATGTCTGTTTGTTGTCAGATAGGTCATAGCATCGAATATCCTTTTCCAGTAGATGCCAAACTGCTTAGCTGGGACGAGATTGAATGAGTGGGTGGCTATAGGAGGACAGAGAATTCATTGTCATATTCCTGAAACACTTAGCAACCTGCCAGGCCTTGTGGCATGTTACTTTGTTGATAAATGCCAGGTCTGGATACACTATCATCATGAAAGGGCATACTTGATCAGCGATGATATAAAGGTAGGTATTTGCATCGTGTCATCAATTAATGGGGAACAGAGAACATAGGGCATGCCATGAAAACAGTCCCCAAACCATAGCACTACTGCCTCTAGCCTGATGAACACCAACGGTGCATCTGGCTTTGTGTTGCATTTCTCTAAAAGCAGATGCATCCATTCAGCATTATTGAATGTTATTGAATTCCCACAGCACCTAGGAGTAACATCAACAACTGGCACAGCATTTATAGTGATGGCATAATAGTGCTTGTCACTTTGTCAGCACGAAGCCTACTGCAATGGGGAAAGGGTAGAACAGAGTTTGAACGAGGAATGATTTGCAGCACTATGAAGGGAGGCCAGCATCTTAGTAACTGTAGCCATTGTCGGCTGTTTGAGAGCTGCCCTAGTTAAGGTGTGGTGGGAATGGTCTGAAGAAGGACACAACCACCCAGCATGCCGGGACAGGGAGATCACCACTAATGGACAGTTGAGGGAATGGCAGTTGGCATAGGACAACAGGGCGGCTCATAGTCCTTTAATTAATGGCAGACTACAACCAAGGGTGTACAGAGAAATGTTTCTGAGCATAGCATTGAGCCAATGCTTTTCCAGATAGGCCTATGGAGTAGGCAGCCTTTTTCATGTGCCCATGTTGAAAGGGGGGGGGGAAGTCTTGTGGAACAGCCATTACACAGCAAATTTGACTCAGTGATGAGATGAAAATACTGGCTAACCTTGCTTGGTTAGCATTAAATTCATATAATGCCAGCTTTCCAAAGCAGCTGATATTAGCCAGTCTATTGATAAACTCTATGAAAATTAAGATCTTTCTGTATGTGATTAACTTTTATCATATATTAAATTAATATATGAATGAATACCCTTCAAAGGTTATCCTGCATAGTTTATCCTTATTATTTTTGCCCCTCGATAAACTTAAAAAGGATAAAGTTTGTTATATCAATATTGAATAAGTAACTTTAATTTTATGGTATGATTGTTTGGACTGTTATGCATGCTTTTCTTTTCTTCAATAAGAATTTCCATACAATAATGCTGTACATAATTTAGCATCCATATTAAGAGTCCATCAAACTGTACCTTTGTTAAAAGTTGTGTTAATCCTTATAAGATATAGTCTATTTCACATGCACTATACTGAACTGTGAATTAGTTACTGTGGTGACTATGTTTGTTTAGTCCTGATTATTATTATGGCAAATAAGTATATAAATTTTATTGCATTTATTAAGATACAATTAATTTTTGACAGGTTTGATTCCTTAACTGGGGTTCCTAGTATTCAGAAAACAGTTGCTTTTGAAAAAGCTAGCATACTCTTCAATATTGCTGCACTTTACACCCAAATTGGAGCCAAACAGGTCAGCATCATTTTATTATGAAGCAGTTTTGTAGTAAGATCAGTGGTTATGAATTTAAAATAGTAATAGTCTTAATTAATTTTGATTGTTCAGTCCCCCCCACCCTCCTTGTTCATTTTACAAGAGAGGAAATTATTCCTCTCTTGTAAATTAATTAATAATACATTGGTAAATTGTATAAAAACATTAATAATAAGAAGAAACAGGGAACTTCTTTTGTTTGTGCTTTTTTTTTATTTGGAGAAAAAAATTTTGGGGATTATACCCTGTGCCTAGTCTATCGTTGGGCAGGCTCTTGGTGACTTGCTGTACCATAACCATGCTTTTACAAGAGGATTTTCATCTTGCATTTGCAGAAATACTGAATGCATGTGCAGATTGCTGTTGAAAAATACAATGAACTTTAAAGCTTGTGAGTCACACCCACAGTTTTAAAGGACTAATGGGCTGCACTAGTATGCACAGAGTATGGCATTCGTGAAAGAAATATATTAAATAATTCCCTGTATTCCCACTTGATTATAACTACGTGGTCTTGTGACCAGCAGCATTTATAAAGGTTTTATTTAACTTTTTGTTGGTGTATCTCCTTTGAGTTCACTATTTGCTATTATTTTCAAATAGGTTTGGCACTGTTGACAGTTCCTTGCACAACAAATGTTGCAGGGATATACACAGTCTGCAGGCTTTGTGTGTCCTGCAGAATTTCATTCCCCACCCAAATGTGGAATGAAATTCTGAAGAACTAAATGTAAGAATTTCTGGTCTGGTGCTAAAGCAATTTCTCTTTATAAGATTTTTGTAGGAAGTAGCTTGGAAATTTGCCAATACATTAAATTTATCTCATTTTAAAGCATCTGATTAGGTTAAAAGCTTTCAAAAGTGCATTTTCAGGTGATGTGCTTGAGGTTAGTAACCTTGTCATTCGTTTCTGCCTACTTTCCAGGATTTGCAGGGAACTTAGTCCTGAAAATATTTCAATCCTGATAAGTGCATATTTTTCAAAGAATGCTTGACTGCACTAAAGTGCAGTCAAGTATACTTTGAAAAATATGCACTTGAAAATATTTCCACTTTTATGCAAATTCTCTTTTATAAAAGGGAATTTTTATAAAAGTGGAAAAATATCAAAGAGCATTGCAGTTTTGCTTGCAGCCACTGCAAAAGACATGTGCTACTGGTCACAGGAAAGTCTCAAAATCCATTTGTTTCAAATACAGTAAACTGTTTAAAATCCAGCACTTTACAATCTGAAATTTTTTAAAATCTGGCACATTTTTAAAAAAAAATTAAAATATGGAAATATTAAGAAAGCAATCTGACATTTGTACCAACAATCACATTTGTCTTGAAGAATCCATGTGAAAGTGAGTGACATTTCTTGCTATAAGATTTTTGCAGAACCATTGTGTCCTTTAAATTGTCTTTGCAACTAGCAAGATTTAAACTGCATAGGTGATTCAATGGTCTTAATTTTCACAATATAACAAACTTTTGCGACAGTTTACCTGGTATTGCACTGCTTTTAAGCAAATGCCTCACGAAAATGTTAATCGGCAATTTCTTTAAAAGATGAGAATACTGTGACAGCTTGCTTCAGGACTAACTGGTCCCTCATCAGATAGTAAAAAAAAAAAAAAAAAAAAGTAAACTGCAGCCGTTATCAACCCACTGCAGGATGGAAGCCTCCTCAACAATTCATGCTGAGGGGAAATGGACCATAATTTGGCATGCTGGTCCAGTGCGGGTTGGCAGATCGACCGTATTTAGCAGTCAGGGGCTTGAACTCCAGTCTACTCAGAGCGTGTGCTACTGCACTCTGCTTCTGACCACTCAGCTGTGGAGTCAGTAGGTGGTGTCAAATGGCAATATGCAGACAAAAGAGTTAAAGAAAAGTTGTTCAGTGTGAGCTGCCACGTGGTATACGAAATCAGAGTTTGCAAAGTTGTAATATAACTAAAGCTGTTTTGTCACTAGAGGACATCTGCTATCTGGTGAGAGATCAGTAAATCCTGAAATACTGACATAGCAGTGGCCAGTTAACCCTTTGGTGAAGCCATCTTTTTGAACATAATGCATTGCTAGGAAAGCTCATTACAGAGGTAACTTTATTTTGCTATGAGAATTAAGACCATTGCATTAGATCGTATGTATAGCTTAGCTTAATTTTCAGCACTCACCTCATATGAGGTGAGTGCTGAAAATGAAGCTAAGCTATACATACGATCTAGTTATTACATTACAGCACATAAGGACTCCTTAAAAAATCAAGGGACCATTGCATTATTAATGAAGTTTAAATCCTGCTGGCCACAAAACCAGATAAAAGGGCAAGGTAATTCCTATAAACATCTTATTTCTCTGAGGCCATATAGTTTTAGCTATATCATAACTTTGAATTTCCATTTTAGTGCTGTTTCTTATTCAGTAAACTTTTTCTAACTTGATGCAAACTCCCCTTACAAATCATAACTATATTTTTGGTCATAAATTGCTTGTGTGAATGAGTGATCAATCAACATCACTTTAGAACAACTGAGAGGAAAGAGATTAAATTCCCAGTGTGGGTACAGCTGGAAAAAGCAGGCTTCATTAAATCTACAGTTATTCTCTTCCGTAAACAGTAACTTACTGACATGTGCACACAATCAAGTTAATTTCAAGCAACCAAGGTTTTTTTTTTTTTTTTGAATAGTCATACAGTTTGTGAGATGCATGCCTACAGTAGGAAGACAAACAACAGGTAGTTTAAGTTCATTCACTTGGCTTCCCACTCTGTACTAACACTATGGAAGGGAAGGCTTTGACGTGAGTGACTTTGACAGGCTGTTTTTCCTTTCTGCTATTGTTATAATTGGTGGTGGTGGCAAAAACAAAACTTAGCAATATTTATATTTACAATGTAAATATGTCTAGTTGTTTAATGTTAATATTCTTCGAAACACGCTTCTCCAAATCTGTTCCAACACTTGGTATTCCTTAAAAATTACTAGTTGGAAAAGGAAGTGATTATCCCATTGTATAAGGCAATGTTTAGGCCACATCTTGAGTACTGCATAGAGGTCTCATTTTAGGAAGTATGTAGAACCTGCTAGAACAGGTGCAAAGAAGGGCAACGAAATTGGTGAAGGGAATGAAAGGGTGGTCTTGCCTAGACAGGTTTCAGTTCTGCAAATTGTATTCTCGAGACTAGGCACCTGCGAGGCGATCTGATCGAGGTTTCTAAAGCTTTTGATTGAGCGAGCATTAGTGCTGATGGCATTCTTCCTCTTACTCACACTACACTATCTGCAGCCTTATTGCAGAAGTGATCCTGTTTGTTTGTTTGCTTGTGCATATATCACTGAACAACAAATTTTGGGTCATATCTTGTTGGGAATGAAAGTAAGTTTACTTTATAGATTTTGGGGTGCTAAACATGGAAATAGTGCTTAAAATGGCAGGTTGGCTTTTTGAAAAAAGTAGTTTTTTATATTTATACAAGGTATTTTTTTATTTATATGGCAGTAAGCCATAGCTACGGACATACTTGTATCAGAGATGGATTTTTTCGCCTTTCGCTTGTATTCGGCTTTGGAAGCATCCCTTTTCACCATCCAACAATAATCAGCTAACATGGTGGCACTCCATTTGCTTTTGTATCTTTGTTCCATCACTGCGATGTCTTGATGGAAGTGCTCACCATGTTCGTCACTGACGGCACCACAGTTTGGTGGGAATAAATCCAGGTGTGAGTTTGTGGCATGTTATACCTTCATGGGGCCCAAGATAAAATGAAATTTGGTAGCCCCATCTAAAGAAAAAACTAATAAAGAACATTTTTAATTTCATTTTATTGTGACAAAACAAACAAATTATATGACCAAAGAACTAAATATAAAATTTCATCAAAATTAGTAAAATTATTTTTGAAAAAAAGTAATTTTCGCATTAATCTTCAAGTAAAGTTCATTGACCTTCATTATCATCATCAGTAATTCAGTCTTGTGACTTGTCAGTTCCTCTGATGGGCTGTCTCTATCTTTGTCTCTCTTGTGTCGTTTGTTTTAGTTCCTCAAAATTTTGAAGTCCTGCAACATGCCGATAAAGGTCTTTTTTGCTCTACCCTAGGGTGTTTTTTTCCCCCTCCACTGCATCCAGAAGCAAACCACTATGTCGAATCGTGTGGCCCACCCATTTCTTATTCTATCAAAAATTTTCCTTTGTTCTTGGACATGTCTTAATACTTCTACATTTGACACTTTTTGAGTCCATTTAATTTTTTTCCATCCTGCACCAGCACCACATCTTGAAGGCCTCAAGTCTCTTTGTTAGAATCCATGTCTCTGCTGCATATAGTGCCACTGACCAGATACATCTTTATTATCTTCTTCCTAATTTCTTGTGACATTGACTGTTTTTGCAATTGAAATTCTGGATTGAATCTCAGTTTGACATGAAATGTCCTGTGCAAATAACTGCCCCAGATACCTAAAGTGCTCTACCTGTGCTGTTCTTACTCCATGGATCTCATTTCGGAAGGGAATTAACCTTTTACCAATCATCATTGCCTTAGTTTATCTTCATTCCATGCTTCAGCACCTTCTTATTTAGTCTTTTGGTCATTTTTTGCAGCATAGCAGGGCAACCTGCTAGTATGGCCTGATTGTCTGCAAACTTAATAGCCTGTACTTACTTTTCACCTATTTTAATCCCCTACTTCTTATTCCCAAGTGTCTCCTTTATTATCACTTTGGCAAAAGCATTGAACAAATAAGGTGAAAGTAAGCATCTCTGTCTTACTCTCTTTTTAACTTTAGCCTTTCTGTTAATTCTCCCTTCACTCATCACCGCATTTTGTTTTCTATATAAGTCATAGATCAGTCCAATAATCTTCTTGCATCCAATTTTCTCAAGCAATGGAAATGGTTCTCCCCAGATTACTGTATCAAATGCCTTCTCATAATCCACAAAACACGGAGGTTTCTTCTCGTGTTACACATTTTTTCATCCAACACTCTCAACGTTCCAATATCATCTCTAGTCTATCTGCCTCTGTGAAAACCACACTTGAGTCATTGAGAAATTGTTCAATATGACTCTCCATACAAACTTTGATAACTTACAGTAGAATCTTGAATGCATGGATAATAAGACTTATAGTTCTGTAGTCTTGGCATATGGGTATGGGGATTATGATTGATTTGCAGAAATCCTCCGGCCAATGCTCATCCCTGCATATCAGCTCAAATAAGGCTTTCTTCAGATTTTCTCCACTGTATTTTAAAAGCTCTGAAGGTATGTTGTCAATTCCTAGTGCTTTGTTATTGCTAAGGGACTTTAAGGCTGTGTTGAATTCATCCTTAGATATTTCTTCCTCCATGTTTTCTTGTGTTTCATTGACCTTGGCAAGTAGAAAGTTCAGTTTCTGATAAAAATCACTTAAAAATATTATAAAAAAACAGCAATGAGTTTTGAAACTGATTTTGGGGCCCTACGCAGATGTCTTTTTTTGCCTATAGGATAATGCGCCACTGGTGTGAGTGCAAGAAATGCAACTTCGATGACATGCTGCACCTCTGTTTTTCGTATGAAGTAATGTGACACAAGCTGCCTGTAGTTGCTGGCTTTAATAACATTTCCTAGAAAACCAGTTGAAATATTTCGAAAGGAGTTTACTAGAATTACTAGGGTTAGAATGCATTTACTGGGGCATGTGGACGACTGAATGTGAAACTATGTGACTTCCTGTTTGTGCACTCCAGACAATCGGCTAAAAGAAAAGGAAGAAGGTAGAGATTCACCTGCTTTCCCCCCACGTGGCATGTCCTCCAGAAATGAATTTCGGATTGTTTGATTTGATTTTAGTGGGGAAATGAGAAATTATCATGCTGTTTCTTTTTCTTCATTTTAGCTCCAACATATTGTGATGTCACGTGACATCTTCTAGAAAGATAGACTTGCCCAGAGAAGAGGCAAAATGGCATAAGGAATGTGGCTTCTTTCTTCCAATAAATGTTGCCCCCCCCCCCCCCCCCGATGCCAAAGGTAAGTCACATAGTTTCACCTTGTCTGTTCTCTCCAATCAGTGTATTTTTACCGCTGCCATTAGACCATCAACCTCCTTACATACAGCGAGTTCACCTTCTGTTTGATAGAATTTATCTCATAGTCTTTATATTTCAAGTATGAAATGTCATCTTCAAAAATGATCTAGAAAATTCCACTATTGTAGTCTCGAGGGCCAAAAGCTCTGTCTTATTCTTCGGCAGTTTGAGATCCCTAATGAGGTCAGTAAGCTCACTTTCTGTGATCTTATGTGGTTCAGAAAGATAAAGGGTTTGACAAAATGGTGGATCCCTTAACCTAGATGGCTGCTGTACTTCTGCGTGTATATCAAGTTGATGCTCATCAATTTCTTCATCTTCATCAGAGTGTACTGAAAAATGGTTGGGTGGTTCAGGAATAGGTAGTACTTCACCGTGAGGCACTGGACGAATTGGGTACGTCACTATCCTCTTTTTCTTCATTGTCATCCCTTTTCTAATAGTAGGCACCATACAGAAGCAACAGTCTGTGACCTGATTTGTTGGCTCCCTCAATATCATGGGCACTGCGAAAGGCATAAAACATCCTTTTCAATTCACCAACTCTTGAATTTTGATGAACTGGTAGCAGCATATATGTGTGTGGAGCCCAGTTCTTGTCCTGGTCTCCTACTTTACTCCAAAAGTACAAGAAGTAGGTGTTTTTTGTGGCTCGAGTTAATGGATTCTTTCTTGAAGCTAACTTGACATACGTAAAAGAAGTCATCCAGACCATTTACACAATTATGAGGCATATTAATCTTACACAACACAAATACTGCACAAAAAGTAGGATCTCACAGAGACAACCTTTAACTGAGAACCCGTATTCGAGGATTACTGCGACAGAGTTGAAGATGCATTTGAGTCAACAGCAACTTATCACGTGGTAAGAACATGGTGGTGCTGAAACTGCGGTGTTGCCTTGTGTTTTGCCAAGAGGCACAGTTGACAATGTAGAATAACTCACTAATATGAGATCCCAACTGTAATTCGAAAAAAAAAAAGAGCCAGTTGGCAAATTTTAATGTGATTTTCGTGTTCAGCAGCATGAAATTAGTCAAAATATTTTCGTTTTCGTAACATTTTACGTGTTGGCTAGTGTAGTCTTTCAGGTTAAATCTATTTTCTTTGACCTGTTTAACAGGATTAGTCAAATTTGTTAGGTATTCCAGTTTTTCCTCTTCTTCAGTTCTTTCATCAGTTTCTGGAATATCTCTGGGTTTTCCTAGGTTTTTTTTCCTTTCTTGGCTTTCTTTATACTGAGGGGCGGGGATGGCTGGTACAGGTCAACCACCACTAATCCGGTTCCACTGGTAATTCAGACAATTTCCATGAACGTAATTTCAAATTTCCCAGGTCGGTGCACTTACCTGCTGCTATTGTTTTGGTGGTGTTGGTTGCAGCATCAGCTGTTGGCGCAAATTCGTAAACACTGACAAGCCATTCCCACTTGTTTTTCTGCATTTTTTTATTATAACCTGCTCATATTTAGCCCCAGCCATGGTTCCAATGCATGAAGGAAGTGCCTCTTGTGGTGTAAAGCGCAAACACCGTACATTGTCCATAACAGATAAAGTTGAACTTCTGAAAAAACTAGAAAGCAGTGTGGCTGTGAGAAGTTTAACTCTGCTTAATTGTAAATTCCAGCAATTTCTCTCAGTTCCTCTTATTTTAGTAATTTTCTTTTAGCCATTCCTTTTTAGATTTTTTTTAATAACACACTTGTACAAACTTGAGGAAAAACACATCACAGTATGGATAATACAGCACGCTAACGAACTTGTTTTCATAAAATCTCTAACAATACTGACAAACTTATTGCGACGTTCGAGAGTTTATTTTATCACAATTAATTTTATTTCGAGAGTTTATTTTATCACAATTAATTTTATTTCGAGAGTTTATTTTATCACAATTAATTTTATTTCAGTGCCCGCCGCACATGCAATAAACTAATCACAAACGACCTTCATATGTATGCCGTAATAGCCTCACACGTATGTGGCCGACATGGCTTCTCAAGAAATAAAGTAACCTACTGGGCCACGTCGGCCACATATATGCAACATAAAAAAGCAACCTTTTTTTTTTTCTTCTGATATTTTAAGCGAAAAAACGACAACACTGATATTACAGTATTTATTTTAGAATTACTAAACAAATTATTTGCTAAATATTTTTTGGCCCCTGGGGAATTTTTTTCTTAAACTAGCTTGACAGTCAATGTGTTAAAGGTAGGATGAGGTGGTTAGCTGTTGGGTAAACTTTATGTGCTAAAATAACCACCGGTGATCCGGCAAACTCAGTAATCCGGCACCCCACAGGTCCCAACGCTACTGGATTAGTGATGGTCGACCTGTATAAGTTTTCAGCCATTTTTTCCATGTTATATTGTTTCGTCATTATATGTGAGGGGGTTTAGATAAGTTTTCGGCTTCAGAAAGGAAACATGGCGCCAGTGGCAAATGAATGTCATTTTATTCAACATAGTTCCCCTTCCAGGTTGATACACTTGGTGCAACATTCCTGCAGAAATTCTATTGCATGGTAATAAAAGTCTTTGTCTTTGTCTGCAAACCACTCTGGTGGTTTGCAGACAAAGCTCCTGCCCACCGTAGCCAGGTGGGCAGGAGCAGCAGTGCGTAGCACATGATTCTTGGTGGTCACAGGCTTGGGGTTCAAGCCTGTGACCACCAAATACGGAGGATGCAGAAAGGTCGGGGAATGACCACCGCATATCCCCGGAGCAATATGGCCTTAGTTACTAATGCTCCTAAAAACCAAACAATAACAACAGACCACCTCTCTACTGCTGATATGATGTCTCTTGTGTCCCTAAATGTAGTACCTTTGAGGTGCATTTTGAGGTTGGGAACAGATAATAGTTTGAGGAATAAGGGGGGATGTTTAGTGATTTCATACTGCAAGTTATGAATCTTCTCCATTGCAATTCTGGCCTTGTCTTGGAGCATTGTCTTGGAGGAAAAGGATGCGTTTTGACAATTTTCCCTGCCTTGTTTCCTTCAAAGTGGCATGCAATTTGTCCAACATGACCATATAACGTTCAGCATTCAAGGTGGTGCCTTTTCCCAGGTATTTGCTGAATATTATCCCCTCACAATCCCAAAATATCACACCCATTACTTTCCCTGCATATTTCTGTCTGCGAAATTTTTTGGGTCGTGGTGATTCATCATGGCAACACTGCATGGATTGATTTTGGCCTCAGGATCATACACGTACAATGATGTTTCATCAACTGTCACTATTTGTTGAATAACATTTTCTTGCACTATTTGAAAAATGGTCCAAAAGTGCCTTCGCATAGCTGTTTGACACTCTAACGAGTGCAGTGATGTATAATTTATTGAGTTTGGACAATTTGAGCCAGTGTTTTTGATGATTTTTGTTTGGGAGGGTGGAGGTCAAAAATCATACGTGTCTTTTGCTATGAACAAAGAATCATTTCGAAATAAATCTAGTTTAAGGCTGTTTCCAAATTCCCCACACAAAATAACATTTATGAGTACTTTTTATAGTTAGTACAATCAATATCTTTCAATCTCTGAGCAGTTAAACAATCTAAATGTGCAAGAGTATTCTCATTACAGCGACCACCGCAGGACGACATCGCTGGATTTTGGATTTATATCACTGCATTCTTCTTTAAGATTCCAGAAATCCATTGTGAGCAGTGATATAAATCCAAAATCCAGCGATGTTGTCCTGTGGTGTCCGTCCACTGTCTCAATCAAGCAGAGATTTGAATTCTTTAAAACAGTGAGAATTCCACCATCGTTCATTTTACTAATCCCTCTCAGAGCCTTATAAACCTCAATCAGATTTCCTCTGAAGTGCCTTTTTGCCAAGCTCTGTAGCCCACATAATTGGATTCTTTCCTCCTGTTGTCGTTCTTCTGCTGATCTCACCATTCAAGTTACCTCCTTTGGACTCTTTCAAGACGCTCTAACTTTTTTTCAGACAAGGTCTCCATATTTGAACACAGTATTCCAAATGTGGTTTTACATTTGCCTTATACAGTGGGATTATGACATCCCTATCTCTGCAGAGCTGCACACACAGTTGAGCTAGCCTTGGATCATATACAAACCCCCTACCATAAAAAAAAAATGTATGCCGTATGCTGCCATTGCAGGCTTTATCATCGATGAGGTTCAATTCTTTCACAATCTGAATTTGATGTTTGTTTCTGCTGGATCCCTGGCCACATTGGGATCTTAGGAAATGATTTGGAAGTCAAATCAGTGACCCTTTTTAACTCTTGCCTGTTAGTCTCTTATACAGACTACAGGCAATTAGTACATAAGAAACTGGTGTCCCAATGGCAACACTCATGGCGGCAGGCAGTATATGAGATTAAGCCTGTAATTGAACATTGGTAGTTTAGTCTTAGGGAACCGTAAAGAGGAAGTTGTTCTATCTCGGCTCCGCATAGGACATTGTCACTTAACACATTGCTATTTCTGAGGGCAGATATTCATCATATGTGTAGAAATTGTGACACAGTTTTAACAGTGTGTCATATTTTAATTGAATGTGCTTATTTTAGTTATGATCGTCATTTGTCTTTTACTATCTGTCTGAGCTACTCAGACAGATTTTATCAGACAATGACAACGTGTCAGATATATTTAAGTTTTTACAACTTATTAATTTATATAATTTTATCCAGAATGTTTTGTTTTATGCTTTATAACTGTTTTATATCATGTACTCTTTTACAATAATTTATTAAATAATTATAATGTACTTTTATATTTTTTTACCTCTTTGACTTGGTGAATTATAGCCTCAGATGCTGAAACACCATAAAACTCTGAAACAATCAATCAGTCAACCTCCCTGTCTTTACAGGATCATCATCATCAGCCATTTTCAATCCACTGCAGGATGAAGACCTCTCCAGCAACTTTCCAGTTTCTTCTGTTTTGAGCACTGGCCATCCATTTACTACCCACAAACTCATGAATTTCATCTATCCATCTTCGCCTTTGTCTTCCAGGTTTTCTTCTAGCTCCTCTTGGGTACCATTCTGTTATTTTCTTAGTACATCTGTCATCATGTCTTCGAGCTGTGTCCTGCCCAAGACCATTTTAGTTCTTTAGTTTTGATAAGAATGTCCTTTACTTGAGTTTGCTGCCTAATCCATGTGTTTCTCTTCTTATCTAACAGTCTGATTCCTAATATAATTCATTTCATTCTTCACTGTGTAGTTCTCAGCTTCTCTTCCATTCTTTTGGTGAGTGCCCAAGTTTCACTTCCATAAGTCATGGTGGGGAGTATACATTGGTTCATTATTTTACGTTTCAGACAAACTGGGATATTACTCTTCAGCATGTGACTATATTTCCTGAATGGTATCCATCCAAAATTTATTCTTCTCTTGACTTTCAGCTATTTATCATTATTACAGCTAATAACTTGTCCCAGATAAGTACAGTGGATTCCGTTTATTAGGGCCACCGGTTAATCGGGGCAGCCGTTTATTTGGGAAAAATCTTAAAAAACAAAAACCAATCGAGAAAATAGCCAGGGTTTACTTCGCTTAATTGGGACAAAATGCCGTTTAATTGGGGCAGGAGACCTCAGCACTGGAGATTACCCTACGATTGTCTCTGACCGTACCACGTAGTTCGGTCGGATTTCTGGAGGTCACAACCATAAAACAATAAAAACAATTAGCAGTCACCTGTTTATTGGGCTTTTCTGTTAATGAAATCTATCATAAAAGGACAGTAAACTCGATCTTATTGAATTTGCGGTAATACCGACAGCTGAAATTCTGTGGGTTGTTATGGTAAAATGTGTTTACACTTCCATGGAATCTTCAATCATATAAAAAAAATAATTTTCAGAATCTTCTCTTCATTCCTATTTTTAAAGCTTCATAACTTGTTACTCCATTCTCACTTGCACATGTTGTGTTACTTGCAATTTGTGTGTATCATGTTCTTTGTTATTGATTGCTTATTTTTTTACTGTTTTAAATTTCAGCCTCCACCAACAAAAGTCAGTGAACAGAAATGTCAACTAGTTTAGTTAGTATGTACATATTACAGTACATATTAATTATTCCGATCATCACGTATATTCTTCCGATTTTCACGTATCATTTAATTTTTTAATTGGTAAGGCAATAAAGGGTAAATTTGTACTTAATATATCTTTACTTTTATAGCCTGTGGATAATATTCCTCCTATTTCCGCTAATTAGAATCGCTGTTTATTAGAATTAAAATTAAATTCACAAACATGATCATAATGATCGGCGCTTACTGCACATCGTATAGTGAACGGTACTTTACTATTTTGAGTTCGTCGTAACGTGATTTGATTGTACAGTGAACTAATTGTAAAGGTGGGGTTAAATTGTATTTTTAACTACTTATGTGAAACTTCGGATAATTGGGGCAGCCGCTTAATCGGGCCAAAATGCACTAGTCCCGATGTGTCCCAAATAACCGGAATCGACTGTATATGACTTCACCTTTTCAATTACTGCTCCTTCAATCATTATATCCCTTTCTGTGGCATACTTGTTCATCATTACTTTTGTCCAAAATCCTTACTAACTGTACATAACTGATTAAGATTTTCCTCTAATTCTTTGGGACGTGGCTTATGACCACAACGTCAACTGCAAATCGTAAATGGTTTAGGTACTCTCCGTTCACATCGACTCCTTTCTGTGACCAGTCTAATCTTCTGAAAGCTTCAAGGGCAGCAGTAAACAGCTTCGGAGATATTGTGTCTCCTTTCCTTCTTTCTCGATTTTAAATTTTCTACTGTCTTTGTCTAGTCTAATAAAGGAGGTAGCACTCTCATATATTTTCTTCAAAATCATAATATGTGGGGTATCTATGCCTTGTCTTTCCAGTGCCCGAAACATTGCCTTATGCTGTATGGAGTCAAATGCCTTTTCATAATCCACAAATATCTTTACACGATAACATTTGATAAATCACTGATAGGACACCATGGGCTTTCCTGGCTGCATGTTTACACTGTTCAGAAACCTTTATCTGCCCATATTGTAACTTCCAGATCCGTTTCCTCCACTGTTTTTAATTCAGTCCCACCAAGTGTATAATTTATTTGTGGGTTGCTATACCCCAAGTGTAAGGAAATGATTTGGCATTTAGCAGCATTAAAATATAGCTGCCACTTTTCTGACCATCTTTGAAGTCTGTCGAAATCAGTGTTTCCCAACCTTTTTTAATTATCATCCCCTAAAGGTTTTTAGACATTTTTTCCCTAATTGCTCCCCCCCCCCCCATGAAATTTTAAACAAGAAAATACTTCATGCTTACTCTTTTTATTCAATGGGATCCCTGAGCCTGATGCTTCTTAGCTAAAAGTTCAATGTTTGGTATGATGTTAGTAATTTTAATTCTAATGTCTGCTCTTGAACATATATAATTTCTGTTCTTTTCCTTTGTTAATATTTTATTTACTGAACTAAAACCACTTTCAACCATATAAGACATAGGAAAACAAAGAAGTATTCTGGCCATTTCAAACCTCATTGTTGGATAAAGAAGTTTAGTTCTTTTTGATCCCTACAACTCAACCATTCCACCTTTTTAGAATTTATATTTGCATTCTTCGTTACATTTCAATTCAATGAGTTCTTGAATTTCTTCACTAGCAGACCCAGCATCATATCCAATTGGATCTAACATCCATGGCTTCACTTCAAAAGAAAATAAATCTGAAAATCTATTTTTCATTTCACTTTTTAAAGAACGGAAATGAATTGAATAATTGTTAAGATCATTCTCAGTGAGTGGGTCATTGATTTCGGTTAACTCCTGCATACCACGAAATTAAATTAAATTGCTTTTAAATATTTCCAGTTTTTCAGTGAAGGCTTTTAATACGCGTTTGCAGTCTATCACCGTAATTAATTTCTTTTGAAGTTGAAGTGATACTTCATTAAGTTTTTGAAAAATCCAAGCCATATAGTATATGTTGTTTTTGTGTTTGGTGATCTCCTTTGCTAAATCAGTGTCTCCTTTGCTTTCTTTAAAACTAATTATCGTATCATAAAGGTTTACAGATCTTGTTAGACAGTTTTCTTTAGAAAGCCATCTGACTTTTATATGTAAAAGAAGCCTCACATACTGTTCTTCATTATCAACACAAAATTTTGTGAAAAGGCGATCATATTTGCTAAGTCACTTCATTTTATTGATGGTTTTAATAAATTAAGATTGATAAAGAACTGGGCTATTTTTTGCAACCAGCTGCCAGTGCAAAATGCAGTGTATTTCAAGAACTTCAGGACATATTTCCTTTAGGTGGACTATAAAACCTTTGTCTTCCAACCATGGAGGTAGCACCATCAGTGGCACAGGATACTAAATTTTCCAGTGGTACTTGTTTTTCATCAAACCATGTTTTTAGAGCAGCAAAAATGGATGCTCCAGTACAGTCAGTTTCTATAGATTTACAAATATCTCTTCTTGAAATTTACAATCATCATCGAAATAACAAACATATTTTGAAGAACCTTATTGTCAGTAATTACAGATTCATCAATCTGAATACAAACTTTTCCCATTTTTAGTTTGTCAATTAGCTACTCTTCAATGTTAACTGACATCTCATCTGTTCGTCTTCGAATTGAATCATTGCTCAGTGGCAGTGCTTTTAAAATAATGGAAGGATTTTGTTGCATCACCGTTGAAATTACATTTCTAATGGAAGTCGTATAACAGTCTTAGCAACTGATTGAGCATTACCAGTTTTTTTGCAATGATTTCTGCAATTTTATAAGGCTCAGTCATTCCATAGTCATTTGTTTGTGTGTTGTTCTTAAATAAGGAAGTAACAGTGTTACATTGCTCAAAATTTAGTTTTAAATTTTTAAAATATTCGATATGTTTACCAACTTTATCAGGATGTTTCCTTTTTAAGTAATCTAAAAGTCTTGATGGTTTCATAGCCTCATTTGAAAAATAGCTATATGACTCTGGAAAGAACCGATGGGGTGATCCTCCAATGTATTACAGCCTAAACAAATGTGCAACTTGTGAAATGTCTGGAGGTTTCTGGAACAGGACATGATCTAGCCAAGTAGGATGTCTCTCTGTGTGTGTTAGGTGGTGCAGAGAGTGTCAAGAAATTAGGTGCCAACTCAGTGTTCTGATGGGCACTTCTGAGATTTTGAAGAATCGAGTAGATGCCCTTGAAGGTATTAAAATGGAGGACACATCAAGCTCTCAGCTGTCCAGCTCAACGCCATAGTTCACTCTTGTGCATCTGGCAACACAACAGCAGTCTCCAAGACAGAATGTGCTGATCCCACAGGAATTAGTTATTGTCGATGACTCTATTGTCAGGGAGAAGGGTAATATATTGTGTAAAAAGGATAGGTGGAATAGGACCAGGATATGTCTGCCAGGAGCAAAAGATGTTGTAGAGCAGATATCTTATTTTAAGGGCAAAAAAGGGTGATATTGTTGTAAATGTTAGCACTAACGACATTGAGTAGGAATTTTCGCAGATTTACTTAACAAGTACATATCAATGTTGAAAAAAAGTCATCAGTTAGGGATAATTTGAAAGTGTCTGTAATTCTGCCCAGACACGATAGGAAAGGAGTATGTGATGAGAGCCTTGTCAATAAATTCAGCCCTGTAGAGATTGTGGGGTAGAATTTTTCTCAGTGTGGGCTGTGTGCTTGTTAACATGAGAAACTGCTTCTACAGGGAAATTGAATACACTTAAATAGAAGGGGGTGCAGGAGTGTTTGCAAGAGTTGCTGCAGGCAGAGGTGAAAGTGATTCTTTCACTGCTTCTATTAGAACGAGCAGCAGCCTGGAGGGCAGGATGCTGGGGTTTCAGGGATTGTTCGGAGTCGTCATGAAACAAATAAATACATGAGCTGGTAACTAAGAATAGGTGCATGCACACCAGTTCTAGAAGTATAGTAAATAAATTTGATGAATTTGAAGTGGTGGTCAAGGCAGATATTGTTGGGATATCAGAGACTTGGTGTCACACTGGTATAAGGGTGCCTCCGTAGTCAGGTGGGAAGGAACAGCAGTGCATAGCACACACTTCTTGATTAGACCGGAGTTCGAGCCTGTCACCACCAAATACAGAGGATGCGGAAAGCTCAGGGAATGACCACCGCATTTCCCCGAGCAATATGGCCTTAGTTGCTAATGCTCCTAAAAACCAAATAACAAACTAACAAATAAAAACACTGGTATAAGGAATGCAGAATTGGAATTTGGGGAGTACAGTGTGTACAGAAAGGATTGATAGGATAGGGAGCAGGGGTAATCATGTTAAGAAAAACAAAATCTAAGGAAGTGCATACAGTTGACATAGATGAAGATTGCAGTGTTGATTCAGTGTGGCGTAACATAAGCACTGGAAAAGCAAAAACAAGAATAGGAGTGTGTTCTAGGCCTAATGACCCTAATTGGTACAATGAACAGTTGTACTGAGAAATAGAATGGGCCAGTAAATCAGATTGTATTATAATGGGAGATTTTAACTTCCCAGATATTGACTGGAATTTGTGGTTGGTCATTCGCACACTAGCAAGAATTTTGTGGATTTATTGGATGATTGTTTTCTGCAGCAGCATGTTTGAGAGGCAACCGGAGAGAGTAATACTCTTGATCTGGTTATCAGCAGTGATTATTCGTACATTAAGAATTTGCAGATAAAGGAACCACTAGGTGGCAGTGATCATGGTGTACTGATGTGGGATTTGGTTAAAGATATAATTACCATCAGGGGTAAAGGGAATGGTTTTTGCTTTCATAAAGGTGACTGCAGTGGTCTCAGACAGTTTTCAAATTCTGTTACAGTGAGACTAACTGATAATGTCACCAAAAGCAAAGTCTAAATGGGAAGCATTCCAGGGATTAATCGTGGAAGCTACAAGGTAATCATATCGATTAAGAAATATTCTTCAAGGTTTAGGCCTAAATGAATGTCAGATGAACTAATGAGATGCATAGCAGAGAATAAAAATGCATGGGATGCATATAAATTGTCAGGCGTCAGAAGCCTATGGCAGATATAAGATAGTCTGTAATCAAGTCACAAAGGAGATTAGACAAGTGAAGGCAGATTACGAGAAATCTTTGGCAAAGGATGCTAAGAAAAACAGGAAGGACTTCTTTACTTATATAAACTCTAGAGGGAAGGGGATGAATCAGATTGGTCCACTTGATATCAGTGGTTTGACTGTAGATGATCAATCTCACATAGCTGCCAAACTAAATGAGTATTTTGCATCTACATTCACACACGAATTATTCAGAGAGGGGAAGACCAGATGTTTATCAAGCTCTGATTTTGTGATAACTGAGAGCAATGTGGAGGAAAAATCGTTGAAGTTGAACAGAGGAAAGGCACCTGATGAGATCTATCCAGTTATATGAAAGGAGGTGGCAAAGCAAGTAAGCAAATCCTTAGCCATAATTATGAGAGCATCCTTGGACTTGGGAGAAGTCCCTATGGACTGGAGACGTGCAAATGTATCCCCAATTCACAAAGGAGAATCAAAGGGTGACACGAGTAATTACAGGCCTGTTAGTTTAACTTGTGTTCCGGGGAAAATAATGCTAATGGAGTCACTGGTTAAAGAAGCATTGCAGGATCATCTAGACAAGACTGTAGTAATAATTCAGACACAACATTGGTTTGTTAAGGGAAAGTCTTGTCTGCAAAATTTGATTGGATATTATGATGTGGTTACAAAGGAATTGGATGCAAAAAATAATTTTGATATCATATACCTGGATTTCAGGAAAGCTTTTGATACTGTTTCCCAAAGAAGACTACTGTACAAAGTGGAGCAATATGGTATTAAGGCAAGTTTTTTTATGAAAATCCCAAACACAGAGGTATTAGAACCTATAGATAATTTATACTCAGTGTCGTGCTTGGGATGGAGGTTGAAGACAAAAGAAGATATCTGTTGACATTAGACTTGAACTTCTGTAAACTGTAATTTTCAGGAAATATGTATGAAGGAAGGACTAAGTTCAATAGCAAAGCTTAATTAGATGGTACTCACCTTATATAATATGTAGTTGTTACTTGAAATAGGATGGATAGATAATTTTGGGGTTTGAAAAGTTTAAATAATTTAGAGTTTAAATGAGTTGATTAGTAAGGATACAGGATTAAAATTAAAAATGGAATTAAAATATGCTCAAGGAAGTAGAAGTGCACATCTCCATCCTTGGTTGTCATTGAAGAATTAATTAGTTAAAAACTCTGAAATATATGAAACCCGGTGAAGCCAAAAGTCATAACGACCGACTTTCATTTTTTAGAATGCCTTCAGTTGGTAATACTAAGTGAGGAGGGAATGCGTGTTATTTAAAAGAATTTCTATATTCCCGTGATGCTCTTTGTGACATGTGGGAATCTAAGGTGCGTGAGATTCCAGACTGGGGAAAGATTGGAGGGTAGTTTCGCATTTGATGTTTAATTTAGAATGACGGCGGAACCATTCTATAACAACGGCTTCGTATTGAAAAATTTTATAACTAGTTTTTAATTTTATAATGGCGATGGCTGAATCAATAGAGGGGTGTGGTTGTGGGATTGTACATGTAGTGTAAGCTTGGTACTGGATTGCCCTGTTCTGAAACTGTTGTAATAGTAGCAAGCCCGTGTATTAAAGGTTTTTGTGGTACCGTACTTGGTAATGGTGCGATGCAAAGTGTAGGTATTTTCCTCTGTGTGTGTTTTTCCTAAAAATCTTGGTTCCCAGTTTGGTGCCTGTTTTGTATATTGTGAGGTTAAGGAAATTGATTTGTTTGTTAACTTCAGTTTCAAGTGTGTATTTTAGTCTATCATATATTGAGTTGAATTAAATAAAAAGATTGTCAATTGTAGTTCTATTTCCTATTATAAGTATGTCATCTGCATAACGTATATATAGTTTAATCTCCGAAGGGTAAGGCTGCAGTATTTGGTTTTCTATGGTTGCTAAATAAATCTCAGATAAGGGGGCAGAAATTCCTAGACCCATGGGTAGGCCAAATGTTTGTTGAAATATTTGGTTATGGAACCTGAAGTGTCTATCATCCAGTAAAAACAAAGTAAGTTCTAAGATATTGTTGATGGAGAGAGAGGTGTGGTTGATTAAAGTATTGTCTGTCATTAGGTATTCTTGTAAGGCTTGTAGTGCAAATGGTAAGTGTACGTTGCTATATAAAGAGACCATGTCAAAAGATGCTATGATGTCTTCACTGGAAATTATGGTAGTACTTATTTTTTCAAATGCTTGATTAGTGTTACTAACTTTGAATTTTGAGAATCTTGTGAGGGGGGGGGGGGGATATAATTTTTACTAAAAAGGTGGATAGGTTGGCGAAGGCAGATTTGCTAAAGGAAATTATTAGTCTTAGGGGGTGGCCGGGTTTGTGTAATTTGGTGATGCCAAACATATGTGGAAGAATGTTGTTATGTATACCGATTTGCTGTAATGTGTGTAAATTGATTTCTTTTTTTGATCTAAGTCTCCTTAGAATAACATTGAGTTTATTTTTAAGTTTGGAAATATTGTATGTATTATCAGTTTTGTAGGTGTCTTGATCGGAAAGGATCTCTTCCATTTTGTTGATGTAGGTGCTTTTTATCTAGAATTACAATTGTATCACCTTTGTCAGCTTTTTGTATAATAATGTCTGGAATATTCCGTAGTTTTTGTATATCTAATAGCTGTTGTTTTTTCATGTTGAGTTGGGGGGTGAGTTTTGAATTAATAATGGCGTTGGTTTGGTGTATAATCCGCCATTTATTGGGATGGTTTTCGAGTTTTGCTTGTAGCTCTATGATGCATTCTTTTATGGGGTAATGGTGGTTTAACTTCGCCATAAGGCACCACCATTACCCCATAAAAGAATGCATCATAGAGCTACAAAAAAACTCGAAAATGTTACATGGTTGGCAGTAATGTGCTGTAATGTAATGTGCTGCTTATACTGCCATTTATAGTACAAATTATTATTTTTATACTTCTTCATTCAATATGTTCCAAAAAAAAAAAAAAAAGTTTAGAGAAATGTGCACTATATATGTATAGTGTTCACATTTTCTTATAACAGAGAGATAAGTTCTTCCAGAAAAAGAATAAATTATCAGTACTTTCCCATCTTCAGAATTATTTTTAGCAATACATATTAGGTTATGATTGATACATAACATACTAAAACTCAAAGGTCATTAAATAAAAATTTATTGAAATAAAATGTACATGAGCTATATTGTTTGGTTTTTGATGGCTACTTTTTTCTTTGGATCCTTGTCACCAAAACTACTTTCAATTTCAGTTAAATATTTTAATGCTTTCAGTGTTCTTTTATGCACAAAATATATAACCAATCAAAATATGAAACATGCACTCATGAACAACCATAAACTCAATTGATGCTAGTGAGAAAGAGTGTAAGTGTGGTGGCATGTGGGTTTTGTGCATATCTTTGAATTTCTGTGCATATAATGGGAAATATATAGAATAAATATGCATGTAAGTGTCATTGCATGCATATTTCAAGGGTCAGGGGTAATAAAGATATGTGTTTATTTGATGATATGGGCCAAAGTAATGTCTGCATACATCTCAAGAGTTCTTGTTTATAGCAGCAGTAGCTGATATTGGCAAGATGTTCTGAGGTACACAGCACCTCAGAACATCTTTCTCCTTTATATTTGAGGTGGCTATGCAGGTGTGAACCATCATTAGCAGGGGTTAAGGTGTGATGTCCAAATCACAGAGGAATGCTGCTCTATGTCAACAGGTAATACTGGATGGTAGATTACTCACATTGTCCAGTGCAGCACCAACATTTGCTTTATTGGAAGCTTGAAGTGGTGAACCACGTTTAAGTCACCAGAGCAAAGCTCTGTCATACATTATCAGTGATATCTTTTGTGATTATGATGTGCATCATTGTGACATTCACTATTCCTTACGTTTTGAGATTATAGCTGTAAAACACTTTTTGCAGGCTGGCCATTATAGACCCTCAGACCGGACTAGTTGGTAACTCTCTGTGGGGCATCTAAATCAGCTAGTGTGTACATCCGTAGCCTAGTGGTCAGGCGCGCGGGTGCATAAGTACACGTGCCTTGAGTGACCGGGGTTCAAGCCCATGACCGCTGAATACGGTGCTGTTTCTTGTATTCTGTCTATCTTGTTAACTCCTCTGACTGTTTGGTCGTCCCGGAGTATAAACAGAAAATTTATTTATTTATTTAAATGTGCATCAGCTATAGTGTATAATATCAGCTAGTCTATTTTTTTTTTTTTTTTTTATTTTATGAAAACCCCAAATACGAGAGGTATTAGAACATATAGTACTTAGTACCGTGTTTGGGGTTGGAGGTTGAGAAGACGAAAGACAATATTTGTTGACATTAGACTTGAACTTCTGTAGACTGTAATTTTCAAGAAATACGTATGAAGGAAGGTTGTTCCAGAAAACAGCAGTTGAATATAAACGAGGAAGATGAAAAGTTGGTTCTGTGAGTTTGAAGTTGGACAGTAAATGGATGTTGGCTGGTTGCGGCATGTGTTCGGATTGTTTTGAAAGAGAGAGCGGGAATTATAGAAGCCAATTCAGAAGAACAGTACTTCTATAAGACAGAGAGTGGAGAGACTCTGTTAGAGAGGAGCCATTAATTAACCTAACTGCCACTCTTCTGAGTGGAATCTAGAAGCCTGAGAGAGAGATGTGGGAACAATATTCCATGGTAGGGCAGATTTGCATAAACAGAGTTAATAGCTGTTTGGAAGAAAAGTAACACAGAGAGCGAAAAAGAAAACCAAGTTTTTTAGATGCAGAGGAAGCAATATTTATAATGTGTTTGTGCCAAGATAGAGATTAGAAGCCAGGGTAATCCCCAAAAGAGATATGTCATTTTGCCTAGAAATTGGAGTGTCACCAAAGGTGAGCAGAGGAGTCCTTTTTGCGAGATAAAAGACAAGACTGAGATTTGAAGGATTTAAAATAAACTAATTTGTCTTTGCCCCACTGGAGAATTTCCTGGAGATTGGCATTTAAGGAATTGGTGGCGGATATTCGAGAAGTTGAAGCTGATTGAGCAGGGCAAGGCTTTTCAAAATGGAAAGTGGAATGCAATGTGCTATCATCGGCAAAACTATGGATAGGATTTCCAGTCAATAGAAGGTCAGGAAAAGAGTGGGGGGAAAGAACTGAACCTTGGGGGACACCAGCATTAGTGGAGAAGTTAGAAGACAGAGCCATCTACCATCACCCTCAGTGAGCGATCAGAGAGAAAACTGGATAACCAATTACAAAAAACAGTTGGTAAACCATAAGATGGAAGCTTGTTTAGAAGACCTTTATGCCAAACACGATCGAAAGCCTTTGAGATATCAAGAGCAACTGCTTGTTTCACCAAACTTTTCCATTGAATTTGTCCGTAAATGGATAACATAAGCCAGAATATGACCAGTGGATTGACACTGATGGAATCCATACTGGCGATCATTGATGAGACCTTAAGGTTTCTAGGTAGTTTAAGAGTTGGCGGTTAATTGATTTCTCCATTACTTTAGAACGAGTAGAAGTAATTGCAATGGGACGATAATTGGATGGAACTATGAGCAAATTTCCAAGCAGAAGGAAAAACACCTTTGGAATAAGAAAGTGAAAAAAGTGGCAAACAAAAGGAGTAAGTTCAGGAGCACAGGTTTTGGGAACAAGTGGAGAAATACCATCAGGACCTGGAGCTTTCTTAGCATCAAGATTCATCAAAATCCTTCTAATATCCTTTTGACGGAAGACCACAGGAGGCATTGAATGTAGCGTGTTGGGAATGGTGGGAGCTGTTTTACCAAGATCATTAATATATGAGCTGGAAGAAAAATGGGATGCTAGCAGGTCAGCTTTATCCTTGGCTGAAGTGGCAACAGAACCATCTGGTTTGGACAGAGGTGGGGATCAAAGATGGGCAAAAGTTGTGGCCAATAGCTTTGGGAACAGACCAGAATGCTCGGCTACCATTAGGGCAAGAAGCAAGTTTTCTACTCTTAGCCTGTTCAAAATCTAGTTTGGACTGATTAATGACTGCTTTACAATTGTTGCGAGCTTTGGTGTAGGCAGAAAATGAAACTGAAGAATTGGAAACAAGCCAGTTACGATATGCAACATTCTTCTCTTGAATAGCCTTAGCACATTTATTGGAAAACCAAGGTTTAGATAAAGGACAAGATTTTAAAGTGGAGTGCAGGATAAAGGATTCCATTCCTGCAAGAATAATTTCACTGACACGATCAGAGCAAACATTGGCATCAAAAGTTTTGAAACAGTAGTCCGACCAAGGAAAAGAAGAAAAGAAATCTCGCAGGCCCTCCCATTTTGCATTCTTGTAATGCCAAACAAGCAAAGTTGGAAATAGCCATGAGATAAAGGCTCCATTGGAGAAGAGACAATCACCAAGTTGTGATCTGAGGTACCTAAAGGACCATTCACTTTGACAGTGTACTTAGGAGGGTTGTTTGTGAGAAAAAGATCAAATGTGTTGGCTGTATGGTTTGGATTGTCCATTATTCTTGTAGGTAAATGTACAATCTGTGGAAGATCATTAGAAATTGCAAAAGCCTCAGCATCTCGACCAGCTGGGTCGGTGTGACTAGAAAAAAGAAGCCAGCTGGAGTTGTGAACATTAAAATCACCAAGGAAAATTACCTCACTGTTAGGAAAGTTGGACTGGAGAAAGTCAAGTTGCAAAGAGAGGAAGTCAAATAGCTCCAAGTGATTAATGGAGCTGGGAGAGCAGTAGAGACAGCAGATGAATTTGACACAATGAGGTAGAGATATTTTAAGCCAGAGAAGATCGAAGAGAGGAGATTCCAAATTACTAATATCAGAACTGACATATGCACAAGTACCACCTTTGAGGATAAAGGAATCGTACAGCAAATAATTTGGGTAACTGAGATGAGCAGTATTTGAATCAACCGAGATTCTGTCAGAAAAATTACGTGGGGTTTGGCAGACTACAAGTGGAAATGGACATCGTTGAGATTAGATTTGTGACCACGTATATTTGTGAAATGAACTAGAAGTGTTTGGGAGGTTTAGATCTTTTCGCAAATAAGCTTACTCTGTTAGTTTGACAATTCATTGTGTATTCAATAGTAAGTAAAGTGGTGAGAACATGCTGTATGAAGTAATGAAATTTTTGGATATGGCGTACACATGGCAAGAATATACCCAGATCCTTGATATAACGTGGCCTCGACAATGCTCCTCGCGTAAACACTACGCTGACTCCCTCCAGTCACTATCTGGCAGAGTAGAGGTAGCAAGATTATACACTAGCTGATCCGGAAGCCTCCTAAAGAGTTAACAACAGGTTCGGCCCGGTTTACTAACTAGCGTCTGGCCTGCAAACACTGTTTTAGAGCTGTACCCTCAAAGTGTACGGAAGATTGGATCTCGCTACTAAGTTCATCATAACCTCAAAAGTCATCAGTCATGCTGCATGATGGAAGAGATGAGGAAGAGTTGACCGGAACTTAGCTCAGCAGACTAAACATGGGTTCCACCACTTCAAGCCTCCAATAAGCAAAGTGGTGGTATTGCGCCGGTTGATGAGTCATCTACCACCTAGTATTGCCCGGTAACACAGAAGTGTGGCATTCCTCCATATGGTGTGGGCACCACACTTCGACCCCTGCTTACGTTGGTTCATACCTGTGTAGTCACCGACAGTGTGCTTGTGCATGGAGGTTATATCCAGGATTACTAAAAGTCCCACCATCGTGAAGGTGCAAGCAGAGGATCTGGCTGTCACAGACCTTCCAGACTTTGCTGAAATTCGGTCTACTTGAATGTCACCCGAATATCAGTTCCATCAGTGTTTTAGACTCCCAGGTAGCCAGTACAGCTTGTCTGGCCTATCCGAGAGAATGCCTGTGACATCCTCAAGGACCAATATAATATCTAATATATAATATCTACTCGTGCATCAGCTAGTGTGTAATATCTACTCGTGCATCAGCTAGTGTGTAATATGTACCCCTACTTTACCAACTAGAGACTGGAGAGAATCTAAGTAGGGTGTATGCAGGAGGTGCATTCTGAGTCCATGTTATGCCAAGGTGTTCAGTATATTCTTGCTCTGTATGTATACCACATCCAGGAGGATCATTAATTCATAAGTGTTCCTCTTCTACACTAGTTTATCTACAGAATGCATCACAAATAGCCAAATTAGTAGAACAAACTTGTCTACAAATATATGTGGTCTCAGTTCCAATCTCTGCAATATCCATTTCCACCTACAGTCTGCCAAGACTGTAGGTGGAAATGGATTTATGTTTTCTGATAGAATCCCAATTATCCAAACCTTCCATCCGATCAGTGATCACAATATGGATTCTTCGTTGTTGATCCACTGGTGATAATGGATTACGTTAATTCATTTTTGGCCAAATTCAATGGAAAAGTTTACTGAAACTCAAGCAGTTACTATTAAAATTTCTAAGAGTTTCTGATCATATTTGGAATATAAGGTCTTCAAAAAATGGTTGCATTTTGCAGTTTACCTTATTTATTGTAATTGGTTAGCCAGTGTTTTCTGTGACCACTCCTGGAGAATGCTGGTAGGTAGTTCTGTCTCTGACTTTTCCTGTTATATATTAATGACTTTTTTCCACTGACTGGAAATCCCATCCATAGTTTTGTTGATGATAGCACATTACGTTCCAGTTTGAGAAACCATGTTGTGTGCAAATACTTCAACTTCTAAAATATCCATTGCCAGTTCTTTAAATACCAACTTCCAATAATTCTCCAGTGGAGTGAAGGAAACTTAAACTTCAGTTCTTATAAAACTTAGTCTGGTCTTACTTCTCACAAAAAAAGGTCCACTGCTCCTTTGTGTATCTTTGATGACCCTCAGATTTCTAGACCAGATCATATACTGTATCTCTGTAAGGAATTATTCTGACTTGTAATGTTTCTCTTGGCATAAGCACATCACAAATATTGCTTCCTCTGTATTAAAAAAAAGCAAAACAAAAAAAACTGGTCTTCCTTGAAATACTCTCTTCTAGATTCCATTCAAAGGAGGAGGGCAGTTAGGTTAATCAGTGACTCCTCTCTTAGTCTCCCTTTTCTCTGGCTAATAGACAATCAGTTTCTGCTGCATGTCTTTTCTGTAGATATTTTCACGGGCATTGTTCTTCTGAATTGGCCTATGCAATTCCCTCATTATCTTCCAAACAAGTGTGCAACTAGTTGGTATCCATTCACTGCCCAACTCAGCTCACAACCAACTTTTCCTCTTTCTTGTTTATCTATTTTACTTCTGTTTTCTGAAGCAACCTTCTTTCACACTTATTTCCTGTTAATTATAATCTGTAAAAATTCAAATATAATGTCAACATATATTTTCTGCCTTCCCAGAATTAAACTGTAGGTTTTATCGTGTGTGTGCATTTGATTATTAATAACGTTTATTTAATTTGTTTCACAATAGTGAAATTATAGTAATCTTATAATACCGTGATAAATCTGACTTAAAAATGAATAGCAAATGCTTAAAAAACGGTACTCACCTTGTATAAATCTGCAATAAATTTATTGGTAGATGGTGGCTAAATCCTGGACAAGAACACCTACACAGAAAAAATGGAATTAATTTTAGCCGACCAAGATACATATACAAATGACAGCAACCACAACATTGCAAAACTTAAAAATAAACTTGACACAATTCTCAGGAAACTCAGACAGAACAAAGAAATCAACCTCTTTACATTACAACAGATAGGTATTCACAACAACATTCTGCCCCACATGTTCGGAATAACCAAGTTACACAAACCTGGCCACCCTCTAAGACCTATCGTTTCTTTTAGTAGATCAGCTTTTGCTAATTTATCCACCTTCCTTGTCAAAATTATATCCCCACTCACTCGATTCTCTCCATTCAAAATTAATAATACCAACCAAGCATTCCAAAAAAATCAGCAACACCACCATATCCGACGAAGGCGTATTAGCTTCTGTTGACGTCATATCCTTATACACTAATGTGTATATTCCTTTCACCCTCCAAGCATTACGCATACTTCTAACAGCTGATTACACTTTAACGAAACATACTTCTCTTTCAGTTGACCACATCCTTGAACTTACCACTCTTTTACTAGATGCTAGATATTTTAGATTTAATAATAAAATTTATCGACAAACATTCGGTTTATCAATGGGTTTAGGCATTTCTGCCCCCCCCCCCCCCACTTCTGAAATTTATCTCGCCACTATTGAAAACCAAATTTTACAAACTTTCCCTTCTGAAATTAAATTATACATACGCTACGCTGATGATATCCTAATAATAGGCAACAGAACAACCATAGACAATCTTTTTTTAAAATTCGGTACAATAAATGATAGGCTAAACCTTACCCTCGAAATCGCAATGGACAACCAGATTAATTTTCTTAATCTTACTATTTATACAACAGACAAATTCAAATACCAAGATTTTCAGAAAAAACCCACACACCAGTAAACATCATCCCCTTAGTACCAAAAAAGCCGTCCTATACAACCACATCTACAACGCTATCAAATTTAGCTCTTCACAAAACGATCTACACAATGAATTTCAATACCTTACTGATAAATTCATAGCCAGGAGCTACCCCCTCAACTCATCCCACACACAATATCCACCATTAAAAACAGTATTAATAACCCCACCAGATACAGTAACAAGACAAATACTCACATAGTTCTCCCTTACCATAGTGAACTCGCAGCACAATTCCGATGTACATTCGAAGATACTGACAACTCTCTCACCTTCTCCACTTACAATAAACTAGGTTCCCTATTTAATTCTTATAAAGATACACACAAATATCCCATCAATGATCTCAATAATGTAATATATTTCATAAAATGCCAACCAATCTGTGACACCTGTTACATCGGCAGTACTACCACCAAATTCGGTTCCTCCACAACTTCCAATACCCGTGCATACTACCACTTCAACAGTTTCAGGACAAGTCAATCCTGCACTGAGTTAACAACCCACGCTCAAACCCACAACCACACCCCCCTTGTTGACTGCCATCACTATTATTAAACTTAGATCGAGCTACAGAATTCTTCAATATGAAGCCCTCACCGTCAAATGGTACCGACACCATTCCAATCTCAATATTATTAACGCTAAACTTCCCTTCAACCTCTCACCGGCTTGGAACCTCTCGTGGCTAAAGTTCCCACGTGTCAAAAAAGAGCATCACGAGAGTATAGATAAACTTTAAATACAACACATGCTCACTTCTCTCTCATTTGCCAACTGATGACAGTTTATTCAACGAAAGTCTCTCGTAACGACTATTGGCACCACCAGGCTTCTATTTTTTTCATTTTTTCATTCGTGTCCTTTAACCTCTTTATGACAACCAAGGATCGGAGATCTGCACTTCTACTTCCTTGCGCTCATTTTAAAATCTGTTTAAAATATTTTCACCCCATTCTCCGCCTTAGTTCTTTTTAATGCTTCTTCCAACCTAAGTTTAACCACCATCTATCAATAAATTTATTGCGGATTTATACCGTTTTTTAAGCATTTGCTATTCATTTTTTAGTCGTTTATTTAATTATTAATACAAAGTTCTCATCCTGTCAGTGGCTAGAGCAATTTCTAAGGGCTTCTTTATTCATGCCTATAGTTATCTGAGCTGGAGGGAATAGGGTCTTCCCCTTGTGAGCTATTCTAGGTTTTTCATTCCACAGTAGTGTAATATGGTCTAAGTCACCGGTGCACCTAAATCCCAACATCCAAAGGAAAATAATCTGTGTAAATTGCATAGCAATTTCATTACACTCAATACAGATTTCACAGGTGTTTTGGCTTTCACTTTGAAAAGAATCAAAGTTAGAATAATTGTTTTTCATGTCTTGGAAGAACCGGTCATTACGATGGATGGTCTCTGCTCCATTATTGAGGAGTGATGAATTCATATTTTTCCATATTCTAAAGGCTATAGAAATGCATGGATGAGTTCTATGGCTTTTAGAATCATTTCATAACATGAATAGTTACATGGAAAACCAACCTGAAGAGTCAGGTTGGTTTTGCTTTAGTAGCAAATATGCAAGGGAGAAACCATTACTTCATTATCACAAAGTAGATTGCTAAATACCTTGTATTTCCTCTTATGTTTATATATATTATATTAAGTTTATTTTTATTCATAGGATCGTACCAAGAATTCTGGGGTGGATGCTGCAGTAGACAGTTTCCTAAGGGCAGCTGGCATGTTTCGCTATATTAAGGAGAACTTTAGTAATGCACCGAGTATGGATTTATCTCCTGATACATTAGAAATGCTCACTCATTTAATGCTGGTAATTGTTGTTATTTTACCTTTATTATTTCAGTACAATTTCATATTTCATCGGATAATGTTAATTGGCTAATATAATCTGTAACAGTCATGTATTGTAGTAGCAGTAGCTCTGATCAAGGTTGGTATGACCATGTTGGAGTATGTATTATTTTAATTGGATAGATAATTAAAAATTTGCAGAAGATTAAACAATGTTTGCAATTCGTGATGAAAAATTTTAATTAGAATTCATTGTTGAGATTTGATGTTATGCTGACAGTTTTTAGAGTAGTGTGTATTTCTATTCTAAAGTTTTTGCTTACAATTTTTTATTTTATAGCATTAGCTAAACTGAAATTGATAGAGCAGGGCACTGAACTGAACAGAAGCTGAATGATGATAATTTGATATGGGGGGGGTGCTCTTTTTGACCAGATATGGTATTTTTAATTATATAAAATAGTAATAATATTTGCCATCTAGTTCAAGGAAGCCACAGCAGCACTGGTTAAAAAAAATACAAATTATATGCTTCTCTCCTCACGCAGGTAACTGTTCAGTCCTTTGAATTTATTCAAACTATCAGCCTCAACTACCTGCGAGGTCAACTTGTTCCAGCAATCAATGACTTGCTGGCTAAAAGAAAAAGCTTCCTACAATCTAATCTCAACCTCAACCCTTGTAATTTGAATTTATGACCCTAGTTCTGGAATTCTTTATAACAGCGAGAATTCCACCTTCATTCATTTTAGTAATCCCTCCCAGAGCCTTATAAACCTCAATCAGGTCACCTCTGAGGTGCCTGGTTGCCAAGCTCTGTAGCCCACATAATCGGAGTCTTTCCTCATATGGTCATCTTTCTGCTGATCTTATCATTTGCGTTTCCCCTCTTTGCATCCTTTCAAGAAGCTCAATGTCTTTTTTCAGATGAAGTCTCCATACTTGAACACAGTATTCCAAATGTGGTCTTACAAATGCCTTATGCAGTGGGATATCTGCCTGTGCAATACAGGCAGATAGTTTCATATCTGCCTGTATTGTAACTCCAAGATCCTTTTCCTCCTCCACTGTCCTTAATTCAGCCCCACTAAGTGTATAATTTATTTGTGGGTTGCTATTCCCCAAGTGTAAGATCTTGCATTTAGCAGCATTAAAACATAGCTGCCACTTTAGCATTAGCATTAGTAGAGGCATTTGATGCAAGAAAGCAAGCTTATGCAGCATCAGCCAAAAAAAAAAAAAAAAAAAAAAAAGTAACATAAATAAATAAAAAATAACCACTTCCACTTCACCCCTCTGTTCGTTCGAAATACCTGTCCAGCTGAGCCTTAAACTTATTTAGGCTATCAACTTCCACGACAAGGGATGGAAGTCTGTTCCACCTACCAACCATCCGGCCCCGAGTGCCAAGCGAGTGATCAAAGCGAATTTAAAAAGTGAACTTCAAAGCGACTTCTCCAGAATCAGCAGATTACTGAGAATTTAAGTCTTTATTTTCAAAATTATTTCATTTCTGCTCTTCTGAATAAAGAAGCAAGCTCTTCAAAAAAGAAAGGAAAGGTACCGTTCTTCTTATATATTGAACTAATTTATACAACACACTAACCACTAACCTCTGATCGCTTGGTCACTGGTGGCACCGCTCCTGCCTCCACGTGGCGGGGCCGGTAACCTGGGGGAAAAGTTATCCTCCGGGGCCAAAAGGAGTAATCATGGATTTTGACAATTATCCCGCACTTGAGCCTAAACGCTCAACTCATGACCTGATTGTAACCGAACATGATGTATCACAAACCAAAAGACAACGTAGAAATGAGAATCAGCAGGAATTCCCAACATTCCTTATATTCCATTCTCTCTCATCCAAGCCTATGAGTGCCCTTTCACCATTTCTAATTCAGAAATGTTTAGAAAGCGTGGCTGGTTCACCGAAAATGGTGAAAAGACTCCGATCCGGAGATCTACTAATTGAAACAGCGAAATATCAGCATTCTCAGGCTCTACTAAAATTATCAAATTTTGAAGGAATTCCTATACAGGTCACCCCTCATGCTACACTAAATAGTTTAAAAGGAGTAATAGCTGAGTGGGACTTGATGAATGTCGCTGAAAATGAGATAATCGAAGAACTAAAAGAGCAAAAAGTCGTCCAGGCAAAACGAATAATGATTAAAAAGGATGGTGAACTTGTTCCAACTAGAAACATTATTCTAACGTTCGATACACCTACCTTACCATCATGTGTGAAAGCCGGATACCTAAATTGCCGAGTACGTCCGTACATTCCCAACCCAATCAGATGTTTTAAGTGTCAAAAATTTGGACAGTCGCAGACAGTATGTCGAGGGGACACTACTTGTCCGAACTGCGGCTCCAAAGATCATGCACAAACTGACTGCACTGCAGAAAATCCACAATGCCCAAATTGCAAAGGCCAGCATCCAGCGTATTCAAAAAATTGCGAACTCTGGAGAGTAGGCAAAAAGATTCAGAAGTATAAGTCGAACAAAAGGTCACCTATCAGGAAGCTAGGAAGCAAGTTATGCTCGATATGCCAAAAATTACGTATGCTGCAGCAATCAAAAAATATCAATCAACAGCAACACAAATGGCAATAACAGTACCACCATCCATTTCAATTGCTGATTGGGCTCGATCAGTGCTATCATTCCCACAGCAGTCACCTACAGAACAATGTAAAGTAACTTCTGCTAGCAATACCCCGCTAACAGTCCCACCAACTGCTTCTGATACCGTAGCAGAAACTGCAAAAACAAAAGCATCACCCCCAAACAGTTCAAACCAACCATGCTCAGCAAATATGGATATTGATTCTGGTACCCTACAGAATGAACCAATACTAGATCTATATGCAGAAGACGATATGGAAATTGGACGCCCCACTTTTCCAAAAAAAGAAAAGATGAAACTAGATCGAGGCAAACAGGCAGGACATAAAAAACAGACAGAACCATACACAATTTCTAAAATTAAATAATGCACAACATTATACAATGGAACTGTAGAGGTCTACGAAGCAATATTTTAGATATTTA
The DNA here is from genome assembly GCF_048544385.1 of Mastigoproctus giganteus. Lineage (NCBI taxonomy): Eukaryota > Metazoa > Arthropoda > Arachnida > Uropygi > Thelyphonidae > Mastigoproctus > Mastigoproctus giganteus. The sequence goes on from NC_143581.1 coordinate 64,661,331, forward strand.
TGAACTAATCAAACAACATAGTCCAGTTATCCTATGCCTGCAAGAAACCAATCTAACCCCACAAGTGACTCCAGTGATCAAAAACTATAGTATCTACCAAGGACAGAAACAATACTAATTCAACAAGAGGAGGCGTAGCCATAATTGTCGACAACAAGGTTCCTACAAAACAGATCCCGCTGCAGACCACATTAGAGGCTGTAGCAGTACGAATTGATCTGAGTGTTATGGTAACAGTAGTCTCACTGTACCTTTCCCCAAACCAAGAATTCACTGTGAAAGAGCTGGAGGAACTTATAAGGCAGTTTCCATCGCCTTTTATTCTGCTAGGAGATTTCAATGGGCACCACCCTATGTGGGGATCACCCCAGATAAACAAAAGAGGAAAACTCATTGAAACAATTATTGATAACCAGAATCTCACATTATTAAATACTGGTGCTGACACCTGTATTCACTTTCCAACCGGAGTATCTACTGCCATAGACTTATCAATATGTTCCCCAAAATTGTTCCCAATCATTCAGTGGTCAGTCTCAAATAACCCACTGAACAGCGACCATTACCCGATTATTTGCAAATTGCAAACAAACAGAACCTCACATATAATCAGTCCCATAAAATGGAAATTCTCCAAAGCAGATTGGAACAAGTTCACCAATGCAATTTTCTTTGATGATCAAGTTATTAAAAACCAGCCTATTGATGATGTTACCGACCATATTACTACACAGATAATAACAGCTGCAACCAGTGCCATACCCAAAGTCATAATCGGTCCACATAGATATGCCAATATTTGGTGGAATCGTGATTGTCGAGATGCTAAAAAAGAACGGAATAAGGCATGGAATCTTTTTCGCAAGCATCCAACAACCGAGAACCTAATTAATTTTAAGAAACTCAAAGCAAGGCACGTTACGTGCAGAAAAAAGCAAAAAAAGACTCTTGGATCCGGTTTGCTTCTACCATCACTAAAAATACTGAAAGTAGAAAAATATGGAATAAAATAAAGAAACTAAATGGAAAATACCTCCCAGAACTAACGCCTATTCTAAGCTGGAAGGGTAAAGAGTTTTCCTCTTCAGTGGATATTGCAAATGCCCTGGCAGAATGCTTTTCTCAAATATCAGCCACGGCAGCATATGAGCCTGCCTTCAAACAGTATAAAGCCAACGCAGAAAAGTATAAACTGAACTTTCATACAACGGCATCTCTCCCATATAACAGACCTTTTACATTACTGGAACTAGAGAGCTCCCTAAACCGGTCAGCTAATACTGCACCAGGGCCTGATGGAATATACTACATGATGCTTAAACATCTAAACAATCAAGCTGTGAATTCACTACTGGCATATTTCAACCGGCTATTCTCAGAAGATTACTTCCCTCTTTCTTGGCGCCACTCAATTGTCCTAGCCTTTCCTAAACCTGGAAAGGATCAATCAGAACCACAAAACTATCGGCCAATATGTCTCAGCAGTTGCCTTGGTAAGATAATGGAAAAAATGATTCATGCTCGATTAGTCTGGTTTCTAGAATCTTATTCGGTAATGGACAAGAATCAATATGGCTTTAGGAAAAATCGATCAACTCTAGATCTTATGATCAAGGCAGAATCTAACATACGGAATGCGTTTATCCGTAGAGAACATCTCGTCATGGTCTGCCTGGACATTGAAAAAGCCTTTGATACAACCTGACGTTATGGCATACTTCAAAATCTCTATGCCACAGGACTTCGGGGCCAGCTATCACTAATCATACAGGCTTTCTCCAAAATAGAACATTTCAGGTGCGTTATTGCAATACACTGTCCCAAAAGGTTGTTCAGGAAGAAGGGGTTCCACAAGGATCAGTTCTTAGTGCAACACTCTTTGCAGTTATGCTGAACAATGCAACAGATAATATTCCGCTTAATGTCGACACTTATCTATACGCAGATGACCTTACGATATCCTGCCATTCACTAAATATGCGCTCCATTGAACGCCAACTGCAACTCTCAATAAACAAAATAGAGTCATGGGCATCCCACAATGGCTATCGCCTATCCAGAACAAAAACGACTGCTATTCACTTTTGTAAAAAGCGACAGCTTCATCCAGATCCTGAGCTAAGGTTAGGAGCCCAACTAATACCACTTAGCAACAATATCCGGTTCTTGGGTTTAGTACTGGACACTAAACTTACCTTTCAAGCACATATAATGCAAATGAGAACTCAGTGCATGAGAAAGATGAATATTCTCAAAGTTATATCTTCTATGAGATGGGGAGCCGATCGCTTCACACTCTTACACTTATATCGTACTTTAATAAGATCTCGACTAGATTATGGAGCCCCAGTTTATGACTCTGCGCGTAAGACAGTACTAGCCCGGCTCAATCCAGTCCAGCATAATGCTCTGAGGATTACTTCAGGAGCCTTTAAGACCTCCCCAGTGCAAAGTTTGTATATAGACGCCAATGAACCACCATTACATCTTAGGAGAAAAGTATTGCTCCTTAACTATGCAGCCAAACTACATAGCTTCTCTTCTCACCCCATCTGGACATATCTGTTTGAACCTCAGTGGGAAAATTTGTATAAAAATAAACCCAATGAAAACAAACCTGCTGGTATCCGGCTACAAGAGCTAACCAAAAATTGGAACATCTGTCTAGGAAACATCTCTCAAGCTGCAGATGTATTACAAGCACCATGGGCAATATATATACCTCTTTGCGATAACTATTTTCTACAGTGGGGAAAACACTCACTATCAAATCACAATCTTAGACAGTTACATGCGGACCATGCATTGACCAATGCTCACAGTCTTCATATATACACAGACGGATCCAAGACTGATATATCCGTGGGAGATGCAGTAATCAGTCCTACATCCACTGTTTCTGTACAATTACCATGTGATTGCAGTGTATTTACTGCCGAATTATATGCAATCAAAATGGCTCTAAATCTCCTTAATGATCTTTTAAATATCCAGGTCATAATATACACAGACTCTTTAAGTGCAATGAATGCCCTACAGGAAAAACCACAAAATTCCCATCCACTTCTCACACAAATCAGATCACAGTTATATCACCTCAATAAAAATAAGCTGACTGTTACGTTCTGCTGGATACCCAGCCACGTCGGAATTCCCGGAAACGAGTGTGCAGACGAAGCAGAAAAACACCCTGTTTGCTTTGATCCCATCCCAGTTCCTTTTTCTGATTACAAGCCAATCATATGGAGGATATGTACAGAGATGTGGTCTGAAAAGTGGCATAATCAGATATCAAACAAACTTCTTGAAATAAAACAAAACCCACAGCTATGGAGATCTAGTTCCTGATTAACCAGGCACGAAGAGGTCGTGCTTGCAAGAGCACGAATTGGTCATACGCACCTAACGCACCTTTTTTTACTGCTAGGAGAAGAGCCTCCTCTCTGCTCGCACTGTAGTTCCATTCTTACAGTGAAACATATTATTATTGAATGTGCACACTATGGTTCAGCTAGAATTGAATGTTTCAGATCTTTAATCAACTCACAAAAACCTTTGCAATTAGCTCATATACTTGGAGATGATGCCAATCTATCAGAGCTGTTTAAATATCTAAAAATGATAAACGTATACAGTCACTTCTAGAACAATTCCTTTCATATATTGACCAACAATCTTAAGTTATAGGTGCATTTTGGCCATAGCAGCCCTTGCGCCAATAAACCCCACTTCAACAACAACAACCAACCACCCGCTGGCTAAAGGCAAATTTCCGCACATCTATCCTACATCTGTCTTTCCTCAATTTGAATTTATGCCCTCTCAGGTGATTATTCTGAGCAAGAGGAAGAATCCCATCAGCATTGAGCATGCTCAAACCATTCAAGGCTTTGTACACCTCTATCAGATCACCTCGCTGGTGCCTAGTTTCCAGACACTGTAATTCGCAAAACTTAAGCCTTTCTTTGTAAGAGCACCCCTTTGTCCCATCCACCAATCTTGTTGCCCTTCTCTGTACTCGTTCCAGCAGCTCTACATCCTTCTTGAAATGAAGCCTCCAGGCCTGTATACAGTACTCTAGGTGTGGCCTGACCATTGCCTTATACAAGGGAATAATCACCTCCTTATCCCTGCTAGAAAAATTCCTATATATCATTGACAATACACCATGAGCTACACTTGCAGCCCGTCTGCACTGCTCAGAGAACTTCATATCTGCCTGCACAACCACCCCCAGGTCCCTTTCATTCTCTACCACTGTCAGTGTAGTACCACAGAGTTGATACGTTGCTCTGGGGTTGCTGTTTCCCATATGTAGTACTTTACATTTGTCAATGTTAAACTTCATTTGCCACCTCGAAGCCCATCTGCTCAATCTTTCCAAATCCTGTTGCAGCAGCATAGTGTCAGTAGTGTCCTTGACAACCCTGCCAACCTTCGTATCGTCTGCAAACTTGGACATTAAGCCTGATATACCATCATCAATATCATTCATAAATACAGAAAATAATAAAGGACCCAATACTGAACCCTGAGGGACTCCACTAATAACATTAGTCCACGATGAGCAGTGTCCATTGATTACCACTCTGTCTTCTCCCCCTCAACCACCCCTTTATCCATAGCAGCAATTTGCCTCCAATGCCACACTGCTCCAATTTGTGCAGCAGTCTTCCATGTGCAACAGTATCAAAAACCTTTCTAAGATCCAAGTATATAATATCAAAGTTATTCCCTGCATCCAGTTCTTTTGTGACTGCATCATAGTATCCAATCAAATTGGTCAGGCAAGACTTCCCCTTAACAAAACCATGCTGTGCCCTAGCTATAACTGAAGTCTTGTCTAGATGATCCTGCAGTGCTTCTTTAACCAGTGCCTCCATTAATTTTCCGGGAACAGAAGTTAAACTCACAGGTCTATAATTACTTGTGTCAGCCTTTGATCCTCCTTTGTGAATTGGGGTCACATTTGCACATCTCCAGTCCATGGGTACTTCCCCTGAGTCCAAGGAAGCTCTCATAATTATGGCTAAGGGTTTGCTTACTTCCTTTGCTGCCTCCTTTAATATAACTGGATAGATCCCATCCACCCCGGGTGCCTTTCTGGTGTTTATCTTCAACAATTTCTCCTCCACTTTGCTCTCAGTTATTACAAGATTCTCTAGCTTACTGCTAGAGTTGAATACACCTCTGGCATTCCCCTTCCTGAATAACTCCTCATGTGTGAATGTCGATGCAAAATATTCATTTAGTTTGTTAGCTACCTGAGCAGGATCATCAACAGTTGACCCATCAATATCAAGTGAACCAATCTGATTCATCCCCTTCCTTCTAGAGTTTACATAAGTAAAGAACTCTTTGCTGTTTTTCTTCGCATCCCTTGCCAAGGATCTCTCGTAATCTGCCTTCGCCTGCCTAACCTCCTTTGTAACTTGGTTACAGATCAACTTGTATCTATCATAGGCGTCTGTGTCACGTGTTAATTTGTATGTATCCCATGCATTTTTCTTCTCTGCCATATGCCTCATTAGTTCATCTGACATCCATTTAGGCCTAAACCTTGAACAATATTTCTTAGTTGGTATGTAAAGCCTAGTAGCTTCCAAGATAAGTTCTTTGAATGCTTCCCATTTTGAATTTGCTGTTGGCAATATCATCAGTTGATCCCACTGTATAGAATTTAAATACTGTCTCAGTCCATTGTAGTCGCCTTTACGAAAGCAATACCCCTTCCCTTTACCCCTAATGGTAGTTACCTCTTTGAGTAACTCCCACTTCAGAACACTGTGATCACTGCCACCTAGTGGTTCATTTATCTGCAGATTCTTAATGCATGAAGAATCACTACTGATAATCAAATCAAGAGTATTACTCCCTCTAGTTGCCTCCCGAACATGCTGATGTAGAAAACAATCATCCAATAAATCCACAAAAGCCTTGCTACTGTGTGAGTGACCAGCCCCCAAATTCCAGTCAATATCTGGGAAATTAAAATCCCCCATTATAAGACTCTCTGATTTACTGGCCCACTATTTCTCCGAACAGTTTCTTATTATACTCATCAGAGTCATTAGGCCTATAGCACATTCCTACTCTCAATTTTGATCTCCCAATACTTATGTCACACCAAACTGACTCGACACTGCACTGTCCAGCGATGTCGACTGGCTTCACTTCCTTGGATTTTATGTGTTTTTTAACTAATAGCATAACCCCTCCTCCCTTCCTATCCTGTCTATCCTTTCTGTAGACATTGTACTCCCCAAATTCCAGTTCTGCATTCCTTATATCTGTGTGACACCACGTCTCTGAAATCCCCACAATATCTGCCTTTGATGTTTTGAGCAATACCTCAAATTCATCAAATTTATTTACTAAACTCCTAGCATTGGTGTACACGCAAGTATACATGCACCTGTTCTTTTTCTTAGCTACCCTAACACAACCCATGTGTTTACTTGTACCCCAATGATTCCCAGCAGTCTCTGAAATATCCTGCATCTTATTTTCCAGGCTGCGGCTCATTCCAATAGAAGCAGTGCAAGAATCACTTTCACCTCTGCCAGTGGCTACTGTTAATCTATTAATCCTTGTATCCCCCAATCTAGCAGTTTTCCGACCCACCTAACACTGCCTCGATAGCATCAGCAAACATTCTTGCACCCTTTCTATTTAAGTGTATCCCATCCCTGTAGAAGCAGTCTCTCCTGTTAACAAGTACAGACCAGGCTGAAAAAAATTCTACCCCTTGAGCCCTGCACAATCTTTCCAGGGCCGAATTGATTGACAGGGCTCTCATCATATACTCCCTCCTATCGTGTCTGGGCAGAATTGCAGACCCTTTCAATTTCAACCCTAATTCACGGTTTTTTTTCATCAGTGACCTGTACTTGTCAAGTTATTCCGCCGGTCTCCTACTCTTAATATCATTAGTAATTCTCTGATCATCTTTGAAGTCTGTTTAAATCATCCTGAAGGAGCTCTGCTTGGCACTGATCATTAATGACTCTGCCAATCTTTACATCATCTGCAAATTTTGATATCACACCTTCTAACCGTCGATGCCATTTATGAAAATGAGAAACAACAGTGGTCCAAGAACCGATCCTTGAGGGATCCACTCCTCATGTTACACCAATCTGAAGAATATCCATTAATCACAACTCTCTGCCTTCTGCCATCCAGCAATCCTAAAATCTTACCAGTAATCCAGCATCCAGCAATCTTAAAATCTTACCAGTAATCCCAACCTGGTCAAGCTTATATAGTAACTTCTCATGAGGGACTGAGTTAAATGTTTTGCTAAAATCCAAATAAACTATATTGAATTTATTGCGTAAATGCAGCTCATGAGTAACTGTTCAAAATAGCTTACTAAGTTAGATAAGTATGAGTTTCCCTTTACAAAGCCTTGTTGTGTGTCCTTCAGAATACCATATTTATTTGCAGAAGCAGATTAGAGTAGGTTTTTTTTCTCATTTCCTCTCTAATATGCTGATGTAGAGAACAATCATCCATTAAATCCGTAGAAGCCTTTGTTGTTTGAGTGATTAACCACATGTCTGAGTGATTAACTACTGTTGTATGTTACATTCATCACAGTCTTATAACACACTCCTAATCTCATTTTTGTTTACCTAGTGTTTATTTTGACACTAAACTGATTCAACATTACATTGGCTACCCAGGCTCACTGGATGTTGCCATGTTCAAATTTGAATATGTTCCCACATTCACACTGAGACTACACATCTGCAATATCCCCACAATGTCTGCATTTCATGACTTAATGATTCATCAAATTTATTTGGCATTAATGTACATATAAGTATATATACATGTGTTTTTACTCTTAGTAACTTTAATACAGCCCAGGTATTTTCTTATTCTGTGAGCACACCTAGCAGGTATTGAAATCCCTGACACCTTGCTTGTCAGGTTGCTGCATGTTCCAATAGAAGCAATTCTAGAATCACTTTCACTTCTGTCTGCAGCTACTGTTAATTTCTCTACCCCCCCACCCCATCTACCACATGCTAGCAGTTTTCTGACCCACATCAGCAAAATTCTGGCACCCCTTCAATTTAAGTGTATGCCATTCTTGTAGAAACAGTCTCTCTTGTTAACGAGCGCACATGTAGAAAAAATTTCGACTCCATAAGTCTTGCACAGTCTTTCCGGGGGCTGACTTGATTGACAAGGCTCGCATAATGTACTCCCTCCTATTGTGTCTGGGCAAAATTGCACTTTCAATCCTAACTCACAAATTTTTCTCAACATTTCTCTCTACTTGTTAATTAAATCCTTGGATCTTCTGTTCTTAACATCATTATTGCATGTACAACAATATCACTACTTGTGTCATTAAAAGATAGTAGCTGCTACAACATCAACTTTAGCCCCTGCCCGACATACCCTGTCGGGCAGGGTATGAGTTCCACCTGTTGTGTTGGTGTATATTCTCTGACTTAGTCCTTTAAGATGGCTGGTGACTCCTTTAGCAGTCCAGTATCTTATAGCATTACTTGATGAATGACACAGTTGTATTAGACTTCATTTTGAAATCTTGAAGTGTGGTTAAAATGACTAGAATATACACAGAGTGTGTATATTCCAGTCATTTTATCTTTTAGTTAGAATTGATCTATGAAGGTTAATGCAATAATAAGCTTATTGTCTCCCTCTCTCCAATATGTGCTGGATAAGGAGATTGAATTTATTTAAATAAAATTCTGTAATATAGTGTATTTTGTGCAAGGTAATTATTATTTATTTTGTTGTCTGGTTGGTAGCTGGTTTTGTGTTTTTTATCCCAGTTGGGGTTTTGTAATATTTTGCATTGTCCAGATGACTCCTGTTCTTTTCATATTATTTTCAGCATCCATAAGTGCTGGATACATAATTTCTTATTATGATGTTTATGGATAGGCTACTAGTTGTATTCTTATACTCTTCTATTCTCTTTATTACTAGTTCTTCCTTTTTTTGGGAGATACTTTTTTCTTTCATCCCCATCTTTTATAATACTTCCCCATTCTCCCCTTCTTTCCTTACTTCTCCCACTTTATCTCATTTCTTTTCATAATTTACCTTGGTTTCCAGGGGGCAGGGGACACCTGGGGACTAGGTGGCCTCTGGAGACTGCCAAAAAGTACAAATAATACTTTGAATACTTTCTCCTAATCCATCCCCCCCTTGCTTGGTATATTTCCTGTTTATTTGACAATCAAGTCACCAACTATAGCTGCTTCCTATGGGACCAAAGATCCCCGTTCTGGAGGAAGTCATCATGTTGTCTGATGCTAGGGCATGGGCTGGCGGCTGAGTGCTTGATATGTCCCTCTCGTTTAATCCTTCAAGGGCATCATTCCCATTCTTGAAGCCTTCATATAAACTCATCTGAATGCCAAATTTTGCTTAATCCCTGCATGCTTTTTGCTACAAGCACATGTGAATGTATTGCCTATGATTGTATCATGTCCTGCTAAAGGTAGCTCCCGAAAGGGGTACAAGTAACACATAACATGATCCTGATTCATAGGAGAACTGCTCACGGACGTTTTTCTCCAGACAAAAAACATTTCTGCTACTTTGAGCTCTTTGCTGTGCTGTGCTGCTTTAGTCTGATTATGATTTTAGTTTAAATTTAATTTAAGAACACCTCACAAAACAAAGAGATCAAAAAGAATAATGCTACATTAATTCCATATATTTGACACTAGTACAAAATATGCTATTTTAGATTATGATATGTACTAAAGGATAAAGTTACATTATAAAAGAAGCTTGTATGCTATAAATTTATAGTTTATAGATCTAACAAAACACTTCTGGTACTGACTACCCTGCAACAAAACTGTGTAAAAAAATCTACAAGTAGTGCCTGTATCAATATTGTAACAATAATGTTAGAATTCAAATGTTCTTATGAACATTTTTCAATTCCAACTAAGCTTTGGCACTTGAGCTGAGAGTTCAGTTTACATGAGCTGAAATGAACTCTCTGGAATGGAAATTGGATCTACTGAAGAATTTAGCACAGCCCTTAGAGTCTGGCTTGAGTGAATAGAATCTGTTAGCACCTCACACTTCATTTGCTTTGTATAGATACAGTGAAAAAACTCTACTCTAAGCAGTAGAAGGGAATTTTATTAGTCTACTTGTTTATGTCATTGTACACATGTTGGTCAAAGCTTTTTCTGTACATATAGCACTGAGGAAACTAATACTACTTGGTGCATTGATCTCATATTGTGGAAGTTCATTGAAACAAGTTGCCTTGGTTATTTCACCACTCCAGTGGGAGAAGTATAGGGGTGTTTGAAAAGTCATGGCTTGAGTATGAAAGAATAGTAGTATAGTGTTAAAAATTTCTTTACTTAATGTCTAAAACTTCAAATTATAATCTACCAATTTTCATGCAGTTTCAGTAAAGCCTTTTTTTTTTTTCCTCCCAAATTTTGGGTCCTGAAGTCTACAAACAAGTAGAAAAACCTATCTGTGAAAAGATCTAAACCTCTAAAACACTTCCTGATTCATTCCAAAAATATACAGGGTCTCAGTTCCAATCTCAGTGATGTCTTTCCAATTACAGTCTGCCAAGCTCCACTAATTTTTCTGACAGAATCCCAATTATTGGTTGATTCAACCACTGCTCATCTCAGTTGTCCTAATTATTGGCTGTATGATTCCTTTTGCTTCAAAGGTACTTGTTCATATGCCCCCTCCTGATATTTCCTTGTCAGAGACTTAATAATTTGAAACCTTTTTTTATTTTGATCTTTTCTGGCATAAAATTTCTCTACCCCATTTGGTCAAACTCATCTGTTTCCTGGGTGCCTCCGTAGCCAGGTGGGAAGGAGCAGCAGTGCGTAGCACACGCTTCTTGATTAGACCGGGGTTCGAGCCCGTCACCACCAAATACGGAGGATGCGGAAAGGTCAGGAAATGACCACTGCACATCCTGGAGCAATATGGCCTTAGTTGCTAATGCTCCTAAAAAAAAAAAAACCAAACACCAAATCTGTTTCCTCTACTTGGAATTCTTTGACTTCATTTCTTTGAAACACACCTTCCTCCAGTCCAACTTTCCTAAATTTGCTCATATCCAGCCAGTTCCTAAAAAAAAAAAAAAGGTGACAAATCATTCTCAGCATGAACAGCTTCATCTTTTCAAATATCCATCACCTGATCTTTAAATGCTGCTTTTCAGGTAATTCTCCAGTGGAGCAAATAACTTAGTTAATTGCAATCCTTCTAAAACTCAGTCCTGGTTTACATTTTGCAAAAAAAGATTCTTCTGCTCCCATTTATATGTTCAACGACACTTGGATGTATATACTAGATCATATATCTCTATTAAGGATTACCATAACTTTTAAACCCCCCCCACCCCCGACACAAACACATCACGTATATTGCTTTCTCTGCATCTAAACAACTGCTTTTGGTGTTAATTTTCTTCTAAACAGCTACTTATTCTACAAATATTAAATCCTCCCTGCCATGAAGTATTGTTGTCACATCTGGGGTGGGTCCATACCTCTCCCAGGCTTCTAGACTCCATTCAAAAGGAGGGCAGTTAAGTTAATGAATGAATGACCCATCTCTTACAAAGTCTCTGCACTCCCTGCCTCATAGACATTCTGTTTCTGCTGTATGTCTTTTTTGTAGATACTTCCATGGGTGCTGTTCTTCAGAATTAGCTTCTATAATTCTCCCCTTCCCTTCCAAACCAGTCCAAACGTGCCACAACCAGTCAACATCCATTTAGCTGTCCAACTTCAAGCTCACTGAACCAACTTTTCATCTTTTTGTTTTCTGGAACAACCTCCTTTCACACATTTTCTGGAAATTACAGTTTGCAGAAATTCAAGTCTCATGCAAACAAGTATCTTCTTCCATCTTCTTAACCTTCAACCAATGCACATTACTCAGTACTATAGGTTCTAATACCTTTTGTGTTTGAATGAGGAAAGAAAGACAAAATCAGTCATTCAATATTCGGGAAAAAAGGGGCTAACACCAAAGGCAATTGATGAGGATATGGTTACAACATAAGGGAGAATGTAGCTTCCTCCTCCATGGTTAGAAGTGACAGCAGAATTTAAACAAGAGAGGGAGAGCCCGGAGAGAAGACCAATGCTGTGGAAGACCATGCACCATCCATTACTCCAGAAGTTAGCCGACCGGGCTAGCCGGGTGGGTGAAGTGCCTGCCTAGCAACCCAAAGGTTGCGGGTTCGATTCCCCACCTCGGGCTTGGATCAGAGTACTACAAAAAAACCTTGGGAGGTGCATTATGGCCACAGAAGCCTATGCGCCAACAACTACCAAAAAAAAAAAAAAAAAAAAAAAACTCCAGAAGTTATTGACAGTGTGCATGATATGGACACTGTTAACAACTGCTGTCAGTATACCAAATGATAGTTTGGTACACTGCCATCATCATGGGCATCTCATTTGAAGGTATGTTGTACCACATATTAACAGAAGTTCTCACTATGAAAAAGGTGTCAGCACAATGGGTTCAAAAGTTGTTGACAACAGATCATAAATGCACAACAGTTGTGAAATCAAGTGAGCATGTGCATCGTTTTCAAGCAGATTGAGCAAATTTCCTTGTAAAGTTTGTGACCATGGATGAGATGTGGGTCCATCACTTTCACCCAGAGACAAAGGAGCAGTCCAGAGCTCTTCTCTCCCCCCCCCCCCCTTCAAATGAAAGCCAATCAATTCCTTCTGCTGGCAGGGTAATGGCATTGGTTTTTGGGATGCTGATGGAGTGTTTGCTAGTGGATTAAGTTACATATTAAGTGGCATATTATGCATACCTTGTGAGGTGTTTATGTGAAATCATCAAAGACAAATACTGAGAAACTCAGAAAAGGAGTCTTCCATCAGGACAACGAGCCTGCATGCTCACAGGTCTATATCCTTCATGTGGCTGCACTGCATGAATGCAACTTTGAAAACTGGACAATCTTCCATATTCACCAAATATAGCACCATTGGACTTTTTCTTATTACCTATTTCCTAATTTAAAAAAATATCTGGCTAGCATCCATTTTCACCAACAGTGATGTCATTGCTGCTGCTGCTGTGGATGCATTCCTGGTGGCCCGTAGAGAAAGCTTTCTTTGTAGTTGAAATCAGTGCAGTGTAGCATTGGCAAAAAATGTATTGACTCCAAAGGAGACTATTGAAAGGTAACATTACTGGAATCCTCAAATAAACTCTTCATACTAGGCCATGAACTTTTCAAATGCCAATTTTTTATGCAAAATTTTTGAATGGTATATTTCTGTGAGGATTACTTCTTTTTGTAAACATAAATCACTACAGCTTTCACCCAGGGCACTGGCACTGAGGAAGCTCTGGTTATGCTTCTCTTATGTGTCCAATTTTGTGTCTCCAAATGTGTCTGCTGTCTAAGTCGATTTTACCTTTTATTATCTGCGGTGGTCCAGAGTGTTTGCTCAGTGGCGTCACGGTTATATAGATGGGATGTCTTGTCCAGTCTCTTTATATAATCTATAAAAGTTTCTTTGAAGACTAGTTTGTTACTGTTTTCTCTCTCTCTCCCTCCCTCCCTCCCTCCCTCCCTCATCAGTATGTCTAATGTTGTGTGTTTGATTATTGGAATGCAAAGATGTGTCCAAAAAAAAAAAAGGGTTAATTATCACACTTGGAAGCAATAATGTCATCAGGGAACCATTTATCTTTCATTGCAAAGTGCTTCCATTACCACTGCATAATGTTAAAATAAAGATTGATGCAATAAAGCATCATATGTTTAAGAGTGTAAATATTCTATATAATATAGGTGTAAATACATCATAGAAAACTCTTAAATGAAAAAATGACATTTGTAGTTTGAAGGGGCATCATTTTATCTGTATCTCATTGTGCTCCTCCTTCACATCAAATGTCTCATCATATTGTGTGATTATCTTCACAACTGGATTGTCATGTCTGCAATGTCAGGGTGCCTGGCCACCCACCAATGAAGGGCCAACAAGCCTTGAAACGGTGCCGTCTAGGTGGTGGTGCCCACCGAGAATAAGTAACAATAGTCTTCTCTTTTGGTGAAGCATTACTTATTCGAGGTAGTGCAATACATGGCAACTCGTCGTGAAGGAGGAGCGCAATATGAGATACAGATAAGATGATGCCCCTTCAAACTACAAACTTAGTTTTTTCGTTTTAAGAGTTTTCTATGGTGTATTCACACCAATATTATATAGATTACCACTGCATATAAAACTGGGACTAACAAAATAAATACATATAGATTTGAGAACGTAGATAAAGGACGAGGCTGTGTTTGGCATGCTGTTTCAAAATTTCCTGAGATAAGTGATGCTGAAACTCCACTCTGGTATTTTTGATGGACTATATCAAGGGGTATACGCAGTGCAGCAATTGGAAAACGAGACTGATTCTAGAAAAAAAACAGTGATCCCATATATGAGTAAACTAACCTTGATTTATTCAAAGTAATTTCCCTCTTGCATCCACACACACTGCATGCAATGATCATGAAGTGCTGGAACAACTGGTATACTGTTCGATGTTCTTGTCACAGCTCTTTGAATGGTGCCAAATCATGAAAATAACAGCTTTTCAGTTGTCTTTGAGCTTTGGGAACGAAAAGAAGTTGCACAGGACTAAGTCTGATGGACTAAATCAAAAACTCCTGAACAGTGTGTCTTGTGGCTTGGTGCATTGTTGTGCAGGAGGAACCAATTGCAGTCTTCTTCTTAATGATTGAATTCAGGAAGTTAGGTTTGCTTTCAGCAGCCTCGGTGAGTTCTCTGCAGTGTTCAACTCGTGCCTGTCATTGACTATCTGTTAATGAATGAGGAACAAATGGTGCACATACCTTTTTGTTTTCTTTAAATCTTGGGTTATTTGTCAAATGATTTCCTTATTAACACACCGATCTTCTTAAATTATTTGGAGCATCACATGTCCATGTGGAAAATCATTACCGCTGGTAATGATTTTCCACATCTTTTCAATCAACTCTGGTGTTCAAACCATTTTTGCTGGGCCCAGATGTTTGTCATCTTCTAGTGATTCTCTTCCATGGGTGAAATTTATGCCACTCTATCACATGTGCACAAGATAGACCATTCTCTCCATACACTTGCTTCATCATTTTAAACGTTTCCATAGTGCTTTTGCCCAGTCAAACACAAAACTAGATGTTTGCTCTTTGTTCCATTGGCCCTCTGAAACACAAACACAAGAGAGACTTGCAGTTCAGCTCATACTACATTCTGAAATGGTGGAAATTTCTGCTGGCCTTGGCTGCAGTGCTCAAGGAACAATCACTCTTTCATTTTGTGTTTACTTCTAGTAGATGGCAGCACCAGCACTCATCTCATAACATCAATATCGTTTTCCAGTTGCCATATTGGGTACGAAAATGATAATTTCACAACTTGTATGGCTTAGAAAGACTGAAGACTTAGTTAGCACGCAAGTGTGTCGTTAAGACTTTTTAGTCATTTATAAATTAAAGAAAAACTATGAGAAAGGTGTCTTCGACATGCTTGCTAGTTTAACAACAACAACAAAAAAAAAAAAAAAAAATGCAGTTGAGTATAAAGTTTCATTTTCTACTCAGCCACCTTAAATACTTTGTATAGAGCTTGCAGTAAATGATGAGTAGATAGCAAGGCAATGGCAAAAAAGATACTTTTAAAAAAGTGCGAATTCATTTATGTGGGGGGGGGGGGTTACTCTTAAAACACTAAATAAAATATTGACGTAGTAAGATGGTAGCATACCTGTATCTTATCTATTTGCATAAAAGCAGAAATTTTCTTTTGTAAAAAATGTGTATCCTTGTAACAGTTCTTTTACTCTGCATTCCAGCCAAATCTTGAACCAAGTAACACTACTTTTGCCTAGCTTTGTCTATATATAAATTTTGCTGGAGTTTTTTTTATTATTTGTTAAATTGTAGATCCTCAAAAAACTTTTATTAGCAAATAAAATGATACTTTGGACCATATTTTGTAATGATATCTAAAGGCATTGTTAAGGTGGATTGAATTGATGTTATTTATATAGTGTATTAGCAGCCAAGACTATAATGTGCTGTGTTAAGGTCTGTGGGAGAGATCAAATAAGGTTATCATGCTAGAGTAATATATTCATATAATCTCTACATCCATTGAGATGAATTAAATGGCAATTTTGAGTAAAATTTTGATGAATTATAATTTTTATGAAGAAAAGGATTGACTGTTATGAATAAAATTATCAGGGGATTGGATGTATAATAAGTAGTGATGGGTATAATGAAATGTTCAGTCATTCATAATCGAATGATTAATAATCAATTATTATCAATTTAATTAATTAAATCAAAATTAATTATATCAAAATAATCAATTATATGCAAAATAATTCATTATTAAATCTGCAATAATTGATTATGGAATTTTCATAATTGATTATATCCAAATTAGTCTATTACAAAATCAATAGTGGCTGAATGGAACTATTACATGCACGCATGTGTGTACACATACGTACATGTGTTTGTAAAAATGTAACTGATGAGTTTAACAGCCATTTTATCTTATGTTTTGATAACATTGGATGGAATCCTTCCAGCATTGTTTCCTGCCCCTTAGTTTTCTTGTTGATTTTGTAATCACCTTATTGCATATAATCGATTATGATTCTCATTTATGCCTGCCACTAGTAATAACCTTTTTCACATATTAAAATTGTGTGACTACTGTGGGTGGAGGTTCATTCAAAGCATTTGGTAAAGCTGGTAAGTGCCCATATAAACAAAACAGATTGTTATTAATGGTTTGTAAATATTCAACATTTAAAGTTGAACATACTAGAGAGTGAATAAATATAACTGCAAGCCATGTGAGCAAATTAACTGGAGTTTTGATTTGAATGTCCAGAGAATTAGAGCCAAAACTATGATTACTGTGATGTTAATTTCACCTTGCCGAAAGCCACTGTCAGGTGTGTTGATGAATAATTAATGTTATAGTGATAAAACATGTGAAACAAAATCCATTGCAATTTGCATTAACCAATTATGCAGTGTTATTTCCTTAAGTCATTAAGATTAGCAATTAATTATATAAAAAATGCAGGTATACTTAGTTTTTAAAGTGGCCTGCCCTTCATCTTTAAAATAATTGTACTCTATGCAATTGATAATTTATATTGTGTAAATCAGTTATTCTCCTACAGCTAATAGGGAAAAGAAGTGTTGAAAAGTATAATTAATTTAATTCTGAATAAAACAATGTTTTTGTTTAGAAAATAAAAGTGATAAACAAGGATAATTTATTTCAGGCTCAAGCAAGGGAATGCTTGTTTGAAAAGCTCCTTCTGAATATGTTGGAGAAAGGAGACATTGATAGTAGTCTTGAAATAGCTCAGGAAGCTGCAGAGGTAAGTTGAAGTGAAAATTTAAAATAATACATATGTAACCTTATTAATAAACAGATTGTAGCTTAGTCTCTAAGGAAATGCAATTGAAGCTCTTATAGCGACCTTCCCCCCCCACACACACATGAAAAACTGTTTGTCCTCGTTCTTTGCTCTCTTAGCTAGTGCTTTCTTATATACTCAGCCTTGGCTATCCTTACATTTTCTGCAGTACTATCACAGATGAACTTGTAGCTGTTGTATGCTTCAGTACTTTTAATGCTCAATAACTTTCCTATGCCATCTTTTTCTTCTCTATTAGACTGACCAGCTCCATATTCATTTTTCTTATGTTATATTTTCTTACTAGTGTGTGTGTGTGTGTGTGTGTGTGTGTGTGTGTGTGTGTGTGTGTGTATATATATATATATATATAAAGAATTTATATTATTAGTATAAAATATAGTAAGTAGATATTTATGCTTAGAATTAGACTAATGAAAATACAGTGTACCCTGGGAGCGATATACGTGTTGACCGAAATGGGGGTGGGGGAAGAAAGGAATCGAACTTAAAATAACAATAGAAAAAATAAATCAAATGGAATTTTGAAGAGACGACCAAGGTGGAAATAGCATTGCGATGTCATTCATAATTTTAGCGTCTTCTTCAGAGGTAATCCACCAAAATAATGAAAAAGACAGCAATACTCTTACTTCTGTTTCCGACATGTTCTGTATGTCATGGTACATGTGCGAAATTCCACGTGTTAAATCTAATATAAATTTTGAATAAGGTTATACAAGATTGCCAATACAAATATGTGTTGATAAAGTAATACATACAGATCATGGATGACCTTACAGAAGTAAGTAGAACGCTATGAAGGTGGAATAACCAAAGACAAAGGTAAGGAAATTTCGAATGACGGGAACTTACCGCTACTGGCCGGACTGACAGAAAAGACTGTGTCAGAGGATTACTCGTGTATTTATGCGTGGGCACATTAGCGGCGCCTAGCGTTAGACTAAATTTCGGTGTATGTTTGAGATGAAATGAAATTACGTGGGCGGTGAAACTACGCTAGGATTAAGTACATGATGCTCCAACTGCCCAGGATAGTAAGAAATATAATAGCTGACAAAGTAGCAGTAGAAGGCAGCTAAAACTTTGTTAAGGCGAAAAAAAGGTTGGGTAAAGTTAGAAAAATAGAGCCCTGGTGTAGCGTTCGGTAAACTAATGGACACAGGACATAATATGTAGAGATTAGCAAAGTAAAAAGATGATTATAGTAGAAATATGTAGTTTGGCTAGGGTAGTTCGGGGTTGCAAACCCGTTCCTATAGTTAGGACCCTGAACGAATGTCCGAGAGATAGTGCATCGTGTATTTAAGTCAGTTGTGTTAAAAGTAGTATACTTGAATACAATTAAGCTATAATATATTCACATATAAACAAAGTTAGGCTTGAACATATTTACAAGATAAATACACTGTGTTAGGCCAATTGGTGGGTACGAGTTTTCCAGGCTGTAAGACACCACAGAGGCCTAGTGTATTGTATTTACACTATATACATACTAGATATGTATGGGAATAATTATATGTCAATAATGCTGTTTATATTAATCTCCTTGAGGTTCTTGTGCCTTAGTATGTTAAGGGCTTTAATGATATGATGGCGCAGATATGCTGTAGGAAAAAGATTGTTTATCAAGTTTCCTGTATAATATCCTGATGTTATCAATGGCTGTTTCATTATCGCTGCATATGGTTGCTATTCTGATGCATTGTGCCAGAATACCATTGGCATGTACCTGTTTGGAAATATTTGAATTCCATTGTGTAAGGTTTACTATGCTAAAGTTGAATGCTTCACGTTTGTTGTACAAATTGATGGAGGCTATGTCATTATTTAACTTAATGTTTAGATCCAAGAAATGGGCTGCTGTATCAAAGTTGTTTGTTTTTTCCAATATGAGTTCGTTTGGGGTATAAGTGTCCATGGCGCCTCCGTAGCCAGGTGGGAAGGAGCAGCAGTGCATAGCACACGCTTCTTGATTAGGCCGGGGTTCGAGCCCGTCACCGCCAAATACGGAAGATGCGGAAAGATCAGGGAATGACCACCGCATTTCCCGGAGCAATATGGCCTTAGTTGCTAATGCTCCTAAAAACAAAACAAACAAACAAACAAATAAGTGTCCATAATCCTTGATGAAATTCGGGCTGTTGATCACTATGAATAGGTGTTCCATTGGTTTGTTGATACACTGTATTACCGTCATATATAAAATTATTGGAGATACATAGGTTCAGTATGTTGTTCCAGTAATAGGTATTGCAGGATATATAATCCTTATATTTAGCATAGATATCTTGGAGTACAGATTTTAGATTGGTTTGATTAATACTTGTAAATAGGCTGTGGAAATCAAAGGTTTGAATATTATTGACTTTATTATTCTGCAAAAAATTTTTAATACAGGTAGGTTGTTGCCTATGATTCTGCTGTTATGTATGTTATGCAGCAGTGGTTGCAGTAGTTGTTCTAGTGTTTTTCCAGGTTTGTGCACATAACTATTTTTGCAGGAGGTTATGAATCTGAAACCTATGGGTTTTTTATGAAATTTTGGAATGAAGTATATATAAGGCAAGTTCTAATTGTTCAAGTTCAGCTTTAGTTTTTTTATTGAAGGCTATTAGTTTTTTTGTAATACTATTGCAGGTACTGGATATAGGTTTGTAAGTATTGCTGGAGTTAAGTTCATTTGTCAAAGTTTGTGCATAAAAAGATTTGCAGATGAATGCAAAGTTGTTTGCAGCTTTATCTACAGGTGTGATTATGAGGTCTTTCTGTATTTCTAGTAGTTTTTGTTTTAATTTAGCCAAGTTGTGGTATTTATGCTGGTTATATATATTTGAATTGGGTAAAGCAAATTTTTGCCTGAATAGAGTGAATGTATGGCTGATCCACATATGGTATGCCTCTATAGGTGTGTTATTTTTGTAAGCTAATTGGAAGCAGTAGTTTACCAGGTCTTGATATATCTGTTTATTGAAGGTGATTATATTTAATTTGTTACGTGGTCTGAATTTAAATCCTTGTGATAGTACATATCTGAGTATTGGGTCTGTAATTATGTTTAGATTACCAGTAATGATGTGTCCATAGTCTGGATCAATATATTGTTGCATGCTACTATGTTTGTATATGCAGTTGTTGGTGTCTGCAATATGGGATATTAAATTGGTAGCTATGGATTTGTAGTTACAGGCTAATGATCCAAAGGGTTTTTTGTATTTATATCTTACTTTTATATAACTTCGGCTGGCATTAGGAAGTAGATGATTATGCTGATTTATAAGTTTATTGATATTTATATTGTCCATGATCTGGCTATTGAAGTTCAAGGTTATGATTGATTCATTATCACCTGTTGTATTGTGTTTGTTTTTTAGGTTGAATTTACAAATATCGTTTATTATATGAAAGAGATGTTTGGACTCGAAGTTGAAAGTGGGTATGAACTTGTGCAGTGCTCTCAGTATATTGTGTTTAGTACTGAAAAGTAAATTATGTATATAATGTACATCTATAATATTTTTATCCCATTCTTTAAGGGTGGCATAAAAATCGCCTAAAATAGGCTTGTGTTTAATGCTGGTATTTTTAGATTTTTTAGTACGTTTGTGTGGGTTATTGTGGAATTTAATTATATTGAATTTGTCATATATACAGCAGTCTGTTAAGTTATTGGTAATAATTTTATGGTTGAATTTATTATTTAGACCATATGGGTATAAGGTTTTTAGTTTTAACATAAATATTTCTTCTTATTTAGTTCTAATGTTAGTGTTACTAATCTGTGCTAGTATGGATATGTATATATTGCAGAAGTTGTGAGATTGAAAATGCAGATATTCTATTTCTTGTTCTATATTATTACTATTTCAATTTAGGTAGTTATTGATGTCCGATCTGTGTTGATTAATTCTCAGGTGTAATTTATTGCTAGTTTGTCCAACATATTTTATGTTACAGGTATTGCACGTTATGAGGTATATAACATTACTAGTTTTACAAAATGTAGGTTTTGATGCATCATTTGTTATATGTTGCGGATGCATACAAGGACAGGTTAAACAGTTTATTTTTTCAGGTGTTGAATTTAAGGTTATGGATCCCATATTTATCTAAGTTAGAAGCATTAAATGCTGTTGTGCTCTATTGTGTGTGTTGAATGTGTGTGTGTATGTATCGAGTTATAATTGTGTTGCGGAGTACAGTACAGAGCATGTGTACCCGGGGTCAAATTTATTCTACTCTGCCCATGTAGTATGTTATCATAGTTATCTGGCTCCATACTTAATTTCCTCCCCCCGCATATACCAATAGCTTCTGCATTCTATTATTCTATAAAATTATTATCCTAAGCTTTGTCCAGGTTGAGCTCACGCCACCTAGAATAGCTTAAATACTTTCAACTTATTGCTTTATGCTTATATATTAACTAGCCCATCCCTATTTTTGAACGTACAGTTTACACTTGGTTGCGACCACACTTTATACATCTTTCATTGTATATATATTTTTATTTTATTTTTTAATTTTAATTATAAATTTATGCAACATATGTATGGAGCCAGATAACTATGATAACATACTACATGGGCAGAGTAGAATAAATTTGACCCCGGGTACACATGCTCTGTACTGTACTCCGCAACACAATTATAACTCGATACATACACATTCAACACACACAATACAGAGCATAACAGCATTTAATGCTTCTAACTTAGATAAATATGGGATCCATAACCTTAAATTCAACTCCTGCAAAAATAAACTATGTTTAACCTGTCCTTGTATGCACCCGCAACATATAACAAATGATGCATCAAAACCTACATTTTGTAAAACTAGTAATGTTATATACCTCATAACGTGCAATACCTGTAACATAAAATATGTTGGACAAACCAGCAATAAATTACACCTGAGAATTAATCAACACAGATCGGACATCAATAACTACCTAAATAGAAATAGTAATAATATAGAACAAGAAATAGAATATCTGCATTTTCAATCTCACAACTTCAGCAATATATACATATCCATACTAGCACAGATTAGTAACACTAACATTAGAACTAAATAAGAAGAAATATTTATGTTAAAACTAAAAACCTTATACCCATATGGTCTAAATAATAAATTCAACCATAAAATTATTACCAACAACTTAACAGACTGCTGTTTATATGACAAATTCAATATAATTAAATTTCACAATAACCCACACAAACTTACTAAAAAATCTAAAAATACCAGCATTAAACACAAGCCTATTTTAGGTGATTTTTATGCCACCCTTAAAGAATGGGATAAAAATATTATAGATGTAAATTATATACATAATTTACTTTTCAGTACTAAACACAATATACTGAGAGCACTGCACAAGTTCATACCCACTTTCAACTTCGAGTCCAAACATCTCTTTCATATAATAAACGATATTTGTAAATTCAACCTAAAAAACAAACGCAATACAACAGGTGATAATGAATCAATCATAATCTTGAACTTCAATAGCCAGATCATGGACAATATAAATATCAATAAACTTATAAATCAGCATAACTATCTACTTCCTAATGTCAGCCGAAGTTATATAAAAGTAAGATATAAATACAAAAAACCTTTTGGATTATTAGCCTGTAACTACAAATCTGTAGCTACCAATTTAATATCCCATATTGCAGACACCAACAACTGCATATACAAACATAGTAACATGCAACAATATATTGATCCAGACTATGGACACATCATTACTGGTAATCTAAACATAATTACAGACCCAATACTCAGATATGTACTATCACAAGGATTTAAATTCAGACCATGTACCAAATTAAATATAACCACCTTCAATAAACAGATATATCAAGACCTGGTAAACTACTGCTTCAAACTAGCTTACAAAAATAACACACCTATAGAGGCATACCATATGTGGATCAGCCATACATTCGCTCTATTCAAGCAAAAATATGCTTTACCCAATTCAAATATATATAACCAGCATAAATACCACAACTTGGCTAAATTAAAACAAAAACTACTAGAAATACAGAAAGACTTCATAATCACACCTGTAGATAAAGCTGCCAACAACTTTGCATTCATCTGCAAATCTTTTTATGCACAAACTTTGACAAATGAACTTAACTCCAGCAATACTTACAAACCTATATCCAGTACCTGCAATAGTATTACAAAAAAACTAATAGCCTTCAATAAAAAACTAAAGCTGAACTTGAACAATTACAACTTGCCTTATATATACTTCATTCCAAAATTTCATAAAAAACACATAGGTTTCAGATTCATAACCTCCTGCAAAAATAGTTATGTGCACAAACCTGGAAAAACACTAGAACAACTACTGCAACCACTGCTGCATAACATACATAACAGCAGAATCATAGGCAACAACCTACATGTATAAAAAAATTTTTGCAGAATAATAAAGTCAATAATATTCAAACCTTTGATTTCCACAGCCTATTTACAAGTATTAATCAAACCAATCTAAAATCTGTACTCAAAGATATCTATGCTAAATATAAGGATTATATATCCTGCAATACCTATTACTGGAACAACATACTGAACCTATGTATCTCCAATAATTTTATATATGATGGTAATACAGTGTATCAACAAACCAATGGAACACCTACAGGCAGCCCAGCCTCGTACATAATAGCCAACCTATATCTATATTGGTCGGAAACATCATTTCCACAGGACCTTATCCTATATAGATGACCTCATAGTGATCAACAGCCCGAATTTCATCAAGGATTATGGACACTTATACCCCAACGAACTCATATTGGAAAAAACAAACAACTCTGATACAGCAGCCCATTTCTTTGATCTAGACATTAAGTTAAATAATGACATAGCCTCCATCAATTTGTACAACAAATGTGAAGCATTCAACTTTAGCACAGTAAACCTTACACAATGGAATTCAAATATTTCCAGACAGGTACATGCCAGTGTTATTCTGGCACAATACATCAGAATAGCAACCATATGCAGCTATAATGAAACAGCCATTAATAACATCAGGATATTATACAGGAAACTGATAAACAATCTTTTTCCTATAGCATATCTGCACCATCATATCATTAAAGCCCTTAACATACTAAGGCACAAGAACCTCAAGGAGATTAATATAAACAGCATTATTGACATATAATTATTCCCCTACATATCTAGTATGTATATAGTGTAAATACAATACACTAGGCCTCTGTGGTTTCTTACAGCCTGGAAAACTCGTACCCACCAATTGGCCTAACACAGTGTATTTATCTTGTAAATATGTTCAAGCCTAACTTTATTTATATGTGAATATATTATAGCTTAATTGTATTCAAGTATACCACTTTTAACACAACTGACTTAAATACATGATGCACTAACTCTCGGACATTCGTTCAGGATCCTAACTATAGGAACGGGTTTGCAACCCCGAACTACCCTAGCCAAACTACATATTTCTACTATAATCATCTTTTTACTTTGCTAATCTCTACATATTATGTCCTGTGCGCCATTAGTTTACTGAACACTACACCAGGGCTCTATTTTTCTAACTTTACCCAACCTTTTTTTCGCCTTAACAAAGTTTAGCTGCCTTCTACTGCTACTTTGTCAGCTATTATATTTCTTACTATCCTGGGCAGTTGGAGCATCATGTACTTAATCCTAGCGTAGTTTCACCGCCCACGTAATTTCATTTCATCTCAAACATACACCGAAATTTAGTCTAACGCTAGGCGCCGCTAATGTGCCCACGCATAAATACACAAGTAATCCTCTGACACAGTCTTTTCTGTCAGTCCGGCCAGTAGCGGTAAGTTTCTGTCATTCGAATTTTCCTTACCTTTGTCTTTTGGTTATTCCACCTTCATAGCGTTCTACTTACTTCTGTAGGGTCATCCATGATCTGTATGTATTACTTTATCAACACATATTTGTATTGGCAATCTTGTATAACCTTATTCAAAATTTATATTAGATTTAACACGTGGAATTTCGCACGTGTACCATGACATACAGAACATGTCGGAAACAGAAGTAAGAGTATTGCTGTCTTTTTCATTATTTTGGTGGATGACCTCTGAAGAAGACACTAAAATTATGAATGACACCGCAATGCTATTTCCACCTTGGTCGTCTCTTCAAAATTCCATTTGGTTTATTTTTTCTATTGTTATTTTAAGTTCGATTCCTTTCTCCCCCCCCCCCCCACTTTCGGTCAACACGTATATCACTCCCAGGGTACACCGTATTTTCATTTGTCTAATTCTAAGCATAAATATCTACTTACTATATTTTATACTAATAATATAAATTGTTTATATATACATTATGGTTGTAGGGTATTTTTTGTGTTAGCAGTGACCCTGATCCATATTTCATGTTATCGTAATTCTGCTTATCTAATCTTATCTAAATCTTAATTTCCTCCCCCCGCATATACCAATAGCTTCTCCATTCTATTATTCTATAAAATTTTATATATATATATATATATATATATATATTTAAGATTTCAAAATATAAGAGCAATGAAGCTCAATTCTTTCTACATTAAATATTATTTTTTAAATATAACTACTCATACCGGGTGAAGAAATTTCCTATGAAAAGGTATGAGTAGTTATCTTATATTTAAACTATATATATATATATATATATATGTACCAAGTTCCTATATTTTTAACTATATAGCCTAATAATATTAGTGCCTGACCATGGCCCAAAAAGGGAACCAAATATCCACCATAACTATTGGAGTCCTCCTTAATTTAAAATTAACATAATAACAAATCAAGCGTAACATGATACCGTTACTGCATAAAGCTTACATTGAAAGGCACATCAACTTGGGGCTAGTATCTCTCAATACATGCTACATTAACTTTTCCCATAACCTCTTCTTATATTTTCAGCTTTTGTAGAATTCTAATAAGTATTTTGTAGGCATGGTTGAGGAGGCAGATAAGTCTTTAGTACAAACACAGCTGTCACTGTCCTTTCCCCCCCCCCCACACACATAAGTAGTATGATAATAGACAAGATTCTTCTTCTTGTAATGTCTACTTTGTACCCAGATGATAGACTATTCTAGAACAGTGCCACTGTATACAGGATGAAGAATTATATAGGAACAGTTTTTAAGAGCACTAAGGATATATGCAAAATCTTCACTAGTCCCATGATTTCCAAATTTTGATTTTAATTGAGAATCTGTGGGACTTTGGGGAAATGGATGCTTCAGAGGGTGACAGTAATTTTCGACGAATATGGGAAACCTGAAGACCACACACTTACAAGCCAAAACATTATGGCCATCTACCTAATAATATGTTGGGTCGCCTTTTGTAACCTTTTGTGGCATTGACCCCACAAGACTGTAGAAGGTGTTCTCAGGCATCCTGAACCAGCTAGACAGAAGAATGTCCTAGATTTTGGCAACAGAGTGAGGAACTGGCATGGGCTGGCTAATGCTGCATCCCACAAATTATCAATGGGATTGATATGGGAGAATTGGAGAATTTGGTAGCCAGGGGACAGCCACATGACACATGATTCTTGAACATTCCTGCATGAGCTGTTGTACTGTTGAAAGAGTTCAGTACCACCTGTATGTGTGCTCACCGCATAAGGCAAAACTTGGTTCGAAACACAATGCTGAGGTAGGATCTAGCAGTGAAGGTGTGTTCAATGGGGATGAGGGAATCCAGTGATGTCCATGGAAACATCCTCTAAACCAGTGGTGTGCAAACTTATTTCACTCGCGACCCCCTTTATTAAATATAAAATTGACACGACCCCTCAATGTAAACCCCAAGGGGGGATGACCAGATTTTTAGAGAAGAAAAATGGCATTTTATAAATTAAGTAGTATAAAATTTTGAGTACTGAGAAAGGAAAAATCACTTCCTTTTTAATTTGCACATAAAGTAATTATTTAATATTTTAATTGAATACAGCAAAAACAAAAGATCAAATTCTTATTCTTCAATTAAGATTACAAAAAAAATTAAAATGAACAATTACAAAACAATGAATGAGAAGGATGAGCCTGGATAAACGATAATATTTGGATGCAATAGTTGCAATTGCTAATCTCGTGTCGTCTTCTGGATCAAATCTGGAATGCTGTTTTGTTTTTATAGCTGTTAATTTTGAGTAACAAACCTCACATAAATATGTAGACCCGAAAGGTAGCAATGTTTGTATCGCTCTTTTCGATAATTCTGGATATACACGTTTCGAAGAGAAAGCCAAAATTTTTCACACTTAGTATTGAAACGAGCATGTAATGCTTCGTCAGATGACAGGTCAATAATATCTTCCTTTTGCTTAATGGTAATTTTGGAAGATGAAGAAATTTCAAAAGCAAAGGGATCACGAAACCAATACACCTTTTTTTTCTGGAGATACATTAAATCAATTAGAAAAATTCTTAATTAGCATTGTTAGGTGGATGGCAATGATATCCCTAAATTGTAAAATCTTAATATTATTGCTATTAAAAAATTATAAAAACATGGGAACATTTCAGTATTATTACGCTCAAATTCAGTTTTCCAAAGCTTAAGTTTATTTTTGAAAGCTTCTATTTTATCACTGAGTATTAATATTTGTTCCCTGTCCTTGAAGGCTTAAATTTAAATCATTAAGTTTTTGAAATATATCAACATGGTAGCTAAGTTTTCCAAGCCAGTTTTGATTTATAAACAGTTGAGCAAGATTCTGATCTGTATCTGATAAAAACAATAAAACTTCATGTTTGAGGCCAAAAAGACGTTGCAACACTTACCACTGGATAACTGCCTCACTTTCATATATAAAAGAAGTGTTTCATAAGCGGTTCCCATTTCATTAAAAAGTATAGTGAAAAGTCTGCTATTTATACTTTCAATAAAGTTGATCACATTTACTGCATCTTTCAAATTTTCGTGTAAATCAGTTTGCATTTCTTTTGCTACTAATGCTTTACTATGTATAATGCAATGATTAAAAACTATACTTTGAGCAATTTCCTTTACTTTGTCTTTTAAATCTTAATTTTCTCCTGTTAATGCAGCCATCAGTACAAATCGCAACACAGTTGTTCCACGTCACATTGTTTGAAAGAAAATATTTATAACATCAAAAATCTTCTCGCCCATCGTTTTTCCTTCCAAAGCTTTGCAAAATAGAAAATCCTCCAAAATATACCCCTCGTAGCAGTATCCAACATATACAATAAGTTGAGCGAGGTTTGAAATGTTTGTGGCTTCATCTAACCGTATTGAAAAAATTGGACTTCTCTCAATCGATTTAATAAATTGAATTTTGTGTTGTCCATGATAACTGAAAACCGATGCAAGACTGTCTCTGGATAGAGGAATGGTATTTAAATCGTTGCTTAATTGAAATAATTTTTATTGCAGCATGGAGAATGCACCGAATTACGAAGCAGCATAAAGCTTGCGTGCAACACTTGCTATATATATTTACTGCTACTGCACATTCACACCTCTGGCCTTTAGGAAGTACAGTACAGGCAATTTAAGAATAATTCGTGCTTCCTATAGCAACATTGCTGTAAGGAGCATGAATTAAGAGCTAAAGGAATAAATTAAATAGTATTTCTCAGTACTTGAGTAGTCCTGAGATGTCACACTAGTCAGCTGTTTTCTTTTGTCCATAGCCATTTAGCAAATTAAGACCTATCCCTGAGGGTTCATTCGTATCTCAGACTTAGTTGGAGTAGTAAGGGCTCTACACCTACAGTATTAAAAATGTAATTTTAACAACAGGTTTTTAGCTTTATGTACACAAAAAATAAATATATTTAAAAATTTCCGTGACCCCTTTAATTTATCCGGTGACCACTTTGGGGGTTGCGCACCACTGCTCTAAACCATAATGCCACCACCACCCAGCCTGTTTTTGTCAAACTGTAGTCTGGTTGCAGCTGTTCACTTACTTGCTGTTGAACCATCCATTGGCATGATGGAGCTGGAACCTTGATTCATTCATCAGACAAGGCAACTTTTTTTCCAGTTGTCCCGTGTTCAATAATGTTGCTTCTGTGCCTGCTGCAGTTGGAAGTGTTGGAGGCTTGTCAACGCAGGCACAAGCAGGTTGCCTACTTTGTAGGCCTATCCACAAGTGTGTCCACTGGATGGTGTGCTTGAAAACTTTTCTTTGTCTGCCCTTGTTGTAGTCTGCTATTAAATGAGGGATTGTGAGCTGTCTGTTGTCCCATACAGCACATGCTAACTGCCATTCACTTCAACTGTCAGTGGTTGTGTTTCCCCCCCCCCCCAGACCATTCTTGCCACACTGTCATTGTGGTGGCCCTTGAACATCTGTTGATTCCTGAAGTTGCTGAGATGTTGGACCCATCTTCTTAGCACTGCAAACCATTCTCTATACAAACTCCACCGGGTCCTTTCCTTTCCCCATTGCATTGGATTTGTACTGATGAACTGACAGGCACTACATAGTACCATCATTATATATGCTACCTAGTCAGCAACTTAACTCCTAGTTGCTGTGGAATGCATCTACTCTTGGAGACAGGTGGTCATAATGTTTTGCCCCATGAGTGTATACTTAAGGCACAGATTAACAATATCACTGGGATACCTGTGCACAATTTGCCTTGGAGGAATGCTGCTGTTACCATTACTGAAGGATGACCAACTTGTTAAAATATTGTCTTAATGTTTTGGTAGGGCATGTATGTTGATTACTTATAACTCAGTTAAATATGATATTCTGTATAAAGTTATGTCGGCTTATTTTCTTTATCAATGAACTTTTATTTAGGTTGCTGAAGTATATAATCAAGTTCACAAAGTAATATCCAATCCTCCTGTGAAAGATTATGTTCCTTATTCCTGGATTAGTTTAATATTAGTAAAGTCTGAACATTACAGAGCTCTTGCCCACCACTACGTTGCAACTGGCTTGCTAGGTCATATAGGTAAGTTTCAGTTATTTATTTAGCTGTTGGAGAGTTTATTACTTGTGTTCATGGTCAGTGGTACTGTAGTTCCTAAATAATTGACTAATAATTATTTAGTGTCTTCTTTATATTGGTAATTGTGTACTATGACCACTCTGAAAACAAAATATATAATGACAAATTCTTTTTTAAAAGACTTGCAATCTCTAAGTGGTTTCACAGCGTAAATTTTTATACACCACTACTTAGAAGTCAAAAACACAACTCCAGTACTCAGAGTAATACAAGAATAGAATATCTAATTCATAATAATATTCTGTTCTCAAAAAAAAAAAAAAAAAAAAAATTAATTACCTTCATTAAAGCAATTTATTCAGTAGTTGGCAAATTGAAAACTTAAAGCGTAACTTTTATTAGTGACTCAGTTAACTTTTATTAGATGACTCAGTATGCTTTACCTCGTAAAGCATACTGAGTCATCTTTTGAGTAGTGTGGCTTTGCACTGGAGTGCTTGTATCTGTTCTATTTTTAATTTTCGCTGCATCAGGACCACCGCTGTTCTCAATTCCCTTGCATTCACGGTTCCATCTGGAAATCGAGTGGCGGACTGATCTTTCAATCGATTCTCCTTTGCGGCAATTTGTCTAGTGTTCGAAATGCAGCGATTCCCTGACCCATTATTGGCCTTATGTCGAGATGGGGCGTTAATTATCAGTCTATTTTTGGTTTGTTTTTTTGTAGTGGTTTACATCTCTGTTGGTCATATTTCACATAAATTTGGACCTGGTGCCCGTCACAGGGGGCACCGTTAAATTTCTATTTAATTAGCTTTTAAAACTCAATGAATTATTATTCGTATATTTAGATTTTCTAAATTATTTTAGAGAGTTTCTGCTGCAATATTTTTATTCTTGTTACTCCTCTCATCCCTCCCTGCTTGCTCGGTTTGATTTAATATAGGTTTAATTTCGACTTTTTTTGCTCTTGTCTTGTCATACTGCTGGCATTATTTTATTTTTATTTTAATCCTTATTCTAATTTATTTGTATGGTTATATTTCAAGCATCATGTAGAGGGATATGCTTTTTGCTGCCTCTGATGTATGCTGTGTACCCCTTTTTATTTTTATTATGAAATATTCCGTTTCCAACTATATTTTAAACGTTATTCAAATATATGTATAATTACACACACACACACACACACACACACACACACACACACACACACACACACACACACACACACACACACGAGGGAAGTCATATGTAGTATGACTTCCCTCATGTGTGTATATATATAGTAATTATATATATACACACACGAGGATCTTGTTAATCTGAAGTTCAAGGGATCTAAATTTTCTTGGTTTGTAATAATGGGCTACATATATCTAAGAGGAGCATTTGATAAATTATCTACCTACCTATGAAGGAAATTGAATAGAGGCAAAAATTTGTTTTTATTTTTTAATGTAATGCCCCTGAACTTCAATACACTTGTTCCATTTTTTTGGCAATTAGGAAATACCAGACAAAAAAAGTTGTCCTGTCCATCAAAGAAAGCAGAAATAGCAGACATCAGTTCATTATCATTAGCAAAGTGACATCCATGTACATTTTTCTTGAGGCAGTGAAACAGGAAATAGTCACTTTGGAGCCAGATCCAGACTGCAAGTTCTGTAATGCCACAGTATCTCAAAGCATCAGCAACACACCTCTGGAAAGTTTTCCATGGCATTTTTCATTTATGACAATCCTCAGGTTTTACAGTAGGGATGCATATGACTCCCCAGTGAAGTGACTGCTTTTGTTACAAGTAGTGAATGTACAAAATTCCCTCAGAATCCCAAAAAAAATGGTGTCCATAATCTTGATTTAATATAGGTTTAATTTCGACTTCTTTCGCTCTTGTCTTGTTATACTGCTGGCATTATTTTATTTTTATTTTAATCCTTATTCTAATTTATTTGTATGGTTATATTTGTATGGCTGAAGGTGGTGTCCAAAATTTTTTGGATGAGGGAAAACCCTTGTGCTTCCGTTGCATTGATTATTGCTTGGTCTCGGGATTCCAGTGATGAACCCATGTTCCATCAACTGTAACAGTTCTGGAGATGAAAGTTTCAGGATCCCTTCCATAAAGCTCTAAATTCTCCTCATAACACAGTATTCTGAATTGCTTCTGCA
The DNA here is from genome assembly GCF_048544385.1 of Mastigoproctus giganteus. Classification (NCBI taxonomy): domain Eukaryota; kingdom Metazoa; phylum Arthropoda; class Arachnida; order Uropygi; family Thelyphonidae; genus Mastigoproctus; species Mastigoproctus giganteus. The sequence goes on from NC_143581.1 coordinate 64,694,005, forward strand.
GAGGGTTCAGAAATCTGGCAACCTACCTTGCACTGACCTTAGTCATCCCCAGATGTTCATGGAGGATGATTATAACTGTTCCCTCAGATATGTCACATTCCCTAGAGATTTTGGACACCTTTACACGTCTCATTCAGCAAAAGGGTTTCCACAGCTTGGCACATTTCTGGAGTGGTTGCTGTCACAGGCTTTACTGGATGTGGACCATCTTCAGTGGATTCTCTATCCTCACTTGAATTGTTTTGACCAGAATTTAACCTGGTACTGTGAAGTGCACTGTTGCCATACACAGCCACTCTCCACTGTCTAAAGGCAAATTTCCGCACATCTATTCTACAACTGTCTTTCCTCAATTTGAATTTATATCCTCTCGGGCAATTAATCTGGGCAAGAGGAAGAATCCATCAGCATTGAGTGCCTAGTCTCCAGACACTGTAATTTGCAAAACTTAAGCCTTTCTTTGTAAGAGCAACCCTTTGTTCCATTTGCTGACATTGTTGCCTTTATCTGTACTCGTTCCAGCAGCCGAACGGGCTAGCCGAGTGGGTAAAGTACCTGCCCGGCAACCCAAAGGTCACGGGTTCGATTCCCGCCTCGGGCTTGGATCAAAGTACTGCAAAAACCTTGGGAGGTGCAATATGGCCACAGAAGCCGATGCGCCAACAACTACCAAATCAAAAAAAAAAAAAAAAAAAAAAAAATCGTTCCAGCAGCTCTTCATCCTTCCTAAAATGTGGCCTCCAGACCTGTATACAGTACTGAAAGTGTAGCCTTAACCATTGCTTTATACAAGGGGATAATCAATCCTTCTCCCTGCTAGAAAAATTCCTCTATATCATTGACATGACACCATGAGCTACCCTTGCAGACCGTTTGCACTGCTTAGAAAACTTCATATCTGACTGCACAATTACCCCCAGATCCTTTTCATTCTCTACCACCCTCAGTGTACCAGACAGTTGATACATTACTCTGGGGTTACTGCTACCCAGTGCTTTTTTTGGGATGGTCAATGGTATGCAGTACCTGCACTTTTATTAACAGTGACATGTGACATTTGGATGCAGTACACTTCAAATTTGTATTATTCCGTAAATTTTTTTCACATGTTTACCTACTATTCAAATAAGCTTAGTTATTTAACTAAATTTGCATTTCTAAATTTAAGAATTCTAAATTACTTAGTCAGACCTCTGTTTAACAAACTCCTTTTATAGTGAATTTTTTTGAATTTTCCCTTGGAAGTTTAAAATAGTTCCTGTTAAGCGAAGAAAATTTTTCATAAAAAGAACAGATTAGGACAGACTTAACTCGGTATGCACTGTTCACATTTCTGGCCTTCAGGCAATTTGTGCTGCTGCACAAATTAAGAGAGCTAACAGGATTACCATTCTACAACTTAGGGATACTCATAACACCTATCTGACCACTTGTCCCACACATGGAGAAGTCGCGCTGGTCAACAGTGAGCAGACAAGGAGTATTCCCGATGCTGCCAGTGTGCTTTCGTCAACCTTCTACTGCAGTCGTGTAGAAGTAGAAGACTACCTTTCCCCCAATTTATCCTGGACTGGGCTTCCCTGGGCTGGAGTCCCAGGGAAAGGACGAAAGAGGAGGGGAGGCCTCTTTCGTCCTTTTCCTTCCTGGGAAATTTGTTCCCCAGGGAGGAGGGCGAGCAGATAGTATGGGAGGCCTTGCCTTCCTGCGGCTAGGGATGAGTACCTGGAGGCTGAAGTCCAGGTGACACGCACAAGCTCACAGACAAAATTTGTCTATCCTCTCACTTTCTCCTGTGTGGGATGAAAATCTCCTGTCAGGGATTAAAACTTCTCTCTCTCTCTGCTTCCTTTTCCCCTATCCCAGTTCAACTGGTTGGAATTTATTTTTTTTTTTATTACATGACGCACACTGGCCTTACCTTGATAGAGTCTGTAAAAACTGAACAGAGAAACAAGGTGGAGATTAACTTCTGTTCTAGGAGCTGCCCATACAAAAATACAAATACAATTTTCCCATACAGGGGCTATATTTAAAGTTAGATTTCTTTTGCAGGCCACGCTGACTGATTCGAGAAAAAAATTAGTGTTACATTTTCCATATAAAATGTAACAGCCCCGGGTGCCAAGCGAATCTTGAGGCCAAGCGATCTTCCCTGCGACTTCTACTGCGATTATATTAGAGAGATAAGCTTTTCACTTTGAGTTCACACATTTTTTCTTCCGTTATTCAAATATATAATAAAAGTTCTCTTTCTTAAAGCATAAGAAAGAAGTTTCAGAAAGGAAAATAACCTTTCTTAATTTTTCTGTGTACCAACCTTCTATTTTACTCGCTTGGTCACTTGGTGGCACTACTCCTGCCTCCCCGTGGCGGGGCTGGACCTGGGTGAAAAGACATCACCCAGGACTAAAAGGAGTTGAAAATGGACCAAAAAACTAACAACACAAGATTGGAGAAAGTTAACTGCAATAAATGTGATGACTTACAGCTGAACATGTCTCAGGCTAAGAGAATGAAAATAAACAGTTCTCAGCCTTCTGTTCCTTTCTTTTTGGTGATACATTCGTTATCATCACAACCCGTTGGGGAAATTGTCCCCTTTCTTAGTTCAGAAGACTGTAGAGTCCATGGTTAGATCACCAAAAATGATAAAACGATTACAATCAGGTGATCTCTTAGTAGAAACCTCATTAAGTCATCAATCTGAGAAATTGCTAAAAACGAAAACTTTTGCAGGACTACCAGTTGAAATTACCCCACGTAATTCCCTGAATACATCGAAAGGTGTTATTACCGGATGGAACCTTTTGACTGTTTCAGAGGAAGAACAACTGTGCGAGCTAACAGAACAACAAGTGATACATGTTAGGAGGATAATGATGAAGAAAGATGGAATTTTCATTCCAACCCGATCAGTAATTCTCACATTTAACAATCCTCTTCCACATTCAGTTAAAGCAGGATATTTAAATTGCAAAATCCGACCATATATACCAAATCCAATAAGGTGTTACAACTGTCAGCGATACGGACGCTCTCAGGCGACATGTCGCAGTGATCCCATCTGTCCACTCTGTGGATCAAAAGACCACAATCAAGCAAACTGCACATCCGCTACACCACTCTGTCCCAATTGTCACGAAACTCATCCTGCTTTTTCGAAGACATGCGAAATGTGGGTATTGGGAAAGCAAATTCAAAATACAAAGTAGAAAATAAAGTGTCTTATCTGGAAGCAAGAAAACAGATACTTGCAACCAAACCTTCACGTTCCTATGCTTCAGCAGTGAAATGATAGCAAACTATAGCCACTCAAACAGAGGTAGCAATACCTCTAAATCAAATTATAGACTGGAGTAAACTAATATTGATGACAAAAACAGTTTCACAAGAAACATCCAGTGCTAAAGAGCAGGATACTTCCGTGCCTGCGCCTCCGTAGCCAGGTGGGAAGGAGCAGCAGTGCGAAGCACACGCTTCTTGATTAGACCGGGGTTCGAGCCCGTCACCACCAAATACGGTGAATGCGGAAAGGTCAGGGAATGACCACCGCATATCCCGGAGCAATATGGCCTTAGTTGCTAATGCTCCTAAAAACCAATAAAAACAAAAAACTTCCGTGCCTGGAAAGCAGAAATCAGAAGTAACATCTTCAAAAACAAAGCAAACAGCATCTAGTGAACTGTGTGAACAGAAACAAACAAACATAGACCAAATGGATACTGAAGAACAGAGAAAGAACGTACTAGAACTGTACCCTGCAGAAGATATTGATACACTTCGTCCTAATTTTCCAAAGAAAGATCGACCCAAATATGATAAAAGAAAAAACTCAAAAGCGCAGTCAGATTCAACAAATCGTCCCGAGACCTAAATAATGAAACATATTATTATACAATGGAACTGTCATGGTTTATATGGAAAATTGGATGAAATAAAAGATATTATTCAGCAGTATAAACCGGCCTGCATTTGCCTTCAGGAGACCCATCTAACATTTCAATCTTCACCCACATTTCAAAATTATACACTTTTCCGGAGAGACAGGAATGATAACAGAACTGCCAAAGGAGGAGTGGCAATTTTGGTGAATACTCATATACCAGCTAAGCAAACAACATTAAGAACCAACTTAGAAGCAGTAGCAGTAAGAATAGCCATCGGAATTTCTATCACAATCTCGTCCATTTATCTTCCACCAAATATCCCTCTCTCCAGATCGGAATTAAACGATCTTACTATGCAGCTTCAACCTCCCTATTGCCTTATGGGAGATATGAATGCTCATCATCATTTGTGGGGATCTGCTCACACAGGAAGTAGAGGTAACATAATCGAAACTTTCATAGATGATCAACAACTAAATTTACTGAATACCGGATCTCACACTTATATCAGTTTGGGTACAGGTATCACCTCTGCAATAGACTTAACAATATGTTCTCCATCAATTTATCCTAGTATAGAATGGTGGTTCGTGTTGATTGATCCTTACAACAGTGATCATTTTCCGATAGTATGTTCCATACAGACACAATCGACTCTTACAGAAGGAACCAGAACAGTATGGAATTTTAAAAAAGCTAATTGGAGTAAATATATGCAATTAATCAAACTGGATAAGCAATTAAGAGAATCCCTGCCAATAGATGATGCTGTCTTATATATCAACGATCAACTATTAGAAGCTTCCAAAGCTACAATACCTCAAATAAGTAAGGCAAGGCAGGCACGGTACAACTCTTGGTGGAATGCAGAATGTGCAACAGCAAAAACGAAACAAAATCGTGCATGGAATAGATTCCGAAAATATCCAACTACCCTCAATTTGATTGCATATAAAAAAGCCAAAGCTGAAGCGAGGAGAATTCAGAAAAAAGCAAAGAAAAATTCTTGGATCCACACTTACTAAGAACTCAAGTCCTGGTTTGGTGTGGAAAAAAATTCGGATTTTAAGTGGAAGATATCCAAGCACACAATCTCCAATCTTCCATTGGAAAGGGCAGGACGTTTTTGCAACAGAGCAGATATCAGAAATTCTGGCTGACTCTTTCGCTTCCATATCAGCAGTTACAAGCTACAACACTGACTTTCAAAAATATAAAGAGCAAGCTGAACGGAGTAAGTTGAATTTCTCTACTAAGACATCTCATCCCTATAATCTACCATTTCTAAAAGAGGAATTACTTACAACTATTAAAAAATTGCCTAATAGCGCACCAGGTCTTGATGGCATTTATTATACTATGATCCAACACCTAAACTGTGATTGTCTGGAAATCCTACTAGCTCTATATAATAGAATTTTTCTGAACAACCTGTATCCATCCATATGGCGGCATGCAATTGTCCTTGCATTTCCCAAACCCGGAAAAGATCCTTCCTATACATATAATTATCGCCTGATTTCACTGACCAGCTCTTTAGGGAAAATCCTTGAACAAATGGTGCATAATAGACTTACGTGGTTGCTGGAAAAAGATGTTTTATCACCCCACCAATTTGGATTTAGAAAAAATAGATGCGACACTTGATCTACATATCAAAGTGGAAACAAATATTAGAAACTCATTTATAAGAAAGCAGCATATGGTGATGGTAAATCTACATCTTGAAAAAGCTTTTGACACAACATGGAGATTCGGAATTCTATGAGATCTATTTCAATTAGGATACAGAGGACAACTTCCACAATTTATAGAAAAATTCCTTGCTGAGAGAACATATCGGGTACGATATAAAGGCTGTTTATCTACAATATATATACAACAGGAAGGGGTTCCCCAGGGCTCAGTATTAAGTGCAACCCTGTTTGCACTGCGTGTGAACAATATCGCAAAGGTTATGCCACCATAATTGGAAATCTATATGTATGCAGATGATCTTTCCATTTCATTTCAATCACAAAGCATGAACACAATAGAACGACAGCTCCAATTATCCATAAACAAAATAGAAGTATGGACTAAAAATAATGGATATAGAATATCTGAGAAAAAATCAGCTGTTATACACTTCTGTAAAATGCGTAGTCTTCATGCTTAACCGGTCTTATACTTAAATAAAATTGCTCTACTTTTTGTTCAAAATTTCTCCTTCTTGGGCTTAACATTAGATAGAAAACTAAACTTTCATGAACATATACTAAGACTTCGAACTAGTTGCTTCTTAAAACTTAATATCTTGCACACAGTATCTTCAATGGCCTGGGGAGCCGACAGGTCCACATTATTACAATTATATAAAACTTTGATTAGATTTCGTTTGGATTATGGATCTCCTATATATGCTTCAGCAAGAAGGAGCATCTTACTTCGCCTAGATACCATTCACCATAATGCTCTCCGCATAGCTCTAGGAGCATTTAGAACTTCACCAATTTACAACCTGTATGCAGATGCATCGGAACCCCCGCTGCACCTTCGACGAGATTATCTATTGTGCATGTATGCAGCAAAAATATACAGTCAGCCATCACATCCAAATTGGTCCATTATTCACGATCCACCATGGACAAGGAATTATGATTCCAAGCCAAATGAAAATAAACCAGTAGGACTGCGTCTCAGACACTTAGCTCAATTTTGGGAAATAAATTTCCAGCACATTTCTACAGTAGATATAAACTCAGAACCTCCTTGGATTCCGACTGTGCCTTTGTTCATATCACATCTTACAAACAGGAATAAAAAAGAGATCTCTCCAATCGTTATACAGAAGCTTCATGCACTGCACAGTTTTAAAAATAGAAACAGTCATCAGATTTACACAGATGGTTCAAAATCGAACAACTCAGTAGGTGCCGCAGTAGTTTTATCAGATTATATTATATCTGTCTCCTTGCCTCATGTTTGCAGTATTTTCACAGCAGAATTATATGCTATTAAACTAGCACTGGATGATATTACCAAGCATGAACTTCTACTTGCTCTAATCTATACTGATTCCCTTAGTGCAGTAGCAGCTTTACAGAACAGCAAATATTCCTCAAATTCCTTGATTCAGCATATCAAAAAACAACTCAGAGTTTTGCATAAAGCAAGAAAACAAGTGTCTCTCTGTTGGATTCCCAGCCATGCTGGAATCCCAGAAAATAATCATGCAGACCAAGCCGCAAAAAATCCAGATCTACAAGATAACTTTCAGTTTGTACCATTTACAGATTATAGGGATGTATTTCGTACCAAATATACTACCATCTGGAAACAACTTTGGAGGGACCAATTGTGCAATAAACTTTGCAGAATAAAAAAAAAAAAAAGATCTATGTTCGTGGCATTCTAGCTCACGTACAAATAGACAGGAGGAAGTTATATTAACAAGACTGCCATTGGGCATACCTTCCTCACTCACAAACATTTACTTTTAAGAGAAGATCCCCCGCTCTGCTCTGTCTGTCAGATACAACTTACAGTAAGACACATCCTGATTGATTGTCCAACCTATTCAGCTGTTTGTACCACATCCTTCCAGTCATTAGCAAACTTGCAAGCTCCTCTAACCCTCTCTCCTTTACTTGGTGACAAAGCAAACGTAAGTGAGCTCTTTATATATATTAAACATCTAGGAATAATAAATACACTCTGATATATCCATCCTAAATCATTAAAATGAACGTAATGACGCTGACAGACACATATTGGCCACAGTTGCCCCTGTGTCGTGAAACTTTCATACCAACAACAACAATAAAATGTAACACTAAATTTTACATTTTACATGTAAAAGAAAAATTGAAAATATCCCAAAATTTTATTAAGTACATATGCAATTACATTTGCTGAACAAAACATTTGATGAGAATTTTTTGATAATTAACAAAATTTATTTAAAATTCTGTTTTAGTTCACTTTCCACACAGGCCATAGGTTGGACACTGCTGTGAATCAACTGTAAGCATCCTGTTCAAGAATTAGGAGAGAGTGGTTTTCTTTTAACCCGACAAATGATCTGTTGTTTTGCTGAAGTTCGTTATCCACATTTTTCCATGGTCACAGTATCTGAATGACACTGACATTTTGGACAGTTTCACAAAAAAAAAAAAAAAAAATTGAAATTTATCAACTAGTGACAATATTGATGACGAGAGAAGGAAAATGGGGACAACAAAGGTATTAAACCTTCTAAATGTGAAATGTTGGCGTTTGGTGAAAATGAAGTTAGAAAATTGTCAATTAGGTTACAGTTATATGAAAGAAATACAATTTGGGGATTTCGGGGGTTACTTATTGATAAGACGGTTTTGGAAGAACTGAAGCATTTCATGAAAATGCTCTGAGTACAATACCAATTTCATCAATGAACAAGGATTTTGACAAATGAATCTGATCGTCAGCCAACCAGAGCTTCGTTGATGACAAAAACAATTTCTTTGCTACTATTTCTTAAAATTGTAGGCCCACCAGTGACACATTTTGATCCAGCAAATATGTTGATTCTTGGCTGCTTTGGAAATGTCATTCAGCAACAGACAAACAGAAGAAAAGAAGTCGGCATAGTTAGTGTGTCGGATGAGAACTTAATAAAAATTTGGAATATTCTATGAAAACTTTATTACGAAATTATTTTTACTTATTACTTATATTTTGCTCACAATTTACTTTTTTTTATATATTTAAAAAATTATTACGAAATTATTTTTACTTATTACTTATATTTTACTCACAATTTACTTTTTTTTATATATTTAAATAACAAATTTATGCTTAATAAACTGTGTTAGTATACTTAATTTGTTGTTCTTAATCCAAAAACATTACTACTAAAGTAACAATATCAGGAAATTTTTTAAGAGTACTAAAATTTTTTTTAGAGTACTTTTAGAATTCTAAAATCCCTTTTAATTTTCTTTTTTCCTGATAGCAAAGAATGAGTACTGGCACCTATTTTTTTTTAATAAATAAAAAAAAAAAAAACATTGCTGCTACCCATATGTAGTACTTCACATTTGTTAATGTCAAACTTCAGTTGCCACCTCTCAGCCCATCTGCTAAACTTTTCTAGATCCTGTTGCAGTAGCATACTGTCATTAGTGTCATTAACAACCCTGCCAACCTTCATGTTGTCTGCAAACTTAGACCTCAAGCCTGATATTCCATCATCAATATCATTAATAAATACAGAAAACAACAATGAACCCAACACTGAACCCTGGAGGCCTCCACTAATAACATTATTCCACTTCGAGTAGTGACCATTGATTACCACTCTCTTCTCCCACTCAACCATCCCTTTATCCACAGCAGCAATTTGTCTCCAGTGCCACACTGCTCCAATTTGTAAAGCAGTCTTCAATGTGCAACAGAATTAAAAACCTTCCTAAGATCCAAGTATATGATATCATATTGAACAATTAGACTTTACACCAGCCGGTATTCAAATAAACAAATTCCAATCCTGCAACTAAAACACTTTATTTACAATAAAATAAAATATGAGCATATGAAATAAAATAAAATATATTGTAGTCTAAAACTGATGTGATTTAATTTACAATAAAATACGAAATATAAAATATGATGATAAAAGCGATAAAAACAATTAATAAAATACCTTAACAACTGTAGCTTTCGGGGATAGCGATCCCCTTTCTCAACAGCATATTTCTGCTGTGTGGCACATCCTTAAATAGCAGATCCATGGCACTCGTCACATGGTTCCTCGGGAGTAAAGCCGGAATTTCTCATTTATGCACTGGAACCGGAAATGGCTCGGGAGCGTGCTAGCTGAAACCGTTCATCTCGCCCAAGAACCACAGTTTCCAAGAGGGGATGTAAATGTACACCCTTGTCTCTATTAATGGAATTGCTAGCTGCCCCAATACGTAAACTCTCAAGCCATTTATGGTCCCAGAACCCCTGCGCATGATCCGTGATGACAGCATCCTCTTGGGTGAGATGAACGGTTTCAGCTAGCACGCTCCCGAGCCATTTCCGGTTCCGGTGCATAAATGGGAAATTCCGGCCTTACTCCCGAGGAACCATGTGACGAGTGCCGTGGATCTGCTATTTAAGGATGTTGCCACACAGCAGAAATATGCTGTTGAGAAAGGGGATCACTATTCCCGAAAGCTACAGTTGTTAAGGTATTTTATTAATTGTTTTTATCGCTTTTATCATCATATTTTATATTTTCGTATTTTATTGTAAATTAAATCACAACAGTTTTAGACTACTATATATTTTATTTTATTTCATTTCATTTCATACGCTCGTATTTTATTTTATTGTAAATAAAGTGTTTTAGTTGCAGGATTGGAATTTGTTTATTTGAATACCGGCTGGTGTAAAGTTTAATTGTTCAATATGAATTGTCCCAGCCTTGTAGGCCTATTTAGAGATATATGATATCAGAATTATTCTTTCCATTCAGTTCCTTTGGCCACATTATAGTATCCAATCAGGTCAGAGAAGCCTTCCCCTTAACAAGCCCATACTGTGTCTGAACTATAACTGAAGTCTTGTCTAGATGATCCTGCAGTGCTTCTTTAACTAGTGCCTCTATTAATTTCCCCACAACAGAAGTTAAACTAACTGGTCTGTAATTACTTGTCACCCTTTGATCCTCCTTTATGAATTGGGGTCACATTTGCACATCTCCAGTTCATGGGTACTTCCTCCAAATCAAAGGCAGCTCTCATGATTATGGCTAAGGGTTTGCTTACCTCCTTTGCTGCCTCCTTTAATATAACTGGATAGATCCCATCCACCCTAGATGCCTTTCTAATGTTTATCTTCAAAATTTTCTCCTCCACTTTGCTCTGAGTTATTGCAAAATCATTTAGCTCACTGCCAGAGGTGTATTCACCTCTGACATTCCCACCCCCTGAAAATTGATGATTGAATGATGCTCCAATTTCAGCAAATCTGTAATTTGATATAGGTGTCTTCCTGCTTTCTGTTACAGCAGCATGACCTAAAAACATAGTGGGATCAAAATTAGTATGATTTCGAGTTGATGTGTATGATCACAAATCATAACTCATTGGATTATAACTATGGAAAGTGCCTTAGGTAGATAATTTATTGAACTCCCCTCATGACAATAGGAGTTGGGTACAAGTATCTAAAAATAAAGGAAATAATAAAAAAAAATTGTTGATGATGGTTGGGGCAAAAGTTAATGATGTAGAGCAGATATCATCTTTTAAGGGCACAAAAGGTGATATTGTTATACACATTGGAACTAATGATATTAAGAGTAAGATATCTGCAGATTTACTCAACAAGTACAGGTCAATGTTGAAAAAGTCACGAGTTAGAGGAATGTGAAAGTGTAGTAGAGAGTATATGATGAGAGCCTTGTCCATCAATTCAGCCCTGGAGAGATTGTGCAAGGCTCAAGGGGTAGAATTTTTTCAGCCTAGTCTGTGCTTGTTGACAGGAGAGACAGCTTCTACAGGGATGGGGTACACTTAAATAGAAAGGGTGCAAGAATATTTGCTGATGCTATCAAGGCAGTGTTAGGTGGATCGGAATACTGCTAGCTCGGGGAGATACACACACTGAAAGGTTAACAATGGCTGCAGGCAGAGGCAAAAGTGATTCTTGCACTGCTTCTATTAGAATGGGCAACAGCCTGGAAAGCAAGGTAATGAAGATTTTCAGGAAAGCTGGGAGTCATAGTGGAACAAGTAAATACATGGGCTGTATTAGAGTAATAAGAGTAGGAACAGGTGCAAGTATACTGGCATGTACACCAATGCTAGGAGGATAGTTAATAAATTTGATGAGCTTGAAGTGCTAGTCAAGACATCAAAGGCAGATATTGTTGGGATATCAGAGATGTGGTGTCACACAGATATATGCAGTGCAGAATTGGAATTTGGGGAGTACAATGTGTACAGGAAGGGAGGAGGGGTTATGCTGTTAGTTAAGAAATGCATAAAATCTAAGGAAGTGCATCCAGTTGATGTTGGTGGACAATGCAATGTTGAGTCTGTTTTGTGTGACATAAGCACTGGGAAAGGAAAATGAGAGTAGGTGTGTGTTATAGGCCTAATGAATCTGATGAGTATAATAAGCAAATGTGCAGAGAAATAGTGGGTCAGTAAATCAGTATGTCTTATAATGGGGGATTTTAACTTTCCAGATATTGACTGGAAATTGTGGGTTGGTCACTCGCACACTAGTAAGACTTTTGTGTATTTATTGGATGACTGTTTTCTACAGCAACATGTTCGAGAGGCAACCAGAGGGTGTAATACTGTTGATCTGATTATCAGCAGTGATTATTCATGCATTAAGAATTTGCAGATAAAGGAGCCACTCGGTGACACTGATCACAATGTACTGATGTGGGAATTACTTAAAGATATAACTACCATCAAGGCTAAAGGTTAAGGCCTTTGCTTTTGTAAAGGTGACTACAGGGGTCAGAGACAGTTTTTAAATTCTGTACAGTGTTATCAACTGATGATGTTACCAACGTTGAATTCTAAATGGGGGAAGCCTTCAGGGACTTAATAATTTTGGAGACTACTAGGCTTTTCATTCCAACTAAGAAATACTGTTCAAGGTTTAAGCCTAAATGGATCTCAGATGAATTAGAGGCTCATGGCAGAGAAGGAAAATGTATGGGATGCATATAAAGTATCAGGTGACACAGAAGCCTATGGCAGATACAAACTAGTCTGTAATCAAGTCACAAAGGAAGTTAGGCAGGCGAAGGCAGATTACGAGAGATCTTTGGCAAAGGATGCAAAGAAAAACAACAAAGAATTCTTTACTTATATAAACTCTAGAAGGATAGGGATGAATCAGATTGGAACAATTAATATAGATGGGTTGACTATTGATGATCATGCTCAGGTAGCTGATAAACTGAATGAGTATTTTGCATCTACATTCACAGAGTGCCAGAAGTTTATCAAACTCTAACAGAGAGATCAGTGATTTTGTAACAACTGAGAGCAAAGTGCAGGAGAAATTGTTGAAGTTAAACATAAGGAAGGCACCTGTTATGTATGGGATCTATCCAGTTATATTAAAGGAGGCAGAAAAGGAAGTAAGCAAACCCTTTGCCATAATTATGAGAGCTTCCTTGGACTTAGGGGAGGTCCCCATGCACTGGAGGTATGGAAAATGTATCCATTTGAGATACATTTTCCATACCTCCTGAGAAGTGGGTTCAAAAGGTGACACAAGTAACTATAGACCTGTTAGTTTAACTTGTGTTCCGGGAACAATGAATGGAATCGCTGGTTAAAGAAGCATTGCAGGATTATCTAGACAAGACTGCAGTAATAATTAAGATGCAGCATGGGTTCGTTTAAGGGAGGTCTTGTCTAGCTAATTTGATTGGATACTATGATGTAGTCACAAAGGAACTGAATGCCAAAAATAATTTTGATATCATATACTTGGATTTCAGGAAAGCTTTTGATACCGTTGTACATGGAAGACTGCTGTACAAATTGGAGAGGTGTGGTTGAGTGGGAGACAACAAAGTGTTAATCAATGGACACTGCTCTTTGTGGACAAATGTTATTAGTGGAGTTCCCCAGGGTTCGTTGCTGGGCCCATTGTTGTTTTGTGTATTTATCAATGATATCGATGAAGGTATAAACGGCTTAATGTCCAAGTTTGCAGATGATACAAAGGTTGGCAGTGTTGTTAACAACAGTAAAGACAATATGCTACTCCAACTGGATCTAGATAAGTTGGACAAATGGGCTGAGAAGTGGCAACTGAAGTTTAACATTGACACATGCAAAGTACTGCATATGGGTAGCAATAACCAAAGAGGAACATACCAACTGTGTGGTTCTACCCTCAGGGAAGTGGAAAGTGAAAAAGACCTGGGGATAATTGTGCAGTCAAATATGACGTTTGCTGAGCAGTGCAGACGGGCTGCCAGGGCAAGTCATGGAGCCTTATCAATGATATATAGGAATTTTGCTAGCAGGGACAGGGGGGTGATTATCTTGTTATACAAGGCAATGGTCAAGCCACACCTCACCTAGAGTACTGTGTACAGGTCTGGAGGCCTCATTTTAGGAAGGATGTAGAGTTGCTAGAATGAGTACAAAGAAGAGCAATAAGATTGGTGAGGGGAACAAAGGGGGTGCTCTTACCAAGAAAGTCTTAAGTTCTGCAAATTGCAGTGCCTGGAGAGTAGGCACCTGTGAGGTAATCTGATTGAGGTGTATAAGGCCTTGAATGGGTTGAGCAACCTGAATGCTGATGGAATTCTTCATCTTGCTCAGATTAAGAACTGAGGGAGCACAGTTTCAAATTGAGGAAAGACCGTTGTAGAATAGATGTGTGGAAATTTGCCTTTAGCCAATGGGTAGTTGATTGGTGGAACAGACTTTCATCTTTTGTTGTAGAAGTTGATTGCCTAAATAAATTTAAGGCTGAGCTGGACAGGCATTTGGAATGAATGGAAGGGTGAAATTGGAGGTTTTTTTTTTTTCCCCGGCTGATGCCGCATAAGCTTGCTTTCATGCATCGTATGCCTCTGCTAATGCTAAGAAAATAGTAAAATTAAATTAAGAAAATGAAACAGTAAAAATAAAAGAATAAAATGAAACAGTAAAAATAAAAGAATAAAATAGTAACAAAAGTCTTGTCTCATAATAATAAGAATAATGCATGTTTTTAGATTTTCTTTTAAATAAATATCTTAAGATAAACTAAAAGAAAAGAAACAACATAATTTAATGTAATTTATTAATTACTTAATTTTATTCTTCTATATATATATATATATAGAATAAGTAATGCTTCAGTAACTAAGTAATGCTGAAGCATAAGTAATGCTTCAGTAAGAAGACTATTGTTACTTATTCTCAGTGGGCACCACCCAGGTGCCACTGTTTCAAGACTTGTTGGCCTTTCATAGATGTTAGCAATACCAGGGTGGGCAGGTACCCTGGTAGTGCTAACATGACAACCCAGTTGTGAAGATGATCCCACAATATGAGAGATGTTAAAAGGTGCACATGATAATGTTTAAGTAAGGCTAAAATGCAACTGGGCATAATATTTTAAGAGTATAATTATCTATATAATATAGGTGTAAAAACACCATATACAACTCTTAAAGGGAAAAACTATGATAGTAGTGTAAAGGGCATCATTTCAACTGTATCTCCTTTGTGCTCATCCTTCACAACAGGTTACCATGTATTGCACTACCTCGAATAAGTAACGCTTCACTAACCAAGAATAAAAGAAAGTGTTATGGAGTATGCATCTTTTCAGAGGCATAAAATATTCCAAGCCAGTTGGGTTGGCTGGGCAAATTTAAAAAAATGCTGTAGTTTACTCAAAAGTTTTATTTCTGGTGAAAATGAAGTTGTAATCGAAGAAGACTGTACCCATTGGAAAGAAACAGTTTTGAAATAAATTTCTGGAGGACCAAGAGCCCAAAGACACATTCAACATTGATGAAACAGGTCTCTTTTTTAAATGTTTTCCGAACAAGACACCGACTTTTAAAGGTGATAAATGTTTAGGTGGTAAAAATGGTAAGGAGAGAATTAGTCTTGATTGGTACAAATATGGCTAGTAATGAATAACTGAAGCTTCTGGTAATAGGCAAAAGTTAAAACCCCGATGTTTCAAAGGAGTAAAATCATTGGGCTACAATAAAACATCTCGGATGACAAGTGAAATTTTTGAACAGTGGATGTTAAATTTTGATAGAAAGATGACAAAAGAAAACAGAAAAATCTCGTTGATTATCGACAACTGTCCCGCCCACCTTCACCTGGTAATTTCGAAACTTAGATAAGTGAAACTTGTTTTCTTCCTTTAGAATACCTAGTCTAAACTGCAGCCAATGGACCACGGCATTATTAAGAATTAAAAAATGCACTACTGAATGTGCATACTGAAAAAAATTATACAGAGAATAGAAAACAACCAACCTATAGATTTGCAGATGTGCATATCAGATTTGGTACAAGTGTGGAGTCAAGATGTGATGGAAACAACAATTAAGAATTGTTTTGCTAGAACACCACTTAACAGTGATGAGAGTTATGAACTACTACAAGACATTGAATAATCTTGGGAAGAACTTCAAGAGGTTTGATCAGTGGATAATTAATTCTTGATTTTTAGGAGTTGGTAATAATATCATAAAGCTGAATATCCGAGTGACTCCAACATTTGGCGAGTATTCAAAGAACGACTGACAATATCCGATAACAAGTTGGATGAAAATGAGAGCAGTATTAAACCATCCAAACATGAAATGTTGGCAGCATTTGAAACTGTGTCGAGGCCTTCAGTGGGAAGAAAATGTAACAGAAAATATATTTGAGTGTTCAAACAAATGCAAACATTTTTATGAATGGCATACAGTAGAATCCAGTGTACAACAAAAAATATTTTACGACATAATTCTTAAAAGTGTACTAATACATTGTGCACATCATGTAAGTAGTCATTTCTTAATATGTATATACAGCAGGCCCTTGTTATAACGCGGTTCACTTTACACTGATTCGCTATAATGCTGTTCTTATATTATAACCCATATCTGACTATAACACTCTTTTACAAATTGCATTTTTGGCATATTTAACGAAATAGTTTCATTTGATGAAGTCGACAGCTTGAAAATGAATAGCAAAACAGCATTAAAATGTTTCCCACGCCGGCTTGAGAAATTTTCCCACGCTCAGTGAAATTTTCTCATATGCCAATTAAATTGCAGTACAGTGACTTCCGTAGCCGAGTGGTCAGGAGCGGGAGTGCAGTAGCACACGCTCTTTGAGTAGACCGGGGTTCAAGCCCCTGACTGCTGAATACGGTCGATCTGCCAACCCGCACTGGACCAGCGTGGCAGATTATGGTCCGTTTCCCTCAACATGAATTGTTGAGGAGGCTTCCATCCTGCAGTGGGTTGATAATGGCTGCACTTTACTTTTTTTTTTACTTACAGTGACTTGTTACGTAGTTCCGAGATCAACATTTTAAAAAATGATCAAGTATATTGCTTGTAATTTTGCATTATGTGCATTTATCCGAAGTCTAGCCATCACTCAGTACAGTATTAGACATCGTGCGTAATGGACAGTTTACTCTAACATTGTATCATAATTAATGCAACCAATGCAGTTACATTTTCGAAGAGTTAATAATGGCGAATAAGAATGAAAAAGCAACGTCTGGATGCAGTACGAAGACTATAAATGTAAGAAAAAGACCTGTATTTGAAAATTAAATTAGTCATTTTGAAGCGAATCGATTCTGGTCAACGACAAGCGGATTGTGTGCCCTAATTTAGGACTGGCAAGTTTAACTGTAAGAACAATTATAAAAAATAAATAATTAATTTTAGCAGTGGGAAAGACAGCTGTTCCACTGCAAGCAACTAGGGCTGGGCCGGCTATTAGGATTGAAATGGAGAGATTTCTAAATAATTTTATTGAAGGTAATATCCAATGCAGAATTCGGTTAAATATTGAGAGAGAGAGAGAGAGAGAGAGAGAGAGAGAGAGAGAGAGAGAGAGAGATTAGCCTATATGATGATCTGAAGAAACCTCAACTAAAAAAAAAAAAATGTGGAACCATTTAAAACTACTAAGGGTTGGTTGAATAGATTTAAAATCCAGGGAGAAGCCGTATGTGCAGATCAAGGAGCTGAAACTTTCAAAAAAGAACTTAAAATTATTGAAGAGGGGTATTATATTTCTCAACAAGTTTTTAACGTAGATGAAGCAGGACTTTTTTGGAAACAAATGCCTAAAAGAAGATAAAAAACATGCCTGGTTTGAAAGTGGCAAAGGATCGGTTGACTTTATTATTGGGTGGTAATGCTGCTGGGGACTTAAAATTAAAACCCCTTTTAGTTTACCAGGAAGAGGGCCAAAGCACAACCTAAAATCGAACATTTTTCATGATTAAATTCATGATTTTAATTGGAATTTTAAGTTTAAAATTTTGATATGTAAGTAGTTACCACATAATCATATACGTATGTAATGCAGAATATTTTTATGTACAAATATTTTAATATTAAATATTTTGACCGACATTTGTGCATCTTTTCGCTACCGTTTATTATTGATTAGGAAATATCCTATGGCACTGACCACAACTCACAAATACATATGTTACCTTATGGGAATGCAGCACTTGCTTAGCGCTGATTCACTTAGCGCTCTGTTTTTCCGGAACGAATTGTCAGCATTAAGTGGGGGTCACCTGTATTAATAAATTAATTGTTTTAAAATATTAGAAAATTTATTCATTCCCACTTATTTCTGATTTATTTCCCATCTTTTACTATATTTATGAATGTTGAATTACACTTCTTTTTCATTGTTGAAAAGGTCATATTTGTTTATAACGAAGTTTCTGTTTAATGAATTTTTTCAAGGGAATGATTGATTTTGTTATATAGAGGTCCAGCTGTATGTATATCCCGTTTTTCAGTATTGTAGACAGTATGTAAAGGGATGTTGCATTCTTTTGCAACTTACATTTAAATTCATTCCATTCTATCAGCTCTTATATAATTTTCAGGCTTAATTCTCTCTGTTTATGCTTTTTTCCCCATATCTGCTAGATGATGCTTAATATAAACAGACTTCAAATTAATCTAAAGACACAAGCTCCAAAAAGATATAAACTCAGATCCTTTTAAAAATGGCACAAAAAAGGGGGGGGGGAAGGATTATAACAAAAGACTCTTGAACAAGATGCAACAATTGCAACTGACCTACAGTTGATGGTTTTCAGAGTGTATTTATTTTGTAGCTGTTTATATAAAAGTCAATTTACAAGTTGGTGATATCTTTTGGGAAATACATAACTGGGTCGGCACATGCGTGCTGGTGGTGAGGGAATAATAGGACAATTGTACCAAGCTTTGTATTGACCATATAAAATGATATTATTTCTCATGGGGTAAAAACGAACTTCGTATTTATGTGAGAAAGAGCAGTAGAAACCAGTGTCCAAGAAAGAATAACATTGGGGAATTTATAAATAGTAGGAAATTATAATTACATCTGTAGAAGTTTTATTTAGAGAGAAAGGTATACCTAACAATAATTGAAAATGGCTATTAGTATTTTATGCAAGCCATGCACTCTTAATTATAAACAGTGTTTGAGCATAAGAATTGTCACAAGTTTATGTGAAGGGAGCACAGAAACAAATACATTGATTATATAGATTTGATAATAGAAAGCTATTAAGTGCTTGATAATTCCTATATTCTATTATATTATGAAACAACAGGGAGTACCTTTATTATTTTAGATATAGGAAGCTTATTTTCCAACCAACTCTCCTGGTACAACACGCTAATAATTCTTTGGGAAGGCGATATATCAATTTTACAAAACATGTGGGATATCTTTCCCACTGTCAGAACTGCAGTGTTCAGACCCCTCTGTCTCAACTTTGAGCACTCAAGACTTGTCTTCAAACATCATACCTCTGGTAGCAAGGAAACCATTACGTGGATTGACATAAAATTAAATTTTGAAGGTCTAAACCACTTAATAAATATGGACCAATTATTTTCTTCAGTACAGTAGCTTGACATTAGAGTTAAATTTAGGGGTCTAAAAAAGTTTAATGGATATGGGGAGGGGGGGGGGATTATGCTCTACATTCCTTAAGTCGGACTAGAACTTTTCGGGGCGTCATGTTCACAGGAATAAAGCAACTCGCAATTAATCCGAAACTTTTGTCTTATGTTGTAGTGTTTGTTCTTTACGCATGCGTATAAGTGACCAATCGTCGGACAATAGGAATGGTCTACGGATATTGATTGAAGTTTCATGTAGTTTCATCTCTAAGGTTTCCGCAATAAGTAGTTTGTGATAGTTGTGTTCAATATTTATAATTTATAATTTTTTTATAATTATAAATTTATAATATTTATAATGCCAAATGAACGACATTCATTCGGCTTTAATGAAACAAAAATCATAAATAATCAATACAACTACCACAAACTACTTATTGCGGAAACCTTAGAGATGAAACTACATGAAACTTCAATCAATATACTAGACCATTCCTATTGTCCGACGACTGGTCACTTATACGCATGCATGAAGAACAAACACTACAACATAAGACAAAAGTTTCGGATTAATTGTGAGTTGCTCTATTCCTGCGAACATGATGCCCCGAAAAGTTCTAGTCTGACTTAAGGAATGTAGAGAACAATCCCCCCCCCCCATATCCATTAAACTTTTTTAGACCCCTAAATTTAACTCTAATGTCAAGCTACTGGACCGAAGAAAATAGTCAGTCCATATTTATTAAGCAGTTTAGACCTTCAAAATTTAATTTTATGTCAATCCACGTAATGGTTTCCTTGCTGCCAGAGGTATGGTGTTTTTTGAAGAAGTGTTTGAGTCTTGAGCACTCAAGGTTGAGACCGAGGGGTCTGAAGACTACGGTTCTGACAGTGGGGAAGATGTCCCACATGTTTTGTAAAATTGATATCGCCTTCCCAAAGAATTATTAGCGTGTTGGACCAGGAGAGTTGGTTGGAAAAGAAGCTTCCTATATCTAAAATAACGGTAATCCCTGTTGTTTCATAATATAATTGATTATATAGAAAGGGATGATAAACAACTAGGTGAAGATACAAGAGTATATAATGGAGTTGAGATTGGAGGTGACCAGCATCACTGAACAAACTAAAAATGTGAAAAACAAGAAGAATAAAAAATTCTTACAGCAAACAAAAATCAGAACTCCCGAAAAGTCATTTAAATATTAAAACTCTGCTCAAAAGTAAATGGAATTCCTGATACTGACATTTTATTGTGCATTTATATTCATCTTCATCAGTAATAATTTGTGGTTGTCCCTGATACTTTTTAAGAGTAAATAGTAATTTTTTTAATAAGGAAAATTCTTTTTATAAATGAGATTTCTTGTTTTCAGGAGAACTTAGTGAATCAACAAAGCATATTCTTGAATTTTTGCACATACAAGATCTCAGTAATATTGCCTGCATTGACATTAAAATACCTCAAAATTTGGAGGAGAGGCGTCAATTAGGTATGTTAATCTTCTTGTTCTATTAATAATTTCATTCCACTTCACAAGTATTTACGAATGAATAAAAAGTTCCCAGATTTGCACCCTGGTATTTAAATGGTTACCTCCACAGCTCAAAGCTTTCATGGGGTGTTGATGTTGACCTTAGTGTGCACACATGCCAAGTGGGAACTGACTTGACCACTTCACTCGTGTGTCACAGTTGATTAATTGCAGAACGTTGCAGTTTGAAGTGCACTAACATCGAGTTATTCTTTAAACTTGGGAAAAGTGCTGCAGTGATGCTGTAAGCATTACAGAAAGTTTGCAGAGATGATGCTTTGAAGAAAAAAACAGCTGTTTACAAGTGGTTTAATTGGTTTAAAAATGGACAGGAATTACTGGAAGATGAACCTTGCAGTGGACACCCCTTTGGCATTACAAAACAAAAATCTCACGAAAGTGAAGGAAGCCATGTGAAATGATATCCAACTTTGTGAGATTGCCCACAAAGTTGGATATGTAGGCTCAGTACAGACATTTCTGATGGAGATTTATAGATGTTGCACGTGTGCACACACAAAGTTTGTTCTATGCTTGCTGTTGGGTGATCATATGGACTGCAGGAAAGCAATCCCATTGATTTTGTTCAAAAAAAATTAATGCAGGATCCAAGCTTCCTAAGAAAAGTGGTCACTGAGAATGAGAGTTGCATGTTGGCCCATGGCCCAAGATCAAGGTGGAATCATCTGAATGGCACACAGAAATTTTCCCATGGCTCAAGAATTCTTGTGCAACAAAATCTAAGTTATCATAGTCTGAGTCAAAGTCTATCAAAGTCAAAATCTAAGTTAAAAATTATTTATTTCAATGATCAGGGCATAGTGCACCAAGAATTTGTGACTAGGGGGAGAAACATTACCACTGCTTACTATGTTGAGGTTTTGATATGTTTGCCTGAGAATGCAAGGTGAAGACTACGTCGAAAGTAGAAGGATGATTGGATCCTGTACCACAATGCACCCAGTCACATGGTGATGACAGTTCAGCAATTCTTGGCTGCAAAAAAATCAGTCATTCAGCAGCCTCCCTACTCTCCTGACCCTTGCACCATCTGACTTCTGGCTGTTCTGTAAACTGAAAATGGGACTTCAGGGTTATTGTTTCTCTACATGGATGACATCAAATAAAATGCCAAAAGCATCTCTACTTGCAGTAAGCAAACATGATTTTAAAGAATGGTTCAAAGATTGGGAAGACTGATGGAGAAGGTGTGTATATGCAAAAGAAAAGTACTTTGAAGGTGATTAGTTTAGTAAGCCCAACTGTTTACTCAAACTTTTATAGTAAAATTCTGGGAACTTTTTGAATGTGCCTCATAATATTAAAAAATAAAATTAATAATAATTATTAGTTATTTTTCAGTATTTTATCACAGATGTGCTAAATTAGTTTTTTAATATTTTTAGGAAGAGCTCACTTAAGAGAAGCACTACTCTTGCACGAAGAAGCTTTGCGCCTTCACCGTATGTGTAGACAGCTCCGTCAGGTTGACACATTGCAAAGTAAATTGAGAGAAGATCATGATGCCTCACTCAA
Organism: Mastigoproctus giganteus; assembly: GCF_048544385.1. Classification (NCBI taxonomy): domain Eukaryota; kingdom Metazoa; phylum Arthropoda; class Arachnida; order Uropygi; family Thelyphonidae; genus Mastigoproctus; species Mastigoproctus giganteus. Next base: position 64,716,573 of record NC_143581.1, read on the forward strand.
CTTATATGCAGATGTGGAAGAAGAAGATAACTTCCAAGAAGATTTGGATCCTCCCCAGATACAGGGTATACATGTACAGTTTATTTTATATTTTTATCTTCATCTTCTACATATCTTATTTAAGAGAATTATGATAGAATGGGAAATCAAGATAGGCCAGAAGAGCTGATCTGTACTATCATTGTTGACACCCAGTGGGTATAACAGATTTGGAACATGATATATTCAAATAGCAAAGTTTTTAGGTTTTAAACAAAAATTAACACTTTTGTGTTTTGGAGAAAAAAAAACTTGAATTTGTAAAACTAAATAGTATACATATACTTCTTCAAGTTTGGAATCTCCTCCTTCAGTGTCAAATTAAATTAAGTAAACCTTCAATTTAAATGTACGTTTACAAAATAAAATAAAATACATCTTCAAGAAAGTATGCAACAGCTTTAAATGCCTATTTTTTGATGTTCTGCTGACATTAATGGGTGGTGTCATTAAACACATAATATATTGGAGTTTCTTTACCAGGTGATGCAACTTTTGTGAAAATGCTGAAGGAAAGATGGAATATAGCGTTTATCTAAAATGATTTTATCAAATTAGCAGCTTTTTTTTTTTTAGAGTGCAGTGAAAATTTAAAGTGAATTTTGGTCAAGGTAGATCAACAATTTTGAGTATACTAAAGAAGTTTGAACTATCTGATTCTGTGATAGACAAAACAAAATGTGTTGTTGGCAGAAATAAATCTGTGAGGATACCTGAAAATAAGGCATGTGTGCAGAAAGCTATTGGAAAGGAAATCTGAAATGAGAGTCAGAAGGAACAGCTGGGTTTAAAATAAACATCCTCTGTAAGCACTCTTTGAGAAGAAAATTGTATGTCAAAAGAAGAAATGCCTTTCTGAAATTCTGATAACACAATCCATGAGTAACATTGGCAAAGAAAGGCATTTCTTCTTTTGTGCCTAGTTTTATCAGTAATTGGAAAAACAATATGTTCATACATATGGTTCACTGACATAGCAGATTTCCAGTGTAGTTACTTTGTGAATAAACAGAATATACATGTATGGAGAATTATAAATCACCACACAGTAATGGAGATGCCTTTGCAACTTAAAAAAAAAAAAAAAAAAAATGCATATCATGTGCTCAATTTCATAAGCTGATATCACGGGACCAGTCTTTCCGGATGATACAGTTAATGCAGAATGGCACTTGAAACTTCTTCAGACCATTTTATTCATTCCAACTCTTAAATGTGAGAGTTAACAAGTAAAATATTTTTTCAAACAAGGTGGGACAAGATGACTTATGGTGCATGTGGTTTTTTGGTTTTCTGAAGGAGAATTTTAATGATGTGGTCATTACTAATATCTTGGACTAAGTGAGGTTGGATGGCTTTGCCATTGTATTTGCCAGATCTGAATCCTTGTGATTATTTCCTGTAAGGATAGTGTCTACAGGAATAATCCACATACCATTGAAAAATTTAAGGTGAAATCACAGCTGCTGTAGCTGGCATCTTGTATTAAGTGTTTTGTTATTTATTCATCTCTTATGGATACACTACTCTCATGCTTTAATGATAGCAAACTGAATGCCAGCACAATACATAAAAAAATATAGGCATTCAAAATTGTTGCTTTTTTTCTTGATTTTTTTTATACATTATACACTAATAATACTACCTTAGTATTGCTACTGTAAATCTGGTGTCCGTCTATGAAAACTGAAGGAAAATGGCCAAGGAACCAAATTAGTTTGTTTTGTGGTGTGTATACACAGGGTTAATATTGCAATATATTATTTCATTAAAATGATACATCAAACAAAATGGCAAAACAAGCTAGTATGCAATCCTAGTTGTTTTTATCTCGCTAATGAGCTCTTATGTAATAAGAACTCTATGTAGTAGGCATATTCATCTTTTGCATAGCTTTAAGGCGCCTCCGTAGCCAGGCGGGAAGGAGCAGCAGTGCGTAGCACGCTTCTTGATTAGACCGGGGTTCGAGCCCGTCACCACCAAATACGGAAGATGCGGAAAGGTCAGGAATGACCACCGCATATTCACGGAGCAATATGGCCTTAGTTGCTAATGCTCCTAAAAACCAAATAACAAACAAACAAACAAGCATAGCTTTATGTTTGCCCTGATATATGACAGCCTGCACTATTAATTTTCAGTAGAGTTTTTCAAGACATTTCAAAAGCACTCTTGAACTTTCTTTAATTTATTTTCTGTTAAAACTGTTGCCTGGCAGTTGTGTTTCTGGTCATATACTCTACCTGTTGGGTGAAAATGCTGTGCAGTGATGAGTAGTTGTCTTATTTGGTACAGGCCTGTTTGGATATTTACTGTAATATCCAAATTATTATTAAAATCTAGATGTCTTGCCATTATAAAAATGACCTAAGTGTAAGGTAGTATTCCAAAATTAGCACTTTTTCTTTCTTGGGAAAGCTCACATCATGCACTGTACAAGTAAATTCTGTAAATGCCACTTCTGTCACAGTGAAACTGCTACCTGTCTAAAAAATATCTCACTCCGCATCTGATGACATGTTCCCTGCTGTTGCCATAGTTGAGCTTGCTCCTACCATTGAGAATAGATTGATCAATAAATGGATAACTGTGTGTGTGTGTGTGTGTGTGTGTGTGTGTGTGTGTGTGTGTGTGTGTGTGTGTGTGTGTTTTGAATTTTAGACAGTTTTGGAATAGTCACTAATAATCACTTTGTCCTTTTGCATTTGTGATCCATGAAGCATACCCTGAAGCATGGGTGTGTCTTAACAGTTTAATTTTAAAATGTTATGGTAGAAACAGTTTATCAGAATTGGTATTCGGGCAACCCCAGTATAACAGGGTACTTCTACAACACGGTTTCGCTCTAACATGATTGATAAATTGCGGCAATCCTCACGTAACATGGTTTCGCTCTAACATGTTTAGAGAATTTCGGTAAATCTCACATAACAGGGTATTTTTGAATGTTGTGTTTTTTTTTTTTTTTTTTTGTTTCAGGGGAAACTGCTGTTATGTTGAAAAATTACATCCAACATAAAACAGAATCGGTGTGATAGTAGAACTTGCTACGTCAGTAGGAGGGGAAGGTTTTGATGATATGACTACTGAAGCCCTTGTGGGTAGCATAGTTGATAGAATCGCCCTCCTCCCCACACCAGGTGGAAAATACCCGAGATCGAATCAGTCGATGACAGGAGGTATTTTTATGGGTCTTTTCCACAACGTGGCTGAGTTAGTCGGGCTCGAGCAGCATGGTTTTTTCCTCCCGGAAACTCTGGTTTTTCGTCCAGAAAAACAGAAAATTGACTACAGAACACAGGCAATTTATAGACAATGTACACAGAGTAACATGACCTTAGTCACCGATGCTCCCAAAAAAGATATGATTACTGAAGATGGTCAAGAATTACTGGTAGAAAAAGAGGCTGGCGAAGCGGATTTGGTGGAAATGGCATCGGAGGTAAAACCAAATCAATCCAGAGGATGATATCGCAGATGAAAATTTTAAACTTTCTGATCTACAAGTTTTATGCATAAACTATTGTTTTGTTGCCCATTAATATTACTATGGTCAAATTTCATTGTTGAGAATGCAACCCCTGTTTTTAACATTATGTCTATGGGAAAAAAAATTCCCGCTTTGAGTTTTCACTTTACAACCTTGCACTAGAAATGAATTAACTTGTAAAGTCGGGAACTACCTGTTTTTAAAAACCAATATTCATGTTCTTAAATATGCATAAACACACACACCTTTTGTCTCAAAAACAAATCAGTACTCACAAAAACTGTTTTTCCACGTGGTTGTATTGACTGTTACATTCGTGTTTTGAAATTAACAAATGGTCAAATTTGGGAGAAAAAGGAAAACACAATGCGTACTGTGTTCTTTCAACTACAAGTAGACATTAGTGAACAAACTTTTACACATTTTAGTCATTACTTTCAAGTCTTTCATTTTTAAAGAAAAAATTGTATCAAGGGTTGACTGTTTTATTGAATTTATTTTTAACAATTTTTTCTTTTTAACAATTTAAATAAGGCAATTTTAACTGTAAAATTGAAAGTGAATCTACATTTTCTGTTTCAAAAAATTAAAGCCCAGTTTGCAAACTAGCAAATGCTCCATGACCTTAGGTGGTGGCTCTGGCTCCTTGTCTTCGGTTGCATCTGGAGCATGACTTTTGCTAGTACCGTTTTTGCTTATTTCTGAGTCAGTCATGTGCTTATATGTAGGACAGTTGTTGTTCCCATCTACTCAATGTTCTATTGTGGTCCCTCTTTCTCTATCAACGAACTGTGCCAGTACTTGCTCGGCATTGGCCATGTCATCTTCTGTCAGGCCTTCATTAAATAAATAAAAATAAATTTTTCTGTTTATACTCCGGGACGACCAAACAGTCAGAGGAGTTAACAAGATAGACAGAATACAAGAAACAGCACCGTATTCAGCAATCATGGGCTTGAACCCCGGTCACTCAAGGCACGTGTACTTATGCACCCGCGCGCCTGACCACTAGGCTACAGCAGCCCTAAGTTTACTTTTTTTAGTTTACTTTTCCAAGAACTGGTCTGCAGCATCGACATCTTCCTCTATAAAACCCTCTAAATCATTCTCTTCTGAGAGTTATCTGACTTGCACACAATATGTTTCTCCAACTTTTTGAACTCCACCTTTTCGTCACAGTTTCCCAGGCTTCGCCACCAATGTAAAAAAACTTCCTTTAAGTTCAGCTTCTTTAAAAATGAGGTAACAGAATCCTCATTAGTGATTATTTGCTGTATCAGAGTCTTTCGGAAGTCCATTTTAAACATCGATATAATCCTTTGATCCAGAGGATTTTACCATCTCTGCTTATTAAGTTATAGGCAGAAGGATGGGTAGGGCAGTTATCCAGCAGCAAGAGAGCTTTAGTATCCAGCCCTTGTTGCCATAAGTGTTTACATACGTCAGGTACAAATTTCTTATGAAACCAGTTTTTAAAAATGCTGGAAGCCATCTATGCATTTTTGCTAAAGTCATAGGCAAATGGCATAGAGACCAGGTGATTTAAACTTTCCTATGCAAAGTGGCTTCAGTTTGTGATTTCCTGTTTGGTGTTACACAGAAAAGTACAGTCACTCTGTCTTTCATTTGCTTGAAGCTTTGTGTTTTTTGAGCATCGTTCTTACAAGTCAGAGTGGAATTGGGTAATATTTTATAACAAAGTCTGGTCTCATCACAGTTATATACCTGTTCTGCGGTGTAGTCATCATCGCGAATTATTTTCTGAAGCTGGGCAGGGGTAAGAGCATGCAGCTTCATAATTGGCTGAACATATCTCACCTGATATAGCCATTTTAGTTATTCCATGCTGCTTTTTAAAATGCGTTAGTCATCCATTACTTGCAGTGAATGCTGTGGACTCATTTCCATGACGATCGTTGTGGAATTTTTTAGCTTGGGTTTGCAGATGGGGGTCCAGATAGAGGTGTGCTTTCAGATCATTTTTGAACAAACCTCTGAAACAAAGCTTTATCCAATTGTTCGTGTCAAGGTTGCCACAAGAGTTTTCATTGCAGTCCATTGCTTGTTTCCATAGACTTGGCTGCATCACAGTTTCTTCTCTTCTTTCTTCCATCCACGCACTGTAGATTCATTCACTCCAAGGTCTCTAGCCACTTGAGTTTGCTGTACTCCGGATTTGGTTCTATCAAGAGCAGAAATTTTTTCTTCTATAATAAACTACTTTCTTTTTTTTTTTTTAAGTTTCAGACATTTCTTTAAATTACTACTAAAATGTGACTAAAACACTTGAATTATTGCTCAAGTGAGTAGCCTATTGTGTATGAGTGCATTAAGTAAAACAAGGCAGCTTGTCAATTTGAAATACAAATCAAACAGATCATTATCAGCATGAAACAACAAAAGTATTAGTATTAGCCACATGTGCAAGGAAGCATATGGCTTATGCTGCACCGGCCAGGGGAAAAAAAAAATAATAAGAAGAAATTTTAAAAAATAAATAATTAATAAAAGAAAAGAAAATAGGCAACCTGTGCATTTCCCTCCTGTAAAGGATTGTGCCTTGTATGCAAATGACTTCTGTGATGCATCCAGTGAAATTTTTTTAAAAAAATACTGTATATGTACAAACACTTTGCAGTAAACTTACAAGTTGTTTATTATTGTTCTTACGGAAATCAAAGGATAATGCATATCATGGATTCACATTAAATTGAAAATATTGCCACATGTTCACAGGGAATCCAAAATGTTAATCTTCCGTGACTAAAAACACTTTTCAACTGACAAAAAATGGGAGCCATGCTTGCTTCGTATTATAAGCAGAATCATGTTTTAATGAGTATTGGCTATATTACAATGAAAATTACCTGGAAATGTTGGAAAATTGTGTATCGCCAATTATTTCGCAATGGAATAGCATTGATAGAACAGGTGATTCCCCACCCCCTTAATTTCATGCAGGAGAAGGCTTCTATTTTTCTAACTGTGTGTGTGTGTGTGTGTGTGTGTGTGTGTGTGTGTGTGTGTGTGTGTGTGTGTGTGTGTGTGTGTGTGTGTGTGTGTGTGTTGGCTTGGTTGTGTGGCATATTTCAGCACATTGGATTGAATGATATGGTGCATGTGGTCTGCTAGTCTCAGTCTGACTTTTCTGTGGGACTGGGTTAAGAAAGTTTATTGCAACAAATCTAAAGATTTTGATAAACTTGGAGGAAATAATTAACTATGTTTTCAAAAGTATCCATGAATGCATGTTATTAACAACAGCAGACAATGTTTCTGTTATGGGAATGTTGTTGATTATATTGAAACACATGATTATGTTGAATGATTTGTTGAAACACGTGATTATGTTGAAACAAATGAACAGTGTGAATGATTTTGTTATTGAAACTTGAATTAATAATTCAGTTTATTTCATTAAAATTGATGGAGAAATGAAGTTGTACAAATTTGTAAAACACACTTTATGGCAGTAAAGCTACAAACGCGTGCGTGTTTAGCTTTACTGCCATATCTCTTGTGCATGCAGGCAAGTGTGAGAGGTATGGCGGTCAAATTCCTGGACTGATGCAATAAGAAGAACACAAAGTGAAGCAGCTCAAAAATGGTTTCATTTTTATTCAAAGTAATCACCACCTGATTGATTGCACTTATTTCACTGTTCTAAAAGTTTCAGAAAAAAAGTCAGTGAAGGCATCCAAAGAGATAATGTTTCAGTTCAGCAGTTTAACTTTTTCTTTCATGTCCTAAACACCCTGAACTCCCTTTCCTTTGAGGGCAGTTTTCACCATGGGAAAGAGGAAGAAGTCCTCTGATTCTAGACCAGGAGAGTAGGGTTGTTGGGTTGGTTGAGCTGCACAGGGCCATGTTTTGTCAGAAAATGTCTTCATAACAAGTGCAGAATTTGTGGGGGGGGGGCACTGTCATGCAACAAGAACCTGCTGCCTTTCTCTTGAAATTGCAGCTTCACTCAGGAAATTCACTTTAGTAGTTGTAGGTACAATGAAGCATTGATTATCTTCCCTTCTGGTACAAATTCCTTCTGAAACACACTGTTTGTTGAAAAACATGATCCCCATAGTCTTAATTCTGGACTGCTGTAAACAAAACTTTTTGGACCTCAGTGATTTTGAAGTGCTCTGCATGCTCTGACACTTAGTCTCTGGGTTGTACTGAAACACCCAATCAGTGGCAATAGTCGAGGAAATTAGGATTGTTTTGACAAGTCTGGATGAAGTCATCACATGATGACACTTTTTGTTGCTTCTGCTCCAGGAACCTTTATTTGCCCCCTCCCCCCAAATCTAATGAAAATGTACCTTAAAATATGCTATATATCTTATGCTGTTAAACACAAAGGATGAATAAAATGAAAACATATACCTTAAAATATGCTATTTATCTTATGCTCTAAAATATGCTGAAACATATTTTATTGCTAGTATTAGCAATAAAAAAAAAAAAAAAAAACTTCTCATTGACAACTGTGGCAGGCAGTATACAGTGTGTATTATCCAAAGGTAAACTTTGGACAATATGTTTGACAGTACCTTTGGACAATATACAACATATTGTTCATAGGTAAACGTTGAGATCCAGCCTTCTTTTACTTCCCAGAAATTTGTGTGACCTGTTGTTCATTTTGATTGAGTTATATAAGGCCTTCAGGGTTTTTGTAACTCAAGTCACCACTCGAGATGTTTAGTTGCAAAGCTTTCAAGTCTGCACATTCTAAGCCATTCCTCATATGCATTGATTTCCACCAACCTGGCTGCCTTTCTTCAAACCCTCTCTAGAAGCCTTCTCTTTCTTCGGGTATGGCTTCTAAACCTGAACACAGTATTCTAAATGTAGTCTCATGTAAATATATTTATGTATTATATAAAAATGGCAATGATATCCATTATCTTACTTGTGAAGGTCCTATTTATCATAGGCAGGACACCATGTGCCCTTCCTATCCATCTGCTTACACTGCATGGTAAATTTCATACCTAGCTGTAGCATACACCCAAGTTTTTTTTTTTTTTTTTTTTTTTTGTCCTAAACCATTTAACTCCTCTCCCCCTAGATTATAACTACTGGATTTCTATTCCTCAGATGCAAAACCTTATATTTAGAAACATTAAACTTCAATTACCGTTTTTCAGCTTGTGTGCAAAACCAACTGCAAGTCATTTTGAAACAGAATGGCCTAATTATGGTTGTTAATCGCCTTACATGCCTTTAAATCATCAGCAAACTGCCTTTAAAAAAAAAAAAAAAATGAAGATTAGAAAGAGTAGTTCCAAACCTGATCCCTTGGGGACTCCACTTGCTACACTGGTCTATCCTGAAGAATGCATTTATGCTACTGTCTTCTGTTGTTTAGCTGGGCCTAATCAAGTAAGAATTTTAGCAGTAATTCCAGTTTGCTTCTCTTTATATAATAGCTTTTCATGGGGAATCATATCAAAAGCTTCACTGAAATAAAGGTGAATAATGCCAAAGTGGTTTCTTGTATCCAGTGCTGGGATTGATTAAGGATACTATTAGTATTGAGATGGTCTTGATTACCATAGATTACCTTCATTCTGTGGTGGATGTTTGCTTGCACCAACCTTCACCTGTGTAAAATGGCTATCTTATCCTTAACCACATGCTCTGTGATCTTTCTCACTATTGACATCAAATAATAGCCTAGTGGGATGGTGTTATTACCTATCAGTATGACATGACAGGCCGACCGGGCTAGCCGAGTGGGTAAAATACCTGCCCGGCAACCCAAAGGTCGCGGGTTCGATTCCCGCCTCGGGCTTGGATCAAAGTACTGCAAAAACCTTGGGAGGTGCAATATGGCCACAGAAGCCGATGCGCCAACAACTACCAAATCAAAAAAAAAAAAAAGACATGACAGGTCATGTGGATGATGCTGTTTGAAACTTTAGGCCTTAGCAGTAAACGATTACTCCTTGATTACTCATTTGGTTCAGATTGGAAGAAATGCACTAATAACTGATCAGCTGTTATGATGAATCAAAAAAAAAGTTGCTTTCTGCTTCATAGTAGGATTGCATACCTCAGTAAGATCTTTTTATCAATCAGCCATCAGGTAGCTAGCATGCAGTGTTGAATCCCAGTTTCTTATGGATCACATGATTCATAGAATTGAAGCTCATATTAAAAAAAAAATACAACGGAGCCATCCTAAGTTTATCTGATTTGAGATAATCAGCAGACTGCTTCTTTTGCAGCTTTCAGGAGTGATAAAACTATACTTGACCTTGGCAGAGAGTGCTATAGAAATCCTGTAGACAGCCTTTAAACTTATATAACTACTATTGGATACAATCTTCATCTTTGTAATTCACCTTCATTTTGTGATGGATGTTTGCTTGCAACAACCTTCAGATGTTTAAAATGACGTTAGCCTCTCCTTTTTTCACTCTGGTTTATGAAGCTTTCTTCACCTCTGTTTGTGAGCCTGATGTAACAAATATGTACATGTCACTGGCCCTCTCTATCTCCTTTTGCACACGTTACAAGTTGACAATAGAAAAATAAGCAAATTCTGGTTTGAATGGATTATAGCAGGGGTGTGGCCAACGAGTCGATCGTGGATTTAATTTCGGTCGATCACGACGAATTTTAAACATACAGTCATTCCTCTATTTGTGCACCTTGTGCAATGAAATTTTTGAGATGATAGATTGCGGCATATTTTGAAGGAAAAAAGTAGATCGCATCACAAATTAAGTTGGCCACTCCTAGATTATAGCAAAAATGTAGTTTCCATTTGATTCACTCTTATATATGAATATCATTACCAGAGGACTGATTATTGATCTCACTAATACTGATATATATTTTTTTCTTTTTAATATTGTAGCGGCTACAAAATTCCAGTTAACTCTGACAGCACCAGATTTTCAGCAACATAGTGTGAAGGATATTTTTCATGACCTGGTAAATTCTTTTTTGTTGTCATTTTCTGAGACTATTAAATTTATTATTTAGACATTTTTAATAAAATGTCTAAGTAATAAATTGTGTTTTTTTTTTTGCTGTAATATCACTGACATTTTTCCTTTTTTATTATTATTATTTTTTATGATAACAGTAATAGATCAGTAATAGATAGAATTTTTTTACAATAGCAATAATAGATCTTGGCATTGTTCTGCTTGAACAATGCCTGAAAAATAAATTCAGGCAAGAATTTTTTTTTTTTTTTTTTTTTTTACCCTTCTCAAAAATTCTCATTTTACTTCTTGTAAACCAGCCATATATGGCTGGTTTACATACACAGTGCTTGACACCTTTGTGTTTTACCTGCTTAAGCACTTATTCTTGATAGCAAAGCCAAACCATTATTGTTATCATTAATCATGACTGATAAATATCTATATTACATAGAAAAGTTGTATATCAAATTTCACATTTTTATTAAAGTATTACATTCAAACACTTTTTATAGTCTTGTTATTTTATTTTAGTTGTTATTTTATTTTAAGAAATTCACAATTGGTATTTGGTGTTCACATTTTTTTTCTTTTCTTCAATTCATTGAAGCCACTTTCCCAGTCCTAATTTAAATAATAATTGGATCTGTTTTTTTTTTTTTTTTTAAACCTTGTTTGTTGCAAATTACATAATAGGAGAACTTTGTATAAAAAGAGATTTGATTTTTCTCAGCTCTTCAGAAATTAATCTGTGGAAATCATGTTGAAGTTGTAGTTGCTTTTGGTCTTAAATGCTATGCTTGGTGAATTCACTTAGATCTGTGATATGTTTCAGGGATGGGAGGGATGCTAAAAGGTTGCATGGGAGGGATGCTAAAAACTGGGAGATGGAGTTCCTCATCAGGAATACTGTATCCTACTTTTCAGGTAATGTTCTGTTTTAGGGAGTATCTGACGAAATACAGGTCATTTCTCTCTCTCTCTCCCCAAGGGCCTTCCTGATGCATCTGAAGATGCCTGTTTAGCACAGAAAGGGTGATTAGATTTATTCTGAATTTTTCTGGTTTGTGGTTAGTGGTTCTGATGTAGACTCGAGTCACTATACTTGCCATATCAAGTCTGAAGGGGGACTATTTCATGGATTGACAGTATGGAATACACAGTGAGCAACAACTTTATTAAAGGAAAAAAAAAAATCCTAAATATCCTAAAAAGAAAACTTTAAAGTTTGCAGATATAATAAAATCAGTTGGCAGTGACTGGAGAACATTCTCATCATCTTGGAAAACCTGACTCAATCCATGAAGAGAGTCAATGATTATGTTTAACCCTGTGGGGTAGACTTAAACTTTTGTGTGTGTGTGTGTGTCCATCCATTTACAGTTTTGCAAAGATAGGTAAATAGGTGCATTTCTTTAAATGCTAGTAACATCTAAATTTCTTAATTTGCAAGAAGAGTTGAATAGACAGTAAAATTAAATGAAATTTGAGACATTGGTACAACATTTATTAATAAAAGTTAATTTTTTTCCTGTGCCCTGTGAAAATACAAAGCATACATCAAATTATTAAGCATTTCATATACAAATGGCAGTTTTTGGGTTTATTCTGGAATCCCATCATCAGGCAACATTTCAGGTTAGCCTGATGAAAGAAAAATAGCCATAATTTATACCACAAGTCAGCTTGATGATATGATTCCAAATAAATCAAACATTTCTATTTGTGCATGAATATTTAGTAATTTAATGAGTATCCCTTTTAATTTCAGTTTATACAAGTCATTCAATGACAATCAAATCCTCTGCTTGCATGTTCATGATGGTTGAAAAATGTTAGTAACCCTGGGTATAATCACCATGTGCAAGTCCTGACATGCTATACCTAGTATTTCAAATGCTATACCTAGTAATTTCCCCCATTCTTCAGACCAGTATTCCTTTATATCAATTTTTTTTTTTCATTTATTCCCATATTAATAATAACATACAAAAAAAAAAAAAAAAAACACCTTTAGTTCATTTAGCAAAACTGAAACCCAGTTTTGCCTTATGGAACAGTCAAACTACCTTATTTGAAAGAATTTAATTCAGGTGTGTGTTTTCCCAAAATTTCTTCAAATAAACAATTGGCAAAAAAAAAAAAAAAAAAAGTGAAATTATTCAAGTTCTGCATTTGGAATACTTGATTTACCTGACCAAAATCTACTGTTCGGAAAAGTAAAGGGGGGAAACATTTGAATGAAAAATTTCGCTTGGTTTCCAATTTCTTGACAAGTTGTAATCAGCTTTATCACTGCTACCAGATATGTCATTTGGGTGGAAAATAACATTATCATTACTTACTATACAGCAAAAGTTAAAGTTAAATTCTGAACTGGAAGGTATTAACAGTTACTTTCTTCATCAGAAAGTCCTTTACAAATTGTTGATATCATGATTGAATATTCACTTTAACACAGAGTACAAGATATTCTGTGACCACTAAAATTAAGAAAAACTGCTCTGGCTACTGTTAACAATTCATTTAATTTTTCAAATTATTTATATGAAGTATAAATCGATAACAGTACAGTAATTACACCATCAGAGGAGTAAACATTTTATAATTGGAGCACCTCTTGGCCTTTATGATGATATTGGATGGGGGACTGGAATTTTGTGATATCACAGTTGTTACAACATCCAACTACAAAGGGGTAACTTAGAAGAAAAGTAGAAATGCCATTTGGACAGTGCCAGGACACAATTCCAGAGTATTTCAGATAAAGCTAGATCTCTTAAATGCTTTTAGTTTTCATCTTCTAGAAATTGGCAGGTTTTGGATATGGAGCAGGTGGTTTGAAGTTTTCCACAGAGCCAGTAACGTTCATGCTTTCATAGTTTAAAGTTGAAGTACTTGTATATTTTTATAGCCCTTATTATGTAAATGTTAATGAAAATGTTCCATCATCCATCCTTTTTTTTTTTTAAAGTACATTTGTAATTTCTTTGATAAAAGAAAAAAATATGAAAATGTCACATCTCACAAAGATTCAACTTGAAGAGTGTCAAGCAATATCAAATGCCACTTAGGTATTGGTCAGGATATTCTTATCACTGATTGGCTAAAAAACTGCCATATCATATGTGGCCTGCTTTTTTTATTGCTTGTTATATGATAGTTTTGTTGCTCTCTGGTGTACTGTGCAAACAGTTACTATTTAATGTTGCTTGCAATGTTTTAGAAATGTGTTAATAATCCTGATTCATTTTGTTGTGTATGCAGAATCAGTTTGAAGTTAAATTAAGAAGGTATATACATTATACGTATATACCGTCTTAATTTTATATTATATTATTATATACATTATACAAGTGCAAAGTTAGAAATGATGATAGCAGCTGAATGCCCATGTATGTTGTAGTTCATGTGCTAGATTATTGAGATGATGGTTACAAGGTCCACATACACCAATGTAATTTTGCTGCTCTAATTGTATTGAGAGAACTGAAGAACCATGTAAGGCCATATCTGTTTGACTCACTTATATTGATTTTTCTTAAAAGGCAAAACATTCCACACATTACTCAAAATAATTATTTGCTATTTGACCAATACCTCACGATAAGAAGCACCCATTATCTCAGCTACCCAAAAGATGAACTTTGAATGGAAGAATAAAGTTGACGACTTGGACAACAATCCAAGTGCAACATCTGAATTTTTGGGTCCATCCTCTCAGCTTGCTGTGACTCCTCATTTCATTTCACAATCAGAATTAAATCTCATTAGAAACTTGGATCTATCAAAAAGTCAGGCTCTTTGGTTCCTGATTGCTTTGGTGGAAACTAGGAATAAGTACCAGGGGCAACTATATTTGGTAAACATTAGAACGATTTGGCTTAAACTTTTCTCTCTGAGTAGTGATTTAGTACTTTTCTGTGATATTACTGAATTTATGAAGACTTTGGGACTAAAATACAGCCATGATGAATGGTATATATTTATGAAAGCCAAGATGGAAGGTAGTGGTTTTACCTAATGGAAACATTTACCCATCTATCCTGGTCACACATACATATTGTTTATGTATATACAGGTTTTTAAACAGTACTGACTATGACAAATACTTATTGAATATTTATAGTGATATGAAAGTGATAGCACTTCTTGGGATTCATCTAGGCTACATGAAATATTACTGCTTTTTGTGTGAGTGGTACAGCCAAGCAAAAGACAAGCATTACGTAATTGAAGAATGGCCTGTTCGATGGAGAATGGTTTCAGAACAGAAAAATATGTTGTTTCATCCTCTGTTTATGCCTGTTCAGTTTTGTCTACATAACAATGGATGTGACATGCGAGGAACAGTATGATGCTCTCAAATTTTGTTTACATTTCAAGAAAACATCAGCTGAAGCAAGTGTATTGTTAAAAGAGACTTATGGCGAATGTATGCTTCCATATAGCACAGCTTGTAGGTGGTTTAGGATGTTTAAAAATGGACGTGATTCAATCACAAAAATTGTCAGTCCTGGAGCTCCAACCACTGCTGTCACCACAGAAACTATAAGCACTGCTTCTGTAATTGTGAGAGAAGATCGTTGTATAACAGTGAGGCAATTGGCAAAGATGGTAAGAATATCAGCAGGAAGCATGCATAGTGTTCTCCACAACCATTTCCATATGACACATGTTGTGCACACTGGGTTCCAAGACTATTCACACTTGAGCAACAGCAAGTTCTCATGGAGGTTTGTCAGGACCTGCAACAGATGGTTACTGAAGATGGTGAGGTTCAGCATAATGGTGGATGAGACATGGCTTCATCATTTCAACCCAGAGTAAGCAACAAAGCTTTGTTTGGAAGTCTGCATCATCAGCAACACTGAAAAATGTGAAAGTTGTGGCTTCTGCAGGAAAGGTTATAGTAATCTTTTTTTGATATTCAAGGAATGGTATGTTGTTCCACGTCATATGACTCTTACGGGACCTTACTACAAAACTGGACTGCACACTTTGTGGGATCACATTTATTGCAAATTGCCACAACTTCATGTGGGTGGGTGGGTGGATGCTGCATCATGAAAATGTGAGACCTCACATTGCTCATACTATCATGAGTATTTAACAGCATTAATGTCATGTGTTCCTCATCTGCCCTTATGACCTTGTGATATTTTATTTCCAAAGTTAAAGAAGGAACTGTGACCAAAATTTCCAGTCATCAGAAGGTGTAAAGACATTGGAGGCAATTCTTAAATGCATTTTAAAAAAATTGGCTTCCACCATGTTTTTGAAGAATGGCAGAAACATTGGAGCAAGTTCATTTCATAGGGACTACTTTGACTACTTTGAAAAAGATCATCAAAATATGGATGATTAATAAAGGTATGTCGTGGAAAAAAAAATGATGACCATGCTTTATTGAATATATGTATTTCTGGCATTATGAAATCATCATCAAGTGCTGTATCTTAGTCAAAGGTTTGCAGTCATGACTCCCCAGAGGTTCCTATCTTGGGCATGTCTCTTCATTTTATAGTACTTCTTCATGTTGGTCCATTTCTTTAAGCCATCTAGTCATTCCTTTCTTGGTCTCCCTTGTTGTTTCCCTCTCTCCGTTCAATCCTCTAATGCTGTATATAGTCTGGTTCCAGAGAACCCTCTCATAATATGTCCAGTATACATCTGCTTCTTTTTCATCATTTCCAATACGCTGCAATCATTTGTGGGGAATGTTACGTGGGGGAGACAGGATGGCGTCTCAAGGACTGTCTGGGGGAATATTCAAGAGCGATACAGACTGCAGAGCTCAATAAATCTGCCATTGCCGAGCACTATTGGGAAAAACAATACCAGATCTCCCCCGACTAGATTCTGGGACTGCAAGTGGCTGGAAAGTCTGTGGATTGGATCCTCTGGCAACAATAGCATGAACAGAGATGGGAGAGTTAGGCTTCACCTCCTTTTTGAGGCCGTGGTTTTTGCCAGAATACCAAGTATGCGCCTGGTCATCCACGTGTGCCGTGAACCTGGTATTTAAGGATGTGTCACTTAACACACAACAACAACAGGCCCTATGGGAAAAATAGGGTTAGGTGCCGACCACCCAAGGTTGAAACACATTTGTAACCAAAAACATTACCAAACACAATAAATAATCGTAATAAAATACTTACGTATTTTATTACGATTATTTTATTACGTAATAGTCGTAATAAAATAAAATAAAATAAATAAAATTTATTACGTAATAGTCGTAATAAAATACGTAAGTATTTTATTACGACTATTACGTAATAAAATATTGCTGATGCTTTTGCTTCTATTGTAAGTTTAAAAAATCACATAAAAAGAAACAAACAAAAAAAAAAACTTTGTTTTTTGTTTGATTTTCTATCCAAACAGATGACAGCCGTTCCATCTCTTCCAATTCTTTGTGTCTTAATCTAATGGATTTTAATTACACTTTGAGTTGTTCCTGCTATGAAAGTTGTTTTTATTTTCTCTGCATTCTTTATAATTCTCGCCGTTGCCTCATTTAGGTCTGTAGCACGTGCAATATCACATGGTCTTTCATTTCGCTCAAAGCGTTTCACAATTTCATATTTTTTTCTCTATCGACAGAGGCAGACTGGCCATAAGCCATACCGGGAAAACCCCGGTGGGCCGGAGGCGGGTGCGATTTTGGCCATTCACCATAGTATGAGGCCACTATAAATTTTCCCGGGTAAGAATTTTTGATCCAGTCCGCCTCTGTTTATCGATATTGCTTTTATTTTTCTCTCTGAATCTGCAGTGTCTTTACCAGGTGAAGACACTGCAGATTCAGAGAGAAAAAGGTGAAGACACTGCTTTTAAGTATTTTACCCATTTTTAGGGAATAAAGCACAACTACTAAACGAGGAGGCACGCTTGATACACATAAACAAAGCTGTGCAACTGAATAAACAACACCGTAAAGGCAGAGATACACTATTAACACCTCACATTTTACTAAAGCACATTTCTAATTACTACCATAAAACAATAAAAACAATTTCCAGTTGCGTTCCTGCTAGTGGTATCTGTTATAAACTGGTAGTAAACTTGATCTAATTGCATTTGCGATAATACCGATAGCTGGAATTGTGTGGGCTTTTACCTTAAAAAAAGGTAAAGTGCAGCCATTATCAACCCACTGCAGGATGGAAGCCTCCTCAACAATTCATGCTGAGGGAAATGGACCATAATCTGCCACGCTGATCCAGTGCGGGTTGGCAGATCGACCGTATTCAGCAGTCAGGGGCTTGAACCCCAGTCTACTCAAGGAGCGTGTGCTACTGCACTCCCGCTCCTGACCACTCGGCTACGGAGGCTTTTACCTTATTATGGTGAAACGTGTTTCCCCTTCAATGATATAAAAAACATAAATACATTTTCAGAATCTTCTCTTTATTCCTATCATGTTGCGTTCGGTTGGGGTGATTCTGCGTTCGACTGCCATTTCTTGTAAACACAAAGGCGAATTGTGCATAAGTGAATTCGGTTCGTGTTATATAAGATATCGTTCCCCTATTTATAAATCGTGTATGATCGAATTCGTATAGTGTAAACACGTATTATATGAGGACTGACTGTGTACATAGGAACTGAGAAATTGTCCAAAAACTGTATATAATGTTAAATGTTTTGCAAATTCAGTTGCAAAAATTATTATTATTAACAGAAATGTTAGTTTGCTTTTTTATTAATTTAGAATGGAGTTTCATTAGAATTAACTACTATCATTAAAAAAAAAAAAAAAAAAAAACCCTCAATGAGACCTTGGAAAGCTTTTCAGTTCAAACTCAGTACCATTTTTGCAGAACAAATAACTTTCAGCACTCTGTGGAAACCATTTTGCAGATGACGATCAGCTGAAGTGCGGCATTCGTGAAGCCATCCAGAGCAAGAGCAAGAGTAAGGATTGGAATACAGTGTGTGACTCAGATGGCAGAAGTGCATAGAAAATAATTGACTGTGAGAGAACAAGAAAACATTGCACACAAATGTTATTCATGATAACATTGTTTATTTATAAATTACTTGTATATCATATACATAATAATATGATGTATTGTTTACTTATAAATAATTATTAACTATTTTAATAAAACTGACAAAGGTCATGATTTCATTTTTCATCATAACATTTCCAAGTTAGGGGCAGTAACCACTTTAAAGTAGTTATAACTGTGGACCTTTGACAATCTCTTGGCCTTCTGCTTTCTCCCCACCAAAAAGTACTTTTATTTCTCGCTGATTTGGAAAGAGTGAACTCCCTCCTCCTAAGGATTTTTTTTTTTTTTTTTTTCAAAAGAATGAAGGGAACTGGAAATTTCAGGAAAATGAATCCTGTTTTCCTTCATTTGGTAAACAGCTACTCTGCCAGTGCAAGAGAGGTGACTTTATTACAGCTGCAGCTCAGAATGAAATGCAAGCATCCAAACATATGACACTTTATAGTGAATTTTTCTGGCGTGTGTGATAATGAAAAGAGAATTTTTCCCTTGAATTTTTTGATGCCATCAAATGCATACACATCGAAAAAACGTGCTAAACTGATGTTGCCTACGACAATTACTGTAAAACAATAAAGGAAAATATTGTTCCCTACGACAATTACAGTAAAGCAAAGGGTTTTTTTTTTTTTTTTTTAATTAAATGTGCATTGTGTATCAGTTTTACCCTAGTTTTTTTTTCCACTGTGGCTTCCAATAGATGTTCTTTGATTTTGTGTTAGTAAATGCAGTTCAGGTTGAAGAAAGGAAATAAGATATTTTAGTTTTTCAAAAACAATTCGTTGCAATTCTTTTGGTTGTGTTTCTTATGCCAAGAAACAGTTGCGTACATCCCCCCCCCCCATTAGCTACGTCAGTCACCTTTGTAGCTGTGATGGACGTAGCTCAGAATCAATAACGGCTCCATGTAAGTTGATTCATTCTAGCCAGCGGTGCCATGATAACGCAGAAAAAAAAAACTAGCCTGCTAGGTTTTTTTTCCCCCCCAGGAAAAATTACAAAAATGCATACTTGATCATACATTTTTGCTGTTTTCAAGTTAATTAAAGTTTTTTCTGAAATTTAAAGGTAGGAAATCAAGGGAAAAAAATTCTGTTTATGTATATTGAAGTTTGAGTAGAAATTATAAAAATAATTAAATGTATATTTCCAGTTTGGCACTAATGGACTAACCTATACTCTGTTAACTAAATGACAAAAAATTATAGAGATACTAGAATTTTCACAACTATTGTATAAAGTGATTTCTGCAGTTATTTTTTTAGACAAATGTGGATCTTCACTTAAAAACTATTTGGAGAGAGCAGTTTGTATATAGCCTTTATGTAAATTTGAATGAAGTTAAGTTACACCATTGGCATTGGTAAAGTTAGTGCTTGTCCCATTATGAAAGTGAACCTGAATGCTGTTAAGTTTCATTACAATTTCAGAATATTTCAGATCATTTAACTCTCCAGTACTGTAAACTACAGTAACCCTCCCCAGAATTGTGGTACTGTATTCTCTTAATATCAGTAATGTTTATTTTCAGGGACCCCTCAGCATATTTTCGGCACGACACTACTGGACAGCAGCTAGAACAGCATATCTTAATAGGAAAAGCGACGAGAGCTATGGTTTTAGTGTAAGAGGAGATTCACCTGTGATTGTTGCAGGAGTGGATCCTGGAAGTTTAGCAGAGGTAACTGCATGAAAAGCATAAATATAGTAATAAATTAGTAATGGCTCCTTGATATGCATTCAGGAGCAATTTTCAAATACAGTAAAACCTTTATTTGCAGAGGTGATAAGGGATATGTTCCTGCAAATCAAGGCAGATATTTATGATATATTTATTAAAAGTAATAATCATACTTATAACAAAAATGAAATTTGAAATAATAATAATAAAAAACACCAATCCCTGTAGGTCTCTTTTCAAGGGATCCATTTCAAACACCTTGTCAGAGTTTAGTTATTGTCCACAATCTCTGGCAGTCCTCTGAGGATTTGCATTTATTATTCTTTCTCTCTGCCTTGATCACTTAAACACTCTCCACCTGCATCATTTGCCATGACTCACATCCTTTGTAGCTCTTCATCTATCAATGAGATGCCTTTCACTACATCAAGCAACAGTTTTTGCCAGCAGACATTCCAAGTTAGTGGTTTCATGTCACCTAGAGAACCCTCTATATTTTTTATGCAGTCAGTGTTGTCCCTTTTCCCTTTTCTAGCAGTTGCTGATTGACACGATATCACTCTTCATATGGTTGAGAATTCTCAAATGTTCAATATAACAATCGCAGCAATATAATATATCACAGATGTAATATAACTAATTTTGTGATGAGACTCAGATCCATCAGTTGGATCAGGGTCTCATTCACATCTCAGCTGCATATGTTAGAAATGTAACATAGCCTTGCAGAGAAACCACCAATGAATAATCACAAAAATAGAGAGTTTATTGTATAGTTAAATACAATTGTAAAAGCAAATAATACAGCCAGGCCTCACATAACGAGAGTTCGATTAACGCATTTTTCGGTTACCGCTATTTGAAAAAATGATACCAATTTACACAACACAAATTTCCAGTTAGCGCGATTTTTTTTTTTTTTTTTTTATGTGATAGTTGAAAAAGATTTGAATCACACTTTAAGCTTACAGTGCGTTGGACTGGCAATAAACAAATGTTTGCCTACTGCTTGCCTCAGTGTGTTCTCTCAACCATCGGAAGAAGATGTGTTACTTGTTTGTCTCCCGCTAATAAAGTCAATGTAGACTTGCATTTAAAAATTCTTAATTTTTAAATGAGCCAGATGAAAATGTTACTGCAAAGGAGATAATGGTAAAAGAACTAGATGAAATCTTTCGTATTGCAGAGAGCCTCACAAAAAGGTTTGAGGTTCTGTGATATTTATTTCGCCAGGGCCCAGAGAAGATTGTTGTCAGTGATCAGAAATTGAGTGATAAAAAGAGAAAGTCAACACTGTTCAAATATTTTTGTAACAAATTGTTTCTTCATTGTGTATTTTACATCAGAGTTTCCCAAACTTTCTCGGATCACGGCACCCTTAGTGTCTCAGTAATATTTTCACGGTGCACCTAGACCAAAAGAAATACCTAACAGTTCTGTTTATTAAGTAGTTAGGTCCAAACAACTTGATAAGAAATGTTGAAACTGTGAACTACCTCGAGCTAGTAGTCCGCGTGGTGTCTGACAAATGTTGAGTATCGCCGTGTTTCCCTCAAATTTAAAATATTCCATGCTGCACAGCTTGGAAACCGCTCTTTTATGCAATAAACATTTAATTCCATAATTATTTTCATTATCTTTTACATAGTATACAGTTAAAATGTTATTTAAAAGGTATTTTTCAAATTCTTTATGGACATTCCTGAAGGTAAGGACAAATTATAATTTTTCCTATTGATTATTATATTTGATTAATGTTTCCATTTTGCGTGATGTGCTCGCGGGATGAATTAATCACGTTAATTAAGGTCAGCCTGTATTCTATTGTAGAGAAATGCCATAATAAATTTGTTAGACATTGCTCAGAGATGCTAAGCTGTGTCCCTGGTGAAGAATTTCATCCTCACTGCATTATTCCTAAAGTGCACATAGTCTTGGTCATAGTTTTTCTCAGGTCTAACAGATTTGTTCAAGATTGGGATTCCACTGCCAAAACCATTTTTTTTTAATGGCTGGCCAGAGATCTTTTGAAAAAGGTCATCTGGGACAGTCATTAGAGAGTAAACTTGAATCAAGTCTCTTCTTACTCCAAAATCGCTAGAAAGGTCTATAGGGGCTGCTTGCAGGGCTTGACCCTAGGGCCGATTCTGTGGAATATGGTCCTAGATGAGTTCCTAAATTTGGATCTCGGTGATGCAAATCCCAAGCTTACGTGGATGATCTCATTATCACAGTAAAAGCTGACTCCAGGGCCCAGTTTGATGCCATGGTAAATCGAGCCCTCTGGCTACTTCTTGATTGAGTGGAGGGAGCTTCACAACCTGGCAGTCTCGTCAACTAAAACAGGAAAAACACATACATATATATTAGATACATACAAAAACTATCGGTTAATTTGTTAACCTTCCTCAGTCAAACTGACAGTTAAGAGTGGAACATGAGTACTTCCAATCATGTACATGAACTGTGTGATTAATTGTTAGATGTTGAAGCCTGTGGCTGTGATGCATGTGGACATTTGTCATTAATCAAAATGGTTGCTTTGATGATAGGGTGGACACGACATCCACTGCTCCTGTTGACCAAGGTATTAGAGCAGTCATCGGTAGTGGTAGGACCTATCTACAATCACAACATCGCGGTGTGGGTCAGTGTCGTACTGGGTTGCCCAAATGTGTTCGACAATGGCCGAGTGTTCTACATGCTCTTTCGTGTTCCGAAAGATGTTTTCCGAGCCGTCTCCCAGTTTCCTCAATGTAGCAGCTAGTGCAGTCACGGCAAGAGATGCGGTAGACTAGACCACTATGTAGTAAGGCGGGAACCGGTGATTTCACTTTGGAGATGAGGGATCGTAACTTTCTGCCTGGGAGTTGTACACATTTTATCCCATGTGATTTTAGGACCCCAGAAACCTGTTGTGATAGGTTGGGGTAGTATGGGATAAAGGCGCTCGCAGTTGAGTTGTTACCTTGGATGTTTCTGTTGGTTGCTACGTGGCCATGTGCTGTAGGTCACACCTGTCAAGGGTATTGGTGGTATAGCCTCACCTCGCAAGATCCGCCTTGACTTTAGCAGTTTTGGCGTGCTAAAGTTGCTAACTCCAGACACGAGTTAGCAAGGTTCGTGCAGTGGCAAGAAGATGGCTACGCGTGTGTGCTGACCGGAAGTTGGTAAATTGGCCAGCACACATTGCAGTAGACAGTTATCTTCAAGCGCATGCCCTCGTATCGGACAAGGGTGTCTAAGTATGATATGGTGTTGTCTGATTCTAGCTCGATGGTAAATTTTATGAAAGGACTGAACTAACTGGGGAACCCATGGCTGTGCCGTGTACCTGTTGGTAAATGGAGTCGTTGAACATAATTGCACTACCTGTGAAGCACAGTCTGAGGGCGGTGGAGATATAGTCTGGTGTTTGGTCTTGCTGCCAAGGGTTTTGTAGTTATACAAGAGTTGCTTTGCACATGTGATGGCAAGTTCTACTGGGATGGAGGTGAAAAGTGACACTACATCAAATGATGCCATGATTTGATCTTCTGAGATGGATAGGGTTCGGATCCGTTTTATAAATTCACTACTGTTGGAGACGGTGTTTGTGGTCTTGCTTACTAGGGGAGAAAGGAGCCCCAAGAAACCTACCCTACCACATCTCTTGCCGTGACTGCACCAGCTGCTACATTGGGGAAACTGGGAGACGGCTCGGAAAACGTCTTTCGGAACACAGAGCAATCCACTTAGCGGATGTAGAACACTCGGCCAACAGGTACACGGCACAGCCATGGGTTTCCCAGTTAGTTCAGACATGGCAAATATCGCGATGGAAGAATTAGTGTTGTGCATTTACGATTTACGAATGTATCAGATCCCATTACCTTTTGGTGTCGCTATGTGAATGATGTGTTTGTAGTTATCCCCAGAAATTCGGGTGACCGACTCTTAACCACCTCATTTCACTGTCGCCTTTCATAAAATTCACTATCAAGCTGGAATCGGACAACACCATACCATATGTAGACACCCTTGTCTGATACGAGGGCATGCACTTGAAGACAACTGTCTACCATAAACCAGTGTGTGCTGGCCAATTTACCAACTTCCGGTCAGCACACGTGCGTAGCCATCTTCTTGCCATTGCACGAACCTTGCTAACTCGTGCCTGGACCCACTCTAGTTCTGTAGATGAGAGGCACGCCAAAACTGCTAAAGTCAAGGCGGATCTTTCGAGGTGAGGCTATCCCACCAATACCCTGGACAGGTGTGACCTACAGCACATGGCCACGTAGCGACCAACAGAAACATCCAACGTAATGCGAGTACCTTTATCCAATACTACCCAAACCTATCACAACAGGTTTCTGGGGTCCTAAAATCACATGGGATAAAATGTGTACAACTCCCAGGCAGAAAGTTACGGTCCCTCATCTCAAAAGTGAAATCACCGGTTCCCGCCTTACTACAATATGGTCTAGTCTACGGCATCTCTTGCCGTGAGTGCACTAGCTGCTACATTGGGAAAACTGGGAGACAGCTCAGAAAACGTCTTTCGGAACACGAAAGAGCAATCCACTTAGCGGATGTAGAACACTCGGCCATTGCCGAACACATTTGGGCAACTCACCATGATACTGACCCACACCGCGATGTCGTGATTGTAGATAGGTCCCGCCACTACCGACGACGCACTTGGTTGGAATCATTGAACATCACACGCTCTAATACCTTGGTCAACAGGAGCAGTGGATGTCGTGTCCACCCTATCATCGAAGCAACCATTTTGATTAAAGACAAATGTCCACATGCATCACAGGCTTCAACATCCAACAATTAATCACGCAGTTCATGTACATGATTGGCAGTACCACGCTCTCATGTTCCACTCTTAACTGTCAGTTTGACTGAGGAAGGTTAACAAATTTACTGTAAGCTTTTGTATGTATCTAATCTAATATATGTATGTGTTTTTCCCATTATTAAACTTGTCATAATTTATTCTGTCTCTGTTTCGCTCTGTGTCCACAGTATTTCGATATTAATACTATTATTCTTTGTCACGTTCCTTCAGGCTTTAAGATTTGTTCCATGAATAATGGAACAAAGTAGTTTAGCATCCATACTAAGAGTACCTGTATCTTTCTCAAAGGTTGTGGCAATCATTGCAAGACACAGACCACAGTGATCATAAAACAAAGAATCAGTCTAGTAAATGAAGTTGGCTGCCAACCTCATTTACTAGACTGATCTGTAAGATAGCCATGGTGACCATAGTACCTACCCTGCAAATACCTAAAGCCCTGTCTTAGGTATAATGTATTTGCAGGGCCCTACAAAAGTAGGGCAATGCCTTAGGTATTAAGCTGTTGGGATTTACTCCATGGTGGATTCATCATTACACCGTGAAGCAAATGGTGGAATGGTGGATAGTGCGAGATATAATAATATTCACGAGAGTAGAATGTATCTGAGGTGCAGCTAAATCTCATTATGGGAAATTTTCTATTTCTGTGCTCAGTCTTGTTCTTTAAAAAAAAAAAAAAAAAAAAAAAAAAATCATTGTCTATTGAACCAGCCTTTTCATACACCTGCCATTTAAATGCAATTCAAAACCTGTGGAAGAAAATTGGGCTCAAAACATCAGAGGTAAATTGCATTCCAGAAGGGAGCTAATTGAATGTTCTTATTCAGATTTGGCAATTAATTTGAAATTAATTATCAAATCCATACAAAACGTGTTCAAATGTAAATTTGCTATCAAATCTGGGATGATGCAATTTCTTGCAAAAATTTTACTTTCTTAATGTTAAATTGTTTGAAATTAAACTTTGAGATACAAATTTGAATACTCATAGCCACTATTTTTCTTTCAGTCCGGAGGAATGAAAGAAGGAGATTTTATTGTTGCCATAGGTGAAACAGATGTAAAATGGTTGAAGCATGATGAAGTAGTTTCCATGATACGAGAAGCGGGGTGTAAATTGACTTTGAAAGTAATTACTCCAATGGATCATAATTATCTTAATCCAAAATCGAGTCCATCAGCAAGTCCAATGTCTACAACATCCAGTAGTTCTGGTATTTCACCTACATGTTATATACATACTCCAGCTGGTAGTCTCTCTAGTAGCAAAAGTAAAGATGGACATAAGCGTTTAACATGGAATATCTTCAGAAGAAGTCAGTCTAAAGAACACCTTCCATCAGACAGTACTTTCAATCAAAATATTGTTTTAAGATGAACTAAAATTTAGCATTAAATAGTATTATAGGTTGTCCATATCTTGCAGAAGGGCAGCTCCATTTATGGAAGAAACAGAAGAGACAAAGAACGTGCCCATGCATTTCAGTTTTGTACTACATAGCTTTAAATTAATTGTAAAAAAAAATTGTATATTAAGTGTATAGTTAAAGAATTTATGTTCAGAATGTGTTAGAAAATCTCAAAAGCTAAAAAATATTTCTTTATATTGAATTTTTTAAAGTGCAATGTTGTAAATGCTCCATTAGTGTTATCACAGGCAGGGTAGTGTTTTTGTCTTGTCCCTCCCATGAATCTGTACAAAACATTCATTGTTTTAAGAATTATTATTTCCTTCCATTGTATATAAATCTTAATGAAAATAACCGGAGATGTCCACCATAAAAAGGATGCCCTATATCTTTATTTCATATTGTGGAAACAGAATGTACATATTGATCATTTCCTTATTCTTTAAATGTTAACTAAGAGGGCTATCATATTTTTAATGTAATATAATGTGATTTTTCTGAGCATAAACAAAGGCATTTATATTTTGATAGTTCAGAATATTATGTTTACTACTTTTATAACTATTGTTAACTGAATTTTTTATAGTGTTTTTACCTACCCAAAGAATGTTTGAAGTAAACTACAAACTTTATTTCTTGACATGAAAGTTGTTGATAATTTTCATTATATTTTAAATAAGACTTTGCTCTGTTAAATTTACAAATTTAATTGTTATATTCACTTTATATTCTTATAAATTTGAATAAATATATTAGCCAGCGTAAAATAAATTACAAAAAATCATGGTATTATTAGTGGCAACTTATTAATAGTGTTTAATAAGTACTTTTCTATGCATTTCTTGAAAGAAGGTATCAAATTTTATTTTAATGACAACTTCGACAGCTTAAAAATGTGAAATCAGAAATCCTAATATTTGAACATGTGAGAGTTGGAGGCCATATATATCACAGTGTATATATATGGCCTGCAACTTTTAAATTCATATTATGCACTCAGCAAAAAATACTGCATGCAGTTTTTATTTAAAAAGTGCAAAGAATTTTAATTTCTGAAACCTATAAAAATGAAATTCTGTATAAGTGAAGTTTGAATATTTGAATTAAATAACATGGTTATTTTGCCAATTTATTAAAAACAGTAAGAAATCTCATTCTACTTGCATTCCTTTTGTAATTCTGAGGGAACGCTATCTAAAGTTTGATCTTCCTAATTCTGTAGATTTCTTTAATTTTTGTTCCAATTTGTAAGGAATTATATATGCATATAGTACCATCAAATATGCATGGGACAACATGGCTGATAAACAAAAAAAAAACCAGCTGCCTTAACTACTCAAGCAGCTGATTGAAAACATGACATTTCACTTTCCAGAAAACTTTTTTTGGCCACCAAAAAAAGCAATTTTGATCTCTGCTGAGAATAATCTGTCAAAAATATAAATGAAACTAAGTTATCATTATAATTTTGCTGCTAAATGAGAGAAGGAAAAAGATAAGAAATTACTGTCCACTGGAGAGTTAATCACATGAAACATGCACTAGTTAGTCTGTTCCTAGCAGTGGATGCTGCCATTTGTAGCAAAAATAGTGGCAGGGCAAAAAAACGTTTTCAAAAAGTTTTTGGTTTTTTATTTTTTTGAATTCTGCTTGAACAATGCCACTATTATTTCATCTTTTCTTAATGGATTGCAATGCTTATTGTATGCAACTTTAAATGTAAATTTAAAAATTTTTAAAACAAACTGTTTATACATCTTTTATTTTCAAAAAAAAAAGAAAACATTGTTAAAAAAAATTACAAAAAACATATACAGAAAATAAAAGTATTGGTCTCTTAGTATCTTCCATTTAAAAGACTATGCATGGCATGAAATTTCAAGCTGCACATGCACATATTTCTGCTTTTGATGTTTATAAATATTTTTAAAAAACATGAAAAGACATGTTTGTATACTAATGCTAGCAATTCATAATAGGAATATCAGAAACATGGTATTATGACATACAGGTAAGGAGCACGACACAAGTGTGTGTGGGGGTAATTTAAATTTTAAATTACAAACTAAGGTTGTGTACAGGCCACAATGTTGAGTATAATTGTACTATCATGGGGGACATTTAATTTTCTTGAGATACAACTAGGTTGGATTACATCAACAGGTTAGAGATACTATATGGGAGAACAATATTCATTTTTATCAAGGATTGCTTAATGTGTGGCATATCTAAAGATAAACTGTTGTCAAGGGTAAAAGATATTTTTTTTTTCTCAGGGGAAATTAGGATGGGTTAAGCATTATTTGAATTATATTGGTGGGAATAATTGGTTAATCAGTTTTTATCATCTCCATTTGCAAGCACTCATTTTCAATCTAAAACTAGATCTAACAAATACTTTATTACTTTATAAGTATTTTCTGGCACTTCTAGTGATGGAAAGCCAAAGCCACTTATGCATGTAAGTTCACAAAGAGGTGATTCTAAGAAAACAAGGATGTGACTCTGAAATTTTGAGAATTTTTTCTTCTTTAGAAGATAGGATGTATAACAAATTATTGACACATTCAAAAACCTGCTGGTTTAGTTTATACCAAGTGATTGATCAAGTATTAAAATTTTTTGAAGGCATTTTTTTCTTGCAGAATAAAAGCCACTGAAATAGTGAAGTTTTGAATCACTGTTAAATGAAGCAAACTACCATGTGTTATATAGTGTGCTTGGCATATTCAATAAGTATTATTGAATGCTCTAAAAATTGCATAAATTGTGCATAATTTCATGAGTTCTGTATATCAGACAATTAAAATGGTTAAATTATACATTAAAGGAAAACTTGTTCTTGTAAGTGCTTACAAAATTGTAACTGATCATATATTCAGGGTTGAAGTAACTATATAATTTAGAAATGAAATATTTGATATATATACTGGTATATATAAAATGACTTCTAAATATTTAGAAAAATGGGATGAATGCTTCAATAAATTCAGATTTATGGAATGAATTTTTTTAAAAGTACACTAGTTTGAGAAGTAATAATATAAAATTTCAAATTGATGTATTGTTAGTTTTCTTTGCTTAAGAGATATTGTTTTAGTCAGTGGTTATTTTTCTGCAGTTTTGCATTTCAAAAATAGATGGAAATTGGACTCTTTTTATTCTATAATAAAAAGTTTTTGGAAATTCACAAATCACTCAAAATTACAATAATTGGCCACACCAGTATAAACTTATCGAATAATATATTTCAGAAAAATCTACAATTCATTTAAAAAAATTTTGCTATTTAAAATTGCTGTCATGCTAAAAGTTTTCCACATTTTCTTGGAAATTTTGTTTTCCTGGAATGCAGTTTTAATGCACCATTATTAATTAAATTGTTCTTAGAATCCTCATCCTGTCAATGTTCATTGGTTATGATGAATGAAAATGCTTGGGTGTAAAAGCCAAAAATGATGTTATTTAGTCACATAAAATTGACATAACACAATATTGATCACAATAAGATTAGGGCAGAAAGTAGTTCAATTATTATTATTGAAATTCTTTGAATTATGATTAAACCTTTGGCTCCTGATTTATTTTATTTCTATTTATATAGTTAATTATTCCTCATCTTAAACCAGATTGTTTTAAGCACTTCCATTTTTAGAACATATATTACCCAAATGTGGCAAAGTTCTCATTGTTGTTCTTTTTTTGACACTAATTTTGTCCTGGTTTTGGCCATCAGCATCTGGTCACCCTGCATAGTATCTACAATAATTTTCCCCCATTATTATTATCATCCTGGATTTAGGCTTTGACATCATTTTGTCCTAGTTTTGGCCATCAGCATCTGGTCACCCTGCATGGTATTCACAATTATTATAGGGCTGCCAATGACTTTGGGTAAGATTTCCACATTGCTGCCCTGCTGAAAGCTTAGAATGCCATCTTGTGCCAACCTCCATTTCTGATCTTTGCTTCAAACCGGCAATGCATTTCATTTTTTAAATAATAGTTTATTTCCTAACTGTGTATAGTCATTAATTTGGTCTCTCTCTCTCTCTCTCTATATATATATATATATATATATATAGCTGGGCTTCTGATTTTCCACAAGAGATGTTTCTGGGGAAATGAAGGCAAAATATCCTGTAGACAGGTGACTATGATGTAAGAAGAAAGCCAAACCACTTTTTTTTGGCATGCTTACTTTTGCAGCCAGCTACATTTGGAAATTAATAAGTCACAAGAAATTTTTATATATATATATGCGCACACACACACACACAAACAAACAAAATCTAAAAATATGGTAACCAACTGGAAGATGTTTTTCAAACACAAGCTAGGCTTTGTCAATAGCCAAGAGTAGTCCTGAATTGTTTTATGAATTTTTGGAAGTTGCAGTCCTTTGGTAATGGCTGAATTTGAAGTAGTAGTAACATACAATATTACTTTCACTTTGTGTTAAGTTATTGACTCTCCAATGTGTTTTTTTTTTTTAATCTGATTCTTGCTCTTGAACTTTTCTATGCTTGTAAGCAAGCTCTTTCTGCTGTTTTGAAAGAGGCAGAAACACCATCTTCGTTGTAAATGTTCTAGACTAAAATGTCGAATCATAAAAATTCCAACTGTCTGTGGCTTTTTCACACTGGAAGAATGGTGATTGTAATAACTAGTCAACAATGCCTACTTTCTGTAGTTCAACATGGACACCGTGTTTTGAGCTGAAACATTATATTTATTAATGTTGCAGCAGTTTTTTAATTATAGACTTGCATAATATAGCCCATAGTTTTGGAGACTGGGATCTGTGAGCTGTATTATTCGATTTGAACTTGAAAAAAAAATTGTCTCTAATTCTATCTAGACACAATAGGAGGGATTATATGATGAGAGCCTTGTCGATCAATTTGGCCATGGAAAGATTGTGCAAGGCTCAAGGGGTAGAAATTTTTTCATCCTAGTCTGTGCTTGTTAACAGGAGAGACTGCTTCTACAGGGATGGGATACACTTAAATAGAAAGGGTGCAAGAATATTTGCTGATGCTATCGAGGCAGTGTTAGGTTGGTCAGAAAACTGCTAGCTTGGGTGGGGGATACAAGGACTAATAGATTAACAGTAGCTGCTGGCAGAGGTGAAAGTGATTCTTGCACTGCTTCAATTTGAATGAGCAGCAGCCTGGAAAACAAGATGCAGGGTATTTCAGAGACTGCTGGGAGTCATTGCAGTACAAGTAAACACATGGGTTGTGTTAGGGTAGCTAAGAATAAGAACAGGTACACGTATACTAGCGTATTCACCAATGCTAGGAGCTTAGTAAATGAATTTGAGGCAATCAAAACATCAAAAGCAGATATTGTTGGGATATCAGAGACGTGTCACACAGATATAAGGAATACAGAACTGGAATTTGGGGAGTACAATGTGTATAGGAAGGAAGGAGGGGTTATGCTATTAGTTAAGAAACGCATAAAATCCAAGTTAGTGTAGCTAGTTGACATCGCTGGACAGTAGCGTTGAATCAGTTTAGTGTGACATAAGCACTGGGAGATCAAAATTGAGAGTAGGAGTGTGTTATAGGCCTAATGATTCTGATGAGTATAATAAGAAACTGTACAGGGAAATAGAGTGGGCCAGTAAATCAGAGGGTCTTATAATGGGGGATTTTAATTTCATGGATAATGACTAAAATTTGTGGGTTGGTCACTCACACACTAGCAAGACTTTTGTGGAATTATTCAATGATTGTTTTCTACATCAGCATGTTTGGGAGGCAACTAGAGGGAGTAATACTGTTGATCTGATTATCAGTAGTTATTCTTCATGCATTAAGAATCTGCAGATAAAGGAACCACTGGGTTGTCCCTTTATCTGTAGATTCTTAATCTAGTGATCACAGTGTGCTGAAGTGGGATTTACTCAAAGAGGTAACTACCATCAGGGGTAAAAGGAAGGGTTTTTACTTTTGTAAAGGCAACTACGGTGGTCTGAGACAATATTTAAATTCTATTTGGTGGGACCAACTGATGATGTTACCAACAGCAATTCAAAATGGGAGGCATTCAAAGAATTAATCTTGGAAGCTACTAGGCTTTACATACCAACTAAGAAATATTGTTCAAGGTTTAGGCCTAAATGGATGTCAGATGAACTAATGAGATATGTGGCTGAGAAGAAAAATGCATGGGATGGAAGCCTATGATAGATATAAGCTGGTCTGTAACCAAGTCACAAAGGAGATTAGTCAGGCAAAGGTAGATTTTGAGAAATCTTTGGCAAATTATATAAAGAAAAACAGCAAAGAGTTAGCATTAGCATTAGTAGAGGCACTTGATGCAAGAAAGCAAGCTTATGCAGCATCAGCCAAAAAAAAAAAAACCCACTTCCACTTCACCCCTCTGTTTGTTCAAAATATTTGTCCAGCTGAGCCTTAAACTTATTTAGGCTATCAACCTCCACCACAAGGGATGGAAGTCTGTTCCACCAACCAACCACCCGCTGGCTAAAGGCAAATTTCCACACGTCTATCCTACATCTGTCTTTCCTCAATTTGAATTTATGCCCTCTCAGGTGATTTTTCTGAGCTAGAGGAAGAATCCCATCAGCATTGAGCATGCTTAAACCATTCAAGGCTTTATACACCTCTATCAGATCACCTCGCTGGTGCCTAGTCTCCAAAACTTAAGCCTTTCTTCGTAAGAGCACCTCTTTGTTCCATTCACTAATCTTGTTGCCCTTCTCTGTACTCGTTCCAGCAGGTCTACATCCTTCTTGAAATGAGGCCTCCAGACCTGTATACAGTACTCTAGGTGTGGCCTGACCATCGCCTTATACAATGGAATAATCACCTCCTTATCCCTGCTGGAAAAATTCCTGTATATCATTGACAATACTCCATGAGCTACTCTTGCAGCCCGTCTACACTGCTCAGAGAACTTCATATCTGCCTGCACAACCACCCCCAAGTCCCTTTCATTCTCTACCACTGTCAGTGTAGTACCACAGAGTTGATACGTTGCTCTGGGGTTGCTGTTTCCCATGTGTAATACTTTACATTTGTCAATGTTAAACTTCATTTGCCACCTCTCAGCCCATCTGCTCAACATTTCCAGATCCTGCTGCAGCAGCATAGTGTCAGTAGTGTCCTTGACAACCCTGCCAACCTTTGTATTGTCTGCAAACTTGGACATTAAGCCCGATATACCATCATCAATATCATTTATAAATACAGAAAACAATAATGGACCCAACACTGAGCCCTGAGGGACTCCACTAATAACATCAGTCCACGATGAGCAGTGTCCATTGATTACCACTCTCTGTCTTCTCCCCCTCAACCAACCCTTTATCCATAGCAGCAATTTGCCTCCAATGTCACACTGCTCCAATTTGTGTAGCAGTCTTCCATGTGCAACAGTAGCAAAAGCCTTTCTAAGATCCAAGTATATAATATCAAAGTTATTCCCTGCATCCAGTTCTTTTGTGACTGCATCATAGTATCCAATCAAGTTGGTCAGGCAAGACTTCCCCTTAACAAAACCATGCTGTGTCTGAGCTATAACTGAAGTCTTGTCTAAATGATCCTGCAGTGCTTCTTTAACCAGTGCCTCCATTAATTTTCCTGGAACAGAAGTCAAGCTCACAGGTCTATAATTACTTGTGTCAGCCTTTGATCCTCCTTTGTGAATTGGGGTCACATTTGCACATTTCCAGTCTATGGGTACCTCCGCTGAGTCCAAGGAAGCTCTCATAATTATGGCTAAGGGTTTGCTTACTTCCTTTGCTGCCTCCTTTAATATAACTGGATAGATCCCATCCACCCCGGGTGCCTTTCTTGTGTTTATCTTCAACAGTTTCTCCTCCACTTTACTCCCAGTTATTTCAAGATTCTGTAGCTTACTGCTAGAGTTGAATACACCTCTGGCATTCCCCTCGCTGAATAACTCCTCATGTGTGAATGTCGATGCAAAATATTCATTTAGTTTGTTAGCTACCTGAGCAGGATCATCAACAGTTGACCCATCAATATCAAGTGGACCAATCTGATTCATCCCCTTCCTTCTAGAGTTTACATAAGTAAAGAACTCTGCTGTTTTTCTTTGCATCCCTTGCCAAGGATTTCTCGTAATCTGCCTTCGCCTGCCTAACCTCCTTTGTAACTTGGTTGCATATCAACTTGTATCTATCATAGGCTTCTGTGTCATGTGTTAATTTGTATGTATCCCATGCATTTTTCTTCTCTGCCATATGCCTCATTAGTTCATCTGACATCCATTTTGGCCTAAACCTTGATTGTTGTTATTTGGTTTTCAGGAGCATTAGCAACTAAGGCCATATTGCTCCATGATATGCGGTGGTCATTCCTTGACCTTTCCGCATCCTCCGTATTTGGTGGTGACGGGCTCGAACCCCGGTCTAATCAAGAAGCGTGCTACGCACTGCTGTTCCTTCCCACCTGGCTACGGAGGCGCCCCCTAAACCTTGAACAGTATTTCTTAGTTGGTATGTAAAGCCTAGTAGCTTCCAAGATAAGTTCTTTGAATGCTTCCCATTTTGAATTTGCTGTTGGTAACATCATCAGTTGGTCCCACTGTATAGAATTTAAATACTGTCTCAGTCCATCGTAGTCGCCTTTACGGAAGCAATAACCCTTCCCTTTACCCCTGATGGTAGTTACCTCTGAGTAAATCCCACTTCAGCACACTCTGATTACTGCCACCTAGTGGTTCCTTTATCTGCAGATTCTTAATGCATGAAGAATCACTGCTGATAATCAAATCAAGAGTATTACTCCCTCTAGTTGCCTCCCGAACATGCTGATGTAGAAAACAATCATCCAATAAATCCACAAAAGCCCTGCTAGTGTATGAGTAACCAGCCCCCAAATTCCAGTCAATATCTGGGAAATTAAAATCTCCCATTATAAGACTCTCTGATTTACTGGCCCACTCTATTTCCCTGTACAGTTCCTTATTATACTCATCAGAGTCATTAGGCCTATAGCACACTCCTACTCTCAATTTTGATCTCCCAATGTTTATGTCACACCAAACTGACTCAACACTGCACTGTCCAGCGATGTCGACTGGCTTCACTTCCTTGGTTTTTATGTGTTTCTTAACTAATAGCATAACCCCTCCCCACTTCCTATCCTTTCTGTAGACGTTGTACTCCCCAAATTGCAGTTCTGCATCCCTTATATCTGTGTGACACCACGTCTCTGATATCCCAACAATATCTGCCTTCGATGTTTTGAGCAATACCTCAAATTCATCAAATTTATTTACTAAACTCCTAGCATTGGTGTACATGCAAGTATACCTGCACCTGTTTCTATTCTTAGCTACCCATGTGTTTACTTGTACCGCAATGGCTCCCACCAGTCTCTGAAATACCATGCATCTTGTTTTTCAGGCTTCTGCTCATTCTCATAGAAGCAGTGCAAGAATCTCTTTCACCTCTGCCAGTGGCTACTGTCAATCTATTGGTCTTTGTCTCCCCCCAAGCTAGCAGTTTTCTGACCCACCTACACTGCCTCGATAGCATCAGCAAATATTCTTGCACCCTTTCTATTTAAGTGTATCCCATCCCTGTAGAAGCAATCTCTCCTGTTAACAAGTACAGTCCAGGCTGAAAAAAATTCTACCCCTTGAGCCTTGCACAATCTTTCCAGGGCCGAATTGATCGACAAGGCTCTCATCATATACTCCCTCCTATCGTGTCTGGGCAGAATTGCAGACACTTTCAACTTCAACCCTAATTCTTGGCTTTTGTTGAGCAGTGACCTGTACTTGTTAAGTAATTCTGCCGGTCTCCTACTCTTAATATTATTAGTGCCAACGTGTACAACTATATCACCTTTTGTGCCCTTAAAAGATGATATTCACTCTACAACGTCATCAACCTTTGCCCCTGGCAGACATACCCTGGTCCTGTTCCACCTATCTTTTTTACAAAGCATGTTCCCCGTTTCCCTGACAAAAGAGCCACCAACAACTACTAGTTCCTTCGGGACCAGCGCATTCTGCCTTGGGGGTTGTCTCTGTGTCACGCGATGCCCAAGTGCAAGCTCTGGCGTTGATGTGGGCAGCTGAGAGCTTGATGGGCCCCTCAATTTAGTTTCTTCGAGGGCATCCACCCTGTCCTTCAAGCTCTCATATAGGCCCACAAGAACGCCGAGTTGTTGCCTGATATCGATACACTCCTTGCATCACGCACACACAAAGACATCCCCCTTGGCAGTATCTTGTCCCGTACCCGATTGCTCTGCAAACAGTGCATTTTATAAGGCTGTGAGTCAGGACAACTGCCCCCCTCAGTTCTGCTCTGAGCCACAGCGCTTCCATTAGCTTGAGCCTTTTGCTTTGCTGCTCTGGTCTGAGTCATGATTTTATTAATTAATTATAATTAATTATGTTAAATATAATTAATTATATTACGTTTGTAATCTAAGTCGTTATATGTATTTATTTAAACGTACAATTCACCTGCTAACGAAGTTCAACTAACGCTATATAACTATCGTATCACAATGGCGGGAAAATTACGAACGGTAGCGGTAGTTACGAACACGTGGAAACCCTTACCGATACTTTTATGCAATTACAAGGCCGAGTAAAGAATAAATACACCAACTTAATCAGAAAATCACAAAATAATGTTATACTACTAAATTTAAATCAAAAGTTTTAGAAAAACAATAATTTCAAATCAATAAATAAGAAAAATCCACTTAGCGGCTTTGAACATGACCGTCACTAGTAGCCTCCTCTCCTATATAAATTCTATATAGGAGTTCCTATATAAATTCTAGAAGGAAAGGGATGAATCAGATTGGTGCACTGGGTATTGATGGTTCAACTGTTGATGATCCTGCTCAGGTGGCTAACAAACTACATGAGTATTTTGCATCTACATTCACACATGAAGGAGTTATTCAGGGAGGGGGATGCCAGAGGTGAATTAAACTCTGGTAGTGAGCTAGATAATTTTGTATTAACTGAGAGGAAAGTGGAGAGACATTGTTGAATATAAACATAAAAAAGGCACCTGGTGTGGATGGGATCTATCCAGTTATATTAAAGGAGGCAGCAAGGGAAGTAAGCAAACCCATAGCCATAATTATGGGAGGTACCCATGGATTGGAGATGTGCAAATGTGACCCCAATTAATTATAGACCTGTTGGTCTAACTTCTGTTCCAGGGAAATTAATGGAGGCACTGTTTAAAGAAGCAGGATCATCTAGACAAGACTTCAGTTATAGCTTGGACACAACGTGGTTTTGTTAAGGGGAAGTCGTCTGACCAATTTGATTGGATACTATGATGTGGACCCAAAGGAACTGGATGCAGGGAATAACTTTGATATCATATAATATCTTAGAAAGGCTTTTGATACTTTGCACAAGGAAGACTGCTGCACAAATTGGAGCAGTGTGGCATTGGAGGCAAATTGCTGCTATGGATAAAGGGATGGTTGAGTGGGAGAAGACAAAATGGTAATCAATGGACACTGCTCTTCGTGGACTAATGTTATTAGTGGAGTCCCTCAGGATTCAGTGTTGGGTCCATTGTTGTTTTCTGTATTTATAAATGATATTGATGACAGTATATCAGGCTGAATGTCCAAGTTTGCAGACTATACGAAAGTTAGCAGGGTTGTTAAGGACACTAATGACAGTACGCTGCTGCAACAGGATATAGAAAAGTTGAGCAGGTGGGCTGAGAGGTGGCAAATGAATTTTAGCGTTGACAAGAAACAGTAACCCCAGAGTTACGTATCAACTCTGTGGTACTACACTTACAGAGGTAGAGAATGAAAAGGACCTGGGGGTAATTATCCTCTTATAAAAGGCAATGGTCAGCCACACCATGAGTACTGTATGCAGGTCTGGAGGCTTATTTGGGTTGATCTTACGAAGAAAGGCTTAAGTTTTGCAGATTGCAGTGTCTGGAGACTAGGCACCTGCGAGGTGATCTGATTGAGGTGTATAAAGCTTTGAATGGTTTGAGCATGCTCAATGCTGATGAGATTCTTCCTCTTGCTCAGAATAATCACCTGAGAGGGCATAAATTCAAATTGAGGAAAGACAGTTGTAGGAGATAGATCTGCAGAAGTTTGCCTTTAGCCAGCGGGTAGTTGATTGGTGGAACAGACTTCCATCTTTTGTTGTGGAAGTTGATAGGCTAAATAAATTTAAGGCTGAGCTGGACAGGTATTTTTTGGCTGATGCTGTATAAACTTGCTTTCTTACATTGTATGCCTATGCTAATGACGATGTTCTGAGAATTAATTAAATTAAATTATTATTATTTTTTTTTTTTACTGTGATTGCTTCAGTTTCTCTCTCGTATTGATCGGGTAATGGTGATATGAATCCTTTGCATTACTGCTGACAGGATTTAATTTTTCCCCCCTTTTTTATTATTAGGTTCAACCCGTCTTGCCCAGGCAAGCTAGGGCAGCCCCAACACAGTAAGAAACAGTAGATAGATGGTCTGGCTCCATATGCCAGGGATGGATGGATGCTTTCCAGGTGATGGAAATCTCTCAGTAACTAAGAGGCCAGTCACAACCCACATATTACTATATGCAATGACAGCAGTCACAGGCCCGGCAGAGTCTGCATACTTCACGTAGCCCTATTCAGCAAAGTTGAGGAGCTCTGCAGCTACTTATTATTATTACTAGCCATATAGTGCAAGAAAGCCTGAGGCTTATGCTGCACCATCTAAAAAAAATTCCAAGTTACCCAGAGAGAGAGAAGTAGAAGGGAATCACCGAGAATGATGATATCCAGCTCAGGACTGAGTGTGCCAAGCCCATACTCACCAGATATGAGCCCCCCCCCCCCTGGGGTACACCTTCAGAGTTTCAATGATGAGTTGACTGTCCCCTGGCAGAGTAAATGGGACAATTCTGAGAAGGAAACATATACTTACCTGCTTCAAGTTATCATCATCAATTATGATCTGAAGCTGTAGTTGCAGTTTGGGCTTGAGTGACTTAAGACTGTTCCCGACTGGCCTCCATGACATTTCAATGCTTGAATTATGTTGATCTGAGAGGGAAATGCTAGTCCTCAAAGAAAGATTTTGCTGTTCTATGAGGGGTGATCATTTAATTCACAGACTGGCGCAAGATCTTATCTTAATTAACACTTGAAGCTTCTGTAGATTTATCCTCAAATTACTCTCCCTTGATGTTTGCATACAGCCTTTTTATCTTATACTTCAATTAATGTGTGTGCTCTTTAAGGCACACATCGAGATAGTGTCTGCCTGATGCTTCTCAAACCGCTGCTCCCAGCACAACAAGCAAAATTACTGATTGACAATATTATATTATATACTAATAGTATGCAGTACTTTGGAGTACACCAAGAGCTGGAGAACAACTTTCCCATTGAGAAAAAAGTATTTGATTAGGGAAATTTAAAAATTGTAAAATCTAAACTATAATATTGTCCAATTTTAATGTCAAATTCAAAAATTTGTCCAAACTTTGTAGTAAAATTTTCCAACTCTTTTGGCAGTACTTAAAGGCAAAAGTTAAAAAAAAAATTGTCTTGGGCCATAGCCTACGCTTTTGCTGATGACGACCCTACAGAAGTAGGGATTAATGTCACTGACAGATACAGGTATAAATAAAGGAATTCACTTAACTAGATTTTAAGTTTATGCTTTTTTTTTAGTTCTTAATAAGGATTAGTAGTGTGTGCTAACAATAGGCTTTTTTTTTTACCTTTTTTTTTTTAGTTACAATTATCAATGTCAAAGTATTTCAAACTATTTATGACCATGGATATACATTCCAAAAAAAGAAAATTAACAGCACTAAAGTACACCTATTAGTCTAAGGAAAAGCTATATAGTTATTGTTCACGTCAGACACAGCCTATTTATAAAATGGGTTTGCTATTTAGTGCATTGATCTCAATATTGTAAAGCATTTTGTCACAATGTTCTTTGGTAATGCACTACTCTAAATAAAAGGCATTGCTTTTTATTTTAAATGTGTTCCACTAATCACATCTTGATTTTAACCCTGGTCTAATAGATGGAGAGGTAGGTATTGTAAATTCTATGCCAGTATATTAATAACTGGAAAAAAAAAAAAAAATGTTAAAACCTAAGCAATGAGGTCTTCACAATGCCTACCTGCCCACTACTAAAACTCCAGTTAATTAAACCTTTTTCGGTGTCATCTTTCAATATCACATAATCGAATTACAGTAAAATCTACATTAAGAACTGTTGTCTACTTTTTAATTCAATTATTTCTGCTCTTTCTTTCTCTTAAATGTTTACATTGTGGCATTTTATTACACTTCATGGTAAAATATCGCATAGTAAACCCTTATGTAGCAAATCACAAAACGTCACCAAATTGAAAGGCACAGATGATGTGACATAACAGTTATTGATTTTTTTGTAATACTAAAAAAAATAAACACAAGCATAATAAACTACGAATTGGAAATTCACTACAGACCTATCTGATATTTCACAATACTTTGTTCATAGCTGCACCAGTAAACTCAAATTAAATCATAGTAGTGAACTACAACAAAGTAGTATGGGTGGCATCAGTTTAATTGTATCTCATATTGTGACTACCTTCACAAATTACCATGAGTCTCCACCTGTGAATTTTTTAATGTATAACATCAGTAAATGTGATGCCACACACACAAGGCGGTTTCGAAAAGTAGGGTAACACATTTTTTTCCCTTCTTAATAATGGTGAAAGGGAATGAGATGAAACGCGATGGACAGATAGACCCATTAATAACATTCAAAAAGACCACCAGTGCAGTGTGGTCCAAAACAGGTATTCTTAAAGTTATTCACCTTTTGCAAGCAAAAGTGTCTTCACCAAGTGACATTCACTGTGAACTGGTTGCCGCGTATGGTGAAAAGGTAATGACAAAGAAGCAGGTATGTTTTTGGTGCAATGAATTTAAAGTGGGGCGTGTTGACATAGAAGATAGACATCAGGTGGGAAGACCTTCATCGAACAAGACAGAAGACAACATTTCACGCATTAAGGACATCGTTCTTGAAAACAGGCGAGTGAAATTGCACAAATAGTGAACGTGAGTAAGTCGACTGTTCATGAGGTGTGCTGCTGCTGGGTTCCCCGACAATTGTCAGAGGACAAAGCAAAATGCATGGGGATGTGTCTGGAGAACCTGTTGCGATACTGTAATGAAGGAGAGGATTTTCTCGCTCGCATAGTCACAGCAGAAGAAACGTGGGTTTCGTCTACACTTTACTCCGGAGAGCAAACACGATGACCTGGAAACATCCACAATCTCCTGTGCACAAAAAATTCAAAACTGTTCCCAATGTCCAAAAAGTCATGGCCACAGTGTTCTGTTGGTGGATTTCTTGCCGAAGGGAGGAACAATCAATGCACAGTTTTACTGTGCAACGTTGGAAAAACTGAGAGCCAACGTTCGACACAAAACGACTAGGACTCCTGACAAGCAGAGTGATTTTGTTGCATGACAATGCAACTCCAT
Organism: Mastigoproctus giganteus; assembly: GCF_048544385.1. Lineage (NCBI taxonomy): Eukaryota > Metazoa > Arthropoda > Arachnida > Uropygi > Thelyphonidae > Mastigoproctus > Mastigoproctus giganteus. The sequence goes on from NC_143581.1 coordinate 64,758,537, forward strand.
ACACTGGTCACACAACTTGTGTCTGCAACATAATCATTGTGAAACTCTGTCACATCCCCCCCCCCCCCCACAGCCCAGACTTAGCACCTTCAGACTTCCATTTGTTTGGCCCTCTGAAAAAAACACCTTTCAGGAAAGCATTTCACCATGGATGAGGAAGTTCATCAGGTGGTGCGATGTTGGTTACTGCGTGTGAGCACGGACTTCTTCAGTATTGATAAACTGATCCATTGGTGGGACAAGTGCATGAATAAAACTGGAGACTTTGTAGAGAAGTAGTGCATATTCACTTATTTCTTGGTGTGTAATTTTAACTTCATATTATTAAACATCATCGAGAGAAAAAAAATGTGTTACCTTACTTTTCGGAAACCCCTCGTATTATACACACCTATAGAATCCTTGTCTGTTTAGTACTGTACTGCTAATTGGTTTCTCTGTAAACAATGGCTTGACATGAAAGTAAATCAAAAAGTATCTCAATGAAACTATTATGTCCAGTTGATTTAAGAAAATGGCAGATCAGTTAATAAAATTATAATTTGCAATTAAGAAGTAGTACCTTGGCAATATAATATTTCATGAGACTAAAAAAAATGCTGCTGGTTATTAGCTGTGTCTGCATACTATCAATGGAGTTGGCCAGGTGAAAATGGTGAACAATGTGCTAATTTATCATACAGCTCATGACACACTTCTCTGTATTTAGCAGCAGGCAGAAGTGGTTATATAACCTTGTTAGATATTCATGTGGCCTCTGATGTCAAAGCATTGCTTTTTCTGCTTCCAACATTGGGGAAGCAGGGGAGGATATTATTTGGTTCCTCTGCAACACACACTGTAAATCAGAACAAACCTCAAAATTTTATGAAAAGTTTATTCAATACATAAACATAGTAAAATATTCCTATTACAAATAAGCCTATATAAAAAATACCAGGTGTTGCTGCAAACAGTGCAGAGTTCAACCAGTGTGCTGATATTGGAAGTTAATTTTGTGTGCCTTTACTTTTGCACAACTTTTTAATTGGTTACTTCAGAATGACTGCACATATATGTATCAGAGGCAGTGTATGTGTTCATGTTCACTTCTGACCATTAGGCCAGATTTGGGACACTCTCAGGTAATTGAAGACTGAGGCAATGGTGTCCTTTGATGTGGTGTTCCTCTTTACTTGAATCTCCACTGCAAACACTGTGAAGTATGGCACTGGAGAGGGACACCACATTAAGAGGAAGGATGGGAAGAACCACAGACAAGGATGGGAAGGACTTTCCCATGTGTGGAGGATATTTGCAGCAGAGTTCAACTATATGTTTCCAGCACTATACATTATACCAAGATGTTATGTATGAGCAGGTTACAGGCTCTTCAGTAAGTGCTATTTTTGATAATTTAGGGTTTTTAAAGGGTCTGTTCTGCTTCAACTATGTGTGGATGGAAATGCTATATCAAAAATACACTCACCATTATTATACAAAGGGGAGGAAAGGACAAAGTTCTCAATGGTTTCCCCTTTCATTCAGTTTACCTCAGAGATGGATATAGAAGGTACCTTCCTTTTCCTTAATGTATTGGTTTGTAGAGATGGCCCTAAACTAAAGACAAAAATCTATAGGAAACCCATGTGTTGGGATAAATTACAGTACAGCACAAGCCAACACTCATAAAAAATAGTATAATTATGGCCCTATTAGATAGGGCCATAATTCACTGCAGCACCTCTGATGACAGACTGGAAGAAATTAGCCACATCTCCAAAAATGTGGCTACTTCTAGAACATTTTTGACAATTATATTTGGGAAAGGGGACCAAAGTGAGAGAAGGCATTCACACCTGTTGTTACCATGTACATTCTTTACTATCCAGGCTTAACAGAATGGATCTTGAGAATATTGTGGACGCGTCAGACACTGTGCATGCAGCAGACGGAGGCTGCACACAGTTGTGCCCTGTACCCATCGAGGCTACAAGTGGTACTGTATACGAGATGATCAAATTTCTGGATTGTGAAGACTGTTGTATAAGGGAGTCAGTGTGTAGGTTCAAAGCTCGTATGGGGGAGCACATAAAAGCAATAAAATCTGCTGTGGCCAAGCACTTCTAGGAGAAAGAGCCTCAAATTTCTTCAGGATGCCATTATTATCAATCATTTGCATAGGTACTGGCACCAGAAATGGCTCAAAAGCTTACAAATTTGATCCAAGCTCCTCCAGTACCATATACCAAGTGATCTTGCTTAAGAATGTATCGTGGCTGTAAAGTTCCACTGTTGACATAGGAGGCAGTCACTTTGAAAGTTTCAGTGTTGTTTTTATCACTTTTAACTCCATAATATTCATATACTTTTAATTCTAATTATTATTTTTATCACTTTTAATTCCACAGTTTTATCTGTGTATTCTATTTTTCTTATATTCCACTTATATTAAATATATAATATATATTTTTTATATTTAATTTACTTGGACAGCAATTTGACTACACAAAAAATGCCTTGTTTTTTGTGTGAGTGGGATAGTCGGGCATGGAATAAGCATTGGGATGTCAAGGTCTGGCAAAGAGAGGCAGTTTGTTGCCTGGATCATAGAACAGTTCATAAACCACTGTTTATGAACAGTGGTTTATGGTAGACACCAAAACTGTCCTCTTTCCACATCAAACTGGGTTTGATGAAACACTTTGCTTTACCTCAGGAAGGTCCCTGCTTCAACTACCTTTCTACTAAATTCCCATCGATCACCCAAGAGAAATTAAAACAAGTTATTTTTGTTGGACGTCACATTTGCAAACTAATGAAGGAACTATGAATAAAAGAGAAAAACAAGGATGGATTAGCTTCTGGTCTGTTGTTGAGAACTTCTTAGGGAACAACAAGGATCCAGACTACAGGAATATAGTTGAAAATATGTTGGCAAACTTCAAGAAGCTGGGCTGCAACATGAGTGTCAAGGTACATTTTTTGCACTCCCACATCAACTACTTCCCAGAAAATCTAGGAAGTATTAGTAAAGAACAGGGTGAGAGGTTTCATTAGGACATTAAAGACATGGAGATGAGGTATTAGGGGAGGAAGAATGTCAACACAATGGCTGAATATTGCTGGATGCTGAAGAGGGACTGTAAAGTAGAAGTATTAAGAAAAATCAAAGAAACAAAAACTTGGCCCATCGCAGATCAGTTTTTAAAATGAGAGGCCGAGTGGACTTTTTTTTTACCACACTGCCCTTTTTAGTAATGTTTTCAATGTATATTTAAATATAAAAGCAGCATTTTGTTATAATTTCAGTATACAAATTTTGCAAAAATTAATAAAAATTTGTGAAAATTCAAATTTTCTTTCATGATTTTTGAAGAAACTTGACGTGATGGAAACAAAGAAGTCATTTTTGATATCAGCATTAGAAAAGGATTTAGAAACACTATTTTCTGAGAAAACATTAGTGAATTATTTTCTAAATTCTGAGTAGTGATATCTATAAAACAATAACAATGTATACAAAAGGTAATAAATAATGCATTTATGTACACTGCTTGACAAAATTAAGAGAGCACAGAAAATGTGGAGGATGAAATGAGGAGACTGAGAAATTTTGGACAGGAATAAGGGATATTAATAGAGGTTGTACAAGAATTACCAAAAAGGTCACATTACAGAAGTTTACACAAGATGCTTGAAAATATGGTCACATGAAAATCATCCCCTCCAACAGCTAAACAGGCTAAATGATGAACCATGCTTGATATAAGGGTGCCTATAAGATTCTGTGGAATTAGAGGAAAATCTTAATCAGTTAAGCACAGTTAGTAAGGATTTTGGACTAAAGATGAATATGGCTAAAACAAAAGTTATGATGAACAAGTATGCCACGGAAAGGGAAATAATGATTGAAGGAGCAGTAATTGAAAAGGTGGAGTCATATACTTATCTGGGACAAGTTATTAGCTGTAATAATGATAAATGGCTGGAAGTCAAGAGAAGAATAAATTTTGGATGGATAGCATTCAGGAAATATAGTCACATACTGAAGAGCAATATCCCAGTTTGTCTGAAACGTAAAATAATGAATCAATGTATACTCCCCACCATGACTTATGGAAGTGAAACTTGGGCACTCACCAAAAGAATGGATGTTGTTGTTGTTGGTTTTGTTTTTATTGGCGCATTAGCTACTAAGGCTATAATGCGCCAAGACCAACCAAAAGAATGGAAGAGAAGCTGAGAACTACACAGCGAAGAATGGAACGAATTATATTGGGAATCAGACTGTTAGATAAGAAGAGAAACATATGGATTAGGCAGCAAACTCAAGTAAAGGACATTCTTATCAAAACTAAAGAACTAAAATGGTTTTGGGCAGGACACATAGCTCGAAGACATGATGACAGATGGACTAAGAAAATAACAGAATGGTATCCAAGAGGAGCCAGAAGAAAACCTGGAAGACAAAGGCGGAGATGGATAGATGAAATTCATGAGTTTGTGGGTAGTAAATGGATGGCCAGTGCTCAAAACAGAAGGAACTGGAAAGTTGCTGGAGAGGCCTTCACCCTGCAGTGGATTGAAAATGGCTGATGATGATAAGATTCTGTGGCAACAAATCCCATTCTTCCACCAGCGCAGACCTTAGTTTAGGAGTTGGCATGCAGTGCAATGCCCAAGGGCATATCACACATGTTCGATCAAATTTAAGTTTGGTGATTGCGCTGGCCATGGCAGTCACTGGATATCTTCAGTTTCAAGATATTCCTCCACCACTTGACTAAACTAAAGACACCACTAAAGTCACACATAGGCTTCGAGGATCTGTTGATCATTATTCTGTTTGTTTATTTGTTTGTTGTTATTTGGTTTTTAGGAGCATTAACACTAAGACCATATTGCTCTGGGATATGCGGTAGTCATTCCCTGATCTTTCCGCATCTTCCATATTTGGTGGTGACGGGCTCGAACCCCGATCTAATCAAGAAGTGCGTGCTACGCACTGCTGCTCCTTCCCACCTAGCTACAGAGGCGCCGATTATTATTCTGCCTCCACCGTAAGTAACCCTTTCTCTTATGTTGGAGGATACCGCATAGCTCATCGTCTCTAGAAGAAATGTCTAGAATCTGTTTGTAGGCTGAAATGGGACTCGGAGAATAGAACTATACTTCATTTGTCAGGGCTCCAAGTCATGTTCGTAGTACCAGTTTCGATGAACTCTGATGTGCTTTGGGATTAATAGGATACAAACTACCAGCTTCCTTGTGTAGAGTCCACTTAAATTGAGCCTTGTTAACACCGTCCAGCTGGAAATGTTTTCACCTGTGGTTACAGCAACCTCAGACAGTTGATGACAGGACATTTTAGAATTCCATCTTGCTGCTAGAGCTAGATAGTGCTCTGTTCTGGGTGACATAGCCCTCATGCGACCCTGGCCAGCTCTTCTTGTACTGGTTCCTGTCTCCCAAAACTGCTTTCACTGTCAGGATGACACTGCGCATCACTTCAAGTTGTCCAATGGCCTGCCATCTTGAGTACTGGAGATGTGGCTATCCCAGCTGTGCTAGCCATAAAACGGTAAGTAATGTGGTCGCAAACTGTGTTTTCATAGGCATGAATAATTTGCATAATGTGTGGTAGGATTGTAGATCGATTTCTTTTGGATGCCTATTATAAATTAGGCATCCATTAATTTTGTTGAGCAGTATATATTTGTATAAGTTCATCGTGTGTAAATATTAAAAAAATTAAATCTGAAGCCATTCCATTTCCACCAGTGAAAAAATTCTTTTGTATTTTGTATTATTTGCTGTTAGTTTATGTGGGGAACTAGCAAGCAAGAATTATTTGGAGTCATTACTGATTTGGCTGTAATGTCAGCTAAATTATTTCCTCGATACCAGTGTGGTTGGGGATCCAGCAGAAGTGCATGTTAAAATCAAATTCTGAAAGGTAATGTAACCACTACTGAACTTAGCATAGGACTGGACGAGGATTATACCTGATTGTTTTTGATAAGGTGGTAGTTTTCTGTCTATCCAGTTTTCCATGGCTATCTCTATGGCATGATATTCTGCCATGTATATGCCGCACATAGGAAATCTGCTTATCATAATGTCTGAAAAGGCAGTAGACCCCATGAACAGGTGTGACTTTGAACCATCTATGTAGACTGGTAAAAAATCAGAATGTTCAGCTTAGCGTGCTGAATAGTTGCAGGTAGACGGAAGATAGTATTATGTCCTCCGGCCCCTCTGTTAAGGGGAGAAGTTGCAAGTTAGAATAGGAGCCTGTCAAGGTGGAGTTGCTTTGGTGATGGGTTAAATTTGTTTACCATATGTAAATCTCTAAAGCCCTTAGATATGGATATAAATGTGAAAGGATGATGGGTGTCTGATGGATGTTAAAAAGATTTTTTCAGATGTGGCTTAAAAACAGATATTCACATGGTACGCTTTGACGGGAATACCTGTTTAAAAAGAATACTGTGGAGACAACTGTTTCCATCAAAGCAATAAAGGAGATCTATTTGTTTCCACATAGATCCTGAACAGATGTTTGTAATGCTCTAGCAGTACTATGGATAACCTGATGGCATATGAGACCAAGCCACCAAAGGATGTTGTATCTAGCATCTGCTTGGGACCTATAATCTAATTTTGACTACACAAGTGCATATATGAGTACAGTGGAGTAAAATGCACCAATCTGCACCCCCACAAAGAAAAGGGATGTTCAAATCTGTTATGCACTTTGTTTGGAATTGATCAATGCGTTGGAAGAAAAGTCAACATTTTATCAAATATGAGAACCAAGAATTTTTTGTCTGGTACTGCTGGAATGGCACTTTTGTTCCAAGTCTCAATTCAGGTTCCAGTGTAACAAAAATTTATGCAAATAATTTTCTGCAGCAAGAGCCTGAAAGCAATGATATTGTCTTGATATTGCAAGACTAGAAAAATATGCTAATGCCATTGACAGAGTTTTTGACTGTTTACAGTTTTAGGAAGTTGTTCAGTAACAGAATTCACTTTGATAGCAGAAAGTGTAACATTTAAACCTTTTCCTCTCGGCAATATGACTGAGGACAGATCCTTTATGAAGTTGTGAAGATCGACAGGATAAAAAGTTTTTAATAGAAACAGGGAGGCGATGCCCCTAAGAAAAAGGTTATAAAGGTCTTTAAAAGTGTGTCATCAGGTGCTCTTATTTTAGTAAAGCAGTTTGGATAGACATTTCTAATCTAATTAAATGATCTTAGTGGACCTGTTTCTTTGAAAGCTGAACTGTACATTGGAGATGAGACCATTTGCTTCTAAATACCGTATAATATAAGACAAGCATGGATCATTCTTTTCAAGATTTTGCACAAACAGTAAAGGGCAATAGTTAATTGGAACTTGATTATCTTTCCTAGGCTAAGTGAAGGCAAAGGCAGCCATAAACTGTTCTTCAAGTTCAAGAAAGATTCGATTATACAGAAAGAGCAGCTGATCCATAGATTTTAGTGGAAAATGTTTAATAATTTCATAATGGATGTCATATGATCTCCAATAGCACTTGCTCTGGTAAGAGTTAAAGTTTTGAAACCTAGTACAGTAAATGACCCATTACAAAGGTGAAAAACTGTGATTTGAAGTTTTGAATGCCTGCTTTCTGTTTCAAGACTAGGAATTCAGAGGAGTAAGATAGCATTGCAGAGATATTAGAAAATGTTTTCCCAATAGCACTTGCTATTCGAGTTCGACCCACAACAGCACATTCACTATATTCCAGGATTGATGAAGGATGCGATGTGAATTTTCTGGCCTTGATACTAGACATAACATGCTTAGTACACAGAAGCGATGGTAGCATATCTTTGGAATATGCAATAAGCTTTGTTTTGTGGCTTTTTTGTTGGTGTGAATTCTGCATTCCACCATGGTGACATATGTCACTGCATCATTTGTAGAACCTTCACTGTGTATCAATGCTAAACTCTGCCAGATGTTGAAAGGCATTCTAGGTAGCATGATCAATCTTCCACTGTAACAACATGACCTTCCCTAAGTAATATGGCTATGTATCACAGGAAAGTGATCACTTTCAAATGGATTCTCCTCCACTTCTTAAGTAAGTGACAGGAGGAGAAAAGGGGAGCTGATTGATATATCGGTGGCAGAAAGCCTCTGGGTAGGCATGTGGAAGACTGTGTTTGTTCCCTTATTTAGAAGGGATAGGTCATTGTCAGTGAGGAGATGCTCTTTATCCCCTTCCATTAATTTCAACACTACCCCACAGGGTATCAGATCCATTAACGTCTCCAGGAAATAAGATAGGGAAGGTAACTGTATAATAAGATCATCAAGATCTGTCTGGGAGATGCCAGCCTCAGATGGTAAAGACTGTTAATAAAAATATAACTGTAAGTGTGTCTATGTTTGTTGTGAACAGCAAAATGAGGGTCTGGTTACCCATAAGAATGGCAATTTCTCCACGAGTTGTGTATAATTCCACTTCTATTTTTATGAATGATAATGTCACACAAAGTGGGATCATCTTTTGCCTTCAAATAGGTCTGCAAGCAGAAGCAAACTGGTTCATGCTTCTGCAGGATGAGGTTTCTAGAGGGAACTAGATTCCCATTTCAGACACTTCAAGAAGATCCCATCTCAAAATGACACCTTGGGATGAATTAAGTGTCTTTCTAGAGTGTTACTGTAATAGGCATTCCCCAATCAATGTGGCCTGGAAGAACTGTTCTGAAGATTTCTGCTTCTATTTTTTACAAAGGTATTGCCAAAGTGAAGATTTAGGAGTGCCTGCCAACCCTTCCAGGCTAAAATAATATAAGGCAGCAAGGATTTGGATCTAACATATCTTCAGTTCTGTCTCTCTTTGTCAAGTGGCGTTATCTTGATAATTATCTAATTTTTCTGGTAGGGACCTTGTTGGGTTCCAGAAGAAAGATCTGCATGACTTACAGGCAAACCCATTAGTTGATTAATCCTGAGTGAGCCATCCTAAGATCTGTCTTTTGACACAGGGGTAAAAGTGATGTGTTAAAGCTAGGTCTCCTTAAACACCAGGAATCCCCTTTCCAAATTTCATGGGTCACTGCACATGGCAAACACACTGGATTCCTATGGTGTCAGATCAGGGTATTGGATGCCAGTGATGCTAATGTGAAGGAGCAGCAGCATTGCTGGGAGGTCTCCCCCCCACCACATATAGATGCCCATGTAGGGTGGAGGTTGTAATTTTGAAGTGTACTAGCAAGTTGCACTTAAGCTTTTGTTTGGTCTTTCATGAGTCACATTGATGCCCGATGTAACCCATGAAAGACCAAACAAAAGAAAGCACAAACTTATAAGCAATCTACTTTATTATTTTTTTTATGAAAGCTCCAAACATAAAAGGCATTTATTTATTATTAGAACCTAAGTACTATAGGCGAGTTGAAGGTTGAGAAGATGAAAGAAGATACTTGTTGACATTAGACTTGAATTTCTGTAGATTGTAATTTTCTGGAAAAACGTGTGAAGGGTTGTTGTTATTTGGTTTTTAGGAGCATTAGCAACTAAGGCCATATTGCTCGGGTATATGCGGTGGTCATTCCCTGACCTTTCCACATCCTCTGTATTTGGTGGTGACGGGCTCGAACCCTGGTCTAATCAAGAAGCGTGTGCTACGCACTGCTACTCCTTCTCACCTGGCTACAGAAGCGCCTACGTGTGAAGGGAGGTTGTTTCAGTAAACAGAAGTTGAACAAGAAAAGTTGGTTCTGTGAATCTGAAGCTGGACAGTAAATGGATGTTGACTGGTTGTGGCACATGTTCAGACTGGTTTGGAAGAGAGAGGTGGTAATTACAGAAGCCAATTCAAAAGTGCCCATGGAAGTATTTATAGAAAAGGGATGCATCACAAACAGAATGTCTATGAGACAGAGAGTGGAGAGACTTCAGAGATGAGTCATTAATTAACCTAAATCCTTCTGACCTTTTGAGTGGAATCTATAAGCCTGAGAGAGGTTTTGGGGGCATCGCTCCAGATGTGGAAACAATATTCCATGGCAGAGCAGATTTGTGCAGAGTGAGTTGCTGTTTAGAATAAAAGTAATGACAAGAGCAAAAGAAAAACCCGAGTTTTTTAAATGCTGAGGAAGCAATATTTGTGATGTGCTTATGTCAGAAGAGATTAGAAACCAGGATAATTCCTAATAGTGATATATGACCTTTTCTATAAATCAAAGAAATCAAAAAAAAAGGTAGTAACCACAGCTGACCATGAAAATCCCACTAACTGTGCCGTTTTGGATATGCTCTGACCCAGACAACTGAGCATATCCGAAACGGATATGCTCAGTCGTCTGGCCATTACAATGTGGCCTTTGTCAAACTTGCTTAAGTTCGCCGTCTTTCCCATCTGAAGAACAAGAGTAACACTGATTAACGGAGCTCAGTTTCAGGTGTTTTTTATACCCGTGGATACGCCGTAGTTCACCTGCAGTTGCTTCGATTTGCATAAAGACTCACAGGGCATGTTTTGACTCATTGGTGCACATATATATATATATATATAAAGTTTAGATTATTCCCTACTATTTTGGCACCTTGTGCTCTTTACATTTTCATCTCTCAATTCTTTCTTTCGCTTAATTGTTATAACTTTTCTTATATATAAATAATAAACCTGAGAATTATTTCCAAAAATGAAAACTGCTACACTTGTTTTGTCTCATTACAAAATAGTGGTCCATGTACAGGGTGCAGCATTACAAAATAGTAGTTTTTATTTTTTTTTAATATCATTTGAAATCAACATAATTAAAAAAAAATAAAAAATAAATTTTCAAAAACAGTTTCCTATTTATGCTTAAAATTTTTGATTACGTAATGTAATACATCTACAACAATCATTCTGTTTTACTGCGGGAATCTTCTCTTTTAATTCAGCAATATTCAAAGGGCAATCACAAAAAATTCTTTCCTCCAGAGATCCTGCCATTTCAATTGATTTTCAAGAAATCTTAGAGGAACACTGAAAATGTCATTGTGCAGCCTCTAGATTACAGTGTGGTGTGCAGCTGCAACATTCAGAATCACATTATCATATTTTTTCAAGGAAGATGAAATGGTAACAGACTTCAGGATATATTAATTTTTACAAAGGCCCAGGTAACTAATTAATATAATTTTTAAAAACTAACACTGCATTATTTATGCAGTTATAGTTCTACCCTCATATTCATGGGGGATACATTCCTGGAATGACTGCAAACAACAACATTCACAATTAAGGTGAGGACTCAAAATACAGTAAACCCCGCTATTCGCGGGGGTTACGTTCCTGAGAAATGCCGCGAATACTGAGTTATGGCTCCCATAGTAATAAAGGGGTTCCATTCCAAAGTATAAAATACAGTATATAAGAAACACTAGTCTAAAATTTTGTCTATGTATGTATTATATGTACCTCCATAATATGACTATGTACATAGACAGAACATAGTGAAATGCAAGCATATGGCATCGAAATGAAAATAAGAAACAATTTAATATTAAATGTAATATTTATTAGAAATTTCAAAAAAATCTTTCAAACCAGCGCCTTTGCTAGCTAAAACACTTATCCCGCCAGTGCTATCACCAGTGTTGCTAAAGTGTTGATAAAGGAGTTTTGCCTTTTCACGAATGGTGAGTGAACTTAACGGAATCTTATTTTGAGTTCGGTCTTCTATCCACAGATTTAAAGCCTTTTCCGTTTTTTCTAATTTAACATCACGAGTTACAGAGCAAATTTTTGAAGCAATTAGCGCGTTTTCACGGACACTACGGTGGATTTTTCGTCCGATTTCTTGATTGATTGTACCATTGACTCATTGATTTTATAATGTTTTGCCACTGAGGAGACACTTTCACCATTAGAAATTTTGTCTAACATATGAAAAGATCAAAGACCTTCTTTGATCTTTTCACATTTCCCTCGTTATTCGTAGCCATATTTTTGTACGGGTTAGAAAGGACTTGTCCACAATAAATGTCACTTTCTTCCGTTAACACAGTCGAAAAAGTCTGTTTTACACTGCAAAACGGTAGATTTATCACTTTTGTAAGCATATCAATTTGTAAACTGATAAATTTATTCAATTTATAAGCATATAAATTAAAAGCAAACGATGAAACCTTCCATGACAAGCGCATAACACACACTGAACAAGGATTAGCAAGAAACATCCACGCCGGGATTTTGTCACCCCTCTCCCCCCCACCCACTGAGCACTGTTTTGACCGGGAAAGATAATTTTAGCCATGCCCATGTTTTTTTATGGCAGAAAATGTTCACGGCGCTTTAAAATTCACATTTTTTTAGGTTTCATTTTATATTAAATCAGCGACCGCAAATACGCGAAAACAGATACCGCGAATAGCAGGGGTTTACTGTATATCCTTTTAGTGAATTATGCACATACCATGAAGTACCGGTGAAATTTAAATAAAATTTATTTCAAAATAAAACACAACCTTTGTTTTACAGTACAATAATATAACCAGAACCCTAACTGATATTCAGACCCTCACAATCCATCATAAAGTACAGTACTTTAACTTCCCTTCAGCGTCAGTGGTTGGTTGGCTGTTGTTGGTTTTTAGGAACAGCAGCAACTTACACCATATTGCTCAATTCTGTATTATGTCCGTACAAGAGTGTTTGTTCATGAGAATTTGCATGCTGTGTGGGCTGAAAAACCCAGAATAACTTGCCCTGCTCCCTCAGGAGTAGGGAAAGTTATTCTGGGTTTTTCTGGTTGAGATAAGAAAACTACAGGACCTATTAAAGAGGCCTTTAGAAATTGCTCCAGACATCAACAGGACTAAAATCCTTTCCAAATGAGTGACAAGAGACAAAACCCACTATACTGTCATGGAGGACATGTCAGTGGTTTGGCATTGCTGAATTATATTATACCCATAATCTAGCAAAAACATGCCTGAAAAAGATCATAATACTAATAACTAGTTTGAGATGAATATGAAATACATATTACTGCAAAAAAAAAAAAAAAGAAGAAAATGCAGTTTTGAAAATATTTGTTGATGCAGAGGAATTTGGTATCTAAATCAACATTAGTGATTGACAGAGTCTTGCTATCAGACCATTACAAAATCCACAAATTCTTTTTCAGTGAATTTCATTTCAATCAGTTCTTGATATGACCATATATAATATTTAAAATAGGGTCATATAGATAATCATATATAACCATATGATTATATTATAACAATATAATTTTAAATATGGCTATTTTAAATAAGAAGCAAATGGTGCTCTTAACCAATTGTTCTCATTTAAATTTTTGAAAATATTTTAATTTGAAATATGATCAAGTGCAACTCTTGAAGTATAAAGTGAAATATTATTTGTACTAAGAAAATCATTCAGGCACATAAACTTGCATCCTCCTTAAAACCCTTTGAACATGCGACTTATGCCGAAATTCCCAAAGTTTACAATTCAGTATTATGAATTGTAAACTTAAAGTATCAATATCCAGAAGTTTCAATATCCGTACCTTTCAACCTGAAGAGATTCAATTCATTTATTCTCTAAAAAATATTCACCAAATATGAAACAAAACACATCCACTTCTGATTTAGCAGACCCAGAATTTTTAAAATATAGATTCAGCAATTGCTAATTCTTTTCCAAACCATTCCAAAGGAAAGCCATCATATTTCAGTATGATATAACAGGGTATTATGGAGAGACCACAAGTCCTCTACATAAAATACTAAAAAGGCTTAAATTGACAATACAGCTTTTTACAAAACTGATTATAGACAGAACTGCAATAAACATGTCATTAAGTTCACCACCAAGTTTTCAAAAAGATAAATGTTCTCTATGCATAGTAAAGGCAAATAATGCTCCTGGAGTTGATGGCATATATCCAGTAATTTTGAGGGTGCATTTACTGAATGAACTTGCTCAATCCGTTCAAAGCCTTCATCAGATCACCTTGCATCCATCAGATCACTTTACAAGAGCCTAGTCTTGAGACTAGGCTCTTGTAAAGTGATTTGCACAACTGAAGGTTTTCTTGTTCCCCCTCACCAATCTCATTGCATTTATTTGCACCCATTTTCCAACAGATCTGCATTCTTCCTAAAACGAAGCCTCCAGACCTATATGCAGTACTCAACATGTCACCTAACCATTGCCTTATACAAAGGTATAATCACCACCTTATCCCTGATAAAAAAAAACAAAACTAAACAAAACTATTTATTAGGGTCACCCAGAAAGTTATTTCATCTACCCATGTGTGTTGCATCTGTAAATTGTATCTTCTCTGGTCGATTTGCCTGGTTTGCCAGAAGAAAAACTCCGGGTTCCGGGGGAAAACCTTGCTAGCTACAACTGAGACAGACTAATTCAACAACAGAGTGAAAAAAGCCCATAAAAGTTCGTCACCTCATCGATGGGATTTGAACCCAGGCCTTTTCCACCCAGTGTGGGGAGGATGGTGACAATACCACTGTACTACCCATGCAGACCCTTATTTCTGATAGCAAAATTTGTGTATATCAATGACAAAACCCTGTGAGTAGTCCTGGGAGTTCGTCTGCATTGTTCAGAAAATTTGATATCTGACTGCACAATTATTCCTAGGCCTTTTTCATCTTCTAATACCCAGAGTTTAGCAACAACAGTCATTACATTAATTCTAATTGCCACAAAACCAGGCAAGACTTCAGAGAGTGGATGTATTTCTATCAGCATGAGAACACTCCATGTCAGAAACGGCAGTGTGGAGAGCTAGTATAACAGCAGAGTGTGGAGAGTAATGTGGTGAACCTGCTAGTTCTAGCCTGGAGCCCAGATCTGAATTTATATAAACACATATGGGATGTTTTTGAACTGATGACTCCATTCAAATATTAAGAGCCCTAATCAGACATCCTAGTTCAGACAGAGAACTCTGCAGGTTGATGGGAAAAGAAAAGTAGAGCAAGATTCTAGTCTTGCCATACTAAGACCTGTATAAAGTATTTCCCAGAGTCTATGGAGTTATAATCAATATTAACATGTTGACTGCCTAGCTAGTTTAAGAAAAAATTTACCCTGGGGCCAAAAAATATTTAGTAAATAATTTGATTAGTAATTCTAAAATAAATATTGTAATGTCAGTGCTATGCCGTTTTTCCACTTAAAATCTCAAGTCTTTTTTTTTTGTGTCACATATATGTGGCTGATGTGGCTCAGTGAGTTACTTTTGAGAAGCCATGTCAGCCACATACATGTGACGGTATTAGGTCACACACATGAAGGTAGTTTGCGAATAGTTTATCGCATGCGAAATGTGTAATAAACTTATCACAAACTTGTTGAAATAAGTTTGTCAGTACTGTTAAAGCTTTTGTCAAAACAAGTTTGTTAAAAAAAGGGTGGTGGTGGTGGTGGTACACTGTATTATCCATTATATTGTGTTCTATTTCTTCACAAATTTGTACAAGTGTGTTGTAAAAAAACCTCTAAAAAGCAATGGCTAAAAGAAAATTACTAAAAGAAGAGGAACTGAGAGAAACTGCTGAAAATCTTAGTATTTCTGAAGATGAAAAACAAGATTTTGACTCAGATGATTTGGTAAAAGATCCTGACTGGGATATTTCTTCAAATGAAGGAGGAGATACTAAAATACAGAAAATACTGAAGAAGTGCTTCAAGACTGGGTGGCAAAAGAAAACAGTGATGATCAAATTGAAAAGACTGAAGAACCTGAGATTAAAGCGACTAAACAAATGAAGTTACTGAATGGACTGAATACAAAGGATGCCAAAAAAGATATGATTTTACAAATCTTTTTTGGGAAAAATATACTTCAGGCAAAAATAGACTGCAAATAGATGTAGCAAGAAATATTACTCATTTTTTGATAAATAATAAAATAATTTTTATATAAAGTCTATTTTTTTTCATAGCACCATGCAAATTTCATCAGATATTATCAAGCCATGCTTTTCAAAAATAATGTAAATTCCCATCAATGGTCAGCACTATACAGCTGATGCAGCTCCACTGAAACAGAGGGTGTGGGACTAGAAAGATTGGGCAGTATTTCATCTTACTGGTCAACCAAATCTATCTATAAAAATAACTTAGTAACAAAAATGTCTCATAACAAATTTGAATTGCTGTTATGCCTCACTTTGTAATTATTACAAACTCACTTTGTAATTATAAAATTTGTATAATAAAGAATTTTTCAATGATCAGCAGTTACTCGCTTATTTTTTCTCATAGTGCCATGAAAATTTCATTATATGTATCACAGGGGCCACACTTTTCAAAAATAATATCAATTCCCATCAGTCGTCAGCAGCTATGACTGAAACAGAGGGTGTCAGCCTCTGTTTCAGCTATGTCTGATGCGGCACCTAAAAAAACCTAATGGTGCCGGACATATACGGCCAATACGGCAGTCAACGTGTTAAATATATTTTTTTTCTAACCAATGTATGTCATTCATTTAGTGTGCCAAATGGGTGTTGAAGGATAGTTTTACAGAGTATTTCAAAAGTATTTATATGTTCCTAAAATTTTGAAACATATTCTAGGGCCAAAAAAAAATGACGACGACAACAACAGTCACAAACGTGTCTATAAATGCTTTATGTTGGAGCTGTTTTCCAGTGGTGGATTGTTTCACTTCCACATTCTACTCATATCTGTGGTTCAACAATATCTGGAACTTCTGTTTCATACAACGACATTTTATGACCTTTATAAAATGACACATATTAAATGACCTTTAAGGAAGGTGTCAAGAAGGGGTTGCTGTCAGGTTACTGTGTGGCTAATCAACTATGTCTCCCAGAGTGAATAATTACCACTGAGGTCAGTCTCTTGCTTTTCAAGTGAAATGAGTGGGAATACCACTCATTTCACTTATGGGTTATGCACTGCGCACGAACCAGTTGCCATGTCCTGTACAGAAAAGAACATCAAGCAATCCCAGATAAACACCTTCAAAAAAGTGCCAGTAAGCTTGGATAGTCAGTTCCCTTAGAAGAATGTGTGGTGCAATTAACCAATTACCAACAATAACATAACAGATGTTAAGGGATCATTACTATTATATCATGCAGATTTTCTCTTGTTTGCTCATGTATGTCAACGATTTTAGCCCATGAAAAGATTGCTTCATCAGTAAACAGCATTTGACTGTCTTTTGCAAAACCAGAATCTCAGGCATCAGACATAGCTGAAACATGACAGCGAAGAAGCTACTCAGAACTGCTGTCACTGAGGGCAATCTGCTAGAATAAATGATTGTTCTTTCTGCAGATGAAAGGGGTACAATAGCCATTGTCAAATAATGTGCCAAACAGATATGAGGGAACCCACAGAACAGCTCCAGTTTTGTCCAGGTATCTTCTTGTACTGTCAAGAATTTCATCAGCATCTTGATGGGAAGCATGCAGTTGCCCTGGGAACTTTGTATTCTAACAGAAAATTGACAAATTGAATATTTGTAACTATCAGCTGCAATGTTCAAAAATTTTGCAATCTGTTGTCTGAAAGGTTTGTAATATAATTGTCTTGCTTTAAGACAATCTGAATTTTCTCCAGCATGACCATACATCAAGTGCATTTCTACATATGCACGGTGGAAAATGAATTCACTGCTGTGAAACTAAGCAATGTCACTGAATGAGCACAAAAAAAAAAAAAAAAAAAAGGTAGTATTACACAAAGAACAGGCATGCAGGAATATGTCAGCTTTTAGAGAGGGGAGCAAAAGGAAGAATACTTTCATTTTGAGATTGCATAAACTTTGGAAACAAATTGTATATTTTCAAGAGCAATACAGCTAAGTGATAAATTGTAGAAACAAGCTATGCCACCTAAACAAATTATTTTACTAAGCAAAATTTGGAAGGCAAGAACATTTCTATTTTTATGACATGACGTCTTTTTTTGTTTTTTGTCACAGTTATTCCATAAAAAAAAGGTTATTCACTATTGAACAGCAGGAAAGTGAAAACGTTTAATAATTCGTATGATTGCCAGTGGGTTAGCAGCATTTCATGTATACCCAACTTCTAATCATTTGGTTCTACTGTCAAAAATATCTCTAAAATTTTAACTGTACTTTGATAAACAGTAGATCTCGTGGATATTTCAATCAGAAATGTTAGTTGGGATATTCTTCGAGTTGAAGAGGGTCTGCAAATCTTGTAACAGTGGATCTGAATTTTGCAGCTTACTGTGTATATGAACAGTGACAGTTCACAAAATAAACTTGAAAATCATTAGCTCTATTCATACCAAGTGTTTACTTTTATGAATAATCCATATTATTCAGTATTGTCAAGTTTCATTGTGAATTACATGTGCTAGTCAAAAAATTTTCAAATCCAGGAAACAGATAAGTTTTTGAAAAATTTTGCCATTTTATTGATCTAATTGTCATACTAAATTGTATTCTATAAATAGCTTTATAATCACACACTGGCCACACTCTTTAGTTTAACTTAGCTAGAGATTTTGTAGGTTACTACTTAATATGCTTAGAATACTTGTATTGTATGAATCTTGATTCCATTGTTATAGTATTACAGAGTGAGTGGTAGGAATTATAATTTTTTAATGGTGTTTAACGAGTAATTTAAAGTTTGAATTCCATAGGGTGGGCATTAGTTGGATAATTTTCTTATATAGCTTAACTTGGTAGAGTGGTAGCATTATTGCTGTGTAACTGGTGAATTAGAGTAGGATTGTTATTGCATTTTTAATTTAGAATTTGGAAATATTAATTATTATTTTTACTCTGATTATGTTGGTGAATTTGTTATGTATCGTTTATAAGTGCTTAAGGAACCACTATGTTTGACTTCTGTGCCATTTTTTTGTATTGATAAGAACATACGAATTTTAATTTTATATAATTAATAATGAAACTTCATAGCATAACTGCTGCATAGTGTTATTACTGCATTAGGTATATTTGTTTAGTGTAGTATTTTTAATTATATTGAATGAAAATCATGTCTCAAGCCCAAAGCAAAGAGCTCAAGCTAGTGGGAGTGCTGTGGCTCTGGGGATAACTGAGGGGGATGGTTGTCCCCTAAAGCACAGCCTTATGAAATGTATAGTTTGTTTTATGTTTGCAGAGCTGTTAGGAATGGGACATAATATTACCAAAGGGAATTGTCTTTGTATGTGATGCAAATAAATTATCAGGCAACACAGGAGGCAGAAAAGAAATATTTGGCAAAGGATACAACGAAAAAAAAGCAAAGACTTGCTTATTTATGTAAACACTAGAAGGGGATGAATCAAATCGTACCACTTGATACCGATGGTTCAAATGCTGATCCTGCTCAGGTTGCTGACAAACTGAATGAGTATTTTGCATTTATGAGGAATTCTTTAGGGAAGGTATTGCCAAAAGTTTATCAAACTCTAACAGAGAGCTAAATGATTTTGTAACTGAGAGGAAAGTGGAAGAGAAATTGTTGATGTTACACATAAGAAAGGCAGCTGGGATCTATGATATCTATCCAATTATATTAAGGGAGGCAGCAAAGTAAGGAAGCAAACCTTTAGCCATAATTATGAGAGCATCCTTGGATTTAGGGAAGGTCTTTTGCAGACTGGAGATATATGAATGTATCCCCAATTCACAAAGGGGATAAAAGGGTGACACAGGTAATTACACACCTGTTAGCTTAACTTCTGTTCCAGGGAAAATAATGAAGTCACTGGTAAAAGAAGAATGCAGGATCATCAAGACAAGGCAGCAATTATACTTTAGACACAGCATGGGTTTGTTAAGGGGAAATCTTGTCTGACAATTTCATTGGATACTATGATGTGGTCACAAAGGAACTGAATGCAAAAAATAATTTATTTCAGGAGAGCTTTTGATACTGTTGCACATATGATAGCATTACAAATTGGGGCAGAATGACATTAAGGGCAAGTAACTGTTATGGATAAAGTAATGGTTAACTGGGGGAAAACAGACAGTGGTAATCAATGGACACTGCTTTTCGTGAACTAATGTTATTGTTAATGGAGTCCCTGGGGACTCCACTGTCATTAGGGTTTAGTGTTGAGCCCATTGTTGTTTGCCCTATCAATGATATTGATGAAGGCATATCAGGCTAAATGTTGTCCAAGTTTGCAGATGAGAAAAAGGTTGGCAGGGTCGCTAATCACAGGAATGATGGTATGCTACTGTAACATGATCTAGGAATGTTACATGGATGGGCTGAGAAATGGTAATTGAAATTTACAATTGATAAATGCAAAGTACTGCATATGGGTAACAGTAACCTCAGAGTAGCGTACCAGTTGTGTGGTACTACACTCAGGGTAGTGGAAAATGAAAAAGACCTGGGGGTAATTGTGCAGTCAGATGTGAAGTTCTCTAAGCAATGTAGACAGCCTACTAGAGCTCATGGGGTTTTGTGAATGATTTTGCTAGCAGGGATAAATTGTTGATTAACCCATTGCATAAGGCAATGGTGAGCCATTTTTTTGTGGTCTGACCTTTCACTTATTCTCTGCACTAATTCTGCTGGAATGAGTGGAGAGAAGGGCAATAAGATTGGCGTGCTCTTACCAAGGAAGGCTTCAGTTCAGAAAATTGCAGCATCTGGAGACTAGGCACCTGAGAGGTGATCTGATTAAGGTGTTTAAGGCTTTTGAATGGATCGAACAGTTTCAACTTTTTTTTTAGGAGCATTAGCAACTAAGCCCATATTGCTCCGGGGATATGCAGCAGTCATTCCCTGACCTTTCCACATCCTCCATATTTGGTGGTCACGGGCTTGAACCCCAGTCTAATCAAGAAGCGTATGCTACGCACTGCTGCTCCTGCCCACCTGGCTACAGAGGCACCATTGCTGGAGCATAGATTCAAACTGAGAAAGGACAGTTGCAGAATACATGTAAAGAAGTCTGTCTTTAGCCAGTGGGTGGTTGATTGCTGGAACAAACTTCCATCTATTGCTGCAGAAGTTGATAGCTTAAATAAATTCAAGGAAGAACTAGACAAACTATTGGAGCGAATGAATAGGTGAGGGGAAGTGTTGTGCTTTCTTTTTTTTTCCTGATGCTGTATATGCTTCTTTCTTGCATCATTGCTACTACTAATGCTAATGTTAATGCTAACATACCGTATTTCCCCATGTATAAGATGCACCTTAATTTTGGGGCCCGAAATTTGAAAAAAAAAATGTATTACATAAAGTTATTAAACTCAAGTTATATGACAAAAACAATGAAAATCAAGGACCTTCTGCTCATAGCTTTCAGGCATCTTCTGGGCAAGTCTGGTGCATGTACACATGCTTAGTCCATTCTGTTTCATGAACCTGAAGCACCAATTGTGTCCTCCTTTGAAATCAGTAACTTATTTTTCATCAGCAATTCTTCTTGCCTCATGCTGAACCATCTTTGTGGCCACAGGGATTCCAATTGCCCTTTGCTCTTCAATTCCCTCTCTCTAAATCAGACCATTCTGCTGACTTGACTCTCATGGCCTTCTTCTGCCGTGGCGTTTTCAGTAGGGTTTCTTCTTCCCGTAGCCAGTCTCGGATTGTTTTCTCAGTTGGAGGAGGACCAAACTTACATTCAGCAGCACGATTTCCATTCACTTTTGCAAACTGGATCACTTTTAACTTGAATTCAGCACTTTACGAAAATCTTTTCTGAGCCATTTCTGGGCAGAACGTAACCTAATATACCGGTAACAAGTGCGAAACAATGAGTGCGAAGACAACAAGCGCGAAATGCAAGTAAAAAAAAAAAATCTACAACCACTGTATAAGACACACCCAGTTTTTAGACACCAAATTTTTCGAAAAAGGGTGCGTCTTACACATGGGGAAATATGGTATGTACATTGAAAATAATGATCAAATTAGAATAATGAGCAA
Organism: Mastigoproctus giganteus; assembly: GCF_048544385.1. NCBI lineage: Eukaryota > Metazoa > Arthropoda > Arachnida > Uropygi > Thelyphonidae > Mastigoproctus > Mastigoproctus giganteus. The sequence continues at coordinate 64,780,458 of NC_143581.1, forward strand.
TGCTTAAACAGGTGGAAAAATGTCTTTGTCAAATTGTCAATAGTCTGTGACAAAATATACGTTAACTATTCATTTTTAGAAGTGAATCTGGCCATTCTTGGGCCCTTTGCACAAACCTCATATTTTGGCTTCCATGTTAGTTAATATTACAGTACCACTGACACAATCATTTTAGTTGGTTCGTATTGGTGAATATAAATGAACTTAGTTATATACACTGGTGTTCAAAGAAAGTGCATCACCCCTTAAAATTGTAATTGTCATCTGAATAACATAAGTATATGGCAATATTTCTTACAGATTGTATAAGATAAGATTGACATGCATAAGTGATGATGTAATATTGCATCAGATTGTTACTTTCAGCTATATACGCATGCTCTGCAAGTGTTCCAGTCATTCCTTGCTTGTGTCAGGATGGCGAGTTACGTGCAGTTGATGCCACGAAGAAAGAGTGCTATTGTTGCTTTGATGTTATAGTTGGAGATTTTACGCTGCAAAGGCAGCTAAAGGCCATTATGTGCCTATTGTTGCTTTACGTGAGGATATTCTTCTAGCCATATTGCTTATAGAGTGTCTTGTAATCAGCCGACGTTGAGTAGATTTCTTTCCAAACTCAAGAATACTGGTTCTACTGATAGGAAAAAAGGAACCAGACGCAAATGAGTCTCTATGCCAAAACAGGACCACCTTTTGAAGCACTTATGCCTTAAAAACTGCACAGCTTCTTTGTCTGAGCTGAAAAAAGAATGGGAAGAATATACAGGAGTGGTAGCAAGTGCAGTAACAGTCAGAAGACGCCTCTTCAAAAATGGACTTGTAGCCCGTCGTCTTAAGACGACGTCGTCCCTTGCTCACACAAAAAATGAAAAAGGCTCGATTAATTTGGTGTAAGCAGCATGTCAAATATACTCCCAAGCAGTGGAAGTCAGTTATTTTCTTGAATGAGAAGGAATTCAACCTGCATGGCTCTGATGGGAGACAAATGATTTGCCATAGACGTGGTGAAGAATACTATCCAGACTGTATGGTGTCTACAGTGAAATTCTCTACCAGCCAAATGATATGGGGGTGATTTTGTATCGTAGAGTAGGTCATCTGTAGTTTTTAAAAGGTTCCATAAATGCCAATGGATACCTAACTATATTGGAAGGAAAATTGTTGCCAACCATTAGAGACCATTTCAAACTGCATCTTTCAGAACGACTCTACTCCTTGTCATCAGGCAAAAAGTGTAACTAGGCACTTCTGTAGCTACTTTAGCTTCATTTCTGCATTAGAAGTTCGACAGTAATGTGTTTACGTTTGTTACAGGTGAAAAAATGGTTAGAAGAACGGTTCATTACAACTCTTAGCTGGCCAGGAAACAGCCTGGACCTGAATCCTGTAGAGAACTGTTGGCATTGTGTGGAATCTGCAGTTGCCATAAAGAAACCAAAGACCCTTCGTGAACTTCAGGAAGCCATAATTCATGTTTGGAACCACGAACTATCAGTTGATTATCTTCAGAAATTGATCTTGTCAATGCCTCGATGGTGTGCTGCTGTCATCAGGGCCAGAAGTGGTTCAACTAAATATTAGTTTGCACCTGGTGAACTTTTTCATTTTGTTTTCCATTTAAAATGATTAAATGAAGAAAATTGAGGGCTTCTGATACCATTTTGGCCATAACTGTCGTATAAAGGTTGCAAATGCTTATTTTGGAATATTTTGAGAGTGCCTCTCAAATATTACTTAGCTTTGTCTTAACTATTAATAAATATCTTTTGTTTATATTTCTATTTGTGATGCTATCATTAAGGTAACAAACCATCACGAAAAAGGGTTAAAAATGTGAAATTCCTAGGTGATGCACTTTCTTTGAAGACCAGTGTATAATGTTACCTTGATTTTTTATCAAAATATCATTATGACTGTATGATTATCAAGCCACTGAAAAAGAATAGCATAGAGATATTGGACAAAAATATAGTCACCTGCATTATTTTTCAATTAATAATGTGTAATCTCTACTTTGGCATGTATTACCTTTGCTAGGGATTTAACTAGACCCCTTAAATAGTTTATATCAATATTAGGCCAATCTGAAAATAATCGAGATCATAATTTATTTATGTTTCGTGGATGCTCTTTTTGTATTTCCAAGATAGTCCTATATATTCTATGTATGATTTACATCTGGTAACTTAACTGGCCAATTTAAATGCACTATTCCCTTGTATTCCTTGTGCCAGTTTAAAACAGTGGAGGCCCTGTGAACCAGACAGTTTCCATCCTGGGATACAAGATTACTGAAACCATGCATGTCCCTCAAACATACAGCAACGGCAGAAGTTGGTTATCCAGAATATTTGTACAGTCAGCCTGAGTAGTATTTCAAGTAGTGGACTCAATTCATAATAGTTGAAACATTCCCTAAGCATTACTGACCCAACACCAACTTTAATGACACCTTGCACGCAATCTAGATGAAATGTCTTAAGTGTATCTCCTTCTCTGAACTCAGTGCCTGGCACCATTAGAATATAGGCAATATTTGGATTCGTCAAACCACACCATGGATTTTTTCATCAACAGTTCAGTTTTTATGCTTTTAGCTCATATTAGCTGGCCTTTTTTATGAACAGGTTTAACATTAGTCTTTTTTTGAGGGAACCCTACTCCAGATATCAAATATGTCATGCAATTTCCTTTGCAGTGTTCTCTTGGAAATCAACTGATAAGATCCTTGGTTAACTGTTTATTGCAGTTCTTATCTTGTTGAAACTGTTTTTTGTTTAACAGATGTGATATTCATCACCAATTATGATCACTAAAGTTTTTAAATCACAATTCTGCTACTGATTTCTGGTTGATTCTGACTTTTAACTACTTCTTTAACAGAATGTCCTTCTTCAGTCATAGCTGGTAAGAGTGCAAACAGAGAAAAGTGATTAATCTTATACTCTAATTTAGTACTGTAAGCAAATAAGCATAGAAGATATATGTTCAATCTGTTATATACATTAAATATCACAAGTGACAATCTTTTATATCACAAGCATTTTAAATATCACAAGTGACAATCCAGTATCTGCAGAATATTTATGAATAGAAGTCTTGTGAGTCAGATTTTTCTGAAGAAATTTTTCAGCTTTAATCCCCCCAACCAACCATAATGTTTTGTAAGAACAGCTTTGATTTTCCTTTCATTTTTACATAATGAAATACAGGATCCAGTCACAATATTATGATCACCCCACAATGCAGACATCATACAAGCCTAACAAATCATACAGCACACATGTCAAGTTCACACACACCACAAGCACGATGTTCAGCACATCTGTGAACACAGTAACAGCCTCTCATGGGCAAAGCATGCGACTTATCAGACTGGAAAAAGGTATGATCATCGGCTATCGGGTCAAGGGTGCCAACATTTCCATAACAGCGGACTTTGTGAGATGCTCACATGCTGCAGTGGTAAAGTGTATCAAGACTGGATGAATGGGACAGTTTTGATGACCCGAAGTGCCAACTGTGGAGCCCCTTGTACCATTGATCCCAGAGGTGAACGTTGGATGAAACGGTTGGTCAGGACTGAACGGCACACTACTGTTGCTCAACTGGCCATCCAAATGAACCATGGGGCCACCAGAAAGGTCTCCAGCATGACAGTGCAGCAAACCCTGTTGCACATTGAGCTCTAGAGCAGACGCTTGACAGCACACATGCTGACGGCGATTCATTTCAAACAACAGCATTAGTTTGCACAGCAATACCGACACTGGATCCCGGCCAAGTGGCAACAGGTGCCCTTCTCCGATGAGTCACGGTTTCAGCTCCATGGAGTGGATGGAAGGCGACGTATTAGGCGTGAAACCTCCAAGAACAGACACCCGGACATGATTGTTGGCAGAAGGCAGGCTGATGGGAGCGGCGTTATGGTCTGGGGAATGTTTTCATGGCATGGTTTGGATCTGCTGATACCTCTGGAGGGCAAATAGTTACCTACAGATCGTTACTTATAGTTAGTCTATAGTTACCTATAGACCCTTAACGCAAATAGTTACCTATAGATCGTCGCCGATCAGGTACACTCGTACATGTTGACTGTGTTCTGTGCGAGGGAAAGTATGTATCAGCAAGACAATGTGCCATGCCATGTCACCAGAATTGTCCATGAGTGGTTTGAGGAGCACAACGAAGACTTCAAGCTACTCCCTTGGCCACCGAATTCCTCAGATCTTAACCCAATTGAAATTCTATGGGAACACCTCGATCGACATATCAGACAGATGGATCCTTCACCAAGGAACCTACAGGAACTAAGGGTTGCACTGCAGTCTGCATGGTCAAAGATACTCATAGCAATGTTCTGTGGACTTATTGAGTCCCTCCCATGGTGGCTGGCTGCAGTACATGCTGCAAAAGGTGCATGTTCGGGATACTAGGTAAAAAAGTAAAGTAAAAGTAAAGTGCAGCCATTATCAACCCACTGCAGGATGAAAGCCTCCTCAACAATTCATGCTGAGGGAAATGGACCATAATCTGCCAAGCTGGTCCAGTGCGGGTTGGCAGATCGACTGTATTCAGCAGTCAGGGGCTTGAACCCCGGTCTACTCAAAGAGCGTGTGCTACTGCACTCCCGCTTCTGCCCACTCGGCTACGGAGACTAGGTATGTGGTCATAATAATGTGACTTGACCTTGTAGAAGAATAAGAGAAATTTACCTCAATATGATATGTAGAACCCTTCTGTATGACACTCTCCAGAAATTAAAATGAACAGGCAAACCCCGTATAACACGGTACTTCTACAACACGGTTTCACTCTAACACGATTGATAAACTGCAGCAATCCTCGCACAACATGGTACTTATATAGCACAGTTTTGCTCTAACACAGTTAAGAGAATTGCGGCAAACCTCAAATACATGATATCTTTGAGCTTTTGTGCGAGGAAAACTCTGATATTATGTTGGATGTAATTTTTCAATATTTCCATTCTTTTTTGTTAATCCCCGCTTTTGATTCGCTAGTCATTACGCAAAAAGAAAAAAAAAAATATATATATAAAATAAATAAATATATTGGGAAATCTCTGTGTTAGGTTCTGTGCTATTGAACTTATGGAAAAAATCTATATTTCAAAGTTTTATTAGTGTTCCATAATGCGCCAGGCCATCCAAACATTGAAGTTATTCCTACCACCTAATACAACTTCTTTAATTTACCTTTAAAGCTCATTATTTCAGAAAATCGTTACAATGGATTTTGGAAAAATTGAAGTGATGGAGGCATGGGAACATTTTTCAATTGTGGACTGTATTGGAATCATCGCTCAAAGAAGTAACAATGTCAGCATTAAATGTGTGTTGGACAAATGTATGGCCAGAGCCAGTTCATTCAGGAAATATGGTCGAACCTGCAGAAAACAGTATCGGTGCAATAGTATAACTTGCTAAGTCGGTAGGAGAAGAAGGTTTTGATGATATGAAAGGTGTTCAAGAATTACTGGTAGAAAAAGAGGCTGGCAAAGCAGATTTGGTGAAAATGGCATCGTAGGTAAACCAAATCAATTCAGAGGATGATAGCACAAATGAAAATCCTGAAGTTCCAAATTTTACACTAAAAAGCATACGGGAAGGCATAAACTTAGCTGAGCAAATTAGAATCCTATTTTTTGAATGCAGATTCTTTGACTGAAAGGAGTACAAAGTTCAAAATGGACCTTCAAAAATGCTTACTCCATACCATTAAACTCACAAATATCTATCAAGCAAAAACAAACAAGCCCAGGTTACTGATTTTTTAGAGAGAGCAGAAGATACATAAAGTCTAGATGCTGCAGAAGATACACAGTCTAGATGCTGTAGAAGATGAAGATATTCTGCAACAGAGAAAATGTTCTCGTTTGATAATGTTTGTAGCGATGAAGAGGAAGAAATTTAAACGAACGAAAATTATCTGACATATATGTATCACAGTTTGTATGATGTTTGTTCAGTTATTATTATTTTGTAAAAAAAAAAAAAAAAAAAAATTAAGTTTCCAATAGTTATACAGTGGATTCCGGTTATTTGGGCCACCGGTTTATTTGGGGCAAATCTTAAAAAACAGAACCCAAAAATAGGTGGTAGATGACTTTCATTAACCGGTGAAATACCACCACTTTGCTTATTGGAGGCTTGAAGTGGTGAAACCCATGTTTAGTCTCTAGAGCAAAGTTTCCGGTATCCCCCCCCCCCCCAATACTTCTCCTTCAACCCATGCACGGTACTAAGTACTATAGGTTTTGATACCTTTCGTGTTTGGGGTTTTCATAAAAAAAAAATCAAGAAAATAGTCAGGGTTTACTTCGCTTAATTGGGACAACATGCCATTTAATCGGGGCAGGAGACTGCACCATTGGAGATTACCCTATGATTGCAACCGTACCATGTGGTCGGTCGGATTTCTGGAGGTCACAACCATAAAACAAAAACAATTAGTAGTCACCTGTTTATTGGGCTTTTCTGTTAGTGCAATCTATCATAAATGGATAGTCAACTCAATCTTACTGAATTTGCGATAATCCCAACAGCTGGAATTTTGTGGGTTATTATGGTGAAATATGTTTACACTTCCATGGAATCTTCAATCATATAAAAAAAATTAATTTTCAGAATCTTTTCATTCCAATTTTTAAAGCTTCGTAACCTGTTACTCCGTTCTCACCCGCGCATATAGTGTTACTTGCAATTTGTGTGTGCCGTGCTCTTTGTTATTGATTGCTTATCTTTTTACTGTTTTACCCACCCACAAATGTCAGTGAACAGAAATGTCAACTAGTTAATATGTACATATTACATACATATTAATTATTCCGATTATCATGTATATTCTTCCGATTTTCACGTATCATTTAATTTTTTAATTGGTAAGGTAATAAAGGGTAAATTCGTGCTTAATATATTTTTATTTTTATAGCCTGTGGATAATATTCCTCCTATTTTCGCTAATTAGTATCGCTGGTTAATAGAATTAAAATTCAATTCACAAACGTCATCACAATGACCGACACTTAATACACATCATATAATGAACGGTACTTTACTATGGTGACTCCATCGTAACGTGATTTGATTGTACAGTGAAACAATTGAAAGCAGGCTTCCATTGTATTTTTAACTATTTACGTGAAACTTCGGATAATTGGGGCAGCCGCTTAATCGGGCTGAAATGCACTAGTCCCGACGTGTCCCAAATAACTGGAATCAACTGTAATTCCAATAGTTAGCTTTTGGAATAGAACCTCCCTTTTTGTATTGGTTCTTAGTCCTATATAACACGGTTTCGCACTACACGAGATTTTATAGGAACCTAACTAATGTGTTATACGGGGTTACTTGTAACATTAATGCAAAATGATTAAAGGAAAAAAAATCAATTAAAAATTAATTTAAAAAGTTTAACGTAAATTTTGAAAAACGATTTACCTTCCTGAAGCTGACAATGCTTTTTGACTGTATGATGTGATCACAGAAATTAAAATCAATGTAGAATGTATCGAGCACCATAGCTCTGGTTTATGCTATCAAATAATGAAATAGTAAAACTGAAATTATATTATTTATCTGTGAAAAGCTGTAAAAAAATTACCTACCTATAACATATCAAAACATGCTAATATCCCTTCCCCTGATATTTATTTCCACTATGTAATTTGAATAAACTTAGAACTATGGACAAGGGGAGGATCCAGATAAAGAAGAAACACTTACCTCATTAAAAAAAAAAAAACTTTTTTTGTTTTACATTGGTCACTAATTGCTTTGAAATTCTTTTTTTTCAAATTCCTCACTTTATATGTTCTTAAGTGATAGAGAAGATAAATGTCCTGGGTTTATCTTTTGTGCTTATAAATAGTTTTTTCCCCTTTATAACATAGAAAATGATCTTTCACAGTGACACTGCTAATAGGAAGCAATAAAAAAAAATTTCAGCACAATTTCTGCTTCCAAATTCAAAATGCAATATATGGAAACTTACATGTTCTTCATTGATAAATTTTAATGAACTGGATTGTTTTACTTTAAATGACGGGTTTTTTTTTTTTTTTTTTTTATCACTGGTATATAAATTTGATTAAATTTGTATCATCATATCTCTAGCAAAAGTTTATTATCTTTCTATACGTTAAAATAATTTTCCTCCTACTGATATTTATTCAGCAAATGGGAGAAAATACATAACAGGAGCTTGTTTTACTGTGCTAAAACAAGCTTCTGTTTAAACATCGTCATGTGCTATGTTTATCTAACATGAGCATGTGGTACCATGCTTGATTTCCATATGTAAGGTATTTATGTATTCATAACAGAGGAACACGCACACACACACAGTGTTGAAAGCTTCTGTAAGAATTTTATTTTACTTTATTAAAAGAAGCGAGCACAGCGAGTGAAGCCTCTTAGTTTGTATATTAAATTTGTATACATTCATGTTTTTGCAATCTATCTATTTCAAAATCAAATGTTTATTGACACCACTGTAACTTCTAATTAGTAAATATGTAATTACAAAGAGGTCTAGATATGTATTAGTACTAGCAATGGCCACATGGTGCAAGGAAGCCTATTGCTTATGTTGCACCAACCAAAAAAAATAAACAAATAAAATGAAATAACAAAATAAAATAACAAAAAAAAAATAAAATAAGAATAATAAGATTTTTTTTTTTTTTTTTTTGATTTGGTAGTTGTTGGCGCATCGGCTTCTGTGGCCATATTGCACCTCCCAAGGTTTTTGCAGTACTTTGATCCAGGCCCGAGGCGGGAATCGAACCCGCGACCTTTGGGTTGCCGGGCAGGTACTTTACCCACTCGGCTAGCCCGGTCGGCTCAATAAGAAAAAAATTAAAAAATAATAATAATTAATAAGAGAACAAATCGGTCAACTACTGAGTGTCAGGCACACAGGACGAAGGGCCCGTAGTCACGAACGATCGTTATTGTAGTATCTCAAATATAGAGCTTTATGGTAACTGAAAAAAGTTTCTAGTACCCTGCCTTGGCCTAAAACTGAGGAACTAACAAAAACATTGTCTATTTGAGTCTTTCCATTGTCTATTTGAATCGCTTCTCACACTCTTGTCATTCACAAGAGTGGGAGAAGCGATTAAAGTCTTGGGGAAGGAGTGACTGGCAGGTGAGGGCTGTGCAAGGATCCACACAGGCGTCTCCCCACCTCAACACTGGCTCACTGAGTACCTCCTTGCCGGAACAACTCCAGCTTTGAAACCTGTTAAAAAATACTTCTTGTTGCAAAATTTATAAATGACCTTTATAGAATTATTAACTAACTGTTTAGCAACCTTTCTGTTACCAAAAGGAGAGTTACTTAGGACAAAGAAGTGGGCTATCGAATTGCAATAAAAAATTGGTTTTTTAATTTTAATACAAAAAGTAAATAAGATAATAATAATACAGCACATCCAGTAGAGACAAGAGACCAGTAGATATTTAATGACTAAGTAAGTTAAGACTAATTCGTAGCTTTCAGGGTAAATGAACCCCTTCTTCTGTAAGTGAATAAACACATACAGAATATTAACAAAATACAGAGGTTAGAGATAGAATAAAAGAAAATAAAGATGCGCACATGGTTGCAGGATTGTGCCAACATTCATTTACTAGATCGTTGTTCATTGTTGGTGCACAGATGTGTATGGGATTGCTGCCGGCATTTGTCGTGTTTCAAAACTGTTGATTCAAAGATGGGGTGTAGCCTTGTACCCTTGCAGCGATTTAAGGCTTTTGGACAGCTCGATATATTTAATGATTCTAGCCAAAGGTGGTGAGGGTAGTGCCAGGATTGTCGGTCACCTCACAATTGCATCTGGGGTTAAGGTCATGATGGGTTGACCAGAAATGTTCCGCGATTGCGGAGTGATCAGTGTCACCTAGGCGAATCGATCTGTCATGCTCTGCAAGATGATCCTGAAGGCGTCTTGAGCTCTCTCCTACATAGCAACTGCCGCAATCATGGCAAGTTATGCGGTATACAATTCCATTACGTAAGAGGGGGGGGGCGATGGAAGTTTTCTTTACAAAAAGTAAATGATAGATTTCAATCAGAATAGTTTCCCCTTGATAAGCATCAAACAACGCATAGCTAATGTGATTTTTAAATTTTTATTTTCCTTAGCGACGGAAATAGACGGTGGGGTGTCACGAAAATTACTCACATTTTCCTGTCTCGCGCCGCCATTTTTAATTTAAAAAATATTTTAAAATTATATTTTTAACCTACTCATTCAGCTCTTTCCAAAGGTGTATAATAAGCTATAGGTTTTTGACAATATTTTTGTCCCCCCCCCACAGTTTACCCCATTTCACACAAATTTTTGTCAACAACGATCAATATGGCATTATGTTGGCCCACATGATGTACAAACCCATGCAAAATTCCAAGTCAATAGGTCGTGTGGTTCCAGAGATACAGTGCTGTGACAGACGGATGGACAAACAACCGAGTGACATTATAAGGGTCCTTTGGTAGACTACAGACATAAAAAGGAAACAGAAAATCTATGCATTTCCTCTCCCATAGGTGACCTTTGAATTTCCCCAAATTGTCAGCCTCTACTATGCATGTAGGTAATTTATAACTCGCTGGCTAAAATAATCTACTGGCTGCTGCTGTGCATTTCAAAACAATGTATTAAAGATGAAATGCACAAGGCATCGTTTTTAATCGTACCTCATATTGCAGCTGCCTTCAAGAGATACCAAGTATTGCACTACTTTGAATAAGTAATGCTTCTCTTGTAGAGAAGGGTACTGTTATTTATTCTCAGTGGATACCATCACCCAGACAGCACCGTTTCAAAGCTGTTGGCCTATTATGGGCGGGCAGGTGGGTATCTCGTTGAATATTAGATACAATTAAAATCATGCCTTTTGCACTACACACAGTTTAAATTTATGGGTAAACTATGGTGTATCTACACTGATATTATATAGTTAATTACTAAAATCCCATATATAATTATGCCTGGTGCATTTCATCTTTAAATACATTATCTGTACACCATATGGCATCTCTCATATTGTGGAATCACTTCGCAACTGTGATGGCATGTTGCAATACCAGGCTCCCTGCTCACCCACCGATGATAGGCCAACAGCTTTGAAACGTGTAGCGGTATCCACTGAGAATAAATAACAGTAGTCTTCTCTACTAGAGAAGTGTTACTTATTCAAAGTAGTGCAATACCTGGTATCTCGTTGTGAAGGCAGCCACAATATGAGATACAATTAAAACGATGCCTTTTACACTACACACGTAGTTCAAATTTATGGTTAAATTATGATGTATCTACACCGATATTATATAGTTAATTTCAAAACCATGTAATTAAATTACAAAGAAAATAGTATATTAATATAATACAGTATAAAACAGCCTGTTAATATTTCTTTGTTAATCCAATAATTTTTCATTTTTTAGACATTTTTTAAATAATTTATTATCTGTGGTGGATAAATTACTTGTACTTCAGTAGATTTAAAATCCTTTCTTAATTCCAAGGTGAATTCTTTCAATGATTTTAACAGCATTTTTCTATTCAAAATATTCAACTTTGGATTTTTTTTACTGATAGCCTTGCCATATTCAATCACTGTAATATTTTACAGCAATACAAAATCATAAGCTTTGTTTCGTAACCTTCAACTTTTCCATACAAAGAAGTATATACTTCTAGTGTCGATATTTTGTGAATTATTTTTTCTAATTTTCATAAGCACCTACTCAATATTACAAACGTTAAGAGAATAAACAGTACTGGGTTTTGTAGATCTTGTCTGATACTTTTTTTTTTTTTTATGTATTTTTTCATAGGCAACCCACAACAATGAATGGAAGCCTCGTGAATTTTTTTCCCATTGTGTAGAAGGGGAAAAAAATGCTCATTCAGAATGTAATTTTGCAGCACAGTTGCCAACTAGATTTAACAAACAGTTAGTGCAAGGGATAAATCAAGATGATGCTGCACACTTTGTAATCCTTGATGGCAGTCATGGACATCTGGCTAAATTGGATGTTTAGATTCAATACTTTGTTTCTGAACTTATCAAAAGCTGATGTGACAATTAACCTGTAATTCCTTGGCAGCAATTATTTTGTTCCAAATAATTTTTTAAAAAATCATCAGATTAACTAAGACTCAAGACAAACTTTTACCTTTTCTGTTTGTATTACAACTTTTTTCATGCACTCTGATAACTAGCATACTAACATTTCAAAACTATGCTAATACTTTTTTTTCACCATCCTCCTCTTCTACCCCTCACCAAGTCACAATTTACTTGTTATATGTAATCAATTCAGATACAAGGCATCTTATTTGGGAAATAACATGCATAAGTAGCAATATACACATCTCCTTGTGATGCTATAAGTCATTAACATTTTTCTTTTTCATCATTTCACTTCAGATTATATAATGTTGTTCTTGAAAGCTTCTCAAATAACTGTGATTGATTGTGGTCTTGATACTCACACTTTAATATGTATGTGTCTCCAATATTTTGCAGTTTATTTATTGTGTAATACTTAATAACCTGGTTGACAAGCCAGACCATAAAGTAATATCCTGCATGTATTTAAAATCAAATCCAGAATTTTTTCAATATCATCTTGATTTTGGATTGGATTATTACTGATACTTCATGCTGTATTTATTTGATTGTCATCAAAAACATCTTCCTTAGTGGTTTTTACCAATAAGCTAATTTCTTCACTTTCCCCTGCATACAGTCTTAGAAAACAAAGAATCCCACCACTATTCTTTCACTGGATTGGTATATCCTTTCCATCTTTCTTTATTGTATGATATTAACCCCTTCATGGATTACCCTGAGATATCTTGTTTTTAGTTTTAAAAGATATTTGGAACTACATGAGATATCTCAGGATAAAAATAAACAATAATAACTCCAAATTTAGGACTGAAAAGTATTTTCTCAGGCATTTATCTGGCTAATTTTGCATTAGCCAGATAAATCCAGAGATTTCTCGACTGAACTCCGAGATTTTTCAGGATTTTCTTACGCCTAGCAGCAGATGACTGGCTTTCATTTTACTTATATTGTACAGCATGTCAGAATGTAGTGAGTTTACAATTATTGCTTGTGGTGGGAGGTTACTGCTTGTGTGTTCCACTTGATTTTTTCAATATATTTATATAATTAGTAGTGAAGAAGAGATTAGTGACAATTGATATTGTGAATTGGAAACTTCTGGTGAATCCGATTTTGATGAAGAAAATGGTGATGTCAGTGTTTTAGATGCTAGACAGTGGTTCAAAATTGACTGCAGTAAGACGTCTCCCCGCCACCTCCAAGATTTCCATTTGCTACACAGCCAGGTTTGCGCTTTGAAAGCAATACAGGTGAAATGACTCCCAGACTTTTTTGCTTTATTTTTTGATGAAGAACTAATCAATCTAGTGTGCTCTGAGACAAATTTGCAGAACAAAGTGGCACTTGTGATTCTAGTTGGACTCCAGTCATGCATGCTGAATCGAGAGTATTTTCTGCTCAGAAAATGCTGCAAGGTATTGTGAAAAAGCCTGAAGAATGCACTGGTCAAAAAAAACCATTACTTGAGACACCAGCGTTTGGAACTACAATGGCTCTTAGGCATTATAAAAAGATAAAACAATACCTTAATTTCTCAGATTATGAGTCATGTGATGCAAATACACACCCAAATCCAAAACTAAACAAGATTTTGATGTCTATTGCTTCTTAGAAAATAAATTTAGAAGTCTCTATGTTCCTAAAAGAGACATAAAAATAGATGAAAGCTTGATGCTGTACAAAGGAAGACTCGGTTGGGTGCAGTACATGCCATTGAAGCGCTCAAGGTTTGGCATAAAATATTATATTATTGTTGATGTTAGAAAACCTCCTATGTGACCCAAAATGTGTTCTTGACATTTTGTTATCACTGGATTCAGAATTTTTTTTGCTGCATAACATGGTGAATACCTCCTAGAAAATTTCAGACATTTTCCCACATAAGAGGTATTCACCATGTTATGCAGCAAAAAAAAATTCTGAATCCAGTGATAACAAAATGTCAAGAACACATTTTGGGTCACATAGGAGGTTATCTAACATCAACGACGATATTCTATGTCAATCTGAAAGTGGCTATGTTTGGGCTTTCATGTAGGAAAAGTTACAGAAATGGATCCAGACTTTTTGGCCTTCCAATGTCTACGCAAGTGGTTCTGACTCTCATAAAGCCTCTGTTTGGAAAAGGATATTGCCTCACAGTTGACAATTATTATACCGGTCCCCAGTTAGCTGATATTCTCATCACAAAGAAAACTGATGTTTATGGTACAAGTATGATCGAAATGCTAAAGAAAGAAAAGCTGAAAAGGCAAGAGGTTGCTACTTTTCAAAGAGGGACAGTCATGGCCTTACGTTGGAAAGATAAAAAAGATGCAGTGTTGTTATCTATGGTCCATAATCCTTCTCAGGAAGAAATAGAAACTCGAACAGGAGAAGTGAAGAGATCCAAAGTAGTTTGTGACTGTAACTTTTCTATGGGAGATGTAGATAAAGTTGACTAGCATTTGGCAAACTATCCCCTGCCCAGGAAATGGATTAAAAAATACTACAGGAAGGTTTCCTTTCACCTAATGGACCTAGCTGTGTGGAATTCATTTGTACCGTATAAAGCCACGATTTCAGATGGCCAAAAAAGCTTTTACCTTTGAATTTCAGATTGGACCTGATTGATGAACTTATCAAGAAATACCACCCGCAAATTCCACCAGTTAGAAAGGGAAGACCATCCTCAACATCCCACCCAACTCATTATTTACCAGGCCATTACCCTATTGATATTCCACCAACTGAGAGCTTTCCAACTAGAACTTGTCAGGTATGCTCCAAAAAGCAGAACAGAGATGGCAAGAAAATTCGAAAGGAGACACGTTACATATTAAATTGGCCTTTGCATTACTCCTTGCTTCAAGATGTACCACATCAAGTAAAATTACTGTTTGTTTTTCATG
This sequence comes from Mastigoproctus giganteus, assembly GCF_048544385.1. Lineage (NCBI taxonomy): Eukaryota > Metazoa > Arthropoda > Arachnida > Uropygi > Thelyphonidae > Mastigoproctus > Mastigoproctus giganteus. The sequence goes on from NC_143581.1 coordinate 64,795,522, forward strand.
AAATGTTTTTTTTTATGGAATGCCTTTTTCATGGAATAAAGTAAGTTTGTATTTTTATGTGTTTTTCTGTTCCTTTCCTTTAGCTCAAGCACTAATTTATTAAAAATATCTTTGTATAATTTGCACACTTTTTGGCATACATGAGATAACTCGGGATAGCCCAAATGGGTTAATTACTCCCATTGATTTTCTACTAAAAAAATTATAAAAAACACAAAACACTATACGAGTGTTCGTATGATGCATACTTTTAATCTTTAAAATAAAAAAAAGTCAATCCGTTATGGCACATTTTCAGGAAAAAAATGTTCTAGGAAGGGGTTAAAACACTTGTTTCTTTAAAACATCAAACTATTAAACTACATGTTTTCATACAAACCTGTTTTATTTTTTTATTTATTTTTTTTTAACTGAATAACTATTCCCAGTGCCACAAAGTCTTTCAATTGGAGATGTTCAGTTCAACCACTCTAGCAGGTGGCCTCTTAAAACAAATAACTAATAATTATCAAACAAATGAAAAGCATGGAATGTTCTTCCCTCTGCTGAAAGTTAACTGCCTGTTCTATTATTTTATAATAGATTTAAGGGCAGGGAACCAATTCTTAGACTGTCTACTTTTGTTCCCAAAAGTTCTCTTGTCTGGAAAGGGAAGTAGATGTGTGGAATGTGGACCTCACAAAATGGTTTTGGTCAATGCTTGTTCAGAAAAATGGTTTGAGGTGAATGGGTATTTCTAGTATTTAAAAAACAGAGAGTTAATTTTTTTTTCCCCCATCAAAAACATTGTCAAAACTTTAAAGCTAATTAAGAGATAAAAAGAAGTGTTCTCTACATTTGCTATTTCTGACCAAATCATTTGCAGAATTGTTCATACTGGCAAAAAGTTAAAGGTTAATTCAGAGATAAAAAGAAATTTTTCTACCCTTGCTAAAGCTAATCAATTTGTTTATAAAAATGTTCATATAGATAAATATACAGTCAAAGCTCTATGTAATGACACCCCCCCCCCCAGGAATGAGAAAAAGGTTGTTATATTGGAAGGCTGTTATATCAATTGACTGGCACCAATCACATACGATGTTAAAAAGAGGGTCACTATAAAGAGCTTCAACTGTATAAATGAGTATTTTGTTTTTATGGTTTGGGCCCCATTAAATCTGGAGCCCTCGGTTCTCCTTTTGATGGAGTGATAAATCCATCTGTGGACATAATAAATTTTAGTGAACTGATGCAATATTTATGTGTCATTTGTACAGCGTTGTGCTACATCTCCATTTTTACATTGAAAATCAGTGGTCTTCAGGATGCTTTTCTCTGCAACTACTTGCCTGTCAGAGCTATCTGGCTGACGGTCCATCATCCACAAAGGATGCACATAAGATGTATCAAAGCACTGACTCTCTGCTTACAGTTGTCAGGGAGCAATAGAAGATATGTAAAAAAGTAAAGTAAAGTAAAATGCAGCCATTATCAATCCACTACAGGGTGGAAGCCTCCTCAATGATTCATGTTAAATATACAGTAGAAGATATGAGGGACATTCAACTCATGCATAAATATGGTAGAAATATTTTCTATCTTATTTGAATCCTATAATGGGATTTAAATATATGAATAATTTAGCTACCATTTCTGTGTAGAATATATGCAAAAACAAGTTTTAATCTCACAATATTTAATAATTTTTTTTTCTCTTTTTCTCTAGTAACACAGCAATGGAAGTTTCGAATCAAGAGTTTGGATCTGTTGTATTTATATACATCTGCAAAACAATCCAAAGGAAATTGAGGCTTGAATGATGAATGTTTATAAGGAAAGTATCCTTCATTACATCAAGTTATTGTTCTTGAAAGATATGTCATTCAAGGAATGTATCATGTAAACGTTTATCATATGTAATTGATCATACAGTCAAATTTTCTTTAGATAATTGAAGAGATCATTAATACTAGCATTACTTGAAGTAGTTGAGACAAAGTTAACAGAGACTGCGAGGAGTCTATTTTTTGTGGATTCAAGATATAGGGAATCTGTTAGAAAGTGTACCATAAGTGGAATTTGAAAGTCTCTGGGCATAAGGGTGGCTTTTCCCCCTACTCAGTAATCAATATTAGACATGATTTAAATAGCTTTCAAAACCTGGAAATTCAGAAACATTGCTGTCACAACTACTAAATATTGTCATAGATCCATCTGGGTATATATGGTATTTGTTATTGTTTTCAGCAAGAAAATTGTCATTTACATTATGGAGAGAGAGAGAGAGAGAGAGAGAGAGAGAGAGAGAGAGAGAGAGAGAGAGAGAGAGAGAGATAGAGAGATAGATATTCCTTGTGGCGCCTCTGTAGCCAGAAGCAGTGCCTAGCACACGCTTCTTGATTAGACCGGGGTTCGAGCCCGTGACCACCAAAATACGGAGAATGCAGAAAGGTCAGGGAATGACCACCACCGCATATCCCCAGAGCAATATGGCCTTAGTTGTTAATGCTCCTAAAAACCAAATAACAAACAAACATTCCTTGCAGAGATGGAGATTATATCTGTTCGGCATTTCAAAATAAGATCTCACAGTCTGACAATTGGTTTTCATTTTGTCTGTGATCATGGCAGATTGCAGAACAAATAATACTTCATGATGATATAATTTTAAATAATACTTTCCAATTTGAGTGGGAAGGTAGGCTTCATATTTTTTCTATATAGATACAAAGAACTTTTTTTTTTGAATTTGTAATGGAGGCTCCATTGCTTCTGAATATAAGCTGTAAGAACCTGAAGAAGTTCTGAAAGCTCCTAAAGTAATGAAAAAAGCACTATGGCAGACAGCATATAACTCACAGAGGATACTTTGTCTGTCTGAAGCATAAACTGGTGCATCTAGTTGGGATCTAAAAACAGATTTATATAGATGTAGCAGTGTATATCCATCTGCACCCACAATGCATGCGTGAAAAACTCTAAGTATGTTTAATTTTGCTAAACAAGCTGTACAGAGTTTTGGAGAAGGGTCTTGAAAATTTAACTTTGCATTAAGTATATGGTACTTGAACAAACTGACCTTCTGGAATGGTTTGTTATATGGGAAGTCTTTCTTGGTTGCAAAATTTAGATTTGACTGTTTTTCTTTTTGCCTCAATTGCTGGAATTTTGTAGAATAGAAGATATACCAGAGTGTCACCAATTTCAACTTCAGTTGTTATCACCAGTCCATTTCATTACAGGAAAATATTGAACCAATTTTATTCAAGTTGTTTTTTAAGCTATATTTTATGGTTTTAACAGGGTAATTGCATGGAACAACCATAGAGATACATCATTGCCCTGATTGTTGTTCTGATTCATCTGCTTCCTAGAAGTGGAAATATTCATTTTGTCTGTTTTCTAGGTGGCTTTATTAGTTTAGTCCATTTCTTAGAAGTAATAACAAATAAAACTGGATTAAAAAAAAGTAGTGTCCACACCATTCGGGTTCAGGGTAATGCACCAGTTATCTTTGCTAAATTTCTAACTTTCTAAATAAAGCATAGTATCAGCCTTAATGTGATTTATTTTGGGTAGAAGACATGCAATGGGCTGTTCCTTCCTTGAGACTTTTCACGAAGAATTTTGAATGTGCATAAATAAGTCCTCCAGTATTTTTCTTTTATTTTTTATTTTTTTTTTTATAAAACCACTGAATCTTTTTATATAGTCAAGTTAGATTCTAATCATTTTATATACATACATATTATGTAATACATAAAAAGAAATATATGCACATGTGCAATTTTGAAATTTCTCAGACTTAACAATTTTATCAACTTGAAAATAAAATAATTTTATATTTATATTTTATGGAGATAACTTCTTCCCCCTCCCCCATTTTTATCAGGAGTAAACTTTGCCACATTTGATGTATATAAGCATTCAAAAACTACCCAAGTTCTGTGCTGTAACACATACAAGCAGTCATTCTTCAACGGCAAATAAAAGAATAGTGTAAAAGTAAAGGCACATAAAATTAAGTGCTCTATTCTGTCAGTATACTGACTGAATCTGAGCTAGAGTCCCTCATCAGGTTGGATACCTGCAGGTCAGGTCTTCAGACATTTTTTGTTTCGCAGGTTGGGTGCAGCTCCAGTTTTTTGAATGCTAAATAATTTAATGTGATAATACCAAGGATTAATATGTATGCTCATAAAGTAACTGTTGTTATTAGTTTTTCTTTTTCGAAGTAACATTATTTACTAAATTATCAGGTGTGTATTGTATTTTTTCTGTGATTTGAATTTCACACACAGCTCTACTCCACTACTGATATGTTTATGAACAAGCACACATTTGCCTAAAAGGTATAATTACTTTTCTAGATTTCAAATTATTATTTTTCCTGCCCTCCTCCAATATCACATTGCCAAATGTGAAAATAAACAAAAATATAAGATTCGTAGACATCCTTTTCAATTTTTGAATTATCTCCGATTATGCTATTATGCTGTTATATTATACTGCTTCTATATTATATTGCAGAATTAGAAATTGAACTGACACTAAAAATGAAATCTTTCAGCACAAAACTGAAAGAAGAATATCATAAAAGTTTCCAAAAAAATTACAGATTAAAAGAATATTAATATTGCATATAAGTAAAGTAGCTTATTGTCATATGTATAAAATCATTTGCATTTTAATTTTTTACTGTTTATTAAAATCATTTTTACAAATTGTATATTTGATTTGAATTTTTATGGTGCATGGGAAACTTAGGCCATGATGTACAGAGTCCAGAGACATAAAGATGTGAGGTATGTGTGGATGTAAAATAATAGAGTAGGCATTCACATTTAAGCAAATAAAAATATATTATAAAATTAAGAAAGTATGTATTTAGAATTTTAAATCAGAACTGGAAGTTTGGGGGGGGTGAGATATGGGTGGATGCATTCCCCATTGTGAACAGTGATTGTAGTTTTGGCTGATTATGCAATTTGTGTAAATTATATAGCATCATACAGGTTGATATAGCAGGTAACGTCTTTTCTGTACTGCAGTGGTTTTCAACCGGGGTGCCACAACAACATTCCAGGGGTGCCACGTAATTTGGGTTTAAGTTACTTAAACTTATTATTTTTTTAATTTTTTTAATTGATATGTTTATGTTTACAGTAATACCCCGACTTACGCGAACTCGGAGTTACGCGGTTCTTGATTTTTTTCGTTTGGCAACGCTGCCGCCCACTGTCTTCAAGGTCGTTTTTCATATGTTATCGATATACGGTGCGACGGCGGAGAATGAGAGCGAAAGATGAACAAAATTCAACTTTGCTGCTTTTATGTTTTTTATATCAGTGAAGGGGAAACACATTTCACCATAATAACGTAAAAACCAACACAATTCCAGCTATCGGTATAATCGCAAATGCAATTAGATCGAGTTTACTACCAGTTTATAACAGATTTCACTAGCAGAAACGCAACTGGATTTTTATTGTTTTATGGTAGTAACCCCTAGAAATGTGAGGTGTTAATAGTGTATCTCTGCCTTTATGGTGTTGTTTATTCAGTTGCTACATGCGCGCAGCTTTGTTTATGCGTATCAAGCGTGCCTCCTCGTTTTGTAATTGGGCTTTATTCCCTAAAAATGAGTAAAATACTTAATTAAAAGGTGTGAAAAGGAAGCGTCCTGGTGAAGACACTGCAGATTCAGAGAGAAAAAGAAAAGCAATTATCGATAAACAGAGGCGGACTGGGTCAAAAATTCTTACCCGGGAAAATTTATAGTGGCGTCATACTATGGTTTATGGCCAAAATCACACTGGCCCACCGGGGTTTCCCCGGTAAGGCTTATGGCCAGTCCACCTCTGTCGATAGAGAAAAAATATGAAATTGTGAAACGCTTTGAGCGAAATGAAAGACCATGTGATATTGCACGTGCTACAGGCCTAAATGAAGCAACGGCGAAAAGCACACGACAATTGAAAACTTGACAGGTTGAAAATTGAAAAGGGCTCAATTGTAAAGGGCTTAAAAATTTTAGAAAACATAGACTCCAACGAAGAACGCGTTATAGCTACAAAGCAAGGAATAAAAAAATTATTAGCTTGCTACGAAGAAATTCTGCGTGAAAAAAAGAACGCGCTGTGTCGTCAGAGAATTTGTTAGATTTTATGAAGCCATCGACATCGAAATAACTTTTTTACGTAAGTCATTTGTTTTTTTTAATACATATTTTTATTAATATGTATAAAGAACTGCAATTTTATTAATATTTTTCTTCTAAACTAGTGTTTTTGTTAGTCCTTGGTCCCAATTAAGCAAAATTTATATGTATTTATATGCAAAGTTGTACCCCGACTTACGCGAATTCGACTTACGCGATTTTCGTCGGACCCACCTATCGCGTAACTTCGGGGTATTACTGTATTTCATTATAAAACGGTGTACAGTATCCTTTTAATTTTCTGGTGATCTATAATTGATGTTTACTAGTACCTCTACATAAAGAATAAAATTATTATATACTGTATACATATAATTTGTACTTTGAAATGTAATTTTTATAATTATATTATTGTAATAACTATCATATAACATATATATTTTTTAATATTATATTAAAAAAAACAGAGAGAGAGAGAATCGGATCTAACAGGCAGAAAATTGAGTAGTTGAGTAGGGGTGCCGCAAAATAAAATAAATTACTTAGGGGTGCCGTTATTAAAAAAAGGTTGAAAACCACTGCTGTACTGTTTCATCCAATCTTTGTCATGTACATTCAAAGCCTCTGGAGAAAATAGAAGGGATTTAAATCTTGCCATCCCTACAAACAGTGCCAATGCAGAAAGCAAGAGTTTTCTGCACCTGGGTTTCAAATTCAAGGAAGAAGAAGAATACAGATAAAGAGAGAAACTGTTGGTGTCTTGTATCTGCATAGCAACTTATTAAAAATTTATAAAATCAATTACATTATGAATATGTTTCATTCTTTTGTTATTTTTATGTATTATTTACAATAAAATATTAATATTATTCATTAATGTATTTTAATTTAAAGCTAACTATTGTATTATTACTAATGTTAGAAAATTTTATACAAATTTTCTTATTATGTAATTTATTTTATTTTCTTATTTTTTTTGTAGGTTGGAGGTCAGGTTTGGGTGCAGGTCTAATAGCAATGCTTCATTTCTGTTTATAGCTTGGTACACATTTTTCTTTATTAATTTTTTTCCCTTGTTTTGAGATTAGTTTATGTACATAGAATAAACCTTCCATAAAAATTTTGAGTTTTATTCTGATATACAGCTGAGTACAAAAGTAAGCTTTCAACAAATTTTGTTTTAAACTAGGAAAATCTGCAACAGAAATGTATGAAACGCTAAAAACTGTTTATGGTGATGAAATGTTAAGTCGCACCAGTGTGCGTGAATGGTATATGCAGTTCAAAGATATGCGAGAATGTCTGTGATGACCAAATATGTTAATCTATCTATTTCTGCATACCTACATAATATACAAAGCTTGTTTGTTTGTTATTTGGTTTTTAGGAGCATTAGCAACTAAGGCCATATTGCTCCGGGAATATGCAGTGATCATTCCCTGATCTTTCCGCATCCCCGTATTTGGTGGTGACGGGATCGAACCCCGGTCTAATCAAGAAGCGTGCGTTACGCACTGCTGCTGCTTCTTCCCACCTGGCTACGGAGGCGCCCAATATACAAAGCGTGGCAATAAAGTTCCTAGACTGATACTATTGCAGTCACATTTGAAAATAAATTATTTAAAACTTTCTCCAACATATGGTGATACAGAGATTGTCCAAAAGGTTGACGGGTTGCAAGTAACAACCAGTTTCATGAGTAGCGTTAACATTCAGTGTCACAATTTTGCATTGAAGCAATGAATGAATATCAAATTTCCTTTAAACTAGGAAAATCTGCAACAGAAATGTAATGCTGAAATGCTAAAAACTGTTTATGGTGATGAAATGTTAAGTCATATCAGTGTGTGTGAATGGTATATGCAGTTCAGACATGCAAGAATGTTCATGATGACCAAAGAAGTGAGTGTCTGTCTACCTCTCAAAACGATGACAGAGTTGCAAAAGTTGGAGATGAAAATAAGGAGATGATTAATCATCAAATTCTGCATGAAAATTTGGGGAAAAGCAAGGTCTGTGCAAAATTTGTGCCACACAGCCCCATGAATAAGTAGAAGCAATGAAGAGTGTAACCATACAAAGACATCATCCAGACTTGTCAAGATAATTCCTTTGACTGTATTGTCACTGGAGATGAGTGTTGGGGGTTTCAGTACAACCCAGAAATGAAGTATCAGAGCATGCTGTGGACTTGAAAATCATCACCAAGGCCTAAAAGGTTTGGTTTACAGAAGTCCATAATCAAGACCATACTCATGTTTTTTGACAAAGAGAGTGTGATTCACAAGGAATTTGTACCTGAAGGGAGAGATTCAATTCGTTGTTCTATGTACAGGTGCTTCAAAGACTATTGAAGTGCATTTCTCGGGTGAGACTGCAATTTTGAGAAAAAAGCAACTTGTCATGTTTTTCATCAGTTGACTTCTTCCTCTTTCCCAATGTGAAAACTGCCCTCAAAGGAAAGAGATTTCAGAATGTTCAGAACATAAGGAAAAATGTAACTGGTGGGCTGAACATCATCTCTTTGAATGCCTTTGCTGACTCTTTTCAGAAACTTTTAGAATGGTGTAATAAGTGCATCCAATAGGTGCTGATTACTTTGAATAAAAATAAAACCTCTTTGATTTGCTTCACTTTGTGTTCTTTTTATTACACCAGTCTGGGAACTTTATTGCACATTTCATACAAGCAGAAATATATGAAAATTTTATACTCTCAACTGTTTTCTGAAGGAAAATGCAAGTGACCATTAATTTCATTTTAATATTTTATGTTGTAACTTTTTTACGTGTGCAACAGTATCAAAAGGAAAGCTTTTGATACTGTTGCACACATTGAACAAATTGGAGCAGTATGGCATTAAGGGCAAGTTGCTGCTATGGATAAAGGGATGGTTGAGTGTAAGAAGACAGAGAGTGGTAAACAATGGATACTGTTCTTTGTGGACTAATGTTATTAATGGAGTCACTCAAGGTTCAGTGTCGGACCCACTGTTGTTTTCTATATTTATCAATGATACTGAAGAAGGTATACTAGGCTTAATGTCCAAGTTTGCAGATGATATGAAGATTGGCAAGGTTATTAATGACAGTAATGATAGTGGGCTACTGCAACAGGATCTAGAAAAGTTGAGCAGATGGCAACTGAAGTTTAACATTGACAATTGCAAAGTACTGTATATGGGGAGCAGTAACCACAAAGTCCAACTGTGTGTTTCATTCTCCACTACACGCAGGGTAGTGGAGAATGAAAGACCTGGGAGCAATCATGCAGTCCAGTATGAAGTTTTCTGAGCAGTTCAGACAGGCTGCCAGAGTAGCTCATGGGGGTCTTGTCAATGATACACATGAATTTTTCTAGCAGGGATAAGGAGGTGATTATCCCTTTGTATAAGGCAATGGTCATGCCACACCTTGAGTACTGCATACAGGTCAGAGGAACTCATTTTTGGAAGGATATAGAGATGCTGGAAAACGAGTACAGAGAAGGGAAAGATTGGTGACAGAAACAAAGGGATGCTCTTACCGGGAAAGGCTTAAGTTCTGCAAATCGCAGCATCTGGAGACTAGGCACCTGAGAGGTGATTTGACTGAGGTGTATAAGGCCCTGAATGGCTTGAGCAAGCTCAGTGCTGATGGGATTCTTCCTCTTGCTCAAGATTATGCACCTGATGGGGCATAAATTCAAATTCAGGAAAGATAGTTTAGAATAGATGTGCAGAAATTTGCCTTTAGCCAGCGGGTGATTGATTGCTAGAACAAACTTCCATCTGTCATTGTGGAAGTTGATAGCTTAAATAAATTCAAGGAAGAACTTGACAAACATTTGGAGCGAATGGATGTGTGAAATGGGAAGTTTTTCTTTTCTTTATTTTGGTTGATGCTGTATAAGCTTGCTTTTTTGCATCAAATGCATCTACTAAGGCTAATGCTAATATTATATTTCTTATTTTTAAAATTATATGTGCAAAAAGCAAAGCATTTTTCAAAGATTTCAAACTGTGTGGAAATTTATTCCACACAGTTTGAAATCTGTATTCCATCAACGATTATAATGTTCTAAGTGGGTCCCTACAAAATAGGATGTCAAGGTTTCTGCAGAATCTATTCAGTGATATGAGTCAGTTTCATCCACTAAGGGATGACATTAGCAGTGCAGCTAGTTGTACAGAATGGGTAAATTTACACTAATTTGATTTTTTTAAATTTCATTCAACTTTATTGATCCATTTAATAATAATGTTCATCTGTGTGGTGGAAGGAATTGGGAAATGATTGCTACCATTAGGATTTTTCCAATACAGCCCAGCCAATACCAATCACTTCTCTGAAAGTAAATTTTCACATATCTCTCCAACAACTATCCTCTTTCAATTGAAATTTATGTCGCCTTATGTGTGTGTTGGCTGAGAAAGAGTAAGGATGCCATCAGTATTAGTTTACTCAATACAGTTAAAGCCTTAAATGTATTGAGCTCTTTTCCCAAGCAACAATTTGCAAAACTGAATCTGATACTGTAAGAGTATCCCCTTTTGTGTTTTTGGCTAATCTTGTTACTCTTCACTGCACCAATTTTAACAGAACCACATCCTTCTTAAAATGAGGCTTCCGATCTGTATGCAATTCTCAAGATGTGGCTTGACCATTGCAATTGGATAAAATTCCAGCAATGACATGGAGTGTCATTATCCAATAGCTGCTAGAACAGCTCATGGGTTCTATCAATGACAGAACCCATGAGCTGTCCTAGCAGCCTGTTTGCACTGCTCAAAGACTTTCATATCAGAATGTTCAATTACCCTCTGTATCTCTTTCATTATTCACCATACTGCTCCATATGCAGAATCTTGCATTTATCAATGTTAAATCTCAAATGCCACTTCTGAAACCATTTGCTCCATTTTTCTAAGTCTTATTGCAGTAGTGTGCCTTAATTACTGCCATTCACCACCCTTGCTGATTTTTGTTTCATCTGCAAAATTACAAATAAGCTTCATATTCTTTCATCAGCATCATTAATAAACATAGAAACAGTAACAGGTCTTGTACTGAGCCCAGAGAGACTACATTAGTCCTAGAACAGTGTGCCCGTTTATAACCGCACTCCGTCTTCTGCCACCCAACCATAACTTTTCTCCACAGCAGCAATTTGCCCCTAATGCCGCATTGTTCCAATCTGTACAGCAGTCTTCATGCAGAATAGTGTTAGAAGGTTTACCAAAGTTTACATCGTCAAACTTATTTTTTGCACCCAGTTCCTATGTTAGTGTCTCCTTTGATCCCCTTCCCCATTAATAAGAGAGAGATATTTACATGGCTCATATCTATAAAGACCACCCTGAATCCAAGAATGCTCTCATAATTATGGCCAAAGATTTTCTTACTTCTCTTGCCACATCTTTTAGCTTTAACAATTTTTCTTCCTCTTTCTTCTCAGTTATCACAAAATCATTTGGCTTCCATTTATAACTTGGTATACTTCTGGTATTCATATATCTAAAAATGAGTTCATGCATGAATGTAGATGCAACATATTTATTCAGTCTGTCAGCAATCTGAAGAGGATCATCAGTAATTATATCATTCATACCTACTGAACCAATGAAATTAATCCCTTTCACGATAGTGTTGATATAAGCCAAAAAATTCATTGCTACCTTTCTTTGAATTCTTAACAAGAGTTCTCATAATCTGTCTTAGCTTGCTTGTCTTAGTGACTTGACTGAATACTAGTTTCTACTTACTGTAGATTTCTGTGTCCTCTACAAATTTATAATTATCCCATATATTTTTCTTCCCTGCCATTCTTCTCATTTGTTCATCACCATTCATTTTATTATTATTATTTTTTAATGAAAACCCCAAGCATGAGATGCATTAGAACCTATAGTACTTAGTACTGTGCATGGGTTGAAGGCTGAGAAGATGAAAGAAGATACTTGTTGACATTAGACTTGAATTTCTGTAGACTATAATTTTCATGAAATATGCATGAAGGGAGGTTATTCTAGAAAATGGTTGAAGGAATAACTGAGGAAGATGAAAAGTTGGTTCTGTTAGTTTGAAGTTGAACAGTAAAAGGATGTTGACTGGTTGTGGCACATGTTTGGACCACTTTGGAGGAGAGAGTGGAAGACAGTTCATTAGTAATTAGTAATTGCAAAAGCCTCAGCAACTTGACCAGCTGGAGTTGTGAACATAATGACATCGCCAAGGAAAATCACCTCGGTTAGGAAAGTTGGACTCAAGAAAGTCAGGTTTCAAAGAGAAGTCAAAGCGTTCCAAGTGATTAGTGGAGTGGGAAGAATGATAGAGGCAACAGATGAATTGACAGAATGGGATAGGGAGATTTTAATATAGAGAAGTTTGAATAAAGGAGATTCCAAATTACTAACCCCAACATGGAATACCAGATTGGACATATGCACAAGTAACATCTTTCAAACAAAAGGAATCATACAGCGAATAATTAGGACTGAGATGAGCAGTGGTTGAATCAACTGATAACTGGGATTCTGTGAAAAAAAAGTATGTGGGACTTGGCAGACTGCAACTGGAAATGGACATCACTGAGATTAAAACTGGAACCACATTTATTTGTGAAATGATCGAGGAAGTGCATCTGCAAAAAGATCTAAACTTGGAGGTTTAGAACTTTTCGCAGATAAGTTTGTTATATTAGTTTTGGCTATTCATTGTGTATTCAGAAGTAGGAAAAGGTGGGGAGGACATGCTGTATGAAATAATGAAATTTTTGGATATGGTGTACACATGGCAAGAATATACCAGGCTCGTTGACATAATGTGGCCTCGACAATGCTCCCCTGCATACACACTACTTGGACTCTCTCCAGTAAGAACGTGGCAAAGTAGAGGCAGTGAGATTATATACTAGCTGATATGGAAGTCTCCTGGAGAGTTTCCAAGAGGTTCAGTCTGATGGAGTATCTAGTGGCTGGTCTGTGAACACTGTTTTAGAGCTGTACCCTCGAAATGTAAGGAAGATTTGATCTCGCCATTATGCCCACCATAACCTCAAAAGACATCAATCATGCTGCATGATAGAAGAGATGGGGGGGGGGGTTGTCGGAACTTTGCTCTGGGGACTAAACATGGTTTCCACCACTTCAAGCCACCAATAAGCAAAAGTGGTGGTATTGCACCGGTTGATGAGAGTCATCTACCACCTAAAATTAGGTTAACATCCTCAAAAATATCTCTTAGTACAAAAAACAGTTTCTATGACAATTTTCTTGAATGCTTCACATTTTGATTTTTGCAGTTGGTACCACTGAAAAGAATTTAAAAACTGTCTAAGGCTATTGTAGTAACCATTATGAATAACTTCTTTTTACCATTGACAGCAGTTATATCGTTAATTAAATCCCACATCATTGTATTATAATCACTGCAGCCCAGTGATTCCTTTATCTGAGGTTCTTAATGAATGAAGAGTCACTACTGATAGTCAGACGGGGAATATTGTTTTCTCTTGTTGCCTCCATTACATTGGTGCAGAAAGCAGGTATCCAATACATCAAGGAAAAACATTGCTGTTGTGTGAACCACCCATTAACATGTTCCTTTCACTATCTGGAATATTAAAATTCTACAGTTATTAATCAGTCCAAACTAGATCCCCAACAAGCTAAGGCTAGAAAACTTGATTCTTATCCAAATGCTAGTCAAGCATTCTGGTCTCTTGCCAAAGCTACTGGCCACAACGTTTGCCCACCTCTTTAAAAACCAGATGGTTCTATTGCAACTTCAGCCAAAGATAAAGCTGACCTGCTAGCATACTACTGTTTTTTTTTTTTTTCTAACTCACATATTGATGATCTTCGTAAACCACCTCCTACCATTCCCAGTACACTCCATTCAATGTCTCTTGTGGTCTTCCATCAAAATGATGTTATTTTGAAAAAAATTGATGCTAAGAAAGCTCCAGGTCCTAATGGTATTTCTCCACTTGATCTCAAAACCTGTGCTCCTGAATTTACTCCTGTTCTGGGTCCCCTTTTTCCCACTTTCTTATTCCAAAGGTGTTTCCCTTCTTCTTCTTCTTGGAAATTTGTTCATATTCAGCCAGTTCCTAAAAAGGGTGGCAAATCCCTTCCCATCCAAGTATCATCCATTTGCACTTACTTCTCCTTTTTCTAAAGTAATGAAGAAATCAATTAACTGCAAACTCTTACACTATTTAGAAACCTTCCACCTGATCAACAGTCGCCAGTGTGGATTCTGTTAGTGTCGATCCACTGATGATATATTGGCTTATGTTAGCCATCTATGAACAAATTCAATGGCATTTGTTTGTGTTTGGTATAAAGGTCTTCTAAATAGGCTTCCGTCTTATGGTTTTCGAACTGTTTTTTGTAATTGAGTATCCAGTTTTCTTTCTTTCTCTCTGACCATTCACTGCGGATGATGGCAGATGGCTCTCTGTCTTCTAATTTCTCCACTAATGCTGGTGTTTCCCAAGGTTCAGTTCTTTCTCCCACTCTTTTCCTCTTGTATATTAATGACAGGAAATCCTATCCATAGTTTTTCTGATGATAGGACATTGCATTCCACCTTCCAGTTTGAGAAATCTTGCCCTGCTCAAACAGCTTTAACTTCTCAAATATCCACTACCAATTCCTTAAATGCTGATCACATAATTCGCCAGTGGGGTAAAGATAAGCTAGTTGATTTCGCTCCTTCTAAAACTCAGTCCTGTCTTATATCTCACAAAAAAGATTCTTCTGCTCCTATGCTTATTTTCGATGACACTCCGATTTCTAGGCAAGATCATTTATTATTTATTGGGGATTACCCTGACTTCTGATCTCTCTTGGCATAAATATATTACATATATTGCTTCCTCTGCATCTAAAAAACTGGGTTTTCTCTTTTGCTCTCGCCATTACTTTTCTTCCAAACAGCTGTTCACTTTGCACAAATCTGCCCTACTATGAAATACTGTTTCTACATCTGGGGTGGTGCCCCCAAAATCGCTAGGTGGGAAGGAGCAGCAGTGCGTAGCACATGCTTCTTGATTAGACCAGGGTTCGAGCCCGTCACCACCAAATACGGAGGATGCGGAAAGGTCAGTGAATGACCACCGCATATCCTGGAGCAATATGGCCTTAGTTGCTAATGCTCCTAAAAACCAAATAACAAACAAACAAACAAACAGCCCCCAAAATCTCTCTCTCAGGTTTCTAGATTCCATTCAAAAGATAGCAGTTAGGTTAATTAATGAATCCTCTCTAACAGAGTCTCTCCACTCTCTGTATCACAGACATTCTGTTTCTGTTGAATGCCTTCTCTATAGATACTTTCATGGGCACTGTTCTTCTGAATTGGCTTCTGTAATTCCCACTCTCTCTTTCAAAATAGTTCCGAGCACATGCCACAACCAGTCAACATTCTTTTACTGCCCAAATTCAAACTCGCAAAACCATCTATTTTTCTTCTTCATTTATTAATTCAACTTCTGTTTTCTGGAACAACCTTCTTTCATGTTACAGTCAGAACGCGGAAGACGTGTCCATCGCCATGCTACTCTGACTGGTCGCGTTGAACATACCTTGTGGCAAAGAAGAAACACACATTTTTGTGTTTCTGCAAATGTATTCAGAATCGACCTTAAATGTGCATTTAAGGATCTGAAAGATTAGAAAAGAATAGCGAAAGCTTGAAAAGCGGTACTCACCTTGAAATTAATCTGCGATGGTTTACTTAGGTAGCGTGGTTAGTGTTTACGTTGAATTGTTAAATTGAAAAATTAAAAGGGAGGGAAGTAAGTAAAAGTTGACTGAGTTAAATGGGCGCAAGGAAACAGAAGTGTATACATCCAATCCTTGGTTGTCATCGAAATAAAAAAAGAAGAATAATTAATTTTTTTTTTTTTTTTATTTCGATGACAACCAAGGATTGGATGTGTACACTTCTGTTTCCTTGCGCCCATTTAACTCAGTCAACTTTTACTTACTTCCCTCCCTTTTAATTTTTCAATTTAACAATTCAACGTAAACACTAACCACGCTACCTAAGTAAACCATCGCAGATTAATTTCAAGGTGGGTACCGCTTTTCAAGCTTTCGCTATTCTTTTCTAGTCTATTAACACGGTACTTGAAGATTTCTAAAAATTTCGGATCTGAAAGATTTAATGTCACAGTGTTGGCTTTCTTGGTGAAAGGTGTGTTCATTGTCATGCCTTACATTTTTATGTGTGAAAAGCATTAAAGGGGTTCATTTTTCTACATGTTGTCAGAACGGTAAAGTTTCATTGCTAGCAACTGAAATGCCTGCTTACGTAAGTCCTTATACAGATGACAATGAATTATCCAAAAATTTTCTTGAAAATATCAGGCACGCTGATAGAACTGATATTTGGGTGACACTCAAGTCAAGTGGACCCAATCTCGGCAAAGTCCGGATGGTTTGTGACAGCCACATCCTCTGCTGGAACTGTTAGTAATCCTGGATATTACCCCCATGCACAAGCACACTGCGGGTGACCGCCCAGGTGTGAACCAACGTAAGCAGGGTTTGAGGTGTGCACCCATACCACTTGGAGGAATGCTGCCCCTCTGTGTTACTAGGCAATACTAGGTGATAGATGACTCATCAACCGGTGCAATACCACCACTTTGCTTATTGGAGGCTTGAAGTGGTGGAACCCATGTTTAGTCTCTAGAGCTAAGTTCCGGTCAACTCTTCCCTATTTCTTCCATCATGCAGTATGATTGATTACTTTTGAGGTTATGATGAACGTCGCGGCAAGATCCAATATTCCTTACATTTCGAGGGTACAGCTCTAAAACAGTGTTCGCAGGCCGGCCGCTAGTACACCGGACCGAACCTATTGGTAACACTCTAGGAGGCTTCCGGATCAGGTAGTGTATAATCTTGCTACCTCTGCCAGATAGTGACTGGAGGGAGTCTGAGTAGTGTGTATGTGGGGAGCATTGTCGAGGCCACGTTATGTCAAGGATCTGGGTATATTCTTACCATGTGTACGCCATATCCAAAAATTTCATTACTTCATACAGCATGCCCCCCCACACACTTTTTCTTACTATTTAATACACCACGAATTGTCAAACTAATAGAGTAAGCTTATCTGCGAAAATATCTAAACCTCCCAAATACTTCCTAGTTCATTTCCCAAATAAACATGGTCTCAATTCTAATCTCAACGATGTCCATTTCCACTTGCAGTCTGCCAAACCCCATGTACTTTTTCTGACAGAATCTCAGTTATCAGTTGATTCAAATACTGCTCATCTCAGTTGCCAAATTATTCGCAATGTAATTCCTTTCACCTCAAAGGTGGTACTTGTGCATATGTCTATTGTGATATTCCCTGTCAGAGACTTGGTAATTTGGAATCTCCTCTTTTCGGTCTTCTCTGGCTTAAAATCTCTCTATCTCATTCTGTCCAATTCATCTGTTGTCTCTACCATTCTCCCCAACTCCACTAATCACTTGGAGCTCTTTGACTTCCTCTCTTTGCAACTTGACATTCTCCAGTCCAACTTTCCTAACAGTGAGGTAATTTTCCTTGGTGATTTTAATGTTAACTCCAGCTGGCTTCCGTTTTCTAGTCCAACCAACCCAGCTGGTTGAGATGCTGAGGCTTTTGCAATTATTAATGACCTTGCACAGATTGTTCATTTACCTACAAGAATACTGGACAATCCTAACCATACAGCCAACACGCTTGGTCTTTTTCTCACAAACAACCCTTCTCAGTACAAGGTCGAAGTGAGTGGTCCTTTAGCCACCTCAGATCACAATTTGGTGATTGTCTCTTCTCCAGTGGAGCCTTTATCTCATGGCTATTCCCAACCTCATGTTGTTTGGCATTACAAGAATGCAAAATGGGATGACCTGCGAGATTTCTTTTCTTCTTTTCCTTTGTCAATGTTTACTTGGGTCGTGTCAGTGAAATTATTCTTGTAGAAATGGAATACTTTATCCCACACTCCACTTTAAAATCTCGTCCTTTATCTAAACCTTGGTTTTCCAATAAATATGCTAAAGCCATTCAGGAGAAGAATGTCGCATATTATAATTGGCTTGTCTCCAATTCTTCAGTTTCATTTTCTGCCTACACCAAAGCTTGCAACAATTGTAAAGCAGTTATTAATCAGTCCAAACTAGATTTTGAACAGGCTAAGAGTAGAAAACTTGCTTCTTGCCCTAATGGTAGACGAGCATTCTGGTCTCTTGCCAGAGCTATTGGACGGAACTTTTGCCCATCTCTGCTCTCACCTCTGTCAAAATCAGATGGTTCTATTGTCACTTTGGCCAAGGATAAAGGTGACCTGCTAGCATCTCATTTTTCTTCCAACTCGTGTATTAATGATCTTGGTAAAACAGCTCCCACCATTCCCAACACGCTCCATTCAATGCCTCCTGTGGTCTTCCGTCAAAAGGATGTCAGAAGGATTTAGATGAATCTTGATGCTAAGCAAGCTCCAGGTCCTGATGGTATTTCTCCACTCATTCTCAAAACCTGTGCTCCTGAACTTCCTCCTGTTCTTTGCCGCCATCTCTCACTTTCTTATTCCAAAGGTGTTTTTTCCAGCCAGTTCCTAAAAAGGGTGACAAATCTCTCCCATCCAATTATCGTCCCATTGCAATTACTTTAAATCTTTCTAAAGTAATCGAGTAATCAGGTGCCTCCGTAGCCAGGTGGGAAGGAGCAGCAGTGCGGCGTAGCACACGCTTCTTGATTAGACCGGGGTTCGAGCCCGTGACCACCAAATACGGAGGATGCGGAAAGGTCAGGGAATGACCACCGCATATTCCCGGAGCAATATGGCCTTAGTTGCTAATGCCCCTAAAAACCAAACAACAACAACAATGGAGAAATCAATTAACGGCCAACTCTTAAATTACCTAGAAACCTTCCATCTGATCTACGATTGCCAGTCTGGATTCCGTCAGTGTCAATCCACTGGTGATATTTTGGCTTATGTTACCCATTTATGGACAAACTCAATGGAAAGGTTCGTTGAAACACAAGCAGTTGCTCTAGACATCTCAAAGGATTTCGATCATGTTTGGCATAAAGGTGTTCTAAAGAAGCTTCCATCTTATGGTTTGCCAACTGTTGTTTGTAATTGGTTATCCAATTTTATCTCTGAGCGCTCACTGAAGGTGTTGGTAGATGGCGAACATTCTCCACTAATGCTGGTGTTCCCCAAGGTTCAGTTCTTTCCCCCACTCTTTTTCTTTTGTATATTAATGGCTTTCTTCCATTGACTGGAGATCCTATTCTTAGTTTTATCGATAATAGCACATTGCATTCCACTTTCCATTTTGAGAAACCTTCCCCTACTCAATTTAACCCCAGGGGCTCACATCTGGTGAGTATGGGCTTGGCACACCCAGGGTCCTCAGCTAGATATCATCATTCTTCTCTTTCTTGGTGATTTCCTTCTACTTTCTCTCTCTCTCTCTCTCTCTCTCTCTCTCACACACACACACACACACACACACACACACACACACACACACACACACACACACACACACACACACACACACACACACGTTAACTCAGAAATTTTTTTTTGGCTGGTGCAGCATAAGCCTCAGGCTTCCTTGCACCATATGGCTAATAATAATAATAATAATAATAATATGTATTTTCTGAAAATTACAATCTACAGAAATTCAAGTCTAATATCAACAAGCATCTTCTTTCATCCTCTCAACCTCATCTTCTTTCATCCTCTCAACCTTCAAACCATGCACGGTGCTAAGTACTATAGGTACTGGTACCTCTTGTGTTTTTGATTTTCATAAAAAAAACAACACATTCTGATTTGCTGGCCCACTGTACTTGTCTGTATAGCTGTTTATTATAGTCATCACCGTTATATTGCTTATAAAATACTCATCTCACTATCATATTCTCAGTGCTTATGTTATACTAAACTGACTCATCATTACAATGTCCAACTGTGTCAACTGGGTGCACTGCCTTGAGTCTGTGTGCTTCACAATCAAGAGCATAATCTCACCCCCTCCCTCATACTTTCTGTCCTTTCTATATACATTGTCTTTATTATATTAAAATTCCACTTTCCTTATGTTTGGTTGACACAATATTTACAATATCAATATCCACATTATATGTCCACACTGTCTTAGAGTCTATGTGCTTCCTAAACAAGAGCATAACCCTCCCTCCCCAACCCGTCTGTCCTTTCCATAACACTGTGTTCACCATATTCACATTCCATATTCCTTATGTCTGGGTGGTACCATGCTTCCAATATCCCCACAATGTCTGCATTAGATGACTTAAATAGTACTTCAAATTCATCAAATTTGTTTTCTATACTCCTAGCATTGGTGTGCACTCTCACTCTCACCTCTCCATCCTGTTTCTGCTTGTCCCGTGAGGACCCACAGCATTTTGCTTTCCAGGCTGCTATATATTACAAGAAAAGCAGTGCAGTGCATGAATCACTTGCACCCAGTTCTGCCAATTCCCTCTATTGCATAATTTTCTGACCCACCTAACGCTGCTTCAATAGCACCAGCTCACATATTCTTTCACCCTTTCTATTTAAGTGTATCCCATACCTGTAAAAATAGTCTCTTCTGTTAACAACTACAGACCAAACAGAAAAATTCTACCCCAATGGACCTTGCACAGTCTGTACAGGGACAAATTGATTGACAAGGTAAAAAAAAAGTAAAGTAAAGTGCAGCCATTATCAACCCACTGCAGGATGGAAGCCTCCTCAACAATTCATGTTGAGGGAAATGGACCATAATCTACCACGCTGATCCAGTGCGGGTTGGCAGATCGTCCGTATTCGGAAGGCAGGGGCTTGAACCCCGGTCTACTCAAAGAGCGTGTGCTACTGCATTCCCGCTCCTGCCCACTCGGCTATGGAGATTGACAAGGTACTCATGACATACTCCCTTCTATCACATCTGAGCAGAATTGCAGACAATTTGAAGTTGTCCAAACTCCTGACTTTTCCTAACATTGCCCTATTCTTGCTAAGTAAATTCAAATTCAATGCTAAGTAAATTAAATTCAATGTTAAACTTCAGTTGCCACCTCTCAAATCATCTGCACAACTTTTCTAGATTCTGTTGCAGTAGCATACTATCATTACTGTCATTAACCCTGCCAACCTTTGTATCATCTGCAAACACAGATATTAGCCCTGATATAATTTCATCAATATCATTGATAAATACAGAAAACAACAATTGGCCCAATGCTGAACCATGGGGGACTCCACTAATACCATTAGTCCATGAAGAGCAGTGTCCATTGAAAACCACTCTCTGTCTTTTCCCACTCAACCATTCTTTTATCCATTGTAGCAACTTACCCTTAATACTATAATGCTCCTATCTGTACAGCAGTCTTCCATGTGCAATAGTATAGTATCAAAGGCTTTCCTAAAATCCAAGTATATGATATCAAAGTTATTTTTTGCATCCAATTCCTTTGTGACCACATCATAGTATCCAATCAAATTTGTCACACAAGACTTCCCCTAACAAACCTATACTGTGTCTGAACTATAACTGCAGTCTTGTCTAGATGATTCTGCATCGCTTTCTTAACCAGTGATGCCATTATTTTCCCTGGAACAGAAGTCAAGTAACAGGTCTGTAATTACCTGTGTTGCCCTCTGACCCCCCCCATCTGTGAATTTGGGACACATCTCCAGTCCACGAGGACCTCCCCCTAAGTCCAAGGAAGCTTCCATAATTATGGCTAAGGGTGTGCTTACTTCCTCTAATATAACTGGATAGATCACCTCCACCCAAGGTGCCTTCCTTATGTTTAACTTCAGCAATTTCTCCCCCACTTTGTTCTCAGTTATTACAAAATCACTTAGCTCCATGTTAGAGTTTAATAAACATCTAGCCCTCTCCTCCTTGAATAACCCCTCATGTGTGAATGTAGCTGCAAAATACTCATTTAGTTTGGCAGCTCTCTGAGAATGATCATCTACAGTCAAACTATTGATATCAAGTGGCCCAATCTGATTCATCCCCTTCCTTTTAGCGTAAACCTTGTAAAGTAAAGTACAAACCTTGCTGTTTTTCTTAGCATCCTTTGCCAAAGATTTCTCGTAATCTGCCTTCACCTGCCTAACCTCCTTTGTGACTTGAATACAGAGTAGTTTATATCTGACATAGGCTTCTGTGTCACCTGATACTTTATATGCATCCCATACATTTTTCTTCTCTGCCACAAGCCTCATCAGTTCATCTGACATCCATTTAGCCCTAAACCTTGAACAGTATTTCTTAGTTGAATAAAAAGCCTAGTAGTCTCCAAAATTATTAAGTCCCTGAAGGCTTTCCCCCATTTAGAATTCAACGTTGGTAACATCATCAGTTGATCCCACTGTATAGAATTTAAAAACTCTCTGAGACCACTGTCACCTTTACAAAAGCAAAAACCCTTCCTCTTACTCCTGATGGTAGTTACATCTTTAATTAAATCCCACATCAGCACCCTGTGATCACTTCCACCTAGTGGTTCCTTTATCTGCAGATTCTTAATGCATGAAGAATCATTGCTGATAATCAGACAACAGTAATACTCCCTCTGGTTACCTCTCCAACATGTTGCTGTAGGAAACAGTCATTCAATAAATCCACAAAAGTCTTGAAAGTGTGTGAGCAACCAATCCACAAATTCCAGTCAATATCTCGAAAGTTAAAATCCCCCATTATAAGACATTCTGATTTACTGGCCCACTCTATTTCTCTGCATAACTGCTCACTATACTCATCAGATTCATTAGGCCTATAACACACACACCTACTCTCATTTTCCCTTTCCCAGTGCTTATGTCACACCACTCTGACTCAACGTTGCATTGTCTACCAATGTCAACTGGATGCATTTCCTTAGATTTTATGTGTTTCTTAACTAACAGCATAACCCCTCCTCTCCTGTCTATCCTTTCTGTACACACTATACTCCCCAAATTCAATTGCAAGCTCTGGCATTGATGTGAGCAGCTGAGAGCTTGATGGGTCCTCCCCAATTTAAGTCCTTCGAGGTCATCTACCCTGTTCTTCAAGATCTCATAAAAGTTATGGTTAATAAATTTAATTGGTTAAATTACTACACAACAATGCTGAGTTGGCGCTTAACTTCTTCACACTGCTTACATCGAGCACACACACACAAAGACACCTCCTCCTTGGCAAGATCATGTCGTATCCCAGAAAGCTCTGCAAACATTTCACATTTCACAAGTTGCACATTTCTTTAGGTTATGGTGTGTTGGAGAATCACCCCTTCAGTTAAAAACCACAGTCCTCCAGCTACTTTGTGCACATTGCTTTGCTACTCTAGTCTGGGGCATGATTTCTGTTCAAATACGATTTAATTAATTAACAATGAAAATTAATATGGTTAATATACTTGATAATAATATACTTGAATTAATATACTAAGACATTATACCTTAGCTATCAAATTCGAGATATACGTTATCAAGTTATGCTATATGGTAATGATCACAATGCTAAATTAGTTATATCCTTAGCTAAATACAAAAGATATATGCCCAAAAAGTGATTAAAACCTTCAAAATACTTTTTATTACAATTAAAACCCTATTATTTTTCTACACTACTGATTAAGCTACAATATTCCAGCCAAAACACCAATACGATAGCGGTAAGAGTAGTGAGTTGTAACTTACAAAGTCACTAGCTAAGTTTAAAAAAATATGCTAACGAACGCTACTAAGCCTTTTAATCTATTTGTAAAACACAAATTAATATGTTAATTAATCAAAAAATATAACAGATATATGCCCAAAAGGTGATTAAACCCTTCAAAATACTTATTTATTACAATTTAAACCTTACTATTTTTCTGAGCTACTGGTTATTTTTCTGAGCACAATATTTCCGCCAAAAACACTGCTATGATTGCGGTAGGAGTAGCAAGTTGTAACTTACAAATCACTAGTTAAATTTAAAAAATAAGCTAACGAACGCCACTAAGCCTATTTAAACTATTTATAAAACACAAATTAATATGCTAACTAATCAAAAATACAATAAAATTTCAATGAAAACTTATCGGTAGCAGCTACAGAAGTCTACATCTTCAAGCGACACCTGGCAGCCACCTCAATATGCCTGTATTTCTTTGGCATCTTACTAAGACATTATTAATTATCTTTGCCCCATACAAGTATGAACTATCATACATTACAGAGAACAATGCTATTATCCTAAACTTCTATTTGCCATATACTCTAACACCCCCTAATGGCAATAAGAATAAATCTAAAAATGTTTTTTTTTTTTTAAATTCTAATTTTAACATAGTTTTTTTTATTTTTTTTTTGCAAAAAGAAATAGATGTAAAAGAATTGAGTTTTTATAAAAAACAGAGGAACCCTATCATGAGCTATATTTGGAGATGGTTTTAAATCAAGTAAAAAGGCAGATTCTCCATCGTAAATTTGGAGGGTCGGCAGCTAAGAATCATTAATAGGACACCATGGGTCTTTTTCACCATCGGTATTTGATACTCAGAGAACTTCATTTCTGACTATAACTTAACTTCACAGTTGCCCCCCCTTCTGCTATTCCCCTAGTTTAAGATCTTGCACTGCATTAACATTAGATCAATCTGAAGAGCAGTCATCAGTCACCCTGATCTCAGAATCTTTACTGTGATCCCAACATCTTACAGTTTATATAGTAAGCTCTCGTGAGGGACCTGAGTCATAGGCTAAAATCCAAATAATTAATGTTGAAATGCTAATGCCCTGCATGCTGATTACAGTGGTGCCGGACAAATTAATAGCAACTTCCACTGTTTTTAAGTATTTTTAGCATTTATTGAAAAAAAAAATACATGAAAAGTCTTTAATACTCTTTTTTTCTGTGACATGGGGCTCAGTCATCCTGAAAAATAGAATTATCTGTTGTCGAACAGTTAGCATTCTCTGTTGTCAAACAGTTAGCATTCTCTGTTGAACGCCATTTGCTGCAAAATACCCCCAGACCATGCTAGTCGCGAACTTAACAGTCTTTGTAGTGCAGAAAACATGCAACGATTTGCGTTTTGCAAAAAAAAAATAAATAAATTTAAAAAATTATCGCAATTGCTGCCACTCAAATTAATTTTTGTTTTGTCACTCAACAAAACTTTGTCAGTCTTCTTCTGACGAATGCTGGTGCAATTTGGCCCATGCAACACTCTCCTTTGTCCTGTTGTCAGCATTGGTTTCTTAACAGGGTGATATTATTTTATATACATTTAGAACAACCTTCTCCCAGTTCTACCTGTAGCCTTTAGGCCAGTTTCCTCCTTCCATTGTTTGGCAAGACTTTCAGAGGAAGCAAACTTGTCTTTAATACACAAATGATAAAGGTGATTATTGGCTCTTACTGTTGATATGCATTTTCTTCCACATTTCCAACTCTACCACTGTAAGCTTCTCCAAGGTTGGCCATTTTCAGTATTTGTTCTTCCACATTTCTACATAATCTTAATTTCAGTAACCTTTCTAAGTGTAATATAGATCTTTTTCCCCATTTTCCAAACTTTACCAAAGGCAAAGTACAAATTTCACAAATTTGCTGGAACACTAATGGAAATACAGCCTCTGTCTCAGAACTCTCGTAACACAAATGAGTTTAAGCTGCTGCAAGTGGACAGGAAAAGTTGCAGAATATGGTTTAGCACTACAGGGTACTCAGGGTGGTAGGGTTAAGTCTTCTATCAGTAAGGAATGTGTTTTGAAAAACACGGTGCTATTATTTTGACCAATAGTAATACAACTAAAAATTTTTTTCTTGTCAAGTACAATATATTCTTTGAAGAATACTATCCTAAAAGGTACTTCTTTTAACATAGCACACTTTTAAAAAAAGTTAAAATATATATATTGAGCTAAATACGTGAAAATCAGGTGAATTGTTAATTTGTCTAGCACTCTATGAATAATTATGTCAAAAAAGCTAACCAGATAAGTTAATCATGATTTCCTCTTAACAAAACAAAAAATTGTGTATCCTTCACAATTCCGTTATACCTAAACGTCCTTTGTTGCATTCTTCATCACTGTCTCCATTTTTTCCCTACCAATGAAGTCAGACTGACTGACTAGCCTGTAGTTACCCACTTCACTCTCAAAACTGCCCTTATGTATTGGTAATTCATTGGCACTTCTTCAATCCTGAGCAATCTCTCCCAAGTCCAAATTTGGTTCACAGTACTTTGTTTAGTCCAGCAGATCTCACAAAATACAAGAGGCATGTGCTTTTAATTTAACTCAAATGGAGTATATGAGACAATAAATATTAATTTTTGTTTGTTCTGGTCCCACGAATAGTGACTCATGGGCTTAGTAAGTATTCTCCAGGCATCTTCCATTCCTAAACACAATGAGCGAATAATGTGGCTCCTTGCTTCACAGGACCAATTTGAATTGATACAGATTCAGTTTTCTTGCACCATGCCAACTGAAGTTACGCATTAACTTTTGTTATCAGGGGCTTGCATTCTACAATTCTTCTATGAAACTCATGGTATGCAATGTTCTTACTGTTGTGGAGACACTACACCTTTTCCTGTGACTGTTCACAACTACAAACTCAGATTCTCTAATTTGGTAAGGTGAGATAACTAGCCATTTCAAGGCATGTTGGCTCTGCCAGTCAATATTTTATGCCTTCCTAGCTGATTTCAAGATGTAGTGTCACTTCTGGACCATTTATTTTGTGTGCAATAGAATGCATGAAAATTTTCACCCATGCTTCATGTTGGTCTGAAACTCAGTTGTTTCTGTGCATTCATCATTCAGCACATACATTTGAAATGAATTTTGCACTAAATACTATTCACCATCATTGGCCAAAATATATATATATGAATATCTTGTAGTCACAAAATTACCTGTGATTAAAGGGATGTCCCAAGGCTTTTGGTCACGGGACAGCTCTCGGTATAACAGTATGTAATAAGTTTCATAATGTATTGCTACTGTCAATTTCTCTAACGATGCAACTTTTATCCCAATGGATGGCATTTTTAACCACTAGATGCTGGTTGCTTGCTTTGCTTTCAGGAAGCACATTTAAGGACAAATGAAAGAAAGCTACTAGTCATAAAAACTGTTTACAATTGCAAAAATCTAAAAATTGTTTAGTGTTCTGTGAATTCATTATATTAGCCTTATCCTCCATATATGAATAGAAAGTATGGCATTAACGGAAAGTTGCTGCAAAGGATAAAGGGATGGTTGAGTGGGAGATGGCAGAGAATGGTAATAAATGGACACTGATCTAAGTGGACTAATGTTATTAGTGGAGTCCTCCAGGGTCAGTGCTGGGCCCATTGTTGTTTTGTGTAATTATCAATGATATCGATGAAGGTATATCAGGCTTAATGTCCAAGTGGGCAGACAATACAAAGGCTGGCAGGGTTGTCAATGACACTAAAGACAGTATGCTACTGCAACAGGATCTGGAAAATTTGGGGAGATGGGCTGAGAAGTGGCAATTAAAGTTTAACACTGACAAATGCAAAGTACTGCATATGGGTAGCAGTAACCTAAGATAAATGTACCAACTTTGTGGTACTAGGTTAACCTAACCTAACCTAAAATTGTATATTACTTTGATATCCGAAGGTGGTGCACTCGCAGCACCTTGCACCATGCGCCCATGTTGTGAATGCCTTCACAACGAGTTTCCCTGATATTGAACTACCTAGAATAAGCAATGCTTCGACACTGGATTCTCGAATAGGCCTAACTTCGCCAGTGGATTCTTGGTGGATACCACCAACCAGGGGTGATGATATCCACCGAGAATAAGTAACATTAGTCTTCTCCATTGGCAAAGTGTTGCCTATTGGAAGTAGCGCAATATCAGAGTAACTTGTTGTGAAGGCAGTCACAATGAAATATATCAAAAACGATGCCATCTCACATACTTCAGTGATTTCGAACCAAAATGATGCTTGGTACTAACTTGTTCAATTACCAAAATGTTCATATTGTTTAATAATTTTTTAATATAAAATTAAGAATGTCTATATTTAAAAAAACGCATTAAGGGGAAAACATCATTATAATAATACACTGTGTATTCTTTTTCATAAACCTTTTACCCGGGAAACTTCTTGTGTGGGAAAATAATATATTACAATATATAGAGGTGAAATTGGGACTTAAGAAAGCAAACCTAGTAAAGGGGAAAATTCTTGTGGGAATTTCTTATCAGGGTTCTACTGTATATTACAGAACAGTTCGTGTGATGATATTACTGTTTCAATTTAAGCAGTACCTACATGTAATTCAAGTATCTTCCATATGTAATGAACATGGAACATGTTGTTGTTGTTTAAGGAGCATTAGCAACTAAGGCCATATTGCTCCGGGGATATGCGGTGGTCATTCCCTGACCTTTTCGCATCCTCCGTATTTGGTGGTCATGGGCTCGAACCCCAGTCTAATCAAGAAGCATGTGCTATGCACTGCTGCTCCTGCCTACCTGGCTACAGAGGTGCCCATATGTAATGAGAAACCTCATAAATTAAAGGAATTTGAATTATGAAGTGTCTTTTTTTTTTTTTTTTTTTTTGTTGTAATACTAACTCAAATAAAGTTATCTAAATGAAAGAATGCTACATTAGTTTCCTTAAAGACAATAACTAACTCAGCAATAAATCAGTCAAAATTTAGTCAGATTATTATCTTCCAAATTTTTCATTGATTCCAAATTCTTTGTATTTTTGTGTAGTATTTAAAAAAAAAAATTATTAGTGGCCATGGTTAGCAGCTAAATGATGCAGTGTTTGTTTCATAGGATGCCAGGCTTAAAATAATAAACAAATAAAGGAAAATAATTAAATAAAAATTTAAACTGAAGTCAAAACGAGTTTAATTCATTAAACTGAAACCTAAACAGAGAAGTGAGATTAGTCAAAGTGACAAGATGTAGATTTGTGGAGTTAAGGTCAAATAAGGTAATAATTGAAAACATTATGGCCAGACATTGGCTAAAATGTAGCCTAGAAGGAGATGAAGATGGCAGTCATTTGTGCCAGTTGTAATAAACATTAATAAATAAAGAATTTTATATACACACTACTGAGTTCAGGTGGATGACTATAAAAGATTTCAGCACAGCGAGACTGGTGTTACTGTACTGAAACCTGCTATTATTACTCACTACACAAATAAAAATGTGGCCATTATATTACAAAAACCATTCAAAATATTTAAAAATATTTATTGATTATATATATAATTCAATAATACTTTATATATTTAAATATATATGTGAAAAAATAAGTAAACTACAATATGTATACTTGAGAAATGAATTTAAAGTATAAGAAGGGAGAAAAGGGGAGAAGAAAAAGGTAGGGATAAAAACAGGGTTTGAACTGAACAACTGAGGAGAAAATGGTGCCATTTAGGGTTACCACACGGCTGTCATAACCATTAATCTAAGCTTGCCGATATCTTTGCTTATGTTTATATTTCCTTATTCTTCCGTCTTTTATAGCAATTTTTTTTTGTATTGGTACAATAAATAATTCTAAATATTTCATAGTAATAATCGGTGATTCGATATATTGTCCATTGCAATAACAAAACTGTAGAAAAGTCTCCACAAACTCTTCGCAATGTTCTGGCCTGTTTCTATGGGTCCAATACTGGTGGCTTCACTTTCTCTGCATTTTAGCATGTAAAAGGAATTAACATCGCCTATGAGAGTGTCCACTGCATATCTTACTGCACTGTGATCTTTCCTAAAATGACGCCTCCAGACCTGTAGGTACTCAAAGTGTGGCCTGACCAATACTTTCATGGAACTCAAGCCGAGTTCAATGCCTAAACTGAAGAATTTATTTTTAGAAGGATTGAACTCTTTGCAGATTAAATTACACCACGTATATTGTACTTTGGGGCGAATATAATGAAAAACAAAAAAAAAATTAATTTTGTGTCTATGTCTTTTTAATCTCCATCCTCAGACGTTTTTGACCATCACTGCTACATATAATTTTTACAAGATTCAGAAAATAATTAATTTAATAACATAACAATTAACTATTAAATTAAAAAACACATTTCACAAATATAAAATTAGCTTTATGAAAATCATTCTTGACAGTTTTAACAAATTTTATAAATTACAGAGTGACGAACTGGAAAATAATCCTTGTACACCTCTCTCTCCTTTAATGATGAGACAATGCAATCTCTTATCAGTGAAAGTTAGGAAGTACATTTTCTCCAAAAAATTATTTCTTTGAATTGTTTGTGCTACAGTTCTAAGTTTTTCTATACATATGGTTCCTAACGGATATACACTGATGAGCCAAAACATTATGACCACCTACCTAATATGATGTTGGTCTACCACATGCAGCAAAAACAGATTGTACCCGGCGAGGCATGGACGCTACAAGATTTCTAAATGTGTCTTGTGGTATCTGGTACCAACATGTAACCAGCAGATCCTTTAACTCCTGTAAGGTCCGTGGTTGAGACGCCGCAGATTGGAGTTGCTGTTTCAACATACACCACAGGTGCTCGATGGGATTGATGTCTGGTGAATTCCGAGGCCAGGGCAATACCTGGAAGTATTCCAGTTCTGCGAAAGTCTCGAAAATGAAAGCAGTGTGGCATGGAGCATTATTCTGCTGAAAGATTGCTGACCAGGTACACCCTTTCGTGGCAATGATGTTTAGGTAGGTGGTAGACGTCAGAGTGCCTAGCACATGGATGACTGGACCCAGGGTATCCCAGCAAATTATCGCCCAAAGCATGACACTGCCAGCACTGTCTTGTTTCCGTCACACAGTGCATTCAGGCACCATCACTTCCCCAGGTAAACGACGCACATGTACCCGGCCGTCCACATGGTGCAACAGGAAACGTGATTCATCGGAACAGACAACCTTCTTCCAATCACTCAAGGTCCAGTTTCGATGCTTGTGTGCCCACTGTAGGCGCTGTTGCCAGTGAACCATGGTTAGCATGGGCACTCGAAGCGGCCTGCGGCTACGCAGCCTCATTTTCAGCAGGTTTAATGTACTGTGTGTTGTGACACATTACTTCTATCACCAGCATTCCAATTTCCAGCTAGTTATGTCACAATTGCCCTTCTGTTGCCACACACCATCCGGGAGAGCCTTCGCTCACCTCGAGCATCGATGAGCTCTGGTCGTCCAACACTTCACTGGTGGTTCATGGGTTCCCCCTCCTCGGACCACTTTTGGTAGGTAATAACCACAGCTGACCGTGAGCACCCCAGCCATGTCATTTCGGATATGCTCTGACCCAGTCGTCTGGCCATTACAATTTGGCCTTTGTCAAACTCGCTTAAGTTCGCTGCCTTTCCCATCTGAAGAACAAGAGTAACACTGATTAATGGAGCTCAGTATCAAATGTTTTTTATACCGTATCCCAACTCGCACATGCGCCATAATTCACCTGCAGTTGCTTCGGCTTGCATAACGACTCGCTGGTCATAATGTTTTGGCTCATCTGGTAAAACATAGTTTGTATTCTGGTAACTGAAATGAGAAACCTTTGTGAGAAGGTTTTCCTAGAAGGCTGGGACGTGGGTGTAATCATATTCAGTTACATTCCAGAATATAGTGCACGTGAACACACTGAAAAATTTACTGTGCAGCACTTCCAAAATCACTGTGCAGCCATGCAACTTAGAGGAAACCCAGTACAAGGCTGAGAATGGCTATATCAAATAAGAGACTATCATGAATTTGTGATCTGAGGCATCTAGAGGGCTACTAATGTTGCACGTATACACTGAAGAGTTGTTAATGTGCTAGGTGTATGGTTGACTGGCTAGTATTCTGATAAATAAATGAATAAGCTGTGTGAGGCCTTTTAGTAATTGTAAAAGCCTTTGCATCTTAATCAGGTGGGTCTGGTTAAAACCAGAAAGAAAGAAAAGCTGAAGTCAACTGGAGTTGTAAGGGTATTGAAATCACCAAATAACTATCTGACTGTTAGAAAAGTTAGACTGAAGAAAACTCAGTTTAAAAGAAAGTGAAAGAGTTCATAACAATTAGTGGAGTTTGGAGAATGATAGAGTCAACAGATGAATTTGACCTAATGGAGCAGAAAAATTTAAAGCCAGAGGAGATTCCAAATTAGGAAGCATCTGACAAGGATTAACGGGGTAGGTATATGCATAAGTTCACTTTTGAATTGAAAGGATTTGTACAGTGAATAGTTATGGTAATTAAGATCAGTAGTTGAGGCAACTGACAATCGAGACATTGCCAGAAAAAGCGAGTGGAGCATAGCAGATCTTAATGGGAAATGGGCATTCTTGAGACCACAAATATAATTGAAATGAATGAGGAAGCTTTTGACAAGTTTAGATATTTTTGCAGATAAGTTTTTTCTATTAGTTTGACTATTCATGATGCAATTAGAAGATAAGGAGTACAGGGGAAAACATGAAAAAATTAACAAAATTTTTGGAAATGGTATACACAAAGTAAGAACATACTCAGCTCCTTGGCATAACATGAACTCATTAATGGCCGTCCCCCCAATGATCAGATTCTTTGCAGTCACTAGTCAGCAGATTAGAGCAAGACCACTAGCTGATCCAGATGATTCTTTTAGAGTTAGAGAGAGAGATACCAACAGATTCAGTCCAGGACACTATGTAGTGGCTGTTGAAATGTAAGAAATATTGGATCTTGGCACGATGCCCATCATAAACTCAAAATACCTCACTCAAATTGCATGATAGGTGATATGGGAGCTGCTGGAGACTACAGATGCATTTCATCACTTCAAGCAAAGTGGCATCATTGCACCGATGATGAGTATCACGATCCCTGCTTACATTGGTTCACATCTGGGTGGTTACCTCCAGTATATTACTTGCTGTGTTTCATGCAAGGCAACACTGCACATAATAGACTGGAAGTAACTCATGGTTATTATTAATAACAGTCTCACCCTTGTGATGGTACAAGCAGGGTATTTGCTTGTTGCAGAATGGCTGAAATTCACCAAAATTAGGCCCAATGAGTGACAAATGACAGAAATATCAGTTCCATTAGTATTTTAGACACCTAGTGGTGCAAACTCTAGCCTGTCACCCGAAAGAATGTCTGTGACAAGTTTCAGGGACCTTATTTCAAGTAGCTGAAGAATTTACTCAAATTGGCATTATTTCTTGTGATGTAATGTTCTGGTTCAGATAACTTAGACAAAGGCTTCAGCTCTGGTAGTTTGATAATGTGAGCAGTCTATCATGAAGTGTTTCACGTCATCACAGACTTCCTCTTTATTCTTTTAAAGACTGGGCTCCACATTTTTGGCTCATGTTTAAGCTGTATGAGTTTATTATTAATTGGGATTGCCATAGTTGTTTCACTGATTGATCCATGTCACGACAGGATTAATCTAAGTACAGGTGACCTCCGCTTAACGCTGATAATTCGTTCCGGAAAAACAGAGCGCTAAGTGCATCCGCGCTAAGCAAACGCCGTATTCCCATAAGGTAACATATGTATTTGTCAGTTGCGGTCAGTGCCATAGGATATTTCCTAATCAATAATAAGCGATAGTGAAAAGATGCACAAATGTCGGTCAAAATATTTAATATTCAAATATTTGTACATATAAAATATTCTGCATTACATATGTATATAATTATGTGGTAACTACTTACATATCAAAAGTAAACTTAAAAGTCCAATTAAAATAATGAATTTAATTGATGAATTTAATCATGAAAAATGTGTGGATTTTGGGTTGAACTTTGGTCCTCTTCCAAATAAACTACAAGGGGTATTAATTTTAAATCTTCCGCAGCTTTACCACCCAACAATAAAGTCAACCGATCCTTTGCCACCTTGAAACCTGGCATGTTTTTCCTTCTGTCAATATGAAACTTTTAGGAATTCGTTTACACAAAAGTCCTGCTTCATTTTTGTTAAAAACTTGTTGAGAAGTATAACACATAATACCCCTCTTCAATAATTTTAACATGTTCTTTTTTGAAAGTTTCGGCTCCTTGATCTGCACTTGCGGCTTCTCCCTGGATTTTAAATCTATTCAACCAGCCCTTACCAGTTTTAAATGGTTCCACATTTTTTTTTTAGGCGAGTTTTCTTC
The DNA here is from genome assembly GCF_048544385.1 of Mastigoproctus giganteus. Taxonomy (NCBI): domain Eukaryota; kingdom Metazoa; phylum Arthropoda; class Arachnida; order Uropygi; family Thelyphonidae; genus Mastigoproctus; species Mastigoproctus giganteus. The sequence continues at coordinate 64,829,822 of NC_143581.1, forward strand.
AGATAATCATATTGGCTAATCTCTCTCTCTCTCTCTCTCTCTCTTTTTTTTTTTTTTTTTTTTTTTAATATTTAACTTAACTGAATTCTGCATTGGAATATTATCTTCAATAAAATTAGTCTTTCCATTTCAATCCTAATAGCAGGCCTAGTCCTAGTTGCTTGCAGTGGAACAGCTATCTTTCCCACTGCTAAAATTAATTCTTTATTTTTTTATAATTGTTCTTACAGTTAAACTTGCAAGTCCTAAATCATGGCGCACAGTTGACTGAAATCAATTTGCTTCAAAACGTCTTAATTTAATTTTCAAATTCAGTCTTTTTCTTACATTTATAGTCTTCGTACTGCGCCCAGACGTTGTTGCTTCTTCATTTCTATCAGCCATTATTAGCTCTTCAAAAATGTAACTGCGTTAGTTGCATTAATTATGATACAATGTTCGAGTAAACTGTCCATTACGCACAATGTCTAATACTGTACTGAGTGATGACTAGACTTCGGATAAATGCATATAACGCAAATATTACAAGCAATATACCTGATCACTTTTTAAAATGTTGATCTCGGAACTACGTAACAAGACACTGTACTGCAATTAAATTAGGGTGCGAGAAAATTTTGCTGACCGTGGCAAAATTTCGCAAATCGGCGTGGGAAACATTTTAATGCTGTTTTGCTTTTCATTTTCAAGCTATCGACTCCATCAAATGAAACGATTTTGTTAAATATGCCAAAAATGCAATCTGTAAAAGAACGTTATAGTCAGATATGGGTTATAATATAAGAACAGCTTTATAGCGAATCAGCGTAAAGCGAACCGCGTTATAACGGGGCCTGCTGTATAATCATCTTTTTTTTTTTTTGTATATAGTTTGGATATTTGTGATGTGTTTCAATAAAAAAAACAATAAATAATAATGCTTGCTATTAAGAGTTAGGTGTAAAAATGGGACAATTCAAGCGTAGTATAGAGCGAGTCATAATTCTGGTTCACGGTGTAATTTATATATATATATACACTGCTTATTTTGTAAAAAAAATAGGTGCCGGTACTCATTCTTTACTATCAGGAAAAATTGAAAATTAAAAGGATATGAAAAGTACTCTAAAAATTTTTTTCCTGATATTGTTACTTTAGTAGTAATGTTTTTGGAATAAGAACAATAAATGTAGTATATTAACACAGTATATTAAGCATAAATTTATTATTCAAGTATATAAAAAAATAAGCAAATAAATCAGTCAGCTACTGAGTGCCGGGAACTCACGATGAAGGGTCCTGGTCATGAATGGTCGTTAGTGTAGTATCTCAAATAGAGAGCTTTATGATAACTGAAAAAAAGTTTCTAGTACCCCGGCTTGGACTATAACTGAGATACTAATGAAAACGTGTCCATTTTGAGTCTTTCCAGTTGTTGTGAATGACAAGGGTGGGAGAAGCGATTAAAGTCTTGGGGAAAAGCGACTGGCAGGTGAGAGCCATGCAATACTCCGCACAGGCGCCTCCCCACCACCACCGCCTCAACACTGGCTCTCTGAGTACCACCTTGCTGGGACAACTCCAGCTTTGAAAATTGTTAAAAAATACTTCTCGTTGCAAAATTTATAAATGACCTTTATAGAATTATTAATTAACTATTTAGCAACTTTTTTTGTCACCAAAAGGAGAGTTACTTAGTACAAAGAATCAAAGTGCAACAAAAAATAGTTTTTTTTTAATTTTAAAACAAAAACTAAATGATACATTTCAATCAAAATATAGTTTTCCCTTGATAAACATTGAATAAAGCATAGCTAATGTGATTTTTAAATTTTTAGCTCCATTAGTGACGGAAATAGAGGGGGGAACAGGAAAATTACTCAAATTTTCGTGTCTGGCGCTGTCATTTTTAATTTTAAAAATATATTTTAAATCTACTAGTTGAGCTCTTTCCAATGGTGTGTAATAAGCTATAGGTTGTTGACATTTTATGTCCCCCCATATTTTACCCCCATTTCTCAGACAAATTTTTGTCCACAACGATCAATATGGTGGCACATTATAGCCTTAGTTGCTAATGCGCCAATAAAATCCAAATCAAATGTTCAATGTGGCGTTACGTTGGCCCACATGATGTACAAACCCAAGAAAAATTTCAAGGCAATAGGTTGAGTGGTTCCAGAGATAGAATGCTGTGACTGACGGACGGACGGACAGACAGACAGACAGACAGACAGACAACCGAGTGACATTATAAGGGTCCTTCGTTAGACTACGGACCCTTAAAATAATAAGTAAAAATAATTTCATAATGAAGTTTTTGTAGAATATTCCAAATTTTTATTAAGTTTTCATCCGACACCCTATGCCGATTGACGTTTCCGAAGCAGCCATGAATTGACATATTTTGCTCAATTGAAGCGGGTCAGCGGTGGGCCTACAACTTTAAGAAACAGTAGTGAAGAAATGGTTTTTGTCATCAACGAAGCTCTGGTTGGGGTGGCGATCAGATTCATTTGTGAAAATCCTCATTCACATTCACTCGATGAAATTGGTATCATACTCAAAGCTTCCATCAAACGCTTCAATTCTTCCGAAACCATCTTTTCAATTAGGTATTCCCGAAATCCATGAATTGTATCTCTTTCATTTAACTGTAATTTTCTAACTTTATTTTCACCAAATGCCAACAATTCATGTTTAGAAGGTTTAATACCTTTGTTGTCCTCGTTTTCCTTCTCTCGTCATCGGTATCGTCACTAGTTTTTAAATTTGATATATATTTTTTTGAAACTGTCCAAAATGTCAGTGTCATTCGGATATTCAGGTATATGACCACGTACACAGAGATAGGGAAAATTTATGGAAAAATGTGGATAATGCACTTCTGCAAAACAACATGTGGTTATTTGTCGGGGTAAAAGAAAATCACTCTCTCCTAATTCTCGAGCGGGACGCTTACAGTTGATTCACAGTGGTGCCCAATCTACGGCCCGCCTGGAAAGTGAACTAAAACAGCATTTTAAATTTTGTTAATTATCAAAAAAATTCTCATTAAATGTTTTGTTCAATAAATGTAATCGTGTATTGTACTTAATAAAATTTTCGAATATTTTCAATTTTACTTTTACAAGCAACAAGATATGGAAAATGTAACACACCAAAGAAATCTAACTTTGAATTTTTTTTTAATATGGCCCTTGTACGGGAAACGTTTGGACACCATCGCAGTAGAAGGTGGACCAGAGCCCATTGGGAATACCCCTTGATCTGCTCACTGTTGATCAGCACGACTTCTCCATATGTGGGACAGGTGGTTGGATAGGTTTTACCAGGTACCACTAAAGTTGTAGAATGGTAAATCCTTTACCTCTCTTAATTTACGCAGCAGCACTAATTGCCTAAATTGCCTGAAGGCCAGAAATGCGAACAGTGCGTACCGAGTTAATTCTCCCCTAATCCGTTCACTATTCGTTATAAAAGGACTTCGTTAAACAGAGATTTGACTGAGTAATTTAGAATTATAAAAATGGTTATAGTTTTATATAGAAAATATCTTAGCAATAGGCAGTGGAAAAAAATGCAAATTTAAATAATTTTAAACTTAATTGAATAGTAGGTAAACATTTGAAAAAAAATTTACGGAATATTAGAAATTTTAAGTGCACTGCATCTAAATGTCACTGTTAATAAAGGTACCGGTACGGCGTACCGTCCCAAAAGAAGCATTGTATATATATATATTTCTTTTTTTTTTTTTTTTTTTTTTTTTACAACAGTGTATGGTAATAGCTCACTGCTTACAGAGGCAACAACCATCCCATAAGATTAAGGGTTCTGTTTAATTAACTGAACATTTAAGTTATAGAATGTAGCTCAAGTTTTGAAAGTGGAATGCCATTTAATTTATTAAGCTGGCGAAGAGTGTGGAACTGAGTACCAAGCACTGTGGGCAGAGCCTGACTGGTCATAAGACTTACAGGGGACACCCTGGTGGGCCGGTGTGATTTTGGCCATAAACAAACATGGATATAAACACTAGTATGAGGCCGCAACATTTTTTCCCGGGTAAGAGTTTTTGACCCACTCCGCCTCTGACTGTGGGACTCATTTACTTGGGCGAATGACTGAAAGAGGGCATTTTGATAATAGACCTGAAAAGTATAGCATTACAGAAAACTCTGTTTTAGAAGAAATAAATGTTCTTGTAGACCAAGCACTTGCAGATTTCGAAGAACTCCGAAACACCATCTGGTGTTAAAGTGTTTTGGATATTCAGACATAACATACACTCTTTTTGATGAAAGCAACTGGACTGTTGGCTTTAACTTTGACCGTAAAATACATGGAGGATCTGCTTTTTTCTGAAATCTATACTAATTTTCATTCATTGAAGAATTATCTGCAATTCCAGATACTGCTTAAGCCTGTTGTGGATCATTTTCTTCAAGGTTTTGCTGAGACAGTCAGTAAAAGAAATTGGTAATTATGTGGATGTGTTTTGTCTTTTCCTTGTTTCGGGAAAGCTAACACAGATGAGCGGCACCGAGAGATAAGAAGTAATTTTTGGAGAATGTGGCTGAAGAAAATAAGCAAGGAATGAAGGGCATTGTCATTTTTTTTTTACTGAAAACCTCAGAACGAAAAGTATTAGAACCTATAGTACTTAGTACTGAATGTGGATTTAAGTTGAGCCGATGAAAGAAGATACGTGTTAACATAAGACTTGAATTTCTGCAGATTGTAATTTTTTAGAAAATACGTGAAGGGAGAGGTTGTGCCAGAAAATGGAGGGTGAAGGAATAAATGAAGAAGAAGAAAACTTTGTTCTGTGAGTTTGAAGTTGGAGAGAAAAAGGATGCTGACTGGTTGTGGCACGTGTTCAGAGTGATTTGGAAGAGACAGCAGAAATTATAGAAGCAACTAATTCAGAAGAACAGTGTCCATGGAAGTATCTATAGAAAAGGCATGCAGCATAAACAGAATGTCTATGAGACAGAGAGTGGAGAGACTATGTTAGAGATGGATCATTAATTAACCACCCACTTTTGAATGGAGTCTAGTAGCCTAAGAGGTTTTGAGGGCACCACTCCAGATGTGGGAAAAATATTCCATGGTAGGACAGACTGGAGATTTTTACAGAGGGCAGCTGTTTGGAAGAAAAGTAATGCTGAGAGCAAAAGAGAAAACCCAGTTTTTTAGATGCAGAGGTAGCAATATTTGTGATAAGTTTATGCCAGAGGAGATTAGAAATCAGGGTAATTCCCAAAAGAGATATATGATCTTGCCTAGAAATCTGAGTGTCATCAAAGATAACCACAGGAGCAGAATCATTTTTGCCCCTTGGAGAATTACCTGGGGGATCAGCATTAATGAACTTGTAGTGGATATTTGTGCAGGGCAAGGTTTCTCAAACTGGAAGGTGGAATGCAATTTGCTGTCATCAGCAAAACTATGGATAGGATTTCCTGTCAATGGAATATGGTCATTAATATACAAGAGGAAAAGAGTGGGAGAAAAAAACTAAATCTTGGGGAACACCAACATTAAGTGTAGAAGTTAGAAGTGAGAGCTTGTTTGTTTGGGGATTTATTAGGCGCATCAGCAACTATGGCCATAGTGTGCCAGAGAGAGAGAGAGAATTACCATCGCCTGCAGTGATCGGCCAGAGAGACAACTGGATACCCAATTACAAAATACAGCTCATCCCTTCAAGAATGGAGAAAATTTCTTTTTCCACAGAATATAAAACACCTTCATAAATCACTAATTAATTGCAAAATATGAATCTTATACCCAGATGTACAAGATGGCTCCAAAATGGACCAACATGTCATTGCTGCTGTTGTTCTCCCATCTTCCATGATATCCAGTCAGTTACCTTTAGAGTGCAGCATTTTTACTGCTCAACTACATGCCACACAAATGGCCTTGGAAACTATAAAATTGCACCAGTTTATTCACAATGTTATTTCCAATGACTTTCTCAGTGCCCTTCTCACTTTAGAGCAACTAAAGAAACCTCACAACTACCTACTTGTCATATTCGTAACTCTCACTGATCTAGCTAAGGACATGAAAGCAGTAAACTTTTGTTGGGTCCTGCCCAACAAAATATACCACGTTGGCATATCTCCTTATGAGAGTGCTGACCATGTAGTCAAATTTACTGTGGAACCAGTTGACGCTTCTTTCAAAATCCCTTTTGTTGACTATAAAAGTCGTGTAATAAGGCAAAGCACAAATCACTGGCAAACCATTTGGCAAAACCAAGAAGGCACAAATTCCTTCAGATTAAACCGAATCTCCAGTCTTGGCCATCTAGCTTCTGCTCAAATTGCAAGGAAGAAGTCATGTCTGCAAGACTGAAAATAGGACATATACACCTTACTCACTTTTATCTTCCTCTGATCCACCTTTCTGTTTGAACTACCAAGTAGCAATACAGTATACAATAGTTGACTTAACTCTCTATAATGGAGTATGGCAAATCGCCTTCTTATCAATTCATGCAGCCCAAATCACTCCTACTTTGCAACAAATTTTAGACAATAGATCTGACATTAATGCAGTTTTCACTTTCTTAAAAAAGATACAATGCTATGACAGAATATAATGTTTAAATCCCACATAATGCACATATCTCACTTTTAATAACACCTTTATTTCCTACCACTGTTTGGCACACAATGATCTTTAGCTGCTGGTGCACCGTAAAACCTCCACCAACAACAACAATAATCTTGAATCCAAGGATGCTTTTGTAATTGTGGCTAAAGTTTTGTTTACTTCTTTTGCTGTTTTTTTAATATAATTGGATAGATCCCATTGGCCCCAGCTGCCTTATTTACTTTTGGCATAAAAAATTTCACTTCTACTTTTCTCTTATTTATTACAAAATCATTTAAGCTTCCAGTTATAGCTTGATATACTCAATGATGAGTTGAAGCCGCTTCACACCAGTTCATGCAACTTGGTTGTTAAAAACTTTTAAGCAAAAAAAAAAAAAGTTATGATTTGAATTATGATCACAAAATTGAACAATGTTAATCTTACAAAGTGGTGTAGAAAATAATATGGTATACAAAATAAACTTCAAATGCAAATGAATGCAAGTTTCTAGTAGTTAAAGAGCCGTTTCTATTAACAGATAGGTCAAGAATTCATTTTATTTATGTTACTATGTACATGCGTTTCTTATTTGTTGCAGGCTGCAATATATTCAAGTTTGTCCACATGTGAAACAAATGTCTATTTTTTTATTTTACTAACAGGAGTTTAAAATACTGTTTATGCTAAGTACACTTCAATATTCAGTAGACAAATCTTGTACATTCCAAATGAGGATCACGAGAGGAGTTTGACATCTGCACTGAATTTTTTAAATATTTTTCAAATCAATCTGGTATCAATATCTTTGGTAATAAGGATAATAGTGGATGCAAACTAAATCAAATTATATTACACTTTTTATTTTTAATAACCTAAATAGCCTAGATGTAATATTTCATAATACAAGAATGATAGAGGTTTATTTTTTTACATATTGTTATGGTAGATTCAAATGTATGTATTTTAAATTCATTTAATAAAGCAATTATTTTGTCTGTTCTAATAAACATGTAAAAATATTTATATATATATATATATATTTTTTTTTTTTTAAGGTATGATTCTGAATGGCTCAATGCATTGCAACTTCTTATGGAGAAAGGTACAAAAAAGTATGTACTGTGTTATGTCCCTTAAATCAGAACTTTTTAAAGGGAATCGGTTATTAAGATTTTGGCAGCTCATCACTGGGAATACTTCTTTGTGGTAATTCCATTCTACTTCTGAATCTCTCTCCCTCAGGGTAATTTAGAAATTTTTTTTTTTGGCTGGTGCAGCATAAGCTTCAGGCTTCCTTGCACCATATAGCTAATAATAATAACCACAAGAGAAGGGCAAGGCCATTCAGCCTCACCAACCGGAAGTGCTTCCTGCACTGGTGACCACGCAGGAAGGAAGAAAACACCAATGCATGAAGTGGAGCACTGAAATGAATACGTACATCATGCAAGCTTACTATGAAATAACCAGGCTTGAGACCGATATGACAATGTACAGGTCGCAACTACATACAAAGTTTGTTTGTTTTGTTATTTGGTTTTCAGGAGCATTAGCAACTAAGGCCATATTGCTCTAGGATATGCGGTGGTCATTCCCTGACCTTTCCGCATCCTCGTATTTGGTGGTGACTGGCTCGAACCCTGGTCTAATCAAGAAGCATGTGCTACGCACTGCTGCTTCTTCCCACCTGGCTACGGAGGCGCCTCCACACATACAAAGTGGTTGGAACGTTACTTGTATATTCAGGTCACCAAACAGCGATTAGCAGACCAAAAAAGGACCATCGTCACGAAGAACCTAATAGCTCCTGCCATCTTGGAAAAAATCAAGCAGGATACCAGCGATCAACTACAAAGCACAAAGAATATGGTCAATATTGAACCAGAGGAGGAACAGCATACCATGGTACAAGAGGAGGAACAGCAAGAAGAAATACAACCCAGATTAGCTGAAGTTGAAAGAGACTAAGTCATGATATCCAGAATAGAACACAAGTGGAAGAAGGCCCTAACAGAATTCGAAGGAATGGACCCCACAAGAACCCACATGATACTTAAGAAGAGGCCAAATAAAATCCTGTGGAGAGTAACAGATGATTAGCGACCACCTCAATTAACAAATAATGTCACATTATCTTGACAACAATGGTGCAGTGCTGGAGGCTATCCACACAGCCGTATACTGTGCTGCCATAGCAGCCACTAGGATTAATGGAAAAGAAATGAGAGACTAGCAGCAGAAGAACCGAAAACAGAAGGAACTTAGGAAAGAAGACTTCAGCAGAAGATAGAAGAATTAAGAGTCAAGATAGGTCAGTTGACCCAGCACCAACAGGGTAATAGAAGTAAGAAATTGATTGGAAAGGTGAAGAGCATTCTCAAGAGAGACAGCGTCCACAGCAAACATGAGACTAGAAATCAGAGAATAGGAGAATACTTGGACACACTGAAGCAGAATCTCCTCACATTCAGCAAGAGACTACACCGATACAAAGGGTCCTCAGAGGGAAATAAACAACCGAATCTTCGATGAGGACCAAAGAGCCTTCTATAGGAAACTGGGTGAAGATGAGAAAGCAGGAAACGGACCACCCGAGAAGAAGACGATCGAGGAGTCCTGGGGAAATATCTGGGGCAGTGAAGTAAGACATATCAGCAGGGCACCCTGGATAGAAGTAGAACGGAAGAAAACCAAGGACATACAAGAGATGAGAGAGTGGGAGTTCGAAAAGAAGGAGTAAAACAGTCGATCAGGAACACCCACAACTGGCAAACCCAGGAATTGATAACATCCACAACTACTGGTACAAGAAGCTTACCTGAACACACAAGCACCTAGCAGAGCAGTTCACTTGATTGATAAGGCACCAAGAGACAATCCCGAAGTTTATCACCGAAGGAGTCACATATCTGAAGCCTAAAGATGAAGATACAAGAAACCCGGCGAAATACAGGCCAATCACCTGCCTCCCAACAATGTACAAGATCCTGACCAGCTGCATACCCAAGAAGATATCAGACCACTTAAAAGAGTCGGAACATAATGGCCGAAGAGCAGAAAGAATGCAAGCGGAGGAGCAAAGGATCCAAGGAGCAATTAACAATAGATGGCGCAGTTATGGAGCAAGCCTACAAGAAGCACTGTAACTTATACATGGCCTACATCGATTACCGCAAGGTCTTCGACTCCGTACCTCATAGCTGGCTAATAGAGACCCCGAAGATCTATAAGGTCAATCCGATAGTGACAAACTTCGTAGGAGGAACAATGGTGAAATGGAGTACCACCATTAAGGTCGAGAACATCACAACCAGGCCAATCCCCATTAGAAGAGGAATCTTTCAGGGAGATGCTCTGAGCCCACTATGGTTCTGTCTAGCATTGAACCCGCTATCCACCATGCTTAACAGCAACAAGTATGGATATAACTTCAAAGAAGGAAGAAAGAACCTGCACACCCCCCACCCACCTGATGTACATGGATGACATCAAGCTCTAAGCAGCAACCGAGAAGCAACTCCAGCAACTACTCCGGATCACTGAAGAATTCAGCAAGGACATCAGGATGGAATTTGGTCTAGACAAATGCAAGACCCACAAACTGTACCAGGGAAAATTAGTTGGCCGAAACTACCAGCTGCTGACTGGTAAAGAGATCGAAGCTATGACAGAAGGAGAGACCTACAAATACCTAGGGATGATGCAGACTCAGTAGTTAGAGCACAAAGAAATCAAGTGCCTGACCAAAATATATCACCAGAGACTCAGAAGCCTGTTGAAAGCAAAATTGAATGGAGGGAACATAGTTAAAGCCATAAGCACCTATGCAGCTCCAGTACTAACATACACCTTCGGGGTCATAGATTGGACTAATACCGAGCTAGAGAATATCATGCGAAAGACAAGGGCAATGATGACCAAGAGCCACCAACACCACCCAAAGTCAGCAGTAGAGAGACTAACAACAGCTTGGAAAGAGAGAGGAAGGGGCCCGATAGAGCAACAGAAAACAGCGATAGTTAACCTGAAGGATTACTTCGAGAACAACACAGCACCACTCCACCAGGCCATAAGGAAGATAGATAAGTGGTATACCCCACTCAGCCTAAGCGAGGAACCCCCCCTGCCCAAACGGTACAAGAAACGAAGACAGAAAGATGGGCAACGAAGATACTCCATGGTAGACACTACAATGACCTCCATCAAGATTACATCGATAACACTGCTTCCAATGCATGGCTCACAAGTGGGACACTGTTCCCCGAGACTGAAGGAGTCACGATGGCCATCCAAGATCAGGTAATCAACACCAGAAACTATAGAAAACAAATCGCAAAACCAGAAACTATAGAAAACAAATCGCAAAACCAGAAACTATAGAAAACAAATCGCAAAGGAACCCGGAATGTCAGATGACACATGTCGAGTCGACGATGACACCTGGCCTCAGATCACCCAGACTGAGTACACTCATAGACACGACCAGGTAACCAGGATAATACATCAGAAGCTAGCGAAGAAATACCAGTTGATGAAAGAAAGTGTACCATACTACAAGTACGAACCCCAGGCAGTACTAGAGACCTGAACCCACAAGCTGTACTCGGACCGCGCCATAAAAACGGATAAGACCATCTCGCCCAACAGACCGGACATAACCCTTGTGGACAAGATGGAAAAGGCTACCTACCTGATTGACATAGCGGTGCCCAACACTAGCAATATCCAGAAAACCCATGAGAAAAAAATTAGGAAGTACACGAACCTGAGACATGAGGTCAAGGAGATGTGGCATATGCAAGAAGTATCGGCCATCCCGATCATTGTGTCAACCACCGGTATTGGTGCCAGACCCTACATAACAGCCTAGCAGCAATAGGTCTTCCAGAGAACACCTACAAGGAACTCCAGAAAGTCGCAATCCTGAACACCTGTAGGATAGTCAGAGATTTCCTCGACCAGTAACACCAGACATTACAACCACCCTGTGTACTTGGTAGCAATACCCGTCACGGAGTGGAATCCCCCAATCAGGGAGAAATAATATAAGCGCAATAATAATAATATACACATCCCTAAAAACATCTTTGTGTGTGAATATAGATGCAAATTAAAACAAAAAAATATTTATATTTTCATTCTTAAACTAAAGTGATTGTTTCTCGCAAACACAGCATTTCATTTTTAGACCTTTAGACTGTGCCAAGGAAAATAATGGAGTCAATAGCTGAAGGAATGCACGACCATTTTGCTAAGAATGGGACTGGAAGGCAATTACAGCATGGATTTGCTAAAGGGAGAGCATGCCTCATTAGCCACTCTGAGGTTGTGACAAAATAACTAGACATAAAGAATAATTTTGATATTTTATACATATACAATAGATGCTGCTTATGGTAATTATTTTGGGACACAGCTTCATTGATAACAGTAACCAATAAAACAGAATTCAGCTGTTCAGATTTGTTTATTGATGCAGGGCAAAAATGTGTGAATAAAAAGGTGGAGTGGACAGAAAGAAAGAATTAAAATCATGCAACATGATATATTTGACTGTCTACTATTTCTTTGAGAAAGTCATCAAAAATGAAACTTTAATAATGTTTCTGGAAATCCAAATCCATACAAACCATTAAAAACAAATATAATATTAAAATTGAAACTCAGAAAAGGGTTAATGCTCCATTATAAACCAGTCAGATTAAGAGTACTTTCTTTCACAGCCTAACAACATTGACAACTATACTACAAACTGTAACAAGCAAAAGCAGTAGCTAGACATGCAATGTGTAAGAGTTCAAGAACGAATCTGGACATTACATAATACTTCTGCATGTGCAAAATCTGCAATAAAGGAAAAAAAAAAGTGATAACATAAACTGAAGTACCGATTACAATAATCATCATTTTTTTTCCCTATGTTAGTATACACCTGATCGGAACTTCATAAAAGCTTGCAAACCAGGCACCCCAGAGGCGACCTGATTGAGGTTTATAATGCTCTGAGAGGGATTAGTAAAATGAATGAAGGTGGAATTCTCACTGTTCTAAACAATTCCAGAAATAGGGGTCATAAATTATAATTACTGGGGTTCAGATTTAGATTAGATTGTAGAAAGTTTTCTTTTAGCTAGCGAGTTGTTGATCGCTGGAATGAGTTGTCCTTGTAGGTAGTTCAGGCTGACAGTTTGAATAAAATGAAAGGTCTACTGGATACACTTACCTGTGAGAAGGGAAGTATATAATTTGTGTTTTCTTATCTACTCAGTTGGATTTTTTTTGCCAGTGCAGCAAAAGGCTATGGCTTCCTTGCACTATATGATGGATACTATTATACTATTAGTTTGACTATTCATGATGTATTCAGTAGATAAATCTTGTACATTCAAAATGAGGATCAGGAGAGGAGTTTGAGATGAACTGCACTGAATTTTTTAAATGTTTTTCAAATCAACCTGGCATCAATATCTTTGGTTATAGGGATAACGGTGGATGCAAACTAAACCAAAGAGTGCTTTCTTTTTATGTTATTATTAGCCATATGGTCAAGAAAGCCTGAGAATTATGCTGCCCCAGTGAAAATGAAAAAAATTCCAGAGTTGCCCTGAGAGAGAGAGAGAGAGAGAGAGAGAGAGAGAGAGAGAGAGAGAGAGAGAGAGAAGTAGAAAGGAATCACCAAGAAAGAGAAGAATGATGATATCCAGCCCAGGACACTGGCTGTGCCAAGTCTATACTCAACGGATATGAGCCCCTGGGGTAACAGCAACACTGTTAAATAAACAGTAAGATTGGTAGAATCACCATTCTTCCAATCATGGATAACTCTTTAATAGAGATTTAGGTACAAATAGATGTCAGATGAACTAATTAGACTCTGGCAGAAAAATGCATGGGATGCATAAAAATTATCAGGCGACACAGAAGCCTATGGCAAATTATGAGAAATCTTTGGCAAAGGATGCTAAGAAAAACACCAAAGACTTCTTTACATATATAAACCCTAGAAGGAAGAGAATGAATCCGATTGGTCCACTTGATATTGATGGTTCAATTGTTGATGAACCTGCCGAGGAAGATGACAAACTGAATGAGCACTTTGCATCTACATTCACACATGAGGAAGTCTGTAGGGAAGTGGAGGCCAGAAGCTTATCAAACTCTATCAGGGAACTAAATGATTTTGTAATAACCGAGAGCAAAGTGGAGGAGAAATTGTTGAAATTGAACATAAAAAAGGTCCTAAAGGTTCTTGAATTATATTAAAGCAGGCAGCAAAGGAAGTAAACAAATCCTTAGCCATAATCATGAGAGCATCCTTGGACTCAGGGGAGGTCCCCCTCAGACTGGAGATGTGCAAATGTATCCCCAATTCACAAAGGGGAATCAAAACATAAGTAATTACAGACCTGTTAGCTTAACTTCTATTCCAGGGAAAATAATGGCATCACTGGTTAGAGAAGCATTGCAGAATCATCTCGACAAGACTGCAGTAATAATTCAGACACAGCATGGGTTTGTTAAGAGGAAGTCTTGTCTGACCAATTTGATGGGATACTATGATGTGATAACAAAGGAACTGGATGCAAAAAATAATTTTGATATCATATACTTGGATTTCGGGAAAGCTTTTGATACTGTTGCACATGGAAGACTGCTGTACAAATTGGAGCTGTATGGCAATAAGGGGCAAGTTGCTACAATGGATAAAAGAATGGTTGAGTGGGAGAAGACAAAGAGTGGCAATCAATGGACACTGCTTTTCGTGGAATAATGTTATTAGTGGAATAACCCCCAGGATTCGGTGCTGGATCCATTGTTGTTTTGTATATTTATAAATGATATTGTTTAAGGTATATCAGACTTAATGTCGAAGTTTTCAGATGATAACAGGGAGCTGGATGGTTGGCAGGGTTATTAATGACAGTATGCTACTGCGACAGAATCTAGAAAAGTTGGGTAGATGGGCTGAGAAGTGGTAATCGAAGTTTAACATTGACAAATGCAAACCATATGAGTAGCATTAACCTCAGAGAAATGTAGGAACTGTGTGGTACTACACTCGGGAGAGTGGTGAATGAAAGAGACCTGGGGGGTAACTGTGCAGTCAGATATGAAGTTTTCTGAGCAGTGCAGACAGGTGCCAGAGTAGGTCATGGAGTCTTGTCAAGGAATTTTGCTAGTAGGGATGAGGAGGCGATTACCCCCTTGTATAAGGCAATGGTCAGACCGCACTTTGAGTACTGTGTAAAGGTCTGGAAGCGTGCCTCATTTTAGGAAGGATGTAGAGTTGCTAGAATGAATACAGAGAAGGGCAACAAAACTGATGAGGTGAACAAAGGGGTGCTCTTACAAAAAAAAGGCTTAAGTTCTGCCAATTGCAGTGTCTGGAGACTAGGCACCTGCAAGGTTTGTTTGTTTGTTTGTTATTTGATTTTTAGGAGCATTAGCAACTAAAGCCATATTACTCCAGGGATATGCGGTGGTCATTCCCTGACCTTTCAGCATCCTCCGTATTTGGTGGTCACGGGCTCGAACCCCGGTCTAATCAAGAAGCGTGTGCTACACACTGCTGCTCCTGCCTACCTGGCTGCGGAGGCGCCGCACCTGCGAGGTGATCTGATTGAGGTGTTTAGGACCTTGAATGGATTGAGCAGGCTCAATGCTGATGGAATTCTTCCTCTTGCTCAGATTACAAACCTGCGGGGGCATAAACTGAAATTGAGGAAAGACAGTTGTTGAATAGATGTGTGGAAATTTGCCTTTAACCAGTGAGTAGTTGATTGCTGATATAAATTCAAGTAAGAAGCAGACAAACGTTTTGAGTGAATGGATGGTTGAAATGGGAAGTTTTTTTTTTTTTTTTGGCTGATGCTGTATAAGCTTGCTTTCTTGCATCATATGCCTCTACTTATGCTAATATAATCACATAATCAATCCTTTGGGTATAATAATAAATATAATTAGATTAGCATTACTAGAGACACATGATGCAAGAAAGCATGCTTATACAACATCAGCAAAAAAAAAAACAACTTCCAATTTCACTAATCCATTCATTCTAAATGTTTGTCTAGTTCTGCCTTGAATTTATTTAATATACCAACTTCCACAACAACAAAAGATGGAAGTGTGTTCCAGCAATCAACTACCCGCTGACTAAAGGCAAACTTCCACACATCTATTCTAGAACTGTCTTTCCTCATTTTGAATCTATGCTCCCCTCTGGTTTTTAATCTGAGCAAGAGGAAGAATCCCATCAGCATTGAGCCTGCTCAATCCATTCAAGGTCTTATACACCTCAATCAGATCGCCTCGCAGGTGCCTAGTCTCCAGAAGCTGCAATTTGCAGAACTTAAACCTTTCTTCATAAGAGCACCCCAGATTAAGGGAAAATCCCTAGAGATTGGAAATATCAAATGTCTCTCCTGTAAGTTTGATTTCTGCCAGGGAAAATAGAATAAGCAGTTTACTAAAAGAAGGTATGTAAGATTATTACAATAAGAATGGAGCTATAAGTTACAAATCCATGCTATAAAGGAATAATAGCATGGATTTGACATTTTGCCTCACCAATCTGTTTAAATACTACTATGAGGTTGTTCATAAAAGAACTGGATTCAAAGAATAATTTCACAATATATACTTAGATTTTAGTAATCCTCTTTGATATTGTTTCATATGCAGAACTGCACAAATTGGAACAATGTGGATAAACAGGTGGATGATGCATTTTATAATATTTGGGAGGGAATAGCCACCGCTTTCCACAGATTAATGTTGTGGGTAGGGTCCAACAGGGACCCTTATTTCACATTTAATGTCTAAGTTTTCTGATAATACAAAGGTGGGCATGGTGGCTAGTAACATTTAATGAAGGTATGCTTCTTCAACAAGATCAAGAAAAACTTGGCAGATGTCCTGTAAACAGCAATTGTAGTGTAATATTAATAAGTTCCAAGCATTGCATTTGGATAGCAGTAATCTCAGAATAACATACAAACCTCAAGGTACGTATGTTATTTCTGTTATACAATGAAAAAAGAAGCCATGAACTTCTTTTAGAAGTGCAGATAGGTTGCTATGGCAATCCAGTGGGGGAGGAGGTCTGTAAATGATATATATATGAAGTTTGACAGTATAGGAAAGAACAAGTAGGATTATTCAATTAAATAAAGCAGGGAAATCCAATATTTATTTTACTATGGACAAAACAGATAAAATATTGAAGGTTATTATGGTTGTATGGCTTTCTATTGGTGGAAAAAACAGCTCCTTATCTGAAATTATGCACTTCTTGAAATAGACTTCAATTTTTGTTATCAAAAATTAAATTTACAGTTTAATTTATTTTTACATTTAATAGTTAAATATGAAAATCCAGGAAGATACATAAAACACCACATGAAAGTAATACAGAAAAACCAATAATATGCTATGCTTCCTTCTTCTATGAAAAATGTTAAAACTATATAGATAAGGTCCTCTTGTTCTTCTGTTCAAACTTACCAGGCATGATAAAGTCAAGGTAGAGTAAATGACAGGAAGGAGGAGGAGACTAGAGATACCCCTTCCCCCAATACCGGGAGGTCTCCAGCCTCTCTTTGTTGAGAGATGTGTTGATTGGTGGAAGATGTAACAAGGCTATCATGCAATACCCCCAGTTGAGTTGTCAATGCTGCAGTTGCCTGTGCTGAACTAGAGAGCTGGAGGCTTTCCTGAGGACTGTTTGCCTTCCTGTGTTGTCAAATTGACTATTACACTGCTGTTACTGATTGATGCTGGTTCTCTATTAAAGAGTTATCCAGAATGGGAAGAATGGTGATTCTACCAACATTACTATTAATTTAACAGTGTTACTGTTACTGAAGGGCTCACATCTGATGAGTATGGGCTTGGCACACCCACATTCCTGAGCTGGATATAATCGTTCTTCTCTTTCTCTTTCTCTTTCTTGGTGATTCCCTTCTACTTCTGACTCTCTCTCTCTCTCAGGGTAACTCAGAAGTTTTTTTGGCTAGTGCAGCATGAGCCTCAGGCTTCCTTGCACCATATGGCTAATAATAATATGTAATCTTTATATAAAAGTGCCTCTAGAGAGTCTCTCCTTTCCTTTGATGGTGGACAGCATTCAACACAGATCTGAGATCGTCCTTGGAAATAGTGTGATGTATTAAATCACTTTGGTTAATGTTTCCTAACTTTGTGTGTTTCAGGTGCTCATCTATCCTAGTTTGCCATACATAGTAGGCACTGCTGCAGTCAAGTTTGTAGACTAAGTCTCTCTCTCTCTCTCTCTCCCCCCCCCCCTCTCTCTCTCTCTCTCTCTCTCTCTCTCTCTCTCTCCCAATTGATATTCCCTCTAAGGGAATATCAATTGGGACCAGTCTAAGGCATACTGACCTTCAAGGGGGTGGGGGTGTTAAAGATATCTATTGTCATTCTAATAGTTTTGCTACAGCATCTGTAGGGTATTGTTTTTAGGTTAGTTTGAAGCTTCCAAAGTGTTTGCCACATATAGTAGGCAGAGCTGCAGTTAAGTTTGCAGACTCTCTCTCTCTCTCTCTAGGGGAATATGAATTGGAACCAGTCTAAGGCACTACTGGCCTGCAGGGGGGAGATTACAGATATCTTTTTCATTTTAATGGTTTCACTGGACACATGTAGAATATTTAGAGTACAGTAACATGCTTTCTGTTGCTAGAAAGTGTAGAATGTTTGTAGATTCTAAGCACACTCAGGCTAATGATTTTTATTATCCCTATTTTTAACTGAGATAAATGATTAGCTTGAAAGTTTAAAACGAATAGCATGTCAGTGGGTTTTCCAAGGACTGAGGTACTCAGTTTATTGTTCTTAATGCAATCACATATAGAAAGTGCAAGCATTTTGTTAATGCCTCTTTCAATTGCTAATTTAATATTTGTGTCCAGATTGTTGATGTGTTCATGGAAAGAGTTAAGCTTTTCTTCACTGTGGTTTCATACTAGGAAAATGTCGCTGACAAATATAAGCCAAACTTTTGGGGATGGGCAAATTGATCCCTCGACATTCTCATACTAAGGCCTCTTTTTTGTATGAAGGACCTAACCATTAACAGAAAAATAGGCTTGCCCAATTGCCATATCAAGAACCTCTAAGTCATTAATTTCAAAGGAATGGATTGATTTTAATGGGTTATAATTTTGCTGATGAGGGACTTAATAGCTTCTACAAGGGGGTTGTTAGTAAACACTGACTCTATGACAGAGCTCACCACTAAGTCCTTATATCCTGGAACTAATTTGCTTGATTCTGTTTATTAATCTGATTACATCCCAGAAGCTGCCTGACACTCATGCTTGTTGGACGATTTTGTTTGTGTGTTTGATGTTGGTAAAAATATATGGGCCTTCTGAATTGTTGCAGTTTATTCTTTTAAATGTGGTCTTCAAGTTTCTTTTTGAGGAAAGACAGTTGTAGAATAGAAGTGCAGAAATTTGCCTTTAGCCAGCAGGTGGTTAATTGCTGGAACAAACTTTGATAGCTTAAATAAATTCAAGGAGGAACTGGACAAACATTTAGAGGGAATGGTTGTGTGAATTTTTTTTTGGCTGATGCTATATAAGCTCATATGCTTGCTTTCTTGCATCACATGCCTCTATTACTATTACGAGTCTCTTTAAAAATTGTTTAGTCTTCTTTTCTAATGTTTTAATGGGATCCTTTTTTTTTTTGAGCTAGGGGTATATGTGGTGGATTGTTAAGAATATATTCTATTTTGCTGTTGTATACATCTTTGTCTAATTTAACAAAGCCACCACATTTATAGACCTTGCTCATGTAAAGATTATGGTCTTTATAAGTTTTTGTAGAGTTTTGTATTCTGCTGCAGATAGCTTCTGTAAGCGGCAGTCTTAGGGAGGTTAGTAGGTTGCTCCTTGGGTCAGTTCTCTTAGTCTTGGGATTATATTTACCACCATTATCAAATCAATAAGTTTGTCCTTAGACTGGAGAAATATTGTATTGGTCATTTCCAGGGGAGAGGACAATGTGTTCTGGAAAAGCTGTTTTCTGTATTAGTTTGGTGTTATGCCCATTCCCAAGGCATTGCCATTGCTGGTATGTGTGTGTGTGTGGGGGGGGGGGTTAAAGAATGGAATATAGCAGGGGGTCAGGAATTATTCTGCAAACCCAGCAGTAGTGACAAGGACACCTGACAGGTGCCCCTCAAAAGTAATGTATTCATGTAAATCTTAACAAATGATTAAAAATCTGAAAACTTTTCTAAGTTCCTAAATATAGTCAAACTTCAATAAAATAGTTTAAATGATTTTTTTGCAGTTTTCAAAAAAAAATTGCAAGAACTTGTTGCATTGCCAATGTCATAAATCTGAAAAAAGTAACACACACACAACTCTGTAAAATCCAGCACATTTTACAATCAAGAAATATTAAGAAAGTAATCCTGCACTCATATAAATGAACACATTTGTCTTTAAGAACCCATTCAAAAAAGGAGTACCTATAACAAAAGACAATTCTTTCATTATAAGATGTTTGCAGGATTGTCTTTTGCCTTCATCTGTTTTTTTGGCCAGCAAGATTTAAACTGTACTGACAATAAAATGGTCTCACAGCAGAACAAACTTTCTGCAATGAGTTGCTGCACTATTTTCAAACAGATGGCTTGCTGATAGGTTAATGGGACATTTGTTTATAAGTTAACACTACTCTGATAGCATGTTTCAGGAATAACTCATCCCTCACCAGATAGCAAGTGGACCCTAGAAGAATATGCAAAGATTTGTAAACAAGTTTCTGAATCCAAACTTTTTTCTTTATTTTGTTAGTTGCTGGCGCATCAGCTTCTGTGGCCATAATGCACCTCCCAAGGTTTTTGCACTACTCTGATTAAAGCCTGAGGCGGGATTCAAACCGGCAACCTTTGCGTTGCCAGGCAGGCACTTTACCCACCTGGCTCAATCTGCACTATCATGCAGTATACAAATCAGTTTCCAAAGTTGTAATATAGTTAAAGCTATCTGTTGAAAGTAGTATAACACTAGGGTTGTACATTACAGAAGCAATATAAAAATTGCTTCTGTAATGTACAACTCCAATACCTATCATGGAAGCTACTAAAAGTTTTATACCTATTAAGAAATATTGTTCAAGGTTTAGGCCTAAATGATTATCAAATGAACTAATGAGACTCGTGACAGAGAAGAAAAATGCACGGGATGCATATAAATTATCAGGTGACACAGAAGCCTATGGCAGATATAAGCTAGTCTGTAATCAAGTCACAAAGGAGGTTAGGTAGGCGAAAGCAGATTACGAGAAATGTTTGGCAAAGAATGCTAGAGTTAGAACAGGCTAAGCGTAGAAAACTTGCTTCTTGCCCTAATGGTAGCCAAGCATTCTGGTCTCTTGCCAAAGCTATTGGCAAGAGACTTTTGCAACTTTTGCCCATCACCTCTGTCCAAACCAGATGGTTCTGTTGTCACTTTGGCCAAGGATAAAGCTGACCTGCTAGCATCCCATTTTTCTTCCAACTCATATATTAATGATCTTGGTAAAAACACCTCCCACCATTACCAACACGGTCCATTCAATGCCTCCTGTGGTCTTCCGTGAAAAAGGATGTCAGAAGGATTTTGACGAATCTTGATGCTAAGAAAGCTCCAGGTCCCAATTGTATTTCTCCAGTTGTTCTCAAAACCTGTGCTCCTGAACTTACTCCTATTCTTGGCCGCCTTTCTTTCACTTTCTTATTCCAAAGGTGTTTTACCTTCTGCTTGGAAATTTGCTCATATCCAGCCAGTTCCTAAAAAGGGTGACAAATCCCTCCCATCCAATTATCGTCCCATTGCAATTACTTCAACTCTTTCTAAAGTAATGAAGAAATCAATTAACCGTCAACTCTTAAACTACTCAGAAACCTTCCGTCTGATCAAAGATCACCAGTATGGATTCTATCAGTGTTGCTCCACTGGTGATATTCTGGCTGGTGTTACCCATTTATGGACTAATTCAATGGAAAAGTTCGGTGAAGCACAAGCAGTTGTCTTGACATCTCAAAGACTTTCGATCGTGTTTGGCATAAAGGTCTTCTAAACAAGCTTCCATCTTATGGTTTGTCAACTGTTTTTTGTAATTGTTTATCCAGTTTTCTTTCTGATCGCTCACTGAGAGTGATGGTAGATGGCTCTCTGTCTTCTAACTTCTCCACTAATGCCGGTTTCCCCCAAGGTTCAGTTCTTTCCCCCACTCTTTTCCTCTTTTTTTTTTTTTTTTTTATGTGAACCCCAAACACGAGAGGTATTAGAACCTATAGTACTTAGTACCGTGCTTGGGTTGGAGGTTGAGAAGACGAAAGAAGATATTTGTTGACATTGGACTTGAACTTCTGAACATCGTAATTTTCAGGAAATACATACGAAGGAAGGTTGTTCAATAAAACGGCAATGATCAAAGGTGGAATTCAGGATCATTTAAATAGAAATGGAATTCTGAAAGATACACAGTACGGTTTTATAAAAGGAAAATCATGTTTAACAAATCTGGTTAGCTATTTTGTCAGGGTCAATCCCGAGCTGTATTTAGGAAATAATTTCAACATTGTTTATTTAGATTTCAGAAAAGCATTTGACTCAGCCCCACATGAGCTGTTACTTTATCAGTTGGAACAGGTTGGAATCACAGGGAAAATACTTTAGATGGATAGCAGGATGTCTTCAGGAAAGTAAGCAGAGGGTTGTAATACACGGTTATTTCTCAGACTGGGTTAAAGTAAGAAGTGGAGTTCCCAAAGGTATCAATATTAGGACTGCTGTTGTTTTTGATTTTCTTAAATGATATTGATGCAGATGATGTAAAGATCAGTAGTGATCACTGCGAAACAGAGCTTCTTCAGAGTGACTTAGATAGACTTCAGGGATGGTCAGAAAAATGGCACTTACGCTTTAATTCAGCAAAATGCAAGGTCTTACACCTAGGAAACAACAGTAACCCCAAAATAACTTATACATTTGGTGTTGGGGGCTGTGGAGATTTAGAAGGGGATTTTCCCAACACATCACAAAGTTTCTCTGCAGCTGCAGAATTGGCACTGGCGACTTAAAAATAATAAATTTTCTGTTTATACTCCGGGACGACCAAACGGTCAGAGGAGTTCACAAGATAGACAAATTACAAGAAACAGCACCATATTCAGTAGTCACGGGCTTGAACCCCGGTCACTCAAGGCACGTGTATTTATGCACCCGCGCGACTGACCACTAGGCTACGGCGGCTGTGCACAAACTTGTGTGGGTTTGTTACCAGCGTTTATCCAGCTTCAAGACGGTTGTTTCTAAGATAGGGTGTAGCCTCGTGCCCTTGCTCATCGCATATTTTAAAGTTTTGGAAACCAGCGGATTGCTAGAACCTATGAAACCAACTGTTTTTGCCGCGAACTTGACTTGTGGTACTTATCCTTAATATCTTCATAAATACTTGTTGCTTTTGCTTGAATGGTCATTGGACTCACAGGCACTCGTTTCTGAATTTGATTTTCCATCCATATTATTAATAACTTTTCCATCTTCGACACAGCACCTGAATGCTGTTTTGTGAATCACTGTTAATCTTAAATGCGTTGATCCTTTGACATGTTCTTTTATATGTGCACTGTCCCTTAAAATAGTATTCACTGTTGAAGCAGTGAGACCTAATTCCGTACAATAGACGACAAACTTTTTCCTGCTTCGTACTTCTTAATTAATCATCTTCACTTCCAAAACAATTTTGTTTTGTTTCCTACCAATGCCAGCCCTTGCACTTTCCATTGTTCCCTTTCCCTTCACCATTGTAATAAGTAAATAGGAATGAAGAGAAGATTCTGAAAATTTGTTTGTTTTTTATATGATTGAAGATTTCAGAGAAGGGGAATTCATTTCACCATAATACTGTCATCATCCGCCATTTTCAATCCACTGCTGGATGAAGGCCTCTCCAGCAACTTTCCAGTTCCTTCTGTTTTGAGCACTGCCCATTCATTTACTACACAAACTCATGAATTTCATCTATCCATCTCCACCTTTGTCTTCCAGGTTTTCTTCTAGCTCCTCTTGGGTACCATTCTGTTATTTTCTTAGTCCATCTGTCATCATGTCTTTGAGCTATGTGTCCTGCCCAAGACCATTTTAGTTCTTTTAGTTTTGATAAGAATGTCCTTTACTTGAGTTTGCTGCCTAATCCATGTGTTTCTTTTCTTATCTAACAGTCTGATTTCCAATATAATTCGTTCCATTCTTTGCTGTGTAGTTCTCAGCTTCTCTTCCATTCTTTTGGTGAATGCCCAAGTTTCACTTCCATAAGTCATGGTTGGGAGTATACATTGGTTCATTATTTTACGTTTCAGACAAACTGGGATATTGCTCTTCAGTATGTGACTATATTTCCTGAATGCTATCCATCCAAAATTTATTCTTCTCTTGACTTCCAACCATTTATCATTATTACAGCTAATAACTTGTCCCACATAAGTATATGACACCACCTTTTCAATTACTGCTCCTTCAATCATTATTTCCCTTTCTGTGGCATACTTGTTCATCATTACTTTTGTTTTAACCAAAATCCTTACTAACTGTGCACAACTGATTAAGATTTTATTCCAATTCTTTGGGATCGTGGCTTATGACCACAATGTCATCTGCAAATCGTAAATGGTTTAGGTACTCTCCGTTCACATTGACTCCATTTCTGCGACCAGTCTAATCTTCTGAAAGCTTCCTCAAGGGCAGCAGTAAACATCTTCGGAGATATTGTGTCTCCTTGTCGAACTCCTTTCTCGATTTTAAATTTTCCTACTGTCTTTGTCTAGTCTAATAAAGGAGGTAGCACTCTCATATATTTTCTTCAAAATCATAATATATGGGGTACCTATGCCTTGTCTTTCCAGTGCCCGAAACATTGCCTTATGCTGTATGGAGTCAAATGCCAGGCATAATGGTGTTTTATATTTATTTGCTTTCTCCATTAGCTGTGATATTACGTGAAGGTGATCCATAGTTGAGAATCCTGTCCTAAAGCCAGCTTGCTCTTTCGGTTGATTCTCATCAAGTATTCTTTCTAATCTATTAGTAATGACCCTTGTGAACAACTTGTAGATGTGGGATAACAAGCTATAGGCGTCACACCTTTTCTAATGCACTTTGTGAAGAGCCTTGCCAGTTTTTGTTTTATGTCTCTTCCTCCCAGTTTTAACAACTCTACAGTAACTTCATCTTCCCCCGGGGCTTTCTGATTCTTCATTTTCTTCAATGCATGTTCTACCTCATCAGGAAGAATATCGGGTATGTCGTATGTGTTGCTACTTTGCAATCCATCTTCCCCACTGCTGGCATCATTCCCTCGCTCCTTGTATAATTCTCTATAGTAGTCTTCTGCTATTTGAATTATGCCTTCTCTGCTGTTTATAAGTATTCTTCAGTTTCAGTATCATTTGTCTTTCTGTATTACTGCTCATGGCTGCTGATTTAAATCCTTTGTTTTCCCTTAATGCTTGTTCTACTTTTCTTGTGTTAAATCTTCTTATGTCCTCTCTGAGTCTCTTTCTAATGGCTTTGCATAACTCAGTATACTCAATTTTCTCCCTGTCAGTGTTTTTCTTGCTCTTCATTTGTCGTCTTCGGTTCATCATGACAAGTGTTTCTTGACTAATTTTTTCTTCTTTGGATTTCTTTTTCCCTATAGGTTTCTTGGGCTTTATCACTTTCAGAAAGTTGTAATATTCCTTGTCGATATCTTGGTCCTGAGCAGTCTGCAGAAGCTCAAACTTGTTCTTAAGTTCCAGTACATACTGCTTTTTCTCCTCCCCTGTTATCTCAAACACCTTTGTATTATTTACTCGTGTCAGTTTTTTTCCTTTCCTTTCCTACATCAAGTGTACATCTTACCATTCTGTGATCACTTCCAACATTTACCTTATTCAGGACGGTAACATCATTCATAATATATCTTGTTAGTGAGGATGAAGTCGATTTCATTAGTTGTTAATCCATTTGGACTCTTCCATGTCCACTTTCTGTTCACCCTTTTCTTGAAAAAAGTGTTCATTACTGACAGTCCTTGAGATTCTGCAAATTCCACAAATCTTTCACCTCTTTTATTTCTTTCACCAATTCCAAAATTTTCTATAGTTCCTCTTTCTGTAGCGTAACGTAAAAACCTACAAAATTCCAGTTATTGGTATTATCGCAAATGCAATAAGATCGAGTTTACTACCCGTTTATAATTGCGCTAACAGAAAAGCCTAATAAACCAGAAAGTGCAAATTGTTTTTATTGTTTTATGGTCATGACCTCTAGAAATGTGTTTTACAAAAATATCAAAAGGCATACAAAGTTTATTCATATAACGGAGCATATGATAACGATGATAGTGTAGTTCAATTTCCATTATAAAAATGACCTTTTAGAGATATAAATAGCTTAGTTATATAGCAAAAATTCAACTTCCAAGGTCTTGGAACGAATTACCAAAAAAAAAAAAAAAAAAAAAACCCAGTGTTATTGGGTTCACATTACGATATTTTCACAATACTCCCATTTATTCCTACGGGATGCAAAAACTTACATAAAGTCGAATTTCCGTAAGCCGTAAGGCTATTCTTAGACCACACATAAAAAAAAGAGACATTGCGCTTCTTGAATGGGCCCAGAGATGGTTAATTTGCCTGTGAGATTGGCAAAAAGGGTGTCCATATGAGGAAAGACTTTGAATGTGTGGGTTGCACAGTTTGGAAACTAAGCACCTTAGAGAAGACTTGATTGAGATATTGGCTCTGAAAGGCAAAAGTAAAACGAATGAGAATGAAATTTTCATGGTTATAACTGATTCTAGGGAAATCATTTATAACAGAGAACTAGTGGCCATAATTTAAAGTTACAGGGGGAAAAAGCTTAGACTGGATTGCAGGAAGTTTTATTTTAGCCAGTGATCTATAAATTACTGGAATAAGTTATCTTCATGGGTGGTTGAGGCAGACAGTTTCAAGAAATTCAAATATCAGCTGGATAGTTGCCTACAGAAGTTACCAACTGGATAGTTTATTAATTTTATTATTATTTTACTTTTTTTGGCTGGTGCAGCATAAGCCTTAGGCTTCCTTGCACCACCCATATGGCCATTAATAATAAGTGGAGGAGAAATTGTTGAAGATAAACATAAAAAAGGCACCCAGGGTGGATGGGATCTATCCAGTTATATTAAAGGAGGCAGCAATGGAAGTAAACAAACCCTTAGCCATAATTATGAGAGCTTCTTTCGACTCAGGGGAGGTACCCATGGAGTGGAGACGTGCAAATGTGACCCCAATTCACAAAGGAGGATCAAAGGCGACACAAGTAATTATAGACTTGTTAGTTTGACTTCTGTTCCAGGATTATGAATGGAGGCACTGGTTAGAGAAGCATTATAGGATCATCTAGACAAGACTTCAGTTATAGCTCGGACACAGCATGGTTTTGTTAAGGGGAAGTCTTGCCTGACACAATTTGATTGGATATTATGATGTGGACATAAAGGAACTGGATGCACAGAATAACTTTGATATCATATTTTTGGATCTTAGAAAGGCTTTTGATACTGTTGCACATGGAAGACTGCTGAACAAATTGGAGCAGTGTGGCATTGGAGGCAAATTGCTGCTATGGATAAAGGGATAGTTGAGTGGGAGAAGACGGAGAGTGGTAATCAATGGACACTGCTCTTCGTGTACTAACGTTATTAGTGGAGTCCCTCAGGGTTCAGTGTTAGGTCCATTGTTGTTTTCTGTGTTTATAAATGATACTGATGATGGTATATCAAGCTTAATGTCCAAGTTTGCAGACGATACGAAGATTGGTAGGGTTGTTAAGGACACTAATGACAGTACGCTGCTGCAACAGGATCTAGAAAAGTTGAGCAGATGGGCTGAGAGGTGGCAAATGAAGTTTAACATTGACAAATGCAAAGTACTGCATCTGGGAAGAAGTAATCCCAGATTAACATATCAACTAAGTGACACTACACTGACAGTGGTAGAGAACGAAAAGGATCTGAGGGTAATTGTGCAGGCAGATATGAAGTTTTCTGAGCAGTGCAGATGGTCTGAAAGAGTAGCTCATGGTGTCTTGTCAATGATATACAGGAATTTTTCTAGCAAAGGATAAGGAGGTGATTATCCCCTTGTATAAGGCAATGGTTGGGCCACATCTTGAGTACTGTATACAGGTCTGGAGGCCTCATTTTAAGAAGGATATAGAGCTGTTGGAACGAGTACAGAGAAGGGCAACAAGATTAGTGAATGGAACAAAGTGTTGCTCTTATGAAGATAGGCTTAATGTTTGAAAATTACAGTGTCTGGAGACTAGGCACCTGCGAGGTGATCTGATTGAGGTGTATAAAGCCTTGAATGGTTTGAGCATGCTCAATGCTGATGGGATTCTTCCTCTTGCTCAGAATAATCACCTGGGAGGGTATAAATTCAAATTGAGGAAAGAGAGACATAGGGTAGATTTGAAGAAGTTTGCCTTTAGCCGGCGGGTGGTTGGGTGGTGGAACAGACTTCCATCCTTTGTTGTGGAGGTTGACAGCCTAAATAAAATTAAGGCTGACCTGGACAGATATTTGGAGGGGTGAAATGGGAGCGTTTTTTTTTTTTTTTTTGCTGATGCTGCATAAGTTTGCTTTCTTGCATCATATGCCTCTACTAATACTAATTAATGTGTTCTTGGCACATCAGCTTCCTTGGTAATATTGTGCACAGTGTATTGTGCGTTTGCACTTATACAGAATAATAGGCCAATATTTGGGTTTTGCAGGTTTGGTTTTTGGCTGCAAAAACCAAAATAACTCATGGTGGAAACTTAAAAACTATTTGATTCCTTTCAGATTGGAATATTAGTTTTGATTGACGAAGTCTTTAGAAATTCCTCCAGTCATCAACAGAACTGAAATCCAGAGCTCTCTAAACGCTATTTCGAAAGGGTCACTCACGAGCTGGATTTAGGGAATAATTTCGACATTGTTTATTTAGATTTCAGCAAAGCTTTTGACTCAGTCCCACATGAGTGGTTGCTTTATAAGCTGGAACAGGCTGGAATCACTGGGAAAATCCTTAGATGGATAGAAGGATGGCTTCAGGGCAGGAGGCAGAGGGTTGTGATAAATGGCTATTCCTCAGATTGGGTTGATGTAAGAAGTGGGGTTCCCCAAGGATCACTATTAGGACCACTGTTGTTTTTAATTTTCTTAAACGACATTGATGAAGGGATAGAGGGCGTGATGTCTAAATTTGCAGATGATGTTAAAATCGGTAGAGTAGTTAATGATCACTGTCAAGCTGAGCTTCTTCAGAGAGACCTAGATAGACTTCAGGAATGGTCAGAAAAATGGCAGCTATGCTTTAATCCAACAAAGTGTAAGGTATTACACCTGGGAAACAGTAATCCCAAAAAAACTTAATCACTTGGTGGAGTTCAACTAAACCCAGTACTGGAGGAAAGGGACTTGGGTGTTACGATACGGTCAGACATGAAATTCTCTGAGCATTGTAAACAGGTTGCAAGGAAGGCCCATGGTGTCCTATCGATGATCTATCGAACTTTTGCAAGTAGAGATAGGGACGTGATAATCACATTATATAAGGCTTTTGTTAGACCACACTTGGAATACTGTGTTCAAGTATGGAGACTGCACCTAAAGAAAGACATCGAGCTTCTTGAAAGGGTGCAAAGACGGGTAACTCGCCTGGTGAAATTGGCAAAAGGGCGTCCTTATGAAGAAAGACTTCGAATATGTGGGTTGCAGAGTTTGGAAACTAGACACCTTAGAGGAGATTTGATTGAGGTGTTTAATGAATGAGGACGAAATTTTCAAGATTATAAATGATGCTAGAACTAGGGGACATAAATTCAAGTTACGGGGGGGAAATGTTTAGATTGGACTGCAGGAAGTTTCATTTTAGCCAGCGAGTTATAAATTACTGGAATAAGTTGCCTTCATGGGTGGTAGAGGCCGACAGTTTGGGGAAATTCAAAGGTCATCTGGATAGTACTTTCGGGTAAGGGAAGCGCATAGGATGATAGGTTTAATTTCCTTTTTTTTATTAATTATTATTATTATTTATTTATTTATTATTTTTATTTATTATTATTTTTTTTTGGCTGGTGCAGCATAAGCCATAGACTTTCTTGCACCATGTGGCCGTTTCTAATACTAAACAAGTGGTGACAGTAGCATACTATCAGAGAGGATCCAACTCAGAAGAATAGTATCCTGGAAATGTCTACAGAAGAAGCAAGGAATAGGAAATAAACACCCCTGAGTCAGAGGGGAAGCAGAGAGAGAAACTGCAAGAGACAGGTTATTGATCAATGTGACTATCCTGTTTTAGAAGCTTGTGAAAGGTATTGGAGCATCACCACCCTATAAGTGAAAACAACATTCAGTAGCTGTTTAGAAGAAAATAATTTACAGGTGCTAATAATTTACTTATTCTTGTTATTAAATTAAATTTAATAACAAGAATAGGCTCACAAAGAGAAGAAAAATTAAGTTTGCATTATGGCAAATATGAGATGTATAACATATATTGTAAAATCCTTCACAAGTTGCCTTGCTTGCATTTTCAAACAAGTAATATTTTCCTGATGGAGAAGACAGTTGTTACTTATTATCAGTTTAGTGCTAAGAGTACCATCGCCCAAACAAAACTGTTTTGGGAACTTTTATTTCCTCTTCAGTGGGCAGGTAGGCACTGCGGGTGTAAAAGTAGACAACCTAGAAGCGAAATATTTTGACGATATGAGAGATGCCAAAAGGGGGACGATATAAATATAACACAATGAATGTAATAGTAATAGCATTCATCATATTGTACAAGGAAGCCACAGACTTTTGCTGTACTGGCAAAAAAAAAAAAAAAAAAACCCCAACCACGTATATAAGAAAACACCAATTATATGCTTCCCTCCTCACACAGTTAAGTATCCAGTAAACTTTTGAATTTATTCAAACTGTCAGCCTCAACTAGGGAAACTTGTTCCAGCCATCAATGACTCTGGACAAAAGAAAACTTTCTAAAATCTAATCTAAACCTCAAACCCTGCAACCCACAAAATCAGAGTCTTTCCTCATAGAGCTGTCCTTCAGCCGATCTCACCATTCGAGTTACCCCTCTTCAGACCCTTTCAAGAAGCCATGTGTCTATTTTCAGATGAAAAGTTTCTTTTCCAATAAAAGTGTATTCGAACTGTCTTTTGTTTAGAGAGTTGAAAGCCATTGTTTTGGGTCCAGTCCATGCTATTACTTTATTGATTGTTGTTTGCAGTTAGTGCTCTATTGTTCGCATATTTTGAAAATTACAAGAAATGCTGAAATCATGGGTAAGCACTGAGAAGCAAAATATTTTCACAACATGAGAGACACCAGAGGCTTAAAAGGGCCATAAATGCATAGTATTAATTATTATTATTAAATAAATTAAATTTAATAATACAATTTTGAACTGGAATTGTTCCTATAACCTTCCCAGAGCCTAACAGAACACACTTGAAATTTGATACCAATGTGACATTTTCATGCTGAGTAATGATCAAACATTCTGAAATGTATTTCCATTTATGTAAAGAGACATCCTAAATTTTATGGGGGGGGGGGGAATCCAAATTTGCAGTGCTTTGATTTTAATTAAGTTTAGGATGGCTCAATATCGCTGTGTAAAAGACTGCTGACATGGTGAAGGTAATAGGCACCTTGCTGATATGTGAATTTGCATAAAAAAACAAGTTAGGAACTGTATGCATTGTGTTACATTTCATGTACTTCCTTCAGCAGTTAAAAACTTTTATATTGTAAGCAAGAAATGTCTACTGAAACCTCATCACAGATGGGTAGCTGAGAAATGAGATTTGTGTTGCATATTTGGTGTGGGGGGGGTGTTGTTGTTGTTGTTTGGTTTTTAGGAGCATTAGCAACTTTTGGCCATATTGCCAAAATGGCTTAGGCCAAAATGGATGTCAGATGAACTAATGAGGCATATGGCAGAGAAGAAAAATGCATGGGATACTTACAAATTAACACATGACACAGAAGCCTATGATAGATACAAGTTGATATGCAACCAAGTTACAAAGGAGGTTAGGCAGGCAAAGGCAGATTACGAGAAATCCGTGGCAAGGGAAGCAAAGAAAAACAGCAAAGAGTTCTTTACTTATGTTAACTCTAGAAGGAAGGGGATGAATCAGATTGGTCCACTTGATATTGATGGGTCAACTGTTGATGATCCTGCTCAGGTAGCTAACAAACTAAATGAATATTTTGCATCGACATTCACACATGAGGAGTTATTCAGCAAGGGGAATGCCAGAGGTGTATTCAACTCTAGCAGTAAGCTACAGAATCTTGAAATAACTGGGAGTAAAGTGGAGGAGAAACTGTTGAAGATAAACACAAGAAAGGCACCCGGGGTGGATGGGATCTATCCAGTTATATTAAAGGAGGCAGCAAAGGAAGTAAGCAAACCCTTAGCCATAATTATGAGAGCTTCCTTGGACTCAGGGGAGGTGCCCATAGACTGGAAATGTGCAAATGTGACCCCAATTCACAAAGGAGGATCAAAGGCTGACACAAATAATTATAGACCTGTGAGCTTAACTTCTGTTCCAGGAAAATTAATGGAGGCACTGGTTAAAGAAGCACTGCAGGATCATTTAGACAAGACTTCAGTTATAGCTCAGACACAGCATGGTTTTGTTAAGGGGAAGTCTTGCCTGACCAACTTGATTGGATATTATGATGCAGTCACAAAAGAACTGGATGCAGGGAATAACTTTGATATTATATACTTGGATCTTAGAAAGGCTTTTGATACTGTTGCACATGGAAGACTGCTACACAAATTGGAGCAGTGTGACATTGGAGGCAAATTGCTGCTATGGATAAAGGGGTGGTTGAGGGGGAGAAGACAGAGAGTGGTAATCAATGGACACTGCTCATCGTGGACTAATGTTATTAGTGGAGTCCCTCAGGGCTCAGTGTTGGGTCCATTATTGTTTTCTGTATTTATAAATGATATTGATGATGGTATATCAAGCTTAATGTCCAAGTTTGCAGATGATACAAAGGTTGGCAGGGTTGTCAAGGACACTACTGACACTATGCTGCTGCAACAGGATCTGGAAAGGTTGAGCAGATGGGCTGAGAGGTGGCAAATGAAGTTTAACATTGACAAATGTAAAGTACTACACATGGGAAACAGCAACCCCAGAGCAACGTATCAACTCTGTGGTACTACACTGACAGTGGTAGAAAATGAAAGGGATTTGTGGGTGGTTGTGCAGGCAGATATGAAGTTCTCTGAGCAGTGCAGACGGGGCTGCAAGAGTAGCTCATGGAGTATTGTCAATGATATACAGGAATTTTTCCAGCAGGGATAAGGAGGTGATTATTCCATTGTATAAGGCAATGGTCAGGCCACACCTAGAGTACTGTATACAGGTCTGGAGGCCTCATTTCAAGGAGGATGTAGACCTGCTGGAACAAGTACAGAGAAGGGCAACAAGATTAGTGAATGGAACAAAGGGGTGCTCTTACGAAGAAAGGCTTAAGTTTTGCAAATTACAGTGTCTGGAGACTAGGCACCAGCGAGGTGATCTGATAGAGGTGTATAAAGCCTTGAATGGTTTAAGCATGCTCAATGCTGATGGGATTCTTCCTCTAGCTCAGAAAAATCACCTGAGAGGGCATAAATTCAAATTGAGGAAAGACAGATGTAGGATAGACGTGAGGAAATTTGCCTTTAGCCAGCGGGTGGTTGGTTGGTGGAACAGACTTCCATCCCTTGTGGTGGAGGTTGATAGCCTAAATAAGTTTAAGGCTCAGCTGGACAGGTATTTGGAACGAACAGAGGGGTGAAGTGGAAGTGGGTTTTTTTTTTTTTTTTGGCTGATGCTGCATAAGCTTGCTTTCTTGCATCAAATGCCTCTACTAATGCTAATGCTAATGTTATTTGTTATTTGGTTTTTAGGAGCATTAGCAACTAAGGCCATATTGCTCCGGGAATATGCGGTGGTCATTCTTGACCTTTCCGTATCCTCCGTATTTGGTGGTGACGGACTCGAACCCCGGTCTAATCAAGAAGCGTGTGCTACGCACTGCTGCTCCTTCCCACCTGGCTATGGAGGCGCCCTAATGCTAATGCTAATTGCTCCGGGAATATGCGGTGGTCATTCCCTGACCTTTCCGCATCCTCCGTATTTGGTGGTGACGGGCTCGAACTCCGGTCTAATCAAGAAGCATGTGCTATGCACTGCTGCTCCTTCCCATCTGGCTACGGAGGCGCTCATTGGAATGATATGAATATAATCAAATTAATCAAAAATTTTCCATAATTGAATGAAAGCAAGAAAACCAACGTTGTTGACCATTGTTATTTTACACATGCACACACAAATGTCATTATACAAAAACAGTAAATGAAAAATGGAACAATTAAAAGAATGATTAGTAGATAATGACACTTAGATCCTTAATGTGTTAACTCATACTAACCTTGGGGTCATTTTCAATCCCAAGCTGAGCTTACATAATCATTTAGCTGCTACACCTGAAGATGGTAATCTAAGTAGCACTCCCTCTATGTCATAGAGGGAGCGAAAATGAGGAAGTAGATCACAACAGTTTGTCTACTTAGCAGAAACATGGGCTACTACAGCCACGCAAATCTCAAAGTGTGTGCTTCAGAGTACAAGTAGGCAGCTCATAAACATGGTATGTTCCTATCAG
Source organism: Mastigoproctus giganteus (assembly GCF_048544385.1). Lineage (NCBI taxonomy): Eukaryota > Metazoa > Arthropoda > Arachnida > Uropygi > Thelyphonidae > Mastigoproctus > Mastigoproctus giganteus. Next base: position 64,864,208 of record NC_143581.1, read on the forward strand.
ATGTACTACAGCCTGGTGCAGTTCTTAAAAATTGCAAGACTCCACAGCTCAAGTGTCTCTCTCTCTCTCTCCACCCACTCTGTTATTGTAAATATGGTAATAAGGTGTATTTCATAGGTATTTTAGCTCTTGATAGGTGGGAAAGTGTTCAATGGAGGGTCCCCTACCCTGTACCCTTCAGGCAACTCCTTCCCTAGCCATTAAAAGAAACAGGCTTTATATGGCTGACAGATTTCTCCCCAAGCAAATGATGAAAGGAAATATGCAGTCATTTGATGTGAAGCTTTATAAATGTGCTATCAATAACAGTATTGCCTGTTATTGATAGCACATTTATAAAGCTCAATAACAGGTACTTTAGAACTTAGCCCAATTCATATGCTCTAATAGAATAAACACATTTATATTCCATCAATTACTCAAAGAACAATAACATTATCTATCTTCTCTAACTTAACACATTCGTTGCCACCTAAAATCAAGGGATAATTCATTCAGTGTGCCATCATTTTCAGAATGTTAAAAAAAAAAACGAACATTCTGACATCTCCAGCATTCCAAAAATTTGTACATAATGGTTGAAAATCAAAAGTTTGGAATTCATTTCTAAAAGAAAACACTTACTTTTGTGCTGAGCTGTAAATTAGAACAAATCTTAAAATTTTATAAAAGGTTTATTCATGTACATACACTAACATCAACACAAGCAAAAAACAAAACTGTGTCAAATCTATAAATAAAACCAAGCATTACTGCAAAACATTGAGTCAGTGTGTCAATACTGAGTAGTATATAATTTCATGTGCCTTTGTGTATACGGCACTCATTGGTTGACTGCTTGTATGCATTACAGCACACTGATTGGGTGCATTTGGAATGAATGCAGATGTGCATTTTGGTATGTCACTCCTCGCGCTGTTTTTGCCCATATATGCGGAAAGGCAATGAATGTGTTAAGGGACTGGGTTCTGTTACTTCCACACTTTGGCAGCTGTATTAAGGGTTTAATGCAGAGCCCACTTAAAAAACAAACATAAAGAATATTTGATGCCTACAGCATGTCTATGAATTATATTAATTTGATGGACTCAATATCAAAATTATTAAATCTGAATTGGCAACTGAGAACAGATATTGTTAATTCATGTCAATCTGTCATTTTTCTTTCAGTTTTCCTAACTCATGACTAATGTATTCTGTAATATAAAATTTGTTAACTGTAAAAATCCATTATGTGGAGGGGGGGGGAACAGGATATCTCAAGCCAGCTACCACCTTGCCAGCAATTTATGTATTATATTTATACTCTGGCCATACACCTGCATAAGGAGAAATCTTTTCCTGCTTATACTTCACTGTAAGTTATCTTTGTAAATGATTTATCTATCTAGTATAATGAACCCTGACCTCTATGAATTATATTAATTTGATGGACTCAATATCAAAATTATTAAATCTGAATTGGCAACTGAGAACAGATATTGTTAATTCATGTCAATCTGTCATTTTTCTTTCAGTTTTCCTAACTCATGACTAATGTATTCTGTAATATAAAATTTGTTAACTGTAAAAATCCATTATGTGGAGGGGGGGGGGGGGAACAGGATATCTCAAGCCAGCTACCACCTTGCCAGCAATTTATGTATTATATTTATACTCTGGCCATACACCTGCATAAGGAGAAATCTTTTCCTGCTTATACTTCACTGTAAGTTATCTTTGTAAATGATTTATCTATCTAGTATAATGAACCCTGACCTCCCCGTATCCCACCCCCATCTTGGCATGTGCACAGAAAAGTAGCAGGTCTCTTCCCCCCCCCCCCCAAAGGTGAAATTAAAACCCTCCAGAAAGGTGTACAATTTGTCCCAATTTCCAAAACACCCTTGACCAGTATTGCTTTCTTATTCAGGAACTTTAGTCAAAAACCCCTCACAAGTGAAGTGCATACACGTGCTTAGCACATGCCTTCAATAAAACTAAATTTCGAAAGAAACCCCTTAATGAAAAGAAAGTTGCTGACATAACATAAAAGAATAAATCCAAACTATTCAAGAGCCTATACATTTTGATCAACATCAAAGTACATAAATAATATTTTCCAGCAAGACTGATTCTCAATGGCTATGACTTAGTCAAATAATTGGGAGGGCTTCCTCTGCTCCCCCTAAGCTCACATCAATAGAAAACACATCAGATTTTATCAGTAGAATTTAGCAAATTCATTTCCAATGTTTACTAACATCCCACTTCTGGAATTCATCAAACTCCTGCCTCAAACTTCCTTGAAATTAACAACTTAGAGAGGGTCTTGATCTGACTTAACAACTTAGAGAGGGTCTTGATCTGACTTAACAACTTAGAGAGGGTCTTGATCTGACTATTCAGTCAGATTATTGAGTTCATGCAGTGAAAACAGTATAAACTCAATGATCTTGTAAGAGATTTACATTTACCAAAGGAAGCTACAGAACTCCTTGGTTCTGGACATAAGTCAAAAAATCTTCTAGCACATGGGATGTTTTTCTCGTGGTACAGACAGACAGAGAGAGAGAGAGAGAGAGAGAGAGAGAGAGAGAGAGCTAGTCTACTTTTCTGAGGATGATTCTATGGTTTTTTACAGTAACATAAATTACTTAATGAACTATTTAGGAATTAGTTACAAATCCTACACAGTGAAGACTTCTTATTGACTCATCAAAGAGAAGTCAATTCGAGAAGCTCACTCTGTGCATTTGGAAAAAATAAATGAGAACCTGAAGAAGTTGTTGACAAATATTAAGTATGAAGAACATGGTTGGTTCATCCTGAAGCGATAGGCCTGATATTTGGACAGCAATCGGGCTACAAAAAAAGCCTTTTTTTTGTGTGTGAGTGGGACAGTCGGGAAAGAAGTAAGCACTGGAATGTTAAGGTCTGGCCAAAGAAGGGCAGTTTGTTGACCTGGATCAAAGAACAGATCTGAAAGAGCACTACCACATAGTACAGAAACTATGTGGTAGATCCTAAACCTGTCTTCCTTCCACATCAAACTGGATTTTATGAAACAGTTTGTGAAAGCTTTACCTCAGGAAGATTCCTGCTTCAACTATCTTTGTACTAACTTCCCATCAATAACACAAGAGAACCTAAAACAAGGTATATTTGTTGAACCTCAAATTCTCTAACTGATGAGGTACTAAGATTTTGAGGGAACTATAAATAAAAGAGAAAAACAGGCATGAATTGGCTTCAGGTCTGTCATTGAGAATTTTTAGGGAAGAACAAGGATTCAGACTACAAGAATATAGTTGAAAATATGTTGGCAAACTTCAAGGAGCTGGGCTGCAACGTGATTACACTATCACATCGACTACTTCCCAGAAGATCTTGGAAGTGTTAGTGAAGTTATAGGGTGTGAGGTTTCACCCAGACATTAAAGACATGGAGATGAGGCTCCAGGAGAAGTGGAATGTCAACATGATGGCTGACTATTGCTGGATGATGAAGAGGGACTGTAAAGTAGAAGGATCTGTAAGAAAATCAAAGAAGCCTTTTTACCACATTGCTCCTTTCAATAGCATTTTCAACATGTATTTAAATATAAAAGTCTGGTAAAAGTAGGATTTTGTTATAATTCCAGTGCAACAATTCTGCAAAAATTAATAAAAATTTGTGAAAAATTAAAATTGTTTTTCATGATTTTTGAAAAAACCTGACAGGATGGAAACAAATGGAAGTCATTTTTTATATCAGCATTAGAAAACGATTCAAAAACACCCTTTTCAAAATGCAGAGTAGTATTATGAGTGCTACCTTCAACTATGGTGTTGAAGGTAGTGGTGTCCCTTCCACTACCTTCAGTTTATTCAGAAACTGTTCAGAGATGATGCATACTTCTATCCAAATCTTGCAAAGCTAATGCCATAGTGCCAGCTACAGTGCAGTGAAAGGCACTGAACACCTTATCTCACAAATGTCAGCATTTGCAATAGTTAAAACGTAAAGTTAGTAGCTTGCAGCTCATTTGTTATATCAACACGGTTTTTAGAAGGAATTTGACTGAGATCAGTATGATCCTCAAGAGGAGGTTAAGCAAGTTGCCGAAGCTAGAATTTGTGCAAAAACAACATTTTCCAGGAGATTTTAGTGAAAAACAGCCAATTTCTTTCTTAGCTTCAACTGGGCAATTACTAAGTGCACAAGATATTAAGCTGAGTAGCTTGGCAAACAGTACATGAAATATTAAACTGAGGACTCCAGCCTGTAGCACATGAGATATTAAACAGGGGAATTTGGCATATATCACTAACTGACTATTGTAGCATGGCTGTCAACAGCTGCTACTGCCTGGCTTGAATTGATAGTGACTGTGTTGACTTTCTCCTGTAGTATCACTTAATCTCCATATATTTTATATTATGTAGAAAAGGTTAGCTTAGTTATGCCAAATCCTCTGAAATAATAATTGAAAGCCCAAGCAACCAACAGGATGAAGTTGCCAAAGCAGCTTCTGAAATGCCAATTCAGACTTTGTGAGATCCATCCAGTACTTCCTCAAATAGTGAAATAGTGATTTGATTTTATTTTTCGTTTTTATGGTGCAAAAACATCAAAGGTTATAATGTGCCAGGAATACCTCAAATAGTGCAAAGTTCATTGACACTTTTTTTTTTTTTTTTTTTTATGTGAACCCCAAACACGGAGGTATTAGAACCTATAGTACTTAGGCTGGAGGTTGAGAAGACGAAGAAGATATTTGTTGACATTGGACTTGAACTTCTGAAGATCGTAATTTTCAGGAAATACGTACAAAGGAAGGTTGTTCCAGAAAACGGCAGTTGAATGAATAAATGCGGAAGATGAAAAGTTGGTTCTGTGGGTTTGAAGTTGGACAGTAAATGGATGTTGGCTGGTGGCGGCACGTGTTCGGACTGTTTTGAAAGAGAGAGCGGGAATTATAGAAGCCAATTCAGCAGAACAGTGCCCATGGAAGTATCTGTAAAAGAGGCATGCAGCAGAAACAAAACGTCTATGACAAAGCGAGTGGAAAGACTCTGTTAGAGATGAATCATTAATTAACCTAACTGCTGTGTTCTGATGTTATTTGGTTTTTAGGAGCATTAGCAACTAAGGCCATATTGTTCCGGGATATACGGTGGTCATTCCCTGACCTTTCCGCATCCTCCGTATTTGGTGGTGACGGGCTCGAACCCCGGTCTAATCAAGAGGCGTGTGCTACGCACTGCTGCTTCTTCCCACCTGGCTATGGAAGCACCTCCCTGTTCTGAATGGAATCAAGAAGCCTGAGAGAGGTTTTGGGGGCACCACCCCAGATGTGGGAACACTATTCCATGGCAGGGCGGATTTGCGATTTATAAAGAGTGAGCAGCTGTTTGGAAGAAAAGTAATGCCGAGAGCAAAAGAGAAAACCAAGTTTTTTAGATGTAGAGGAAGCAATATTTGTAATGTGCTTGTGCCAAGAGAGATTAGAAGTCAGGGTAATCCCCAAAAGAGATATATCATTTTGCCTAGAAATCGGAGTGTCACTAAAGATAAGCATAGGAGCAGAAGAATCCTTTTTGCAAGATATAAGACAAGACTGAGTTTTAGAAGGGTTGAAGTCAACTAAGTTGTCTTTGCCCCACTGCAGAATTACCTGAAGATCGGCATTTAAGGAATTGGTAGCAGATTTTCGAGAAGTTGAAGCTGATTGAGCAGGACAAGGTTTCTCAAAATGGAAAGTGGAATGCAATGTGCTATCATCGGCAAAACTATGAATAGGATTTCCAGTCAATGGAAGAAGGTCATTAATATACAAGAGGAAAAGAGTGGGGGAAAGAACTGAACCTTGGGGGACACCGGCATTAATGGAGAAGTTAGAAGACAGAGAGCCCTCTACCGTCACCCTCAGTGAGCGATCAGAGAGAAAACTTGATAACCAATTACTAAAAACAGTTGGCAAACCATAAGATGGAAGCTTGTTTAGAAGACCTTTATGCCAAACACGATCGAAAGCCTTTGAGATGTCAAGAGCAACTACTTGTGTTTCACCGAATCTTTCCATTGAATTAGTCCATAAATGGGTAACATAAGCCAGAATATCACCAGTGGATCGACACTGACGGAATCCATACTGGCGATCGTTGATCAGACGGAAGGTTTCTAGGTAGTTTAAGAGTTGGCGGTTAATTGATTTCTCCATTACTTTAGAAAGAGTAGAAGTAATTGCAATGGGACGATAATTGGATGGGAGGGATTTTTCATCCTTTTTAGGAACTGGCTGGATATGAGCAAATTTTCAAGCAGAAGGAAAAACACCTTTGGAATAAGAAAGTGAAAAAAGGCAGCAAAGAATAGGAGTAAGTTCAGAAGCACAGGTTTTGAGAACAGGTGGAGAAATACATCAGGACCTGGAGCTTTCTTAGCATCAAGATTCATCAAAATCCTTCTGATATCCTTTTGACAGAAGACCACAGGAGGCATTGAATGGAGCGTGTTGGGAATGGTGGGAGGTGTTTTACCAAGATCATTAATATATGAGCTGGAAGAAAAATGGGATGCTAGCAGGTCAGCTTTATCCTTGGCTGAAGTGACAACAGAAACATCGGGTTTGGACAGAGGTGGAAGCAGAAATGGGCAAACGTTGCGGCCAATAGCTTTGGCAAGAGACCAGAATGCTTGGCTACCATTAGGGCAAGAAGCAAGTTTTCTACTCTTAGCCTGTTCAAACTCTAGTTTGGACTGATTAATAACTGCTTTACAATTGTTGCGAGCTTTGGTGTAGGCAGAAAATGAAACTGAAGAATTAGAAACAAGCCAATTACGATATGCAACGTTCTTCTCTTGAACGGCCTTAGCACATTTATTGGAAAACCAAAGTTTAGATAAAGAATGAGATTTTAAAGTGGAGTGTGGGATAAAGGATTCCATTCCTGCAAGAATAATTTCACTGACACGATCTGTGCAAATGACATCAGAAGTTTGGAAACAGTAATCCAACCATGGAAAAGAAGAAAAGAAGTCTCGCAGGTCATCCCATTTTGCATTCTTGTAATGCCAAACAACATGAGGTTGGGAATAGCCATGAGATAAAGGTTCCATTGGAGAAGAGACAATCACCAAGTTGTGATCTGAAGTGCCTAAAGGACCTCTCACTTCGACCGTGTACTTAGAAGGGTTGTTTGTGAGAAAAAGATCAAGCGTATTGGCTATATGATTAGGATTGTCTGGTATTCTTGTAGGTAAATGAACTTGCATCAAAGGAAAGACTGAATCAGTTAGGGGTTGAAGATTCAGCACTATGTGTACATGAATTAAGTGAGAATGTGGCCCAAAAAAGGCTTAAGTTCTGCAAATTGCAGTGTCTAGAGACTAAGCACCTGCGAGGTGATTTGATTGAGGTGTATAAGGCCTTGAATGGGTTGAGCAGGCTCAATGCTGATGGGATTCTTCCTCTTACTCTGATTATGCACCTGAGGAGGCATAAATTCAAATTGAGGATAGTTGTAGAATAGATGTGCAGAAATTTGCCTTTAGTCAGTGGGTAGTTGATTGCTGGAACAAACTTCCATCTGTAGTTATGGAAGTTGATAGCTTAAATAAATTCAAGGAAGAACTCAACAAACTTTTAGAGTGAATGGATGTGTGAAATGGTTTTTTTTTTTTTTTTTTTTTTTTGGCTGATACTGTATAAGCTTGCTTTCTTGGTTCTTCTTCATAAGGGGACATTTGTGCTTCTGTCAATTGCACATTTGTTTCCCTTAAGGAAGTTATATAAAAATCTCAACTTCATAATGAAGTTAAATATGAAGGAAAAATCAGTTACTTTATAGAGAACCTTGTTGACATTAAACTTGAATTTGTGTAGATTGTTATTGTTTGTTTGTTATTTGGTTTTTAGGATCATTAGCAACTAAGGCCATATTGCTCCGGGGATATGCGGTGGTCATTCCCTGACCTTTCCGCACCCCCTAGTATTTGGTGGGCACGGGCTTGAACCTCGGTCTAATCAAGAAGTGCGTGTGCTACGCACTGCTGCTCCTGCCCACCTGGCTACAGAGGCGTCATGTGTAGATTGTTATTTTCAGGATATACGTATGAAGGGAGGTTGTTCCAGAAAATGGAAGTTGATGGAATAAATGAGGTTTCTATGCAGGCTGTTGAGCCAGCCAGCATACGATAGGAATAAGGAAGCAGTTCCTATGTAGGAATAGTCTTGTACTGGGTTTCAAGTACTGAATGCAAAATGTAGTGGATCCAATGAAAGTCTTATTACCTCCACTGTATATAAAAGTAAGAGCAATGAACCAATTTCGTAAAGAATTTAGACAAGATGATGAAAATTGCTTCAAGTGCTGTGAGGAAAATAAGCCACTTATGGATGAAATCATTCTTCTTTCAAGAGGCAATCTGAAGGGAAATTCAAATTGAAGACATTCATTTACCACAGTGTGAACCCAAAGCCTTGAGAGGCTTTTTGAAAGCTAAGCTTCCAATGGTTTGGAAGACAAGCAAGAAAGCCTGGGTTACCAGGATCTTATTCCAAGAGTGGTTTTAACATAAATTTAGCCATTCAGAAATAATATCAAAGTTTACCTCAGTAAAAAGAACTGGTGCAGAAGGCACTGCTAATCATCGATGATACTGTAAGTCAAGACACTCTTATTGCCTCTCAACATGACATCTACCTTACAGCCAATGGACCAAAATGTCTGCTAACTTCAACCGTTACTTCCATATAATCACATTTGCTAAATGCTTGGATGGCACTGATGGAGAAAAACAGCACACTTTAAGGCAATTCTGGAGAATGTTTTGAGGTAAAAAAAAAATACAATCGGCAATATTGCAATTGTCTGGGATAAGGTCAGTACCCACCATATGAATGCTACACGAAATTGTGGCCTGATTGTAAGCAATTTCCCAGAATTCCAAAAGGAAACATCTATAAAAATGTAAAAATATTTTGAAGCTGGGTTATGAATTGGAGTTAGAGTTAGAATTAGAACTCTTTGATGTCAGAAAAACTGTTGGAGGTGCATGCTAAAGAGCTCAGTATGCAAGACTTTGCTTAACTAAGTGAATTAAAGGCTTCAGAGGAGTCACCTGATGAACATGTGATGATGCTAGGAGCTTTGGTACTGATGGATTTTTTAAAACATTGGGAAGCAAAGAAGGAACTTTTAGATGAAAACCAAAATTCAAAGAGAGATCATCCAAGAACATTAAAATATCTTTCTTTGAAGTTCTGAATGAGTAGAAAAAGGTTAGTATGTAATCAACTCTGTTTCAGATTCAGTTTGCAAGTAGAAAGCTAATGCCACCAAGAGTCAACAGCCCCAACTTCTAGACTTTTAAGTTCCTAATATTAGATGAAGGGCATTTCAAATTTCAAGGAGTACTGTGCAGTAAATTTATGTGCAGTTGTATGATGAAATCGATAATCAATTAATAAAAGTATTGTTAAACTAGTCTTTATTGGTTTTCTTTACTCAAAAAATAAGTTTAATGTGTAAGTTTATAGCTGCCTTGGAATGACATCATTATAACATAAGTGAAATTTAAGAAAAAAGATGTCTATATATTAGACCTATTATAATATAAATTAGAATTCACAAAGCATTTATGTTATGTTAGTAAATTCTAGATTAAAGATATATATCAATAATAAAATCACCAACATAAATATAAAATAAAACATATTACATACAATATATTATTATCATTTAGAATTCAAAAAGAAATATCACACCAAATCTTAATAAAAAAAAAAAGCACATCATGATAAAATAAGTTATATCAATTAGCGAAATTTCTAATCATTGCACTCTAAATAGCCGAATGTTCAACATGGGTACAGAAGTACATGTAGTTTAGCTGCCATTGGGATTGAGCCCACGTGATTCCTAAATATGTTAAAAGTTCTTATATTTGCAATTTTGAAACTCCTCTAACCCTATTTGGACATACCAAATTATAAACAGAAAAAAGTCTTTATTATATTTTAGACAAGTGGATTTACAATTTCATTATTAAATTTGGAACTTCATATTGATCAGATTATGGATATACAAGAAATAACAGTAAATTTCTTCACGCAAAAATTAACAATAATCATACTGCATATCAACTGAATTAAAATTAGTAAACTGCTATAAATGGTCATTTCTATGCTCTCAATTTGTGCAGGCATCCATAGTTCAGTGATGAAGTGTAATGTATTTCTCAGTGGGTGTTATAGCATCCTTCTGAAGTCACTAATGTTGTTTGTTTTTAGGAGCATTAGCAACTAAGGCCATATTGCTCCGGGGATATGCAGTGGTCATTCCCTGACCTTTCCGCATCCTCCGTATTTGGTGGTCACAGGCTCGAATCCTGGTCTAATCAAGAAGCGTGTGCTATGCACTGGTGCTCCTGCCCACCTGGCTACGGAGGTGCCAAGTCACTAATGTCTGTTGAAAATTGTTATAATTTGGTCAAATATGTATGTAAAGCTGATGTATGCTGTTGATGTCATTACCTTTGCTTAATCATTACCAGAGGTGTATTACTAAAAAAAAATAGTACCAGAATGCTCGTCGTAAAAAAAACAGTACCGGAACGTTCGTTCTCCAGAAGACTATATGATAATGCCACATCGACTGTACAGTAACCAGACTCACGGTTCATAGAACAACCAGTTCTAGCGTTCAGCTCATGGGAAATCAAAATGCAGCGTTTGTACACATCACAGTATATATCATTTGGTGGATCGCTTTATCTAACACATTGTACTTTAGTAAGAAACATTCAAGTTTCATTGCGAAATTTATATTTTTGTTTTTAAATAAATTTTTAAAGAAATCTATTAATTTTAATGATTACTATTAATATATATTTTTAGTAGCAATGGGTAAAATAGATATTTCTCCCCCCCCTTTGATTATGCCATTGTTCATAATATTAGGTGTATAAATTTAATTCCGGTACTTTTTTTCTGTTAAAACAGAAAAAAGTACCGGAATGTTGTTCCGGCCCTAATACACCACTGATCATTACCACCAGCATTGGTAATGATTAAGCAAAGACTAGTATTCTTCTGCATAACTGGTAATATGGAACCTATTATTACCATGGTGATTCAAAATAAAGAAAATCTGAGGCACATTTTTGGTTGCATTCTTTCTCCAGCATTTGATTTTGTAATTCAACATTATGCTAACCAAGTGGCTGCAATATTAAATTCATACAACAAGGATGTATAAACAGCTTTTAGGAATATTTTCAAAATAATAGGTTAAACAAGCCTATTCAGTTTTTCCTTTTACGTCAATAGTTTTTTTTTTTTTTTGCAGATTACGTGGCTCACTGATTAGAAATCAGACTAATTCATATCATTTATTTCATTATGATGTTTTTTTATTGATATGAACTGATATTTCTTTTGAATATTAAATTATAAATACTAAATTGAATGTACATTCCTGCCTACCAGTTTGGAATTACAGCATATGCCAATGTAAGGTTTAATTTAAAAAACAACGCACTACAAAGTATTTTAAGATTTTTTATTAAGCAGTGGAAAATTTACACTAAACAGTATTGAAATTAATATTATCCTCCATGAGATTTCATCACTTCATTACACAGACCTGGAAATTCTGGCGATTAATTTTATAATTGGGTTTTGACTAAGTGTCTAATAACCTAACATTTCCAAGTGTTCTGCAAGGTTTCCCCATAAATTTTGTGAAGATGAGCAGCCTTCGCAGACTTGATGGTCTAGATCAGCGGTTCCCAACCTTTTTTGACTCGTGAACCCCTTTCAACATAATATTTTTATCACGAACCCCTAAGCCTATATTCTCTGAAATTGTATAAAAGTACTGAATTTTTATTATAAATTATTTCTAGTACTACGTTTATATAAGCGACATTGCGTAATAATAATTATTATTAAATATTATTTAATATCAGAAGCCCTCAATTTGCTTCAGTTTATCATTTTAAGTGGAAAAAAAAATCAACAGTTCACCAGGTGAAACTAATATTTAGTTGAACTGTCTCTGGCCCTGACGACAGCAGCACAACGTCAAGGCACTGACAAGATCAATTTCTGAAGACAATCAACTGATAGTTTGTGGTTCCAAACAAAAATTATGGTATCCTGAAGTTCACGAAGGGTCTTTGGTTTCTTTCTGGCAGCTGTAGATGCCACACAATGCCAACAGTTCTCTACAGGAATCAGGTCAAAGCTGTTTTCTGGCCAGCTAAGAGTTGTAATGGACCATTCTTCCAACCATTTTTTAACCTGTAACAAACATAAACACATTATTGTCGAACCTCTAATGCAGAAATGAAAGTAAAGTAACTAGAGAAGTGCCTACTTACACTTTTCGCCCGATGACAAGGAGCAGAGTCATCCTGAAAGATGCAGTTACTTGGCAGGTTGAAATGGTCTCTAATGGTTGGCAGCAATTTGCCTTTCAATATAGCCAGGTATCCACTGGCATTTAGAGAACCTTTTATAAACTGCAGATGACTTACTCTGCGATATGAAATGCACCCCCATATCATTTGGCTGGTAGGGTATTTGACTGTAGACACCATACAGTCTGGATAGTATTCTTCGCCAATCTATGGCAAATCGTTTGTCTCCCATCAGAGCCAGGCAAGTTGAATTTCTTCTCATCCGAGAAAATAACTGACATCCACTGCTCGGGGGGGTGGGTACATTTGACAGGCTCCTTACACCAAATTAATTGGGCCTTTTCATTTTTTGTGTGAGGAAGGGCTTCTTCTTAGGACAACAGGTTACAAGTCCATTTTTGAAGAGGCATCTTCTGACTGTTACTGCACTTGCTACCACTCCTGTTCTTTCCATTCTCTTTTCAGCTCAGACGAAGAAGCTTTAAGGTTTTTGAGACATAAGCGCTTTAAAACACGGTCCTGTTTTGGTGTAGAGACTTCTTTGTTTCCGGTTCCTTTTTTCCTATCAGCAGAACCAGTATTCTTGAGTTTGGAAAGAAATCTACTCATTGTTACTGATTACAAGACACTATAAGCAATATGCTGGGAAGAACATCCTTCCTCATGTACAGTAACAACAGCACTCTTTCTTTGTGGCGTCAACTGCACGTAACTCCTATCCTGACACAAGCAAGGAATGACTGCAACTCTTGCAGAGCGCGATTATATAGCTGAAAGTAACAGCTGATGCAATATTACGTCATCACCTACGCGTGGCAATCTTATCTGATGCAATCTGTAAGAAATATTGCCATATACTTACGTTATTCAGAACAGACAATTACAATTTTAGGGGGTGATGCACTTTCTTTGAACGCCAGTGCATTTATTTATTCACCTTAATATTGAAAATCAGTGATCCTTTTTAGGTTGAAAATTTTCTAAAGTGAGAATTTAAAAGTAAAAGTAAGGTATTTATTTAAAAAAACAAGAGTAAGTCATATTTTTATAATTTTAATAAAATCTAAAACAAATCACCGACAGATTTGTTGCATATAAGTGTTGGGAATTTGCATTTTTTATATATATATATATATAGCCTGAAAATAAAAAACAGCTGCATGAAACAAAAACTTCCTTGTACATGTAACAAGATATGGAAAATGTAACACACTAATTTTTTTCAAATCACTCAGTGTGGCCCACAAAACAAATCTAACTCTGAACATGGCCCCTGTACGGGGAAAGGGTTTGACCCCACTGGTCTAGATGATCCAATAAAAATTCTATTTGCTTTAAGTCATGAGACTGGGACGGCCACATCATAATTGGCAGTACCCCTTCCTGTTGTTTAGTTGCTAGAAAGTTCCTGCACAGCTTAAAGCTGTACTTCATGTCACTATTCAAGACAATTAATACTCAAACACCAGCCAAGTAATTAAATATTTAATAAAATAAAATAAAGTAAGATGATACAGTAAACTGGACTATTACAATAAATGCTAAAAGAAATAAAATCGGTTAAAACAGTTAAAAACCAACAATGCTAAAATCATTAAAATAAGTTACAATACCAGAAATCCGAAGCTTTCGGAGACAACTGTCTCCTTTCTCAACAGTGTACCATTGCTACAATGACACATCCTTAAGTAACAGGCCCATGGCACTCATGTGACTCATCAGGAACATCGTCAGTATTCTCTATTTGCACACCGGAGACGGAAGTGACCTGGGAGCGTGCCATGTGGAACCGATCATCACGTCTGAGGACAATCGCCTCAAAAATGGGGTGTAATCGAACACTCATTCAGTCAGTAATGACTGCATCCTCAGGGGAGATCTGATGTTGCTTCTCCCAAAAGTGTTCTGCCACAGCAGACCTAGAATAGTTCGTGGTCTTGATGGCAGTCCAATGTTCCCCCAGACGGTCTTTTAGAGATCGCCCTGTCTCCCCCACATAACAATCCCCACAATCCGGGCACTTAATCTCATAAACTACACTACTGGTGGAATCCCAGGTTACGGGGTCTTTGACCTGAGACACCACTGTGTGCAACCTCCACCCCAGAAGCTGCACACAGCGGGTCACTCCCGTAGTGCCCGCGCCACATGCTCTGAAAGGCCCGGATAGCAGGGAATGTAAGCAGTAGCCACTGAGGGAGGTGGTTCCCGACGATTGGACCCAGCGATTCGGATTTCCGGTATTGTAACTTATTTTAACCATTTTAGCATTGCTGGTTTTTAACTGTTTTAACCAATTTTATTTCTTTTAGCATTTGTTGTAATAGTCCAGTTTACTGTATCATCTTACTTTATCTTATTTTATTAAATATTTAATTACTTGGCTGGTGTTTGAGTATTAATTGTCTTGAATATGGAATTTCCCAGCCCCATAGGCCTATTTGAGAATATAACTTCAGATCACTGTTTTGTTGTAATATAAAATTTCTTCCACAAAGTCAAAGTCCAGTGGATATTGCATTATGTTCAAGAATGTTTTTCTAGCCTTCTATTCTTCAAATTCCTTCAAATCTGATGATTCCATCCACTCCAGAAATGGAAGCAGCCCCATGATGGAATTATTACCAGGCTTGACTGTAGGCACTAAACAATGTGGTGCCATTCTTTCTTCAGTTTATTGTCTCACAAACTCTATGCTTGGATCCAAAAATTTCAAATTTGGTTTCGTCCATCCACAGTATGTTTTACCACTCTTCAACTGTCCAATGTTGATGGCTCTTAGCCCAAGCCAACTATTTCTTTTGATTTTTCTTTTAATAAGGGTTTGTGAACCATGGCACAACCATGAAGTCGCTTGTTTAAGCTGAAGTTTTAATGTGGATGTAGACAGGGGAGCTTCTCTGTTCCTACTGAACTCAGCTCGGATTTCAGGTGCAGTAAGTCACTGATTGTGTTTAGATGTGTTATAATCTTATCTTGTGCTCGTTGTTAAGTGCATTCCTCCTAATCGTGGTTTGTCCTTTAAATTGTTAGAAGGGTAGTTTGTACTCCTTTAAACGAAACAGCTAATTTTTTGCAGATACTTCTCATGAAATAACTTTCTTCACACAAAGTTATAATAGCATTTCTTCTTTTTTTAACACTCAGTTCCTTATTTCTTGCGATGTTTATCACAAAACACATAAAACTTACATCAAACACTATTTCTGAATACAAGTGTTCGATTTTATAAGTTACACCTTTTACTCCTCAATTTATATTATTGCAAAACATTCTAGCATATTCAAGAATAAATTGCAACGTTCTATACCTTTCTGTAATATACTCAAATATTCTAGAAATTTCTTAAATACACGTCTCAAATATTGCGATTTTTTTATTTTTATACATAACACAAAATATTTTAATAAAAATTGGTGAACAATTCCTATTTAATAAAAACTGAAAATTAAGAAAAAATAAACATGATTCCACCAAGCCTTTATGTGGGAATGTATTATGATTTTATTATTAAAGTATATTTATAATTTGGAATTCTAGTGAAAGTCCTAATATAATTTTTTTGTAAATTCTAATTTATATTATAATAGGCCCAAATTTAATAATGAAATTGAAAATAAATAGGATTAATAGGTGAAATTTATAATTACACATTCTCTACTTATAAATTTCATGTTGGCATTTTGCATGAGCAAATGTTTTCAAGAATCATAATTTACATTATCAGTGAAGTATACAGTTGCTAAGGGTAACATTTTAAGCCTGGTTACTGAAGTTACATTATTTCTGAAGTTCTTACAGTCGATAAACTGGATAGACAGTATGAATGCCGACTAAAATTTATATTGGCTGCATGTCAAAGTCCATGAAAACAGTTCAGTTTTCATTTGGAGCAATCCTGGATACTCTCTCCAGCAAGTTCAGAAAATTTTATTTGTAATAGATATGCTAGTCCATTTTGGATTTTTACATGTATATAACAAATATTCTGGACAAAAATCCATCAGTGTAAACACACCTTTATGCATGTAAATTTTGCTGCTTTTAAAGCATACTACCTGTGTGTGTGTCAATTAAGCAATTCCCACTCTTTTGAATGGTCCAGTCTGTTTATATACATTATTTGTCCACAACAACAAAATCCATGAACATTATTTCCAAAAGAAATCCACAACATAAATGTGCAACAATGTTCTTAACATGTGCTACATGTAAATGTACCTTTAAAAGGATATTCTATTCTAAAGTAACATCTCCATAAGATGGTGTTATAAAATTTTCATAAGTGGTACAGCAGGATTAGTACACAAGTTTGAGATGTATATGCATAGCAAACAAGTTCTGACTTTCAAAAAAAAAACTGGAGAAGTGACAATTGTAGGCAGAAAGAAAACATCAGATTTTCAGAACAAAACAGGCAATTTTTTTTGAAAGCAGCCAGAGTTTGTCACAAAAGGCAGGAGGAAATCAGAACATTTTCTTTGAAAAGGAGATTTCTGTAAAGTCCACACTGCACTAGAAATTAAATTTAACTGACAAAATACACACATTTTATATAAAAACATGGCTGTTAATAGTTGAAAACAGTTGGTTTTCAAACATTAATTTACCTGCAATTTTTCAATCTGTGGGCATTTGTTTGGATCATGTCTTACACATCAAATGATTTCAACTTCTTCTAGAAAGAAACCATTTGTTTGGATTGTCTCTTTCACATCAACTGATTCCAACTGCTTTCAGAAAGAAATCATTGCAGACTTTGCACCTCTTTAAAAATGTGTAGTCAAAGATTTGTTGAAGTAAAAGATACTCTCCAAGTGACTTGGAAAATTTCACTGCATGATTTGAGGTTATTTTGTCACTATTTACAACATGCTATAAATAGTGGCAAAATTCATTATGCTAACTCTACAGAATTATATTATTTATAGTTGTAACTTCAAGTTTCACAGTAATAATTAACTCTCCAGCAGTAGGACCCTTGTGACTATTTTTAGGCAAGATTTGTCCCTCATATCATGGCAGATGTGTGACATGAATGGATCATCAGTTTAATTATTAACAACTACCTTAAAGTGGAATGAAATTTCACCTATCCATAAATATATACTGTCAGCTTACATTTGCATGACTGTTCACCAGGGAAGAGCATAGCCAATCTAACAAGAGAATAGCATAAAATTTGTCTCACAATATTTTGGACTAAGGCAAGAGACATCCAAAATGAAATGCAACACTAGGTGCATTTCTGGTTCCTTGTGCATTCATCAAGTAGCCTCATCTTTAGCTGCACGACATCCTTTACTTCATGTTTGGGGGTAGGTTTATAACTACACTGACATTTACTTTTAGAGGAAGGACAAAAACCATAACAACAGCTGGCACATTTCTTTACTTCCCCAGTCAAATTTTGAGAAATAGTTTAAAACTGGGAAATTTTTAAATTTTATTTTTAATTCTGACACCATATTGTATAAAAATATCAAAAAAACATTAACAGAAACAATTTTCTTGTTATAAAAAAAGCTGCCTACCTCTACATCCAAAAACTAAGGCCTAATGAACAGCTGAAAAAGCCATAGCAACAATGTTTTTGACATACATTCTTTATGATGCCATAAAGAATTTCTTTATGGATAAGCTTTTCCAATTAAA
Organism: Mastigoproctus giganteus; assembly: GCF_048544385.1. NCBI lineage: Eukaryota > Metazoa > Arthropoda > Arachnida > Uropygi > Thelyphonidae > Mastigoproctus > Mastigoproctus giganteus. Next base: position 64,882,253 of record NC_143581.1, read on the forward strand.
AAATAATATTAATGATAGGATCAAAAGCAAACATCATACACGAGGAATACTAAAATTCATAAGTATCACTATTTTTGGTGTATCAAGTATACCAGCATGCCAGCTAGTTAGTAAATTTGAAGTGAATCTGTTTTATTTGAATACCAACATTTTTCTGGCATTACTCGGACAGTAGGTGTCACTGTAATCCATTCATCAGATGAAACTCTTAATGATGCTGACATATGCTATTATTTTGGAAAGGCAAGTTCTACTAGTACTCTGCAACATGTTAATTAAGCGTCCATTTTTTTTAAAAGCCATTGTAAGTTATTGCTCACAAATGATTATGATAACTATAGCACTCGATTTCAGAATGTGATCAACCATGTGTGCCCACGGTAGCAGTGGTCCATTTTGTAACTTTTTCTGCACAATGCTCACTTCCATTCATCACTGTTGCAATCATTGCACACTCAAACTTAGAGAAAGACTTGAGGAATGCTGCAATTTGCACTCACAAAATGTTAATAGAGAGTTTAAGTTTTGTTTGGTTTCTATGGTTCTACAATGCACTTGCTAGAGGGTTATACAGTTGATCAGATTTCTGTATTGTTTTCTATAGGCTCTTAATTTTTAATGAACTACTAATAGCCATCTGTCAAAATTTAATATTACTTTTAATTACTAATACAATTATCAGGCATATGGATGCAAGCCAGCTATCATCATGCAACATACAGGGCAGCTATAATTGAACTTCACTTGTTCCAAAGCATTGGCAAAGAAAGATAACTAATAGAATGCATGCATATTTAGTGAGCATGCTATGGTAATGATGCAGATAAAAATGACTTAAGAAATACTTCCAAAATTCACTACTAGAGGCACACAGATGTAGCTGTTTGTATTAGAAAAGTATTTTAAAAAAAAGCAAATAAACCAACTTGCAATTAAAAAGCTTTCTTGTACTATCACTACTTGTTCTAAGAAAGGGACGGACTCACTAAAGCAAAACACTTTGATTAGCAATTTCCTTCTGTTTTATTCAATAATCTATAATGGTATCTACATACTGTAGATAAAATGATAGATTGTAGATTGTAAAATGAAGTACAAGGTTCAAAGTGAAAACCTGGCATTTTAAATGTTCACTGTTTTTTTCTCATGTAACTGGATTCTTGGATGCACAAAGCAAACTATTATCAAATTTGGTACATTCTGTAGTGTCGTACAAGTGATTTTTTTCATTCTTAGTAAAGACAATGAGACAACTCTCTGGAAGTAAAAATCTCAGCTGAACAGATCAAGATTTTTAATAATCATAACAAACAGCAGTATATAAATTATTTTGATCAACTGCTTAATATGTGCTTCTCTGCAATGACACATACACCTGCTGTGTGTTATGCTACGATTTTTGTGCCTAAGTAAATGCAAGAAAGGACCTGCCACCAACACCATAAAAGATTAGAACCAAGTTCACTCTAAGTCTGTAGATAATTTTAATAATTGAATATTTTGATGTAAATAATACATTTATCTGATTATAATGAGATAAATGTTTGACAAAAACTCATCAAGCAGATGCATCAAAATTGTGTGTGTACAGATAGATAGGGATATTTATATTGTAATCAACTGTGTACAGCATGGTTGCAAGGATAACCATCATAAACTGAAATTCATAACTTTTAGTAGAGATCTGCTTTTCTGTCAAAATATTCCTGCCAAATTGAAAAATTAATGCATCATAAAATGCATATCATCACGAGACAACATATTTTATATTATCTGCTTTGTGTATACATTTTAAAAATACTTTATTTTGTTTTCCTAATGGTGCAAAAACACATGTAAAATGTGGCATTAACACATGTAAAATGGCAAAATGATTAACTGATGCTACCTACAAAATCGTAATGAAACTAAAAGAGATGTTATTTACTTAATATCAGGTTCTTTAATTAATTATATAATCTGAGGCAGCGATTCCCAACTGGTGGTTTGCGAACTCCTCGGGGCTCACACTAAAAAAATTGTAATGGCATCTGCTTAGATTTACATAGGTATATTTTTGTACACTACAAAATATAACTAATGATTAACAATAGAGTAAAATAAAATTAAATATAAGGTAAAGAATTGCCAACAAAAGAAACCACATCTCCCAAAATTCTTTATAATTAGTTTACTCTCTTACAGTATATCGTGTTAAATAAATGTTTTCCATTTATTTAACACGATAATTTTTTTTTCATTCTGAAAGACCCATTGTTATGCATAATTTTATATTATTATGCAATATCGCTTATAAAAACATAGTACTGGAAATATTTTATAATAAAAATTCAGAAGTATTATATGATTTCAGAGAAAATAGGCTTAGTGGTTTGCAATAAAAATATTATATTGAAAGGGGTTTGCAAGTCAAAAAAGGTTGGGAACCGCTGATCTAAGTATTTTGATGAATTTATTAATTAAACAAATACCTGAGATTATGTTCAATAACAAAAGGAGCTTTGCTTGTATGACTACCAATTAAATTTAAATATAATTGGTTTCCTTGTGAATGAACTGTTGCTTTTATTTTAGTTGCTGTTAATTAAAAAAAATATAATAAAAAAATAAATAACTAATGCTCACCAATTAATATGTGCAAAAGATACACAATTAAAGACACAATAGTATCCAACAGAGATAAATATAAAAATATATCAATCAAACAATTAAGCATTTTGTACATTTGTTCTAAAAAACAAATTTGGCAGAAGTCCATAAAAAAAAAGTTAGTTTAAATTCTGGCACATATTGTACAGGTGATCACTTCATTAATATTTGTACAGAATGCACCAATACAAAGTGCATGTACAAATATATGAGATGAAATATGGGGGTCGGGGCTATATTGCTGAGCAGAAATATCAGTACATTTCCCCAAACAAGAGAAAAACAAAGGCGCTAAGGCATGTGCATTGACATGTTTGAGTTAGTTTGGGAAGGGGGGGGTGTTATAATTAGTGAAAACTTTAATTGGTGGTGAAATTTATAGTATATCATTGTATTATACCTTTTTTCCACACACACATGTTAATCAGCTATGGTCATCTGAACTTATACATGTATATTAAAAATAAGAATATTATCAGTGAATTTCAAACACTCACATTTAACCCTTTAGAGCCTGTGCATGGAGGTGCTTTTTTTGAAAGGGCCTGCATGCATATCATGAAAATACTTTGATTCAAAAATAAAGAAATCTATTCAACAGATTTGTGACTGAACATATTTCTGGCATCTGTTCTTCAAAATATGTTTTATACTAGTTAATATATTTATTATTTTCATGCAATAAAATATTCTATTTAACTCTTTTCCAATTATTTCAATGATTTATATCATATATGCTGCAAGAAAAACAAGGATCAGTATGCTTAGTGTAATCCTGCACTCTTCCTAATACTTTAAGAGTATATTTTTAAATGTATACATGCAGTGCAAGGTCATCTTAATCATGTATACTTTGACCAGTTAACCATTTTTCTTAAAAATTGAAGTTGCAATTTATTTTAAACTGGTTGTCACTTTGTACTAGTGATTAATTTTAGAGTGATTTGCAATAATACTCGGCACAATATTTCAAAGCATCGCAGCAGCTTTTCACACACATTTATCATAAATTTTGCAATCACTGTAGTTTATCACAAATTTAATTTATTATACATGATTTCAAAGTATTAAAAAATATATGTATGTTGCTATATTTCAATAAGAAGTTTAATAATACTCATGTTACACTGCAGCTATTATACTTGTATATTTACATTTAGGCAGGTACTTAATTGTGTGGCATATCAGAACATAAATATCTGATAAATACCTACAGGAGCCTCTGGTGGCTATAACACAGGTTAGCCAACAATTCATCTGAAAGAAAAGATGCAAACTGATAAAGTATTCATATGATAATAAATTATTATCTATAATGTTTAAAGATTTCTGATTTTGCACTTAGGCAGCCAAACTACAGTCAGTCTCTAAATAACTTTACAGAAAGTTTTTTTCTCTAAAATTATAGTTATCTTAATTTAAAATCCTGAAAATGATTTAAAACATCACTTTTTAATAGATATATTTTTTTAATTTAGAAATAAATCTGGGATTTACTATTAAACTTAGCTTCGCACTTAAATATTTAAAATTTTTCTTAAAAGTAAATATACTTAACAGTGCAAAAAGAATATATACGGAAACCAAACTTGAACAGTAAAGTAGGTTGGCTATTAAACTTCATTATTATAAAGACTAATTCCATAACAAGTAGGAAAACTCTACAAAAAATATTTTACCATATACAAACTTCATCTGTAACTCACTAAACCACTTTTATCAGTCACATCACTGGCTGCTATATCCAACATATCATATAATCTTGCAATTTAGCAAACTTTTTTGTGTGCGTATGTGTGTATACATACATACGCACACATACACACATACGCACACACACACATATCATATATGAAATGAAATCAGAATTAATAAACTCAACTGCACAGTTACATTAAAGCCATTGAAATTTCAGTAAACCTGTCTATTCACACACACACTGATGTGCACAACTCAGAAATAAAATAACTAAGGAGTAAATTAAAATTTTCTGATATCAATTTTGAAGCAGAACAAAATAAGATAAGAAGGCAAAAGTCTGAAAATTCTGAAGGAATGGGAGCAACTGAAAAACAAACTGAAAATATAGCACTTATAAATCATTATTTGTAAAGAAATTAATACAAATGAACAGCTGTACTACTAAATCACAAAGCTGTTTCATACATTTGCTTAAGATAAAAGCATAAATAAAAGCATTTTTTAAAATAGAAAACTCATGGCTATACTTCCCCCCCAAAATGTTCCCCTCTAGTTAACAGTACTGTACCTTATATAATCAATACAGTGAATCATTATTTCAAACGATGGAATTGTTCTACCACACTTGTTTCAACCACCAAGTCAAGTTATGGCATCAGTGTTCAAGACTGTTTAGGCAGGTCAGTTTAACTTCATCATCTTGTTCCAAGCTCCACTGCATCACATCTGCCCTGCCTGGGAGCAATGTATGAGATGTTTAGTGGAAAAAAAAAAACAATATATAGTTTTTCTCCCATATAAATATATATAAATATTCCATGATAATATAATAAAACACAGTACTTGAATGAGGCTGCCATACTGTTGAATTTTTTTTCTACACACACACACACCAGAAATATTAATGAACTACATGTAATTGTCATCACTTTTTTCATATATAATTTATTTCATAACTGACATTCCAATTTATATCAAATGCATTATTTTTGGATATTTCTTTTTGTTTCTTCTGCAGAAAAGATGAATTTGAATGGAAATCAAAATTTCAATCACACAGATTCTGTACATACATACATATATATATATATATATTCACCAATAATCTTTTGGAATAGGTCTTAAGAAGCAACTGCACAGTTAAATTATTTAACTTTTATATATTTTTTGCATTACATGCACATTTAAATTAAGGAGGAATTAGGTGATTAATTTTTTTTCTCCCCAAAATAAGGGTCAAAAATTGCATAAAGAGGGCTAATGGTATGGCAGTGAAACTATATGAAAACACATCAGTTCATACTGAAAAAAAGAATATTTAAAAATGAGAATTACCACAAATAATGAAACTGCTTTCTTTCTGAGGATGTTTATTCAAAGATCATGAACTTCAAAGTCAGCAGCAATACCTAAATGAGTAACAAAAAAAGTACTGTCGATGAGCAAAATTACTAAACAGTGTAAAATGTTCTTAAATGACTGGTAAATGTGTTATACAAGAAGATAACGAAACCTCATGTTCATGCTGATTATTCATACAAATAACATAGTAACTAATATAAACTGAACCCCCACCCCTAACACAGAGTTTAAAAGCATTTAAAAACAAGATTCAATATAATAGTGTGTGTTGTAAAGCACAATGTTTCAAATTAGAACATCTTTAAACATTCTGCACTCACAAAAAAAATCCTCAATTGTTCCAAGTATTTTGAATTTTAAAACCTAAACATCCTTAGTAATAGGATACATGATTACCACTATTGATGTTACCTTATAAAAAAAATAGATCAGCCTTACTATAAATTAAATGAATGTAAATTGTGGCTTAAATATAATAAAGAATAAGATTTTAAACTACTTTAAATGGAAAGTGGCTAATACACCTTACCCCACAAAGTCCAAAATGTTTCCATTATCAGCTAATTACTCAAAATGAGTAATTTTAAAACTACATTTAAATGGTATCTTTAAATACTATAAATGAATATTAGTTATCCATACATCTGCTTCTTCACTTTAAAATACTGATACTAATGTGACTTCAATTCAGACTGATTATCTAGTTGGATGGCAGTTGTTTCTGCTTACACAGCATTTTTAAGTTCTTCAAAGTGCTAAATGATCAAGTAACAAAAATTAATGTAGAATTTGAAGGGGGATGAATGGCAGATGCACTTATTACAATTAATACTACTTTATGATCATATAGAGATATTTTCTTTCTAGGCACATGTTACTTTAATACTACTTCCTTGCATCATTTTGGCAATATTAATAGATCCTAAAAGAATCAAGTTTTGCCATCCTCATCTTAAAAGCAGTGAATGAGGAAGATGGGGAAGAGAGGGAGGGAGGACTGAAGATTGGTAGTTTTTTCCTAGAAAGCTGGATATTCTGAATAGCAGAATGTACTCACTGTTAAAACAGTGAAATGTATGCTTGTGGCATAGAGCATGTTTGAACTGACAGTGAGAATTCCATACTGCAGAATTCTACACATTGGGTTATTCTATCTATATACAGTAAGCAATATGGATAAAGTACTCAGATTACAATTTAGTATTAGAATTGCTATATGACAAAAAAAGAAGCAGCCTTTAATTTGGGCCTACCAAAAAAAAAAAAAAACTAATTGTATTTTCCCCATCAAAACATTTTAGAATTGCATCCCACTGGTAACTGAATCTCCTACCAGTAAGAATACAGCTGTTGTGCATTTTGCTGATCCCCTTCAGGCCCTTATGTACCTCAGTTAACTCCCCTCCTCCAATCAATAAGTTATGCTTTGCTATCTCAACTTCTAAGCCATTCTAACATGGGCCTCGACTGGCATTTCCCTCCATTCTGGTCACCCTTCTTTGAACCTACTCTAGAAGCTTTATGTCTGTTTGCAAGCATGACCTCCAGACATGAATACAACATTCTAAATGTGGTCCACCATTGTATTCTAAAGGCCTCCTATAAACCAAACAGGAGACATGGTGTCCTGTTTATGATTAATATGTTTCATTCTGAACCAATTTTAACCCTTCACACCACCAGCTTATAACTCTCGGATTTCTGTTTCACAAATGCAAAACTTTACATTTAGAAGGAAACAATAAACCTTTTTCAAGCCATATCTCAATCTATCCAAGGCATTCTGAAGCAACATAGTCTGTTCTGGTCATTGACCACTCTTCCTAACTTCAAATCATTAACAAATTTTGTCAATCAATGTAATTAAGGAAGATTAAAAACAGGAGGGGCAATTACTGGGAGGAATGAATTATGAGATTCCACTTGCTTCACTTGTCAAATCTGAAGAATATCATTTAAGACTACCCTCTTATATCATAGTTTTTAGCCAATTCCTGGTTCATTATAGGTTCTTTCCAGTAACCTTAACTTTTTCCAGTTTATATATTAACCTTTCACATGAAACCATATTAAAGGCTTCACTGAAGTTAGGTAAATAATGTTGAAGCTGTTTCTAGCATCCAGTAGTTGTTTTATGTCTTCATAATAATAAAGAAGGATGATTAAGCAAGACTTCTTCTTCATGAATTTGCACTGTGATCAATACCACTCATATTCAGCTGATTCTGTATCATTTACTAGAGATTCCATGGTCTTACTTAATACTGAAACCAGTATGATATTGCAATACAAACATTAAAAATGAAAGAAAAATCTGTTATGCAACTAGTATTTAAATCCAAAACTAGTTAAATTCAATTTTTCAGGTTTTATTATTTTTTTTAAATTCTGATTTAAGAAATTGTAATTAAGTAAGGTATCATTAAGATTTAGCAAGAGCTTATGCTTTATGTATGACAACCTAAGTAAAGGATAGTGCACTCCTTTTTCCTTATGGCATTTTAAATTAAACTTTCCCTTTAAATTGTCTTCATATCATATGGATTAAGAGGTGAGTACCATAAAAAGCATAAGCCCTTGCTAAAACTTAATGATGAAATTATCGATACTATTATAAGTCCTTTCTTTAAATAATTTGCATTAATTAGGGTATTTAAGTAAAGAAAGACATGTTATACAGAAATTTAAGAGGTTTATTCTGTATCTAAAAAAAAAAATTACTAAACATGTGAACCACAAACATTCCAAATATATTTTGTTACTGCTTTTCATCCAGACAGAAACCATATGAACAGGTAACAAAACAAAACCAGCTCATAGTGTCTTTGCACAAAACAGCAATAGTGAAAATTGTTCAAAATATTTTTGTTCTGAGATTTTTTATTTTATTTATTTTTTTAATACAGAACAAATCTATTTAATTTCTAGGTAGTATTCAATTTAGTTCTTTACCAAAGTGATATTATGTTTAAAGATTATGGTATTAAATTTTTGTCTATTTTGCTTTGGGATAGAATTTTCTTAAAGTAATATGCTGTTAAACCTTTACAAAATAGTTATAATTTCAAAGAAAGAATGGTCACTGAAAAACTTTTAGGCTTTTGAATATTTTATGAGACCAGAAACAACTTTAATGCTAGACAGTCCATCAATAGTAAAGCGAATATGCTACACTCGATTTACTATTAATGCACCTAACATGTGCATTAATAGTAAATTAATGCACATAGTGCATTCACTATGATGAAATCAAAATTTAAGATCTGGCCATATGATTTAAAAATGTTAATTATAATACATCACTTTGAATATCTGTATAAAGATTATACAGATTCTTTATTTGGTAGAGTTAGTTCACGTAACACAAACCTGACATACTAAAAGTTCCATTATATTAGCTAAAAACTTAAAGAAGTAAAAAAAAGTAAAGTGCAGCCATTCTCAACCCACTGCAGGGTGGAAGCCTCCTCAACAATTCATGCTGAGGGAAATGGACCATAATCTGCCACGCTGGTCCAGTGCGGGTTGGCAGATCGACCGTATTCAGCAGGCAGGGGCTTGAACCCCGGTCTACTCAAGGAGCGTGTGCTACTGCACTCCCGCTCCTGCCCACTCGGCTACGGAAACTTAAAGGAGGATATGATCTAAATGTTGGCACCAGTAAAGTATGCTGCTCAGTTAAAGAGAAAACATGTGGAAATGCCTATAATTTAAAAAAACTGTAATAATAATAATAATGGAATTAGAATGGAGGCAGTTAAGGAAACAAAGAAACAAGAATGCAGCTGTTTAGTGTTGTTTATTGATGAAGAGTGGAAATGAGGGGAGTGGACAGAAAAAAAACATCAAAATCAAGCAATTTAAAAGACTGATTTATTGTCCACTATTTCTTTGAGAAAGTTGTTGTTGTTGTTGTTATTTGGTTTTTAGGAGCATTAGCAACTAAGGCCATATTGCTCCGGGATATGCGGCATTCTACGACAATTCTTATATTAATAAATAAATAATAATAAAAAAACGTTACAAGCAAATGTTATATCAAAGGTTGTTCAGAATTGCACTTAGACAACTAAGGAAATGAGGCATCATGGAAGCTTTGCAGGATGGAAAAAGCCAAACTTTTCCAGGGGGGTAACAAACTATTCTGCACCCCCCCAACATCTATTTGGCCATATCTTGCACAAAAAAGGCCCATAAAATTTCCTCCTGCCTATCAAACCTGATGGTTATCTCAGACAAAGCTGCTATATCATTTTCCTCCAAATTTTTTTTAAAATCCTGTAAACAGGCAATTTATCATTTATTTGCTTCTATGAACTACACTTTATTTTCATTTGTTCACACCTACAATTAACTCAATCCACGTTATCATTAAAAAATTAAATATAAATACATCAAATGGATTGGTTTAGTTTATGATAGCTGTCACACCAAGCTTACTTAAAAGTGAATGGTGATGGTGATCTGTTAGTTTCACAACTTGTTCTGTAAGCAGTCTGTGAGCTGTCATTTTTGCTATCTAATTTAATATTGTTACCATCCTCTGTTAGTGGAAAATACAACATTCTTTCATCTTCACTATCATCACTATATTTCAAAGCCATAACCTGGAGCCATATTTGTCTCCAAAACAAAAAATGGAAATTGAAGCTATACCACTTACTACATAGTGTCAGTTGTATTCAAAAAAACCCAACACTCACGTTCATGCTACACAGCTAAAATGTAACTGGAAATACTGCTCATGCCAAAGTCAATAGAAATGTATGTTGTTCACAAGCACAATTTGAGATAGGTAGGTAAAATTTGGAATAAAACTGTGTTCGGTTTTCTGAACTCCGAGATTTATACACAGGGTGATAATATGCATATATTTTAAAATAATCAAAGTAGATCAGGGATGCACAGTACAAATGCAAATGGCTCTACCTGAGAATTCAAAGTCTATTCTAAGTAGGGATATGTGAAGATGGAATCCAGAAATTGACCACATCCAGATGTTGGTTCTCAGTGATGGCTAAATGAATAGTATCAAAGAACCTTTTGTAGTATGGATAAATAAATACGGTACTGTGGGAACCGTTCTGTAATGGAGAGGGGGTGGCATTATCTTGTTTGTATCAGGTGGCAAATGTTTTCAAGATCTAGCATGCCAAAATCATGATTTTCCAGTTTTTGTAAAAAGAACAAACACCATACAATTTGGTGTATATTTTAAGCACAAAAAGACATGTAAAAAAAAATAATAAAAAGCACAAAAAATAATAAAAAAGCAATAAAAAACTTAATCTTTTAAGTGCTAAAAATCATCCAAAATTCTAAGGCCAAATTATACGCTAATCCTAAACTTAAATAAAGGCATGCACTTAGGGTTATAGACAAGACTTAATATGAACATACACTTGGTCGTCGACTTACGACCTATGCGACTTACGACCGGCCGCACTTACGACCACAAAAAAAAAAAAAATAATAAATAAATAATAAATCATAGTTACATGTATCACAAAAATAGTAAAAAATCCATTATTTAAACAATATAACAATTGATTAATTTTAAACTAAACTAATTATAACATTATGTATGTCATAGTACACTGCAAAAATTCAAAATGAATGTTTATGCAATCTTCAGAATCAGTCACGTTGGGATAATTATAAGTACCTCCCTAATCGACACGCCCTACCCCCACTCTCCTAAAACATGCTATGCTACTTAAGTTAAAAATAAATTTTATATGTACAGTATTGCCTGGCGATATTTGTAGGCAATAAATTGTTTATGCGATAAACTGCTAGCGATTAATTGCTGGCGGTAAATTGCGAGCAATAAAATTTCTTAGACTCCTCTGTCACATACACTCAGTCGCTTTCAAGCATCTGTTGTGTGTGGTGTATTAATTCAAATTCTATTGAAATACTGTACCCATAAAATGTTTAGTAAAAGGAAAATGCCTTCATCTACATATACGCCAGCTAAGAAGTTAAGGAAAACTATTGATTTAGAGCGTAAAATGAAAGTTATCCAGCAGTATGAAGGTGGAAAGAAAGTGAATACGATAGCCCGTGACTTGAAGTTATCACATTCCACGGTATCGTGCGGAGAAAGGTATCCCTTAAGGACAAAGAAAGAATTCGGGAAGCTGTGAAAGGTTCTGCACCTATTAAGTGTACAATTTTAACCAAACAATGACAGGGACCCATCCATGAAATGGAGAAATTGTTGTTTATATGGATGGAAGATTTAATACAAAAAAATACACCCATGAGCCTTCACACAGTGCAAGCGAAGGCTAGAAGTTTGTTTCAGAGTTTAAAATCACGCGCCGGAGACGATTACGCACAAGATTTTCAGGCTAGTACTGGGTGGTTTAAGCGTTTTAAAAAAAGATTTGCTTTGCATAATGTACATGTCACAGGAGAAGCAGGAAGTGCAGATGAAGATGGAGCCAAAAAATTCGTTGATAGTTTCGACTCTTTAATCAAAGAAGAAGGTTATCTACTGGAACAAATATTCAACGTAGATGAAACAGGCTTGCAATGGAAACGCATGCCTAATCGTACGTACATACACCAAGAAGCAAAAAGGATGCCAGGATTCAAAGCTTTTAAGGATCGATTAACTTTGTTGCTTGGTGGGAATGCCGCAGGTTTTAAGCTGAAGCCTTTTCTCATTTATCATTCAGAAAACCCTCGTGCATTTAAGCACATCAACAAGCACACACTGCCCATTTACTACCGTTCAAACTGTAAAGCTTGGATGACTCAAGCACTGTTCGAAGACTGGTTCATGAACTGCTTCATTCCCCAAGCTTGTGAATATTGTGCGGAGAAAGGTATCCCTTTCAAGATTTTATTGGTTATAGACAATGCTCCTGGCCACCCCCCTCATCTGGATGACCTTCATCATGATGTTAGAGTGGTTTTTATGCCACCTAACACAACCGCTCTTATTCAACCCATGGATCAGGGTGCTATTTCAGCATTCAAGGCTCACTATCTCAGAACGACATTCGCACAAGCCATCGATGCGATAGATTCTGATGCTGATTTATCTTTGCGAGACTTTTGGAAGCAGTACAACATTCTTCAGTGTGTCAAGAATATTTCGACCGCATGGGAATGTGTATCAAAGAATTGTATGTCGGGAATTTGGAAAAAGTGTCTAAAATGTTATGCGAATACTACATTTGAAGGATCTGAAAAAGGAGAGGAGCTGGAAGTGATTACAGAAAAAATAGTTAAACTTGCAAAAAATCTTAAATTAGAATGTGAAATAGAAGACGTAGAGGAGTTGCTAGCATGTGAGACAAAAGAACTTTCGGATGAAGAGTTGATTGAATTGGAAGCACAGAGAGTGGCACAAGAAAAAGCGAGGGAGGAAGAAGAGAAAGAAGAAGAGAAGCCAGAAAAGAAATTCACTGCAAAGGGTTTATCAGATTCTTTTTCGCAACTAAATAAAGCTCTCGCCAGTTTCGAAGCAATGGACGCTAATGTCGAACGATTTACAAAGGTTGAACGTATCATTCAAGACGCTGTGCGTTGCTATCATGAGATATATGAAGAAAAAAAGAAACAAACTGTTCAAACAAAATTCAGCATGTTCCTCATCAAGAAAACATCCCCTACCTCAACTCAAGAAAATGACCCTGATGATCCACAACCCAGCACAAGCAAAGATTAAAAATTTGATTTTGTAAATTTCATTTGTATTAATTTTTACATTAATTTTAGATTGTATTTTTGTGTTTACAGTACATTATGTACAGTATTATTTTTCAAATTATGACAATACTGTATATGTAATTATAGATCGTAGTTTTGTATTTTTTATAAACAGTATGAATAATAAACCAATTAAAATGTACAGAGCGTTTGAATTTAACCTCCTAGAGAGAGACCTTTTATCTTTTAAAGATAAAAGCATTACTGTATTTAAAATGAAAAATAAAAGATGATAAAAATTTAAAAGATTATAAAAACAAATTATAAAAAGATTATAAAAACAAATTATAAAAAGATTAGAAAGGTTAAAAAATACTGTTAATAAATATATAGCCGACATACGACCAGATCGACTTACGACCTGTCAGTCAGAACAGAAGTCGGTCGTAAGTCGACGACCAACTGTATTTGTAATCTATTACATTTTTAAACAACTATTATATTTTTAAACAAATATAGATCTCTTTTCACCATTTAAAATCCAAAAATTTGTTCTTCATTAGATGAATAGTTTATGGAAATCATTGGGTGTTGTTTTAGGGTTTATTTTCTGAGTCCTAGAAAAGTAAACCCAAGCTCAAAAGTTCACTTTTGGTTCTTGAAAAGTAAACTTTCAAGAATGTCAATTTCTTGTAGTAAACCTGTTTCAGCATCAAGAAGTGATGTAGAGAAACCAATTTAGAGTACAATACTAAACAGGCAAGGAATGGCTGCTACATAAATTAAACCCTCCCAAGTACATATATAGATAAATCAGAATGATGTCAAGTTGTCACCTATGACTCTGAGTTTTGCTTTATTTACTGCATTTGTTTACTACTTTCATTACAGTTTACTGTGCATATAATAAAATATCACAAAGTCAACTTTTAAAAGAAAGAGCACAAATAATTGAATTTAAAATAGACTGCTTTCGATGCAGATTTTAGAGTAATGTTCCTTTATGTGGGATGTGGAAGATGACTAAAAAATAAGGGAGGATAAACTTATATGGTGAATATATGATTAAGCATTAATTTTCACAGGTGCTATAATATATGTTACTCAACTTCTCCTAAGGTAAATTTGACTAACTTTTGGTGAATACATGGCATATAGAAATTTGTCAAACATACCACTGAAACTTGTATGAATATAGGATCTATGGTGCAGACTTTCTGGACACAGTGACTAGCTTTTCTAGTCACCATTATTTTTAAACATTTAGAAAGAATGCAAGCTATAGCACACAGGCTGATAATTACTTAGCTGCAATCAACCAGATCTGTATAGATAAAATCTAGCTTTGCAAAGCAAAGCTAGATTTTATCTGTACAGATCTTGAAATTCAATGAACAGTAACTCATGTAATGATCACTATGATGAGGCTATTCAAAAGCAGAAAATGTTAGCAAAGCAGAATGTATATAAATTAGATATTTTTGTTATTGAAAAATTAATATCATCAGTAATGGTAACTTGTGCATCTTTAGAGATATCATATATTTACCCATAATTATAATGTCAAAAATGAGTTTCATTTTTAAAATAATGTATACAAAGTGGTAAATACCAGAGTAATATTTATATATATATATATATATATATATATAAGGTGACACAAATAAGCAACTTGAACAAAAGAAATACAGCAGAAATTTTCAACTGTTAAGCACACAGAAAATTTAGAGAAAGAAATTACTGGTTAATATCATATATACTGTATAGTTTTATACATATATATGTAACAAATTTATGCCTCTACTTGATCACTACAAGGACAAAAATAAATAAGTAAAATAAATATATAAATAATTAAAAGAGATCCTTAGCAGGACAAACATATGTAAAATTTTGTTTCAAGACTATAGAATGAAACAAAAAACCCTGCTAAGAAGTGGAGCCCCTTTAGTATGAATTTGTGGTATTGGAAGGTAAATGAGTTCTAAATAGATGATGCTTATAATTTCAGCAGATGCCATCTTTTTGAAAATGGACTGAAATAAACCCACCCTATCAGTATGCACTAGAATCCACACCCAACCTACCCAACTAATGCATATTAATAATCCAACTGAACTGGACTATTAGCCTAAGTTCTGTGCATAACTGTCTTGTAATGTGAGTGCTGCTTTACCATATTGTTAGTCGATAACACATTGAGACAAAACTGTAAATCAAAATAAAACTATCCCCCTCCAGAGTATCGTAAGTCCCCTGCTTCCCATGCATTTTCAAACTTTTCATGGATCAAATCAAACTATAAAAACAAGTTATTGTGGGCAAGGGCAAATTGAGGGCAATGCTCGATTTTGGCAGTTAGGGGAGCACACATTTTTAGAGGTCCTTTTTTCAAGTTTGCAGCAAAGGCTTGTAGAGTATTTTAATAAAAATGACACATAAAAAAAAATTTACTTCTTAGAATAACTGTTAGTCTGAAGTCCTGTGACCTTAGGGTTCAGGGTGAACAGCTGCATCACAGAACTTCAATTAAATCTAAATCCGACCTTGGATGATAGGATGCAGCAAGCACAAGGGAAGACATGGAAATCTCATAAGTCCACTATCAATTTTTGGAAAACAGGATAAAAATGACAATAAATAAAAGTTTGCTATACTGACAACCAAAAACAGATACTTAAAATATTTTCTATAGATCATAGATGGCAATTATTTTAATATCTGAGAATTACTGATAGCAACTTACTAAGAATTCCTTTGTACTTAGTGGTTTTCTAAATGTGTAGTTTCAGTTGTCAAATTTACACATTTTTATAATTATAAATGATGGTTATGATTAAAGTTTTCATATAATAACTTAACACAAATTCCACACTTCTCTCAAATTGAAGTAGTTTATTGGTTTGAAATATAATCAGATCAATCTTTCATAAGATTAGTTATATGTGCTTTGATTATCTTGTTACACTGGAATCTCAGAATGTATCTATTTAAATAGATACATATTTAGATACACCAATAGACTATTTAAATTTAACAAAACTGCAGAATGTGTTAAATTATTATATAAGACTAACTAAAATTGAGGTCTATTGTTTATGCCAATGAAAAGGATAATTTGGCTCCTGGACATGCTACACAGCGTTTTAATTTCAATTTATATTTTATCAGGTTTCACATGTGAGCATATATACTCCTATTTAA
Organism: Mastigoproctus giganteus; assembly: GCF_048544385.1. Classification (NCBI taxonomy): domain Eukaryota; kingdom Metazoa; phylum Arthropoda; class Arachnida; order Uropygi; family Thelyphonidae; genus Mastigoproctus; species Mastigoproctus giganteus. The sequence goes on from NC_143581.1 coordinate 64,898,834, forward strand.
CAATTATGGTGTTTTACTTGCTAAGTGAAAGTATTTTATTTTTTAACTTTTTAGATTCTTGTTATTTTGATCTAAATACATGCAAGATTTATTAGTATTACTGTTACTAACACACAACATATTTATCCACATTTAATACATTAGAAATATAAAAAAAAACCTTTCTAAATAAAACATTGTAATATGGATAATTAGTTCTGCATTAAGTTTGTTTGTTTGTTATTTGGTTTTTAGGAGCATTAGCAACTAAGGCCATATTGCTCCGGGAATATGCGGTGGTCATTCCCTGACCTTTCCGCATCCTTTTTATTTGGTGGTCACGGGCTCGAACCCCGGTCTAACCAAGAAGCGTGTGCTACGCACTGCTGCTCCTGCCCACCTGGCTACGGAGGCACCTCTGCATTAAGTATCTGGGTTCAGAGTTTGAATTTAAACATCAAACCACAAAAAATGAATTTGAAAGCTGTAACTGCAAAGTTACACCAGCACTGGTTGAACTAATCTTAAAAATAACATTTCAAAGAGGATTTTATTTTCAAAGAAACATCAGAGGAAACATTCCCAATAAAACTTATTAGGCAAGGATAAGTCAGTCCATACTTTTTTGTAAGGAATATCAAAGATTGCCATTTTCATACTTAGACCAGGAGCCAAGTTAGAAATTAATGAAGTATTAATTCTATCCGACCATTGTTGTGGGTCAGATTAAATTTCTTTGGAAGACACTGTTCGCTCACTCAAATTACAGTTACAGATTTATCAAAATTTACTTTTTATTAGTGTTGCTGATTTTACAACAGTCAATGAGGAAGAGGGGAATTGTTTATGTTAACAAAAATATCATTTCACTTACTTAATGGAAAATTTGCTTACTGAAAGCATATCTGTTTCCTAGAAGTTTCTAAACGTCTAATATTATTGAACAAATTTTAAAATTATCTGCTGAAATAAGTACTGCTTTGTTATGTTACAAAAGATTATGGGGAGGGGGGGACTGTGTTGCCAATGTCATGCCAATATACAACAATGACTAAGTTCTGCAACACTGAACAAATTAATAATTGTTGGAAATAAAAATCATAAGTATGTGGAATAATATCTTACAATCAAGATATAATGAATGAGATATTATCAATACTAACTGAAAGTGTCATCAATATTGTAAGAACTCAATATTATAAACTTAATGCTATATATAAACTATGAACAGGTTGTATGGAAGCAGTCACAATGCAACCTTCTATGGTTGAAAAGTAATTTCACAGGATATAAAGAATTTATAATGAAGAGTGGAATGCTTCCAAAGGAAGCAGTCTGTCCTACATTATAAATTTTCATTATATAAAAGTCCACTCTTCATTTTAACTTAAATTTGATAATATTCTTTGCAATCCACTTAAAATTTACCCTTGATGTGAGCTACCTAGTTCATAATCCAGTCTTATACTTAGATTATAAGTATAATAAAGATATCTTTTGTATTTATACAGAAATAATTTTAATAAGTTAAGATTACATAAGAATGTATTTAAATAATGGTAATATTAAATAAGACATGACAATTATTCCAGCAGTTTTACAGTTTAGGTGTGAATGGCCACAAATAAGTACTAGTTAATCAGAAAATAATTAAAAGCTAGAGATTAACTGCTACATGCACAATTTGGCAATCAAGCAACAAATGAAATTAAACTGACTTTAAAGAGTATGCAGGAACCAATTACAGTTCATAATTCTAGAATGATATAAAGCTGTGGATCTCTTTTAAAGGAACAAACCAAGAAAACAATTCTTGATTAAGTAAATGCATCAGACATGTAAAGGAGCCAGGCAACAATACTTTTTAAACTGAAATAAAAGTTTGAATCTAATGATAAACAGGAAAGAATTCTAAACAACAACAACAATCTTTCCACACCATAAATAAAAACAGAAACTGCAAACATTACTTATTATATATACATAAGTATTAAAACCACTAGAGGTGCTGCTGGATTCTGGTCAAATTTTTATATCAAAATTTTAGACAACTAAAATATAACAATAACTTCAAAAAATTTGCAAAAAAATTGTTAAATTTAGTAACAAAATCGCTAGTTAAACTGCTATTACTGTTACACTAACAGGTAAATGTCATTAGTGTCTAACTTAAGTCTGCACAGTGCAAATTATTCCTGAAATATTTAAGTTGCAGACTACCTTCACCAGAATCATTTCTTCTTCTTAACCAGAATCATCACCACTCAACCATTCATGTTTGAATCCACCTTGTTATTTGTGAATTTTTGATGTTAAAAGGTAAATCATTCAGGCATAAAATGAACAATACAAAGACTGATTTCGCAATGATTCAGAATCAGTGTTTCCTTAAGTGTCCAAATCAGAATAAATAGTAATCATTAGGAAAATGAAGCATTTGAGATAGTATTTTGCAAAAACCAAGATAATGAAATAAAAATTACGTAATAATATATGCCAACAGAAATGTAATAACAACAACAACAACAGGTATCAGCTTGAAGATAATGATCTCCACTATCATCATTATATCAAGAAGTTTCAGGCATATCATACTGTTAAGAAATTATCACTATTCCTGAATATTGTAAATTGCAGAGTAATTGCATTACACAAATATACAATGCTGCTCCATAAGGAGAAACATAGTTTACTTTTTGTACCCTTACCCTAGTAAGGGTACAAAATATACATACAATGTTCAGGCTTAACTGAAAATTGCACTTTTTGTTCAGTCACAGAACAAAAAACTCACATAACTTTAATTTTTGAATATTACTTGAATTATGCAATGTTATTAATAATATTATTATACTGGTCCAACTAGGAATTGTTTGCACCCATTTTATATTGACATATTAGAATCAGCCTAGTTGTTATGGCCTTCCCCACAACTGAAATGAAGTTCCCTGCTATTGTATGGCAGATAGGGCTGTTCAAATGAACTACAATCATAATCTTGTAGTTCAAAAGAACTACAAGATTATGATTTTTTTTTTTTTTTTTTACTACATAAAAAAATATTGCTTTTTGCACAAGGCATATATTAACAAAAAGCAAGATTTAAAATTGCGGTCTGTATGACTAAAATATAAAACATCCAACGTTTAAAAATTTATATTCAATCAATTTTCAAATATCCGGTAAAATATGATCTACAGGGCACACTCCATATATGAAGTTTCCAAGCCCTGCGTTCATGTTACTGCAACTCTGCAAAACTGGAACTAAAAAATATTCTATCTGCACAAACTCATGAGCTAACTTTTCAGAATTTCTGAGCTTCTTGTAATTTCTATTATAAAACACTGCTAATTCTTCCTCTTAAACTCTAACTGAAATTTGTGTGTATAAAATTATTACAATTCATTTAAAACCATGCTATTCCTCCTGCTTTTAAATAATAAATATAATATCAACAGTATAATGAATTATACCTACTGGAATGAAATCCAATAAGGTTTACACATTCTACTAGGGCCAGGAAAAGTATAGAGTATGAAGGATACAATGGGAATTCCGCCTAAACTGAGGTGCTAAGCGTAACTAACCATTTATACCAAATTGTAAAAAAAGGTAATGCAACTCACTACTGGAACTGTCTCCATTTAAGGTCAATTTCCTGTCTCTGATTTGCACCAATATAATACAGCCAGAAAACAATTTGAGGGGGGGGTTATTGCTGCTATTAAGACTGGGTTACTAATTACACTATACAGAACTTAATATCATAACTCAGATATATTTTAATGATTAGCTTCCAATGGACTGTGAAGTTATTTTTGAAGCACTGTTGCAGGCTGCATAATGTATGTCAAGGGAATGGTCCACATGAATCAGAATTTACCAAGTATAATGTTATTAAAAATTAGATGATGCAATGCAATATTTGTATATCAATCAATCAATTTTTTTTTTTTCCATTCCTACCAATTACATGGGTAGTTTTAACTCTCCTAGCAGGCATGCTTGGTGCAATTCATACAACAGAAAAACTTTATTAAAATTTCTGTTAGCATTATGTCAGTGTGAATTTTAACATTCTTCAACTATGTTATTCAGGATCTGCCCCATTAAATTATTTTTTAAATGGAGAAGTATTCTTTATGATTCGGTCTTTGTACAAAGTGTGACATAGAACTGTAATATATTAATTTTCAGTAAGGCTTTGGTTTCAGCTTTGCTTTTATTCACTTCAGGTTACTGAGCAATGGAAGTGAGGGAATCAGGAAATAATTTCTATTCTTGCCTTTTATCTCGAAAAAAGAAAGGTGCATAAAGTAAACCATGCACCCAATCTTGGATTTTTTCTGATGCCTCTGCTAGAGAGCCAAGAAAATCAATATTTTGTAATAAAAAAGGTGTAGATGAGAAATAAAGAACACACAATTATAATGGAAAATTTACACACATGTTAATATTTGTTGTGGCTAAATGAATTATTATTATTTTTTTTTTTTTGCTAAATGAACATTTATTTTTTAATATAATGATTACAGATGTATTTTTTATACATTTTATGATGTCTTAGGAGAATCTTAGATTCTAGAGGAATGCACACAAAACTATCACCCTATAAATATGATATATATACATTGACATGTTTCAACATCCAAACAACTCAGGAATTAAGTTTATCTTAATAATATCCGATGATTAACCAAGTGATGATTAATGTGAATGATTATGAGAGTTCTGAAATAAGAAATTTAATGACAGTAAGAAACAATAACAAAATGCACTACAAATATATTTTCGGGATTTAAACAACTCAGCATTTGTTTTTATTTTTATATACAAATTAATAAAAAGACAATTTCCACAGTAGACAAAAATATAAAGTTCTCTGGTGTTGGAGAGGAGCAATTTTAAAATTAAAAGCTCCTTAATATATGCACAATTATATGCAAAATGCACTTATCCTGTCATTTCCTAGTGTCTTTTTAATAATCTATTTGTCTGTAATACTTTGCATCATTTCAGATTCCTTAATTATGAAAATATTTTCAAAAAGAATTCAGCAATTTCTTGTTTTTTCAAGAAAGTAAAAATAAATAATGGAGCGACCTCTGTATTCAGAATTTTAATATATTTCTTTAAAGTACTTCTTAAAAAAAAAAAAAAAAAAATCCTGCTAAAAATTCAAGTCTCCCCAATGTTTCTTAAATTTACAAGTTTATATAATAAGAAATTAAAAAAAAAAAAAAAATTACATTAAAGCTGACCAACTCCTAATTTTACAATTATTTATATATACTGTGTGTGTGTGTGCGCGCGCACGCGCACGTTTGTGTAACTTCACATAGAAATTGTGACTAAAAATATTAGCCAGTGCAAAACAGCCTAAATCAAAAGGCCTTTAAACAATTTTACATATCAGCTGAGTACCGTATTTATTAAGCCAGTTAAAGAAAGTATTCACAGAACCATTATCTCTTCTAAAAGACTTAAAGAAATTTAAGTAATCTGTTTCAATAAAATTTCAATAAATATAAATATATATATATATTTATATTTATCTGTATATGTACATATTAGGCATTTTTCATTAATTTTGTAGTACAATTAGATGTATCTTCAAGTGTTTAATGCAAGGTACCACAGTATAAATCAGCACCCTTTAGGACTGACCACCACACCAGACTTCATCTGTGGCTTATTCTTTGCTCTGAACTCTCTCTTCATTACAGTCATAAAATGTTCCGAAATCTATACAGAATAATTTTATAAATAAATATTCAGTTACACTAAATCAAACATGTATCATTCATATTTGTTTAAAAATAATACTAATTATAGTTCTTAGAATAATATTTTGAAAACAAAATGCACAAGGCATAATCCTTATGGGTTTTGATAATTAACGGTGTAAATCGGTGTATTATCGGTGTAAATAACTATGGTGTATTTACACCGATATTATTATAACTATATAATATCGGTGTAAATACACCATAGTTAACCCATAAATTTGAACTACGTATGTAGCTTAAAAGGCATCGTTTTAATTGTATCTCATATTGTGGTTGCCTTCATAACGAGATAGCTGCTATTGCACTACTTCATATAAATAATGCTTCTCCAGAGAGAATACTACTATTATTTATTTTTCAGAGGATACCACCACCCAGACGATCGTTTCGAAGCCATCACATTGTGGGCTCCAATCACCAGTGGGCGGGCAGATACCCACCCACTGATGATGAAGCCCACAATGTAATGGCTTTTTGTATTACCTGGGTACCTGCCCGCTTACTGATGATGAAGCCCAATAGCTTTCAAACGATCGTCTGGGTGGTGGTATCCCATGAAAAATAAATAACAGTAGTCTTCTCTACTAGAGAAGCGTTATTTATTTGAAGTAGTGCAATAGCAGCTATCTCGTTGTGAAGGCAACCACAATATGATATACAATTAAAACGATGCCCTTTTATGCTACATATGTAGTTCAAATTTATGGGTTAACTATCGTGTATTTACACCGATATTATATAGTTAGAATAATATAAAAAAAAAAAGTTACAAAGTAACCTTTTTTATATTATTCTAAGAAAAAACTTTTTTAAGTTAACTTTTTAAAATATTATTCTTTAAAAAGTAAAAAAAAAAAAAACGTGACTGATTATGACATCTTAATTCTCTCTGTATAAGGGGAAAGGTAAATAACTGCTTCAATTTTATATCTATCTATATAACTTCCCAATTTTATGAATTTTGTTAAAAAAAAATTTATACTTCATACAACTGGAATCATGTCAATCCATTATAAGACAGACAGTTCACCATACAACAGTTCCATGCATGACAGTTCAATGTATGCAAGAATTCAGTGTACGAGACAATTTGGCAAACTGACATTTCACTGTAAGTGACAATTTTGCGAAAGGCAAGTAGTAACTATGACAATACAGTAAGTACAATGATTTGATAAATTCTTTTGGAGAATTAGACCCTAAACATTATGTGCTATGTATGGCAAAACAAGACAGAAAATGCAAACTTTTAACAAGCTGTGCTATTAATAGTGAATTCAGTGATCACGATGCTGCTCTTGATATTTTATAATTTTGATGGAGCGTATTATCCACTTCTGGGGAAGCAGTTATATAATCCTATTTGTTTTAGGAAGAACTTTCCAGAAGTACATGTTTGGTTGCTATGAGTGGTATATGGCAGTGATTACACTGAGGAGAGTCATTTCCTGACAAAGGGAACAGATGGGTTAAATGAGTATGGCCTATTCAGGTTCTGGTTAGAATTACTTCTTCTTGTATGTTTATAACAAAGCTGGCAAGCCCATAATTTTGGTACAGGTTCAACCTGAAGGACTTTATTAGGAATTTGCGCTTGCCATGTGTCTGTTGTCCTTTACATATACTTAAAATATTCATTTTGTAATCTGTGAACGGTACTAGGAAATTTGTTGGGGCTGTGGTGGATGGATGTTTGGCTGCATCATCCACAATTTTATTTCCTGGTATTCCAGTATGGCCTGGATTCCCCAAGCAAGAGCATGGTACCTATGGAAGCCTCAGGCTTCCTTGCACCATAGAATAATAATAATAATAAAGTTCTTTACAGAAATTTTCATTTTGACCGTAATCATGGTGCTGACTAAGAGAATAAGTGACAGTGGTATTAGTAAATCTACCAAGAAAAGAAAAGCAATCGAGTTGGATCAAAAAATTAAACTAATAAGAATGTATGAAAATGGCCAAACATTAACAAGTATCGTGCTGAATTCAGATTTGTTAATAATAATATAGTAGCAATATGTTACTAGTCATTCCCGGTTACATAAAACTCGACGAAGTAAGACGTCCTGGAATGTATCTCTTAAGTATGTCAGGGACTTTTGTATTTTTGGATTAACCGGGAAATCGATTATCCAGGGTTTGTTTTTTACCATCTATCCCGGAAAATCAAGAGTCTACTGTACTTTATTTGATTTGATCTGCATAGCAAAGGTGAACAGCTTTTCAACTCGGCCCTTTGGCAGATTTAGGTTATTGAAATGATATGCCTTTGGGTTTTTTTTTTTTTTTTTGGAAGACCAGTAACTTGTAGTTCCCAACAAGTTGAGGCTCCAGCAGATGAAATCTTCTTCAACCCATTAATTTTTAATTGTATTCCATCATTTATTTTAACTTTTGGCATTTCCCCAAATCCAGAATCTCAAAGCATGTAAAGGAGACAGGATCATCTCAGCAAGCTTAGTGTACTTCTGTGGTTCGAAAAAAAAAAAAAAAACCCCCCATCTTTCAATCTCTATGCATCCTGGTGCTATGTGAGAAGAGCTATCATATCTTCCTTCATAAAGGAACTATATTTTTAGAAAACACATGCAACAAAACATCACAAACATTAATGCCCTTATTCAATCAAAAAATACTGGAAAACAGCGATAAATTGCTAGAGATGATAATTTCGCATAATCAAATTGGACTCAGAAATAATTGAGATGTGTGTGCGCGTGCGCACACGTTTTAATGTGTTTATTTTAATGATCACTTTGCAGAAAGTCTGCAAAACGATCACAATGTTTAAATGTTGATTAATCATTGGCTGACAGGTGTCGTTTGGTGAAGACAGACTTTGTAGCTTCTGCAAACGGATAACTGTTCCTTGAAATTTTATCTCAGTTTTGATTAGTTAACATATTAATTTGCATTTTACAAGTAGATTTAATAGGCTTAGTAGTGTTGGTTAGCTTATTTTTTAAATTAACAAGTGATTTTGTAAGTTACAACTCGCTACTCATACCGCTACTCTCCACGTGTTTTGGCAAGAATATCATAGCATAACCAGTAGTGCAGAAGAACAGTAGGGTTTTAATTGTAATAAAAAAGTATTTTATTCTTAGCATATATCTCGAACTTGACAGCATGGAATACATATCACTGCATTAGCTTAATATAGTATTGTATAGTAAATTAATTAAATTTATTAACTTTATTAATTTTCATTGTTAAGTAATTAAATCGCAATCGGAAATCAGGCTGCAGGCTTGAGCAGCAAAGCAATGTGCAAAAAGTAGTGGGAGTGCTGTGGCTCAGGGGAGAATCAAATGGGGAAGATTCTCCAATGCATCATAGCCTAAAAAAATGTGCAACTTGTGAAATGTTTGTGGACCTTTAGAACGGACATGTTATTGCCAGTGGGGATGTCTTTGTGTGTGCTCGATGTAAGGAGTGTGAAGAAGTTAGGCGACAACTCCGCGTTGTTATGGGACTTCAAGAGAGCTTGAAGAAAAGGGTAGGTGCCCTCGAAGGACTTAAATTGGGGGACCCATCAAGCTCTCAGCTGCCCACATCAATGACAGAGATTGCACTTGATATCCAGGCAACATTCAGGACAGAATAAGCTGTTCCCACAGGATATTGTCGGTGACTCTATTGTCAGGGAGACGGGAAATATATTGTGCAAAAAGATAGGCGGAATAGGAGCAGGGTATGTCTGCCAGGTGGAAAAGTCGATGATGTTGTACAGCAGATATTTTTTTAAGGGACAAAGGGTGATATTGTTTACATGGTGGCACTGACATTAATCATAGGAGATCTGCAGACTTACTCAACAAGTACAGGTGAATATCGAAAAAACGTTGAAAGTTAGGGTTAAATTTGAAAGTCTCTGCAATTCTGCCCAGACACGATGTGGGGGGGGGGGGTATAAGATGAGAGCCTTTCGGCCCTGGTTTCTACAGTGATGGGATACATTAAATAGAAAGGGTGCAAAAATATTTGCTGATGATATTGAAGGACTGTTAGGTGGATCGGAAAACTGCTAGCTTTGGGGGTGGGGTTCACAGACTATAGATTAACAGTAGCCGCAGGCAGAGGCAAAAGCGATTCTTGCACTACTTCTATTGGAATGAGCAGCAGCCTGAAAGCAAGTTACTGGGGATTTCAATAACTGCTGGGAGTCATCATTGGACAAGTAAATACATGGGCTGATTTAGGGTAACTAAGAGTAAGACCAGGTGCATGTATACTTGCATGTACACCAATGCTAGGAGTATAGTAAATCAATTTGATGAATTTGAGGTGCTGGTGAAAACATCAAAGGCTGATGTTGGGATATCAGAGACATGGTGTCACACAGAGATAAGGAATGCAGAATTGGAATTTCGGGACTACACTGTGTACAGGAATGATAAACATGATAAAACGGGAGGAGGGGTGATGCTGTTAGTTAAGGAACACAAAATCTAAGGAAGTGCATCCAGTTGACATGGGTGGACAGTGCAGTGCTGAGTCAGTTTGGAGTAACATAAGCAAAAGTAAAAACAAGTTGACAGTAAGAGTGTGCTATAGGCATAATTACTCTGGTGAGCACAATGAACAACTGTACAGGGAAATAGAGTGGGCCAGTAAATCAGATTGTCTTATAATGGAGGATTTTAACTTTTCAAATATAGACTGGAACTTGTTGGTTGGTTACTCACAAACTAGCAAGACTTCTGTGGAGTTACTGGATGATTGTTTTCTACAGCAGCATGTTCGAGAGGCAACCAGAGGGAGCAATACTCTTAATCTGATTATCAGCAGTGATTCTTCATGCATTAAGAATCTGCAGACAAAGGAACCACTAGGTGGCAGTGATCACAGTTTACCGATGTGGGATTTACTTAAAGATGTAACTACCACCAGGGGTAAAGGGTAGGGTTTTTGTTTTCATAAAGGTGACTACAGTGTTCTCAGAGATTTAATTCTGTACAATGGAACCAACTGATGATGTTACCAACAGCAAATTCTAAATGGGAAGCATTCAAGAAATTAATCTTGGAAGCTACTAAGCTTTTCATACCAACTAAGAAATATTGGTCAAGGTTTAGGCCTAAATGGATGTCAGAGCTGACCTAATAAGACTTGTGGCAGAAAAGAAAAATGCAAGGGACGCACATTATCAAGAGACACAGATGCCTATGACAGATATCAGATAGTCTGTAATCAAGTCGCAAAGGATGTTATGCAAGGTAGATCATGAGAAATCTTTGGCAAAGGATGCAAAGATGTTTTACTTATGTAACCTCTAGAAGGAAGAGGATGAATCAGATTGGTCCACTTGATATCGACGATTCAACTGTTGATGATCCTGCTCAGGTAGCTGACAAACTGAATGTGCATTTTGCATCTACATTCATACATGAGGAATTCTGTAGAGAAGTGGATGCCAGAAGTTTAGCACTCTAATAGGGAGCTAAATGACTGTAATAACTGAGAGGAAAGTGGAGGAGAAATTGAAGTTAAACATAAGAAAGGCACCTGGGGGTAGTGCGATCTATACAGTTATATTAAAAGAAGTAAGCAAACCCTTAGGCATAATTATGAAAGCTTCCTCAGAATGAGGGGAGGTACCCATGGACTGGAGATGTGCAAATGTGTCCCCAATTCTCAACGGGGATTAAAGGGTGACAGGGGTAATTACAGATCTGAGTTAGTCTAACTTCTGTTCCAAAGAAAATAATGGAGTCACTCGTTAAGGAAACAATGCAGAATCATATAGACAAGACTGCAGTTATAGTTCAGACACAGCATGATTTTGATAAGGGGAAGTCTTGTCTGACCAATCTGATTGGGTCACAAAGGAACTAGATGCAAAGAATAATTTTGATATCATATACTAGGATCTCAAGAAGACTTTTGATACTGTGGCACATAGATGACTACCGTACAAATTGGAGAGTATGGCATTAAGGGCAAGTTGCGACAATGGATAAAAGGATGGTTGAGTAGGAGAAGACAGGGTGATTATCAATGGACACTGCTCTTCTTGCACTAACGTTATTAATGGAGTCCAAATAACTTGTTGTTTTGAGTATTTATCAAATGATATCAGGGTTAATGTCTAAGTTTGCAGACGATACGAAGGTTGGCAGGGATGTTAATGATAGTATGGTACTGCAATAGGATATGGAAAAGTTGAGCAGATGGGCTGAGAGGTGGCAACTGAAGTTTAACACTGACAAATGAAAAGTACTGCATATGGGTAGCAGTAACCCCAGAGTAACGTATCAACTGGGTAGTGGAGGATGAAAAGGAGCCGGGGGTTACTGTGCAGTCAGATATGAAGTTTTCTGACAGTGCAGACAGGAATTTTGCTAGCAGGGATGGGGGGGGGGTGATTGTCCCCTTGTATAAGGCAATGGTCAGGCCACACCTTGAGTACTGCATTCAGGTCTGGAGGCCTCATTTTAGGAAGGATGTTGAGATGCTGGAACAAGTATAGATAAGGGCAACAGGATTGGTGAGTGGAACAAAGGGTTGCTGTTACCAAGAAAAGCTTAAGTTCTGCAATCTGCAGATTCTGGAAACTAGGCGCCTGTGGGACGATCTAATTGAGGTGTATCAGGCTTTGAAAGTTTGAGCAACTCAATGCTGATGGGATTCTACCTCTTGCGCAGATTACTCACCTGGGGGAACATAAATTCAAATTGAGGAAAACAATTGTAAAATAAATGTGTCAAAATTTTCCTTTAGCCAGCAAGTGGTTGATAGCTGGAATAAACTTCCATCTGTTGTAGTGGAGGTCATCAACCTAAATAAGTTCAAGGCAGAACTAGACAAACATTTGGAGTGAATGAATGGGTGAAAGGTGTGTGTTTTTTTTTTTTTGGCTTATGCTATATAAGCTTGCTTTCCTGCATCACATGCCTCTGGTAATGCTAATCATGTTCCAAGACACTTTCAAGTTATACAAATAATTCCGGACGAGCTGCAATGAAGTCACAGTGACACAGCTGGACTGCAAGACAAGACTGAGAACTTACATTTTAATGATTTAAAAAAAAAAAAAAAAAAAAAAAAGGTGAGGGAGCATTTGAGAAAGCTTTTGTTACACTGGCTTTGTGAAGAGTGCTTTTTTTAAACAAATATACTCTTTTTTTTTTTTTTTACTTTGTTAGCTTGTTTCTTTATAGTGCAAGCTTAAAAGTTAGATACCTCCTTGTGACTAAGCATAAAAAAAAAAATAATAAAATAAAATAACCCAGCATATGAGTATTAACGCTTTGTGGTCCAATGTCACGTCCAGCGCACCTGTTGGTGTTTCTGATTACGAATTTATTTTCCAGTTATGCTGATGTTTAGCGAAGTTTATATAATATTGTATTATCAAGATTATATAAACAATCTGAAAAGCTAAATCCATGTATGTTGATATTTATATTCAATTTTTTTTTGAATTTGGAATTGTTTTTATTTTTATTTATTTATTTTTTCAGTCCTTTTTTGGTCAGATTTCATGGTGTTAATAAGTTTCCGATTAAGAAATGTTTTCATGCTGTACTGGCTCAATTATTGTACTACAAACTACTTATATTTATATAAAGAATCTGAAAACTAATAAATGTTTAGATTCAATTGTTAGCAGCAGCCAGTGGTTTTTTTTTTGTTTTTTTTTATATTTGAAGCCTAAACATCTTAAGAGATGCAACTGTTGGCATTGCGATATATTCATACCTGATATAAACAAACTGAAAAACTAAATTGATGTTTATTATTCAATAGTTAACAGCAGTCAGTTTTTCTTTTTTTGTTGTTTTTCTCAAGTTGAATGTGGAAATCGGTGCGACTGTCAGCATTTCCAATTTTAAAACTTGTTTTCCCCCTGTACTGCCATCCACTTATACTTCATATAAACAATCTGAAAAACCAAGAGGATGCTTATTGATTTCTACACAAAGTAACTCTGTGTTAGAGCAAAGTATTTAGACACGTGCCATCAAGATCTAATAAAAGCCTTTCTGGTGGCAAAATTAATTTTGAGGACAGGGAAAATAATGTTGGACTGCAAAGGGTTAAAGTAAATACTCAATGCAGTGTGCATAACTACTACAGGATTTATTATAATTTTTGTTAACCTTCAAAAAAAAATAATAATAAATAAATAAATAAAAGTTCAAAGCTGTTACATACCAAATTTTTTCCTGAATAAATGGATGTGTCAATGCTTGGTTAATAGACACCCGTTTAGCTGGATCCAACATTAATATTTTTTCTAATAAATCCTTTAACTGATAGACTTTTCGATATTGATCTTCAGATAACCTTTGAGATCCTAACAACTCTGCTTGCAGATCTCGACTAGGATTGATATTTGTTAATACCACAATTTTTTCCTGATCACAAAAAAAGTAAAAGCATTTATAACAGATTCAAAACACATTTCTCATATGATAACATACAGTTAAGCCTGAAATCCAACATCCAAAAATTGCACACAACTTGAAAGGTTAATAAAAAAAATTATTATGAAGTTGGTGCTTCAGCTATTGTTTTTAAATGACAATTTATAATTAATCAATATCACGCAGTCATGACCATGGAAAACTGCCACATCTTATGGGGTCGCATTATTTCCACTCAAACAGCATCATGAGTGCATACTTTCTCTATTTCTGGTTGCTCCTAACTAACAGATACTGTGGGCTTTACAATTCAGCACATACTGCTCACTCCAGAAAACTTTCCATCTGGCACATGGCAGTTTTCTGCATCACATTCTACAGGTGCGCGCGCGCGCACACACACACACACACACACACACACACACACACACACACACACACACACACACAATAACAGAGACAGTAAGAATAAAATGAGCTAAAACTAAAAGATATGGGAAAACGTGTTTTTTTTTTTTTTTTTTTTTTTGCGATTTCAACAACTCAAATTCTTCTTCTTCCTCCTCCCTGAATCACACATTTTATTCTGATATAATTCAGGTACCACATGAGCCTTGTGTTGGCCATTTTCTCCATATACTTTCCAAAGCAGCTGGTTAGCACAACAGGAGAACAGCTGCTCAGGTTTAAGAGTTCACTGTTAGGTTTCAGGAAGGCTAAAAATACTGCATGGTGCCAAATGTATGTGAACCTATTTTCTAAGATGTTATTATATTAATTCAGTAAGGCCATCTGGAACTGGGAATCAAGATGTTACAAAACATGTAACATTTTGTCCACACCTGCTGCACTCTCATTTGAGGGGAAGAAGGCCCTTTGAGGTACATGCATTATATATTGTTGTTGTTATTTGGTTTTTAGGAGCATTAGCAACTAAGGCCATATTGCTCCGGGATATGCGATGGTCATTCCCTGACCTTTCCGCATCCTCCGTATTTGGTGGTGACGGGCTCGAACCCCGGTCTAATCAAACATGCATTATATAAGGAAGACTTCTTAGAGCTTACATTATGTATCAGGAAAGCAATTGTACAGAAGGTAACTGCTAAAACTTTTACTAGAGTGGAACTTTAGCAAAAGTTCACATTCACTAATTTCATAGGATGTGATAATTTGTGCTTTCTAGTTTAAAAGTGGTGATGGATTATGCTGGTATCTTCCATTCTTCTTATGTATTTAGGTTCAGAAGTGTCAGGAGTACTGCTGTTTACAGTTGATGCAAATTTGATCCAAGACAATTTTATGCTCTTTGATTAGCTAAAAATGAGCTACCCATATTCTCATTTTTCTATTTGAGGACCATAACTGTGGGAAAAAGGATGGTGTTTCTGAAAATAAATCCCCAAGAGCATTTGCTTTTGCAGTTGAGTCTGCAATAGTGCATCCATTATATACCAGTACTGATGAGGAGCAACATGTACTTTCCCTTCATTTTCCTAACTTTTGTTCCAGACCACCTTGGTGTTGGTCACCTCGTTTGTGGAGGGTGTAAAGCGGATCAACGACTCCTTTTGGCTTTGTCATGTTGCACATTAAAAAAAGGCTAAGATTATTTGTGGTAGGACAACTTTGAAATATATCCCAAACTTTGTTTGAGCATTTTTTGCTGTTGTGCATTTTGCATTCCACCATGGTTCTAGAAATAGTGGAAGCCAGGTAGATATTTTTGGAATTGCAATTGCAGCTGCATGGACTTCTGTGATATATATATATATATATATATATATATATATATATATTTTTTTTTTTTTTTTTTATGAAAACCCCAAACACAAAAGGCATCAAACCTATAGTACTTAGTACCATGCATGGGTTGAAGAAGTATGGGGGGGGGGGGTGCTGGAAACTTTGCTCTAGAGATGCCACTGCCTCACTGATAGGCTCCTGGCTAACTGACTGTAGTGATCTCAAACTCGGCTGGATGATGGCAGGTTTTCTAGTTGGCCTGATACATTTCTCACCAGGATTACATAAAACTAAAAGGAAGATAGGGTTTCCCACCAAGTATGGTAGGGGAACAATACAATACATTCATGTGGTGACATCTTATGTCACATACTGGGGTATTTTGAGGGTAGCAGACGTAGAAAAAAAAATATGGGTATGCATGTAGAAAAAAGGTGTTGTTCCTATATTTAAAAGTGAGAGATCTTTGTCAGTGAACACATGCTCCATAAATCATCTTCCAATAATGTCAGCACTACTCCTAGTGTCTTTCTTCTGGGGGCTAGGGGGGGCTGTTGGTCACGGGTGGCAAACAGACAGAGCAGACTGTTAATAAAAACCTTACTGTAAAGAAAATTGCATTTGCCTTGCTGTTGGTTGTAAATAGTAGGTTTATACCTTTGTCATCTATATTTTACCGGAATCCAAGGCAATTCCACTGTATTTATTATAAGGAATGTCCTGATTGAAATCAGCAACCTGTATGCTGAAACTGTAAGAGAAGCAAAGATCAGGCTGCTCATGCACCTGTTGATAAAGCATGCCTTGAATATAAGAACGCATTGGAGATTTATAAGAAAAAAATCAATTATGGCCTAGTGCAGGGGTAGGCAACTTAATTTGCAATGAGATCTACTTCCCCCCCCCCCCCAAAATGTGCTGCGATCTACCATCTCAAGGATTTCATTGCAAATGGTCAAAAAAGTTAATTAACGCATAATCGATCCCTGGGTGGGTCTGAAAACTGCTAGCTTGGGGGGATACAAGGACTAATAGATTAACAGTAGCCACTGGCAGAGGTGAAAGTGATTCTTGCACTGCTTCTATTGGAATGAGCAGAAGCCTGGAAAACAAGATGCAGGATATTTCAGTGACTGCAGGGAGTCACTGCGGTACAAGTAAACACATGGGTTGTGTTAGGATAGCTAAGAATAGGAACAGGTGCATGTATACTTGCGTGTACACCAATGCTAGGAGTTTGGTAAATAAATTTGATGAATTTGAGGTAGTGCTCAAAGCATCAAAGGCGAATATATTGATGGGATATCAGAGACATTGTGTCACACAGATATAAGGAATGCAGAACTGGAATTTGGAGAGTACAATGTCTACAGAAATGATAGACAGGATAGAAAGGAAGGAGGGGCTATGCTATTAGTTAAGAAACACATAAAATCCAAAGAAGTGAAGCCAGTCGACATTGCTGGACAGTGCAGTCTCGAGTCAGTTTGGTGTGACATTGGGAGATCAAAATTGAGAGTAGGAATGTGCTATAGGCCTAATGACTCTGATGAGTATAATAAGAAACTGTACAGGGAAATAGTGGGCCAGTAAATCAGAGAGTCTTATAATGGGGGATCCTAATTTCCCAGATATTGACTGGAATTTGGGGGTTGGTCACGCACACACGAGCAAGGCTTTTGTGGATTTATTGGATGATTGTTTTCTACATCAGCATGTTCGGGAGGCAAATAGAGGGAGTAACACTCTTGATTTGATTATCAGTAGTGATTCTTCATGCATTAAGAATCTGCAGATAAAGGAACCACTATGTGGCAGTGATCACAATGTGCTGAAGTGGGATTTATTCAAAGAGGTAACTACCATCAGGGGTAAAGGGAAGGGTTATTGCTTTCGTAAAGGCGAATACGATGGTCTGAGACAGTATTTAAATTCTATACAGTGGGACCAACAGATGATGTTACCAACAGCAAATTCAAAATGGGAAGCATTCAAAGAACTTATCTTGGAAGCTACTAGGCTCTGCCATATGTCTCATTAGATGAACTAATGAGACATATGGCAGAGAAGAAAAATGCATGGGATAGATATAAATTAACACGTGACACAGAGTTGTATGAATTTTATGATGAATAAATCTTGAGTTCAATAACTTTATGTAATACATTTTTTTTTCAAATTTCGGGCCCCAAAATTAAGGTGCGTCTTATACATGGGGAAATATGGCATACGCTGATTTAAGATCTAACTTGGAGTTGTCTGTTGGTACTCTGGAGAAAGAGATACATTGGATTATGTTCATGGAAAGGAGGCTTTTCACTTATTTTAATAACTATGTAAGTGCAGCCTTTAGAAAGCATGCTGTGGTTAATGCTGATAGTAGAAGCCTGCCTTCTAGCGGCAGGGGTGACAACTCATCTTATTAAGATTGGTGAACATATAAGATCAAGATGAGGCTAAGTGTCTGTTATTTAAAATGTTTTTATTTTGCGTTATGTTATATTAACTAACATTTTTGAACTAGAAACTCAGACATAAAAGCTTAGACCCTATCCACGGATAGGTTTCAGCCTAGGTACCTCAAATGTGTGTAGTATTTGGACTTGGTTTACTCAGCTTTGAATTTATATTTCTGGTGGGAGGGGGGGGGGGGAGTATGGGTGCTGTCCTGTGTCTATTTATTCTTCTTCTGCAAAGATTTTCAAGACTGAATCATCAGATATCTCCTTCACTTCGACATTCATTTTTAATGGAGTAGTACAGGTTATTTTTTTTTTAATTTTCCTTTACCACTAGATTTCAGTTTTATGTTCCAATAGAACATCTCTCTGAAACCTTCAGTGTGTGTGAAGATTTATCATTATTTATAGGTTTCACACTTTGTATCTTTGTTATCTCCTTTTCTCCTTTCCACTGCTGGCATGCTCACGAGAGTGGGTTGCTGGCAGCTAACACACATAAGAGCACACCATGACAGTCCATTTGCAAAGTGTCCATACTTATAGCACGTGAAGCACCTTAAAGGATTTGGAATATATAATTTTACTGGGCAGTTAAGATATCCAACTGTGATTGAATCAGGAGATGCTGGTGAACTGAAGGTTAGGATGAGATTTCTGGTGGGGACTACATTCCCATTCCTACACATAAACATAAGTTTTAAAGCTATCACTCCTGAGTTTTCAATTCAAAGCAAATCTCTCTTTAGACACTTCAATGAGGTCTCATTCTAAGGTGACATCTTGGGATGAGTTCAGTGTCTTGTGGGGGTATGTCAAAATTGTTATCCCACCAAAAGAGGTGGCTCAGAGGAGCTGTTCAGAGTGTTTCTCATGTTTGGTTTCAATGAGGATGTCTCCAGAATGCAGCCATTTTACAGATATAGGAGGTGCCTGCCAACCCTTCCAAACCCTTCTGAATAAAAAATAGTGATATTAGCACTATAAGTTTCTCACCAGTGGAAAGGATTATCAGGTATCAAAGTGTTGGCCCTAATACAGTTTTGGTTCAGGGCCTTTTTTGCTGCCATGACATTATCCATTTCAATGTCAAAATTATCTGGTAGGAATTGTTGTGGTTCCAACAGAAGAATTTACATTTTCAGGATTCATACTAGGTTTTATTTTGTTTCAGTTCCCATGTTCCCACCCACCATGGAGTCCAAGGACTACCCAAGCACCATACCCACATATCCAGCAGCCTGAATCCTGTTCCTCACACAATGAGGGTAGAGACAAGGCTTCTGCATGGTTGACCCTTCCAGGCAAACCCACTAGTCAACTGATCTGGGCATGCCATTGCAGGACCACCCATCCTATTGAAGCAAGGGCCAGAATGGTGTGAAGCTGGATCCTCAACCACCAGTTCCTTCTTTCCAAATTTCCATGGGTCGCAACACTTGGTAAACACGCCAGATTTCTTTGATGTTAGCCTGGAATCTAGGCTGAGGTTGTTGGCGCTCAGTGAAGCTAATTTGGAAGAATAGCATCATAATTGGGAGGGGTACCCCCCTCACCACATACAAATGTTTGTGTTCGTTTGTATGATGTTTAATGAACAAGGGATATGAGGCCAGATTGTCTCTCTTCTTCTATGTTGGCAACATTTCAGAGGAAATGGAAGAAAATAAAAGCTTCCTTCAATCTGCAGAATGATTGGAAGGTGCTAGAATGAATGGATGAGTAAAGACGACAGCCTACCAGAAAACGATGGACTGTTCTCACAGTCCATCATTTTCAGGTAGGCTGTCATCATTTGATGGGATGTGACAGGATGCACACTGGGATGGATTTCCTCATAATAAAAACAGCCACGTAAGACAAGTGTGTTCAATTCTCAGTCATTGTGTCACACAGATATAAGGAATGCAGAACTGGAATTTGGAGAGTACAATGTCTACAGAAATGATAGACAGGATAGAAAGGAAGGAGGGGCTATGCTATTAGTTAAGAAACACAAAATCCAAAGAAGTGAAGCCAGTCGTTTTGTCTGAATCTGGAGAGCCTTATTGGATCTTGTTTTATCTGGTAGTGTTTGCCAGATCTGTGGCCAGTTATTGTAACAAGCCTTGTGAAATAGTTTTGTAATCCATATAAAGAACCTGAAGTTGTTGGGAGAATGTGAGAAAAGGATGGGATGTTTAGCGGCAGGATCAGCACTCTCATTTCCCAGAAATCAAAATGTCCAGGATCCAGAAAAATGTTACCAATCGATTGGACTCCCTGCAGGAGAGTAACTGGTAGTGAATGGTTTTCGGTGTAAGATGAGAGGAACAGAAATTTTCCTTTTTGGCAGATACTGCCCTGAGAGAAACTGCGAAGATTAGAGAATGTGAAATGGAAAGTTCAACAATCCGGTCAAGTGCTAGCTTTATGGCATACAATTTGGCAGTGAAGATATTGGTAATGATACTGTAACTGTGAATGACATCCATCTGTGTATATTGTACAGGATTGGAGTTGAGGGTAGTATGACCTGTGTGAAATTGGAGGAATATAAAACATGTTCATGCTTTGTGACTGGCAGGAGATAGTGAGGTCATCTGCATACATTAGCTTCAACAGTTTTGGGGATGTCTTGTGTCATGTTGACATGAATTGTGAATAAGATTGTGCTGAGTATAGATCCTTGTGGCACACCTTCCTGAATATGAGATGTAGAGAGCATGTAAAACAGTGGACCTGAAAAGAGTACAGATGATAAAAATTCTGAATTATCTTAAGGAGATGACCACTTAGCCCTAGATGGTAAAGGTCCACACTAATACCATATTGCCAGGTAGTGTTGAATGCCTCTTTGATATCCAAGTTGACCATGACTAGATGTTGTTTCATGACAAAGACATTGTGAATATTGAATTCAGCTTTGATGAGTACATCGAGAGTGGATCTGTTCTTACGAAAGCCATACTGATGATCTGATAAAAGATTCTCTGAGTCTAAGATTTCTGTAAGTCTCATACGAACCATTCTCTTAAAAAATTTTCCAATGCAGCTTGTAAGATACTGGTCTGTAATTTTGAACCAGGGAAGGATCTTTGCCTGGTTTTAGTAGGGAAGAATGATATAATGACACAAGGAAAGAGGATAAACACAAAAACAATAATTGTTTTAGCATAATGTAATGAATTCCATCTGGGCCAGCAGCACTATTTAAAGATTCCTTAAGTTCTGTTAAAGTAAATGGTTGACTGTATGAAAGCGAAAAGTGCATGGAGAAGTTAATTTTGTGATATTCTCATCTGCCTTGAAAGGAGTCCATGATGGGTCCTTCTGGCTCTTTTGTATCTACACCACCCAGGTCACCGACTCCACCACGGTGAGGCAGGAGCAGTGCCATTTGGTGGCCAAGTGTAGAGCTTAGTACGGTAGTAAGACTAATTAAAAATTAAAGAACGACATACCCTCCTTTTGGGCTCTCAGTGCTTTTAAGACAATAGAACTACTTAGCAGAAAAGTTTAATAAGTGAGAAAAAAAAGGAAAACAAAATTGCAGGAGAAAAACATGCTCTTTAATCGCACAAGACTCACTTGGCACCTTGAGGGGACCATATCAAGTCTCATCTCTCTTCATTAGGAAAAGAAGATACTTTTAACATTTATTGAAATCTCTATTATAGTTATGTGTATAATGATAATAGAAATAAAACTGAAAATATATTATGGGCTGCATGTCTTTGGAATCACTGTTTGCAATACTGCTCATTGCAAAATTTAATAAAGTCATTTCCAAGACAATATAAATACTGTAACCTCCTGTAATCTTTCTAATAATAGCAATATTTATTATCAGTTTCATTAATATATTACAATCAAATCAACTAAAAACAAACTTCATTCAATATTTATTTGTAAAAACATATCAGAAAAAAGTTCATTTCAATAACCTTAAAGTAACACTTACCCTTTCTGTAACTTTATCAACTTCGTGTGATAAAAAGTTACAGTTACTATCAAAATGCTGTTCTCTAAACCCTCCCTTTCGTATTAGTCTATTAGGAAATTTTCCTTTCAGGTCCATGAAATATTTTAACATTTGATTATTTGACTTGCCAGGAAACATTATCTTTCCAGTGTACAGTTCATATAGTGTACAGCCAACACTCCACATATCAATACCAAAGTCATATCCCAAGCCAAGCACTGCAAAAGAAAACAATTCAAAAATAGTAATAAATTAATTATATATAGTTTATGAATGTACATATAGAATGAAATATACACATATGCAGATCATCTTCCATTATACATTCTTAGATATTTTTTCAATGATTACAGGCAGTTCCCACTTTGAGTTCCCGGTTTTACGAGTTTTTTTTTTTTTTCCAAGTATCAACAAAATCGAAAGTTATGAACATTAATTTCAAAAAATGAATGTTAAACATTCATAAATACTGCATTTAAAACCACACTCATAACCATACAATACAGTGTACCCCCACTTTATGATATTAATCCATTCCAGAGGTTCTGTGAAAATACCATAAAGTGAACCCAATAACACGTTTTTTGGTTATTCTTTCCAAGACCTGAGAGGTTGAAATTTCCATATATAACTAAGCTATTTATCTCTCTAAAAGGTCATTTTTGTAATGAAAATTGTATTAGTTAACAATTAAAATCATTAAAATGCACTACACTTTCATCGTTATCATATGTTCTGTTATAAGAATCAATTTTGAAAGGCTTTGTGATATTTTTCTAAAGCACATTTCTGGATTTTGCCACCATAAAACAATAAAAACAATTTGCACTTTCCAGTTTACTGGACTTTTCTGTTAATGCAATCAATTATAAATGGGTAGTAAACTCGATGTTATTGCATTTGCAAAAATACCGATAGCTGGAATTGTGTGGGTTTTTACATTAATACGGTGAAATATGTTTCCCCTTCACTGAAATCTTCAATCATATAAAAGACATAATTAAATTTTCAGAATTTTCTCTTCATTCCAAGATTGGTTTTCGCATAACTTTGTGCTGAAGTAAAATAATATTGTGAAGTTAAAAATACAGGCAGTTCTCGCTTTACGAGTTCTCGGGTTTATGAGTTCTTGGGTTAACGAGTTTTTTTTTTCCAAGTATCAAGTATCAACAAAATCGAAAATATGAACATTAACTGCAAAAAATTAATGTTAAACACTGATAAATACCGCATTTCAAACCACGTGCGTAGCTATACAAATGTTAAACTTCAGTTGCCACTTCCCAGCCCATCTGCCCAACTTTTTTATATCCTGTTGCAATAGCCTACTGTCATTAACAACTGTGCCAAACCTTTGTAACATTAAGCCTGAATTGTATTATGCTAATGATAAAA
Source organism: Mastigoproctus giganteus (assembly GCF_048544385.1). Classification (NCBI taxonomy): domain Eukaryota; kingdom Metazoa; phylum Arthropoda; class Arachnida; order Uropygi; family Thelyphonidae; genus Mastigoproctus; species Mastigoproctus giganteus. Next base: position 64,922,544 of record NC_143581.1, read on the forward strand.
TAAAAGAAAAATTTTTGAATCAAAAAGAAATATAGTCACTGCAGTTTTAATTCACATAAATTAACCAAGAAAGTATCAAAAATAACATTAGACAATATAAAGAGCAATAATGCATTTAAAATAATGGACTTCAGCTTTACCAAAAAGTAAGTCAGGTAACATGTTTTTATCATATGCTTGCACTCCATTGGACCAATAAGTACTCATGTTATCACTTACTAGTCTATTTTTCCCTACTGGAGTATCACTCCTTTTGAAAATCTCAACTGAGGCTTTTACTGGGATGTTTTTATTGCACACTTATCACACAGATTTTTTTCTGAAGTACAGAACAAATTCTTCAATTAATGGGTCAGCACCACCTTGCATCATAGCATTCTGTCACAAAAATCATTGTCATGCTCCTCCAACAAATTTATGCACAGCCTGTTGGAGAAGCACTTCTTCAGTGACTTTGACAATCAAAACCTTAATCCAGGGGTTCTCAACCTTTTTTTACCTGCCGACCCTTTTAAAAACACATTTTCCCGCATCGCTCCCCCTTCCAAAAAAACACATTTCAATTTTAATGGATTGATTATAAGAAAAATCTGTTAATAATAGTTAATTATTTATTAAAAAATAAAATAATTATAATACATAAGTAAGTAACAATCAGATCGTGATTACCAATTACTTTAGTAACAAAACACAGTAAAAAACTATTTCCTCTATTACTGTCATTTTAGTTTCACAGCCCATTATATATCTATTTTAATCATTAGCATTAATTATCAATGAAACAGTTGTGGCTGATGGTTTGCAATAAGCAGTGCAATATCCAGCCAAAATTACTTAATTTGATCCTTATGTCCCAATGTTCTGATATGTTCAGCCTGTTTTTTGCTTTTCTCACTAAATTATTAATATTGCCAAATGTGCAGATTCCCACTAGATAAGAACTGGGGAAAGTTAACAAAGTCGTTTTGCGATAGTTTGTCAATTAGGATATTTATTTTGTGTGTGTCTTTGCTATTCCAATAGGAGGTGTACCTTTAGTTTAGAATACAGATTTGGCCTCGAAATCTTCTGTCATTTCAATTACCTCTTTTTGCAAAATAAATTTTTGTTAAAAATTTATTTTGGGAAACATCACAATACATCACACTCAAATGGTTGTAAAATCCATTCTGGTTCAATCACATTAAAAATCTTAATATCAAGTGTTAAAAGTCTTTCAGTTTCTTCAAGTGGAATGGACAATAGGAAATCATCATCTGAATTTATATAATTTTCCATAATTGACAGGCATGATAAATCAGAGAAGTACTCTTTGATTTAATGTGGATATATAAATAAGTAAATTTTGGATCAAAACCAAAAAATAACTGTCTAACTTGAATTATATTCATATAATTCAAGTTCAGTCTAGACATCATATCACTAAACTTCAAATATACACTGAAAGGACAGAATTCGTGGGATACCTGGTTTCTGGGCAACATGACACCGTCACTCCTCTCACTAGTGGATGAACCCACCGCTTGGCAGGTATGTAGGTACGCTGCATCACCGCATTCACGTAGATAGCAATTCACTGTCAGTATGAATAAATGTCATGAGTTAACTGACTCTGATGAAAGAATGATGATAGTGGGTGCCCGAAGAATGGGTCACTATTGCAGATGTGGTACAGAAATTGTACTATCCCTGTTCAGCAGTATCAAGAGTGTATCAGGAATACGCCATTTCAGGAATAACATCTCATGGACAGCGCTGTGGGTGGAGAAAGGTGGTGGATCAACATGGCCATCGACTTCTGTCTTGCATTGTTTCAGCCAATCGAAGAGCGACAGTGGCACAAATCACCACCAACTTCAAAAGGGAGGTGCCAGAAACATCTCCACCAAGACTATCAGACAATCATTAGCTGCAATAGGTTATGGGAGCCGCCAACCCACCAGAGTCCCATTGCTAACACAACACAGGACTCTACGGCTCAACTTGGCAAAAGAACATTAGCAATGGACCTAGGATGATTGGATACAGATCTTTTGGTCTGATGAGTCCCGTTTCTAGTTATTTCGAGTGGATGGGTGGGTGCGTGTCTGGCAAAAACTGCACAAAGCTATGCACCCGTCACGTCAACAAGGAAATGTTCAGGCAAGTGGGTGGTCAGTAATGGTCTGGGGAGTGTTCAACTGGCACACGTTGGAATCTCTGAACAATCCAAGTTACCCATCCTTGCAGACCATGTGCATCCCTTCATGGTCAACGTGCACCCACAGGGGAATGGACTCTTCCAGCAGGACAATGCATACCCCCACAGAGCCATGGAGACTAGAACATGGTTCGAAGAGTATTCCGCAGATTTTACCACCATGGAATGGCCACCCCGTTCACCGAGCATGGTGCTCGGTGAACGGGGTTCATCGGTGATTGGGATGCTGTGGAAAGGTCCATTCGAGATGTGGATCCTCCACCCGGAATGTGATGGAATTATGGACAGCAGTGCAGCAAGCATGGATGGAAATACCTGTGGAAATCTTTCGTGAACTAGTGGACTTGTGCCTTGCCAAGTGACTGCCCTTATCAGGGCAATAGGTGGGCCTACTAGGTAAGGTATCCCATGATTTCTGTCCACTCATTGTATATAAGCCAAGTAAAACACATGCTTTTTTGATTCAGTTAATTTTGTCGCTAACTGTCTCTTTTAAGAAGAAATTCTATTACAGAATCAAAAAGTTCAATCAAACATTATAAACAATTTCCTTTTGAAAGTCAAAATTCTTCTGTATAGAAATGCAGCTGATTGTAGATTTCAGCTTGGCCTTTATTTCATTTATTGATTTAATACTTGTAAAAGAATTCTTTATTTTTGTAAATTATTCTTTTACAAATATTGATATCAATGTAGAATGTATTGAGCATTATAGCTTTGGTTCATACTATCAAACTGATTTAATACACACTGAAGAACATCATGTAGTTTTTCCCACTTACTGTGTTTTTTGTAAGAAAATGCTGCCTGTCAGGAATCATTTTCTTCAAAAATGCTAAAATGCTATCTATAATTTACCAGCCAATGCTGGCACTATATCAGAAGCAGCTGCTACAACATTAGTAATAGGAATATTGTTTTCCTTTAAGAATTTTTCAAAGTACAAAAAACATTTCTCCTGTTGTATACATCTTTAACTGTTCAACAAAAAGAACTTCTGTTATTGCCTTTTTTCTTGGGCTGTAATAATGTCCATAAGCCAAAAAGATGATAAAAGTCATAAATGTTCCTTCATCCAACTGTACAGCAAATTTAGTCGTCTGCAATTCAGGAAACCACAGTTTTTTGGATATCTTTAGGCATTTCATCAATACAATATTGAACTGTACTATTACTCAGTAGAATGCCTTTAATTCTGGATCCATTTTCACGACAGAACTTATAATTTCTCATACTGATGGCAGTATCAATTGCGTACAGATAACATGATATTGCAATTAAGAGGATATTATAAGAGGCTTCCAATCCTACTTTGGCATTTCCAGAAATTGAAGGTTTCAAAAATAATTTTAAACCCATTGTAGAATGCTTTATAAATTTATCTTTATGCTTTTTGAAATATTTAAAATTCTTGTCTTTTGCAACCGGACATTCTTTCCAGGTGGTCTTTCATCTTTGATGGCTACATAGCATGGTTCAGAAAGGTTTTTCTCACATAAGAAACATAGTGGTGTTCATTCATTGCCAGGCAAAGAAATAAATCCCAATGTTAAATAATCTTGGGAATATAAACAGAACTTTTTTCGGGAGCGTCATAGTAAAAGGATCTTCCTAAAAACTACATGTTATCAAAATTGTAATAGGTTTTGAAAAAACACAATTGTGTTTAAATATGTAATACCTATGTGCGAACTGTTCAGATGGTAAAAATGTGATATATCTGTCGGTCGGTTGATGGAAGCCATTAGTCATTATTACTAGTAGCAAGTGTATCATGAGAAATGGCATTCACAATTCTGCCACTTAGCAATAAAATTCACATACTAATCACTAAAACTGAAAATTAACGGGGCCAATATTCAGTTATATTTTTATATTATATATTATTATATTCTTTATATTTATTATTATATAATTGCCTGTTGACCCCCCCCCCCCAATTGGACCCCTCTTTCAAGATGACTGACTCCCAGGGAGTCAAAATTGAGCCTACCCCCCCATTAGCATGGGGGGGTAGGCTCAGCCCCTTGTGTTTTCTTAGGAACAAAATGGAGCAATGTTGGCAAGGGGATATTAGTACCTACTCCACATCACCTACAGTGACTCCCTCAATCCTTGCTACAGTTGCCATGTAGTTGATGTCTACAGCTATATCAGGTAGCTCATCTTCAAAACCAAGGAAGTTCTGGGTATAGTCACTGCCATACACACTGCATAGAACACTGGTGGGGGGGATTCACACCAGGCCTGATTAATGTTATTAATTGCCTTCATTTTGAGGAATTTTTTTCTGCCACACTTACTTTGTTTACACTGGCCATCAGTAGCACTTTACCAAAACATATATGTATGATAAAATGCTACTGATGGCCAAGTTAAAAACATGTAGCAGAAATACTGGATAAAGACACAGCTCAAGCTTTACAGTGATACTATATATGTTCTACTTAATGGTTCAATTATACTGTTATACTCTGCACAGTCTTTTTTTTTTTATGGCTTTACAAGTCATTCTGTGCTACACTTATACATGGTGTTGAATTCATACTCAATGCTGGGTTGATGTAGGTTTTACAATACAAGGAGGTTTTAGTAAGGTTTCACAACCTTGCTAAAACCTGTTGTAACTTATTACATGTGCAGTTATTTAGATTTTCTATTACGTGATTAGCTATCTGGTTAACTTAGTTATATGGTGCTCTACATTTTTGGTCTATGCTTTTTTTTTTTTTTTAAACTGTTTTGCAGCTGCTGCATATGGCAAAAGATTAGCTTTTCTTGCTGTGGAACTTTATAATTACCTTTTCAGTTCTACCTTGGCATGCTTTCACTATCACATTTATTAATATTATTGTACTCAGCAGTAGTCATAACTTATGATTTTACATAAGGCAGATGCTGCATAAGCTCATACACTTGCTTTCTTGCATCACATGCCACTACTACTACTACACATAAAAATAACAGGAAGTACTGCCGATTAGGGCACTGCCATGTTTCAAGCATAACAGGCTATTTTATATAATCTACTGCTGGGCAGACAGATTTTGTTTTACTGGCCTTGCTTCTTTCTTGAACCTCCTTTGTAATTTACTACATGGAGCTATGTGGGTTGTTACACTTGAGGCTAGCCGAAGCATAAACATTATTAAATGTTCATTTTTTAACTTGTTTATCTTATTTGATTCTTATTTTATGCCTTGTAATTGATTAGAATACTCAAGGCAAGCAAAATGCTACTGCCATCTTTTTCCTCTATCTTTCTTAATTTAGCATTTGCTGTCTCCTACTTTCGCCCGCAGTTCTGTTTGATCCATGGATGTCGTGTCTATTTGATTGCCTAGTGTTTTTTTACCACTAAAGCTGTTAAATGTATATTAAAATCAGAGGTGTATTGCTAAAAAAAAATAGTACCAGAACGCTCGTTCTCCAGAAGACTATATGATAACTCCACATCGACTGTACAGTAACTGAATCAGACTTCAGACTCATGGTTCATAGAACAACCAGTTCTAGCATTCAGCTCATGGCGAATCAAAATGCAGCATCGCACGCATCACAGTATATCTCATTCGTTGGATCTCTTTATCTAACACGTACTTTAGTAAGAAACGTTCAAGCTTCATTTCGAAATTTATGTTTTTGTTTTTAAATAAATTTTTAAAGAAATCTATTAATTTTAAAGATTACTATTAATATATATTTTTAGTAGTAACGGGTAAAATAGATATTTCTCCCTCCCCTTTGATTATGCCATTGTTTCACAATATTAGGTGTATAAATTTAATGATTTTCTATTATGACATTTAGAAAAAAAGTATCGGAACGTTGTTCCGGTGCATTCCGGCCCAAATATGCCATTGGTTAAAATATGCTCTATGGTTGACTATGCAGCCAATCTCTTGGTCCCTATTAACAACTTGCAAAACAAAATCAGAAACTGATAGCTTTGCTAATTTTGGTTTAGATATATCGAATGGGGCTAGCCTCCCATAACATGCCATTTCAATTTCATTGAAAAAAAAAAAAAAAAATTATGTTAAAATATAGATATATGACTTTATTTGTTAGCCATTAACTGATTATAATTGTTTCAAGACACTATTGCAATCTTTGCACATCTTCAGTCAAAGTTTTGTTTATAATAAAGGCAATGCTATTCAAACTTTGCTGTCAACAGCATTTCCAAAACTACATCAAAAAGAGATTGGAATTTAGCTTTTGTTCACTTGTATGAATATTCTCTGACAATCAGCGTAGCAGTGCTGAGTACCAGAAAATTATTAAAATGCCAAGAATTACTTTGGATAACTTGTTATATTTAATGCTTCCTCATGCACTTGACAGTTCCCAGGACAAGGATGACTGTACATCAATTCTTTCTTCTTTCAAAATCTTTTTGCAATGGTATCTGTTCACAACATTTCTAACAGTGGAGTGATATAATATTAGGTTCCCACATTATAATTAACAGAAGTGATTTGCAAAATATCCATTTCTTTACTTTCAATGATATTGAGAAGTGAAGGATCCTTTTTTTCTTTTCTTTCTCTCTCTCTCTCTTTTTTTTTTTTTTTTTTTTTTTTTGTGAAATCAATTTGTTTTAAAATGGTTCAAAAAACATTCCCTGAATAATGTTAACTGGATGATAAATTGGTTCTCCAAACACAATTATATGTATATGAAAGTTAAATAATATTTAACTTAGAAAGATTTCCAATAAATCATTTAACTTGAGACTACCAATAATTTATATATAACTAGTTGCCCCAGTTAGGCAATGAGCTATATATAAATTGCTTTGGTCTTAGGAATTCAAGGCAGAAAGTCACTGGTAGCCGAACTAAGTTTGCAATTTCCCAAATTTAGTCAAAGCAAAAGTCAAACAGCTTTTGTTATAAGTGTATTAAATATTTGAAGTTATAACACTTCACTAGATCATATTAGCATATAAATCATCTTGATAGTATAATGTATAAATTTGCACTAATGCTTTTTTTTAATTTTTTTTTATTTACTGTATGAAAAACAACTTAAGCTAAAGTTTCAACGTCACTCTGTTTTCATGTTCACCATGTATTGCCTCTCACTGATTTGCTGTATTAACAAGCCTTTGCTAATTTATTCAAAGGAGGGTGTTTTTTGTTTATATTTCTAGACTATCGGCAATGAAAGTTAGGAGGTGAAATAGATTTGTGAAAATAAATATTTAATAATAATAGTTTTAATGAACTTTAAATTGTTCTTTTATTTATCTGTACTGTAAACTGAGAGAGGGAATCACATTGGAAATGAAAACCTACAGAATGAATTTTGCTTTTTTTTATTTTATTTTTTCTGGCTAACTGAACAATTATTGCAAATTATTCTTGGGTGTTTATACTGAAATTAAGAAATACTAGAGAATTTCTTTAAAAATATGATTTCAATGCAGTTTTACTATTTTTTTGTGAAAAGAAAAAGGCAGAGAAAAACAGTGTGATCAGTTTTTTTCTTCTTCTTTTGTTTTTATACAAAACAGAATACTTTTTAAACCACTTATGTTTACTTACCAATTTCTGGAGCTCTATAGAACCTACTGACAAGGTATGGCGTAATGTCATTCTCAGCAACATGAGATGCTGATCCAAAGTCACAAAGCTTCAGAACAAGTTTTGTTTCATTTACCTGTAATTCAATAATAATAAATACTGTGTAATCTTTAATTAAAGCAATTGAAAACAGTTAAAATTAATGTATCTCCCTACTAAATGTTTAAAACTGTAATGGTAAAGAAAACTGAGTGGGGGAGAGACACTTCATCTGAAATATACAACTTAAAAAACAGAGTGATGAACTATATGTTTATTTTTTATTTATTTATTTAAAGATACTCATTTCCTAAAAGTAATCCTCCCACTAGTTACTTTAGAAATCCTCACAAATAATTTAGATTTTGTGTGTAACAGGTAATACTATTTACTTGTTACAAACAAATTTATTTTTATGTCAATAAAATCAAAATAGTAGTCAAAAGTAAGCCTCTACACACAGGACAGAGCACAAAGATAATATGTGCTGTATTCTGTAAGTAGCACACATTTTCTGCCCCAAATGTCGGAACAATATTCCATGGTAGGGCGGTTTTGTGATTTGTACAGAATGAACAGCTGCTTGGGAGAAAAGCAATGCTGAGAGCAAAATACAAAACTCAGTTTTTTATATGCAGAGGAAGCAATATCTGTAATATGCTTATGCCACGAGAGACTAGAAGTCAGGGTAATCCCCAATAGAGATATGTGATCTTGCCTAAAAATCAAAGATAGGCATAGGAGCAGAAGAATCCTTTTTGCAAGATATAAGACAGGACTGCATTTAAAAGGACTGAAAAAGATAACTTAATCTTTGCCACACTGGAGAATTGCCTGGAGATCACCATTTAAGGAATTGGTAGTGGACATTTCAGAAGTTTGAAGCTGTTTGTTCAGAGGAAGGTTTCTCAAACTGGAAGGTGGAATACAGTATTTAAGTTTATTTGGTTTTTAGGAGCATTAGCACTAAGGCCATATTGCTCTGGGGATATGCGGTGGTCATTCCCTGACATTTCCGCATGCTCTGTATTTGGTGGTCATGGGCTTGAACCCAGGTCTAATCAAGAAGCAAGTGTTACGCACTGCTGCTCCTGCCCACCTTGCTACGGAGGCGCTGGAATACAGTGTACTATCACCAGCAAAACTATGGACAGGATTTCCGGTCAATGGAAGAAGGTCATAAATATACAAGAGGAAAAGAGTGGGAGAAAGAACTCTACCTTTGGAAGCACTAGCATTAGTGGAGAAGTTAGAAGACAGAGACCCGTCTACCATCACCAGCAGCAAGTGGTCAGAGAAAAAACCAGATACTCAATTACAAAAAACAGTTGGCTAACCATAAGATGGAAGCTTATTTAGAAAACGTTTATGCCAAAATGATCAAAAGCCTTTGAAATGTCAAGAACAACTGTTTGAGTTTCGCCAAGCTTTTCTATTCAATTTGTCCATTGATGGGTAACATAAGCCAGAATATCACCAGTGGATAGATACTGATGGAATCCATACTGGTGATCGTTGATCAGATGGAGGGTGTCTACATAGTTTAAGAGTTGGCAGTTAATTGATTTCTCCATTATTTTAGAAAGAGTAGAAGTAAGTGCAATGGTATGGTAATTGGATGGGATGGATTTGTCACCCTTTTGAGGAACTGGCTGGATATGAACAAGCAGAAGGAAAAACACCTTTGGAATAAAAGAAAAAATGAAAAAATGCAACACAGAATAGGAGTAAGTTCAGCAGTTGGAGACCTAGTGGAGAAATATCATCATGATCTGGAGCTTTCTTAGCATCAAGATTGATAAAAATCTTTATGACATCCTTCTGATGGAAGACCACAGGAGGCATTGAATGGAGTATACTGGGAATGGTAGGAGGTGGTTTACCAAGATCATCAATATGTGTTGGAAAAAAAAATAGGATGCTTTGATAGCATCCTATTTTTTATCATCCTATTGCAACGTCAGCTTTATCTTTGGCTGACGTTGCAATAGAACCACCTGGTTATGACAGAGGTGGGAACAGAGATGGGCAAAAGTTGGGGTCAACAGCAACTTTTGCCTCATTATAATTATTCCTCAAGAAGAACGGCTAATTTTTTCATAATTCACCAACGTGGATTCACTGCTATTCTGTCTGATACTATACTAGACATGCATGCATTTAAAATTTGATGTTAGAGTACAAAGTCCCAGTTTTTTGCTGTGACTTTGTTTATTCATATTTTAACAAAGTGAACTGTTATTTATCTTTTTAATGACTAGCACTACCTTTCACTTATTATAAACATTTACAGATGTAAATAAGGTTTTTTTTTATTATTATTATTACTTTTTTTATGAAAACCAAAATGCAAAAGTTATTAGAACCTCAAGCATTTAGTAACCGAGAGGACAAAAGACTCCTGCTGACATTAGACATGGATTTCTGTAGATTGTAATTTTTTGGAAAAATATGAGAAGAAATGTTGATCCAAAAAAAAAAAAAAAAAAAAAGCAAAACCCAAGGAAGATGAAAAGTTGGTTCTGTAAATTTGGAGTTGGTTGCTATTGTTTAATGTTTACTGATACAAGAGCCCCTTGGGCTAATAAACCTTTTTGTGATTTTTATGTAAGGCTTTTAATTCAAGAGACAGTTAGATACTGTTATATAGGTGCATTTCAAGTATCAGAACAATTTATCAAGATCAGCATCCCTTCCAAGAATAGACAGATATAACAGTTCCTGCAAGTTAGATAATGAACTGAAGGTATTTTTTACAGATACCAGAATGAGGGCAGTCAAATGAGGATATGTTTGATTATTAGATGAGTCTGACAGTAGGAGCACTGAGGACTTTTTTCCCATAATTAAGAACAGGTAAGTGAGGTGGCAATGAGTAATGTGGAGTCTTTCCAGCCCTGTTTCTTCCCATCTGTTGTGCCTGTAGCTTGATTCCCCACATTTCTGTTCATATTTTATTTGAACAGAAATGGGTTTGAACTGTTCAGTTGGTGGTTTCTGCATGCTGCTTGTATAAGAATTTTGTCGTCTGCATGAGGCACTTGAAAGACTGTGGGATTTACATCATAGTTTTGCAGCAAGATTAGGTTTTTCATTTCTAGAGATGCCAGAACAGTCTAGGATCCAGCAGAACGTTATAATCTGTTTGGATTCATTACAAAAAAGTAACTGTGAGCAAATGGTCCGTCAGGTTTGTGAAGAGGAGAGGCTAATTTTTACAGCAATGATTGCACTAAGAGAGTCTGCATATATCAAAGGATGAAAGGTAAAAAGATCAGCAACTGTACAGATAATTACAATTGCTCCATTATAACATATTGAAGTTCCACACTTCATGTGCCTGCTCCATTATAAGGTATTAAAACCCTGCAGTTCATATAACATATGAAGAAAGCTGCATTTGTGTATTTTCACAGGGTAAGCTATCCACCATTAATTGGAACAGTGCCACACATCCAATGCTTACATTGACTGCAAAAACTCCATTCCAATGTCCAGTGGATAATTTAGCCCATTCACTCGACCACATTTTTATACAGGTAGTTTTATTAGGATTGTTCTTGCTCCATTTGCAGCAGGGCTTGTCATCTTTTGAAACTTGTACCACAAAATTTTGGAAAGCACCAGTCTGTCCTTGTCTTCAGTAGAAGGGACTCACATCCAGAAGTCAGTGTCTGCATGCTGGGTGCTCCATCAATCAATTCCTCCTGTAGATCCTGGTATTCATAGCACCTATACAAAAAATGTACCCAACTTCTTTTTCTTCACAAGTACATGATGAACATGGTGAAATACCTAAATCATTTAATTTTCCAAAGAAGCACCCGTATCCTGTAAGCAAAAACACTGAATAGCGGTTTGGTTGAAACCAATTGGCATAACCTTCCAAAAAAGTTTAAAACTTGGAATAAACTTTTTGGTTATTAAACCCTTGGTACAATTGTTCCATCTATCTTGTCACCGGTCAACAAGAAGAGTCCACAATCAGTTAATCTCCACTTTATAACCCTCATCACGACGAACCTCAGTTGATATCCGCTCATACGGCTGTCGCAGATAGAAGCACACTGAATAATAAGACCAGATCCAGTGGTAGCCACCCTGTTATCACCTGCAAAACCTCGTTTGACACAGTCCTACAGGCCATACTCAGTTGTAACAACATTACCTGTTTAATTGAAAATATTTTCCTAACATTTGCCTTTTGCAATGCACAATGTAGCCAAACACATGCACCACAGCTTGCAATTGGCAACAAGAAGATACAGCCATAAAATAGATTCAATGTGTCTTGTCTTTTATTCCCCACTCCTTCATATGATATGCCCAATCATACCAATAAATTTACGAATCTTCTCAGTGATGCAAGAGATGTGCAAGACAAACCGTAACTGTCTATCAATCTAGGTATTTGATTGTCTTCACACACTACAGAGTGGCTCCATCTATTCGGGACTGTGGATTTCTCGTAATAGACAGATATCCTTTTTTTCAGTTGTTTAATAAGCAACATGTAACTGTTTAATGTTGTAAGCAGACATAACATTCTTTCCTCATCATTTACAGGATGCAGGAATAAGTTTCCAAGGTGAAGTTGGCAACGTTGTATCCTGAAACATACAGAACAGTTTGATATTCCAGGTTCCATTCCTCAATCAGACAACTCCATTAGTCTGAGTGAGACATGTCAGTTGCTCTTTGGTTTGATGATATAAAAGGAAATCCCAAGTAGACATATAGCTATTTTCAATGGGGTGCAAGGATAAACTATGAATTTTTTGTGGCACAAAGTAAAAGTAATATTTTTTGACACAAAGTAAAAGTAATATTTTTTGACAAATGTGTAAAGGGTGTTCATGTGCTTCAATGTAAAGGCTTTGTAATGGAAAGGTTTCTCAAAGCTTCCAAGACAATTCTAAGAGCAATGTGCTAGAGTACATTTGGTGGCAGAGTCATATATTGGAGCACCACAGTCTAAATGAGACCTGATCATTGCTCTATAGAATTGCAGTAAAGTGTGGCGGTCAGCACCTTGTAACATGCTTGATGTGGACCAAAGTATATTTAATTGCTTCAGGCAGATGGTTTATAGACAAGTCACATTGGCCCACAATTTAGTTTTTTATCCAGTATAAGACCAAAAAATCAGACAGTTTCACAAGAGGAAATGGAATATTATTAATCCAAAGCTCGGGATCAGAGTAAAGTCAGAACTGCTTACAAAAGTGAGTAGTGGTGAGCAGTCTATTTTAGCTATCATAAGTTGATAGCCAAAAGCTTTTCAATACTGCTCTTGCTCCGTGACTAACAGGAGATGGCTAGGCCATCAGCATACATGTACACTTAAATGGTTTTGGTGATGTCTTGTGCCAGGCTATTAATTTGGATTGCAAACAGCATTGCCCTAAATATCGAGTCCTGTGGGACATCTTCCTCCCGGCTGTGAGATGTTGATGGAGCATTCTGATACTGGACCTGAAAAGAATGAAGGTGTAAGAAGTTCTAAATTATTTGGACCCAGATGATACATGTTCATAAGAATCCCACAATGCCAAGTGGTGCCAAAAACTTTCTTGACATCTAGTCTGACCATGAAAAAATTGTTTCATGATAAAAGCACTGCAGATAGGATTCTACCTTTAGCATTAGCATTAGCAGAGGCATATGATGCAAAAAAGCAAACTTATGCAGGATCAGCAAAAAAAAAAAAAAAAACCACTCCCATTTCACCCCTCTGTTCATTTGAAATACCTGTCCAGCTGAGCCTTAAATTTATTTAGGCTATCAACTTCCACAACAACGGATGGAAGTCTGTTCCACCAACCAACTACCTGCTGGCTAAAGGCAAATTTCCACACATCTATTCTACATCTGTCTTTCCTCAATTTGAATTTATGCCCTCTCAGGTGATTATTCTGAGCAAGAGGAAGAATTCCATCAGCATTGAGCATGCTCAAACCATTCAAGGCTTTATACACTTCTATCAGATCACCTCGCCGGTGCCTAGTCTCCAGACACTGTAATTTGCAAAACTTAAGCCTTTCTTCGTAAGAGCAACCCCTTTGTTCCATTCACTAATCTTGTTGCCCTTCTCTGCACTCGTTCCAGCAGCTCTACATCCTTCTTGAAATGAGGTCTCCAGACCTATATACAGTACTCAAGGTGTGGCCTGACCATTGCCTTATACAAGGGAATAATCACCTCCTTATCCCTGCTAGAAAAATTCCTGTATATCATTGACAAGACACCATGAGCTACTCTTGCAGCCCATCTGCACTGCTCAGAGAACTTCATATCTGCCTGAACAATTACCCCCAGGTCATTTTCTACCACTGCCATTCTCCACCACTGTGAGTGTAGTACCACAGAGTTGATACACTGCTCTGGGGTTACTGTTTCCCATATGTAGTATTTTACATTTGTCAATGTTAAACTTCATTTGCCATCTCTCAGCCCATCTGCTCAACCTTTCCAGATCCTGTTGCAGCAGCATAGTGTCAGTAGTGTCCTTAACAACCCTGCCAACCTTTGTATCGCCTGCAAACTTGGACATTAAGCTTGATATACCATCATCAGTATCATTTGTAAATACAGAAAACAACAATGGACCCAACACTGAACCCTGAGGGACTCCACTAATAACATTAGTCCACGATGAGCAGTGTCCATTGATTACCACTCTCTGTCTTCTCCCCCCTCAACCATCCCTTTATCCATAGCAGCAATTTGCCTCCAATGCCACACTGCTCCAATTTGTGCAGCAGTCTTCCATGTGCAACAGTATCAAAAGCCTTTCTAAGATCCAAATATATAATATCAAAGTTATTCGATGCATCCAGTTCTTTTGTGACTGCATCATAGTATCCAATCAAATTGGTCAGGCAAGACTTTCCCTTAACAAAACCATGCTGTGTCCAAGCTATAACTGAAGTCTTGTTTAGATGATCCTGCAGTGCTTCTTTAACCAGTGGCTCCATTAATTTTCCTGGAACAGAAGTTAAACTCACATGTCTATAATTACTTGTGTCAGCCTTTGATCCTCCTTTGTGATCACATTTGCACATCTCCAGTCTATGGAGATGTGCATATTGTGCTTGGGGTCACATTTGCACATCTCCAGTCTATGGGTACTTCCCATGAGTCCAAAGAAGCTCTCATAATTATGGCTAAGGGTTCACTTACTTCCTTTACTGCCTCCTTTAATAGCATTAGCATTAGCATTTAGCATTAGTAGAGGCATACGATGCAAGAAAGCAAGCTTATTCAGCATCAGCCAAAAAAAAAAACAAAAAAAAAACAAACCACTACTCCCATTTCACCCCTCCGTTCGTTCGAAATACCTGTCCAGCTGAGCCTTAAATTTATTTAGGCTATCAACTTCAACAACAAGCGATGGGAGTCTATTCCACACACCAACTGCCCGCTGGCTAAAGGCAAATTTCCGCACATCTATCCGACATCCGTCCTTCCTCAATTTGAATTTATGCCCTCTCAGGTGATTATTCTGAGCAAGAGGAAGAATCCCATCGGCATTGAGCATGCTCAAGCCATTCAAAGCCTTATACACCTCTATCAGATCACCTCACCGATGCCTAGTCTCCAGGCTCTGTAATTTGCAAAACTTAAGCCTTTCTTCGTAAGAGCAACCCTTTATTCCATTCACTAATCTTGTTGCCCTTCTCTGTACTCGTTCGAGCAGCTCTACATCCTTCTTGAAATGAGGCCTCCAGACCTGTATACAGTACTCAAGGTGTGGCCTGACCAATGCCTTATACAAGGGAATAATCACATCCTTATCCCTGCTAGAAAAATTCCTATACATCATTGACAAGACACCATGAGCTACTCTTGCAGCTCGTCTGCACTGCTCAGAGAACTTCATATCTGCCTGCACAATTACCCTCAGGTCCTTTTCATTCTCTACCACTGTCAGCGTAGTACCACAGAGTTGATACGTTGATCTGGGGTTACTGTTTCCCATATGTAGTACTTTACATTTGTCAATGTTAAACTTCATTTGCCATCTCTCAGCCCATCTGCTCAACCTTTCCAGATCCTGTTGCAGCAGCATAGTATCAGTAGTGTCCTTAACAACCCTGCCAACCTTGGTATCGTCTGCAAACTTGGACATTAAGCCTGATACACCATCATCAATATCATTTATAAATACAGAAAACAACAATGGACCCAACACTGAACCCTGAGGAACTCCACTAATAACATTAGTCCACGTTGAGCAGTGTCCATTGATTACCACTCTCTGTCTTCTGCCACTCAACCATCCCTTTATCCATAGCAGCAATTTGTCTCCAATGCCACACTTCTCCAATTTGTGCAGCAGTCTTCCATGCGCAACAGTATCAAAAGCCTTTCTAAGATCCAAATATATAATATCAAAGTTATTCCCTGCATCCAGTTCTTTTGTGACTACATCATAGTATCCAATCACATTGGTCAGACAAGACCTGCCCTTAACAAAACCATGCTGTGTCTGAGCTATAACTGAATTCTTGTCCAGATGATCCTGCAGTGCTTCTTTAACCAGTGCCTCCATTAATTTTCCTGGAACCGAAGTTAAACTAACAGGTCTATAATTACTTGTGTCAGCCTTTGATCCTCCTTTGTGAATTGGGGTTACATTTGCACATCTCCAGTCCATGGGTACCTCCCCTGAGTCCAAAGAAGCTCTCATAATTATGGCTAGGGGTTTGCTTACTTCCTTTGCTGCCTCCTTTAATATAACTGGATAGATCCCATCCACCCCTGGTGCCTTTTTTATGTTTATCCTCAGCAATTTCTCCTCCACTTTCCTCTCAGTTATTAGAAAATAATCTAGCTCACTGCCAATGTTTACTTCACCTACGACATTCCCCTTCCTGAATAACTCCTCATGTGTGAATGTAGATGCAAAATACTCGTTTAGATTGTTAGCCACCTGAGCAGGATCCTCAACTGTTGAACCATCAACATCCAGTGGACCAATCTGACTCATCCCTTTCCTTCTTGAGTTTAAATAGGTAAAGAACTCTTTTCTGTTTTTCTTTGCGTCCTTTGCCAAGGATTTCTCATAATCTGCCTTTGCCTGCCTAATCTCCTTTGTGACTTGGTTACAGACCAACTTATATCTATCATAGGCTTCCATGTCACCCATTAATTTGTATGTATCCCAAGCATTTTTCTTCTCTGCCATATGTCTCATTAGTTCATCTGACAACCATTTAGGCCTGAACCTTGAACAATATTTCTTGGTTGGTATGTAAAGCCTGGTAGCTTCCAAGATTAGTTCCTTGAATGCTTCCCATTTTGAATTTGCTGTTGGTAACATCATCAGTTGGTCCCACTGTATAGAATTTAAATACTGTCTCAGACCATCATAGTCACCTTTACGAAAGCAAAAACCCTTCCCTTTGCCTCTGATGGTAGTTACCTCCTTGAGTAAATCCCACTTCAGCACACTGTGATCACTGCCACCCAGTGGTTCCTTTATCTGCAGATTCCTAATGCATGAAGAATCACTACTGATAATCAGATCAAGAGTATTACTCCCTCTAGTTGCCTCCCGAACATGCTGGTGTAGAAAACAATCATCCAATAAATCCACAAAAGCCCTACTAGTGTGTGAGTGACCAACCCACAAATTCCAGTCAATATCTGGGAAATTAAAATCCCCCATTATAAGACTCTCTGATTTACTGGCCCATTCTATTTCCCTGTACAGTATCTTATTATACTCATCAGAGTCATTAGGCCTATAGCACACTCCTACTCTCAATTTTGATTTACCTATGCTTATGTCACACCAAACTGACTCGACACTGCCCTGTCCATCAATGTCGACTGGCTTCACTTCCTTGGATTTTATGTGTTTTTTAACTAATAGCATAACCCCTCCTCCCCTCCTGTCCTGTCTATCCTTTCTATACACATTGTACTCCCCAAATTCCAGTTCTGCATTCCTTATATCTGTGTGACACCACGTCTCTGATATTCCAACAATATCTGCCTTTGATGTTTTGAGCAATACCTCAAATTCATCAAATTTATTTACTAAACTCCTAGCATTGGTGTACACGCAAGTATACCTGCACTTGTTTCTATTCTTAGCTACCCTGACACAACCCATGTGTTTACTTGTATCACAATGACTTCCAGCAGTCTCTGAAATATCCTGCATCTTGTTTTTCAGGCTTCTGCTCATTCCAATAGAAGCAGTGCAAGAATCTCTTTCACCTCTGCCAGTGGCTACTGTTAATCCATTAGTCTTTGTCTCCCCCCCAAGCTAGCAGTTTTCCGACCCACCTAACACTGCCTCGATAGCATCAGCAAATATTCTTGCACCCTTTCTATTTAAGTGTATCCCATCCCTGTAGAAGCAATCTCTCCTGTTAACAAGTACATTCCAGGCTGAAAAAAATTCTGCCCCTTGAGCCTTGCACAATCTTTCCAGGGCCGAATTGATCGACAAGGCTCTCATCATATACTCCCTCCTATCGTGTCTGGGCAGAATTGCAGACACTTTCAAATTTAACCCTACTTGACGGCTTTTTTTCAACAGTGACCTGTACTTGTTAAGTAATTCCGCTGGTCCCCTACTCTTAATGTCATTAGTGCCAACGTGTACAACTATATCACCTTTTGTGCCCTAAATATAACTGGATAGATCCCATCCACCCAGGGTGCCTTAAATATATTAAGAATAGTCCTGTTTTTGCAAAAAAAACCAAATTGATGATCAGTTAGAAAATAATGTGAGTGCAGAATCCATGTAAGTTTATATGGATCAACCTTCAAAACATTTTGCTCAGTCAAACTTGTAAGTGATAGTGGCTGGTAATTTTGGACTACTGATCCTTTCCTGATTTTGGTATTGCACAAATAAAGTAATGGCATCAATGTGTTCTGAAAGGGGGGGGGGAACAGTCACAGAATATCAGTAAGATGTGCAGGTCTGTTTTGCATAGATGTTTAATAATTGAGTAATGAATACCATCTGGCCCTGGTGAAATGTTGAAACAAAACAGAAAGATGTGTTGAGAAGTTCACCTTATACTTTTCTGCACTTGTTTTGATGCATTCAAAGGAAGGCATGTCTGAAGGTAGAAGCAGAGACAGTAGAGAAGGAATCAGCTTAAGCATTCAAAATTTAAGTAAGAGAGGACAGATCATGTTCATTCAGTGCTTGTGTTTTCCTCAAGATAATTCATGGTAAGTATTTTAATAATCATTGAAGCAAAGGCATTCCAGGATTCATGTTTGGCTTTTTAAGTGATAAGTTTGGTGGTAGTCAGAACTTGTGGAAAAGGTTCCCTGCATAGTTTTCTCATTTGTCCTTGGCACAATCTGCATTCCACCAGTTGTTGGAACAACTAGTGGAATGCAAATTGTGTAGTTTCATGGGTGAGACTACAGAATGGAGTTATCTGTTGCAGTTAGCAATCATAACTAAAATTATAGTTAAAATAGTGTAATACATGGTGTTTATTTCAACCTTCTATCACAACTAGTTATGGGTGAATATAAACCTCCTCCGTGTGTGTGTGTGTGTGTGTGGTAACATGCCCAGCTGCACATCCAACAGGTTGATACTGTACATAGTTAGTTCTTGTTGAAATTTCCTGCCATGAAGAAATGGTAGCTGTTTATGGAGAAGACTGCCCATGTTACAGCTATGTTATTTGGTTTTTAGGAGCATTAGCAACTAAGGCCATATTGCTCGAGGATATGCGGTGGTCATTCCCTGACCTTTCCGCATCCTCCGTATTTGGTGGTGACGGGCTCGAACCCCGGTCTAATCAAGAAGCGTGTGCTACGCACTGCTGCTCCTTCCCACCTGGCTATGGAGGTGCCTTCCCATGTTACAGCATTGTTGCACATTGGTATAAACAATTTGAATGTGGAAGAACCTTAGTGCATGATGAAGAAATCCCAAGGATGCCCAGTAACTGCTGTAACAGAGAGGACTGCAAAAAATGAGGCACTAATCCTGGAAGACTACCATATTAGCATCAAAGAACTAGCTGCCAAGCTCCAAATTATGCAGGGTCTGGGAAAACAATATCCACCAACAGTGGATAATGTTTTTATATGAATAAAGTTTCTGCCAGATGGTTTCTCATACTTCTGATCCCTTAACAGAAGAAGGAAAGGGTACAAGGTTCATATGAAATGTTGTCTATGTGCTAGAAAAAGCAAGAGGATTTTTCACAGCTAGTCACCATAGATGAAACTTAGATTCATCACTATGATCCCAAAAAAACTAAACAAATGTTAAAACAATGGAAGCATGCAGAATCGCCAGTCCCCAAAAAGACAAAGGTGTGACCAAGTACTGTCAAGGTGATTGCTGTCAGTGTTTTGGGAAGCATGGAGTAATAACAAATTGCCTTTAAAAGGACTGTACTGTGACAGTGATATATTATTCCAACCTTTTTATAAAGCTATGTGCTGCTATAAAAGATAAAAGACAGGGAAAGCTGTTAAACAGTAGAGGCCTGCTAAAATTAAATGCTGCAGTGAGATGTGCACACATCTTGCCACATCCTGCTTATTCTTTCAACCTTGCACCTTCAGATTTCTTCCTCTTTCCTGCCCTGAAGCCCTTTTTTCATGTAAAACACTTTGTTGTTGCTGATGGGTCATGTTTGAAGGATAGTCACAGAACTTCTATAAAATTGGCCCGCAGAAGTGAATTGAGAAGTGACAAAAAATGTGACATTTTGCTAGGTGACTACGTTAAAATAGTGTAATACATGGTGTTTGTTTCAACCTTCAATCACAACTAGTTATGAGTGAATATAAACCTCCTTGTGTGTGTGTGTGTGTGTGTGTGTGTGTGTGTGTGTGTGTGTGTGTGTGTGTGTGTGTGTGTGTGTGTGTGTGTGTGTTAGAGAGAGAGAGAGAGAGAGAGAGAGAGAGAGAGAGAGAGAGAAATTGGTGTTTGGAAATTATTAATAGAAAATAACATATTTTCCCTCTCCTCAGCAGAATTCTACTCTAGGAAAAATATTCAAATAGGTTCAAGTTTTGGAGAGTCGACTTATCTTTGATTTAAAAAACCAATAGCTGTTTGAGTACTGCAACACTCAGTCCAACACATGTTACAGGAATTTGATTCTACTGTGGTATATCTTCAAATAGAAAATTTTAGACACATGGCATTGTTGAAGTAGAACTGCACATTTAAGTAATAACCCCCCACCTTTTGTCAAGATACCGAAATACACTAAAATGGCAGAAAGAAACTAAAATCATTTATCTACAGCTTTTCGAATTAGTTCAAAGCAGATTTTGCACAATTTCAACTTCAATTCCAAGTGAGAGAATTTTCTCAAAAGAGGCACACACAATTAGCAAAAATGCAGCAGGTTGACAACTGACAAAGTGTATAAAATCACATTTGGTAATTTGAATTTTAAATTCTAGAATTTAAAGTTCACCGGGCTAGCCGAGTGGGTAAAATACCTGCCCGGCAACCCAAAGGTCGCGGGTTCGATTCCCGCCTCGGGCTTGGATCAAAGTACTGCAAAAACCTTGGGAGGTGCAATATGGCCACAGAAGCCGATGCGCCAACAACTACCAAATCAAAAAAAAAAAAAAAAATCTGATATTTTCAAAGACTTCTTTTCTAGACACAAGAAATCAAAAATTTCAGAAACACCTTTATTAAATTTGTTATCTCATACACTTTGAGGTTTTTTTTTTTTTTGTTTTTTTTTTACCTATTTGAGAATTATAATGAAACTTGGTTTAAAATACTTTCTTAGCCTTTATTAAACTTCACAAGCTGTGTTGGCTGACTATAGAAACACTTATTCACAAGTTCTCCATATTTTGAATTTTGTCTGTTCTTATTTATCATATTTCATAGTTTGTATGTTTTGTCATATAATGTATTTCAAAATTATATTATTTATATATGGCTATTATTTTAGAGAAAATTAAACATAACTGGCTTATCTTTATATTCTGTAAAAATAACCATCTGTCTATTACTGTTAAAACGCTTGTCTTTCACAGTTTACTTTTCTTATTGTTCTGGGTGTGTAGTGAAAAAGGAACAGTTGCAGGCTAGCCATATCTGAATTACTTGTTTCCAGCTTAAGCGCAGCATTAAGTACAGTAGGTAACAGAAACAATCTGATTAAAATTCACAAAATTATTCATAAACAACTGATTGTTGTGAAGGAGGAGCACAATATGAGATACAGATAAAATTATGCCCTTTTACACTACAAATGTAGTTTTTTGCCCTTTAAAAGTGATCTATGGTGTATTCACACCTATATTATATGGAACTATATACATTATAGTGAGGAAATTGATTTTAACCTCTTCCTACTACACTAGTAATGTTTTTTTTTTTTTTTTTTTTTTTTTATGAAAACCCCAAGCACGAAAGGTATCAAAACCTATAGTACTTAGTACCGTGCATGGGTTAAAGGAGAAGTATGGGGAGAGGGGGATGCCAGAAACTTTGCTCTAGAGACTAAACATGGGTTTCACCACTTCAAGCCTCCAATAAGCAAAGTGGTGGTATTTCATCGTTTACTAAATATCTAACAAATTATGGCCAAATATTATCAATTCAGGAAAAAGATATACTAATACTAATTTACAACAGATAATTCAGAGCATTAACCTTAAAAAACAATCCCACGGAAAGAACAATATATCAAGAACTGAATTTTCATGCACTTCCCATAAAAAGACAAGTAAATAGAATAAGCAATAATTTTTTTTTCAATACAGTTCGGACACTATTTATTATTATTATTATTATTATTATTAGCCACATGGTACAAGGAAGCCTGAGGCTTATGCTGCACCAGCCAAAAAAAAAAAAAAAAAAAAAAAAAAATTCCCTGAGTTGCCCCCTGTGTGTGTGAGAGAGAGAGAGAGAGAGAGAGAGAGAGAGAGAGAGAGAGAGAGAGAGAGAGATAGAAAGGCATCACCAAGAAAGAGAAGAATGATGATATCTAGCTCAGGACCCTGGGTTTGCCAAGCCCATACTCACCAGATGTGAGCCAATAAACTCTTATAATATGACACTTCCACAATGTGTTGCTTCACTTATGCATTTCAAATAAGCAACACTTTTCATGTTTATGAGTACTGTGAAGCTACTTCTAAGTTGGCTATCAAGGAGATCTTCAGCACCTATTCAGTAAAAGGATAGGCATCCATCATGTAAACCCAGACAATGGAGATGTGATTTAACTCACAATTATGAGAGATAACAAAAAAGTATGTAAGGTAAAAAAAATATATATATTTTTTAAGAGAAGTGCTGCTACATATATCAAATGCAATACTGAAATAACTTGTGATGATATCTTCACATGACGAGAATATTTACTAAATATTTTTATATGAAGCACATGAAAATACAGCTCTGTATAATTCTAATTTACATTAAATATTTTAAGAATTAAATACAAAATTTATGAAATTAATGAAGAAATTTACTAATTTATGAAGTTACTGATGCCGTAATTACAGGTGATTGTTTATTAGAAAAACCTTCAAGCATAAAGACAAGTAAGGCTCACAGAGTTGATGGCATATACCCTGTAGTTTTGAGGGAGATGGTGAGGGGGGCGCATAGAACATTTAGATTAATTATGAGGGCATCTTTGGACTCAGGGAAGATTCCTTTGGATTGGAGAAGTGCCGATGTATCGCCAATACATAAAAGCGTTTCTATGAGTGAAGTTTGTAAGTACACACTGGTTAGTCTGACTTCAGTGGTAGGAAAAATCTTAGAGGCAAAGATTAAGAGTATAATCCAGGGATATTAAGATAAATATGGCATTCTGAAGGACAGACAACATGGCTTAGTTAAGGGTAAATCATGTTTAACTGACTTAATAGTCCATTTTGAGCTGGATTTAGAGAATAATTAAGTTAGTTAAACATGATTATTAAGGGATTTTAGCAAAGCATTTGACTAGGTCCCTCATGAGAAGTTACTGTATAAGCTTGAACAGATTGGGTTTACCGGTAAGATTCTAAGATGGACTGCTGGATGGCTGCAGGGCAGAAGACAGAGGGTTGTGATTAATGGATATTCTTCAGATTAGTATAACATCAGGAGTGGTGTCCCTCAAGGATCAGTTTTTGGACACTGTTGTTTCTCATTTTTCACAGATGACACTGACAAAGGGATGGAAGGTATTATGTCAAAAATTGTAGATGATGTAAAGGTTGGCAGAATCATTAATGATAGGTGCCAAGCAGCGTTCCTTCAGGATGACTTGAACAGACTTCAAAATTGGTCAGAGAAGTGACAGCTATGTTTTAATACTGCTAAATGCAAGGTCTTAAACTGGGAATAGTAATCCACAAAAAAATTATACACTTCGTGGAGTTGAATTAAAAACAGTGGAGGAAGAAAGGGATCTTGGAGTTACAATACTGGCAGATATGAAGTTTCCAGAACAGTGTAAACAGGCAGCCAGGAAAGCCATGTCCCTCAGTGGTGTCCCTCTATCCTGTAGAGATTGGGAGGTCATAATCCCACTGTATAAGGCAACTGTAAACCAATATTTGGAATACTGTCTTTCTTCAAGTATGGAGAGCTCATGTGAAAAAAGACATGAGCTTCTTGGAAGGATCTAAAGATGGGCAATTTGAATGATGAGATTGGCAGAAGGATGGCCATATGAGGAAAGACTCTGATTATGTGGGCTACAGAGCTTGGCAACCAGGCACCTCAGAGGCGACCTGATTGAGGTTTGCAAGGTTTGAGAGGGGATTAGTAAAATGAATGAAGGCGGATTTCTCACTGTTAAAGAATTCCAGAACTAGGGGTCATAAATTCAAATTACAGGGCTTGAAGTTTAGATTAGATTGTAGGAAGTTTTCTTTAGGCCAGTGAGTCATTGATTGCTGGAACAAGTTGCCCTCACAAACTGTGAGTTGGGGGTGAGCAACCTCAACTCATAGTTTGAATGAATTCGAAGGTCAACTGGATACTTACCTGTGTGAGGAGGAAAGTATATGATTTTTTTTTTTTTTTTTTTTTTATCTACTTGGTTAGGTTATTTTATTTTTTTTTTACAGTGCAGCAAAAGCCTGTGGCTTCCTTGCACTATATGGCAAATATTATATTAATACAAAAATATATCAATCAAATTTTAGAAAAAAAAAATCCCAAAGCATCATAGCTACACATTAATTCATATATAACTCACCAATATGTTGTCTGGTTTAATGTCAGCATGCAATATGTTGCATCGCTTTAAAAGTTTCAGAGCTAAAAACAATTGCTGACTATATGAACGGACGGCTTTAATGTGCAATCCAACATCTTTTCCATATTTCTTAAGTACTTCTCTTAAATTCATACTACAGGAAGAAAAAAAATAACAAATATTAAATAAAAGGCAAAACAAACAAGTATGTCAAATTAATTGCTCAATAGGCATAGCTCATATATCCTTTTAGCTTACATATCTGAAGTCTTTCTTAATGAAGTCGTTAATAATAAATAGGTAATACTGAAATTATAATATCCTTATGGGAAGGAACTATTATGAAACAAAATTTAAATTTAACTTTAAACGATACAATAAGAATTTATTAGAAAAGCTGCAATATTGTTTTCAAAGAACTGATGAAATAATACTGATACTAAAGTCAATGAAAAATATCCAGGAATGAGTCCACTGTAAGCAAGTCAAAGCATATATGACTACAAATCAATAGACTGTGGCAACTAACATGAGCGCTTCCCTCTACAAGATCATTAGCATATTGTAATTCATTCACATGCAGTGTGTTAGAGCTGTTGTTTATATGTTAAGTGATGGAACAAAGGGCAAACGTTAAATTTTAAGTTGGTGGTGGGCGGGGAGAGTCTGAGTGCAAACTACAAATTAAATTATTTAATATAGTTAAATAATTTACTTAATGTTCCTATCAGTAATGGTACCAAATATGCAGCTATATCTCCCTCACACGATAAAAATATTGTAGGTTATTTCTATCACAACACAATAATCAGGACTCTGTGATTTTCTGGAACAATGCTTTAGCACCTCCCCCTACTCTCCAAAATCCTGGACTTCCACTGTTCCTAATGAAGTTTAATTTATTTCCAAACCAAATACTTGATGTTCAAAGAGATTCTTGCAATGGTGAAAATTTTAGTAAATTTTTTTTTTTTTAACCTTGGAAAATTTCCCTATTTCCTGTAACTGTGAAATTCCCAAGCTATTTAAAAGTAGTTAACGAACTTCCATGCAATTATGAGGTCAATAAAAGTGCTTGACTTATGGTCAGAATTTTTTGGACTTGGTTACTGACAGTGGACAGAAGAATACTATCAGAAAAAAACAGAACATTTTGATGCCAGATTGCTGAAAGCACACATTCTGCTGAGACACTTAATTTGAAGAACCAAAGAGGTTCTTGCAATGTTGAAAAATTTAGTAAAGAAATAATCAATTTTTTTTACTTAATCTCGTAAAATTTCCCTATTGCCTGTTACTGAAATTTCCAAGCCATTTAAAAGTATTTAACCAACTTCCATAGATTATGAGGCCAATAAAAATGCTTGACTTAAGGTCAGAATTTTTCAGACTTGGTTACTGACAGTGGACAGAAGAATGCTATCAGAAATAACAGCTGTACGGCACACATTCTGCTGAAACACTTAATCTGAAAAACACGCCTCCCTCCCAGTACCACTAACTTTATGCAGCAGCTGGATCAAGGCATTATTTATGACCTCTGATCTTCAACATAGGAGGTGAACAACTTGCAGCCAAACTGAAATGTTGTGGATTTGTAATATTATTACTTGACATTACTGGACCAAGTGTAAAAATTAACTGGTTCAGAAAGGGAGGCTTTGGTGAAAATATCACTGAAAAATGATCCAGTAAACAAGTATGATATTAAAGGATGGGTGACTCTGAAGGAGAATATGGATTTTGTTGGAGAATTTAAGGAGTTTTTTAGGACTGGTAATGCTGCTACATTCACTGCCTTTTAAAAGAGATTCCCAAAATGCATTAAGCATAATACAGATTGTATTGTACTCCAGTAATACTGATAATGAAATACCTGTTGCATTTGATAATGCCTGTGTTGTTAAAAATGTGCAAGCATTCTTTTTTCTAATTCTTTCTTTAAATTAGATTGATTTATTAAAGAGTTAACCAGTTTTCTCATTTTGTTTCCTTCAATATTAATGTGATTCTGCTTTTACTAGTAATTACTAAATGTATATGTTTATTTCAATTTTGTTATTTCTTTTCTCTCAAAGTTTTCCCCTTAAATAAAAGGAAATCTAACAATAATCTTAAGAAAATGGTAAAGCCTGATACTAACTTTGTATTAACATTTTGCTATACTGAAATGTGGAATACAGTTGGAATTAAAAGCGCCATATATTAAAAGAGGGAGAGGAGAAATATCCAGTCTTCATTTCTTATTCTGTTTTTAACCCACCACTAACCTAATTCTAAAATAATATCCTATTTTATATTTAATACACAGGTGACCCCCGCTTAATGCTGATAATTCATTCCGGAAAAACAGAGCGCTAAGTGAGCGCCACATTCCCATAAGGTAACACGTATTTGTGAGTTGCGGTCGTGCCATAGGATATTTCCTAATCAATAATAAATGGTGGTGAAAATATGCACAAATGTTGGTCAAAATATTTAATATACAAATATTTGTACATATAACATATTCTGCATTACATACGTATATAATTATGTGGCAATTACTTATGTGTCAAAATTAAACTTAAAATTCAAATTAAAATCATGAATTAAATTGATCTAAATTGATTTTAATTGATTTAATTTAACTAATGAATTTAACCATGAAAAATGTGTAGATTTTGGGTTGTACTTTGGCCCTCTTCCTGGTAAACTAAAAGGGGTTTTAATTTAAAATCCCCCACAGCATTACCACCCAACAATAAAGTCAACCAATCCTTCACCGCTTTTGAAACTTGGCATGTTTTTTTCTTCTTTCAATATGAAACTTCTTTTAGACATTTGTTTACAAAAAAGTCCTGCTTCATCTATGTTAAAAACTTGTGTATAACACATAATACCCCTCTTCAATAATTTTAACAAGTTCTATTCAGCCTCAGGGGCTCACATTTGGTGAGTATGGGCTTGGCAAACCTAGGGTCCTGAGCTGGATATCATCATTCTTCTCTTTCTTGCATTCTTGGTGATTCCCTTCTACTTCTGACTGACTCTCTCTCTCTCTCTCCCTCAGGGTAACATGGGAATTTTTTTTTTTTTTTTGGCTGGTGCAGCATAAGCCTCAGGCTTCCTTGCACCATATGGCTAATAATAATAATAATAATAATAATATTTTGAAAGTTTCGGCTCCTTGATCTGCACTTGCGGTTTCTCCCTGGATTTTAAATCTATTCAACCAACCCTCACTAGTTTTAAATGGTTCCGCATTTTTTTTTTTTTTTTTTTTTAAGGTGAGCTTTCTTCAGATCATCATATAGGCTAATCCCCTTTTTTTTTTTTCTTTAATAATATTTAACTAAACGGAATTGTGAGTTGGATATTATCTTCAATAAAATTATTTAGAAGTCTCTCCATTTCAATTATAATAGCCGGCCTAGTTACTTGCAGTGGAACAGCTGTCTTTCCTGCTGCTAAAATTAATTCTTATTTTTTATATAATTGTTCTTACAGTTGAACCTGCCAGTCCTAAATTATTGCACACATCCACTTGTCATTGAATGGAATCGATTCACTTCAAAACATAATTTAATTTTCAAATTCAGTCTTTTTCTTACATTAGTAGGCTTCGTACCGCGTCCAGACGTTGTCGCTTTTTAATTCTTATCCGCCATTATCAACTCTTTGAAAATGTAACTGCGTTGGTTGCATTAACTATGATTCAATGTTCGCGTAAACTGTCCGTTATGCACTATGTCTAATACTGTACTGAGTGATGACTAGACTTCAGATAAATGCACATAATGCAAATATTACAAGCTATACACTTGATCATTTTTTAAAATGTTGGATTCAGAACTACGTAACAAGTCACTGTACTGCAATTAAAGTAGTGTGTGAGAAAATTTCACTGAGTGTGGGAAAATTTATCAAGTCGGCATGGGAAATGTTTTAATGCTGTTTTGCTATTCATTTTCAAGTTATCAACTCCATCAGATGAAACATTTTCATTAAATATGCCAAAAATGCAACCTGTACGCTGGTAAAAGAGTGTTATAGTGATTTGTGACAGCATTATAGTCAGATACGGGTTTATAATATAAGAACAGCATTATAGCGAACAGCGTAAAGCGAACCACGTTATAATGAGGGCCTGTTGTAATCATAATTCTAATCTTTTATATGCAGTGGGTATAGGTCATTTACAGTAGTGCAAATCAGTCATGGATTATCAGCCTTCCATCAACTATTTTCTTTCATGGTGTTCTACTTTTTTGTTAGATTTATAAACCCTAACTAGGTATGCCTCTTATTTCTAATTTTTGCATGACATTACTGATCCACCTTCTGCTGATACTCTGGGCCTATTAGCAATTTTTTTTAAAACAAAAATGACCAATAATATCTCTTTAGCCAATAAACTGAAAATAAACAGACTGATAAAATCTGTTTAGCTAATATCCCTTCTCCCATCTTTCTTTATGCCCATACCATTGTCAACTTGCTTTGCTTATCTTTGTTTATTATTGTTGTCTGTGGTTTTATGGCACAAAAGCTGCATCGGCTGTATTGCACCTATTCAAGGTTATTTGTTATTTTCAGTTACACTGTTACTGATATTATCATATTAGATATGGCGGGTAAGGTTTATTAGGTCTGAAGTACCGTGAAAAGTTCATTTATGTCTAATTTTTCTCCCATAATGAATTCAAGACTTAATGGTTCATTTGTATATGATTTGAAAGCTGATTGGCAGGCAATTTGGTAACATAGACACTGTATGATGATGTGCTTCACTGTTAGTATGGTCGAACACTGAGGGCATTGTGGAGGATCATCTTTCATTAGGAGGTAAGGGTGCATCCAATGTGTGTGGTCAATGCGAAGCCGGGTGAGGATAACCTCTGTGTCTTTTTGATGGAAAACTTGATTTCCAGGATTTCAGCTGCTGTTTCATTTGGTATAATTTGTTTTCTTCACACATTCATTGCCCAGTATTCTTGAATGTCCAGGAATCCAAATGATTTTGACTCTTTGGTTTTTTTTTTGTACTACGATCCGATAAGCAGGAAAGAATTTTTCTTAGATAAGGATGAGATGGATTCTAGCTGTAAAGCATATATTGCAAATAATTAGCATTAGCATTAGTTGAAGCATATGATGCAAGAAAGCAAGCTTATACAGCATCAGCCAAAAAAAAAAAAAAAACCTTCCCACTTCTCCCATCCGGTCAATCCAAATGTTTGTCTAGTTCAGCCTTAAATTTATCTAAGCTATCAACTTCCACAACAACAGATGAAAGTCTGTTCCAACAATCAACAGCCCACTGTCTAAATGCAAACTTCCGAACAATCTATTTACAACTGTCTTTCCTCAATTTGAATCTATGCCCCCCTCAGGTACTTAATCTGAGCAAGCAGAAGAATTCCATAAGCACTGAACCTGCTCAAACTATTCAAGGCCTTATACACCTCAATCAGATCACCTCACTGGTGCCTAGTGAGATGCTGCAATATGAGGGATAAAGGGGTGCTCTTGCTAAGAGCCCTTTATCCCTCTTGTCAATCTTGTTTCCATTTCCTGTACTCGTTCTAGCAAACTCTACATCCTTCCTACAATGAGGCCTCCAGACCTGTAGGCGGTACTCAAGGTATGGCCTGACCATTGCCATTTACAAAAGGATAATCACCTCTTTGTCTCTGGCAGCCCATCTGCACTGTTCAGAGAACTTCATATCTGACTGCACAAATACTCCCCAGGTGTTTTTCATTCTCCACTTCCCTGAGTGTAGTACCAGACAGTTGGTCCATTTCTCTTGGGTTACTGCTACCCATATGCAGTATTTTGCATTTGTCAATGTTAAACTTCAGTAGCTACTTCTCAGCACATCTGCCTAACTTTTCTAGATCCTTTTGCAGTAGGTAGCATTCTGTTTTTACTGTCATTAACAACCCTGCCAACTTTTGTATAATCTGCAAAGTTGGACATTAAGCCTGATATTTACCTTCAGCGATATCATTGGAAAATACAAAACAACAATGGGCCCAGCATTGAATTCTGGTGGACTCAACTGATAACATTAGTCCACGTAGAGCAGTGTACATTTATTACCATTCTCTGCTGTCTCCTACTCAACCATCGCTTTATTCCTTGTAGCAACTTGCCCTTAATGCCATACCTGAAAATTGCTTTCCTGAAATCCAAGTATATGATATCAAAATTATTTTTTGCATCCAATTCCTTTGTGACCACATCGTAGTATCCAATCAAATTGGTCAGACAAGACCTCCCCTTAACAAACCTGTGTCTGAACTATTACTGCAGTCTTATATAGGTGATCCTGTAACACTTCTTTAACCAGTAACTCCATTATTTTCCCCAGAACAGAAGTCAAACTAACGGGTCTATAATTATTTGTGTCACCCTTTGAATCCCCTTTGTGAACTGGAGATACATTTGCACTTCTCCAGTCCACAGGGACCTCCCCTGAATCTAAGGATGCTCTCATTATTATAACTAGACAGATTCCATCAACCCCAGGTACCTTTTTTATGTTTAACTTCAACAATTTCTCCTCCACTTTGCTCTTCGTCATTACAAAATCATTTAGCTCCCTGTTAGAGTTTAGTAAACTTCTGTCCTCCCCTTCTTTACAGAATTCCTCATGTGTGAATGTAGATGCAAAGTACTCATTCAGTTTGTCAGCTATCTGGGCAGGATCATGAACAGCCAAACCACCAATAACAAGTGGACCAATCTGATTCGTCCCCTTCCTTCTAGAGTTTACATAAGTAAAGAAGTCTTTGTTGTTTTTCTTTGCTTCCTTTGCCAAGGATTTCTCGTAATCGGCCTTCATTTCCCTAACCTCCTTTGTGACTTGATTACGGACTAGCTTATATCTGCCATAGGCTTGTGTGTGTGTCTCCTGATAATTTTTCTTCTCTGCCACGAGCCTCATTAGTTCATCTCACATCCATTTAGGTCTAAATCTTGAACATTATTTCTTAGTTTGTATGAAAAGCCTAGTAGCTTCGAAGATTAATTCCTTGAAGGCTTCCCATTTAGAATTCACTGTTTTTAACATCTTCAGTTGATCCCACTGTACAGAATTTAAAAACTGTCTGAGACCACTGTAGTCACCTTTACGAAAGAAAAAACCATTCCCTTTAACCTTTATGGTAGTTACTTCTTTAAGTAAATCCCGCATCAGTACGCTGTGATCACTGTCACCTAGTGGTTCCTTTATCTGCAAATTCTTAATGCATGAATAATCACTGCTGATAATCAGATCAAGAGTATTACTCACTCTGATTGCCCCTCGAACATGTTGCTCTTGAAGAAGTCTTGCTAGTGTCTGAGTGACCAACCCAAAAGTTCCAGACAATATCTGGAAATCTGTATGAGTTTAATTGAGTCTGTAAAAATGATACTTTTTATGAGGGAAGTTTTGGCAATATAATCTAGTGTGAGACTTATTGCAAACAGTTCAGCACTATAGATTCTGCACTCTACTGGAAGAGATGAAGAAATTATGCTCTTTGGCAGGACCATTGCAGCACCAGTATGTGTATCAGTCTTGGAGCCATCAGTATATAGATGACAACAGTCAGAGAACTGTATTACATAACAGGAATGTAGCTGTTTTATATATTTATTGGGGATATTGTTGTTTCCATTTTGTGAGGTCCATGTCACAGTCAACTGAAATGATTTCCCAAGGCAGAAGGGATGAGGTTAATATCTTGGTAGATTTTATCCATACTTAAGTTTCATTGTGAAAGTAATTCTTTTAGTCATATACCCACAGGTTTGCACATGTTAGGTTTGTTTGGATATATGGTTTCCCATTTCGGATTATACAAATATTGCCAGGTTGGATGTCCAGGAAGGCACTGAATTTTAGTAGCATAGTTCAGAAGAAGAATATGTCTACAAAGACTGTGGGAGTTCATGGATCTCTGTGTATAAACTGTACACAGGTGGGGAACAAAATGCTCCGGAAACAACACGCAATGACCTATAATGAATTGAATCTAACCAATTTAACACACTTTTCCTAGCTGAGGAGTAGATGAAAGAACCATAATCTAATCTAGACCTTATCATTACTTGATAACTTCAGATAACTCGATAACTTCAGATTCAAATGTGCAAAAATGAATAAAGATCAGCTTCCCATGTCATGGCAGATATTGCTTGGATAATGTTTAATTTGTTTAAGCACATTGTACATAGATATTTTGTGTGTTCTAGAAAATTTTATTTATGATCCATGATTGGTCCTAGAAGTCTGATACTATGTTTGAGTGGGATTTGTTAATTGCTTATTCTTAGTTCTGGGTCAGGATGCATCTTTCGTTTTCTGGAGAAGTGTATTACTGCTTTCTTTTGTACTGAGAGTCAACATCCATTACAGATGGACCAGGACTCTATTTTGTTTATAGGCTTTAGCCTCTTTCACACATATTTTAGTCCTCTTGCACTTTTCTTTATATTCTAATAAGGATTCCTTACATTTATTCACAAAAAATTTATTTTTTTCTTTTCTCTAACTACATATTTAACTTCCATAGTAATCTGAAGTTATTTTTTATAGACCTTCTCCCCAATAACTCTTTTTTACAGCTTTCACTGAAGTTCTTCAAATTTTACCATTTTTCATCTAAAGTCACATTAGGATCAGGACTGCAATAATAATAGCAACAGCCATATGGTACAAAGAAGCCACAGGCTTTTGCTGCGCTGGTCAGGGAAAAAAAAGAGCAGATAAGAAAATACAAATTATTTGTTTCTCTTCTCACATAGGTAATTATCCAGTTGACCTTTGCATTTGTTCAAACTGACTGTTCAGTCAGTTTAAATTAATTTATTTAAACTGTTCTAATCTAAACCTCTTCCCGGGTAATTTGAACTTATAACCCCCAGATTCTAGAATTCCTATAATAGTGAAAATTTTGCCTTCACTCATTTTACTAACCCCTCTTAATACACCTTGATCAAGTCACCTCTGAGGTGCCTAGTTGTCAAGTTCTGAGGCCCACATATTCAAAGTCTTTTCCTGTATTGTCGTCCTTTTGCCGATCTCACCATGCGAGTTGCCCATCTTTGGACCCTTTCAAGAAGCTGTGTTTTTTTTTTCAGATGAGATCTCCATACTTGAACACAGTATTCCAAATGTAGTCATACAATTGCCTTAAACAGTGGGACTATGCCATCCATATCTCTACAGGATAATGTTCTACAAATCATTGACAGGACACCATGGGCTTTCCTAACTGCCTGCTTACACTGCTCAGAAAACTTCATATTTGCCCAAATTATAACTCTCAGATCTATTTCCTCCTATATTGTTCTTAATTCAACACTAAAGAGTATACTTTATTTTGGGATTGCTATTCCCCAAGTGTGAAATCTTGCATTTTCTGACCATTCCTGCAGCCTGATCAAGTCATCCTCAAGGAGCACTGCTTGGTACTGATCATTAACTACTCTACCAATCCTTACATTTTCTGCAAATTTTGATATCAAGCCTTCTACCCCATCGTCAATGTCGTTTATGAAAATGAGAAACAACAATGGTCCAAGGAAGATCCTTGAGGGACCTCACTCCTGACATTAAACCAATCTGAAGAATATCCATTAATCACAACTGTCTGCCTTCTTCCCTACAGCCACCCAGCAATCCATCTAAAAATTTTTTCAGTAATCCCAACTTGTTCCAGCTTATACAATAAGCTCTCATGAGGGAAAAAATCACGTGGTTTGCTAAGATCCAAATAACCTATGTAAAATTGTTCTCTATATCCAGCTTGTAACTGGCAAAATATCTTCCTAAGTTAGTTAGTTAGTTGAACATGATTTTTCCTTAACAAAACCATGTCATTTGTTATTTAGAGTGCACTATCCATCTAAATTTCCCTGAATTGCACAGCTTCTAAGATTTTCCAGAACAAATCTGGGGCAGAATGAAGTCACCCATAATAAGACACTTGCCCATTCCATTTATATGTAAATGATCTCGTCATATTTTTCACAACCTTCTGATCCACAGATTAGCTCCACTCTCATCATACCTTTGCTTCCAACCAACTCACACCACACAGATTGAACAATGGCAGACAGAACTTCAGACTCAGCAAAAGGTATTTTTGTGATCAGGATGCTTTTAATAAGAAG
Organism: Mastigoproctus giganteus; assembly: GCF_048544385.1. Lineage (NCBI taxonomy): Eukaryota > Metazoa > Arthropoda > Arachnida > Uropygi > Thelyphonidae > Mastigoproctus > Mastigoproctus giganteus. Next base: position 64,957,658 of record NC_143581.1, read on the forward strand.
CATGACACAAGTGCAAGCATTACTTTGACCCATATCATCAAATGCTGATCTATATTACCCTTCTCTGCCCCCCCACCAACATTTTCCCTGAACCTTCAATGTATCCCTAATGATATTGGCCCTTCCATCTTCCCTAAATACATTATACATACCATAGTGCAACTCTCCATTCCCAATTTCCAGGTGGGACCACATTTCTGTCAGTCTTACTGTATCAACATTCGCTGTCCTAACCAGGAGTTAAAACTTACCTATTTTATTGACATCACTATAGACACTGTTAAGACTAAGTATTCTTTTATAGTTTACTACCCTTACACAGGTTGTCTTTTATAGTTTACTACCCTTACACAACCCGTGAAGTTATTTAGGCATGTTTCCCTATCTTTCTCATTTCACTCATTTGAAATGCTGCTATCCTCAAAACATCTTGCCAACATCTGCTGTTGAGGCAACAAACAAGAACTGTCGAGACAAGTGCAAGCATTACTTTGACCCATATCATCAAATGCTGATCTATATTACCCTTCTCTCCCCCCCACCAACATTTTCCCTGAACCTTCAATGTATCCCTAATGATATTGGCAAAATTTCTTGCACCAACTTTGTTCAAATGAATACCATCTCTACAAAATACATTCCTTCTACCTACAAGAACTGGCCATGCCAATAAAAATTTCCCACCATAGCCTTGCAGATTCCCTCAAGTGCTGAGTTAATCTACAAGGCTTTCACAGCATATAATCACTCCTATCGTCTCTGGGCAACATTACAGGCAGTAACCTACCTCACAGCATTTTTTTTAGCTTAATCGTATATTTATCCAACAAATGGCATGTCCTGTTCGTTTAATATCATTAGTCCCCAAATGAATAATAATGCTGTTTACTCCTCTTAAAAGCTGATAATCTGTTTGTAATATCATCAATTGTTGCTCCCAGAAAACATACGCTGGTTCTGGTGTGCCTATCTTTATTACAAAAAAATTACCCATTTCTCCGACAATAGTCTCACAATAAAACTAGATCACCTTCAACCAGAGCAGAGTGCAGTTGACTACTCTTATCTGGGACCTGAATTAGGGTTGTTTCACTTGACAGGTTAAAAGACACTTGCGTCCTCGATGAGCCCCTAATTACATTTGTTTCTAGAGCAAGCACCCATTTCTACAGTGACTCAAATTCTTCTCATAATGCACCAAGTTCTAATTTGAGATCGGTACACTTCTTACATTGGGTGCAAAGAAGACAATTGTCAATTGAGTTGGGTTTGTCCACTAGACCAACCTTAGAATACATGTCACAGGCTATACAAATGACAAACTCACACCAGAAATGCCCACAGGCATTTTCATCACCTAGGTGATGAAAATGCCTGTGATGCTCTCATAATACCCTTAATGGTTCGTTTGTTATTTGGTTTTTAGGAGCATTAGCAACTAAGGCCATATTGCTCCGGGAATATGCGGTGATCATTCCCTGATCTTTCCGCATCCCCGTATTTGGTGGTGACGGGATCGAACCCCGGTCTAATCAAGAAGCGTGCGTTACACACTGCTGCTTCTTCCCACCTGGCTACGGAGGCGCCCCCCTTAATGGTTCAATGTACTCACTTGTCACCTCCCTTAAAATTACTCACATGTAGGTGCGAAAGTTTTTTTAATTAGATAATCATGTGAAATTTCAATATCATTAATAACAAAAATTTTCAACTTCACTTACACAATTTCTCATTGATATAAAGGGGTTTTTTTTCTGTAAATATCGATAAAAAGTAGTTCACCTGCAATATCAGCTAGGGTATCTAACACCATTACATAGGGGTCTGATCTGATTTGTCCTCTTCTTTGCATTTATATATGTGAAGAATTCCTTATCCCCACACTCTGCTCTCTTTGTGGCAGATTTCTCATAATCTGCCTTTGCGAGCCTAACCTTTTCTGTGTCCCTATTACAGATCAATCTGTAGCTGTCATAGGCTTCAGTACTTTTTACTGCTCAGTAATTTTTCCATTCTGTCTATTTCTGCTCAAGTAATCTGGCAACTTCATTATTCATCCAACTTGGACTCCTCCTCATAGAATATTTTTAATGGTATATTCAAGGCTTCTGTGATTAATGTTTCAAAGGAATACAATAATTCAGTTGTATTTGCTTTCTGTGTGATATCTACCGAATTAATAGAGGCCATATAGCACCCTAAGCCGTCGTAATTTCCATTACTGATATTATATCCTATTCCTTTGCTTTTAACTACTACTCCTTTTCTCTTCATCATCTACCGTGGAACTCTGTGATCACTTCCTACTACTTGTTCCTATATTGTCAGCCCTATTATGTCATCTGGTTCATGGGTGATGATCAGGTCTAAAATATTCTCTTCCCTAGTACTTTCCCTGACATGTTGATACAAATAACAAACATCTAGTTAATTTAAAAATTTTGCCCCCCCCCCATAGTTTCCTTCCCATTTGCTCCAATCAATTAGAGGCAAATAAAAATCACATATAATAATACATTCATGCTTACATGCACATTCCATTTGCATGTAATGGCTCTCATCATAATGTACACAATCACTTTTTTTTTTTCCCTTTGTTAGTTGTTGACGCATCGGCTTCTGCAGCCATAATGCACCGACCAAGGTTTTTGCACTACTCTGATCCAAGCCCGAGGCGGGATTCGAACCCACGACCTTTGGGTTGCCAGGCAGGCAGGCACTTTACCCACCTGGCTAGCCCAGTCGGCTAAACTCACAATCACCCGAGCTGCAGATTACTCCCACTCACATTGTACCTTTGCTTCCAACTATCTCACACCATACAGATTCTATACTAGCATGCAAAACATATGCAACCGGGAAAACTTTTGTCGCGCTCAGGCTGCTTTTGATAAGAAGCACAATCCCACCATCCCTTCTATCTGTTCTATCCTTCCTAAATACATTGTTCATACCATAATGAAACTCATCATCCCTATAAGGGCACATAAGATGATATTGTTGTACGCATTGGCACCAATGATATTAAGAGTAGGAGAACGGCAGAATTACTTAACAATTTTGACAAAATTGTTAAGTAATTTTGCTTAACAATTTTTGAAATTTTGAAAAAAAGCTTAAGCAAAAACTTTTTTGAAAATTTTGAAAAAAATTTTTAAAAAAAGCCAGGAGTCGGGGTTGAATTTGAAGGTGTCTGCAATTCTGTCCAGACACGATAGGAGGGAGTATATGATGAGAGCCTTGTCAATCAATTCGGCCCTGGACAGACTGTGAAAGGCTAATGGGGTAGAATTTTTTTTCATCCTGGTCTGTACTTGTTAACAGGAGAGACTGCTTCTACAGGGATGGAATATACTGAAATAAAAAGGGTGCAAGAATATTTGCTGATGCTATTGAGGCAGCATTAGGTGGGTTGGAAAACTGCTAGCTTGGGGGAGATACACAGACTAACAGATTAACAATAGCCGCTGGCAGAAGTGAAAGTGATTCTTGCACTGGTTCTATTGGAATGAGCAGCAGCCTGAAAAACAAGGTGCCAGGGATTTCAGAGATTGCTGGGAGTCATTGCAGAACAAGAAAATACATGAGCTGTGTTAGAGTAGTTAAGAATAAGAACAGGTGCATGTATACCAATTTTGAAGTGTAGTAAATAAATTTGATGAATTTGAGGTGCTGGTCAAAACATCAAAGGCAGATATTGTTGGGATATCAGAGACGTGGTGTCACACAGATATAAGGAATACAGAATTGGAATTTGGGGAGTGCAATGTGTACAGGAAGGATAGACAAGATAGGATGGGAGGAGGAGTTATGCTATTAGTTAAGAAACACAAAATCTAAGGAAGTGCATCCAGTTGGCATGGGTGAACATTGCAGTGTTGAGTCAGTTTGGTGTAACATAAGCACTGGGAAAGCTAAATTGAGAGTAGGAGTGTGCTATTAGCCTAATGGCTCTGGTGAGTATAATGAACAGCTGTAGAGAGAAATGGAGTGGACCAGTAAATCAGATTGTCTTATAATGGGGGATTTTAATTTCCCAGATATTGACTGGAACTTGTGGGTTGGTCATTTGGCACACTAGCAAGGCTTTTGTGGATTTACTGGATGATTGATTTCTACAGCAGCATGTTCGGGAGGCAACCAGAGGGAGTAGTACTCTTGATTTGATTATCAGTAGTGATTATTCATGCATTAAGAATCTGTAGATAAAGGAACCAATAGGTGGCAGTTATCACAGTATGCTTATGTGGTATTTACTCAAAGGTAACTACATCAGGGGTAAAGATGGCACAGAAGCCTATTAAAGAAATAAGTTGGTCTATAATTAAGTCACAAAGGAGGTTAGGCAGGCAAAGGATCTAAAGAAAAACAGCAAAAAGTCCTTTATTTATGCAAACTCTAGAAGGAAGGGGATGAATCAGATTGGTCCACTTGATATCGGTGGTTCAACTGTTAATGATCCTGCTCAGGTAGCTAACAAACTGAATGAGTATTTTACATCTACATTTACACGAGTTATTCAGGGAGAGGAATACCAGAGGTGTATTAAACTATGGTAGTAAGTTAAATGACTTTTTAATAACTGAGAGGAGAAATTGTTGAAGATAAACATAAGAAAGGCACCCGGGGTGGATGGGATCTATCCAGTAATATTAAAGGAGGCGGCAAAAGAAGTAAGCAAACCCTTAGCCATAATTATGAGAGCTTCTTTGGACTCGGGGGAGGTACCTATAGACTGAAGATGTGCAAATGTGACCCCAATTATCAAAGTGTGACACAAGTAATTACAGAGTTTAACTTCTGTTCCGGAGAAATTAATGGAGGCGCTTATAGTTCGGACACAGGATGACTTTGTTAAGGGGAAGCCTTGTGTGACCAATTTGATTGGATATTATGATGTAGTCACAAAAGAACTGGATGCAAAAAACAATTTTGATATCATATACTTGGATCTTAGGAAAGCTTTTGATAGTGTTCCACATGGAAGACTACTGGACAAATTGGAGCAGCAGTACAGCATTAAGGGTAAAATGCTGCTACAACAACAACTATCACTAAAGGTGATAGTTGTTGTTGGAGGATTTACCCACAACGGCAGCTAAAGGTCATTATGCTTTTTCCTATTTTCCTACCAAACAATGGTAGGAAAAGGTGGTAGAGAATGAAAAGGACCTGGGAGTAATTGTGCAGTCAGATATGAAGTTTCTGAGCAGTGCAGACAGTCAGCAAGAGTAGCTCATGGTGTCTTGTCAATGATATACAGGAATTTTTCTAGCAGGGATAAGGAGGTGATTATCCCCTTGTATAAGGCAATGGTCAAGTCAAACCTTCAGTACTGTATACAGGTCTGGAGGACTCATTTTATGAAGGATGTAGAACTGCTGGGACGAGTACAGAGAGGGGCAACAAGATTAGTGAATGGAACAAAGGGTTGCTCTTACAAAGAAAGAAAGGCTTCAGATTTGCAAATTACAGTGTGTGGTGACTAGGCACCTGCGAGGTGATCTGATTGAAGTGTATAAGGCTTTGAATGATTTGAGCAAGTTCAATGCTGATGGGATTATTCCTCTTGCCCAGATTAATTGCCTGAGGGGACATAAATTCAAATTGAGGAAAGACAGTTGTAGAATATATGTGCAGAAATTTGCCTTTAGCCGGCGTTTGGTTGATTGTTGGAACAAACTTATATCTGTCTTTGTAGAAGTTGACAGCTTAAATAAATTCAAGACAGAACTAGACAAACATTTGAAGCGAATGGATTTCTTTTTTTTTTGGCTGATGGCTATATAAGCTTGCTTTCTTGCATCATGTGCCTCTACTAATGCTATTTCAGGGTAAGTGGCACCACATTTCCAGAGTCCTATTATGTCAGTGTTATTTGTCCTAACCAACGCTTCAAATTCGCTCATTTTATTGACAACACTTCTGACATTACTGTATAAACAATTAAGACTTAGTGTTCCTGTATAGTTAACTACCCTGACACACCCCTTGAAGTTATTTAAGCTTGTTTCACTGGCATTAGCCACATTTGAAATGTTTTTTTCTCAGAACATCTTGCTAATATATATATTGCAGTAACAAACAAGAACTCTTGAAGTATATGCAAGCGTTACTTTGACCAATATCACCAGATAAACGCGTATCTATATTACCCTTGTCCCCCCCCCACACACACACACTAGCAGTTTCCCTGAACCCTTAAGGGTTTAGGGAATACTGGAATAATACTGGCAAAAACCCTTGCGTCACCTTTGTTTAAATGTATCCGGCTCTACAAAACAGATTCCTTCTACCTACAAGTGTGGGCAAAGCTGATAAAAATTTCCACCCAAAATCCTTGCAGAATCTTTCAAGTCATGAGTTAATCTACAAGACTTTCATTATATAATCCCTCCTATCGTGCCTGCACAGAATTGTAGACACACAGACATTCTGACTTAAGTCGTGGCATTTCTTCAGCATGGTCCTATAACCTTCAGCATGTCTAACTTATCGATACATCTGTTTGAACTGCAGTTGAATGATAGCTACAAATGTGAGATACGTACGATCGACTAGGTACAGTCAAAATAACTTGTTTGCATGCCTAAGGATATGTAACTTGTATGTTCCATTTTGTATTTTTGAATTTTCTTTCCAGTTTTCCATGATTTAGAAAAGGCAGTCGTGGTTTCCTTTGCAGTGGGGTAAATGGGGGTTCAGGATGAACAATCTGCTTGTGTGTGCTCCTTGAAACCACAAATAGGGTGAATGGCATCACCTCTATGTGCTTGCTGGGAATGACCATATTTCTGGAATTTAAAAAAAATGAACAGGATTCAGAATTCAACAGTTTAAATTTCCAGCTTTTACCATGAATGACAAAGCTGGAGTGCTGAAAGTTAAAATGATGGATCTATTAGGAGTGCAATTTACATCTTTTTTAGTCACGATTCATTTAGTAATTATTACATTTTGATTGCTACGTTCCTGAACTAATTCCTCTTCAGAGACTAAGTAGGTCCACTCTGTGATGACACCTTTAGATGAATTTAAGGAGTAATGGAATACTGGTAGCCCACCAAATGTCATTATTTTTAACAGCCATTCGGAATGCTTTGAGGCAACGTTTCGATCAACAGATTTCAGGTATTTCTGGATCAAGAAGGGTGATAATTTGTCCACAGTTTGGGCAGATAATAAATGTATCACCAAAAAGGTTGGAACATCACGGTTCTGTAAATCTGCTGATCACAACTCATTATCCTTTTAAGGATAACAAATAGTGATCTGCTCGAGACAACTCAATTCTTGAGCACAAAGGCTCTAACAGTGTTAGTGTCCGTGGTGGCTTATTTTGATTCCAGGAGTTTGTCTTTACGACCCAGGTTATCATATTTTCAATTTTGTTGCCACGTGATACTTGAAAAAAGAACCTGTAAACCCAGGAACTAGTAAAGTGAAAACTCATAAAGCGGGAACTGCCTGTACTGATATCTGGAATTATTGTGATATTAAAAGGAAGCTTTAATTTTCTTGGAAAATTTGCAATATTAATTACTGCCAATTTATAAATGAGTGATAGCACCATTAACAATTACAGTAAATGTCACGATTGCTGTCTATGGAATTGATTCTTCTCCATGGCAATGCAGTCCTATGCTGCAGAACAATAAACTTCGGCACAATTTCAAGTTGGAATTCTAAACTGTACAAACTTTCTGTTACTCAGAAGAGAATGGGATATTTCCAAAATCTCACTACTACACCTACATTGCAAGTTCATGGTTTGAACAAATGTGACATCAATTTGTGTAGGATAATATTTTACAAATACATCTTAGAAATATAAGATACACTCAAAAAATAAATCCTGAACCAGCTAATTATTAATGTTCAGATAAATGGTGGAAAATTTAAATGAAAACATTACACACTATATTTCTACACCTTCCAGGATAGAAATGCTTTCCTTGATTAAGAGACTGGATCAAGGATATATAATTAGGTGGCAAATGCAATTTGAATACATGTAAAGTTAATATATAGCCAGTCATTAGAAGGTATCTGGATAGTAATTACTAAATGACAATGTTTTTTAAAAAATGTACGTACTTCTCAAACACAGAGTCCAAATTAATCAAGTGGTTTATCATTATCATGTCCAAATTTATCAAGTGAGGGAGTAGATATTACCAAGGACTGTATGTGCTTATAGACCTGTTTATTTGGCATGCTTGGTATTTGAGGCTGCTGGCTACTAAGTTTCTCTACTAAAGGTGCACTGAAATTCACATCATAATCATAGTCATTATCCTAATTTTCATTCAATACTACATTGCATATATCACTATCAGCTGGAGGGTAAATTGAGCATTATCATCAATACTGAGGCACCCTTAGCATTGCCTTGTCATCCAACAAATGGGCTTCACAATATGAACTTTTAGCATAGTTCAACTCAGCAACAATTTTCTCTCCCCTGATACTGTAAGGCTAGATGACATTGTTTATCATCACCACCGAAAACTAACCTACACTTACTTATAGATGACCATAAGTTTATGCCATCCACTAATTAAAGTGCCTTGACTAACCTTGTCTCAGATCTTTGCATCACTCCAGATAGCTTATTGGACATTACTTACATTACAATTCCTCTATTCCATTCTACAACTATTTTTTAAGAAATTCATCCTCATACTGTGATCTGAATGACTGTGGAAGTACCTGCTCAAAGAGGCTGGATCAAGAATATACAGTTAGGTAACAAACACATTTTAATATAATACAAAGTTAATATTAAAGAAAATACATAGTCAGTCATATACACTAGCCAGAAAAGAAGAAACTGCTGGCATTCAGAGAATTCCAGATGTAGGGATCATTAAGTAAACAGTCCCATATCATACTGCTTATAATTTTTTAATGATAACTTAAACATAAAACGTACTGGAATCATTATTAAAGCAGTAATACAGTTGAGAAGATGCTTGATAGCATTTCATTTGCATTTTTGTACTGTTATTTTCAGAAAATACAAAAGGAGGAAGGATTTTATCAAGGAAAACGAACAGAAGGGACAAATTATGATGAGGAAATATTAGTTCAGTGCTATTTATTGTTTGTTTGCAGATGTTTTGATGTACTGTCATCTATGGTCTTAATGCACCATACACTGTTTGAAGATAATGAAGCACCCAAAACCTACACTGTTATTATTATGTTTATTTCAACAAAAGATCACTTCAGTCACAAGTTCATGGCAAGCAATGGGTGGTTTCATAGGGTCAAGAATCGCGCTAGTTTCCACAACATTAAAGTATGCGGTGAAGCTGCCAGTGCCGATTCTGCAGCTGCAGAGATATTTTGTGATGTGTTGAAAAAATCCCTTTTAAATCTCCACAGCAGCGTACTTATCAGCTGTAGAGTTAATTCTGGCAACGATGATCGAAAGGTAAAACTTGCGGACAATTATGCCTGTCTCCTCTCCCTTTTTGTAATTTTATACACTTTTGTAATTTTTACTGCGCATGAGATAAAAAAATTGAATAAGTAATTCTATTTACATTTTTGTCGAACATTTCTTTTTTTGCTTTAATCAGCTTTGTGTGTACTGCATAAGCATTTAGGGAAATTCCGACTTATGTAGTGTTCCACGGAATGCAACCCTTACATAAATTGGGGAGTGGCTGTACTAATATATTATCAAGGTGTCCTACCAGTTAACTATTTGCTATCTCTTCTAGAATTCTGCAGAGGCAGCTAGTCAAAGCTATAGGCTGATAGTAAGTAGGGTTTGTTGGCTCTTTATCTGGTTTGAGGAAGCAAGGACTATAGCATGATGCCACTGTTTAAGGAATGTATCTTCTAAGTAAATTCTACTGAGCAGATTAAGAAGTGACTGTAAGGATTCAGTACATTCCTATATCACATTGAATAATGAATGAAATCCAGTCCTATGGCACTGTAAGTAGATGTTGAGAGGGATGTACACAATTCATGGATAGTGAAAGGTAAGTTGTATTCTTGGTCTCCTTTCAAAGAAAAGTTTAACTTTTGTTTTAATTTGTGCAAGATCAGAACTGCTCTGTCCCCTCCATCCCATTATGGGCAGAGGAGGAGACTGATGACCACTCATTTTCCTGATTGCTTTCCAAATTTTGTGTGTAGAGATAGCTTAATTTATGCTTGAAATGAGGTGGATTTAAGTGGCCTTTTCCATTGCACCATCTAATTGGGTCTTGCTCTTGCCTTGAATGTGTTTTTTAACTGCATGGTATTCGGCACTCTACTCCTTGTGAGAAGACCTGGGACAATGAGCTTTATTGTCTGTACAAGATTTTTGGGTGTACTGGTAGTTTTGAGGATGATTTTGATATGGCCTTTTCTGCTACATACATCTTTTTTGTGACTGCTTAACTGCTTCATTAACCAGGGACTGTTGGATTATTTGTGAAACAAGCGTAGCTTAATTTTTATAGGTTTAACTATCTACTTTCTCGGTGGGTCATTACAGAATTCCACTAGGGTGACGATGATTTATTGAATAATTCTATTGTTAGAGGGAAATGGTCACTGTGCAACGGATCACTGATATTCTTTCACTTTAGAGTAGGATAAAGCACTGCTGAACAGATAGTCAGGTCTACTGCAGTTCATTCTGGAATTAAGGTGAATGTATATAGGACAAGAAAAAAGTTGTTACTGCCTAAGAATCTGTGTAATTGTTACCCATTTGTGGGATGACCACTTAGATTTCCAAGATCAGAAATCCACAACTATGGATAGTTGTGCAACAAAATTATCTAGATCATTTTGTTGGATGGTACAGTTTGATAGGATATAAAAAGAGCAAACTATAATATGGATAACAACAGCCATTTGGACTGCTGCCACCTTTAAATTATGTTTGGCAGGAATGTGCAGGTTTGTCAGAACAGATACACCATGATGTGTATTATTTGATGGGTCCTGTCCTGGAATGAAGGTGTGATATATATGATGTGCATTTCACCATCAGTATAACAATACACCATGATATGTATTGTTTTAATGCATCCTATCCTTTCAAACGATGTTATACTGACATATCACGTGGCTTCAAATATCTCTCTTCTACGCCCTTACTGGTGTGTATTTAGAAGGTCATCATCATCATTGGCTCAGAAACCATGGCAATTCTACTGAAGTAGTGCAGTCATTATTTATTTCTTGTTAAACTTTCAGAGTGCTGTGCATTTCACTTTTGGGAAAGAATAGCTTTTCTGTATCCATATCTTTCTGAACAAAAATTTATTGAACAGGATCATCTTCAGTTTCTCCAACAGTATCATTTCCTGTTGATGACTGTAAGTTTTGCTTTCTATTTCCTTGTACCCTTGATTAGGGGAGCAGAGATTTTCAAGTGGTATAGAAGCTGGCATACTGACTGCTTGAATCTAAATTGTACTCAACAAGTTTTTACTTAAGTCAAGAAAGGCTCTTTTTCAGGGTAGTATTAGTCCAGTCTGTGATTCAATTGATTGTTATGTCTTTGCAATTTGGGCATACATAGATCTGTTCATGTGAGTTGGTGGTGAGATAATTTGTTTTGCTTCCTAGCAGGAAATGTCTTCATTTGTTTTATATTTCTGGATACGTTTCTTACTTTCACTTTCTCATGTTCTGGCATAAACAAAGTGGTCTTTTTTTGTAGTTTGTACATACTGGTTGTGGAACAGTACAGGTTTGCAATTGTGCTCTTCTGGGTTGCACTTATCTTAAAGTAGGGGTTCCCTGACAAGCTGTCTGGGAATGTCAGTCATTTTGAAATTGGAAGCACAATAGTGGATTTGGAATATATGGTCTGACACTGCATATCAGATATCCAGCTTTGATAGATGTTGCATACTGTGGTGCACTGAAGGTCGAGGTAAGATTTTTATTTCAAAAATATTTGGTGCAGTGTTTCTTTCTCTAATTCAGGTTACCAGTCCCACTTTGCAGAGGTAAGAGCAGTGCCATCCCAAGAAAAGAAAAAAGGATTAGTATAAACAAAAATAAATGAGTCAAAGAAAGGTGACTTTCTTTTCTAGGGCATAATATATGCTTATGGAAATAAATTCTAAAAGTCAAGATTATTCCTAGTATAACTGTTTTTGTTGGTTTTAGGACTGCAGTTAACAAATTCTTCTTCTCTTTATTGGAGAATAATCTGGAGATCTGCATTTAAGAAAACAATGGTATATGTTTGGGAATCTGTAAGTGATTTGTAAGAGAACACAGATTGTTTAACTATAAATTATAATTTAACATCATCAAAACTGTAGACAGAACTTCTAGTCAAAGGGAGGTCATTAAGAGGAGAAAAGTGAGCAAAAGAACTGAATGAGCTCAAACATTAGTTGAAAGTCAGACAGAGAAGCAACTGGCTAGTGAATTACAAAAATCAAAAGCATATACAGATGCCAGTGTAGATCTTTATTCCAAAAATCTGTGAAATGTGTGGAGTACCTGCTTGAGTTACTCAAGCTTTTCAGAGGAATTTGTCCACAAATAAGTAATATAAGCCAAGACATCTCACCGATGAATGAACTGTGGAATCCATACTGACAATCAGTAATCAAATGGAAAATCTCAAGATAGTCAAGAGGTGATGTCTGATGGAATTCTTCATTAGTCTGTAAAGTAAGTGCAACAGGATGATAACTGGAAGGGGGAATATGTTAAAACTATTCAAATATGTTAAGAGTTATCTGGATAAAAGTAACTTTCCAAGCAGAGGGAAAAACATCAGTGAATTAACAGAGTGAAAAACAGGAGTTAATTCTAGGCCACAGGTTTTAAAGATGAGCGGAGAAAAGCTGTCAGTATGTGGAACCTTCTTGACAATGAGATTGTCCATGGTTGAACTGTCTTTTTTTTTTTTTTTTTTTTTTTAGTAAACAAAAACAAACATTTCATGGAATATGATTACAGCAGAAGGAGATTTATCAAGATCATCATTACAAGAGTTAAGAGAAACAGTGACAAATTATCTTTAAATTTTAGAAGATGAAATGGAACTACTATCCGGATATAGAGGCAGACATATGGATGGACAAAAGTTGCAGCCAATAACTTTGGCAAAAGATCAGAAGGCTCAAATGGCAGTTGGATAAGAAGGAAGTGTTTTAATCTTAAACTTTTCAAATGAGTCTGCATTTATAAATAACCGGTTTACAGTTGTTCTGAGCTTTAGTACAGCAGAAAATGAAGCTGGAGATTTGAACAGAAGCTAAATACAAAAGCTCTATTCTTAAACTATCTTATATGAATAAGAATTTCATCCGTACTTTCAGTGACACCATCACTACAAATATTATGTACAGAAAATTTGATCTACTGTTTTTAAAAGAGTAGTCCAACCAAGGAAAACAGAAACCACACAGATCCTATTTGCATACTGTAGTGCTAAATGACTTGAAGATATGAATGGCCACGAGACAGAAGCTCCACTGGACAACATACATTAACTCTGAAGGGTTATTTGTGAAAAGATCATTATCAAATTACCATTCCATTTTCTGAATGTGCTTACATCACCAAAAATTAACACACATACATATACAGGGTGATTCACTACCAGTGCGACAAACTTGCAGGAGGTGTAGGAGGCACAAAGACAAATCAGAATCACATAGCATTGCAGGGTCCGAAATGCCTTCGTCATGCGGTAGAGGACATTGAACAGGAGGTCGCATGGACAGCAATCCCACTGGAAGTCAGCATTTGTGAACCATTTCTGTTGAAGAAACGAAGTAGCAAAAGTCCTCCGGAGTGGATAATCCGGAGTGGATAATCAACAATGATTCAACGTGTTGCAGATGGTATGAACTCATTTGGTTTGTTGACAGTATCCTCCATACAGTGGATTGGGAAATACACAATCGCTGGCCTATCGCTAGAGTATTCGTACTCGGATTGCCTTCTGCAAGACGTAGGACATTCTCCTCATTGTCTGGCGTCCTCGTCGTTCGCTCTCGATTCATAGTACCTCTCGTGAAACAACCAGTCTCACGTAACCTTCTGTGCACACGTGCGAAAATCACATGATGGGGAGCACGCCTGTGCAGGAAACATTCCTGGTACAAGCGCAGAGCAGCGCACCCGTTACAGTCCGCAGCTCCATACGTGAGGTGCATGTCGGCCAGTTCAACGTTTGAATACTCGTCCATCCTACTGCTTCGGGAACCAGTTCACAAATGCTGACTTTCAGTGGGATCGCTGTTCACGCGTCCTCCCGTTCAATGTCCTCTACCGTATGACGAAGGCATTTCGGACCCTGCAATACTATGTGATTCCAATTCGTCTTTGTGCCCCCTACACCTCCTGCAAGTTTGTCACACTGGTAGTGAATCACCCTGTATACAATGATGAGCCAAAATATTATGACCACCTATTTAATATGATGTTGGTCATCCACATGCAGCCAAAACAGCTCGTACCCAGCGAGGCATGGACACTATAAGATTTCTAAATGTGTCTTGTGGTATCTGGTACCAACACGTAACCAGCAGATCCCTTAACTCCTGTAAGGTCCATGATTGAGATGCAGCAGTTCGGAGTTGCTGTTCCAACGCAAACCACAGATGCTCGATGGGATTGATGTCTGGGAAATTTGGAGGCCACGGCAATACCTGGAAGTCTTCCTCATTTTCCGCAAACCAATCTCGAACAATCCAGGCGGTGTGGCATGGTGCTTTATCCTGCTGAAAGACAGCACCACCACCAGAGGGGAAGACCGCTGCCATGAAAGGGGTGTATCTGGAAGGCAATGATGTTTAGGTAGGTGGTAGACATCAGTGCCTGGCACATGGATGGGGACTGGACCAAGGGTATCCCAGCAGAACATTGCCAAAAGCATGACACCGCCGCCACCAGCTTTTTTTCGTCCCACAGTGCATCCAGGCACCATTGCTTCCCCAGGTAAACGATGTACACGCAGCCGGCTGTCCCCATGGTGCAACAGAAAACGTGATTTATTGGACCAGACAATCATTGCAGGGCACTAGCATGGGCACGCAGAGCGGCTACACAGCCCCATTTTCAGCAGGGATCGACCTACTGTGTGTTGTGACACATTACTCCCGTCACCAGGATTCCAATTACCGACGAATTGCACCACAGTTGCCCTTCTGTTGCCACATACCACCTGGGAGAACCTTCGCTCACCTCGAGAATCGATGAGCTGTGGTCATCCAACACCTCGCCAGTGGTTTGTGGGTTCCCCTCCTCGGACCACTTTCGGTAGGTACTAACCACGGCTGACAGTGAGCACTTCACCAGTTGTGCCGTTTCAGATATGCTCTGATCCAATCGCCTGGCCATTACAGTTTGGCCTTTGTCAAACTCGCTTAAGTCCGCTGCCTTTCCCATCTGAAGAACAAGAGTAACACTGATTAACGGAGCTCAGTATCAGGTGTTTTTTATATCGTGTCCTGACTCATGCATGTGCTGTAGTTCACCTGCAGTTGCTTCGATTTGAATAACGACTCGCTGGTCATAATGTTTTGGCTCATCGGTGTATATATCTTTAAAAACCCATTTGCACTACTTCATTGTAATACAAAGAAAAATTCTACATATAAATCTAAAAATGAAATTAGTGAACAAGCAATTAATTACATACCTGAGTGGCTCAAATACTAAACAAAGATGTTGTTTGTGGAAAAAGTGTCGATACAAACGCAAACAATGAAACTTGTCATCTGGATCGGCATCATTTAATCGCCTCAGCATTTCCAACTCCTTTAAGCCAGTTTTGTGCCTTTAAAAAAGCAAGAAAAACTTGTGAAACTAAATGTTTTTTAAAAATATTTTAAAAGAGAGTTAAAATAAAGTTTTTTATGAATCAACACCCTTGGGTGAGGTCCAAACTGCCAAATCCAATTGTTAAATTGGATTTGGCAGTTTAATTTCTTAATTAAATTAAGAAATTAATTAATTTCTTCTAACCTAACGTAATCTAACCTTTGTTCTTAATTCTTCCTTAAATATATTTAATTTTTTTTTATTAATAAAAAATTTTTTTATTAATAAAAAATTTATTAATATTTAAGGAAATAAATATATTTCCTTAAATATATTTAATTTATATTTAATTGAATAAAATAAATTTCATATTACCATTAAAGCTAATGATAAACTGTAGTAATGCCCATCAACCATTGTTGTTACTAAATCACAGAAAACAATCTCAATTATTTCAAAAATTTACCTATCTACATTGTATTTAAAAAAACAATCCTTGTAAAATTAACCATTAATAAAGTGTATTTGTGCAAAACTTCAGTTTTAAATCTTATTTATTGTCAGTTCACTAGTCAAAAGCAAAACCAACGTGACCAGTGCACACATTCATGTGGAAAGCTTAGATAGTCTCTTCTTTATTTACATAGGTTAGCAACGGCTGTGTTTTGGAAGAGAGAGATACACAAATGTAACATAGTTAGTTCTTTATACATTATACTGGTCGGCGATGATGATAGCCAGTATCTTCTCTTGGTTTAAAGTAGTGCATCATGTTTTTTGGTTGGTAATGTAATATGAAATATAAGATGTAATATTTGTGTTTATGCAGGTACACGTGAAGTTCTTAGTAGGGACACACACACACACACACACACACACACACACACACACACACACACACACACACACACACACACACACACACACACACACACACACACACACACACACAGGGAACAACAAAAAACAAGATAACCTAACCCACATACCAAGAAGTAAGATTTAAAGATCTGCTCTGCATATTATTATTGTCTAAAAAGAATACTAAACTTAACTATAGCAGTAAGTCTTAATATTTAAGAGTATATGTTTTCAAATATCTTTCAATAAAGTCTAATTTACACAATATTTTAGCATTACTATTATTAGTGGCGATAAATAATGCAAGCTTATATAAGTGAGGATAAACTAGTACCCCTGATAATTTATGACAATCCCACACATTTTTTCTCTGACACTAAGCTCATCCATTCTTTTGAAATCCATTTAGATCTAACCCTTGAATAATATCGCTTATATGGTATAAAAAGCTTATTAGCTTCTATGATTACTTCCATGAATGCTTCCCAAAAGCTGCTGCTGATAATCAGATCAAGAGTATTGCACCCTCTTTTCGACTAACTAACATTTTGCTGAACAAAACATGTCATCCAAATAATTTAGAAAATTTCTGCTTCCGGTGTGAGTGACCAAAGCACAAGTTGCAGTTAATAGCTGAAAAGTTAAAATTCCCCATTATAAGATTGTAATTTACTGGCCCATCCTATTTGTCTCTTTAGTTGTTTGTTTTACTCACCAGTCAATTTCCTGTCCCTACATACTCTCATTTTTGTTTTCCCAGTGCTTACATTACACATTGCACCAAACGAACTCAATGATGCACTAGCCAACCATATCAACTGAGTGTGGTTCTTAACCAAGGGCATACCATTCCTCCCCCTCCTGTTTTTTCTGTTAATATTGTGCTCACATATTGAAATTTTGCATCTGTTATTTCTGAGCAACACCACATTTCTCTTATACCTCTAATTCCAGCAATTGATAACTTAACCAATACTTCAACTTCAAATTTATTCATTAGACTCATATCATTAATATAATAAAAAGCATGTAAAAGTAAGTAAAAGCATGTCTATTGGTGTTTTTATTAACTCCTACACAGCCCATGTAATTGCTAGTCCCAATGAAGGTAATGCAGGAATTCTTTTTGCTTCTGCATGTGGCTACTGGTCTATTAGTCTGTGTAAAGCCCCAAGCTAACAATTTTGGGAGGTGGGGGATACACAGACTAATATAATTCTCGCACCCCTACTATTGTTTTATATGTTCAAATGTTTGATAAATCATCAACAGGACACCTAGGAACTTCCTCACTGTCTATCTTACACTGCTCAGAGTACTTCATGTCAGCATGTATTGTAAATCTCAAACCCCTTTCTTCCTCTACTGTTCCTAATTCTTCCCTGCCAAGTATATAAGTTATTTTGGGGTTAATATTCTCATTTGCTGAATTAAAATATCTGTAACTTTTCTGACCATCCCTGAAGTTATCCAAGACATCCTGAAAGGGTGCTATTTGGCACTGATCATTAGCTAATCTTCATATTTATTTAAAAATATATATATTTAATTTAAAGCAAATTTTGATATCATGCCCTCTATCCATTCAACCATTTCACTGAAAAAAATGAGAAACAAAGGTGATTTCATTGCTGGGGATCCGCATTAATCACATTGCACTGCCTTCTGCCTTGCAGCCATGCTACACTGGAATCTTACTCGTGATCCCAACATGTTTCAGCTTATACAGTCACATCTCATGAGGGGCAAGTTGCTTTGCTAAAATCCATAAATAATGCTGAAAATTATTTCTCACATCTAGCTCACAAGTGATTGTGTCAAAATAACTAGGTTAGTTATACATGATTTTTCCTTAACAAAACTGTACTGTGTCCCCTTCACAATTCTATTTCTATCTAAATGTTTCTACATTGTGCCCTATGCACTGCCTACACGATTCTCCCTGCCAGTGAAGTTGCTCTGACTGTTGTGCAGTTACCCACTTTGCTTTTAGAACCACATTTACATATTGGCAATAATCACCCAAAAAAAAATAATAGATAAATTAAATTTAAAAATTTTTTATTTTATTTTATTTAAGTTAGTTCTATCCTTTTTTAATTTGACATTGGTATTTGGAAGTTTATATTTATAATGCAGCTTCCAATAAAAATTATAAATTTATATAATGCAGGTTCCATAAAAAGTTTACTTAAAATTTTTGTTATTAAGTCAAACAGACATAAAAGAATGATATTGTAACCATACCAATTTTTTTTTTGTCCTATGTGCCAAAACTGAAACCTCCGCAATGGTCACAAAGAGTTGTTTCATAGGTCTGCAGTTTTTGGAAGTTTATGACACAGCATCCAATAGTCCTTTTCTTGAAAGTTTGTTACAAGGTCAAATTTCATCCAGAAAATGGGCTACAGCAAATAGTTTCCCAAAAATAATTCTATGAGCTTTTATTATTATTATTAATATAACATTTTTTCCCTATGGGATTTTTTCCCACTCTCTGACAAGTACTGGTACCAAGCGCATGGGTGGGTGGTTGTGTCCAGTTACTATTATTATTATTATTACTTTTGGTCAAGGAACTCTGACTACCCTACAGTTGTTCATAATTGCCTCTTTCTAGAATTCCATGTAAGTGTTCTCTGAGAGGCCAATTGCTCTTCAGTTCTTATGAAGGTTTCTTTGTTATTTGGTTTTCAGGAGCACTTGCAACTAAGGCCATATTGCTCCTGGGATATGCAGTGGCCATTCCCTGACCTTTCCGCATCGTCCGTATTTGGTACTCGAACCCCGATCTAATCAAGAAGCATGTGCTACGCATTGCTGTTCTTGCCCACCAGGGTACGGAGGCGCTGAATTAAAATATCTGTAACTTTCTGGACCTCTTATGCACCACACCAGTGGTTGACACTGTGATTGCGATGGTCATTACTTATTCCATATGCCCCATTTTTTTTGACTTCCTGTCTTAGATCTGTGTACTTTCTAATCTTTTCCTCATAGGTTTTATGGAGATTGCTAGTGTTTCACTATCAAGTGGATGGCTTGACAGAGAATAGGATTATAGCGAAAAGGGTCTAGCCATTTCAATATGCTGTTACTAGCAGATGCATAAACCTTGAAGGGATCTTCTTACCAAGAGAGGCTTAAGTTCTGCAAATTGCAGTGGCTAGAGACTAGGCACCTGCAAGGTGATCTGATTGAGGTGTATAAGGCCTTGAATGGGTTGAGCATGCTGAATTCTGATGGGATTCTTCCACTTGTTCAGATTATGAACCTAAGGGGGCATAAATTCAAATTGAGGAAAGACAGATGTAGAATAGATGTGTGGAAATTTGCCTTTAGCCAGCGGGTGGTTAATTGCTGGAACAAACTTCCATCTGTCGTTGTGGAAGTTGATAGGTTAAATAAATTTAAGGAGGAACTGGACAAACATTTAGAGGGAATTGTCATGTAAAAATTTTTTTTTTTTTTTGGCTGATGCTGCATAAGCTCATATGCTTGCTTTCTTGCATCACATGCCACTATTACTACTACTACTAGACCCAAAATCTAGTTTAGACCAGACGTGTACATGATAGATTCAGAGTAAAATGAAGAATGACCTGTACCCCAATTTTTTGAGGAGATGGCATGCAGGAGGTTCAGTGCTGGACTTCTTGTGTACTTTGTCTGCAGTTGATGGATGCATTGGAGGAATTTCAACTTCTTATCAAGTACAGGCATCAGGAATTTTGTCTCAGGAGGCTACAGAATGGCAATTTGTCTGAACTTTAATTCTGGATAAGGGTAAAAATTTTGATATTTATATATTTGTATTTCAGGAAAGATTTTGATACCGTTACACATAAAAGACTGCTGCACAAATTGAAGCAGTGTGGCAATGAGAGCAAGTTACTGCTAAATACAAGTTTCTGTTTTTATTAATGATATTGAAGGTATATCAGGCTAAATGTCTAAGTTTGCAGATGATACGACAAGTTGGCAGGATGGTTAATGACAACATGCTACTGCAAAAAGATCTAGAAAACTTAGGCAGAGGGGCTGAGAAATGGCAATTGAAGTTTAACATTGATAAATGGAAAGTACTGCATACGGACAGCAGTAATCCCAGAGTAACATACTAACTATGGTACTACACTCACAGCAGTGGAAAATGAAGAATACCTGGGGATAATTGTGCAGACAGGCTGCCAGGACAGATCACAAGGTATTGTCAATGACATATAGGAATTAACAAACAAACAAACAAGGTTTGTTTGTTTGTTATTTGGTTTTCAGGAGCATAGCAACTAAGGCCGTATTGCTCCGGGGATATGAAGTGGTCATTCCCTGACCTTTCCGCATCCTCTGTATTTGGTGGTCACGGGCTTGAACCCTGGTCTAATCAAGAAGCGTGTGCTACGCACTGCTGCTCCTGCCCACCTGGCTATGGAGGCACCTCCTAGCAAGGATAAGGAGGTAATTAACCCATTGTATAAGGCAATGGTCAGGCCACATCTTGAGTACTGCATACAGGTCTGGAGGCCTTATTTTAAGCAGAATATAGAATGGATACAGAAGGACAACAAGATTGGTAAGGGGAACAAAGGAGTGCTCTTACCACAAAAGGCTTCAGCTCTCCAAATTGCAGCATCTGTAGACTAGGCACCCGTGAGGTGATCTGATTGAGGTGCTTAAAGCTCTGAATGGAGTGAGCAAGCTTAATGCTGATCAGATTTTTCATCTTGATCAGACTACATGCATGACGGGGCATAAATTCAAATAGAGGAACGGATGGTTGAGAATAGATTTTTTTTGGAAGTTTGGCTTTAGCCAGCAGTGTTGATTATTGGAACAAATTTCCATGTGTTGTAGTGGAAGTGAATAAATAGCTTGAATAAATTCAAGGAAGAAGTAGACAAAATATTGGAGGGGATGGATAGGTAAAATGGGTAGGGGATTTTTTTTTTTTTGGCCAATGCTGTATAAGCTCGCTTTCTTGCATCATTTGCCTCTACTAATACTAATATTAAAAAAAGACCACCATTTATTTGGGGAAAGGAGGAGACTGCCTATTTACAAAAAAGAGAGGGGGGGGGGGCACCTCATACAGACTTGACATAAGTGGTTCAACATAAAATTTTTAATAGAAACTGAAAGGTGCCGCCTAAGACCAAAGTTATAAATGTCTCTTACATTCTAAATCTCCAAGCCATGTCATATTCTCTTTCCATAACAAAGAACACTGACAGCATGTGCTTGCATTTCAGAAAATGCATCTTGGATGGATGTTTCCAGATAGATTAAATGGTTAAGAGTTCCTACGGAAGCCACATTGTGTCCTGAAAAGGCCATTAGCTTCCAAATACCACAAGAAAAAAACACTGATCATTTTTTCAAGGATCTTGCACAAGCAGCTATTCAGAGCAATAGCATGGTAACTGTTCAAGATTTCTGAGTCCTTTTTTTTTTTTTTTTTTTTTGTCTTCTGTTCATCACTACAACAGATTCTATTGTAGAGATAAAGCAGGAGGGCCAAATATTCTGTGAAAGATATTTAATCCTCTCATAATGGATATCATCTGTCCCAAAGGTGGTGCTCATAAGCACTGAAGTGCTACTTTAAGTTCCTGTTCTGTGAAAGGCTGGTTGTAGGCCTTAACATTGTTGGAAGACAGCTCCACTTGCTGTTTTTCATGTTTTTGTTTCAGGGCCATAAACAGTGGGGGCATGCAGTATTTCAGCAGGTACATTAGCAAGTGCATCAGCCCAGAGTGAGGTAAACTGCACATTTATTATGTATGAGAATCAGTGAATGTTCTTATGTGTATTTTCTCTTCATTTTCAAGATGTTTCCCAAGCAGCCTTAGGGTGGGTCACCTTGGTGATGGTGGATATGGAGTTGACCCAAGACCCTTGACTCTGAAATTACGTATTAGCTTTGGTATGTGCAGGTGTAAAGGCTACCAGGTTATCAACTGGGCTATGCAAGTGATGAACATACCATATGTTCATCACTTGAATAGCCTATGGCATGTAATCCAAGTTCATTCTAGTAGATGATCCAAGTTCCTATCAAGATTCTTTTCTTTGTTCCCAACATAAGGAGTGTAATGACTTCAAACTAAAACTTGGCATATTACTTGGTGTAAAGTAGAAGAATTTCTACTGTTGGCTGCCACAGAGACAAATAAAATTAGGGACTGACTCATCAGGGACTCAAGAGCTAGTGACCTTCCTGGTGATGCACCCTCAATTTGGACTCCAGAACAGAATAGTTAATGAGGATTTAGTTTTATTAAGAAAACAGGTTACACTATTAGCAAAATGAATAATATTCTTTAAAATAAGTAGATACCAGATAAGACTGGATATATTCTCTCACGGCTGACCACTCACCAATCCCTACTCTAACAGAATCAAATGCTGTTGATTGGTCAATTCAACACGCAAGCACAAGGTGTGAAAAGTATCAATTTCAAATAAATCGTGTTTTCTAAGACAGTGTTCTGCAACCAGTGTGCCGCCACAAGATGACAGGTGTGCCACGAACTTTGCTGAAGCTGTATATCTATAAATAATACTATACATATTGAGATTAGAAATTGACAACTAAAAACCTTTACTTATTGTAAGAAATTAACTGCACATTATTTAATCCCAATTATAGTTTTTATATGCTTGTAATGCTACTCATTGTTATATGTCAAGTAATTTTTCGGAAACACAATGTTGTATATGTGGGACAGTAAATTATTTTTTGCGTGAGCATCCAACGCTTGCTTTCTAAAGTATGTGCTGTTCCTTAAAAGTGTAAAGATTAGCAAAACATCCCCCTTATTTTGTTATTTTATTGGATTGTTTTGATTCATCTTCCGATGAATGTACAAAAGGAGCTAACAGATCTGAAGGCAGACAACATTGCGATTAAAACATCGCGAAGTGCAGTTGGACACATTTTGGTTGTCAATAAGGAAAGAATAGCCAGCTAGCTCCAAGATGGCAATTAATGTGTTATTATCATTTTTGACTACCTGTTAGTGTGAACTTGGCTTTTCAACCTTCACTGAGATTAAAATATCAGAGGGAGAGACTCAGTTCCACTGATAGAGAAATGAGTCTTACTTTGTCAACAATTCCAAAACGCATCAGCCATCTATGTTTAGCAAAGCAGACACAAGTATCACACTGAAGGTGTGCGTAGTTATTTGGTTTAATACTAATAGAATTTTTTTTTTTTTTTTTTGCTTTGCTTTGCTTTTGTACAATGATTTAAGGTTCATAAAATGCTAATATATGCATGAGCCAATTTCTGTTGATTCACTGGAATAATAATTGATTTTATTGTGACTTATAGCATATTTATATTAACACTGCTGTAAACTAAGCTTTTTGGGAGATTAACAATTTGATGTGCCATGATGTGTGTCACAGATAACTTAAAGCGTGCCGCAAAGAGAAAAATGTTGGAGAACACTGTTCTAAGAGATTAGTAATAGTATACATGAACATATGAAAAATTTAAAGCCAAGATTTGAAAAGTCAAGTCTCTAAGGAGACATTTCTGAAATAGTTTTATAAGAAAGATCAAGAGGGCAACTAGACACCAGTCCTTCCATGCAAGGGAAAGGAATCTTTCTATACAAAATCAATTAAATAACAATGTTAATGATCTGATTCCCAACTCTTTTAACATCTTCCAGAGTACAGATATCTAATGTTTTTCAAAGTCATTTCAAATAACATGCCCACTTATTTATGAATTGTCTTGAAATCTTCCTCCTATAGGTGCTGCCATCCATTAGATTATTATTCCTAGTAACTGTAGACACAGTGTATAATAAATGGCAGCAGAAAATAAATTCAGAGGAACAGTAGGAGATTTGTCAGCCATTGTTGCCTGATTTCAGTTTACAAAATTCAAAAATTGATGAAATAGAATGAAGTGATACATAAATAGATACAGAAGATAGTACTACTACTACTACAACAACAAAAACAAACAAAAAAATAAAATAAAATAAATAATTAACAAGCTATGTTAAATTATTTAAGATTTTTCTGCGATTTAAAAAAAATTCTAATTGATTTTTGACACTTTTACTCTAGTGTTGGAAATAGTCAAAATAAGAACGTGTTAGTATTTTAAAACATTTTTGTACAAAGTTTTTATTTTTATGAATTTCCAAAATTTCATGAAAAACTCACTCCACAGAGCCCATCATTAGTGGAAAACTCACTGCCCAGGGAAAAAAAACTTGACAAGAAAACTTACTCTAGAAAGAATTAACAACCAAAAATCTTTACAGGTAGAGGTGGAGAAGTTTTTGAACAAAAGAAAGTAGAAAATGTTTAATCTTTTTAGCTGAAAAGCTGATGAGGCACGTGCAAGCCATTCGATGAATTTCTTCAGATGGAGATCTCAGCTTAGTGCTAAAATAGCTTTTGCTTTATTTTGAGGCAAGTTCTCCAATGTATGACAGCCGACTGGACAACAAGATTATGGTCAGATCAATGAGAAACTGCATAAAATCCCATGGGAAGACAAAGTACAAGAGCAACCAAAATATTTAGGAACGCATAGGAAAATGAAAGCCACTTGCTGCTTGAATCACTCAACATTTAATAATGAGGAAATTATTTTTTGTTTGTTAGAGATGCAAAAACAAAATAAAAGGAGGAACAGTGACTTGAAAGGATGGGTATAACCTAAAAGCAAGCATGTTTCACTTCTACTGGAAAAACAATTATAAATTCAATTAAAGGTCAGTTTCATGTAGAACAGCTTTTTATACTATCTCTTCAGAAGGGGGCAGTTTGTTCAAGTACATGACTGGGAGGATACAAGTTGATATTTGCTATTAATCACCCTAATTTTTCACAAGATTATTTTAACATAAATAAAAAATGAATTTTCTGTTCATACACTGGAAAGGCCACAAAGACAGAATACAAGAACATCACATGGGATTGACCTACTAAGCTCAAATGCACATACATGTGAAAACTGGTCCATATGCATGCCAAGTGCTTACATGTCTTCAGTGTTATGTAAAAATATAGTAAAACATGTATCCTACATAATTTCTATATAAAATGTTGTTTCTCTGATATTTGTCTACTCTTTGGAGGGTTTGGGTCTTTATTTTTTGGACATACTTCATAAATCAAACTTTTAAACTGTTTTAATATTTGGGTGCAAGTTTTCACAATAATCAAAAAAACCATGAATGTCAAATATCACAAAGTATTATACTGTTGGCAGTTACAGTATTAGGTTTTGAAAAGAATGCAGGAATGACCTATGCTATAAAAATATACAAATTTCTTTAGCGTATAAGACATTTTGTTTTTAAGAAATTAAACATTTTATTTGAGAATACTCACAAAAAAGAATTATTTCGGACTAAACCTTATAACAAACTGATTTTCATTTCATTTGTGATTACTCCATATTTCTTAATCTGGCTGTGGTCGATTGGTCAAATGACATGCAACCCTCAAAAATAATGTTCCTGCTTTAACTGTTAATCAATGATTAAAAATCTGAAAATTTTTTCTACCTTCCTAAGTATAGTCAAACTTTTACTGCAACCATTTCTGAAATAATTTTCTTACGATTTTCATGCAAGAGCCTGTCATGTGACACTCAACACCATCTTTGCAACTATCTAGCTTTCTCCTAGAAGAGTAGCATGGTATCAGACAAGTGCCACAACTGTGTTTGTCTACAGTTTCAGGTTTTAATTGTTTTTCTTTACCTACTAGTTCAATAAACATATACGCCATACTTTAGATGTTCCTGAAACATTTATTGTTTTCACATGGTGAAGACTGGAATACAAAACCTGATATTCTCTCAAAATGCAAGAAGTAAGATACGAGTTTAAAATTTTAAGGGTATCGAATACATATAATTTTTATTTTTTAATAGTATTTTAATAATATTTATGCAAAATACAAATAAGCATGTACATATTTGAAATGTCGCACTATTAACAGTTTTTTAAAACCAGAAAGTGAAAGAGAATAAGTTAGTTGGTTGATTGTTTTGGGTTTTATTGGCGCATCAGCGACTAAGGCTATAATGTGCCAGAACCAGGTCATATAAAAGAGATTTATATTTCAGCAACCTAAAAAATTAGGTCACTATGCCAAGATGTACAAGGTCTACAAAGTAACCACTAATAAACTTCTCAGGGGAGAGGTAATTTCAACCACCATAACACCACAGGGAGATGCTACCAATTCTTGGGAGGCATCTGTTAACAATATTTTGGACGGAACCTTCCACCCTCATGTAGACCCACAGACACCCCAACAAATCAAGATGTGCACAGAGAATGACGACTACCGAACAGAAGACAGGGAACCGGATTTCACAATAGAGGAACTACAAGCGGCTGCGCACCTTATTAAAAGTAAGAAATGTCCGGGTCCGGACCTCTTGGAGCCCGAAATCATCAGGAAGGTGGTGGAGATAGCCCCTGACATGCTACTGAACCTCTTCAATCTATGTCTCCAAACTGGAACCTATCCGAAGGACTGGAAAAAAGCAAATATTAAACTCATAATTAAAAACCCGACAAAACCACCAGACCAACCAACTTCCTACAGACCAATAGCCCTACTAACAGTCTGCAGTAAACTCTTGGAATGACTCCTGTTAACCAGAATACAGGCTCACTACCTACAGGCAAACCTAATGTCCCCAAACCAGTACGGCTTTAGACCGGGAACGTCGACTGTAGATGCCCTGAAGAACGTCCTTGCACGTGCAGCTGCCACAGAAAACAAATATTTCCTGGCTATCTCTATCGACTTTGCTGGGGCGTTCGACACCCTTTGGTGGCCGAGCGTCCTGGCCCGGCTCCGGGGGAGTGGGATGCCAGGCAACCTCTATCGAGTAATCGAAAGCTACCTCTCCAGTAGACTCATCATGGTGACTGCTTCATATAAAATACTCACCAGAAAAATCAACAGAGGCTGTCCACAAGGCTCCGTTTTAGGACCTACGTTATGGAACATCGTTTTGGATGAATTCCTAAATACCGATATTGGAGAGGCGTCTTCAAAAGCCTTTGCAGATGACCTCATCCTGATGATAGAGGGAAACAGCAGAATCCAGCTGGAAAGAAAGGCAAATCATGCCCTTAAAATCCTACAAGAATGGACCAATATCCACTTCCTTAGGATCTCTGCAACCAAAACGGACTCCACTCTCCTTAAGGGTGCCCTAGATTACAGGAGACCCCCACAGATTAAGATTGATGGTATCACATTACGACTGTCCAAGTAACTTAGATACCTGGGAGTAATACTGGACCCCACTCTCTGCTTCCAGGCACACTTGAAATACATCCGTAAGAAGATACGGGGCTATACAGCCCTTGTTACCAGAGTCGCAAAAAGGGATTGGGGATTGAAAAAGAAGACCCTCAAGCTGTTTTACAAAGCCGCCTTCCTGCCGATAGCTACCTATGCTTCCGGAGCTTGGTACCCCAAAGTCACCATGGCTGTAAATCGCAGAATCCTCGACTCTATCCATAGAGCCATGCTGCTCGCCATAACCCGGGCCTGCAGAACAGTTAGCACCCACGCGCTGCAGGTGCTGGCGGGAACCCTACTTTTAGACCTCGAAGTAGCTAAATGTGGAGTATTATATGAACTCTCCAAGGGAAGAGCCTGCACCTTCGCCGGCTTCAACGCAGATCCTACCACAAATCGTTTGACTGAGAAAAAGAGACTTGCAAATCATCTCATGCAAACCTGGCAAACCAGATGGGAGAATTTCCCAAAGGGAGAAGTCACCAAACGATTCTTCCCCAACGTTGGAAAACTCTATCCAATGGCTCCAGCATGGTTCACGCCGGGACTACACGCGACCTTCCTGCTAACAGGACATGGTGCCTTTAAGGCT
Organism: Mastigoproctus giganteus; assembly: GCF_048544385.1. Taxonomy (NCBI): domain Eukaryota; kingdom Metazoa; phylum Arthropoda; class Arachnida; order Uropygi; family Thelyphonidae; genus Mastigoproctus; species Mastigoproctus giganteus. The sequence continues at coordinate 64,986,174 of NC_143581.1, forward strand.
AAACTTACAGCCCTGGGCATTACAGATGACCCTACTTGCTGCTGTGGAGAGCTGGCACCACCTCATGCATGAATGCCAGCTTTATGATGACCTCCGCTTCCAACTCATCACTCGGATCACTTTTTTGCCCAGAGATAGAGAACAACACCTCCTGGACGGGAGACAGAAATATATTGCCTTCTCAAAGTTCGCTGAAGCCCTGTACAGAAGAAGACGGGACCTGAATGCACATTAGCCACATAATGGCTAGAAGCCAAAATGTGCATAACACCAAAGATGGACTACTAAGCAACCATGAAGATAGACAAAAAATCTGAATGAAGGACGAATAGCAGCTGTTCTGGTGGCTTGAGCCAAGCACTAGCCTGGCTCTCCTTTAATACCCCTTCCTGGCAGGAGGACGAGATGACCAGTCGCCTCACCCCCTGCTACCCCACCTTTCCTTCTGGTGAGGCATGGGCATGCCTCACTGACCACCTGGGGGAATCTCTTCTGTGTCCCCCATACTTCTGCCTTTTCCCCCCAACCTTCTTCCTCCCCTCCCCCACTCTATCTATACACAACGCGAGCGCCCTACACACTAAATTTAATCTAGCCGAAAAATAATCTTCGCCCAGTCTCGGCCTAATTATCCTACGCAATGCCCTACTCCTGCCATATGAATGCATGCACACGTGCTGTATGCAAACATCCAAAGTAATTACGATTGCATGGATGCGTATATATTATGTATCACTTGTGTATATGTGCATATATGTGTATGTGTACATAAGTTTTTTTTTTTTTTTTTAGGTCCTAGCTGCCGAAATCTCAGGAAATTAAGAGGCAGGACCTGCCAGAGTAAATCTTAGTCTACTGGTATTTCCTGGTCTGCCTCCACGGGGCGAAGGTGGGGCACGCTGGGCTCCAGCGGCTAAATGACCAGATGAACAACGGTACACGACATTACAAAGGTACAATACCCACACATTTTTAAACCTCTGGCATTCCCAGGAAACTGGTACACCCACAAAGAAAGCAACGCGGAGATGGGGGAAACCCCTGGGGCCGCATGACAACAATGTACCTTACACCTTATGCCAAGATGTATAGAAATAAAGATATGTAAAATGCTTATAAAGACGGTAACTTTTAAATATGTGTAAAAATATTTAAACATTTTAAATAACTAAAAACAGCTGATAAATTTGCATTGTTGGATAAAATCTGACTGAGTGTATAAGGCTCCGTCATATGGCTAAAAGCAGTAAAATATAGACGACGTTCGTGCCTGTAAAGTGAGCACTCGGATAAAATATGTCTTACTGTTAAAAAGGTGTCACATTGCTCACACATAGTAGTGTCATCCACCCTCAACAGGAGTGAATGAGTAAGATGACTGAAGAGAATAAGAAACTGATGTTTCTATATTATGTTTAAAACATTTTTTTTGTAAAATTTTCAACCAAATTATTCCCCCCCCCACCAAAATAAAAGGTGCAAAGCACATAGCATGCTTCAATATTTTAAATTTAAATTTTTTATTAAGACTTAAAAAGTACAGTAATTACACAATGCCGCAGTAAGATATAAGTTGCTAATGCCCCTTAAATCCAAACGACTTCGTTTGCATTATAAAAGTAATGGAAAGCTGTATAGTTGACTACAAAAATTTATAATATTATTTATCGATTTGATAAGGATTAACATTAATTATAATGTAGAGGGCAAACTTCTTAAGTGATTTCGCATCCACGTTCTGTAACTGCGATACTCCAAATCCAGAATTTGTGCTTTCAAAATAGAAAATTTTCAAAGAACACTTTAACTGAAATCACAGTAACACATTAACTCTATTTACGGTCGATACTGCACATATATGCATGCACACAAACACAGCCTCTCTACGCAAGTATAAGTACCCTTCCTATGATGTGGACTTGTGTTGTAACATGAAAAGTAAGAAAAAAATAAAATAAATAAATAAATTCTAGCAGTAACTACAATATAGAAAAATTTATGCCTCAATACTTTAACAAATGTAAAAAATTCAAAAATAAATAATAAAGCTATTATATAACTGGAGGGGAAAAAATCTAAAACTTCACTGTTACTGATGAGACAATACTTACATTACTTCATTATTACGAATGATCTTTACTGCAACATCTTGATTGCCTCTTGCCATATCTCTTGCTCGTATAACATTACTGAACACACCCTGGCCTGTATATCCATAAACTGTATACCTGTTGTCTAAAACCTCTCCTATACGAACACCTGAATGGATGAGTCAAAATTCAAAAATATGCTTATTAAATATGAAAACAACATTCTGCAGGCATTATTAACACATGATATACTTTAAGCAATGGTTTCTAATTCTAAACCACCAGACACAGTTTTTAAAAAATTCTGTTTGTACTCCATCAAACCATTTTTATTAAATAATAACTAACTTTTTTCCCCCTCATTTTCTCTATTTTATTTATATATATATAGATATGAGTACATCATAAAAAATGACAGTAGTACAAAACTTATTAAATGAGATGACATAGCTTTCTTTGCTGAAACTATGCTCTAAATTTCAAGTTCAGAGGTAGGCAGATTTGAGCATAGAGCAGCTTCCATGTTCATAAGATTCCTGTATTTCAGTGTTATATAAAGCAGCTGGGGAAAGCCTGCTCAGGTAAATATGTGGGCAATACTTACAAACATAACATAATAATTAGCGAAGTCTATGTTTTGCATGCCCTTGATGATCTTTTAAATTTTCTTTTAATTCTTTTCTTGCCTTCCCTCATATCAATATTATTTTATTAAAGTAGAAAAATTAAGTTTTGATTGCAACGCAGCTTTATACTGCTGATAACTGTATTTTTTTTTATTAATAAATTATATTTTGTTATTGTTTATTCATATAAAAAAAGCTAAACATTTGATAATGAATAAATGATGACTTTTCATTCCACTGACCTTTAAACGTTACTCTTTTCAAATATTGAAAAAATTTCAAAGTATGAGGTATATGCAGGACTGTGAGGGAGTGCGGAGTGCACAAAAATTTGTTTGCATACAGACGCTAGTGAGGTTAGCATCAACCCTGTAAATCAAAAGTCTAATTTCATAATCACAGCATCCATTTACTTCGACTTTAAAAAATGACTATGGCTCTCCCCAGTATGCCCATCATACAAACTGCCATCAGACAAATATGCCACCAAACTTGTCATGAAAAATCAACAAAGCACTTGCTCATAAAAGACATTAAAGATATGTTAATTTTAAGAATGCACTTAATAAAAATTGACCACTTTTGCTGACTGCACTGCAGATTGATTTTTCTAACATCCTTCTCTTCTTTCTTCCAATGATTCCCAATATATCACCAATGAGTCAATTTTACATTTTGGATAATACCTCAAAATATGAACAGAGTCTAATATACCGTTCTGAAATTTCAGACATCCCATCAGCACTGGCACTCACACACGATGACCATCAAAATTCATTTACAATTATGAAATTATTTAAAGTATTAAAAATAGCTTTACTAATATTAACAATGACAATTACACATTAGCAATGACTGGAAAACAGAAATCTTCATTAATTGCACTACCAAAATCATACCATATCAATGGTCAGTCAGCTCTTAGAAACATCCATATGTTCACCTACTTGTAAAGAATAATATTCAATTTTATGTATTTATCTTTTAATAACTAATTTTTAACATTATTATTCAGGTCCTCAATTCACCCCTTCACTGTTTGTTGATTAATGAAATCAAACTGAAATAGAAGTTGATAGCTTAAACAGATTCAAGGCAGAACTAGACAAACATTTGGAGCAAGTGGATGGGTGAAATGAGAAGGGTGTGTGTGTGTGGGGTTTTTTTTTTTTTTTTTTTGGCTGATGCTATATAAGTTTGCATTTTTGCATCATGTTCCCTTGCTAATGATAATGCTAAATTATAAATTTCTGCTGCTGTCTCCTCCAAACTTCTAGATGTAATACTTCAGCAGCAACACAGAATTATTTCTTCTGTTATTACATTGCAGTTTTCCTATCTTTGCAATCAGTACAGATAATGGAAACATTGGTACAAGCAACCAGCATTTTCCTTATCAATCAACATTATATTATATAATTTTAGTACGGATTTCTGTTCTGTATAAAGTTCTAGTTGTCTCTATGAAAATAATCAGCAGGACCGTGCATTCTTTGCTTAATTTGTAGATGCCGAAAAAGTTTGCTATTATCTGATTCACTTTCATCAGATAATATACTGATATCTGTGCATATATATAACACCATTGGAATGAGAAATGATTTAAAGTGAATATTTAATGCAATATAATAATGACAGATTAGTTGTAGTTCCATAACAACCAAATCAGCAATATTTAACACTTAAATATAATACAGCAAACTTGTAATATGCAAACTCATGCATACTAAATATTAAAAAAGAGACTCCAAGCATCAAGAATAGATATGATAATATAAAAGTCTTAATGAAAGAAGAGGGAGCAATTAATTTTATCAGATAAAACTAAAAGAGCAATAAATAAATTAAAAAGATAAAACTACAAAATAACAATATAAAAGTACTAAAATATAAGCAGATTTTTGGAAGTGTGTCATCATATTTCAGATTGCAATCTGAAATATGATAGCATGGAATACATTCGTTTAAAACATTTGCAACAATCAAATGTCCTGATGTGATCTCGTATGGATTGTATGCATCTGGTATAAAAAAACAAAAAAACGGTTAAGGGAAGAAACACACATGCATACATCCAAAAATAAACAAATAAGAATATGGAGGGGCATAATACAGCATAATGGCTGTGTTATAAGAAATCTGCCATCACTCATCATAATTTGGTCCTTGAGGTTGTCACAGACATTCTCTCAGATATGCCAGACAACCTGTACTTGCTAACTGGGAGTCTAAAACGCCGATGGAACTGATATTCGGGTGACACTCAAGTCAAGGGGATCCAATTTCGGCGAAGTCCAGATGGTCTGTGACAGCCAAATCCTCTGCTTGCACCTTCATGATGATGGGACTGTTGGTAATCCTGGGTATAAGCCCCATGCACAAGCACACTATGAGTGACCACCCAGGTGTGAACCAATGTAAGCAGAGGTCGAAGTATGGCACCAATACTGCATGGAGGAATGCCACCCCTCTGTGTTACCAGGCAATACTAGGTGGTAGATGACTCTTATCAACTAGTGCAATACCACCACTTTGCTTATTGAAGGCTTGAAGTGATGAACCCATGTTTAGTCTCTAGAGCTAAGTTGCCTTTTGGTTTGCACAATACATGGTCGGTAATATCTTCAAACCTTTAAAGCAATGGTTTTCAACCGGGGGAGGCCACAACAACATTCCAGGGTGTCACGTAATTTGGGTTTAAGTTTAGTCTCCAGAGCTATGTTCCGGTCAATCCTTCCCCATCTCTTCCATCATGCAGTATGACTGATGACTTTTGAGGTTATGATGAACATCATGGAGAGATCTAATCTTCCTTACATTTTGAGGGTACAGCACTAAAACGGAGTTCACAGGCCGGCCACTAGTTAGTACAATGGACCGAACCTATTGGTGACTTTTTAGACTTCCGGATCAGCTAGTGTATAATCTTGCTACCTCTACTCAGCCAGATAGTGACTGGAGGGAGTCCAGTCACTATCTGGCAGAGTAGAGGTAGAGTCTGAGTAGTGTGTACGCGGCTGGCATTGTTGAGGCCACGTTATGTCAAGGATCTGGGTATATTCTTACCATGTGTACACCATATCCAAAAATTTCATTACTTCATATAGCATGTCCTCCCCACTTTTTCTTACTATTGAATACACCACGAATTGTCAAACTAATAGAGTAAGCTTATTTTCAAAAGGATCTAAACCTCCCAAACACTTCCTAGTTTATTTCACAAATATACGTGGTCTCAATTCTAATCTCAACGATGATGTCCATTTCCATTTGCAGTCTGCCAAACTCCATGGACTTTTTTGACAGAATCTCAGTTATCGGTTGATTCAACTACTGCTCATCTCAGTTGCCCAAATTATTCGCTGTATGATTAATTTTGCCTCAAAGGTGGTACTGGTGCATATGTTCATTCTGATATTCCCTGCCAGAGACCTGGTAATTTGGAATCTCCTCTTTTCGATCTTCTCTGGCATAAAATCTCTCTACCACATTCTGTCAAATTCATCTGTTGCCCTTACTGTTCTCCCAACTCCACTAATCACTTGGAGCTCTTCGACTTCTTCTCTTTGCAACTTGACTTTCTCCACTCCAACTTTCCTAACAGTGAGGTAATTTTCCTTGGTGATTTTAATGTTCATAATTCCAGCTAGCTTCCATTTTTCTATTCACACCGACCCAGCTGGTCGAGATGCAGAAGCTTTAGCAATTACTAATGACCTTGCACAGACTGTTCATTTACCTACAAGAATACTGGACAATCCTAACCATACAGCCAACATTGATCTTTTTTTCTTCTCACAAACAACCCTTCTAAGTACACGGTCGAATTGAGTGGTGCTTTAGGCACTTCAGATCACAACTTGGTGATTGTCTCTTCTCCAATGCAGCCTTTATCTCATGGCTATTCCCAACCTCGTGTTGTTTGGCATTACAAGAATGCAAAAGGGATGACCTGTGAGATTTCTTTTCTTCTTTTCCTTGGTCAGACTATTGTTCCAAAACTTCTGATGTCAACGTTTGCTCAGACTGTCAGCGAAATTATTCTTATAGGAATGGAATCCTTTATCCCACACTCCATTTTAAAATCTCGTCCTAAATAATATCTAAACCTTGATTTTCCAATAAAAGTGCTAAGGCCATTCAGGAGAAGAATGTTGTATATCGTAATTGGCTTGTTTCCAATTTTTCAGTTTCATTTTCTGCCTACACCACGCGACAATTGTAAAGCAACTATTAATCAGCCCAAACTAGATTTTGAACAGGCTAAGATTAGAAAACTTGCTTCTTGCCCTAATGGTAGAGGAACATTGTGGTCTCTCGCCAAAGCTATTGGCCGCAACTTTTGTCCATCTCTGTCAAAACCAGATGGTTCTGTTGTCACTTCGGCCAAGGATAAAGCCGACCCGTTAGCATCCCATTTTTCTTCCAACTCATGTATTAATGATCTTGGCAAAACACCTCCCACCATTCCCATCCTCCTGTGGTCTTCCATCAAAAGGATGTGAGAGAAGGATTTTGACGAATCGTGATGCTAAGAAAGCTCCAGGTCCTGATGGTATTTCTCCACTTGTTCTCAAAACCCGTGCTTGTGAACTTACTCCTGTCCTTTGCTGCCTTTTTTTCACTTTCTTATGCCAAAAGTGTTTTTCCTTCTGCTTGGAAATTTGCTCATATCCAGCCAGTTCCTAAAGAGGGTGACAAATCCCGTCCAATTATCTTCTCATTGCAATTACTTCTACTCTTTCTAAAGTAATGGAGAAATCAATTAACCACCAACTCTTAAACTACCTAGCAACTTTCCGCCTGATCAACGATCGCCACTATGGATTCCATCAGTGTCGATCCACTGGTGATATTCTGGCTTATGTTACCCATCTATGGACAGATTCAATGGAAAAGTTTAGTTTTCTTGACATTTCAAAGAATTTTAATTGTGTTTGGCATAAAGGCCTTTTAAATAAGCTTCCATCTTGTGGTTTGCAAACTGATTTTTGTAATTGCAGTTTTCTTTCTGACCACTTATTGCTTGGGATGCTAGATGGGCCTCTGTTTTAATTTCTCCAGTAATGCTAGTGTTCCCCAAAGTGCAGTTTTTTCTCCCACTCTTTTCCTCTTGTATATTAATAACCTTCTTCTATTGACCGGAAATCCTATCCATAGTTTGGCTGATGATAGCACATTGCAGTCCACCTTCCAGTTTGAGAAACCTTGCCCTGCACACACAGCTTCAACTTCTCGAATATCCACTACCAATCCTTAAATGCTAATCTCCAGTTAATTTTCCAGTGGGGGAAAGACAAGTTAGTTGATTTCAATCCTTCTAAAACTCAGTCCTGTCTTATATCTCACAAAAAGGATTCTTCTGCTCCTATGCTTATTTTCGATGACTGATGTCTAGGCAAGATTATACATGTCTATTGGGGATTACCCTGACTTCTAATCTCTCTTGGCACAAGCATTACAAATAATCTCCCAAAACCTCTCTCAGGCTTCTAGATTCCATTCAGAAGAGAGCAGTTAGGTTAATTAATGAGTCATCTCTAATAGAGTCTCTCCACTCTATCTCATAGATATAATGTTTCTGCTGCATGCCTTTTCTTCAGATACTTCCATGGTCACTGTTCTTCTGAATTGGCTTTATAATTTCTGCTCTCTCTCTTTCAAAACAGTCCGAACACATGCTGCCACCAGCCAACATCCATTTATTGTCCATCTTCAAACTCACAGAACCAACTTTTCACCTTCCTTGTTTATTCATTCAACTGCCGTTTACTGCAACAAACTTCCTTCATACTTTTTTCCTGAAAATTACAGTCTACAGAAGTTCAAGTCTAATGTCAACAAGTATCTTCATTCATCTTCTCATTCAGCCCATGCATGGTATTAAGTACAGTCAGTCCTCGTATAACACGTGTTTACACTACACGAATTCGATCATACACTATTTATAAATAGGGGAACGATATCATATATAACAAACACGAACCGAATTCACTTATGCACAATTCGCCTTTGTGTTTACAAGAAATGGCAGTCAAATGCAGAATCAGCCCAACTGAACGCAACACGATAGCAGTGAAGATAAGATTCTGAAAATGTATTTATGTTTTTTATATTAATGAAGGGGAAACGCTTTTCGCCATAATAACGTAAAAACCCACACAATTCCAGCTATCGCTGTTATTGCAAATGCAATTAGATCGAGTTTACTACCAATTTATAACAGAATCCACTAGCCGAAACGCAGCTGGAAATAGTTTTTGTTTTATGGTAGTAACCCTCAGAAATGTGATTTAGTAAAATGTGAGCTAGTGAAAGTGTGTCTCTGCCTTTACGGTGTTGTTTATTCAGTTGCTACATCGCGCAGCTTTGTTTTTGTGTATTAAGCGGGCTTCCTCGTTTTGTAATTGTGCTTTATTCCCTAAAAATTAGTAAAATACTTAAAAGGTGTGAAAAGGAAGTGTCCTGGTGAAGACACTACAGATTCAGAGAGAAAAAGAAAAGCAATATCGATAAACAGAGGCGGACTGGGTCAAAAGTTCTTACCCGGGAAAATTTGTAGTGGCCTCAAAATCACACCGGTCTCCATCCTCTTCTGGCCTCTGGCCCACTGGGGTTTCCCCGGTAAGGCTTATGGCCAGTTCGCCTCTGTTGATAGAGAAAAAATATGAAATTTTGAAACACTGAGCGAAATTATGACCATGTGATTTGCACATGCTACTGGCCTAAATGAGGCAATACCAAGAATTACAAAGAATGCAGAGAAAATAAAAACAACTTTCATAGCAGGAACAACTCAAAGTGTAATTAAAATCCATTAGATCAAGGCACAAAGAATTGGAAGAGATGGAACGGCTGTCATCTGCTTCAATAGAAAATCAAACAAAAAAAAAGTTTGCTTACAATAGAAGCAAAAGCATTAGCAATATTTTATTATGTAATGGTCGTAATAAAATACTTACGTATTTTATTACGATTATTTATTGTGTTTGGTAATGTTCTGGTTACAAATGTGTGTTCAATCTTGGATGGTCGGCACCTAACCCTATTTTTCCCATAGGGCCTGTTATTTATATTGCACGAGGATTTCTAGGAACACAACTATCGTGCTCTATGAGGATTGACTGTACTATAGGTTCTGATACCTTGTTTGAGATTTTCATATAAAAAAAAAAAATTTTATAACATGATCCACTAGATACAGTCAGACCTCTCTTTAACGAACTTCCATACAGTGAACTTTTTTGATTTCCCCTTTATCATTACATCGAAAATAGTTTCTTTATCACAAAGAAAATTTCATATAACAAACTGATTTCGAGAGACCTAGGTACACATTTTTCACACCTCTGGCCTTTAGGCAATAAAGCTGATGCTGTCGAAAGCAAGAATTAAGAGCTAAAAGTATTAAATATTAATCCCTTTAGCCTTTAAGAGATAAAACATTCTGGCCCACCACGTCGTGGGATAGAAAAAGATGGAAGGTTTTAGGACAGGCCTTTGCCCAGCAGTGGGTCAGCAATGGCTAAAAAGAAGTACAACCTATACACTACTGTACTGAGAAGTCATGCTGGTCACCTGCTATCTAAGTGTCCACAGTCATTAGGAAAGATTAAGGTATATTCCTGAAGCAGACATTGGCTCTAGTCAACCTGTTCTTTACTCTAAGCATCCTATTAGAGAATTAGGAGAGAGTGATTTTCCTTTATCCTGGAAATTCTGTTGTTTCAAAGAAATGAGTCCTGCACGCTTTCACTTAATTTCACCTGTCTGTTTACATGGTAGGTACAAGTGGTCCCTAAAACCATTTTGTTTTAGCTGCTGTGCAAGTAACCTTACAGTGTGAAAGAGGAAATCCTTGACTGTACTGTGAAAAAGTTAAAGTGCTTAATAGTGTAGATCAAGGCGTAAAAAAAAAAAAAAGATTTAAAATTTGGTATTCCTGCCAGTAGTGTGTTAACCATTCTGAAAAACTCAGTTTCGATTTTCAAATTGTTTGAAGAAATGGGACCCAGCCGGAAGCGTGCAAAATTATGCCTATGTGAAGATTAAGCAGTTTTTAAGTGGATAAAGCTGATTCGAGATCAAAACGTGCCGATATCAAGGCCATTAATAAAAGTAAAGGCTACAGAGTATGTATCTTTTCTTGGGCATAAAACATTCCAAGCCAGTTCTGGTTGGCTGGACAAATTTAAAAAGTGCCGTGGCTTACTCAAAAAGTTATTTCTGTTGAAAGTGGAGTTCTAATCGAAAGAGACTAGAACCCATTAGAAAGAAACAGGTCTATTTTTTAAATGTTTACTGAATAAGACACTGACTTTTAAAGGTTATAAATGTTTAGGCGGTAAAAATAGTAAGGAGTGAATTATACTCTTGGTTGGTGCAAATATGACTAGAAATGAAAAACTGAGGCTTTTGGTAATAGGCAAAAGTAAACAACCCTGATGTTTCAAAGGAGTAAAGTTGTGGACTACAACTACAACAAAAAATCTTGCATGAACAAGTGAAATTTTTGAGCAGTGGATTTTAAATTTAGATAGAAAGATGACGAAAGAAAACAGAAAAATCGCATTGATTGTTGACAACTGCCTTGCCTTTGCTATTTTTCGGAGAAAAATAGTAAAGGCAGGGCAGTTGTCAACTATTTTTTTTACTATTTACTATTGCCTTTACTATTTTTCAGAAAAAAACAGATTCACCACTCCTTTGAGAATGGCTTAAGTCTGGAAATTTGTGGTGTCCCTATAATGTGAAATGCTGCAGCAAAGCTTCTTTTAAAACAGCATAGAAATTAGTTTCAATTAAGGATAGGGGTTATAAACAAGTTTCTAGTTTTCCCCTGCAGTTTGGATTGAATTGCTACTGTCAGGGCCGGCTTAAGGCACAATCAAGCGGTCCCCCGAACAGTGCACCAAATAATCTTGGGCTACTTCTGACTACTGTCAAATCATTTTCATGCAAATGTGCATTATGTTTTGAAAGTTCAGCATCTTTCAAAATGGTGGGACAGAACGAGAGTTCTCTACAGAAAAAGAAACAACGAGACCCTAGATTAAATAATTCACCACTGGACAATATGAACTGTGCTGTTGCCAACAACTGTACTTGATGTAGTTGTAATTTTTTTTAAACAAAAGAATGCCTGAAGAAAAAATTAAACCTCTTAGATAACAATCCAAATAACTGTTCTCTAGTAGAATACTATAAATTCTTGTCACTACCAGATAAACATCCTACAGTAAATTATTCTAAAATGTTACCAACCCTCCCAACATTCCCTGTAAAAATTAATTAGCGATAAACCAAATTACCATAAATCATTCAATAGGTGTGTTTAGTAAGCAGTGCAGTGAAGTACATTCAAATTCCTGAAACAAACACTTCATGAAATATATCTAAGTTCAATTCAATAATCAGTGTACTAGATGGATTTGCTGTACCAGAAGTAACAATTTAATAGCAAGGCAAAAAATTACACTGGGTTATCAATAGACTGTTCTCCCCACACCCAACTGATGTGAGAGTATTTCTTTCTTTTTAAGTAAAGCATACAAATGTAGCCATCGGGTTCTCAATGTAAGGTGGGTCCCTAGATTTCTGACCCCTGTGCAGAAGAAATTCAGAGTAGTGTTGTGAGGAGAATTTGGAGCTTTATGGAAGGGATCCTTAAACTTTCATCTCTAGAATTGTTATGGGTGATGAAACATAGGTTCATCACTGGTGTCCTGAGATGAAGCAAGAATCGATGCAATGGAAGCGCAAGGGTTCTCCCCAACCCAAAACATTTTGGGCACAACCTTCAGCTGGCAAGATTAGGCCACCATTTTTTTGGAATGCTGAGGGAATTTTGTACATTCTCCACTTGGAACACAAGCAGACAATCACTGGGGAGTCACATGCATCCTCTATTATACACCCTAAGGAAAGTCATAAAGGAAAAACGGTGTGGAAAATTTTCCAGAGGTGTGCTTGTTTATTTGTGGATTTTTTTTTGGTGTGTGGGCATCTATGGCCATAGTGCGCCATGCATAGGTTAATATTTATGGATCGAGAGTCAGGAAACTGATTTTTGACTAGCTAAAGGAGGATTTTTACCTTTCTCAAAACTGATCGCTTTGAGAAAGGTAAAAATTTTTGAGACATTTGTTTTATTGCCCAAAAGTGAAATAAGCATTAGTGGGTCTTCAGTTCAGTTGTGGCTGGAGTGAAGAGATTCTGGCTTTCTGTTGCAAATTTTGTGCATTCCACAAGGATATGCTTCACTGAAAGTACTGTTTTAGATAACCATGAGTAATATTAGTGTGACCTATTCGCAGACGAGCTAGTATTACCTCCTATTGTCGAATTGGACTGAAGCTTAATGGCCATTGCTCAAGATTTGGCTTGATACTTCAAAGCTTATTTTCAAGTTGGTTTTGCCATGTTGATTGCCACTGGTATATGCATTTTTCCTGTATTCCTGTATTATTCGTCTATAATCTTGATGTGGAACTCTCCCCTGTACATCGGGTGGTAAGCCAGCTGCTTTTGCGGCATTGTCCACTAATTCATTTCATGGAATTTCCATATGTCCTGGGACCCAACAGAAGTGTATGGTTCTTCCAAACTCAGATAAGGTATATAAAGAGTTTGTTATTTCTTTTATGACTGGGTGGGTGATATTCATAGTGTTTTCCAGTGCTTGAAGTGCACCTAGAGAATCAGAGAAAATTATACTGTTTTCAATATTGGAGGACTCGATATGCTTCAGTGCAACCTGGATTGCAATTAGTTCAGCAGAAAATATACTGAACTCATGTGGCAGTTGGTAGGCCAATGTTATGTTCGGAAAAACTGCGGTGATTCCAACGTGGGCGTCATTCTTTATTTTAAAATATTGGATATATATATCCAATATTTTAAAATAAAATAAAATATAAGCCAGTAGTATGGCAAAAACTGCAGAGTGAAAATTAACATAAAAATAACCTAAAATAAAACAAACGAACGGGAAAGGGAAAGGGAAAGTAAAGGTAAGACATAAACAGTAGCCGAAAAACCCTATATAATTTAGCACTTTAAATCCAATTAATAAAACCAATATAAAATTTAAAATAATGCCAATTACATACTGCTAAATTATTATGTAATTGGCATTATTTTAAATTTTATATCGGTTTTATTAAAACCGATATAAAACCCGTTCCCGTTCGTTCATTTTATTTTGGGTTATTTTTATGTTAATTTTTGCTCTACGGTTTTTGCCATACTACTGGCTTATGTTTTATTTTATTTTATTTTAAAATACTGGATATATCTTGGCTTCATATGAAGGATATGCATGTTGCTGCCTCTAATGAAAGCTCAATATTTATTTATTTATTTTATTATATTTTAACTTTTGTCATTATTTAAATATATATATATATACATACATACACACACATATATATATATATATATATACACACACATATATATACACACACACATACACACATATATATATATAATATTTCCCCATGTATAAGATGCACCTTAATTTTGGGGCCTGAAATTCTAAAAAAAAATGTATTACATAAAGTTATTGAACTCAAGTTTTATTCATCATAAATTTCATACAACTCATCACTGTCAAAACTCCCATCCATTAGCTTGTCCTCATCTGTGTCTGATGACGAATCACTGTCTTCATGTATTGCCTCGTCCTCAGTTCCATCTATGGCATTTGAAATGCCACACTTCTTAAATGACTTGACAACAATCTCAATCTTGATATTATCCCAGGATCTTTACACCCAGGTACAAACTTCTCCTATAGTTGGTTTCTTCACTCTTCCTGCTGGTGTCAAATTGTCCCCAGAAGACTTCATCCATTGGTTCCATTCGTCTCTCATGGCAGCTTTGAAGGGTTTGTTAATGCTGACATCAAGTGGTTGGAGCTGGGATGTCAAACCTCCAGGTATGACAAGTTTTGTTTTTTGCTCTGCAGCAATCTTCTTTGTATTTTTTGTTGTGTGCCCTGAACTGATCAAGCATTAATATGGCAGGTATGTGTAAGAGCCCACCTAAGTCTCCTGCTCCAAACTTTCTCACACCAGATCTTCATCCCATCCTGATCCATCCAACCCTTGTCATGAACATGGACAATCACTCCTCGAGGAATGTCTTCTTTTGGCATTGTTTTGCGTTTGAAAATCAGCATAGGATGCAGCTTGGTTCCGTCAGCACAACAAGCTAGAACAACTGTATAATGGCTCTTTTCATGTCCACTTGTCTTCACAGTTACAGTTTTCACCCCCTTCTTATCAACAGTTCTGTTACTTGGGACATCAAATTGAAGGGGGACTCTGTCCATATTTGCAATCTGTCCCAACTCAAACTGATGTATCTTCCGACATTGAATGACAAAATGATGAAATTCAAGGACCTTCTGCTCATAGCTTTCAGGCATCTTTTGGGCAAGTCTGGTGCACGTACGCATGCTTAGTCCATTCCGTTTCATGAACCTAAAGCACCAATTGTGTCCTCCTTTGAAATTAGCAACTTCTTTTTCATCAGCAATTCTTCTTGCCTCATGCTGAACCATCTTTGTTGACACAGGAATTCCAATTGCCCTTTGCTACTCATTCCATATCTTCAATTCCCTCTCTAAATCAGGCCATTTTGCTGACTTGCCTCTAATGGCCTTCTTCTGCCGTGGCGTTTTCACTAGGGTTTCTTCTTCCCGTAGCCAGTCTCGGATTGGTTTCTCAGTTGGAGAAGGACCAAACTTACGTTCAGCAGCACAATATTTCCATTCACTTTTACAAACTGGATCACTTTTAACTTGAATTCAGCATTGTACGAAAATCTTTTCTGAGCCATTTCTGGGCAGAACGTGGCAAAACGTAACCTAATATACTGGTAAAAAGTGCGAAACAATGAGCACAAAGACAACAAGCGTAAAAAAGTGGGAAATGCAAGTAAAAAAATCTACAACCACTGTATAAGACGCACCCAGTTTTTAGAACCCATTTTTCAAAAAAAGGTGTCTCTTATACATGGGGAAATACGGTATACACACACACATATCCTATTTTCAGGCTAAGATAAGGAATTAAATCAGCTAGTGAAAAAACCTTTTTTAGAGGAAAAAAAAGAAATCAATGAACAAAATAAAATTTTAGAGTTGTTGTGAGCTCGGAGTGTATACTTCATCACAGCAGATCTTTTTAAACCAATCAACAGCAGCCTAGAAAACAAGGTGCTGAGGATTTCAAGGACTGCTGTGAGTCATAATGGAATAAGTTCCCAGACATGGGCTATGTTATGGTAACTAAAAGCAAGAGAGTAAGAGTTGGTGCACGTATACTTGCATGTACACCAATGCTAGGGGTATAGTAAATAAATTTGATGAATTTGAAGTGCTGGTCAAGACATCAGAGGCAGATATTGTTGGAATATCAGAGACATAGTGTCACACAGATATAAGTAATGCAGAATTGGAATTTAGGGAGTACAATGCGGACAGAAAGGATAGGAAGAGAGGAATTATACTGTTAGTTAAGAAACACAAAATCTAAAGAAGTGCATCCAGTTGACACGGGTGGACAGTACAATGCAGAATCAGTTTAGTGTGATGCAGGCACTGGGACGGCAGGGATGAGAGTACAACGAATAACTGTAGAGAGAAATATAATGGGCCAGTAAATCAGAATGTCTTACAATGGGATATTAACTTCCCAGATAGTGACTGGAACTTGTGGGTTGGTCACTCGTACACTAGTAAGACTTTTGTGAACTTATTGGATGATTGTTCTCTACAGCAGCATGTTTGAGAGGCAACCAGAGAGAGTGATATTCTTGATCTGATTATCAGCAGTATTATTCATGCATTAAGAATCTGCAGATAGAAAAACCGCTAGGTGGCAACGATCACAGTGAACTCATAGGGGATTTACTTAAAGATGGAACTACAATCAGTGGTAAAGGGAAGGGTTTTTGTAAAAGGTGACTACAGTGGTCTCAGTTTTAAATTCTACACAATGGGAACAACTGATAACGTTACCAACAGCAAATTCTAAATGGGAAGACTACAAGAAATAAATTTTGAAAGCTACTAGGATTTTCATACCTACTAAGAAATACTGTTCAAGGTTTAGGCCTAAATGGATGTCAGATAAACTAATGAGACTTGTGACCAAGAAGAAAAATGAATGGGATACATATAAATTATCAGGTGCCACAGAAGCTTATGGTAGATATAAACTAGTTTGTAATCAAGTCACAAAGGAGGTTAGGCAAGCGAAGGCAGATTACGAGAAATCTTTGGCAAAGGATGCAAAGAAAAACAGTAAAGACTTCTTTACTTATGTAAACTCTAGAAAGGAATGAATCAGATTGGTCCACTTGATATCGATGGTTCGACTATTGGTGATCCTGCTCGATAGCTGACAAACTGAATAAGTATTTTGCATCTACATTCACACATGAGGAATTTAGTAAGGAAGTGGGTGCCAGAAGCATATCAAACTCTAACAGGTAGCTAATGATTTTGTAATAACTGAGAGAAAAGTGGAGAAGAATTTATTGAAGTTAAATATAAGAAAGGCACCTGGGAGGATTGATGGAATCTATCTAGTTATATTAAGCAAAGAAAGTTTTTTTTTTTTTTTTTAAAGGAGTATTAGCAACTAAGGCCACATTGCTCCGGTAATATGCGGTGGTCATTCCCTGACCTTTCCGCATCCTCCGTATTTAGTGGTGATGGGCTTGAACTCCAGTCTAATCAAGAAGCGTGTGCTACGCACTGCTGCTTCTTCCCCCCTGACTACGGAGGCGCCTAGCAAAGAAAGTAAGCAGACACTTGGCCATAATTATGAGAGCATCCTTGGATTCAGGGAAGTCCCCCTGGACGGGAGATCTGCAAATGTGTCCCCAATTCACAAAGAAGGAACAACGGGTGACATGAGTAATTACAGACCTGTTAATTTAACTTCTGTTTTGGGAAAATAATGAAGTCACTGGTTAAAAAAGAATTTCAGGATCATCTAGACCAGTGCTTCTCAAACTATCTGTGGTGAACAGAGACAGAGAGTGGCAATCAATGGACACTGCTCATCATGGACAGAAATTTGCCTTTAGCCAGCAGGTGGTTAATTGCTGGAACAAACTTCCATCTGTTGTGGAAGTTGATAGCTTAAATAAATTCAAGGAGGAACTGGACAAACTTTTAGAGGGAAGGGTTGTGTGAATTTTTTTTTTTTTTTTTTCTGGCTGATGCTACATAAGCTCATATGCTTGTTTTCTTGCCTCATATGACTTTATTACTATGTTATTAGTGGAGTCCCCAAGTGTTTGGACCATTGTTTTCTATATTATCAGTTGTATTGATGAAGGTGTAACCTGCTTAATGTCCAAGTTTGTAGAAGATACAAAGGTTGGCAAGGTTGTTAATAACAGTAATAATGGTACACTGATTTAACAGGATCTATAAAAGTTGGGCACAGAAGTAGTTACTGAAGTTTAACATTGACAAATGCAAAGTACCGCATATAGGTAGCAGTAACCCCAGAGTAAAGTACCAATTGTGTGGTACTACACAGGATAGTGGAGAATGAGAGAGACCTGGGGGTAACTGTGCACTCAGATAAGAAGTTTCTGAGCAATGCAGGCAGGCTGCCAGAGCAGCTCATGGGGTCTTGTCAATGATATACAGGAACTTTTCTAGCAGGGATAAGGAAGTGATTATCTCTTTGTATAAGGCAATGATCAGGCCACACCCTGAGTACTGCATATAGTTCTCGAGGCCTCATTTTAGGAAGGATGTAGAGCTGCTAGAACAAGTACAGAGGAGGGGAAACAAGACATGAGGAACTTTTATAGGGTTTTTTTTTTTTTCACACTACGGTTGTGGGAAACCATAGGTGCCGCTTGATCCTAAACACTATGTGGCTGAGTTAGCTGGCCTCAGCCAAGGTTTGCATGGCTTTCCCTGCCTAGAAATGTAGAACTTACATCCTGGAACCACCAGACAAACCCAAACAAATAGACACAATATAATGATGCTTTGTCTACTTAGGAGTGCTGCTAAGATTTATCTATACAACTAACAGAAAAACTGGAAGTGTGTCTTCCATCTGTCTGTTAATTGTTTGAATAGGAAAATAAAGGACTGCACACACACATTTCTTGTTCACCTTAACTCAGGACAGTCACCTTTTCTCAAGAATTTTGTATAATACCATAATATATTCGCACTACTATAATAAATCCCATAACATTTCGTCGGTTGTATATTGTACATCTATTTGAGTCCTCAGTCCGAAGCAGCTCTACTCTTTTATGCTTTTTTTTTTTAAGTCTGCAATGCCCATATAACAAAAATTACTTATACTGATTTAGAGATGCCACTAAACAAAATGAAAAGTCTGACTCTGCCAACAATGGTGACCTGCTAGAGATGTTTGACAAAACCCCATTCTGTATGTGTTCCACCTGTAAAGACACTGCAAGTGAATGCTGTTTAGCTGTAAAATCATTATCCAAGATATCCAATCTTTGTTGAAAAAAAGTTTATTTGTTCCATATGTAGAGCAAAGAACTGTTCTGCTGATGCAAGCATTGGATCCAAAACTAAAGATGCACATGAAGCAAAGGAAGCTGAAAACTTAATGATGGAACCCCATGAAGCTGGACAAACTGAACTAAACAAGATTGTCGGGAGTAATATCTCTGAAGATACAATTGTGAACAACTATATCATGTCTATTAATGAAGTGTGTTCCCAAGAAGCTGCTCCAACTGTTGCTACTACAATTGGTCATAATTCTGTAATGATCCAGCTTACTGGTATCAACCTGTACAAAGGTAATAATGATATATACATAACCAGTCGGGCTGAATGCCTGAACATATCACCTCTTTTGAAGACACCACCAAAGTATATAAAAAGTCAACCCAAACCAAGTGCCAGATGTCACAAGATTGTGATTCCTGTATGCGCTCTCCAGTTCACAGGACTCATCCATCTAATCAATCCTGCTCCCACCCAAAGTCCCTAGTTACAACTAGTAGGCTTAGTTACAATTGATGATCGGCACCTGATAATCTAACTCATTCAGGACAAAATTCTGCCTAGGTTACCAACACTGCCAATGAAAACTACAAAGCAGCCTGCATTCAATGATTCAGTTGGAGTGTACTTTACCTTGCATTGATGCAAGGTGTAAGTACACTCCTCCATATTGTCCCAGTGCTACATCTCACTGTGGTTTAAGGACTTCCTGCTGGCAAAGAGTTCAAGCCCACTACTTTTGATAACACACTATGAGGAGATCTGCAAAATATCACTGCTACCAACCTGTCGCATCTCACATACTCCAGTAAGGAACAGAGTGCCACCCCTCTTACACTCTTATCACGTAGTCTGCCATACCTCTATCAATCCTCGTGTCATAATATAACTTTTGGAACCTCCAAAACATCCAGTCTATCAGCAAGTCAACCAAATAGGACATCAGAAGAGAAAAGCCTGTTCATCTCAAGGTTTTCTCCTAGCACTACCTCACAAATTATTGAGTTTACCAGGAACTAAGATCAAAGAGGAGGCTTGCTGGCTGCTTGCCAAGTGAGCATCACATGCATCTTATAGTATACTCTGTTCACAGAACAGTTTTGATGCTATTTGTCATCCTGCTATGTGGCCTATCGGTGTGCTGGTTTGTCCATTCTATGCCAACCCTAGGAGGCCACCCTGCTCTACTCTCCACGAATCTTAAAACTGGTGTCACCACACAAAAACAACAAGACTAACTGAAAATGGAATTCCAGCTGTTTTCTGCGGCCATACACCCCTGTATATATATCATCCACTCCCAGATTTCTTCCATCTGCATCACAAGATGATGCAGATGGAAGAAATATATGTTACCACTTCATCATCCCCTCCAGAATAATGGCAATATTAGACATAGAGAGCCAACCAGAATTTGCATAACACATTAAAATCCATTGGTTATCTTCTTTCAAAATATGCTCAGAGCCTTCAAAATAAGCTTCATATCCTTTAGCACATCCTCCTATCACAACAGTATGATATTGTGTATATTACGGAAACCTGGTTGGTCTACCAGACTGAAGAAATCATTGATGTGGCTACAGCATTTACATCTAGATCTGATAGAAGAGGAGGCGTGTCCATACTGTACAAGTTAAACTGTTTTACTGTAATTATTCAAGATTAAATGCATCAAAATGCCATATGCTTGATTTGTGGAGATTTTAATCTCCCTCAGCAATTGGACAGTCTCAGAAAATACTAACAAAGGATCTTGAGGTACTAGAATGGCAAGTGTCATAAAATTCCCAACCCAAGGCCCCAATCAGCTGGAATTCATCTTTGCCTCAAAGCACACCTACCTGTTGCTCCTTCCAGAAACACACTGTGATTTGACCAGATACCAGTGACATTACTTCTTCCTGTGCCCTTGACGAACTTAAAATAGCCACTTCCCAAGTATGGCAAAATTAGTCACAACTACTTGAACATCCAAAAATATATCTTTGCTGCCTCTGAAATTCTACTGTATGTGTTAACAACTTGTCCTCCAGATCTGGCTGTTGATCTGCTCACAAGATGGCTTAACACCATTATGAGATATGCAGCCTCAAGAAGGGTTACCATTACTTCTAGTTCCAATGTGTGGTGGACACCATCTCTACACTATAACTTAAGCAACACCTACATGCCATCTGGAAGGAGACCGGCAATCCACTCCACAGGGTAAACTATTCCAGAGCTAGAGCCACCTTTAATTTTTCCAAGTCGCAAGCCGTCAAAAACTACTTTAGTACCATGTTGGATAAGAAGAAAATTCTTTATGTGAATGTTCAGTCAAGCTACCCACTGAATCTTAACCATGAGGAGTGGTTTGCAAATGTACTCAACAATTTGCAGGTTCCTAAAGAATCCATAGCTATTATCAAACAGCAACTGTTAAATGCTATCAAAGCATTACTGCTCTCAGATACTGCTGGTCATAATAAAGTGCCACACTTCATGCTAAAATGCTGAAGTCTGTATATTCTGATGTCTTATTAACAATCTATAATACTGTGATAAAAGAATGCTACTTTCCATAGAAATGGAATATTCTGAAGTAATGCCCATTCCAAAATCCAGTAGATCACCATAAATCAGTCGCTACAGGTCCATATCTAAAGCATCTAATCTATTTAAGCTTTTTGAAAAAATACTGTTACTAGTTTTTTCCACTTACTCCCTGAGATGTCTCCCCAAATTCATTATGCCCTCAAGCACAAATCCACAGTCATCATCCTCCTATCAGCATCCTCAAAAAGTCTACACATTCTTCATGTAATTCTGAAATTGTTGCTATGTACCTTGACATACAATCGGCATTTACACTGTTAATATGGGGACTCTTCTCCAGCAATGGGAAAAGGTTCTTTTAGGTTAAAGGATTTGCACTGCATTTCGTCTGCTCACTCCTGACCTCCAGTTATACACTTTACAGCTGGATGCCAATCATTCTCTCGCTGTGTCACTGCTGGCATTTCCCAAGGAGGAATCTTCCCATTTACCAACCTTTACAGGGAAGAGTGCTTATGCTATGCTGATGACATCAAATTTCTTACTACTATAAGTCCTACACATGATCATAAATTTGTTACTAACAGAATAAACAATATTCTCAGCAACTTCTCTGACTACCTGGCACAATTGTTATTGATTATTAATCCTGCCAAATCTGCCACCATAGTTTTCTCCCTCAAAAAACAACCTTCACAGATAAGACGATATCTCAATGGTGTTCCCATTCTACAAGTGACTCAACACAAGGATCTGGGGGTAATATTTGATCCCAAACTTAATTTTCATGCCCAACTGCAGTCCATGCATCGAACATTTAGTCAGCGGAGATGGACTGCAAAGCACCATCTGCTTCATGTCAGAGATAAGGAAACGTCACTCAAATATATTTACAGGATGATTCACCTAGTACTGTTGTATGCCACAGAAACATGGGCTGCTGCCCCTACAATCCTATGACTGCTTTTTGCAGATGGTACTGGATTCTGAAATTGCTCAACTTCAAGCACCAGCTTCCACCTCAAGTCAGAACTACAGAGTTGGCACAGAAACTGAGGTATACAAAGGCTACACCATAAGATCTATGCAAAAAGACTGTATGCCAAAGTGAAGATGATGATAGGCCATATCAGCTTTCCAAACATTAAGTTTTATGACACTGGAGGATCCCCCTTCACACCCTAAGGGGTTCACCAACCCCTTAGGTCAAATCTGGATCACCTGCATAATGGAGACAGATTCCTGCCTGCTCAAATGCTTCAAGCTGCACAAGGTCTGGATGCTGATCTGAAACGCTTTGTGGAGGTTAGCAAATATAGGAGGGTTATCCTTGCAAAAATGGTGCCTGTGATTTTCCCATAACTCTGCAATCAATGATTTAATTGGAACCTGTGCACATGCAAGAGCTTGTCTCTCTCTCTCTCTCTCTCTCTCTCTCTCTCTTGTTACTTAATTGTATATAATTTCTGAACACCGTGCTTTTAACAGATATCTCTGTATTATCTTGTATTATTAGGTATTCATAATAATTGGCAATGCTATGCTACGCTCATCATAAAACACGTAGAACATCATATTTGTAAAACTTTAGCTGTATAGCTGTGATGGGATATATGTATATTTTACTGGAATATTGCACATACTATTGTAACTATACAACTATAAAATAAAGATTCTACTATAACTATTTTAACAAAATTTTAATTATAATACATCTAAATTACCACTCTTGCACCACGTAGAATTTTAATATATTTTATTTAGGTGTTACCTAAACTAATGAACATTGAGTAATGTTTCAGGTATCTTGCCAATACCCATCATCAGACCTTGCTGCTAACCAATTCCTCCTGCTGGATGCTCAGACCTAAATGGGCCTTAAATTATAATATATTTAAATTACTGCTCTTATACCACATGGAATTTTAATATATTTTATTTAGGTGTTACCTAAACTAATAAACACTGAGTAACGTTTCAGGTATCTTGCTGATACCCATCATCAGACCTTGCTGCTGACTGATTCCTCTTGCCGGATGCTCAGACCTAAACGGGCCCTTTTAAATGGATAAAAACCACATAACGTCCTTCTCTAACCATATTTTAACAAAAATTATAACAAAATAATAAAAATATTTCCAAGTTCCAGACCATCTGCTGTATTATTAGCATTTTATGAGTCATTTGAATGAAATTAATTTTGATCCAAAATTTAGAAGAACAAATTATTTTAAAAGTCCAATTTAGTTCAATTAATCATATATGAAATGCATCAAAGAGAATGGCATGTAAAGTGTATCCCCATAATAAATATGGGTAAGAAAAGAATAAAGAAATTTAAAAGCATTTGTTTGAAGAAATGTGCCAAAAATTACGTTTTTCACATTTCTAAATAATAGTGCTTCATATGCTTAACCCAATAGTTCTATGTCCTGCCCCCCACAACATGCAATGGTATATTGTACAAACATCTTTTCATAAAAAAAAAATAATAATAATAATAAAATAAAAAGATGTGTGTAAAAACGCAGTGTGAGATGACGTATTTCCTTTTCCAGTTAAGAAAATATTGTTTATACTCTGTTACAAACACCAGTTCACAATTAATCGTTTTAATAAGTATTATCAAAACAATATATCTTATTTAGCATAGCTCTCAAATCAGGACACACACTATATCCTACAAGACAGGCCTAATCACAAGCTCATTACTTCAAAGCCTCAATTTCTTCATTTCTTGTCTTTTGTTCTACAAAATTTCGCATAAACCAGTGGTTTGCAAATGGACCACACTGATGTGACAGCACCCATAAATTTTTCATTACAACCTTTCTTCACAAGGAATATAAATTTATAAAAATGAACATTCATCCCCTTCCCCATTCACAGGGTGTGTTGTGCAGTTTGAAAAACCTCTACTACAAGCAATCACTTTATTTGTAGCGAAATTTTGATACCACACGTTGTAGATCATATTAAAACTAGATTTTTGTATTAATATATAAAAAATAAAATTAAAGATAAAAATAAACATTAATGTATTGAAAAATAAAAATTAAGATATATCGCAGCTACTGTGCTGCATTTCTGAAAGTACTGTTTATCGAAACTCAATTAAATAAATTAAACAAAGTGAAAATTACTAATCTTATATTGTTAGAAAAGTGTGCCAGAACTTACATTAAGCAATGATTTTCTTTAAAAATAATTTTGAATGATATTAATTACAAAAGAATTCAGTAAAACCAAATGATATACTGGTTAATGTGGAGATAAATGTATGTAAGAGTATTTGTTTCAAGTATTTTAATGAATTATTTAATTTTTATTTTAATTATTTTAAAGTACAGTCAGTTATGCTATAATGCAGTATCTGTTACTAAAAATCTCCACATTATGGTATTTGCGAATTAAAAACAACAGATCTTATAGGAAAAATAGGGATGGGGCAGAACACTAAAAAAAAAAAAAAAAAAAAATGTTCAGCCTGTTAAGTAAAACACTAAAAAAAAAAAAAAAAGTTATAAACCCAATAAAATTGCTAACACAGGTTTAAACATATCTTAAATTTCTAATAAATAAATAAATATGGCACTTTATCTTGACAAAATAATACAAATAAGCAATCACTAACAAGCACAGGACACACAAATTGCACAAGTGAGACAAGTTTACAAAGCTTAAAAAATAGGAATGAAGTGAATTTATTTATTTGTTTTTTGTATTATTCAAGATTTCATGGAAGGGGAAACATTTCACTATAATAACCCACAGAATTCCAGCTATCGGTATTATCGCAAATGCAGTAAGATCGAGTTTACTACCTATTTATAATAGGTTGCACTAACTGAAAAGCCCAATAAACAGGGAACTGCAAATCGTGTTTATTGTTTTATGGTAGTGACCTCCATAAATGTGCTCTGCTCATGCTATTACACCTCACAAAATTTCTATTCAAACAGAAAAACGTGAGCTTATGAATACAGTGAATGAAAACAGTGTCTCCAACCAATACAATTATTGTAAATGGGAAATATAGCTCTCACACATTTGATGTTTTTTAAGCTTCATAAACTTGTATGTATCATGCGCAGGTTGCTACGTTCAGCTTGGTGCCAGGTTTTGCACATAGCAATTTCAAATTTAGCGGGTTCTCTCACTACCGTTAATTTATAAAATGCAAACATTTTACAATAAAACTGAATTATTGAAAGAGCGAATGAGTAATCATTTATTTTTGAAAGTTATACATAGTAATGTGAAAAAAGCATTAAATGAGAATTTCCAAAATACAAATTTTACAATAAAACTTACTGATACAGAGAATGAGCAAACATTTATTTTTTATAGTTATACATAGAAATGACTAAGCAGCATTATATGAAAATTATTGCAAAATATCACAACTAAATTTAATAAATATTTAGAATTAATTACTCATTTTTTATGAACAGGAGAGACTGCTTCTACAGGGATGGGACACACTTAAATAGAAAGGGTGCAAGAATGTTTGCTGATGCTATCGAGGCAGTGTTAGGTGAGTCGGAAAACTGCTAGATTGGGGGGACACAAGGACTAATAAATTAACAGCAGCCACTGGCAGAGGTGAAAGTGATTCTTGCACTGCTTCTATTGGAATAAGCAGCAGCTTGGAAAATAAGATGCAGGATATTTCAGAGACTGCTGGAAGTCATTGCGGTACAAGTAAACACATGGGTTGTGTTAGGGTAGCTGAGAAAAAGAACAGGTGCATGTATACTTGCGTGTACACCAATGCTAGGAGTTTGGTAAATAAATTTGATGAATTTGAGATATTCCTCAGAGCATCAAAGGTGGATATTGTTGGGATATCAGAGACGTGGTGTTACACAGATATAAGTAAGGCAGAACTGGAATTTGGGGAGTACGTCTACAGAAAGGATAGACAGGACAGGAAGGGAGGAGAGGTTATGCTATTAGTTAAGAAACACATAAAATCCAAGGAAGTGAAGCCAGTCGACATCGCTGGACAGTGCAGTGTCGAGTCAGTTTGGTGTGACATAAGCATTGGGAGATCAAAATTGAGAGTAGGAGTGTGCTATAGGCCTAATGACTCTGATGAGTATAATAAGAAACTGTACAGGGAAATAGAGTGGGCCAGTAAATCAGAGAGTCTTATAATGGGGGATTTAATTTCCCAGATATTGACTGGAAAATTAAAATCCCCCATCATAAGACTCTCTGTGGGGTTGGTCACTCACACGCTAGCAAGGCTTTTGTGGATTTATTGGATGATTGTTTTCTAAATCAGCATGTTCGGGAGGCAACTAGAGGGAACAATTCTCTTGATTTGATTATCAGTAGTGATTCTTCATGCATTAAGAATCTGCAGATACAGGAACCACTAGGTGGCAGTGATCACAGTGTGCTGAAGTGGGATTTACTCAAGGAGGTAACTACCATCAGGGGTAAAGGGAAGGGTTATTGCTTTCATAAAGGCGACTACGATGGACTGAGACAGTATTTAAATTCTATACAGTGGGACCAACTGATGATGTTACCAACAACAAACTCAAAATGGGAAGCATTCAAAGAACTTATCTTGGAAGCTACTAGGCTTTACATACCAACTAAGAAATATTGTTCAAGGTTCAGGCCTAAATGGATGTCAGATGAACTAATGAGACATATGGCAGAGAAGAAAAATGCATGGGATACATATAAATTAACATGTGACACAGAAGCCTATGATAGATATAAGTTGATCTGTAACCAAGTTACAAAGGAGGTTAGGCAGGCAAAGGCAGATTACGAGAAATCTTTGGCAAGGGATGCAAAGAAAAACAACAAGGAGTTCTTTACTTATGTAAACTCTAGAAGGAAGGGAATGAATCAGATTGGTCCACTTGATATCGATGGTTCAACTGTTCATGATCCTGCTCAGGTAGCTAACAAACTAAATCAATATTTTGCATCTACATTCACACATGAGGAGTTATTCAGGAAGGGGAATGCCATAGATGAAGTAAACACTGGCAGTGATCTAGATGAACTTGTAATAATTGAGAGTAAAGTGGAGGAGAAATTGTTGAAATGCACAAGGTGCGCTTGTGCATTATTGCTTACGGGAATAACTTTGATAAGCTTATTGTTACTTGTGTTGGGTAGTATGCAATCTAGTCCCTCAGAAATAACAGAGCATAGGAAATGTATTTTTGGCACAGGAAGTCTTTCAATTACTCACTTGAATGTAATGCTGAAAATTTTGTACCGAAATACTGGTAAAAAGTAAAGAATTGCCGGTAATTTAATCGAGGCATGTTTCCCACCATTTACCGGTACTGGTAATGCAATCCCTATTTGTGTTCACCTAGTGCTACTCGCTGACGAACATGAGCGCATGAGGCAACACGAAAATCATATTATACTCACATTGTTCCCTAATATATCAGTCGCATTGGAGCAAATTCGCATTGCAAAAATGCATGTTATAGCAGAACTGACTGTATATTATAACTTATTTTCCACCATTTACTGGTTCACTGGTAAACAGGTTACTGGTAATGCAATCCCTATTTGCATTCACCTAGTGCTACTTACCAAAAACTTATTTTCACTAAAAATGAAGGAGTAAAAATTCTCCAATAAATTGTATCTTCCATGAATGCAAAGAAGTATTTCATTTAATTAATAGAAGAACCTGAAACTGTTAAATATGCCTTTCAACCATCATGTAAGTATTTAACTATGTAACACATTTCTCACTATCTCTATAGTTAAAATGTATTTGCAGAAGAAAAATAGGGGAAAAAAAAAAAATATATATATATATATATTTTAACAGAAAACGATTTAATTTTTAAATTAATATTAATAAAAAATTAAAAAACAAGGATTATAAAAGTAATATATAACTACTGTTCAAAATGGGGGAGAGGAACAAAATACTTACGATAATAGCCTTCAGCATCATCCCAATTGTCAGTTAAGTTTGGATTTTCTTGACCTCTTGAAGACATTAGCTGTAAGGTTCCTGGACTCTATAGAGATTTATAATACAGTATTACCAATTAATTCCCCATAATTTCTTGTCACTTAATACTTTTTTTTTAGGTCAGAGTGGTAAAGTAAACTATTCTTATCATGAACTAAATGTAAATGAATAACAGATATCGTAATGCAAATGAAACACGAAGCAACCAGAATTTAACTAAACCTATTTTCAGAATTCAAATAGGATTAATTTTGATATGACCACAAATAGTACATTCATGGCAAATAGTATGACGTTCATGGCATATCATTCCTCATTAGATAAACATCTGAGGATAGCTACATAGAAAAGAACTGTGAGAGCGGGAGCATTTCAGTAGATGGCATGGCACAAGTTATATTCAACTACAGAAAATACAGTAAAACCTCATTGATACAATACCAGTTTAAGCAAAGTTATACTTTATATAAAGTATATATCATTCCCCTTCAAAAGGAATAGGCATTCTTATGTTAAAATATTTTTTTGATACAAAATGTGGTTAATATGTATTACAAAGTTAATGTCTGCATCACAGATAATAACCAAACTTTTCAGTTCAGTTTGCACAAGGCATGCTGATCATGCTGCAACACTGGAAGTACTTGTGCTTGAATGACCATGGTGTGTTCGTCCTGAAGTGCATACAAAAAATTTATTTATTTTATTATGTGGATGCCCACAGCTAAAATATTGAATAATTAGTGCTATAGCTGTGGGCATTCACATAATAAAATAAATAAATTTTTTGTATGTACTTCAGGACGAACACACTATGGTCATTCAAGCACAAGTACTTCCAACGTTGAGTTATTCTGCACACAAATGAAATTTTCACGTTTTGAACTGCTTTTATTCTTAGTGAAGTAAACATTCAAGTTCGCGACAAGAGTGTAAATTATTCCTTGTTTGATGTCCTTGTTAAGATGCTGTTCAACATAGATACAAAGCAAAAATGAAATGATTTACACATGGATACTAAACTATAAATCATTAGAGTTGATAAGATGGAGCACACCAAAACAGAAATTCAAAAGCAATTTAATATTCCTTTACGAACATTATCAACAGCGTTAAAAAAATGAAAAAAAAAAATAGAGGATGCTTCTGAAGCTGGAATGGCACTAAAAATAACACATGTAAGTGGTGCAAAGCATAAGGATCTTGAAGAAAGACTATCGGAATGGTTCCACCAGACGCAGGCATCGAATTTGCCAATATCAGGTCTCCTACTGCAACAAAAGGCTGAATGTTTCACACTGAGCCTTAGTATCAGTGATTTTAAGTGTTGGCTGTAGTACTTTAAAGAGTGAACCAACTTATTAGTCTAATAGTCAACTTAATATCTGCAGCAAATCTGGAGGAGTTGACACAGAGAAAATCCAAGATTTGTTGGAATCTGCAACTAATTCTAGGCAACTATAGAACAAAAGCCATTGTCATTGTGGATAAAACAGGAGTGTTGTACAAATTGTTTACAAAAAACAAACAAACTTGCTGCTTGTAGTGAAACCTACCATGGGGAAAATTGAGCAAACAGACAGTGAGTGTGCTGCCGTGTACTAATGTAAATAGCACTACAAAGCTTCATTCCCTAGTCATTGATATCATTCCCTAGTCATTGATAATCTTCTCAGACAAGATGTTTTAAAGGAGTGACCACTCTACCCTGTGAGTGATCACTCACTGTGAATACAAGTCAAATAAAACAGCTTGGATTGTCAATAAAATTTTTCAGTCATGGATTATAAAATTGGATAGAATGCTCATGCAGCAAAGAAAAATTCTGACGATCCTGGATCATTTGCTGTATTCTATTTGGGCACTAAAGCTGTCAAATATTAGATTGCTCTTTCTGCCTCCAAACACCACAAGTCTCATGAAGCCACTGGATCAGAGTATCATTTATAGCTTGAAGAAAGCCTACAAATCCCACTGCATGTGTTATTCGATCCACCACCTTGGAGATAAAACAGTGCTGTCCCAAAAATGTAATATATTAGATGCCCTTAAAAACATTGTATGGGATGGCATTTCTTTGCCAAAAGTGAACTGTCAATAAAATTGACAATTTTATTGACAATAAAATTGTCAATAAAATGGGGGGGGGGGATTACATCCTTTATCAAGAAGGATGTAGTCCCCCCCACTCCCAGAAGATGAATCTGGCCATCAACTTGAGGAAACATGAACCTCCAGGAAGAATTTCAAGATTATGTGCATGTGGATGACACCATTGCCACCACAATCAACATCAGATCTATTAAACACTCAATATGTTGACAGAAGTGAAGATAATAATAAAGTTATTCAAGATGATGATAAGCTGTGCACACATTATCTAAAAAATCCAATGCCCAAAATGCACTGAATGTGATTGAAAATATACTGGCTTTCAGCAACGTTAGCAACAAGGTGCTAGTAGCCTTTGATCAGATTTTTACGATTGTCAAGAACAGTTAAAAAACAAAATGTGGTCAGAAGTTGGATTATGTTTTTAAGACAGACAATGTAAATCTCTTGGTTTTAGTTAATGTTGAAGCATATAAACTAATTAGTGTTTAACCAATGAACAAGTATTGGTATGATTTTTTTTTTGCATAACTAAACTAATTTTTATTTTGCAATTCACAATTATGAGTACCTTTTACTGCTTGCTTAACCTTTAATTAAATTCCTCCATTTTGTACGAATCCTTAACGTTTATGGCAGAAAACCTTAATTATTTTAACTAACAATTACTTTCAAATTTTATTTTTTTATATATAGTTCTTGTTAATTGTGAATTCAACTGATTTTAATTTTTTTAGAATGAAGGTTTTTTTCTTTTATATTCACAAATATATATTAATTCTATTTAATTTTATCAAAAATATGTGTAAAATGGCAAATTAAGGTTTAATTTGAGTAAATTATGAAATAAAATTAGAAGGATGATTTTGACATGTTCATTTCACAAGCCTCATTATTACAAAGTGAGAATTTTTCCTGTATTTTTACTAATAAGCTATGCTGCGCAATTTACATTCAGATGTGTTAAATGTGCACTCCATAATGATACACATGTTACTTAACTCAGACTTAAGGTCTTGTGAGTTTTGGCTGATACAACAAACCATAAAGATCCAACTTCGTGCTCACTGGGGAAACTCTTCAAGCAAGTTCTTGATGAGTGTAGTAATATGAAACAAAGAGTAATTTCTCTGGAGGGATTCAGCTGCATTAGGATCTTTTATTGTTTAGAAGATCCAGAATACTATTAATCAGTCACAGAACATGTTTACAGCTGTGCAAGCAGCATCAGACATTATTCAAAATCTTATAAGACTATGACAAAAGTTACTGTGATATCACATGATTACTAAAGGATAATTAGTGGCGCCTCCATAGCCAAGTGGGCAGGAGCAGTAGAGCATAGCACACGCTTCTTGATTAGACCGGGGTTAGAGCCCATACCCACCAAATATGGAGGATGCGGCAGGTCAGGGAACGACCACTGCATATTCCCAGCCCGAATAAAGGGTGAGGGTTGGCGTCAGAAAGGGCATCCAGCCGTAAAAATTGCATGCCAAAACAATAAAAAAAAATGCTAACCCCACATAATAATGGGAAAAGGGCGAGGGAAAAAAAAAAAAAACTAAAGGATAATTAGTAAGAGCTGTTCTTATGCATTTTGGCCAGTGTTGAAGTTCTAAGGATTTAATGCATTATTTATCAGTCCAAAGAATTTTCTATGATCATTTTGTGTTATCTTGAAGGTGTTCCAGATATTAAAATTCAAAAGGACATGTACTGGATCTTTATTTCAAGTAGTTACTGAAGGAAAAAATTTTTGTATAGGTAGTAATTTCCTCAGGATTATTTACAATGATTTTGTGCAAATCTACCCATTATGGAAAAGCTAATGTAATACAGTTATGTGTATTACCAATGCATATGTCTTACTCATGACAACATATTAGCATAATGTCATCGAAAATTACCTTACTACAATCATAACCAGAACAGGTAGGATGAATCTGAAGGTGTATAAAGCACATCCAAAGGCATTCTATATAGCTGTATAAATTTATGTATCAAATATATAGTTATATACAGTGTATAATACCATCCAGACACAAAAGTGTACTATATCTACAGAGATATAGGTAGCTATAATGGCAGTAATTGAACAAAGCTAGTTGCAAAAAAAAGTTCTTTTAATTCAAGTATTATAAACATCAGTGTCAACTTTGGTCTATATAACAGTCTGAGTATATTTTCTATCAACTCCTGGTAGGTGTCAACCAGAATTCTCCTCCATTCCTCCTGAGAAAAACAGCTGTAGCTGCCTAATCCAGTGCTCCAATTCATTACAAAATGTTCAATGGTGTTGAATGTAGGCTCTGAGCTGGCAACTTCCACTTTTCAACATCTGTCCACAAACCAGACCCGCATGTAATTCTTGTTGCTAGGAATGTTTTCATGCTGATACTAAGGGCCAACTGCTACAGTACTTCTGTAGTCTATGTAGCACTTAGCTGTTCAAAATGTCCAAGTGGTTTATGGACTTCATGCTACCACAAATGGACCAAGATTGAACCAGCTGAAACAGCCCGATATACAGTAGACTTTCAGAATAATAGCACCTTCGGGGATTCAAGATGCCGTTATTTTGATTTTTCCGTTATCTAGAAAGTTTTATTCTTAATATATTTAATGCAGAAATAATAAGGCTAAATAAGAAATAGAGAGATTAAGAATGCAATTTTATTAACTGGACATAAGAAACAAACATGTTGACAAGCCAGTGTTATATTCTGCAATTAATACACTCCTACTTACGCCGTTCTATTTTCTATTATTATATCAAGTTTGCCACTAAGCTTTAATGTTCTTAATCATACTTCTTTTCTTCTCTGTATGAGGTTATTAACTTTAGGAGCCATAGCGAGGGTTTTTTAATTTAAAATAAAGTTTTGTAAATTACAGTCTGGAGACTAGGCACCAGTGAGGTGATCTGATAGAGGTGTATCAAGCTTTGAATGGTTTGAGCATGCTCAATGCTGATGGGATTCTTCCTCTTGCTCAGAATAATCACCTGAGAGGGCATAAATTAAAATTGAGGAAAGACAGATGTAGGATACACGTACGGAAATTTGCCTTTGGCCAGCAGGTAGGTAGTTGGTTGGTGGAACAGACTTCCATCCCTTGTGGTGGAAGTTGATAGCCTAAATAAATTTAAGGCTCAGCTGGACAGGTATTTCAAATGAACAGAAGGTTGAAGTGGAAGTGGTTTTTTTTTTTTTTTTTTTTTTTTTTTGACTGATGCTGCATAAGCTTGCTTTCTTGCATCATATGCCTCTACTAATGCTAATGTAAAACAGTGATATCAGTACAGAATTCACTTTCAAAATGGCAAATTTAAACAAAAAAGTAACCATGTGATTTGCCATTTTGTGGAAGCAGAACCATTAGACTCACAAAAATTCACGATCAAAATTATGCACTCTGACAGGAAGCACTTTTTGGGCAATATCCACACCTAAACACATCCGTCAGAAGGAAGCATTGTGTACATTGAGTTTCACTCAGTGTACACAATGCTATTGGGTACCTCCCCAAATGCAATTTCACATTGATGACTGTGATATTGGCTCATAATAACTGCAATAATTACATCAACCCATACATATGAAAAAATTTTAAATAAAATTAAATTAAACACAGAATAAAACTTTATATCTGAAAGAGACATACATATAAAAAAAAAAAAAAAAAAAAAACTGTGTAGTTAAACATAATAAAAATAATAAATAGATAAAAATATATGACTATTACGGAGTTGAAAGCAATAAAAACAATGCTGAAGCTTTCAAAAGTGAACGCCTCCTTTGTCAACAGTGGAACTTTACAGCCATGTTACATCTTTAAATAATATGCAGGATCACAGCTCTTGATATGTGTTACTGGAAGAGCAAGGGAATTATTCTCCACAAAGGAGACCAGAAATGTCCTGGGAGTGTGCAAGTCAGTCTGTTCATCCTGTCCAAGGATCAAAGTCTCAAAGAGAGAGATTAATTGACTCTCCTATCTCCATTAATGGTGTTATTTTCTGAAGAACAAATTCATAGGCGCTCAAGCCAATACCTATGCAAACAACTGACAATAATTGCATCGTCTGGAGAAATTTTATAATCTTCCTCCCAGAAGGGCTCAGCCACAGCAGCTTGTCCATAATCAGTGGACTCTTGTTTATATGCTCCAACATACAATCTTTCAAGTTATGCACTGACTCCACTACATAAAAGGGGGGCAGAATGTTATACCCTGCTCAAATTTTATAAAGCACTAATAAGGTCAAAAATAGATTATGGAGCACCGATTTATGCATCAGCAAAAAAGAGCACCCTCAAATGGTTAGATCCAATTCACCATAGTGCTATACAAATAGCAACAGGAGCTTTCCACACATTCCCTACATACAGTCTCTATACAGAGGCTAATGAACCACAACTGTTCCTGAGGAGACAACAGTTAGCACTACTGTATGCTTACAGGATAAAACCTGTAAGAGAACATCTGACTTAGACATCTTTATTCTCACCAAAATGGGAAAACATACATAGGAACCGCAAAAGTGCAAACCAGCCTCTAGGCATCAGACTAAAACAGCTACTGATAATACATGATCTCAAAATAGATAATGTCGCAAATATACAACATAATTCCACCATGGATAAATCATCCACAGCTTATAAATTCTTCACACAAAACTGGAATAAAAATACTTCATCAGACATAAATTTTCAACAACTGCATGCAGTACATAGAATGCAATATCCCGATCATGTAAATTGATACAATCCAATATATAGACGGATCAAAATCAGAGAACCATGTAGGTTAGTTAGTTATTTGGTTTTTAAGAGCATTAACAACTAAGGCCATATTGCTCCGGGAATATGCAGTAGTCATTCCTTGATCTCTCCGCATCCTCCGTATTTGGTGGTGACGGGCTCAAACCCCGGTCTAATCAAGAAGTGTGTGCTACGCACTGCTGCTCCTTCCCACCTGGCTAGAACCTAGCATATTACATTTCCAAAAGAATGCAGTGCCTACACTGCAGAATTAGTAGCAGTTCAGATAGCCCTGGAGCATTTCAGAACCACATACCACTTGAGAACAGTAATATACTCTAATTCATTAAATGTAATCCAAGTCATACAAAAGACAAACAATATAACCCTTCCAGTACTCTGACAGATTAAAATACGAAGAGACTTCACAAAGGAAAAACAGGATGTACTTTTTTGCTGGATACCAGGACACAAAGGGATAAAAGGAAATGAAGAAGCAGACAGAATTGCAAAATCAACCACTAACCTTCAGGAACAATCTTTTGCAGTTCCACATAAGGACTATAATCCAATAATTCAAAATTGCTGTCTAACCCAATGGCAAGAACTCTGGCAAAAACAAACATTGAATAAAATTATATGAAATAAAACCAAAAGTTGAGCAATGGAAAATGAGCATAAGGAAATCAAGGAGAGAAGAAGTTATTCTGACAGATTGTGGATAGGACATATGCATTTCACAAATGGTTATCTACTACGTGCGGAAGAACCCCCAAGATGCTAAGCACACAATACTATCCAAACAGTTAAAAATATACTGATAGAATGTTCAACGTATGAAAATGATCGACAACAGATTTTTTCATCATTATATAAAGGCAGTCAAAACATCACCCTTAAAGATCTTTTTGGTGACATGGAACACGTATCAGATATGATACGTGTTCCATGTCACCAAAGTTTTGCAGATTACAGTGTCTGGAGACTAGGCATCTGCGAGGTGATCTGACCGAGGTGTATAAAGCCTTGAATGGTTTGAGCATGCTCAATGCTGATGGGATTCTTCCTCTTGCTCAGAATAATCACCTGAGAGGCCATAAATTCAAACTGAGGAAAGACAGTTGTGGGATGGATGTGCAGAAGTTTTCCTTTAGCCAGTGAGTAGTTGATTGGTAGAACAGACTTCCATCCTTTGTTGTGGAAGTTGATAGCCTAAATAAATTTAACCGTATGCCTCTGCTAATGCTAATACTTTTGCCGATCTCACCAGGCAAGTTACCAGTCACTGGACCCTTTCAAGAAGCACAAGGGCTTTCTTTATTTAACTATCTGCAAAGTTGCTAGTGAAATTGGTATTTTCTCATGGGATATATGTCAATCAATTTCACACAATATTTGGGAATGCAATGTGTTTCAGCCATATTTGTGTCTTGCATCCTTATTGATAATATCAGACCATGGAGGGTTCTAGCAGGTCTGGATCTTAAAGGTGCTGATGCTCATTCACCTTTTATTTCTTTCATTATTACTGGTGACAAACACTTTAGTACATGGCTATGACAGAAACAAAAGCCCACTTCTCTCAGTGAAAGTGTCTTCTCCAAGGCTGAAAAAAAGAAAAGCAATCTTCATCAAATATCAAGATCATACTTACTGTATTTTTTATCTCACAAGGCATTATTCATTATGAATCTATCCCACATAGTCAAACCGTGAACAAGGAACACTACAAAACAATTCTATGGTGATTGTGTGACAGTGTTCAAAGAAAATGGCTAAAAAAAAGTGGGGTTCAAGGAATTAATACTTCACCATAACAACACAGCACTTTCCACTCTAGGATTTCTTGTGAAGCATCCCATCACTGGTCACTATATTTGCAGTCACTATATTTGGCTCCCTGTGGTTATTTATCTATGTTTTATGTTTTCTCTCCAAATTAAAACTCTCTTTAAAGGTGATAGATTTGCCAAGGAAATTATTCTGAATGTGATACAGGAACTATTAAATTTCAAAAGAAATCTATTAGAAATGCTTCTAGAAGTTTCAGAAGCACTGTAATCAAAGTATACAGTGCCTGGGAAACAATTTAAAAGGAGGTCCACCTGAGCTGGTAAGATTCATTGTTTTCTAAGTATTGTTTCAGTTTCCCAAAACTTTTTAAACTATTTGAACATAGCTCATATATTAATCAAGATCTGCATGAATCAGACATACTAGATCTAATTACTGCAACTAACAAACTGCTTCTTAAACTTAAGAGATGAATAGGGACATCAGAGAAAAAAAACTATAGTGTTACACTTCACATATTTTAAAAGCCTCCAAAACGATGCTGGAAATAAATGTGATATGAAAAATTTAATACAGTGTTTTCACTGTAAGTAGAAACATTTTACCAAATTTAGCATTTGTTAAAAAAATGAATGCTGTAATTCCTGTAATAATTATTTTTCCACAATAACAAACAGAAGTATACTTATCAAGATTTTCAGAATTTGAAGTGCCTGAAAAACTATGAAATTCAAAATATATACTGATACCATTATTTCGGGAACTTACATTATAGCTGTCTGAAAACATATCAGCTGCTTCTGAAAACATATCCAATTTTTGTTTCTTTTCTGGTGGACCTAAGAAAAAGGGAACAGATAACTACTTAGGAACAATATCTAGATCTAATTACTGTGTTTAATAAATAACAATGAACATAACTTCCATTAACTTCTGCTTGTTTTTTCTTGCTTTGAAATCTCAAACCTTAATGGCATACATCTCAATTCTTATTCATATCTTCAGTGAACATTAACTGAAATAACATCCATCATATACAGGGAGCCCTCGTATGCATTGTAGTTATGTTCCTAAAAACCACGACTTATAACGAAATGACGTATACTGGATGCCAATTTCCCATTGAACTAATGTATTATGTGGGAGATACGTTCCAGATCAACTAAAAACTTCAAATTTATATGAAAATGTATATGAATAGGAAATACTTATTTTATTGTACACTAAACTTTAATATAGTATAATTTATTATAATCACTAAATAACAATTAGGAAATACACTGAAATTATTAATAAAATATAAAAATAATTTTTTTTTTTATTATTCTTTCTAATTACAATTGCTCTTCCTCAGCACTTGAAGTTGCTGCAACTGTAGCGGAAGTTCCTGCTGCTTCTGTGACTGGCTTTGAGGTTCGCTGACTTTTTTCTTGAAGAAGAAGTCTAACTTCATCTGCTTGCTACCATGAATCTTAGTGTCATAAATATCACAATAGCAAGACAGTCATTTATGAGTCATGTTACCTTAGCAAAATGATAAGGCAGGGGATCACAACTCTGAAAAATGCATGTTAATTCATTAGCAAGGTTAAAAACATGCCTAAGATTCTTTGTTGTTAAGGCTGTTTTCTTCTGTTAGGCCTGCATCTTCATCTTCCATGGTCTCTTCATCAAATGCCTACCTATATTCAGTTCGGTCAATTCTTCATTAGTTAAGGGCCGTGAGTGTAACTCAAGCAGCTCTTTAACATCCTACTCAACTTGATCAAAAACTTGCCTTGCCAAAGACACCAGATCCCCATGAACTTCTTCAGAAGTTTCAAAACCAGTGAAGTCATGCACAATGTCAGGATAAATGTTCTTCCAAACACTATTCATACACCTAACTTTATTCCATGCCTCAACAATAATGTACATGGCATCCCTGATGTTAAAGTTCTTCCAAAACTCCTGAACAGTTGGTTTGCCTTCATCATTAGTCTCATGGATTAACTTTCTAAATGTTCTTCTTAAATAGTAAGCCAATATACCCAATGAGAACAGCTCCGAGCTTGCTTCTCCATACTGAAAATGACAAAGAAAGTGGAGGAATGTTTCATTAAACAAGTGGTCAAGTTCACAAATAAGTTGAAATTGGATTTGGATTTATTTATCAAGTACTCCCAATATAAGATGGAAGTTTTTAATAAGAT
Source organism: Mastigoproctus giganteus (assembly GCF_048544385.1). Classification (NCBI taxonomy): domain Eukaryota; kingdom Metazoa; phylum Arthropoda; class Arachnida; order Uropygi; family Thelyphonidae; genus Mastigoproctus; species Mastigoproctus giganteus. The sequence continues at coordinate 65,025,802 of NC_143581.1, forward strand.
TATATGTTTACCTTACAAATATGTTAATGTAGGTTAATATATCTGAAGACTGTTATCAGAGTTAAAGGTTTTAATTTTTATAAGGGAAATTACAATAGCCTTAAAGGATTAGTAATTTTAGAAGTCTAGACTAAAATGGATAAATACTGAACTAACAAAGACAGTAACAAAAAGCAAGTTGCATGAGATGAATATAAATAAGTGAAGTGACAGATTACAATGCAGCCAGAGCTGATGGGATACGTCCAATTATATTTCAAAAATGCAGCAAAAGGAGTAAGTAAACCTCTAGCCATAATTATGAGAGGATCCTTGGATTAAGTGTGGATATGTATAAAGTGGAGATGTGCAAACCATATAAACTGTCTGTCCTATTCACAAGATATATTCATATAATAACTGAATAGGTGCATTATAGCCAAAGCAGCTTATGCGCCATCAAGGATTATGCTTCATCCTTTGATTTCCCCCCAATATTGTTGGGGGGGGGGAATCAAAGGATGAAGTGGGTAATTATAGACCTGTTAGCCTGATTTCTGCTCCAGGGAAAATAATGATTCACTCGTCAGAGAAGCAATGCAAACCTTCTGACAGGAATGCAGTTATACTGTATCACTGCGTCAAAAACTAACTTTGACATCACATACTTAGATTTCAGAAATGCTTTTGATACTGTAAAACATAAAAGATTGCTATACAAATTGGAGTACAGTAATACCCCGACTTACGCTACCCCGACTTACGCGAACTCGGAGTTAAGCGGTTCTTGATTTTTTTCGTTTGGCAACGCTGCCGCCCACTATCTTCAAGGTCGTTTTTCATATGTTATCGATATACGGTGCGACGGCGGAGAATGAGAGCGAAAGATGAACAAAATTCAACTTTGTTGCTTTTATGTTTTTTATATCAGTGAAGGGGAAACACATTTCACCATAATAACGTAAAAACCAACACAATTCCAGCTATCGGTATAATCGCAAATGAAATTAGATCGAGTTTACTACCAGTTTATAACAGATTTCACTAGCAGAAACGCAACTGGATTTTTATTGTTTTATGGTAGTAACCCCTAGAAATGTGAGGTGTTAATAGGGTATCTCTGCCTCTATGGTGTTGTTTATTCAGTTGCTACATGCGCGCAGCTTTGTTTATGCGTATCAAGCGTGCCTCCTCGTTTTGTAACTGTGCTTTATTCCCTAAAAATGTAAAAATGAGTAAAATACTTAATTAAAAGGTGTGAAAAGGAAGCGTCCTGGCGAAGACACTGCAGATTCAGAGAGAAAAAGAAAAGCAATTATCGATAAACAGAGGCGGACTGGGTCAAAAATTCTTACCCGGGAAAATTTATAGTGGCCTCATACTATGGTTTATGGCCAAAATCACACTGGCCCACCGGGGTTTCCCCGTTAAGGCTTATGGCCAGTCCGCCTCTGTCGATAGAGAAAAAATATGAAATTGTGAAACGCTTTGAGCGAGATGAAAGACCATGTGATGCACGTGCTACAGGCCTAAATGAAGCAACGGCGAAAAGCACATGACAATTGCAAACTTGACAGGTTGAAAATTGAAAAGGGCTCAAATTGTAAAGGGCTTAAAAATTTTCGAAAACATAGACTCCAACGAAGAACGCGTTATAGCTACAAAGCAAGGAATAAAAAAAATTATTAGCTTGCTACGAAGAAATTCTGCGTGAAAAAAAGAAGGCGCTGTGTCGTCAGACGAATTTGTTAGATTTTATGAAGCCATCGACATCGAAATAACTGTTTTTACGTAAGTCATTTGTTTTTTTTAATACATATTTTGTATTAATATGTATAAAGAACTGCAATTTTATTAATATTTTTCTTCTAAACTAGTGTTTTTGTTAGTCCTTGGTCCCAATTAAGCAAAATTTATATGTATTTATATGCAAAGTTGTACCCCGACTTACGCGAATTCGACTTACGCGATTTTCGTCGGACCCACCTATCGCGTAACTTCGGGGTATTACTGTACCACATAAAAGATTGCTGTACAAATTGGCATCAGAGACAAGTTACTGCTATGGATAAAGGGATGGTTGAGTCACAGATCAATGGACACTGCTTTGTGAATTAATGTTATTAGTGGAGTCCCCCTGGTTAAGCTGGGCCCATCATTTTTTTTCTATATTTATTGAAGATACTGATGAAGGTATATCAGGTTTAGTGTCTAAACTTGTAAATAATACAAATATTGGCAGAGTGGTTAATGAAGGGAATGCTACTGCAAAAAGACCTAGAAAAATAAGATTGATGGGTAAGAGAAGAGATGGACTGAAGAAGTGGCAACTGAAGTTTAACACTGACAAATATGAATGGATAGCATTAATCCCACAATAACATAACAACTATGTGGTAACCCTACTTGCAAAAAAAAAAATCTATGGGTAACTGGGTAGTCAGACATGAAGTCTGAGCAGTGCATGAGGGCTGTTAGGGCAGCTCTTGGTGTTTAGTCAATGATATACAGGAATTTTTCCTGAAGGGATTAGGAGGTGGTTATATTATTGTATAAGGTAACGCTTGTATAAGGCTACATCATGAGTAATGCAAGAGGTCTGGAAGCTTCATTTCTGGAAGGATGTTGAATGATTGGAATGGGTGCAAAGAAGAGCAAGTTCAGTGAGGAAAACAAAATGGATACTATTACCAAGACAGGCTGCAGTTCTGCAAATTTTGAAAATTAGGCACCTAAGGACATGATGACAAGTGTTCAAGGATTTGATTTGACTGAGTAAACTAAATGCTGATGCCATTCTTCCTCTTGCTCAGATAACATATGAGGGGACAAATTTAAACTGAGGAAGGATGGCTGCAGGATATATGAGCGGCAATTTGTGTTTGGCCAGTGTGTAGTTGATTGTTGGAACAAACTTAAATACGATATTATAGAAATGAGAAATTTGAATAATTTTTAAGTAAGAAATAGACAAATTCCCAGAAGGTTATGTAGGCAGGTTTTTTTTTTTTTTGCATAATTTGCTAGGCACCTCCGTAGCCAGGTGAGCAGGAGCAGCAGTGCGTAGCACATGCTTCTTGATTAGACCGGGGTTCGAGCCCGTGACCACCAAATACGGAAAGGTCAGGAAATGACCACTACATATCCCCGGAGCAATATAGCCTTAGTTGCTAATGCTCCTAAAAACCAAATAACAGCATAATTTTCTAACACTAATAATAAATTCCAGGGACAGTGAACACTAAACATTTTTAGTGTTCAGGGTCCTATTTCTTCGTTTAGTGTTAACAAAAAGTTTAGTGTTCACTAAACTTTGTTAAACAGGGCAAAGAAACAATTCTAAGTTATTTGCATATGTGAGCACTAGACAAGGCTGAAACAAATTGGTGCACACACACTCAAGACAGCACTCAGAAAATCATTGGCAACTTTATAGGGATAACACCAGTCAGCATTTTAAGAAAAGGTTCTTTGATGTTTTACTGCTGATAAGTAAGCTGAACTATATTTTTAATGGAAATTTCAAAAGTTACTTGATATTTGCTCTCTCACTTCAGAATTTTTTTACACATAAAAATAAAAATGAATATATTGGTAGAGATGCTTTTGGTTTTTTTTGGTATTTTAAAGCATCCAGCAGTAGTCAATCACAATATTGATATACCATCTGACCCCACCCCGGTACCTTTTTTCCATTTCTTTTTTATCCTGGTGGAATCTTTCCCTTGCACTTCACTTCAACTAAAGTTTTCTAGGAAACAATTCATATGAAAGTGCAAGAAGTGTACCTTAATGCTCATATCTGCCTAGTTTTATGAATTTCTCTGCATGTCACTCACAGGCATATCATAATCTGGGTGTTTATTGTTTCCTAAGAAACTGTATAGTATATTTTTGATGTCAGTCCATGTATCTCTTTTAGTTGGGTTTATGGATTCTTCAAATACAGAGTCTAGCAGCAGCTTGCAGATTTGAGGTTCATGAAAAATTTATGCTTTGATTTTTATCATATTTAAGCAATAGAAATTTAGTACAGACATACTGGAAACAATTTCCTTCTTTATTCCGGGCTTGGACAAACTGTTTCACTACATTTAGATTATAAGCATTGGAGATAACAGTACTTTGTTTCAATCCACTGGTGTCTCATCTTTAATGTTCTTTGAACCTGGTATCAGAGACTGTTATTGGCCACACTTTCCTTTCCTAATGTTTGCTTCTTGCTAAATTATTTCACTCACACAGAAAGCAAGGTATTTTGTAACCAAGTTGTTGGCCAAATAGCAGACCGATAACTTTAAAATCTCCACAAACTAGCCAACCATGACCTTTGTACAGAATTTTTCCCAAAAGAAGCTTAACATTTTCACAGTTTTCTTTTAAGTGTAGTGAGTAGGCTACAGGAATGAAGTAGCCTTGTATCCATTATGAAGGAACTTCCTTTGTGGCTTTGCTTCAATGTGCTTCAATAAATAGCCTCCACTCTGTCAGATAGTAGAAAATTCCAAATTTCATAACTGCAGGAGTGTTGTTGTAAAATATCACCGCTCCTTCTTTGGAAAAATGGGGAACCAATTCTTTTTCACAATGTCTATACCTTGAAAAGGCTATTCTGGAACTGGCATTCTTGTATTAAAGTCCTGATCCTAAAAGCTCTGTATAAACCCTTTGGGTAGATTTAAATTTCTCACAAGATCATTGAGTTCACTTTGTATAAACAGCTGTGGTCCAGAGCGGTGAATCTCTTCATCACAACACTTAATATCAACATGTAGATCAAAAATTCGGGACATATACCATATGTCTCGAGTATGATGTGTCCTGATCATCAGATCTGGGATTTGATGGCATATGTTCAAGAACTGGTGGAGGTGGTAGCTCATATACATGGGGTACTGGCATACAGTTGAAGTAATGTTATTAAGGTACACAATGATCTGCTTGTTCTTTGCATTATAACCTGCTGCACTTATGGAAAAAAAGTAAGAGATTAATATGATCCTAAGGTTCCCTCTGCACCATGGGAATGGCAAATGTCATGGCTATCTTTTTATCACATTTCACAATCCCCCTACAAATGTACAGAACAATTTATGGGGGAGGTGAGTTCAGAATCTCCAGCATACACATTTTTCGCAAATGATGTTGTATTATGCCTGCATTTCACCACAAAATAGTTACTGCAAATGTAATGAAATATATTTGGCTTATTCACATAACCATGATTTGTCACTGTCAAAAACACAATATGAAAATCACATTAAAAGCATATACCAGTTAGCACAACTGCTCCAGAAAAAAAGTAAATGCAGAAGAAACTCTTTGCAGTTTTATAAAGTCATCTGATTTGTAGGTCTCAAGATGTATAAACATGTCTCACCACATCTATACCTCTCAGTCACAAAGGAAGTCTGTAACAAGCCTCTTGTCAGTGGTACACATATTTTGTATACACGGAATGTATATCTAAAAAATCAATTACATCGATGATTTTATAACAAATATGTTATCAAAGTATCATAATACAAAGGTTGGTATGGTAGTTAACAATTGTGACCAATATATTATGCTTTAACAGGGCCAGCAAAATTATTTTAACTGGCCTGAAAAATGGCAACTGATGTAATGCTGGCAAATGTAAGGCTCTGCATTTTGGTGAGGGTAATTTCAGATAGCCTATCAGTTAGTTTTACTAGTAAAGATAAGGAAATTACAGTTACATTATAAAATGAGTTGACAAGGCCACACCTTGAATATGTAATACAGTATAAAGAAGTATTTTTACTGACAGACAGGAGTGTGCATGCATGTATCTGGGTGCACGCATGCGAGAGAGAGAGAGGAGGACCAGGTTTTTAAAACATTAATGCTAAAGCTGAATAATGCTTACAATGTGAAGTGGTCAATAATGTATAATAACACTTAAGTGTATCCATTTTCTATGAATTTGATTAGTAAATTTTATAGCCAAATAGTAAAAACTTCTCTTCCAATCAAACTGTTTATATCTATTTGGGTATACAAAGCAAAAAGCAAATTACACAGAAAGAACAGTCCTGCTTTTTAACCCATACACAATTTTAAGTTCAACCTCAAGGATTTTCACAGTCACTTACTCATCACATAGACATCTTTTATAAACTTATAAAAATAACATCACTGTATAAGGCAACTGTAAGATCACAATTGGAATACTGTGTCCGGGTATGTAGCCTACACGTAAAAAAAGCACTGAGTTTTGTGAAAGGGTCCAAAGATGGCCAATATGCTTGGTGAGATTGACAAAAGAGTGCCCGTATAAGGAAAGACTTCAAATATGTTGACTGCAGAGCTTGGAAACTAGGCAGTGTTGAGCAGATTTGACTGAGGTATAAGGTTCTAAGAAGTGAAAGTAAAATGTAAAATTTTCACTGTTATAAATGATTCCAGAACCAGGAACAAAAATTCAAATTATGGGGGAGGAGGTTCAGATTGGATTGCAGAAAGTTTTCTTTTAGCCAGCTGGTTGTTAATTATTGGAATAAGTTGCCTCCATAGGTAGTTGTTGAGGCTGACAACTTGGGGAAACTGAAAACTGAGCTGGATAGATACCTGTGTGATGAGAGTCAAATAGGTGGATTATTAATTATTATTTATTCTTTTTTTCTTATGGCTGGTGCAGCAAAAGCCCAGGGCTTCCTTGCACCACACAGCTAATACTAATAGTAATGACCCTTTATAATTACCTTCAGTTGTCGAATCTAATGTTTCTTGCAAGCCCATATTTTTTCTCTTATCCATAATAAAAGCAAAAAAGTCACATGACTGTTCATCTTGTTCAGCCAAAAAGTCAGCAGCAGCCTGAAACAAGGAATATATTTACAATCACATAATATATTTTTAATTTAATGCTCACTATATATGTAATTTACTGTTAATTAACACAAATACAAGCAACAAATATCTGCAACTACATCCTAGAGCAACCCTCTCCAACCATTAATGCCAACTAAAAAGAAAAGAAAGGAAAAAAACAGGGGTTATGCATTTGATTTCTTAATTTCTTCCTATTAATATTGTTAAAAATGAAAATATGTAAACATGAAAACACTGTCATAAAAAAAAAAAAAAATTACTTCACTTTTAGCTTACATAGTGCACTAGTATATCATATTTGTGAGCACTCCCAATCCTCAATAACTTCTGTGCACATAGCCCAATCAAACCAAAATTTACATTGTGTCAGAAACTGCTGGTCTTTGAAATGTGCTAAAATTTCTTCTCTCTGGCAAATGGACTGATGAAAAAATTTGTTAAGAATATCCTTCAGGTTAGGGGAATGACTTTATATACTTTTTGCATTATTAACTTTTTGACAGAAAGTAGCCATTTTGGTCACTACAAGTGCAGCTAAAAGTAAATTTTTTGCTTATAGTTTTTTTATGCTAATTAACATATTTATGAATATATTATATTCAGAACTATAGTAGTTATTTTTAATGATTTTTTTAAAAATTCATTAAAAAAACCAAAATATGGTAAGCAATTCCGGCAATGTAAATATAAAATTTACATTCACAGCTGTAAAGATTATATTTGTGAGCACTCCCAATCCTCAATAACTTCTGTGCACATAGCCCAATCAAACCAAAATTTACATTGTGTCAGAAACTGCTGGTCTTTGAAATGTGCTAAAATTTCTTCTCTCTGGCAAATGGACTGATGAAAAAATTTGTTAAGAATATCCTTCAGGTTAGGGGAATGACTTTATATACTTTTTGCATTATTAACTTTTTGACAGAAAGTAGCCATTTTGGTCACTACAAGTGCAGCTAAAAGTAAATTTTTTGCTTATAGTTTTTTTATGCTAATTAACATATTTATGAATATATTATATTCAGAACTATAGTAGTTATTTTTAATGATTTTTTTAAAAATTCATTAAAAAAACCAAAATATGGTAAGCAATTCCGGCAATGTAAATATAAAATTTACATTCACAGCTGTAAAGATTATTTTATAAGAATTTTTTCGTAAAAATCTTCTCATTTTTATTTCTCACACTTTTACATAATTCTCTCCTTGAGCGGACTGTTAACAAATAATAAGTTTCTCTTGCTTGTTAATTCATTATTCGCCCTTAACTACCATAATTTTCATCCTTTCTATGAAGCAAAGTGCTAAAGGTTATTCAGTCTCAGTAAACACTCACTTCCTTACATCATGAAAAAGCTGTGTAAATGAAGTGAAGCCAAATTGTTTAAAAACTACACATTTACTGCAGACACAACAGGATGCTTTTCAGTTTTTGGCAAGTGTCTTATACGATTTTTTGTGTCAGTGCTTACCTAATTAAATTACCCAATTACATATTAATTAGGTAATTTATTCAAATTACCAACTTGTGAAAAACACTGCTGTTTTATAAAAAAAAAAACAAACACAAACAAAAAAAAAAACACTGCAACTTGTGAAAATACATTTTATTTTAATCATATTTCTCCTCATTCAGATGCAGGTAAAAACTGTCTCATTACCAAAGGTAAGGTGACAGACTGACTTGTAAGTACTGCGGATTACCAATGGTTCAGGATTTTTCTATGTAAAAAGGATTGTGAAATATGGTGGCAAGAAATAGTTCCATATACTCAACTTATGAGTTAAAGGCAATATTTGTTAATAATATTTCCAAAATGATCCTTTATGTCTTAGTGTATTTTTAAACAAGAGAAGAAATTAAAAAGTGATAAAACTATCCACATTAAAAGATTTGTGGAAAAAGGCAGATCTAGAAGCCTTAAAAAAGTTTATTGAATAATGCGAGAAGATTTAGTCAATTCTAGGGAAGGAATTTAAAGAACAGAAGTTTTTATTAGGAAATCAATGCATATCAGAAGATTACACGATTATTAAAGGTTTGTGAAAGTCAACTACACTGCCTCTATACCCTGAAGTAGCAGAACACAGGGTGAGACACAGCTGGATAGAACTCCATTTATGTAACACTCAAGATTTGTCTGTTTTATAGCTGAAGTAAAAAAATACTACTGTCAAGTTCCATTGTAGTTTAGGCCAAAGGATTCGAGTGATTATTTTTCTAATCTCTCACTATTTTGAGTTGGTGGGTAGGCAGCAAATAAACAGAATCACAAAGTGGCACTGGAATCAATCCGTAAGCATACACGCCATAGTTATATTATTACTATTTGTGAAATGTTTCAGTTGTGTTAGTCAACAAGTTATATCCTAGAGTTTGAAAGTTTAGCAGGTTTAATTGGCATAGTAACTCATAAACATTTTACTGAATGCAGTGTTCTCAAGAAATGCATGAAGCCAACAGCAAGAATTATTCAGGTTGCGCTGCTGAATACTAAAAATTAAAACTTTTTCATTTTTAATCATACGGTAGACTGCCGAAATAGTGGCACCACAAATAACGGCACGTTGAGATTGGATGTATACATACAGCGTAGATGTCTTGCAGTGCCAAAAGAAGAAAACCGCAAGTCACGTGATTACAGTATTTGTTTACTGTTTGCCATTTTCAAAGTGAATTCTGTACTGATATCACAGATTATACCACTGCTTTACATTTATTTTAAATTAAAAACCCCTCACTATGGCTCCTAAAGTTAAGAAACCTCATATAGAGAAGAAAAGAACAACAATAAAGCTTAGTGGCAAACTTGATATAATCCAAACTATTCCATTAGGGTCACCCGGAATGGTAATTCATATACCCATGTGTATTGTGTTGTTCTCTGCTCAATTTGCCTGTTTTGGTGGGAAAAAACCTTGCTATCTACGCCTGAGACTGACTACTCAGCCATGGAGAGAAAAAAAAGCCCATAAAAGTTCTTCGCATCATCGACAGGATTCAAACCTGGACCTTTTCCACTCAGTGTGGAGAGGACGGTGACAATACCATTATGCTACCTGCGCAGATATAATGAAGAAAATAGAATTGGGAATAAGCAGGAATGTATTAATGACAAAATATAAAATTGGATCAACATGTTTATGTTTATTAAGTGCAGTTAATAAAATTGCATTCTTAATTTCTATTTCTTATTTAGCCTCATTATTTCTGCATTAAATATATTAAAAATAAAACTTTCTAGATAACAGAAAAATCGAAATAACAGCACCTTGAATCCCCGAAGGTGCTGCTATTCTGAAAGTCTATTGTATTTTATCTTTTGTAACAGTTAAGAGTAGGAGACCAGCGGAATTACTTAACAAGTACAGGTCACTGTTGAAAAAAAGCCGTGAAGTAGGGTTGAATTTGAAAGTGTCTGCAATTCTGCCCAGACACGACAGGAGGGAGTATATGATGAGAGCCTTGTCAATCAATTCGGCCCTGGAAAGATTGTGCAAGGCTCAAGGGGTAGAATTTTTTTTCAGCCTGGAATGTACTTGTTAACAGGAGAGATTGCTTCTATTTAGGGATGGGATACACTTAAATAGAAAGGGTGCAAGAATATTTTCTGATGCTATCAATGCAGTGTTAGGTGGGTCGGAAAACTGCCAGCTTGGGGGGAGACAAAGACTAATGGATTAACAGTACCCACTGGCAGAGGTGAAAGAGATTCTTGCACTGCTTCTATTGGAATGAGCAGAAGCCTGAAAAACAAGATGCAGGATATTTCAGAGACTGCTGGAAGTCACTGCGGTACAAGTAAACACATGGGTTGTGTTAGGGTAGCTAAGAATAGAAACAGGTGCATGTATACTTGCGTGTACACCAATGCTAGGAGTTTAGTAAATAAATTTGATGAATTTGAGGTATTACTCAAAACATCAAAGGCAGATATTGTTGGGATATCAGAGACGTGGTGTCACACAGATATAAGGAATGCAGAACTGGAATTTGGGGAGTACAACGTCTACAGAAAGGATAGACAGGATAGGAAGGGAGGAGGGGTTATGCTATTAGTTTAAAAACACATAAAATCGAAGGAAGTGAAGCCAGTCAACATCGATGGACAGGGCAGTGTTGAGTCAGTTTGGTGTGACATAAGCATAGGTAAATCAAAATTGAGAGTAGGAGTGTGCTATAGGCCTAATGACTCTGATGAGTATAATAAGATACTGTACAGGGAAATAGAATGGGCCAGTAAATCAGAGAGTCTTATAATGGGGGATTTTAATTTCCCAGATATTGACTGGAATTTGTGGGTTGGTCACTCACACACTAGCAAGGCTTTTGTGGATTTATTGGATGATTGTTTTCTACACCAGCATGTTCGGGAGGCAACTAGAGGGAGTAATACTCTTGATCTGATTATCAGTAGTGATTCTTCATGCATTAGGAATCTGGAGATAAAGGAACCACTGGGTGGCAGTGATCACAGTGTGCTGAAGTGGGATTTACTCAAGGAGGTAACTACCATCAGAGGTAAAGGGAAGGGTTTTTGCTTTCGTCAAGGCGACTATGATGGTCTGAGACAGTATTTAAATTCTATACAGTGGGACCAACTGATGATGTTACCAACAGCAAATTCAAAATGGGAAGCATTCAAGGAACTAATCTTGGAAGCTACCAGGCTTTACATACCAACCAAGAAATATTGTTCACGATTCAGGCCTAAATGGTTATCAGATGAACTAATGAGACATGGCAGAGAAGAAAAATGCATGGGATACATACAAATTAATGGGTGACATGGAAGCCTATGATAGATATAAGTTGGTCTGTAACCAAGTCACAAAGGAGATTAGGCAGGCAAAGGCAGATTATGAGAAATCCTTGGCAAAGGATGCAAAGAAAAACAGAAAAGAGTTCTTTACCTATTTAAACTCAAGAAGGAAAGGGATGAATCAGATTGGTCCACTGGATGTTGATGGTTCAACAGTTGAGGATCCAGCTCAGGTGGCTAACAATCTAAACGAGTATTTTGCATCTACATTCACACATGAGGAGTTATTCAGGAAGGGGAATGCCGTAGGTGAAGTAAACATTAGCAGTGAGCTAGATGATTTTCTAATAACTGAGAGGAAAGTGGAGGAGAAATTGTTGAGGATAAACATAAAAAAGGCACCCGGGGTGGATGGGATCTATCCAGTTATATTAAAGGAGGCAGCAAAGGAAGTAAGCAAACCCCTAGCCATAATTATGAGAGCTTCTTTGGACTCAGGGGAGGTACCCATGGACTGGAGATGTGCAAATGTGACCCCAATTCACAAAGGAGGATCAAAGGCTGACACAAGTAATTATAGACCTGTTAGTTTAACTTCGGTTCCAGAAAAATTAATGGAGGCACTGGTTAAAGAAGCACTGCAGGATCATCTGGACAAGAATTCAGTTATAGCTCAGACACAGCATGGGTTTGTTAAGGGCAGGTCTTGTCTGCAGGGCATATTTGGATCTTAGAAAGGCTTTTGATACTGTTGCGCATGGAAGACTGCTGCACAAATTGGAGAAGTGTGGTATTGGAGGCAAATTGCTGCTATGGATAAAGGGATGGTTGAGTGGCAGAAGACGGAGAGTGGTAATCAATGGACACTGCTCAACGTGGACTAATGTTATTAGTGGAGTTCCTCAGGGTTCAGTGTTGGGTCCATTGTTGTTTTCTGTATTTATAAATAATATTGATGATGGTGTATCAGGCTTAATGTCCAAGTTTGCAGACGATACAAAGGTTGGCAGGGTTGTTAAGGACACTACTGATACCATGCTGCTGCAACAGGATCTGGAAAGGTTGAGCAGATGGGCTGAGAGGTGGCAAATGAAGTTTAACATTGACAAATATAAAGTACTACATATGGGAAACAGTAACCCCAGATCAACGTATCAACTCTGTGGTACTATGCTGACAGTGGTAGAGAATGAAAAGGACCTGGGGGTAATTGTGCAGGCAGATATGAAGTTCTCTGAGCAGTGCAGACGAGCTGCAAGAGTAGCTCATGGTGTCTTGTCAATGATATACAGGAATTTTTCTAGCAGGGACAGGGATGTGATTATTTCCTTGTATAAGGCATTGGTCAGGCCACACCTTGAGTACTGTATACAGGTCTGGAGGCCTCATTTCAAGAAGGATGTAGAGCTGCTGGAACGAGTACAGAGAAGGGCAACAAGATTAGTGAATGGAACAAAGGGTTGATCTTACGAAGAAAGGCTTAAATTTTGCAAATTAGAGAGCCTGGAGACTAGGCATCGGCGAGGTGATCTGATAGAGGTGTATAAGGCTTTGAATGGCTTGAGCATGCTCAATGCCGATGGAATTCTTCCTCTTGCTCAGAATAATCACCTGAGAGGGCATAAATTCAAATTGAGGAAGGACAGATGTCGGATAGATGTGCAGAAATTTGCCTTTAGCCAGCGGGCAGTTGGTTTATGGAATAGACTTCCATCGCTTGTTGTTGAAGTTGATAGCCTAAACAAATTTAAGGCTCAGCTGGACAGGTATTTCGAACGAATGGAGGGGTGAAATGGGAGTAGTGGTTGGTTTTTTTTTTTTTTTTTTTTTTTGGCTGATGCTGAATAAGCTTGCTTTCTTGCATCATATGCCTCTACTAATGCTAATGCTAATAAAGTAAAATCTCTCTTAATGGACATCCAGGCTTGGGTCTCAGCCAGAAGTGTTGGGAACTGTCTCTTCCAAACAGAGACGTTCTAATACAGATAAAGACACTGTAATAGGTGTCCTTCTCACATTTTCAACTCCATGGACCAAATACTTTAAAAAATAACACTGGTTGGCAATTTCATCGCTGAAATAATTTTGACAGAATCTCCTAGGAAATATGTTCAAAAATGCAGATATGGGCTTTTATCTGCATTAAAGGAACCATATCTGCAAAAATGCAGATATGGTTCCTTTGAATACTAAGGGTGATGAGAAAAGGTTCTCATCACCCTTAGTATTCAAATATCATAGGTTAATAACCAAAAATCAAGACCTGTAGTTCTTCTAATAATCTTTTCCATCTGTTTTTTATTTTATTTTTTTCTAGAACATTTGGGATATTTCTAGAACATTTGGAAGCTTTCTACAACATTCTAAAATATTGTTACGTGCAGAAGAAAGGACTATGTTTCTGGAAGGTTCTAGAACTTTCAATAGAGTTCTTTATAAATACTGTAAGCCTTCTAGAAACTTTTCTACCAGTACATATACAAGTGGGTTCTGCACCAAGTAAACCAAGTATCAAAAAGTTTGTTTCAGAGAGCAAGAGGTGAACAGTGTGAAGTGTTTTAGTGAATTAGTGTTTGCAAACAGGTGATGTGTGTGCATAAGTGTAAATTGTGAACTGTGTTTTTATATGCATGTATTCCAACTGTACATGAAATATGTTATGTTATTGCTGAAATAAGCCTGATAGTTTTTGTTACATTTTCAGAGAAGTGGTATCAAAATCGCAGCAGAAGCCACTGTCACAACTTGTGAGAGAAGCCTATGAACTCAATTTTGGATGTAAGGTCGGAAATCAAGGTAAAGTATGCGTTGGAAAGATTTGCTGTAGATTGTGTTTGCGGACATTAACAGTCTGGCTTACAGGTAAACATAAATTGATGCCTTTTGCTTCTATAGCGGGTACCTCTAGACTGCATAAACGATTGTTATTTCTGCAATGACCAATATTTTTGGTTTTTCTGGGAAATTGAAGCATAGAGTATCCCAACACACCTGCTCTAAGGCCGGTTCAATCACAATGATACAATGCCAATGCCACCTGAAATGTTTTTTATGTACTTGACTGATTCAGGATCGGAAAAGGAGTCTCCAGAAGATGCAGAACCCAGAATGAGTACAGATCCAGACTTTCCAACTCTTGATCCTGCAAAGCCGCATCTAATGATGCAGGCAGAATTGAACGGTTTGGTCAGACATTTGGACCTCACCAAAAATCAAGGCTCAATTGCTACGATCACAGCTTCTGCAGTCGATTCTTCTTGAAAAGGGTGTCAAGGTGTCTTTTCATAGGAAGAGGCAATCTAACATAAATTATTATGGATGGTGCTTCGGTTTATTGTAACAATGTCCTGGAATTAATTAAAGCATTACACCTGGAGTACGTCTCAGAGTAGTAGAGGCTTTTCATTGATTCATCCAAGGTTAGTTTGAGAGCAGTTTTACTTCATAATGGAAATAAGTATCTACCTATACTATTGGCCCATGCAGTTCACATGAAGGAAATGTACAAGAACTTACAGGTTCTTTTGCAAAAAATATGCTATCAAGAGTACAAACGGAATATCTGTGCCAACCTAAAAGTGGTAGCTTTGCTGACTGGGTTGCAAAGTGGATACACTAAATACAGTGGGCCCCAACATCCGATGGTAATTCATTCTACAAAACCCATTGTATGTTGAAAATATTGTAAGTTGAAATCAATAATACATCGATTTCCTGTAATTCGTTTCCCAATAACACATGAAATAAGTATTTCTTACATGTTATACTTCATTTTTTACATTAAAATTTGTCTTTTATAAAGATTATTTAATAAATAGTCATAAAATATCATTTAACATAGACTTGAAGTGCAGAGCTGATGAAATCATTGTGGCATAGTGGTGGTGGAACTATATCAAGCACAAGATGTCTTTTTTTGTCAGTCTTTTGTTGCTACTGGCAAAGAAACTGTCCAGAGTAGACTGTTTTTTATGACTTTTTTGAAGCTTCTTGAAGTAAGAAATGACTTCATTTTCCATTTTGCACATCATGAGTTCAGTGTTTTCAACGTCGGGGTGTTTTTTTAACTATTTCGCTTAAACACTCCCAACAAGAAATGACAATCTTCAGCTAACCCTTTTTCGGTGTCTTTTCTCCTCTCCATAATTTTCTCCAACTCTTGTAGCTCCTCTGTTGTTAGCTCATGCCCATGAGTGTCAATAAGGTCCTCCCCATCCTCTTCGCTAACCTCCAGACCCATTGATTTACCAAAAGTGATAATATCATTTGTCAAAGCACCATCACCTTCAAATCCATCAATATTATGTATAATTAAAGGCCAGATGTTTATCAAGGCTGAATTTAAGCACCTGGTGGAAACGTCATTCCAAGAAATTACAATCAGCCTCACACAATCCAGCATGTTGAAGTTTGACCTCCAAAAATCTTTGAGGATGACAGCAATTTCATCAGAGGTCGCTGCAAAGCAACTTGCAAACATTTTCGTGGTGTAGATTTTCTTGAAGTTTGCAATCACTTGCTGGTCCATTGGTTGAAGAAGAGGAGTGGTGTTGGGTGGCAAATATTTGACTTGAAAAAAGTCCAATTGTGCCTCAAGAGATTGAACAAGGTTGGGATCATGGCCTGGCACATTATCCAGCAAGAGCAGTGCCTTCACAAAAAGCTTATTTTTCTCAAGATAACTCTTCACTGAAGGACAGAAAACTTCAAGCTCCCATTCACTGAAAACATATCCTGTAACCCAGGCCTTCTTGTTACTGTGCCAAAACACTCCCAGCATGCTTTTTTTGACCTTTTGTTGTTTAAATATTCTGGGGGGTGTTAGAGTGATATACAAGCAAAGGCTTCAGCTTAAAATCTCAAGAGGCATTGGCACCAAACAGGAGAGTAGCCTATCTTTCATAGACTTATGCCCAGGTAAACTAGCCTCATCCTTAGTGATGTACGTTCTCCAGGGCATTTGCTTCCAGAAGAGGCTGGTTTTGTCAATGTTAAAAACCTGGTGGGGAAGATAACCCTCCTGATCAACAAACTCATGGAATTCAATTTTAAAGGTCTCAGCTGCTTTTTTTTTTTTTTTTTTTTTTATCAGCACTGGATTCCTCCCCAAGCCTTTCAATACTTTTGATATTTGCCCTTTTTTTGAAGCATTCGAACCAGCCTCTGCTGGCTTTAAAGTCTTCAAAGTGCACAGTACTGACACTGGTTGATGGAGCTTTAAGTTTCAGATCATCATAGATCTGAAACAATCATACGAGAGATGTTTCGCGCACCATGCATTGAACAATAAAAAAGATGCTAATTGGTTGAGAATAATCGTACGAGTGATGTTCCTTGCAGCACGCATCTGAAAATTTCCACCCAGATATCGTTCCAGCTATATCAAAAAAGCCATCGGTACCTGAAAATATCATCGTCCTTAAAATAAATGATCGTATGGAAGGTATATCAGTTCCTGAGAATATTGGATGTCGATGTCATCGTAAGTTGAGACCCCATTGTACTGCTGCTTTTTATGTGAGTGGGACAGCTGAGCAGAGGTTGCCACTACAGGGTAAAAAAATGGCCAGACCTGTCAGAAACTACACCAGTACAGAAAAATGTGCCACATTCTCCTTCGGTCGACAAGTCAAAAATTTATTCACCTCCATTGCACATCAAGCTAGGTTTGGTAAAAATATTTGTGAAAGTAATGGAGAAAAAAGGAGAAGGATTTTCCTGTTTGAGGAAAAAGTTTTCTGAAGTCAGTGAGGCCAAGATAAAAGAGGGAATTTTTGTCGTTCCTCAAACCAAACTGCTATTCCAAGATGAGGAATTCATCTAAAAAATTAAATGCTACAGAAATAAGAGCCTGGAAGAGAATAAAAATCTTTTTTTCAAACTTTTTAGGCAATGAGAACTTACAAAATTACAGTGAAATTATGGATTAGCTAATTTAAACGTACAGAGTTAGGATGTAACATGTCGTTAAAGCTTCATTTTTTACATTCCCATTTACACTTTTTTCCTGAAAACTTGGGAGCAATCCCTGATGAACACAGTGAAAAGCTTCACCAGATATTTCTCAAATGGAAAAAAGATACCAAGAGTCCAAATAAGTTGGAATCTCATGCAAGAGACACCGGACTCCGGATCGAAATACTCTGAGGTCCTTGTATGAAGAAATAAAAGACAAAAAATGATAAAATAAGTGTTTTGTTATCAGATAAAGATTTTTGTAAATAGAATACAGTTGATAGACCCACTGTTCAATACTTAGTACTGTAGGTAACATTTTCTTAACATGTATGAAATCTTTTTTTACTAGAAACTTATTTTTTGACTTTTATACCTACTCCCTTAAAATTTGTAGGTGATAAAGCAATATGATTGTTATATTTGAATTCAGCAACATCAAATCTACAAGAATCACGGTTTGCAAAAATAAAAAAAACAACCTTTTTTCTCTTTTTTTTGCAAACCAGTGTAATAAATGATTTCAGAGGTCGACAGGATTTTCAATGAAGAATAATTGCATTACAGTAACACTAATTAGACTTATAATGTAATCTTGCACCTTCACGATGGTGGGACTGTTAGTAATCCTGGGTATAACCTCCATGCACAAGTACATGGTGGGGGACCACACAGGTGTGAACAAGGTAAGCAGGGGTCGAGGTGTGGCACCCACACCACATGGAGGGATGCCGCCCCTCTATGTTGCCAGGCAGTACTAGGTGGTAGATGACTCTCATCAACCGGTGCAATACCACCACTTTGCTTATTGGAGGCTTGAAGTGGTGGAACACATGTTTAGTCTCTAGAGCTAAGTTCCGGTCAACCCTTCCCTATCTCTTCCATCATGCAGTATGATTGATGACTTTTGAGGTTATGATGAACATTGTGACAAGATCCAATATTCCTTACATTTCGAGGGTACAGCTGTAAAACGGTGTTCGCAGGCCGGCCATTAGTTAATACACTGGACCGAATCTATTGGTAACTCTCTTGGAGGCTTCTGGATCAGCTAGTGTATAATCTTGCTACCTTCTACTCTGCCAGATAGTGACTGGAGGGAGTCCGAGTAGTGTGTGTTAAAGCAATTCACTCATGGAATTCAATTTTCAAACAATTCACTTAATTTAAATTTAAATTCAGCAATTTAAAGCAATTCACTCATGGAATTCAATTTTAAAGGTCTCAGCTGCTTTTTTATCAGCACTGGATTCCTCCCCAAGCCTTTCAATACTTTTGATATTTGTCCTTTTTTTGAAGCACTCGAACCATCCTCTGCTGGCTCTGCAGAGAGCATTGTCGAGGCCACCTTATGTCAGGGATCTGGGTATATTCTTACCATGGGTACGCCATATCCAAAAATTTCATTACTTCATACAGCATGTCCCACTAACTTTTTCTTACTATTGAATACACCATGAATTGTCAAACTAATAGAGCAAGCTTATCTGCAAAAAGATCTAAACCTCCCAAGCACTTCCTAATTCATTTTACAAATATACGTGGTCTCAATTCCAATCTCAATGATGTCCATTTCCACTTGCAGTCTGCCAAACCCCATGTACTTTTTCTGACAGAATCTCAGTTATCGGTTGATTCAACTACTGCTCATCTCAGATGCCCAAATTATTCGCTGTATGATTCCTTTTGCCTCAAAGGTGGTACTTGTGCATATGTTCATTCTGATATTCCCTGTCAAAGACTTGGCAATTTGGAATCTCCTCTCTTTGATCTTCTCTTGTTCAAAATCTCTCTACCTCATTATGTCAAATTCATCTGTTGTCTCTACCGTTCTCCCAACTCCACTAATCACTTGCAGTTCTTTGACTTCCTCTCTTTGCAACTTTACTTTCTCCAGTCCAACTTTCCTAACAGTGAGGTAATTTTCCTTGGTGATTTTAATTTTCACAACTCAAGCTCGCTTCCGTTTTCTAGTCACACCGACCCTGCTGGTCGAGATGCTGAGGCTTTTGCAATTACTAATAACCTTGCACAGATTTTTCATTTAACTACAAGAATACCGGACAATCCTAATCATACAGCCAACACGCTTGATCTTTTTCTCACGAACAACCCTTCTAAGTACACGGTCGAAGTGAGAGGTCCTTTAGGCACTTCAGATCACAACTTGGTGATTGTCTCTTCTCCAATGGAGCCTTTATCTCATGGCTATTCCCTACCTCGTGTTGTTTGGCATTACAAGAATGCAAAATGGGATGACCTGCAGGATTTCTTTTCTTCTATTCCTTGGTTGGATTACTGTTTCAAAACTTCTGATGTCGACGTTTGCTCAGATCGTGTCAGTGAAATTATTCTTGCAGGAATGGAATCCTTTATCCCCCACTCCACTTTAAAATCTCGTCCTTTATCTAAACCTTGGTTTTCCGATAAATGTGCTAAGGCTGTTATAGAGAAGAATGTTGCATATCGTAATTGGCTTGTTTCTAATTCTTCAGTTTTCATTTTCTGCCTACACCAAAGCTCGCAACAATTGTAAAGCAGTTATTAATCAGTCCAAACTAGAGTTTGAACAGGCTAAGAGTAGAAAACTTGCTTTTTACCCTAATGGTAGCCGAGCAGTCTGGTCTCTTGCCAAAGCTATTGGCTGCAACCTTTGCCCATCTCTGTCCAAACCAGATGGTCCTGTTGTCACTTCAGCCAAGGATAAAACAGACCTGCTAGCATCCAATTTTTCTTCCAACTCATGTTTTAATGATCTGGGTAAAACACCTCCCACCATTCCCAACACGCTCCATTCAATGCCCCCTGTGGTCTTCCGTCAAAAGGATGTCAGAAGGATATTGATAAATCTTGATGCTAAGAAAGCTCCAGGTCCTGATGGTATTTCTCCACTTGTTCTCAAAACCCGTGCTTCTGAACTTACTCCTGTCCTTTGCTGCCTTTTTTCATTTTCTTATTCCAAAAGTGTTTTTCCTTCTGCTTGGAAATTTGCGCATCCAGCTAGTTCGTAAAAAGGGTGACAAATCCCTCCCATCCAATTATCGTCCCATTGTAATTACTTCTATTCTTTCTAAAGTAATGGAGAAATCAATTAACCGCCAACTCTTAAACTACCTAGAAACCTTCCATCTGATCAACAATCGCCAGTATGGATTCCGTCAGTGTTGATCCACTGGTGATGTTCTGGCTTATATTATCCATTTATGGACTAATTCATTGTAAAGGTTCGGTGAAACACAAGTACTTGCTCTTGACATCTCAAAGGCTTTCGATCGTGTTTGGCATAAAGGTCTTCTAAACAAGCTTCCATCTTATGGTTTGCCAACTGTTTTTCGTAATTGGTTATCCAGTTTTCTCTCTGATCGCTCACTGAGGGTGATATGTGGATGGCTCTCTGTCTTCTAACTTCTCCACTAATGTTCAGTTCTTTCCCCCACTCTTTTCCTCTTGTATATTAATGACCTTCTTCCATTGACTGGAAATCCTATCCATAGTTTTGCCGATGAGAGCACATGGCATTCCACTTTCCATTTTGAGAAACCTTGCCCTGTTCAATCAGCTTCTCGAAAATCTGCTACCAATTCCTTAAATGCCGATCTTCAGGTAATTCTCCAGTGGGGCAAAGACAACTTAGTTGATTTCAACTCTTCTAAAACTCAGTCTTGTCTTATATCTTGCAAAAAGGATTCTTCTGCTCCTATGCTTATCTTTAGTGACACTCCGATTTCTAGGCAAAATGATATATCTCTTTTGGGGATTACCCTGACTTCTAATCTCCCTTGGCACAAGCACATTACAAATATTGCTTCCTCTGCATCTAAAAAACTTGATTTTCTCTTTCGCTCTCGGCATTACATTCTTCCAAACAATTGCTCACTCCGTATAAATCCAAATGCGCTCTGCCATGGAATATTGTTCATACATCTTGGGTGGTGACCCCAAAACCTCTCTCAGGCTTCTTGATTCCATTCAGAAGAGGGCAGTTAGGTTAATTAATGATTCATCTCTAACAGAGTCTCTCCACTCGCTGTCTCATAGAAGTACTGTTTCTGCTGCATGCCTCTTCTACAGATAATTCCATGGGCACTGTTCTTCTGAATTGGCTTCTATAATTCTCGCTCTCTTTTTCAAAACAGTCCAAACACGTGCCGCCACCAGCCAACATACATTTACTGTCCAACTTCAAACTCGCAGAACCAACTTTTCATCTTCCTCGTTTATTCATTCAACTGCCGTTTTCTGGAACAACCTGCCTTCATACGTATTTCCTGAAAATTACGTATCAAAGTCCAATGTCAACAAATATCTTCTTTCGTCTTCTCAACCTCCAACCCAAGCAAGGTACTAAGTACTATAGGTTCTGATACCTCTCTTGTTTGGGGATTACATAAAAAAAATCATTTAATAGGCCCAAAAAAGCTACTACTAAGGAATGTTTATAATAATTTTTGGACTGTTCAATGCAGTTCCAGTGGTTTTTTTTTTTTTTTTTTTTTTGGTAGTTGTTGGCGCATAGGCTTCTGTGGCCATAATGCACCTCCCAAGGTTTTTGCAGTACTTTGATCCAAGCCCAAGGCGGGAATCGAACCCGCGACCTTTGGGCTGCCGCGCAGGCACTTTACCCACCCGGCTAGCCCGGTCGGCTGCAGTTCCAGTGGTGTACATCCTTAGCTATGCAATAAATTTGGCAAACTGAGATATGCAGTTATCACAATAAATAAAAATAATAAATAAATGTAGTACTGCTGTATATAAATACAAATTGTATCTTGTATACAAACGTCAACACAGATCTCGACATAAGTATACACGGACGTCACCAGATGGAAATACAAAAAACTGTATCAACTACATTTTAATAAATATAACTGGAAATCATCCAGTTATCCACCAATCATCCATCAATCAGAGAGAGAGAGAAAGAGAACATGTATCACATGTTCTCTCTCTCTCAAAGCCAGAGCTTGCACGTGGTCATTACGCAACACAGCAGCAACCCCCAAGGCAGAATGCGCTGGTCCCTCAGGAACTAGTAGTTGTTGGTGACTCTATTGTCAGGGAAACGGGGAACATGCTTTGTAAAAAGGATAGGTGGAACAGGACCAGGGTATATCTGCCAGGGGCAAAGGTTGATGACATTGTAGAGCAGATATCATCTTTTAAGGGCACAAAAGGTGATATAGTTGTACACGTTGGCACTAATGACATCAAGAGTAGGAGACCGGCAGAATTACTTAACAAGTACAGGTCACTGATGAAAAAAAGCCGTGAATTAGGATTGAATTTGAAAGTGTCTGCAATTCTGCCCAGACACGATAGGAGGGAGTATATGATGAGAGCCTTGTCGATCAATTCAGCCCTGGAAAGATTGTGCAAGGCTCAAGGGATAGAATTTTTTTCAGCCTGGACTGTACTTGTTAACAGGAGAGACTGCTTCTACAGGGATGGGATACACTTAAATAGAACGGGTGCAAGAATATTTGCTGATGCTATCGAGGCAGTGTTAGGTGGGTCGGAAAACTGATAGCTTGGGGGGATACAAGGACTAATAGTTTAACAGTAGCCGTAGGCAGAGGTGAAGGTGATTCTTGCACAAATTCTATTAGAATAAGTAGCGACCTGGAGCATGGGGTGTTGGGGGTTTCAGGGACGGGTGGCGGTCATCGTGGAACAGGTGGGTATATGGGATTGTGTTAGGGTAACAAAGAATAGGAGTAGGAGCATGTATGCTTGCATGTATACCAATGCTAGAAGTATCTAGAAGTATAGTAAATAAATTTGATGAATTTGAAGTGTTGGTCAAGACATCAAAAGCGGATATTGTTGGGATATCAGAGACATGGTGTCACACTGATATAAGAAAAGCCGAACTGGAATTTGGGGAGTACAATGTGTACAGAAAGGATAGACAGGATAGGAAGGGAGGAGGTGTTATGCTGTTAATTAAGAAAAACATAAAATTAAAAGAAGTGCATCCAGTTGATATAGATGAACGGTGCACTGTTGAGTCAGTTTGGTGTGACATAAGCACTGCAAAAGCAAAAATAAGGGTAGGAGTGTGTTATAGGCCTAATGACTCGAATGAGTACAATGAACAATTGTACAGAGAAATAGAGTGGGCTAGTAAATCGGAATGTCTTATAATGGGGGATTTCAACTTCCCAGATATTGACTGGAACTTGTGGGTTGAGCATTCACACACCAGTCAGACTTTTGTGGATTTATTGGATGATTGTTTTCTGCAGCAGCATGTTCGAGAGGCAACCAGAGAAAGTAATACTCTTGATCTGGTTATCAGCAGTGATCATTCATGTATTAGGAATTTGCAGATAAAAGAACCACTAGGTGGCAGTGATCACAGTGTACTGACGTGGGATTTACTTAAAGATATAATTACCATCAGGGGTAAAGGAAAGGGTTTTTGCTTCCATAAAGGCGAGTACAGTGGTCTCCGACAGTTTTTAAATTCTGTACAGTGGAATCAACTGATGATGTTACCAACAGTAAATTCTAAGTGGGAAGCATTCACGGAATTAATCGTGGATGCTACTAAAAGTTTCATACCTATTAAGAAATATTGTTCAAGGTTTAGGCCTAAATGGTTGTCAAATGAACTAATGAGACTTGTAACAGAGAAGAAAAATGCATGGGATGCATACAAATTAACACGTGACACAGAAGCCTATGATAGCTACAAGTTGATCTGTAACCAAGTTACAAAGGAGGTTAGGCAGGCGAAGGCAGATTACACGAAATCCTTGGCAAAGATGCTAAGAAAAACAGCAAGGATTTCTTTACTTATATAAACTCTAAAAGGAAGGGGATGAATCTGATTGGTCCACTTGACATCGATGGTTCGACTGTTGATGATCCTGCTCAGATAGCAAACAAACTGAATGAGTATTTTGCATCTACATTCACACGTGAGGAATTATTAAGGTTTGAAAATGACAGAAGGTTATCAAATTGTAGCAGGATACTTAATGATTTTGTAATAACTGAAAGCAAAGTGGAGGAGAAATTGTTGAAGTTAAACATAAGAAAAGCACCTCGGGTGGATGGGATCTATCCAGTTATATTAAAGGAGGCGGCAAACTAAGCAAACCGTTAGCCATAATTATGAGAGCATCCTTGGACTCAGGTGAGGTTCCCACGGACTGGAGATGTGCAAATGTATCCCCAATTCACAAAGGGGGATCGAAGGGTGACATGGGTAATTACAGACCAGTTAGTTTAACTTCTGTTCCAGGTAAAATAATGGAGTCGCTGGTTAAAGATGCATTGCAGGATCATCTAGACAAGACTGCAGCAATAATTCAGACACAGCATGGGTTTGTTAAGGGAAAGTCTTGTCTGACAAATTTGATAGGATATTATGATGTGGTTACAAAGGAACTGGATGCAAAAAATAATTTTGATATCATATATTTGGATTTCAGGAAAGCTTTTGACACTGTTGCGCATGGAAGACTATTGTACAAATTGGAGCAGAATGGTATTAAGGGTAAGTTGCTACAATGGATAAAAGGATGGTTAAGTGGGAGAAGACAGAGGGTAGTAATCAATGGGTGCTGCTCTTCTTGGACCAATGTTATTAGTGGAGTCCCACAGGGTTCGGTGTTGGGTCCACTGTTGTTTTGTATATTTATCAATGATATTGATGAAGGTATATCAGACTTAGTGTCGAAGTTTGCAGATGATACAAAGGTTGGCAGGGTTGTTAATGACAGTAATGGCAGTGTGCTACTGCAACAGGATCTAGATAATTTGGGCAGATGGGCTAAGAAGTGGCAACTGAAGTTTAACCTTGACAAATGCAAAGTACTGCATATGGGTAAAAGTAACCCCAGAGAAACGTACCAACTGTGTGGTACTACACTTAAGGTGGTAGAAAATGAAAAAGACCTGGGAGTAATTGTGCAGGCAGATATGAAGTTTTCTGAGCAATGCAGACAGACTGCCAGGGCAGGTCATGGGGTTTTGTCAATGATATATAGGAATTTTGCTAGCAGGGAAAAGGAGGTGATTATCCCTCTGTATAAGGCAATGGTCAGGCCACGCCTTGAGTACTGCGTACAGGTCTGGAGGCCTCATTTTAGGAAGGATGTAGATTTACTTGAGCGTGTACAGAGAAGGGCAACAAGATTAGTGAGGGGAATGAAGGGATCCTCTTATCAAGAGAGGCTTAAGTTCTGCAAATTGCAGTGGCTGGAGACTAGGCACCTGCGCGGTGATCTGATTGAGGTGTATAAGGCCTTGAATGGGTTCAGCACGCTGAATTCTGATGGGATCCTTCCACTTGTTCAGATTACGAACCTAAGGGGGCATAAATTCAAATTAAGAAAAGACAGATGTAGAATGGATGTGCGGAAATTTGCCTTTAGCCAGCGGGTGGTTAATTGCTGGAACAAACTTCCATCTGTCGTTGTGGAAGTTGATAGGTTGAATAAATTTAAGGAGGAACTGGACAGGCATTTGGAGGGAATGGTGCGATTTATTTATTTTTTTTTTTTTGGCTGATGCTGCATAAGCTCATACATTTGCTTTCTTGCATCACATGCCACTACTATTACTACTACTACATTGTCTTGAGTGCTGTTCAGTATTGTTGTTGATCTGAGTCAGACGAGTGTTACTGCTTATATCGCTTCATTTTTGTACTTCTTTATACGTATATAGGTACATAAGTTAACTTATTTTATATACTATGGGTTTATATAATTGTGATGTGGTTTATGATGGATAAACCACAACACCACTGCCTTGTCGAGATCCTTGTATGTAGACTGTTTCATCATTTTTCTGATAGTCATGCCTTTAATAATATTAGATGTGCCCACAAAATCTAATAGTTTCCTTTTGTTTTTTATGATGTTGCGTATGGTTTTGAAACCATATATGACATTAATAATATAAACATTAAACAGATAAACCATTTTCAAACTTTTGAATAATCTCAAGTTTTTGTGCAATTGAAAGCACAACTGTTTTGTGTTTACCCATCATTTTCGCAATTTCTAAACAAAAAAAATATTTACTGTAAAAAAATTTCAACACTCCGGACATAAATAATGAAATAAATAACCATTTGTCTTTTTGCAGTGTGACGGAACAACAATCCAAGCAACACACTAAAACAAACTAAACATTTGTTTTCTTTCCATTATTTTATTATTTTATTTTTTTTTTTTTTGAACAGCAAGTGTGAAGCAGCAGAGTTTGCAGGATAATAAGTACAATTGTCTCCCAATTACAACTTATAACACCGTTTCTTGTAGCTTGCAAAACATGTTTATACCTATTCTATTTATTATTTGAATTTTATGATTTCTGGTGGATATATATATATATTTTTTTTACTTTGCATCTTGAAGGGTCCCAGTAAATTGAGTCTCCTGTACAACTTCTGAGTCTTCTATCAATGGATAAATCTATTGTCTTATTATAGATTTTAAAAAAGGCTCTACAGTGATTTTTTTTTTTTATTTATTTTCATTAACACTACCTATATCATTAAATTTTCTATTTATTTGTGTTCTAAGTTTTTTTGTCTTTTAGGGATTATCACTTAATCTGGATGACATCCCCCCCCCCGACAATTAATATGGATTAGCGAGGGCCTACTGTGCTTTCGTAACTGTTTTAACAAATCTTGAGGTGTCCAGCTTTTTAGCCGAGTAACAATGATAATTTTCCCATGCTGACATACCACTTTCACTTAGCGATGAGAAATGGTGGTTGCTTAAGTAACATCATGCAGATGTTTTTTCAAAGTTTGTTTACGTATGCAAGTTCCCCCCCCCCTCTGCAATACTGGTAAAAATTTTCCTATGCATTACATTGACTGCAGGTTAATTTTTATTAACAAATGAAATTTGTTGCTGTTCACAGCAGAGCCATATGCAGAAATTTAAAATAGGAGGGGTTTAAAACCCACTGTAGAGGGGAATCAGGTTCTTGTATTCTATTAGCTTAAAAGAATTCTATGTAAGCAAAGATGATGGATGTGGACTAAAACTTTTTTTTTTTTTTTTTGATTTGGTAGTTGTTGGCGCATCGGCTTCTGTGGCCATATTGCACCTCCCAAGGTTTTTGCAGTACTTTGATCCAAGCCCGAGGCGGGAATCGAACCCGCGACCTTTGGGTTGCCGGGCAGGTACTTTACCCACTTGGCTAGCCCGGTCGGCCGGACTAAAACTAGCAACTGATCTAATTATCCATAAGCCGACCGGGCTAGCCGAGTGGGTAAAGTACCTGCCCAGCAACCCCAAAGGTCGCGGGTTCGATTCTCGCCTCGGGCTTGGATCAAAGTACTGCAAAAAACCTTGGGAGGTGCAATATGGCCACAGAAGCCGATGCGCCAACAACTACCAAATCAAAAAAAAAAAAAAAAAAAAAATTATCCATAATGAAAATGAAATGCTCTAAAAGCAATTTATAATCATTTTTATTAAAGTTAATTATGTGTTTACTGAAAGTGATTATTTATTAAAATGTAAGTGCAACAAATGTATACAATGATAAGCAATAAAAAAAAAAGTTAGAGTTAGAATGATTTTTCTCAATTAATGAAACTGGTCACAGTAACCTCTGCAAATGAACACCTCTGTATAGTGCACAGAGGACAGTGGACTTTTGATCCAGTGGTGTTCACTTTAGAGAAAGACACCAGCTTTGTAACTGCATATATTGTAATAGCAATGTTCATTCTAATCAAGACTTACATGTTAGACTCTCCTACACACAACAATGAACTTGCATAGTTTACCTGTAATTCTACCCCTCCCTACTTATAAGTAAGGGAAGTGGTTCTGTTACTAGATTAAACAATTTTCTTTCTTATCTCTTTTAACTAAAGTGCAAAAATGACTCTTCATTTTAAATTAGGACTCAAAATTAAATTTATTTAGCATTAGTAGAGGCATATGATGCAAAAAAGCAAGCTTATACAGCATCAGCCAAAAAAAAAAAACCCTCCCATTTCACTGATCCAAATGTGTCAGTTCCATATGTTCTAAATATTTGTCAGTTCTGCTGGAATTTATTTAAGCTATCAACTTCCACAACAACAGATGGAAGTTTGTTCTAGCAATCAACTACCTGCTGGCTAAAGGCAAATTTCCTCACATCTGTTCTACAACTGTCTTTCCTCAGTTTGAATCTATGCCCCCTCAGGTTTGTAATCTAAGCAAGAGGAAGAATCCCATCAGCATTAAGCCTGCTCAATCCACTAAAGGCCTTATACACCTCAATCAGAGATTGCCTCGCATGTGCCTAGTCTCCAGAAGCTGCAAAGTGCAGAACTTAGGCCTTTCTTCGGAAGAGTGCCCCTTTGTTCCCCTCACCAGTCTCGTTGCCCTTCTCCGTACTCGTTCTAGCAACTCTAAATCCTTCCTAAATGTGGCTTCCAGACCTGTATGCAGTACTCAAGGTGTGGCCTGATCATTGTCTTATACAAGGGGATAATCACCTCCTTATCCCCCTGCTTGCAAAATTCCTGTATATAGGTATTGAGAATCAGTGATGTAAGTCAGTAATTTTATATATATGAGTTGTTCATATTTCTCACCTTCTCTAGGGGTCCACTGTTTAGTCATAGCAAAGTAAGTCAAAGTTACAGTTCTAGCCAAGATATGTCAGCACTTATTTTGAATAGTTAACAATATGAGCGAAAGGTTTAGAATCATAGCGAAGTAAGTCTGACTTACACTATTCTGTTCCTAAACAACTTGTATAATGCAGGTTATGTTTCAAGTTTGTATTGTTGTAGCAAGATGTCTTTTCATATTTCGTATTTCACATTTTCATGTAGCAAGATGTCTTTTAAGTTGAAATCTCAATAAATGGAGGATTTTAAGTTGTTTTTTAAGTTGAAATCTCAATAAATGGAGGATTTTAAGTTGTTTTTTAAGTTGAAATCTCGAGAAACGGAGTATGTCAAGAGGAAGTAGAAGATGAAGCATGCCAGGAAACTTCCTTCAGACCTAGAAAATGTAAAAAGGAAAGAGTCAAAAAGAGCTGTAGTCAGAAGCCTTCGCAATTCAGGTCAGGCATATGTGAACTCAAAAGGAACACAAGTTGGGTGTAAGCAGTTTGAAAACTTAGACTGTGGTTGTAAAAAATATGCATAGAGTCCTTAACAGAAGAGGAAAGGAGAAAGCAATGTGATAATTTTATATCCATGGCTGATTTTTCTCGACAGAATGCATATTTATGCAGTCTTATACATCATGAACCTATAAAGCAAAGGTGGCCTCGGAATGGCAGTTAGAGAGGAAAGCAATGTATAAACTTATCTTACATTTAAAAAGAAACCACAGAAGGTGTTTGTAAAAAATTCTTTCTCGACACTTTTGTTGTATCTGATGAAAGGGTGACAAGAGTTTTAGAGAAACTAAAGAAGGGGAAGTCTGCAGGAGAAGATTTAAGGGAAAACATGTAGGGGCACAAAAGATAACTGACAACAAAAAAAAAAACAGTTACTTAAGGATCACATTAATATTTTCCCAGCATTTCAAAGTTATTAAACTCAAAAAGATAATCGGAACAGGAAGTTCCTTAGCCCTGACTTCAGCGTAAGAAAAATGTATGTGCTTTATTGTGAATTGTGTGGGCAAAGAGAGACTGAACCTCTTAAAGAGTATTACTATAGACATGTCTTCAACACAGAATTTAATTTACATTTTCACTTTCCTCGAAAGGACGCTTGCAAGGTCTGTGGCGAATATAAACAGTTGACTGATGTAGAAAAGGGCTGGAAGCCGAGGAAATTCTGACATCTATACAATTATGATAGATTTACAAAAAACCCTGCTATTCTCAAAATTAACTGTTTCTGAGGACTACTATAGGTTTTGTGTTAATTGTTATTTGGTTTTTAGAAGCATTAGCAACTAAGGTCATATTGCTCCGGGGATATGCGGTGGTCAATCCCTGACCTTTCCGCATCCTCCGTATTTGGTGGTCACGGGCTCGAACCCCGGTCTAATCAAGAAGCGTGTGTTACGCACTGCTGCTCCTGCCCACCTGGCTACGGAGGCGCCTCCCTACTATAGGTGCAATATGTACTGCTGTAATTTAAGTTTGCATGACGTCACAAATAACCTTGGCTACATGTACTTTGGGATGAGACCATTCCATCACAAGAGATTGCTTCTTACCTGACTAAGCATATTAAGTTGAACAAAAAAAAAAAGCATGTGTTCATATACAGCAACACGTGCACTGGCCAAAATCAGAACATTAAGGTATCCTTATCGTTAATGAAACTGATTCAAGCAACTTCAGTTGAAGTCATAGAATTCATGGTTTCTGGCCGCTCTTACCTTCCAAATGACTCAGACTTTGGGCTGATTGAGCAAGGCTAAAAAAAAAAAAACAAGATTATCTGTGTTCTGGATGGATGGTATAATACTATGAAGTCTGCCAGAAGACACAACAGGTTTATGGTACTAAAGACACAACAAGATTACTTTTTTGAAAACAGAAGCTCTTGAAAAAGACATAACAAAATGGAAGAATGCTGAAGGCGAAAATGTAAATTGGTTGAAAATATAATGGCTCCATTATGAAAAAGGAAAACCCATTTTTCTACAAGTGTACATTGGATGAAGACACCCCTTTCAAGGAACTGAATGTCAAACCCAATAAGGAGGGTCAACCTAAGGGCTTGAAAAGTACTGAACAAGAAAAGTTGTATGATGGTCCCAGAGTGTTGAACTTCCTAAAGAAAAGAGACATGCTATACCTTCTCAAATACATCCCTCCAGTTCACCATGCCTTCTTTAAAGGTATTAGAAGATTAGAAAAACTTGATGATCTAGGTCACTTATCTGACTACGAGGAAGAAGATGAAGATGTGGCGACAGTGTTTTATGATTAGCGAATTAATGATGATGACTTTAATTTCTTTTTAAAAAAAAAAATGAGAACATCAACAAAACGCAACTACAATTTTTTTTAATTTTGCGACCATCTTTCACATTATAATTAAATTTATTATGTTCATCTTAGCTTTTTTGTGATCATTCTGTAACAACTAAGACAATCTTAACTATTTTGACAAAAAATTCCCAATGTGCCGATTGCTCAGGTTTTTTAGAATTGTTATAGTGTACTTTTTTTACAGGGAAAAAATATAATCTCTTCTGTATGAAATCATAGTTTTGATTACACAGTCATTTCCTTACAGTAATTTACCATTTTAATATAGGTAAACTACTTAGAAACATAATGGTGTAAGTCAATTATATATTAATGAAAACTGTCACACTCATGTAAATTTTTCAAGTTTTTTTAACCTCCATGTGTACACAATTGATTAAATTAAATTTGAGTTTTTTATGAATGCAAACACAAAACACCTTGTTCTCAAAAATGAGAATAGACTGACTTACACCACTATGAATCTCAACCCTCCATATCATTGACAAGACCCCTTGATCTCTGGCAGCCTGTCTGCACTGCTCAAAAAACTTCATGCACAATCTGACTGCACAATTACCCCCAGGCCACTTTCATTCTCTACTACCCTGAGTGTAACACCACCCAGTTGGTACATTTCTCTGGGGTTACTGCTATCCATATGCAGTACTTTGCATTTGTCAATGTTAACTTCAGTTCACTTCTCAGTTCACTGGCCCAACTTTTCCAGATCCTGTTGCAGCAACATACGGTCATTACTGTTATTAACAACCCTGCCTACCTTTGTATCGTTTGCAAACTTTGACATTGCTTGACATACCTTCATCAATATCATTGATAAATATACAAAAAACAATGGGCCCAACACCAAACTGTGAGGGACACCACTAATAATATTAGTTCATGTAGAGCAGTATCCACTGATTACTACTCTGTCTTTTCCCAACCATCCTTTTATCCATTGTAGCAATTTTCCCTTAATGCCATACTGCTGCAATTTGTACGGTAGTCTTCCATGTGCAACAGTATCAAAAGCTTTCCTGAAATCTATGTATATGATATCAAAATGATTTTTTGCATCCAGTTCCTTTGACCTCCAAATTCGCCTGACCTCAATCCAACTGAACACCTCTGAGAAGTTTTGGAATGGGAAGTGTAGTGTATAGACATCTAAATGTCTTCTATTCCAACTTTGCAGGCAGCATGGCTGTGGATCTCTACAGATGTCTTCAGACATCTAGTGGACTCAATGCCTAGGTCAGTGAGGGCGAACCTTTTTGAAGAGTGGGTCAATTATTTTTATTTCTTTTTTAAATACTAGCCCGTGAGTCATAAGTTAGTGGCCTCAATTAGAAAAGGGGGGGGGGGAGTAAAAAGGGTGCCAATTATTTGGAAACATCAAACATTTTGTTAAGAGAAAGTTGACAGTTGAATCTTTTTGGTTCTCACTTTTGAAATAATCCAAAAAAGGTTTTAGTTTCCTTTTTGATTTATAAATTTAACTTTTGCAAGTGAAGAGCTAAAAAAAAAGTAAATATCGAAGCTTGATTTGATATCTTGTACCACACCAGGTGACATCATGACCAGTATTGCCTCTGCACAAAGTATTTGAATGAGCAAGGAATAAAAGAAAACGCTTTTATTTTGAAACATTCTTCATTAATAATTAACATAATTACAGATACAGTATGTGTAATAAAGTTGATAAAAGTATATTTAATGCGAAATTTGTTGTTGCTTACTTTCAGACAGTTTCTTAATATTAGGTACATACTTCGTGTTCATTACTTTAATACATTTTGCAGTCAATTCATTTCCAAGTTTATTCCTGTTGGAAGATTTAACAAAATTCATTGAGGAAAACAATTTTTCACATGAATATGTGGACCTGAACATTGTGAGAAGAGGGTTAGCCAGTTTCCTCATACATGCAAAATTGGTTCGGTAAAGAATACCATGCGTTTAATATAATATTTTCAACTTTTAGTGTGGGATCTTCATTAGGCCTATCTGCATTACTTTCTGAAATTTTTACTTCTACTTCGAAAATCAAGTTTTCAAATTTATTTTTCCACACTATGCTGCTTTGGAATTCAATTAATTCCATTTCTAAGTTAGTGATACCTAGCCACATAAAATCGTTTAGCTGCATTGTATCGTACTCTGCTTTATGTGGGCATAAAATAAAGCGAAATGTATTTTCCAAACTTTTAAATTGATTATATCTCTCATGGAAAGCTTGTTTTATTTCTTGCAAAATGGTTAAATATTTTTTAATTGCATTTTCTTGAATGTCAAGAATATTTTCAAAATCTTTAGTGTTTTGAAAATGTTTTTGTAATTGAGGAAAATATTTCATGGTGCTCATTTCCAAACCTTTAGTAAAGATGTCAAGTTTTTTCATAAATATTTTGATATTTTCAAACATCATTAGTGCAATTTGTCCATGTCCCTGAAGTTTTTTATTCAGTTCATTGAAATGCTGAGTGATTTCACATAAGAACATTAAATCATTTAGCCAATCTATATTTGAAAATTCGTCATAACTATTGTTTTTTTTCATTCAAAAAGAGCTTTATTTCGTCTAATAAAATGACAAACCGATTAAGAACTTGGCCACAACTGAGCCATCGAACATTGTTGTATGTCAAAATCCCAGAATATTGACACTCAATTTCCTCTAATAATTGTGCAAATTCTCGCTTATTAAGTTTATAAAGTTGATAACTTTAATTACAACTGGCATTACATTAGACGCGTACGTCAAGTCTGCCTCTTAGTCCAATACTGCGAGAGTACGAGCTGGTAACTTTGTACTAGCCCGATACATCTCCGTTCTTCAATGCAACGACAAATCGCGCCAAGTTAATGTCAAAATGTAATGAGTCACCCACACGCGTAGTTTAATACAAATAGAACACTGTTTGCCGACGCGCGACGTCCACATTCCACTTGGATTTTTGTTATTTTTTATTTATATATTTTATTTTTTTTTTATAAATCTGACATTACATATTTATATTTTATAATTGTTTAATATTTTCGATTATCTTTTCTCTCTGTTATAATTTTAAAAAAAAGTAGGCCAATATTACAATAAACGCGTGCGCGTTGGGTTACTTACAAAGCCTTCGTGGGTCAGTATCTGACCCACGTGTCATAGGTTCGCCACCACGGGCCTAGGTGAATAGCAGCTGTTATGTGTGCAAACTGTGGCCGAACACAATATTAGGTAGGTGGTCATAATTTAGTGATCACTCGTTTTCTGTGAAAAACTGTCCCTGCTTCTTGCTCTTCTCATAGTTCACCTATGCCAGCTTAACCTTTCAAGGGGATTTTAAGCTTGGGGGAGGGAATCACAGGGAGTTAATTACAGTTAGTGTGGCAGATGTAGAACCACAATGGAGTGCTTCACAAGAAATTCTAGAAAGGAAAGCACCAATTCCCTGAAGCCCACTTTTTGGCTGTTTTCTCTGAAAATTGCACAATTTTCATAGAACTGTTTTGAAGCATTCCTGGTCACTGTTTAACCATTCAGGACAATTTCATAACGAACAATGCCTGCAAGTCAAAAATTATAATAAACATGATCTTCAACATTTGATCAAGATTGTCCTGATTTTTTGGACCTTGCAGAAGACAGGGTAGTTTGTTATGTTTGTTTGTTTGTTATTTTGGTTTTTAGGAGCATGAGCAACTAAGACCATATTGCTCCGGGAATATGCGGTGGTCATTCGCTGACCTTTCCGCATCCTCCATATTTGGTGGTTGTTGTTGTTGTTTGGTTTTTAGGAGCATTAGCAACTAAGGCCATATTGCTCCGGAATATGCAGTGGTCATTCCTTGACCTTTCCGCATCCTCCATATTTGGTGGTGACGGGCTCGAACCCCGGTCTAATCAAGAAGCGTGTGGTACGCACTGCTGCTCCTTCCCACCTGGCTACGGAGGCGCCTCCATATTTGGTGGTGATGGGATCGAAACCCGGTCTAATCAAGAAGCGTGTGCTACCCACTGCTGCTCCTTCCCACCTGGCTATGGAGGGGTCAAGACATGGTAGAACTCGGCCTTTGTTTTCAGGTCAGTAACACACCCACAATTCCTCACGAGTAATGATAGAAGGTGCAAGGTGTGGATCAGCAATAGCACACTGACAAGATGATGACTTGCTAGAAACCACTGAGTGTGATCATCAGTGAGGATGCCAGGTACAAACTGGGCTGAAATGCATAACTTCCAAAATCTTGTTTTAAAACTGATGAAATGTCCCATAAGAAATACCAATTTCACTAGCAACTTTTCAGATAGCAAATCGTCAATTACTCCTGATCAGATCATGAACATGAGAGATGGAATCACAGGTTTTTGAAGTTGAAATGCAACCAGAATGAGGTTCATCTCTGAAACCTCAATTTCCAAAACCAGCGATTCCATCTGTTCATGATCTGATCAAGAATAATGGATGTTTCATTATCTGAAAAGTTTAGCATTTTGTGAGTTTCTATTGCACTTTTTCCTAATTTGAAACAAACAAAAAAAAAATATGCAAGTTTGCTGCTCAGTAAAATCACTTTTTTTAAAAAGTGATGAGACACAAAATAACTTCCATTCAACATGCACTAATCCAGACTGACTGCAGATAAATGGGTGATACATGTATTACTATATCTAGATGACTTATCACACGTTGCAACAAGTCACAACTTGTTGTGATAAGGCAATTTCAAGATATGAAGTGTGACAACTGAAGTTTGAAAAATTAAACAGTTGCTTCAGGAGCAACAGTTAAAGAAAGGCAACTTTTCACATTTGAAAGAAATGCATAAGTGCCAAGAAAGCTTCAGAATTGAACAATTTCCTGAAATTAACCATGATCTTCATGCCAAATTCCAGGGAATGATTTTGGGATTTTTCTAAACTTGAAAAAGAAATTCAGCCCTCTATTCAGCACAAAAAGCAAAGCATTTAAAAAATATATAGAAGTTCACTAGACGAAAAAAAATTACCAATTTTTCTGGCATCAATATACATTTGTGAATAGGCCTTCTCCATAATGAAATTGAAAAGATCAGCCAACATGCACTTGATGGTCAATAATTATTAATTTAAGAGTGCATTTTTCAGACTGGAATTAGACATTTCCAAAGTGATATAATCAAAGCATCAACTCCACATTTCTAACTGAAATTATTTCTTTGAGAAGTACTGGAGACAATGTTAAATAAATTGTTTTGTGATATTCTTCCTTTTCCATTATAATAATCCCAAATGAAGGTTAATTAAAGTGGCTACCAATGCTCATGCAGCCCACAAAGATTAAAAAGTTTGAGCAACCCCTTACATATAGGAAAAGAGATTCTGGAACCCTGTGCATTCATTGAGACTATCTAATTGCAAATGAAAAAATTCTTTGCAGACAACTTTGGTTGGCAATGAGAAATGGACTTCAGACTTCTTCCAAACAGGTGGTGTATATGTTTATCCAACTATAACTAAATATAAGATAACAAAAAATGCCATAATACTTAATTTCTAAATATCAGAGAAGGGGAAAATAGAAATGAAATACCAACATTATACCATATTAAACATCTCAAACAGGGATAAGGAGAGATTTTTAAACATACTTGATCTCCAATCCTAGTAGAATCAGGTGTGCTAGTGCCACTATTTTCTGAATGGAAAGGAGAAGATACTCCACTTCCAGAATCCTTATGATGCGGAGCCACTCCAAGCTTCTGAAAAAAAAAAAAATAAATAATAATAAATGATAATAAAATAAAATGAAGAAAAGTAAATAATATTATTTGTTACAATTCACACTATAAAATCAGTATATACACACACATACAATTGGACTTAATTCTAAACACTTAAAAATTATATATAAATTTCACTTATAATCAATTTACTACCTTCATTTTAAACTCAAAGTTGTTTATTTTATTTTGAAAGAAAAGTCTCATATTAGTTGCAATTTAACCTTTTTAAAAAAAAAACTAAGAAACAATAATGGAAACAACAACAATACAAAACACATTTATTAAAAAATAATGTACTATAGAACTTATCAGTGTAAATACACAATTATTCATTCATAATAGCAAACTACGGTAGTAGTGTGAACAGCATTCAATTTATTTAATTATATCACATATTGTGATTACCTTCATCACAACGAGTTACCATGTATCGCACTACTTTTAATAAGCAATGTTTCACCAATGGAGGAGACTATTGTTACTTATTCTAAGTGGATACCACTACCCAGATGGCACCGTTTCAAGGCTTGCTGGCCTATCATCAATGGGCAGGTAGGTATCCTGGCAGTGGCAGGCTGGTCAGGGTGTCAGCTTGCCTGATGGCAAGTGGGCCTCCTTTGCAATAACATTAGACGATATGTTAAAAATGTTAATGACCTTTTAGTAGCTTGAAAATATAATAGTTATGGGTGGGCCCCTTTGTCTCCTGGCAACCAATATTTTTAGACCCAGTCCGCCACTGTATCCTGGTGTTGCAATCATGCCATGCCAACCCAGTTATGAAGCACTACACGTTACGAAGTACTATATACTTTCAAGGCCAACAAGCCTTGAAACAGTGTCGCCTGGATGGTGGTATCCTCTGAGAATAAGTAGCAATAGTCTTCTCCATTTGGTGAAGTGTTACTTATTCGAGGTAGTGCAATACACACAGTAACTCGTTGTGAAGACAGTCACAATATGAGATACAATTAAATCAATGCCATTCACACTACTACTACTGTAGTTTGCTATTACAAACAAAGAATTGTGTATTTACACTGATAGTTTTATAGTAAATTGTAAATTCATAGTATATTAATGCCTTGTGTGTTCATTTCTTACTAGTAAAAAATAATGTGGATAATCATAAAATCTCAATTCAGAAATTAAGTGTAAAGTTTCATTTAATACAGTATTAATATTTTGTTGGGAAGCCTCTTGCCTTTAAAACAACTGCAATCTGTCTTTGAATAAAACCTATCAAATATTGTATCAAGTATGATTACCTTGAAACAATCTCAAATGACACTCAATTAGTTTCCTTTTATTGTTCGGCAGGAAACAAAACTTTCAGCCTTCATCATAAATTTTCAATGAGATTTGGTTTCAGACAATTGTATCAGGCAGTTTTGGCTATGTGGAAAGATGCACCATCCTGCTGAAAAATCCACTTGCCCTATCTACTAGGGTAAGAGTCACTAATTAATGAGAAAAATCATCGTTCAAGAATCCCAGATTGATATTTATCTAAATTTAATTCACTGTCAATAACATGCAGCCTTCTGACACTATCCCTTGACATACAACCCCACATAATGATATTAACTCCTTCACTGTCAGTGCTCATATATTTCAGCAAAAATGGCATGCCTTATTAATACACATATTAAAAACAATCACTGCCAAATACAGAAATGTGTCTTGTCATTCCAGACTACTTTTGCCCATTTTCTGTCATCCAAGGTCTAAGCTCCTTGCTAAAAAAATTTAAAATAACTATTTAACTATTTAAAATTTTAAATAGCTATTTAAACTGTTTTTAACTATTTAAAATTTTAAATAGTTAAAACAGTGTAAATATTATTCTACCATATTAGATTCCAACCGTGATGTAAGCCATGAAGAACAAATAATTTTTGTGTTACGATTTGTCAATTTAAATTATGAGATCGAAAAGGTTGAAATTAAAGAACATTTTTTAGGTTTTTACGCTGTGAAAGACAAAACAGGTGCCGGTTTCAGAGTTTGTAGCAGATTTTTTAAAAGATAAATATATCAACACATGACATGCATGGCCAGAGTTGCGATAATGCAACCAACATGAAAGGTAAACATAATGGCCTTCAAAAATAATTTTTGGATGTAAATTCTAGGGCTTTTTTCATACCTTGTGCTCTGCACAGTTTTTTGATTTAATGATCAATGCTGTCACAAAAGGCTCTTTAGAAATCGCCAATTTTTTTTAGCATTCTCCATGAAATTTACATTTTATTTTCAGCATCAACATATCGTTGGAGTGTCTTAAAATCGAAACTTCCAACAATGACACTTAAACCTATTTGTGAAATGCCATTGGAATGTAGAATTGATGTATTAAAAGTCCTAAAATTCAATCTTGATAAAATATATGATACTCTATACAATATCTATAGAAATACTTCCCATGATAATGATTCTAGAAATGTAGCTAAGTCATTAATAACAAAAATCAATTATATATATTATCAAAAATTATATACAGTCAGTTCGACTGTATATAATTTTTTCACCGATAAATCCGGCGAGAAAATTCGTTATACAGATAATATCTTTTTTATTAGAAATTATTTAATTAGAAAATGAAAACGAATCTACATTTATTTTTAATGTATTTTATTTCAAAAACATACTTATTTAAATTACGTTTAGGCAATTTTCGCTGGTAAATATCACAAATTAAAAAAATCTGTAATTTTTGTTTGCACAGTACAATTAAAAAATTGATTTTCAAAGAAAACCTCACATTTGTTCAGAGCAATTATCAGGAACATTTTCACAAAACTGTAGACCCATATGAACCGTTTTAAAAGCGTTAATCATTTCTTCGCGAGTTGGCGTTTCTACGGGTTGTTCTGATGCGTCTCTTCAGCGTCATCGTTAATTTCTTCGTGATCATGGTCGCGTCTAACACTGTTCAGCAGTATTTCATCTTCATTTGGATGTTCTGCTGTGATCTACAAAAACATAACTATCCAATGTTATTTCATTTTCGATGTTTCCGGACGATTCTAATAATGTCCATAAGTTTTTCAGTTGTGAAAGGGGCAGTTCATCTTGTTCGACTTCTGTATTCAATGCAAATCCCGCTTTCGAAAAACAATTTTGAATAGTGTATTGAGCGACATCATTTGTCCAAACTTTTGTCAGTTCAGAGATGCAATCTCTAAGGTTAATTGTAACCTCCAAGTTTTTATTTTCTGATAACACATTGACAATCTTCATTATTATTCTCTTTCGATAATGAAATTAAAAATTTTTAATAATGCCTTGGTCCATTGGCTGGAGTTTTGACGTTAAGTTTGGTGGTAAAAACAACTTCGCACTTTTAAGTTTGGCAGAAATATTGGCAGGATGTGCCGGACAGTTGTCAGTTACCAACACGATTTTCCTTTTTTCTTTTGTTATGCACTTGTCTAGTTTTAATATCCATTCTTCAAAAATATCACTTGTCATCCATGCTTTTTTATTAAAGGTGTAGTCAACTTCCAAAGATTTTGTGCCTCTAAAATATCTTGGGTTTTTTGATATTCTGACGACCGTCTTAATTTTTCACTTCCTGTCATATTTGCTCCAACTAGCACAGTGATTCTTTCTTTGCTTTCTGCCAAAACATTTATCATCCTTAAAAGCAAGTGTTCTATTCGGTAAACATTTAAAGAATAAACCCATTTCGTCAGCATTAGAAACATCCTTACGCTCATATTCTTCCAAAATCTTCTGGTATTGTTCCTCCAACTGTTGCAATCTTCTTAGCTTACATTAACACTTTCTCCACAAATAACCTTTTCCACAATTCTGTGGCGCTTCTTAAATTTATCTAGCCACCCAGTGCTCGCATTAAATTCTTTATGTCCAAGGGACTGTGCAAATTTCAGAGCTTGTTGCTTAATTATTAGGCTCGATATTGGGATATTCTTTTCACGTATCATTTGCACCC
This sequence comes from Mastigoproctus giganteus, assembly GCF_048544385.1. Classification (NCBI taxonomy): domain Eukaryota; kingdom Metazoa; phylum Arthropoda; class Arachnida; order Uropygi; family Thelyphonidae; genus Mastigoproctus; species Mastigoproctus giganteus. Next base: position 65,066,995 of record NC_143581.1, read on the forward strand.
ATTTTAGAACAGCTTTATCAACATCTTCGGCATTTTTATCAGCTTTATCAGCATTTAAAATTGATTCTCGATTTTTTTAAATTCGTAGATAAACTGCTTGTAGATATGCCATATTTCTGCGCAACATCTTTTTTCTTAAAACCCTGGTCAATATCATAACAATCTTTGCTTTATCATTAATACTTAAACACTTTCTCTTCGACATTGTTTTTGCAATTGTAAAAATTACTGGACTGTGGCTCTTGCCGATACATACACCGGAAACTTCGCTGCACTGGCCATATAGTGAATTGTTAGTACAGGTACCGCCTACTCAATGACGTTCCCTTGCCAATTCAACAGTATCACTCCCTTTGAAGAAATATACGACTTTGTGAATTTCTTTTATTCCGCTTTCATTCATATATACACGAAAGAAAATTTATGATTAGCGTATGCAGTATGTTACTTTTCAGAAAAAAAAAAAAAAAAAAAAATCACGAAAACCATCTACTGGGAGTCCAGTTAGACGAGAACGGACATATCATATAATGATTGACACGAAGGTCAAGTGGTACAGTTGAGATGAGAAGTGAATGTCACTCAGTAGGCGTTACTAAAAACCGACTATGGTAGCATACTATGTATTGCCGCCGCAGCATGCTAAAGGTTTACCGCAGCAAATTTTGCTTTCCTCTGAGCCAACATCAATTTACAAATCTTTCCTATTTATTGTAAAGTTTACGACCACTTTTTAAGAAAACCCATTTGGTTTAATAACTGTAACAAAAATGAAACAAAGACCCTCCGACACGCATCAATGGCCACAAGTGTTCACTAAAAGCATGACTAATTCCAGATGCTAATGCGCAATTTCGGAAGGAAGGGAGGCAGTATATTTGAGCGGCTGTTTAGCAGTAAATGCTTGAAAATCTTCAAGTTAGTAAAAATTAGTAAAAATGCATTTACTAATTTTTTTAAAAATTCGTTATGGAGAGACTAACACTTCGTTATATGGGGTTAATTTTACATGTAATTTCGTTTCAAGGTGCAATCTTTCGCGAAAAAATTCATAATATAGAGAAATTCGTTAAATAGAAGTTCGTAATAGAGAAGTTCCACTGTATTATCAAAAAGATATTATATATTATCAAAAATCAATGCAAAATTTAAACACGTCAGTACCAGTAACCATAAAAATGTTACATGAATTAAGCGATTATTTCCAAGAATCCAGGACGGGTGATGGTTTTCAAAATATGTTAAATGAAGCAGCTAATGAAATAGACTGCAAAACTAGATTTACAGAAGTCTCAATTATACGAAGATGATAAAAGAAAATAATGTTTCTTTAAGAAAGTACTGATGAAACTATAAATTCGCCTCAAGGTTCATATAAAATAAAATATTATTATGTCATTCTAGAGATAACAATATCACAAATAGAAGTGAGATTCCAACAACTGAAGGTTCATAATAATAGTATTAATTTTTTAAACTACCTTTATTTGTTTACATTCTAAATAAAAAAAAACAAAATTAAACATTGTATGGACTTAAAAACTAATTTGTCAGATCCTTCTTTAAAAGAAAGTGATATCAATGCTATGGACTTGTCTGAAGAAATAGAAAATTTGTCAAATTTTATATGGCCAAACATTAGCATTTGTAGAGGTATATGATACAAGAAAGCAAACTTATATAGCATCCGTCAAAAAAAAAAAAAAAAAAAAAACCCGTCCCATTTCACCCATCCATTCACTTCAAATGCTTGTCTAGTCCTGCCTTGATCTTTTGGTGCCTCCGTAGCCAGATGGGAAGGAGCAGCAGTGCGTAGCACACGCTTCTTGATTAGACCGGGGTTCGAGCCCATCACCACCAAATACGGAGGATGTGAAAAGGTCAAGGGAATGACCACCGAATATTCCCGGAGCAATATGGCCTTAGTTGCTAATGCTCCTAAAAACCAAATAACAAACAGCCTTGATCTTATTTTTAAGTTGTGGACCTCCACTACAACAGATGGAAGTTTGTTACAACAATCAACCACCCGCTGGCTAAAGGCAAATTTCCACACATCTATTCTACAATTCTCTTTCCTCAATTTGAAGTTATGTCCCCTCAGGTGAGTAATCTGAACAAGAGGAAGAATCCCATCAGCATTGAGCTGACTCACACCATTTAAGGCTTATACACCTCAATAAGATCACATTGTAGGTGCCAAGTCTCCAGAAAATGCAATTTGCAGAACTTAGGCATCACCAATGCAATTTGCAGAACTGTCATCACCAATCTTGTTGCCCTTATCTGTACTTGTTCCAGCATCTCTATATCCTTCCTAAAATGAGGCCTCCAGACCTCATTTTAGGAAGACTACTGTCTTATACAAGGGCACAATCACCTCCTTATCCCTGCTAGAAAAATTCCTGTATATCATTGACAAGACACCAAGCTACTCTTGCAGCCTGTCTGCACTACTCAAAAAACTTCATATCTGACTGCACAATTACCCCCAGGTCCTTTTCATTCTCTACCATCCTGAGTTGGTACGTTACTCAGGGGTTACTACTACCCATGTACAGTACTTCGCATCTGTCAATGTTAAACTTCGGTTGCCACCTATCAGTCCACCTTCTCAATATATCCAGATCCTGTTGCAGTAGTGTACTATCATCATGTCATTAACAAAACTGCTAACCTTCGTATCGTCTGCAAACTTAGACATTAATCCTAATATATCTTCATCAATATCACCGATAAATACAGAAAACAACAATGGGCTCAACGCTGAACCCTGGGGGACTCCACTAATAACAACAGTGCACGAAGAGCAGTGTCCATTCATTACCACTCTGTCTTCTACTACTCACTCATCCTTTCATCCATTGTAGCAACTTGCCCTTAATGTCATACTGCTCCAATTTGTACAGAAATCTCCCATGTGCAACAGTATCAAAAGCTTTTCTAAAATCCAAGCACCAGGTAGGTATAAAATAAGTTTCCCTATTCAGGAGAACCTAGTGTCAAAACGGTTAGAGTTAGCACTGCGAAAATCGGTGGGTATGTCATTTAGGGTAGGGGAAAGTGATCTGTAGAAGAAAAAAAATATATTAGTTCAATTTTCCACCTCCAGGGGGAAAACGGTGCTGCACATATATAAAAGTTGTCACTGACTTCAAGACACGCTGCTTATGTGAATGACATCCTGTTAGATAAAAGCAGAAAGGCCAACGCCACCGTCAATAATCATTATGGTTCTTTCAAAAAAGGAACATGCTCTTTTAGTAAAACTGTTCCACCAGAATAATAGTAATGCTAATGCAGCATTACACGAATATTGGAAACTGAAAGGTTTGTGTAAAGGATGTTTGATGTCAGTGGGGCTTCGAAAACTAATAAAGAATTAGTAAAAAATTCAGAGCTACAGGGCTCAATAACTTCCACAATTTTTTAATATATTAAAAAAAGTAAGAGATTACCTCAATCTTTTTCGTGGAATGCTTCCAGTCAATTCTCTCCCAAATGTGATGAATAAAATAAGATGAAAAAAAAACAAATTAATGAATTCCCTCACTCATAGAGATACGACCAAATCCGATGCGCAACAGAATTGAAAGTCGAGAGCCCCAACCCAACCCCCGAAACACATCAAACCACTGCAGCAAGACCATGAGTGCAAGAAGACATTGTGTCAGAATAAACAGTTAAAACTGCTTCCGATAATAATAATTAAAATCACAATTAAAATTAAAAGGATTAAAAGTTACAATTTGGATGAATATTCAGATTAAACGAAATTCACAGCTGGAAGGGCAATAGTGAAAACTGGAAGCAGTTTTAACTATTTATTCTGACACAATGTCTTCCCACACTCATCGTCTTGCTGCGATGGTTTGATGTGTTTCGGGGTCGGGCTCTCGGCTTTTGATTCCGTTGAGCATCGGATTTGGTTGTATCTCTATAAGTGAGGGAATTCATTAATTCGTTTTTTTTTTTTTCAATTTATTTCATTTGTCACAGTTGGGAGAGAATTGACTGGAAGCATTCCACGAAAAAGATTGAGGTAATCTCTTACTTTTTTAATATAGAAAACTAATAAAAGAAATTTGAAGTGACTGGAGAGTTAAGTGTAATTCCAGGCAGGAGATGACCACGTATCGAAACGGAGGTAGTGGATGAAGTGGCAGTTGCAATGGCCTCCAGATCAAAATGAGAAACACTACTAGTCCGTAGTGCCAGAGGTGTGTCAAGAGACTTGAACCTTCCTTGGTCTACTGTATTAAAGTTCTTCAAATCCCCAATGAGATGCTACACAGAACTGTGTTGCACAGTCCTCCATTTTTGGAATGTCAACTCAAGTGAAGAAAAGCACATAGAATATCTGTAGATTTATAAGTTCTGATATCAAAATCTAATCCTAAATTAAGCATTCCATCTCATGTTTACAGTGCCAATTTCTCCCCTGGTAGCAGAGATTTGAACTAATATTTTTTTCTTCTACAAACAGCTTACCCATACCCTAAATAACATACCCACCGATTTTAACAGTGCTATCTCTAAACGTTTTGACTCTGGTGTCTCCTGAATAGGGAAACATATTTTATAACCACCTGGTATATGATATTAAAATTATTTTTTGCATCCAGTTCCTTTGTGACCACATCATAGTATCCAATCAAATTTGTCAGACAAGACTTGCCTTAACAAACAAATGATGTCTGAACTATAACTGCAGTCTTGTCTAGATGATCCTGCATTCCTTCTTTAACCACTGACTCCATTATTTTCCCTGGAAAAGAAGTTAAACTAACAGGTCTGTAATTATTCATGTCACCCTTTGATCCCCCTTTGTGAATTGGTGACATGCACATCTCCAGTCCACGGGGACCTCCCCTGAGTCCAAGGAAGCTTTTATAATTATGGCTAAGGATTTACTTACTTCCTTTACTGCCTCCTTTAATATATCTGGATAGATTCCATCCACCCCAGGTGCCTTTCTTATGTTCAATTTGACCAATTTCTACTCCACTTTGCTCTCAGTTATTACAAAATCATTTAGCTCTCAACTAACTTTGCTTCTGGTCCCTTCTCAGTTTTCATAAAATCATTCATTTCCCAATTAGTATTTGACCACTGGTATCCTCACCTTTAAAAATTTTGCATCCATTTGAAACAATACCGGTCAAAATCTTAATACTGGTATTTTTAATTTATGAAACCGGGATACTGGTATTCCAAAAAGAAACGTTTTCTCAATAAATTCTGATGACAGTTAGATGCAATAAAGCAAGAAAAAACAAGTAATTACTTGAATTCAAGTTTTAAATAAACATTTATTGCAATAATAAATATTCTGAAAAAAAAAAAAAAAATCATTAAAAATACAGTTATTCTAAAAATAAAAAAAAAATATTGTTACTGCAAAGTTTAGTTATGTTTAAGCATCCACACTACCTGTCTGAATAAAGTGAGATTTAAGAAACATAAGCAATCAACAGTATGATCGTTTAAAATGGATCTAATTTTGGTACATATTTGATTAGCGGCAGAAAACGCCATTTAGGATTCTATTCTGGTACTATTGTACTGAGATAATCGTAGACGATCGCAGTCCATATTTTCTAGGCTTTGAACTTTTTTAGCAAAAATAGTTAAAAGTATTTCATTAATTTCTGACTCAAGTTCATCATTTAAAATCTCATTGGAGTCAGGCAATTTCTTATTTTGGAAAGAATTTGTGGAACACATGTTCTGTTCATGTTGGTCTTCCATGGTTGAATTATGTTCATCATTTTCTGAAGGAGAAAGACGTTTTATTCAGTGAAGTATAATTTTCACTATAGTAACTTTACTGAGTCTGGGAGAGAGCAAAGTGGGGATAAGGAATAAAGAGAGCAAAGAGTGCAGTTAAGGAATTCTTCACATATATAAATGCAAAGAAGTGAAGGACAAATCAGATTTGACGCATATGTAATTGCATAGTATTAGATACCCGAACTGATGATACCCGATGCAGATGAACTTGACAGTTACTTTGCATCGATATTTACAGAAGTAAAACCCTTCATGTCAATAAGAAATTATGGGAGTGAAGTTGAAAAAAATGTAATTAATGATGTTGAAATTTCGCATGTTGATTTAATGAGAAAACTTTCACGCCCACAGGCGAGTAAGGCTCCTATGGTTGATGACATATACCCTATAATCTTAAAGGAGGCAGCAAGTGGGTGCACTGAACCATTAAGGCTAGTTATGAGAGCATCACTCAGGAGAGATTCTGTTAGATTGGTGTAAATTGGAACATAAAGGCGGTTCTAGGAGTGTAATGGGAAATTACCGACCAGCCAGTCTAACTTCAGTAGTAGGGGAAATCATGGAAGCAATGATCAAGAGTGAAATTCAGGATCATTTAAATGGAAATGGAATTCTGTAGGATATGCAGCATGGTTTTGTAAAGGGAAAATCATGTTTAACCAATATGGTTAGCCATTTTCACAGGTCAATCGTGAGCTCGATTTAGAGAATAATTTCGACATTGTTTATTTAGATATCAGCAAAGCATTTAACTCAGTACCACATGATAAGTTACTTTATAAGTTGAAGCAGGCTGGAATCATAGGGAAAATTCTTAGATGGAAAGCACGATGGCTTGAGGGCACCAGGCAGGCGGTTGTGATATATGATTATTCCTCAGACTGGGTTAATGTAAGAAGTGGGGTTCCCCAAGGATCAGTATTGGGACCACTGTTGTTTTTGATTATCTTAAATGACATCTATGAAGGGGTATAGCGTGTGGTGTCTAAACTTGCAGATGATGTAAAGATTAGCAGAGTAGTTAATGATCACCGCCAAGCAGAGCTTCTTCGGAGTGACCTAGATAGACTTTCAGGATAGTCAGAAAAGTGGCAGCTATATGCTTTAATTCAGCAAAATGCAAAGTCTTACACCTGGTGAACAGTAACCCCAAAATAACTTATACGCTTGGTGGAGTTGAACTAAAGTCAGTAGTGGAGGAACAGGACTTGGGAGTTACGATACAGTCAGACATGAGGTTGTCCGAGAATTGTTGCAATGTTGCATGGTGTCCTATCGATGATTTATCGAACATTTGCTAGTAGAGATAAGGATGTCATAATCACATAAAGGTGATTTTATAACCTTTATGTGATTAAATTATAAACTCCCTTTTTTTTAAATTAGTACTGAAAAACCAGTATTTTTGAATCAATACCAGTATTTGAATACCAGAAAAAAATGACCGGGATCTCGGTATTGTAAGCCCTACTTGTTACTGTTCTTTACATTCTTAGTGAAGAAATTCTTGTAATCCGTTTTAGCATGATTAACCACTCCATGATTAAGTTCATTACAGGCTAATTTATATTACTAATTTAATACGCAATTCAGGGTCCCCCTGATAATTTATAATCATCCCATGCATTTTTCTTCTCTGCCACTAAAGTCATCAGTTCTTCTGTCATCCATTTTGGTCTATACTTTGAACAGTACTACCTTTTATTGATATGAAAAGCTTAGCAGCATCCAGAATAATTCCCCTAAATCTCCCTGTTTAGCATTTGTACTTGTTAAAGTTACTGTTTCAGTCCCACTGAAAAGAACTTAAACTTTATGTAAACAGAAACTGTTCCCCTTTTGTTTGATAGTAGTTATTTTAGATTCCACATTAACACAATATGTTCACTGGCCTACGAGGGGGGGGGGAGTATAAAAAAGTTCATACCCTTACCTAGAAATAACAGCCCTAGAAATGTGATACTTCACAGCAACTTTAATTCTTTTCTATGTACTCTTCATGTATATTAACACATTTCTCCCATCTATGGATCAGTTGTTTAATCCTTTGATCATAGAAGTCTGCACTTTTTGCCTGAAACCACGATTCCAAAACATCGATGACTTCCTGAGACGAATCAAAGCAGCATCCACGCAATGGTTTCTTCATTTCCCAAAACAAGATGAAGTCTAACGGTGCTAGGCCAAGAGAATAGGGTGGGTTCACTCTAAAAAAGTTCTCAACATCCGCATTACACAAATCCAACAGCTGGCGAGAACTTTTCATTCAACATTGCTTCTGCAAAGGCATCAGCAATCTTGGAACCCATCATGCGGAGACCCTAGACATGTGCAGATGGTCACGTAAAATGCTGTGGGCAGACCCATAACTAATTCCCACTGCATTTGCGATGTAATGAATTGTTACACATCTGTCACTCAGCACCAGCTGCTCAACCTTTGCAACTGTTTCACTGTCTGTGGATGTTAATGACCTTCCTTCTCTTGGCTTGTCAAAGACACTTGTACGACCGCACTGGAGCTCCCATTTTCACTATTTTGCAGTGTGGTAGGATGGACAATTCTGCCCTTACACAGGTTTCATTTCTTTGTCAATTTCCTGAGCTTTCTTGCCCTGCAAAAGCAGGAACTTGATATCACTACTCAATACTCCACTTTGTCTACCATACCATAGCATCCGTCCTCAGATTCCGGGCTCCACCTACAGGAATGAAATTTCACATGTTAGTTATTGAATGTGTAGACAATTTATATTAAAAATTGCATCTTCCTACTGATGCTTTATCTAGGGCAGGGTAGAAACTTTTTGATACCCCCTCGTAATTTGAATATTCCTAATATGGAAAACAGTATGGATCCTTACTAACAACCAGATTGAGAATATTTCTTGAAAATTCAGAAATTCGACTACTATAGGAAAGACAAACTCGTAAATTTCACTCCACCTCCGGAAAATTATAAATCTTGATAGAAGTTGCTGGTAAAACACATTATGATTATCTGGACCACTCTGTTTTATTTTTATTATTATGACTTTTTATCCTGGTGGGATTTTTTCCACCCAGTACTGATACCAAGTGCACAGGATGGTTGGTTGTGTCCAGTTACTATTATTATTATTACGGTTTCAAAGAGGGGTGAATATAGACTCCCCTATCTCCATTGATGGTATTATGTTCCGAAGACCAAATCCACAAAGGATCAATGATGACAGATTTGCCTTAGGTGGTTGTCCTCCCAGAAGTAGTAGTAGTGGCATGTGGTGCAAGAAAGCAAGTGTACGAGCTTATGCAGCTTAAGCCAAAAAAAAAAAAAAATCACACCATTCCCTCCAAATGCCTGTCCAGTTCCTCCTTAAATTTATTTAACCTATCAACTTCCACAACGACAGATGGAAGTTTGTTCCGGTAATTAACCACCCGCCGGCTAAAGGCAAATTTCCGCACATCTATTCTACATCTGTCTTTTCTTAATTTGAATTTATGCCCCCTTAGGTTCGTAATCTGAACAAGGATCCCATCAGAATTCAGCGTGCTTAATCCATTCAAGGCCTTATACATCTCAATCAGATCACCGCGCAGGTGCCTAGTCTCCAGCCACGGCAATTTGCAGAACTTAAAACTCTCTTGGTGAGAGGATCCCTTCATTCCCCTCACCAATCTTGTTGTCCTTCTCTGTATATGCTCAAGTGTTCAGCCACAACAGATTTACCAGTCTGCAGTCTACTGCTCTAGAAGGTTCCCTAATAGAATCTTTAAACTCATGTTCTGACTCTCGTAATACCCCCCACAATCCAGACATTTGATTTCATATATATTTCCACTTGTACCTTTGATTCGTAAAAGATTTGGAGACCTCATACAGTCTCATGCCTGACAAGTCCCAATATTCTAGAACTCTGCTCTGTTAAGCCCGGATAGTAGGGATTGTAACGTGGTAGCAGCAGGTGAGAACACTTCTGTTTGCCCATGTCCAACGTCTCAAATATGTTTGTCTAAAATTTTCTGAGGGTAGCCGCACTTTTGTAGATCCGCTGTGATATGTTTAATCACCTCTAATCTATCCTCGAAGGTCTGCAGTGGGATCCAGCCCTATCCAATAGGGCCCTAATCATACTATTTTTAAGATTGTTGGTTTGTGCTGTGCTGTAATGCATATATTGTCTCTGGCACACAGGTTTCTTATACACTTTTTGTTTTACTCTGGGGCCATTGCTACAAAACAACACATCAAGGAAAGGGAGGGTGCCATCTATTTATACCTCCGAGGTAAACTGAATGAAAGGGGAGAAACCATTAAGGTGAGAAAATCTTTCTCTTCTCCCCTCCATATAATGGCGAACATACCATTGACATAGCATTTCCATGCATGTATGCGGGGAGGCAGAACAGACCCATTAAAAATTCTAGACTCCAGCACTCTTCCAAGGCTAAGTTGACAATAATATAGTACTAACTGGAGAGCCCAAGGAACCATGCTTATATGTAGTTCCTTGATATAACATGATAGTACAAGAAATGCAAAATTTAAAAGAGTGATGAGAAGGTTATTGGCGATCATAGTTTATGAAATACACGCTAGAACTTCGGTGGTTTTGAGCCAGGCTCGTGCAGCTGCTTCTGATCTCACTACAATGCAGAGGAAGGCTCTTAGGGAGTTAAGACAGGGTGACAGCACTGTTGTTCTATACACAAACAAAAGGAAGTTAACTGTGATCCTCAATAAAATAGGTTACCATCACAAAGCCTTGAAACTCTTAAGTAATAGGACAACTTATAAGGTCACCTTTATGAATCCCTTGTAGGATTAGAATGAAGAGTTAACAAAGTTCAGCAGAATGCTGGAAGAATTCCAAGGGCATCTATTGGACTTTGCATGCCACAGAATGCCAATGGCCTAAAAAAAAATTCATAAGGTGGGATCCTTCTTTGCCAACTGTTTCATTTATAGATTTCTAACAACTGATGTTTCTACTGATGGATGATCAAAATTTACCATCAAAGACAGTAGAAACTTTGAATTTATACATGCTCAGGGAATTGAAGATTGACGCTACAGTGTCATCTGATGTGGTGTCCCTCTTCACATGCATCCCCATCGAGCATGGTGTAAAGTGTGTACGTATGGCATTGGAGAAGGTGACACCTTAATAGGGAAGATATTTGTAGCAGTGTCGAATTATGCCTTTCTAGTACTATATGTTATATCAAGGAACTACGTATAAGCAGGTTCACAGCGTGGCTATGGACTCTCCAATTATGTTTAAGGATTAATTGTTCAAGAAAAATCTTATATAGGGGCTATAGTGTCAGCTGATGTGGTATCCCTCTTCACATGCATCCCCATCGAGCATGGTGTGAAAAGAATTTGATAGCATTAAAATTTCAAGTGGCCATCATAGAGATAATTAGCAATATAGCTGTTTATTTAACTACACTCATGAGCCAAAATATGATAGCCTACCTAATAGTCTGATGGACTGCCTTTGACATCATAACTGCTTGCACCTGGAGTAGAATCAACTCCACAAGATGATGGAAGGTATCCTGGACATCCCTGAGTTTGGCATTGGAGAGAGAGAGAGAGGGGGGGGGGACTGGCATGGACTGGTAAATACTGCATTCCACTCCATCCCACAAATGGAATTGATTTTAGAAGAATTTTGCAGCCAGGAGAGCACTGAAATGCCCGGACATGATCCTTGAACCATTCCTGCACAAAGTGGACCTTGTGACATTGTCTTGTTGAAAAGTAAAGTGGTACCTGGATACATAGGACAACACTTGGTGCAAAACAATGTCAAGGTAAGATCTGATGGTGAGGGAATTCAATGAGGAATGACGGGAGACCTAGTGATGTCCATGAAAACATCCTCCAAAACTAGGATACCTGCCACCAGACTGTTTTTGTCCAACTGTGCAGTCTGGTTCACCTGCTCATTTTTGAATACCATCCAATGGCACGATGGTTTGTTTGTTTGGTTTGAATTTTATTGGCGCATTAGCATCTAAGGCTATAATGCGCCAAGACCACGGCACGATGGAACTGGAACCTTGATCCATTAGGTCAGGTGACTTTTCCAGTTGTCCAATGTCCAGGAACAGTGTGCCTGTGCTCACTGTAGGCAACAGTGTTGATGACAATCAACATGGACACACAAACAGGTCGCCTACTCTGCAGGCCTATCCACAAGAACGTCCACAGGATGGTGTGCCTGGAAAAATTTCTCTGTGCACCCTGGTTGTAGTCTGCCATTAATTGAAGGATCATGAGCCATTTATTATCCTGGGCAGCATGTGTCAACCAGTGGTGGTTCCACATCACGGCTCATTGTGCATTCCTATTTGGACTATTCCCATTACACCTTCACTATGGCAGCTAACAAAGCCTGTTGTTGCTGAGATGCTGGCCCACCTTCTTAGCACCACAAATCATTCCCCATTCAAACTCAGTCAGGTACTACCCTTTCCCCAATTGCACAGGCTTTGTACTGATGAACTGACAGGAACTACCTGTGCCATCATTATATATGCTGCTGCCACCTGTCAGTGACTCCTAGGTGCTGTGGGATGCATTCACCCATGGCACCAGGTGTGGTCAATGTTTTGGCTGATGAGTGTATGATATCTTCTGGAACTGTATTTAGAATTCTTTGGGACACTAAAGTAATTATTTTATTACTTTGAAATATAGCTGCCTGCCTTTTGTTTTCGTAGCAGATGACTTAACTTTAAAATGATAAAGTTATCAGCAGAATTATTGAAACCAAGAATTTTGTAACATGTACAAGTAGAATACAAAACAAATGAAACTTTTTTTTTTTCTTCTTCTTGATACTTCCTGATGCTATACACTGATGAGCCAAAACATTATGACTGCCTATGATGTTGGTCCTCCGTGTGCAACCAAAACAGCTTGTACCCAGCAAGGCATGGACACTGCAAGATTTCTAAATGTGTCTTGATGTATCTGATATCAACATATAACCAGCAGATCCTTCAACTCCTGTAAGGTCCATGGTTGAGATGCCGCAGACTGGAGTTGCTGTTCCAACACAACCACAGATGCTTGATGGGATTGATGTCTGGGGAATTTGGAGGCCAGGGAAATAGCTGGTAGTCTCCCTCACACTCCGCGAACCAGTCTCAAACAATGAAGGCAGTGTGGCATGGTTTTTTATTCTGCTTAAAGACGGCACGGCCAGAGGGGAAGACCATTGCCATGAAAGGGTGTACCTGGTCAGCAATGATGTTTAGGTAGGTGGTAGATGTCAGAGTGCCTAGCACATGGATGACTTGACCCGGGGTATCCCAGCAGAACATCGCCCAAAGAATGACACTGCTGCCACCGGCTTGTTTCCGTGTGCATTCACGGTGAAGTGATGGTGCATTCAGGCACCATCACTTCCCCAGGTAAACAACGCATACGTACCCGGCCGCCCACATGGTGCAACAGGGAATGTGATTCATCGGACCAGACAACCTTCTTCCAATCACCCAAGGTCCAGTTTCAATGCTCGCATGCCCAGTGTAGGCACTGTCGCCGGTGAACCGTGGTTACCATGGGCACTCGGAGTGGCCTGCGGCTACACAGCCCCATTTCCAGCACGGTTTAGTGTACTGTGTGTTTTGACACATTACTCCCATCACCAGCATTACAATTATTGACGAGTTGCACCACAGTCGCCCTTCTGTTGCCATGTACCATTTGGGAGAGCCTTCGCTCACCTCGAGCATCGATGAGTCATGGTTGTCCAACACCTCGACGGCGGTTCGTGGGTTCCCCCTCCTCGGACCACTTACAGTAGGTACTAATCACGGCTGACCGTGAGCATCCCACCAGCTGTGCCATTTCGAATATACTCTGACCCAGTCGTCTGGCCATTATAATTTGGCCTTTGTCAAACTCGCTTAAGTCTGCTGCCTTTCCCATTTGAAGAACAAGAGTAACATTGATTAACGGAGCTCAGTATCAAGTGCTTTTTATACCATGTCCCAACCCACGCACGTGCTGTAGTTCACCTGCAGTTGCTTTGATTTGCATAATGACTCACTGGTCATAATGTTTTGGCTCATTGGTATATGTCTCCCTTGCAACCTGATGACTAAGATTACTCATCTGTCTGGCTTTGAATTTATTTGTTTAATGATTGTGGTAACTCCAAAATTTCATGTCTAGTCTCTTTTACATTTTTTGTCTTCTTCTGACAGAAATAAAAGGTCGCTTCCATTTCTTTGCATATTTGCAAAGCCTGACGGCCAGAATGAGGCTGCTCACACTTTAAAATCTCTAGCCTAATTTCTTCTCTGACTCCTAAAATAAACTGATGATAGAGTAGCTGTTCTATAAACTGTATGTGCAGCCACTTGACATAAAAATGTTCTTTCTAAGTTATTATCCAGTGAAAGGAGACATACTAACTCATCAGGCCACTGAAAGCAGTTCAAGTTGTGGAATTTCTCTGTGACTAAGTTTTATGAGATTTACTCTATATAAGGTGTCCTAAGAAAATCACGAATCGATAGTCTTGAGTAATGGCAAGTTCTTTATAATACAACCAAGCTTCTTTTCAGGCATGCCTTAACTACAAAGGTAATCAATTGTCCACCTGTGCTGGTTTTTTTTTTTTTTTTTTTTTTCTGCATCCTTAAAGAAAGTTACTACTGATGCATGCATTCAATAGCGATCCTGGATTCAAGCAATGGAAATGTTCTTCTTTATCAGGCTTTGTCACTAGTGAATTGTCTACAATGGGTGTATTTGCATTAGCCATTTTACTAAAAAAAAAAAAACCTTGAAATTTAATGTAGCAAATGAAAAATGCTTAAACACCCGTATTGAATCCATTCACCATTAAATACCAATTTTATGTCAAGAGGATGTATCTATGAATGTTTGTACCGGAAGATGAATAACTTTAAATAAAAACATCATTAAATGTGAAAGTTCTTGTTTGTATCTGCTTGCACTTACCAGAATACCAAATGTAACACTTTCACTCAGGCATAAATTTTGCTGTCCTCTTCTTCTGAAACAAAGCATAAATTAATAGAAACTGAGCAACAACAAATTCTTGCATTAAACAGTTTACTTATACAGGTTCCCAATAACCAACTGCATCTTTACACCACCTTTGTAGTGATATTTAACCTTCTCAAAACATGCACTTTTGAATAACTGCTCAAATTTGGCTGATTTGAGTTCCCCTACACAGGTTTGAAGACACAGATTTGAAACACCAAGTTTTCTTGTAACATAAAAGTCAAAACTGTAGAATATTTAAATGAAATCAGAAGATTAGGCTTCATAAAAGGGTTTTAAGAAATGCTTACAATAACAAGCCTGAAGTTACAGCAGCCACCACCAAGCAAACTAGTATAGCAATTAATCTTTATTTTTTATTTTTTCAGATCATGACAAATGGTCAATCTTTGATACATTCAAAATTATCTCTGCCATTAAATGCACATAAGTTAAAAAATTCTTGTTTTTTTGTTCATCACAGAAATGATAAATAGTTTATAAAGTTTTCATTAATCTTCTTTCAGATTCTGTCTTTCTCTTGGGCCACAACTGATTCCTTTAAATTTAATGAGTTTAAAATTAATAATAAATATCATTCATTTTTACCTTGAGTTCCTCAATGTGCAAACAGATGAAATATTTCTATATTTAAACTTCACACACTAATTAAATTCACAAACTTTGTGAGAATACTTTATTTTGCTGTTTGCAATAAACTTCCTTTCTTTCTTTTTAGCAGCTGTTAATATTTTAAACCATTGCATACAATTTCTGAATAGATACTTATTGCTAATGATTCTTTAGAAGTAAAAACTGCGGTTTTAGTTCCTTCATTTTTTTCCTCAAAACTTTCAAGGTAGACAGACTTTGAGGTTATCAAAGAACCTTTAAAACTATCTTTATTCAACTTAAAACATCAGAAAAACAAACATTTAACAAATCTGTCACAACTTCTTTTACATTGCCATTCATTTATATCAGTAGTTTTTTTACCTTTTCCAGCAGGGGGGCAGGGGGGGACAACTATAACATTTAAAATGTTGTGCCAAGGGCATTCCGGAAGCTACAAGAATCAATAATTTTCCTCGCTTTACTGATCCACCAATCCATGCCTGCCACTAAATGTTTTTGGTAACGCAAAGGAATTTTATGCTAAGTGCTCATGTTAATAAAAAAAAATTAGCAATTTTATGTTGATAAAATAAATTTAATACAATTAATGAATCAGTATTTGTCCATACAGAATCGATGCCACGAGGAGCTCACAAACTTTCCTTACCCATGCTAAATTAATGTAAAAGGTGGTAAATGTGAATCACAGGTTTCTATCATAACGAAACGTGGGTCATAATTTTTTGGCAATGAAAGTAATTTAAACTGTGTTTACTTTTGGCAATAAAAGTGTAATTTAAATTGTGTTTATCTTTATTTCTAATTTTTAAAATCAGTTGTACAATTTAATTTTTTGTTTTTTTTTTTTTTTCTCCCAAATTGAGAGGCAGGCGCCTGATAAGAGCAACATGGGTGGGTCACGTGTAGCATGCATGCCACAGGCTGGCCAATCCTGATCTACATCCCTCCTATATTACTATTTTCATCAAGCTAATCACGTTCTTAATCACAGTGGTAGCAACCAGTTGAAAATAAAAAGCTCGTGGACTCTGGCTTCAGTGTGTGATACCCAATACTGAAATTCACCAAGTAATAGGGTTAGATCCAGCGTCAAGCAGAGCTTATATAGAAGAATAGTATACAGAGTGGGCAATATGTCAATTTACAGAGAAATAATTAGTAAAAATTTAATTTTAATGTAAGCTACTTTATTAATATTATATTATACTAATACAATGCTGTTTAGGATATTTAAATAATAATAATAATAATATGTAAATGTGAGAAGTAAATTACTGTTTCCAGTAATTTACTTCTCAGCAAATCTCACTGGAATATTGAAATATGAACTGCTATGTATATCACAAATATTATAATACTTAAAATTACTTAAAGAATACAAATGTACACACACACACACACACACACACACACACACACACACACACACACACACACACACACACACACACACACACACACACTTCAAATAAAGTAATACATAATCTTGAATTAGATACAAAAGCAGATTACGAGAAATGAGCTAGGAACTGTTTACATTTATTTTTTTTAGGATAATTTATTTTCAGACCTTTAATATAAGTTATTAAAGACTGACTGGAGGAGTCTGCCACTACATTAGCATCTAGTCAAAGACTCTTAACACACTAAACTTACTATTATTCTTCATTTACTCCCTCTACTTTTGTTCTCTGAAGCAATTTTTCTCTTTAGCTATTTCCTAAAATTTACAGCCTGCAGAAATTTAAGTCCAATATCAATAAATTTTTCTCTGAATTTTATAAGTCTGTTAATTTTTGTTTAACTGATTGAGGGAATAAGGCTCTCATAGACAAAAGCTTGCCAGTTGATATAGTACGGGCTAGTGAGTAGCAAAAAGAAGCAAAGAAGCTAACTCAACCAAAAATGCACATGGCACCAACATTTGAGGCAAATGGAAAGAAAAGAGTTACGAGAATTGAGAGTAGCAACACCAATTCATTAAAGCTCAATTTTACGTAAGAATATCAGTTCAATCGAAAACAAGAACCGTAATTTTCAATTTGTAATATGGACATTTATCACCTTAAAACCTTTGCTGAGAATCCCAAAACCAAATACAGCAAAATATTTACTGTTTAAAAGTTTAAAGTTATAAATAGCAAATATAATTTTTACAAAACCCTGAGAATGCTACTCCTTTGCTTCTCACAAATGTAATCAATGAGTGGTGCTTTCCAGCAACATACACTGTTAGTATAAGCTGTTCAAAATTCCACCATAGTTGCATCAGTTTCAGCAACAAATTAAGAATCATTTGAGATGAACCATAACACAATACTGCCCAAATGGTTTGGATATTTTATCCATATTTTATGAAACTGCTGGTTCCACCACACTGATTAATTACATAGAATTTTCTCTGCTAAATCTCAAAAAATGAAGATGTAAACTGATTACCTTATCTAATATAATGTAACATAAATTATTTTATGTAGGTGAAACTAATTCTTTGAAGCAAATATTTAAACATATTCAAAAAATAATATATGTTCTACTGAAATGGTTGAGCATTTTATTATACTGATTATTGTTCAGTTCTAAGTTAGTAAGTAAATTATGTTTACCATAACCTGTGAATGCAGCTGGAAAGAGAGCTGATTCTTCGGCAGCTGCCATTATAGAAATGGGCTAGGGACATTTTAACTGTAAGCAGAAGAAAGCAAGACATTGTTTTGGAAATCAGAAGCAGATTTTTTTTTTAATCCAAAAATTGGATTTGAAATTAAATTTTACTGACAACCATATTTTATATTAAGATACAGCCATAGGACTGTCAAATGACTGCAGTGATTTCTCAGGACCATAGCCACCTAACTGTCACTGTAAGAAAATCTAGTTGATATACCAGTGTTTTGGTTTCAGAAAAAAAAAAATAATAAATAAAAAAATACCAGATCCAATTAATGATGCAGACTGTCTGGTTTTCAACCAAAATTTCTACTGTAAGCATGCAGTGGCAGAGACCTACATGCCTGTCAGAGAAAAAATTTGAGTCAAAACCAGACAAAGGGATGTCCAATTATTTTTATTTTTTTATTTTGTTGGAGTTTTTAGCTAAAATTTAAAAGGCATGTTTTTTTGTTTGTGGTACTTCTTTTTCTCAGGCTGTGGTCATGGTAGACTTTGATTTCCATGAGTCAACCTTGCTGTTATTACAATGCCCTAATTTGCTTGCTGCATTCTACAGTGACCACTAACAGTCCACCACAGGGTTGTTACTGTTTCCCCTGCTACTCACTACACACACTGATACATCCAAAGTGAATATGAACATTAAAAATAGAGTAAAAAATATAGAATTGGAGTTTGGTAAAAATTGATTCTGTTGTTATTGGTATAACATTAATATTTTTTAATGTTAAATATTATAAAAACCCATGCAGTTGAAAATGAGTTACCTTGGGGTAAAACAAATCAACCACTTTATAATGAGATCACCTTGCAAAAACCTGACAGCCATCAAGTTTTTGTGAGGAGATCACTTGACAATGGTAAATTCTTCTGTTTGGCAGGAATTTTATTCTACTGTGGCACATCTTCAAACAGAAAATTTAATTTAGAGCATCTGGCATGTTGAATTAAAACTGTATTTAAATATGACACCTTTGTCAGGACATTGAAATCCACTAAATCACTTATCCCCAGGCTTTTAAAATTAATCCAAATAAGAGAATTTTCGGGAATACAGTACAAGTGATTATTGAGCAGTGTAGGGTTGACAACTAACAGTATTTATAGTTTCTAATTCTGAAAAAAAAAAAGTTTAAATTATTCTTTTAACTTTTATAATGTTTTGTGCTTTTTAGCTTCTTACCGTACTGTATCTTCCATCTGTGTATTTTCATTTTATATCTTTGTTATTTAGCACATTCGCTGTTATTTATATTTGCAAAGGTCCTTTCTACATTCCTTGTATTTGAACGTTTATTAGAAAATTTATCAGTTACAAGCAGCTCAAAATAACTAATTTGATTATTTCTCTGGGGCAATGGCTGCTTTTAAGTAAATGGAAAGGATTTCATCTGTGAAGAATTATCACTCCAACCAACATCTGTTGTTTGCAGCATTCTAAAATCAACAGAAGCATCTGAACGAAATTTAGAATCTGCATCACTTGAATAGAATTCTATTTCAGTATGAGATGATGCATTGCAATTGATGCTTTGTAAATTTTTTTTTTTTTTTTTTTTTGGCTGATGCTGCATAAGCTCATACACTTGCTTTCTTGCATCACATGCCACTACTACTACTACCACCACTATTATAAAGAACTGATTCAAAGTGACCAGCTTGAACATACTGTCCTCCCTGTTCCTTTTCAGTCTTGATGTCTCAAGCTGTGGATCCATTACAACAAACCTTTGGGGTAAAATTTCATAGGAAAACACTGTTTACATAAAATTTTATCAGTGGGATGATGTTTCGTGTTTCATAAACTAAAGATTTAGAATTCAGCAAGCATAATCTTCAAAAAAGTTTACCTTTACTTATTGTGGAAATTATTAAACTACGTAAAATAATTTTAACATAGCACAGAACATATGAAACTGTGGACCAAGCATACAGCTTTTATTGCATTCTCTAAATAATGCAATTGACGTTAAGCAAAATCCCAGCTATAATGCAAATAGTCCATGGTTCAATCAGTGTGCCAATATTGATCAATTGTTAGTTTCATGCACTTATCCATTTACTAAACCCAATTGAATGGACATTTGTATTAGGGCATAACACTTCCAGTTCATTTGGACGCAAGTTTGCATTTTGGCAGCAAACGTCTTAACGTGTAATTTTATTAAAAAGGGTTGTTTTTTCACCATGCATTAATTATAATGCATGAAAAACAAATTACAAAAACAATATTTTTCCTGTATTGCAAGGCAATAAAAAAACAAATAAATGTGCAATCAAATCTGAAGGCTCACAAACAATCATTTCTTGATTAGCATCTAAAAAAATATTGAAATAAAACATATAATCAATATATGGAATATGCAAGTGTTGATACCTGTATGGGGGGGGGGGTAGAGCATTAGATATAAAGGTATCCCTCACTTAGCACAATTTCACTTTTGTGCAGATCTAATTTTTATTTTGCATGTTTTTATGCCATGTTTTTCTTATGAAAATCTCAATGTTTCAGGCATCTCCATTTTTCTTTGTATGCACCATATCAGATCTAAGGCTGCACTTAATTAATCATAACTTCTAGATTAATCATAATTTACACATCACCACGATTACCATTACATCAAGAGATGCATCAACTGAAGCAGAGGAAATACAATTAAATTCTAAATTGAGTTTTGTCACTTTTACTCTTATGAGAGAGATTTTTTTTTTTTTTTTTTTTTTTTTGTTTTGGTAGTTGTTGGCGCATCGGCTTCTGTGGCCATAATGCACCTCCCAAGGTTTTTGCAGTACTTTGATCCAAGCCCGAGGCGGGATTCGAACCCGTGACCTTTGGGTTGCTAGGCAGGTACTTGACCCACTCGGCTAGCCTGGTCAGCATGAGAGAGTATACGACAAATGTATATGACGGTCCTGTGCACTCCTCGTGGTTTGCATGGGTTTGTGATTGTGCTGCTAGGAGCAGCTGAATGTAATAAAATGTAGAAAAACTACTGGTAATTAAAACTGTCCAAAATTTCATATTGTCGTTCCTTACTGTACTTCTGTGCCAGTCTTTTAGTGTTTGTCATGCAGTGAAAACAGTTTATTATATTTCTTCACTGTGAATTTTTTAAAACTATCCATATTTTAAAGGAATTTATGCCTCATTTAGCCTTCAAAAATACCATTTTCTTCAACTTCTTGTGCTGGTAAGAGGAAATGTATTGATTTAGAAGTGAAACTTCTAAATTAATACATTTAGAATCAAAAATGTTTGATTATATTAGAGTTGATTTTCCAAAAAATGTAGCAGCCATGATTAAACCCAGGAATCAAGTTGCAATCTACACATTTAAGATGAAATATTTAACACAGCAGTGGTGGCACAACACCTGAACATCACAGTTGAATTTCTCCTAAAAAATACAACGCTCCAACCTATGAATCAAGACACAATCTATACATTTGTGGAAAAGTATTTAACTCACTGGTAGTGGCACAGCACCTGATAAGTACCTCTCAAAAATAACACTCCTGCGTTATTCTTTAATTAATGATTAAAATTTTGAAATTATTCCTAGCTTTCTAAATAAATCCAAATTTTCATGGAGTTATTAAATACATCTTACAGTTTTCATGGAGTTATTAAATACATCTTACAGTTTTCATGGAGTTATTAAATACAAGCAACTGTCAGGTGCCACAACACTCTTTACTGTGACACCTTTTCAATTTGTGTGAATAGTACTGTGGGAACCAACTTTGCTATGAAGTTTCGAATTGTGTTTGTTTAACATTCAGAATTAAATGCCTTTCCCCATCTAATTAGATGTCATATTTCCTGTATGATATCTGAAGTCATATAGGAATTATTTTAGAAAGATTTGCTATTGTTTTCACATAACAAAGATGCAGAAATGCAACATAATATTCATCCATGATAAATGCTACTCTGTGGGAAACAAGATAACTAGGTATCACATATTGTGATACCATTAACAACACTGGAGAATCCTGGAGTGAAATCAGACTTTCAACATTGAATTTAGTGTTTTTCATATGTACCTTCTGGCCGTGTCACTAAAACACGGCCAGAAGGTGCATATGATTTACAAGGCCTTGATGAACAAACAGCTGTAATAGTATTAGTAGTAGAAAATGATCCAAAAAAACATCAAACACTACTAACACATGGACTTAAATGAGGTTAAGGAAAGAAATGACAAAGTTGTTAAATTCACATAGTGAAGCTACATCAAATGAAGACTTACTTGAATCTGAGAGGATGAAAGCAATATTGGAAGATAAGGATGAAAAAGATTCTGAAGGACGATCAACCATCAAATTACAACAAAAAACTAGGATGAATTTTTATTCTAACTGAAGAGGCACAATCAATTATTGAAGTAACAGATCCTGTAGCAAACCAGGGTTCACATGTTTGTAGGAACTTGGATCAACTGATTGAATGTTAAAAGGAAACTTATAGGGAGAAGCAGAAGTGTTTTGCCTAAAAATTTCTCCCCATACTATGCAAAGTACATTGGACACATTTTTTAGAAAAAGTTCATTATCAACATCAAGCACAAGCATGCCTCCAGTAGAATACGTTGATGTAATGCTCACATCTAATGAAAGAAATGAGGCTACCTCCAACACAGACTCCAAGAAATTCCATGTAGTAATTTCTTAAATTTTTTGTGAGTTTTTAATGATTTTTTCCACTTTAATTTTATTGTTTAAATTTTTAGTTTTAATTAAATTTTTCCATTTCTACATTGTGTTCGTTTAGCATGGCAATTTTCTGGAATTGAACAATTTGATAGTATGAACCAGAGCTGTAATGCTCAATATATTCTCCGTTGATATCAATATTTGTAAAATAATAAGAGAAGTTTACCTCAATATAATACGTAGAACACTTCCGTATGATACTCTCCAGCAATTAAAATAAAAAATAAAAAAAAAAATCGAAAATCTTATATTACAATAAAAAATAATTAAAAATCAATCTAATGCAATTAAAAATTAAATAAATTAATTAAAAGAAATTTAAGGAAAAAATTGCAAAACAATTTTCCTTCCTGAAGCCGACAACACTTCTTGACCGTATGTCATGATCACAGGAACGAAAATTACCGAACATGGGTGAGCATGAAACTTAAATAAGGATTATTTGTCTTCGCGCAAATGAGTAAAAGCCCAAATTGGAGATTAGAAATGGCTGGCGAACATTAACAGAATTCTCGTGTAATTTAATTTCGACAGTGTCTGCAATTAATAGTCTGGTATAATTATGTTGGACACTAAGTATTTTGGCCTTTTTAAATAAAAAAGTATGTTTTTCATTAATGGCATAAAAGGCTAATTCTGATGCTACTGAACGAGAAGCACGAACCGAGGCCACGTGTAAATACGAAAATTCAGAGGCAACTGCATAGAACTTGGTATGACGAGTTGCAATCACCGCAAGAAATGTTGTATACCAGGTCATTTATTTTGTAAGATTTTCGATTTTTTCATTTTAATTGCTGGAGAGTATCATACGGAAGAGTTCTACGTATTATATTGAGGTAAACTTCTCTTATTATTTTACAAATAGGAATTGAACAATGCAAAACGAAGGACACTTGTAATGTCAAATTATGCACTATAACCATTTATTACTTATATGGTTTTACTATAAGGAAAATTATTATTTACTATAAGGAAACCATATTACTATATGGTTTCCTTTAAAATTATTTGTGAAAACATCTTTAGATGTTTTATTTTCCTATACTCTGCTGCCCCCAAAACTTATTACCCCCCTCACTTATGCTTGCTGAAGACTTCAATTGTCATATCCCATTGCAGGCAAGCCCTAAAATGGATTCACATGGACAACTCATAGAACAAATAATAGATCAATGAAGACTGGTTGGAATACCAAATAGTTTCCCAAAGGCACAACAAACAGCATGCTTGCCCTGAGAGAAAAGTTTCAATAACAGTCCATAACTGAGAGAAATATATAGAGGTAGTATATGAGAGAAGTATATTAGTATTTGGGATTGGGAGCAATCAACCGAAATGGATAACTGAATAACAATTCTATTGTTATCCTAAACAACGAAAATATATTCAGTAGGTTTTAACTTGCTGGAAAAATGCAGAATGAATACACTAAGATCTGAAGAAGCTCTGATCATTGATTCATTAGACTATTCCAGAACACAGTGCCATAGAGTTAAAAAAGTATCATTCAAACTGTGCTCCATACTGGCTCACTCTAAGTAATAATTATTATTTATTATTATTATAATAATTATTATATACTGATTCACTATGCACACCAAAGAAGGTGTGCAGAGTGAGTCAGTAGACCATCAATTATTTACCTAGAGCAACACACACTCCATGAGCTTTTTTTTTTTGTTACCAAAAATTTTATTTGTTCATTAGATAGAATTATTCATTCACATAAAGTTATTTGTTATTCTTCTCAAAAATATTCCTTGATATTCAGTGGATGGAACCACTGATTCAATTAAATTCCTCGCTCACTGGCCACTGCTACAATACTGAATTATAACTTATTTTGAAGTGATTCAATGACTCAAGTTACTTTTCTGTAATAAAAATGCAAGTCAGCCAAAATATTTGTTTTGTTTGTCACTATTCTTTTGGATCATGAACTGTATTTGGACCTAAATCAGTGTATTCACTAATGACTGCTTGTTGGTTGTACTTTCATATTTGGTAAACTTGAAAAGTGGTCATATGGCTTTTCTCTAACCTCTTCTTTAGACTATTGTCAGGCTGCCAGAGTTTTATCAATCAATATAAGTTAAACATTTACCAAAGACTGCCAGCATTTACACACATGCTACAAAATCTTTCTTATATCAGTGGAATGCATTACAGCAGCCCCCATTATAACGCGGTTCGCTTTACACTGATTCGCTATAATGCTGTTCTTATATTATAACCCATATCTGACTATAACGCTGTCACAGATCACTATAACACTCTTTTACAGATTGCATTTTTGGCATATTTAAATGAATTTTTTTCATTTGATGGAGTCCATAGCTTGAAAATGAATAGAAAAACAGCATTAAAACGTTTCCCACGCCGGCTTGAGAAATTTTCCGACAGTGAAATTTTCTCGCACGCTAATTTAATTGCAGTGACTTCTTACGTAGTTCCGAGATCAACATTTTAAAAAATTATCTAGTATATTTCTTGTAATATTTGCGTTATATGCATTTATCCGAAGTCTAGTCATCACTCAGTACAGTATTAGACATTGTGCATAACGGACAGTTTATTTGAACATTGTATCGTAATTAATGCAACCAACGCAGTTACATTTTCGAAGAGTCAATAATGGCCAATAAGAATGAAAAAGCAACAATGCCTGGGTGCAGTATGAAGACTATAAATGTAAGAAAAAGATTAATTTGAAAATTAAATTAGACATTTTGAAGCAAATCGATTCCGGTCAACGACAAGCGGATATGTGCCATAATTTAGGACTTGCAAGTTTAACTGTAAGAACAATTATAAAAAAATAAAGAATTAATTTTAGCAGTGGGAAAGATAGCTGTTCCACTGCAAGAAACTAGGACTAGGCCAGCTATTAAGATTGAAATGGAAAGACTAATTTTATTGAAGATAATATCCAATGCAGAATTCAGTTAAGTTAAATATTATTAAAAAAAAAAAAAGAGAGAGTGAGAGAGAGAAAGAGATTAGCTAATATGATCTGAAGAAAACTCAACTAAAAAAAAAAAAAAAAAAAAGTGGAACCATTTAAAACTGGTAAGGGCTGGTTGAATAGATTTAAAATCCAGGGGGAAGCCGCAAGTGCAGATCAAGGAGCCGAAACATTCAAAAAAGAAACATGTTAAAATTATTGAAGGGGGGTATTATGTGTTATACTTCTCAAGTTTTTAATAGATGAGGCAGGATGTTTATGGAAACGAATGCCTAAAAGAAGTTACATATTGAAAGAAGAAAAAAACATGCCAGGTTTCAAAGCGGCGAAGGATCGGTTGACTTTATTGTTAGGTGGTAATCTGCGGGAATCTAAAATTAATACCCCTTTTAGTTTATTTGGAAGAGGGCCAAAGTTCACCCAAAATCGACACATTTTTCATGATTAAATTCATCAATTAAATTAAATCAATTAAATTTATGATTTTAATTTGAATTTTAAGTTTAATTTTGATACGTATGTAGTTACCACATAATTATATATGTATCTAATGCAGAATTTTAAAAGTACAAATATTTGAATATTAAATATTTTGACCGACATTTGTGCATCTTTTCACTACCGTTTATTATTGATTAGGAAATATCCTATGGCACCGACCGCAACTCACAAATATATATGTTACCTAATGGGAATGCGGTGCTTGCTTAGCTCGGATTCACTTACCGCTCTGCTTTTCTAGAACTAATTATCAGCGTTAGGCGGGGGTCACCTGTAATTGAAAGCGTTCTGACTGTTCCCCCTAACACTTCTTTCTAGATAATAGTAAATGATCGCTACCACATATCCATTGCTTTCATAGGAAGGTGTCCCTTATTAGCACACAAATTCAACAGATTACAAGAACAGCCTATTAGCCTCAAGGTGCACAATTTCCTCTTTTAATATCCTTGCTATTCCAGTTTCAAACCTACTATAACAGTGGCATTATCATATTACTTGTATATTTGCATGTATACCAATGCTAAAAGTATAGTAAATAAATTTGATGAATTTGAAGTGTTGGTCAAGACATCAAAGGCAGATAATTATTGGGATAGCAGAGACATGGTGTCACACAGATATAAGGAATGCAGAACTGGAATTTGGGGAGTACAATGTGTACAGAAAGGATAGTAAGGGAGGAGGTTTTATGCTGATAATTAAGAAAAACAAAATCAAAAGAAGTGCATCCAGTTGATATAGATGAACAGTGCACTGTTGAGTCAGTTTGGTGTGACATAAGCACTGCGAAAGCAAAAATAACAGTAGGAGTGTGTTATAGGCCTAATGACTCGAATGAGTACAATGAACAATTGTACAGAGAAATAGAGTGGGCTAGTAAATCGGAATGTCTTATAATGGGGTATTTTAACTTCCCAGATATTGACTGGAACTTGTGGGTTGGTCACTCACACACTAGTCAGACTTTTGTGGATTTATTGGTTGATTGTTTTCTGCAGCAGCAGCATGTACGAGAGGCAACCAGAGAGGGTAATACTCTTGATCTGGTTATCAGCAGTGATCATTTGTGTATTAAGAATTTGCAGATAAAGGAACTACTAGGTGGCAGTGATCACAGTGTACTGATGTGGGATTTATTTAAAGATATAATTACCATCAGGGTAAAGGAAAGGGTTTTTGCTTCCGTAAAGGTGAGTGCAGTGGTCTCAGACAGTTTTTAAATTCTGTACAGTGGGATCAACTGACGATGTTACCAACAGTAAATTCTAAGTGGGAAGCATTGAAGGAATTAATCGTGGAAGCTACTAAAAGTTTCATACCTATTAAGAAATATTGTTCAAGGTTTAGGCCTAAATGGTTATCTAATGAACTAATGAGACTCGTAACAGAGAAGAAAAATGCATGGGATGCATACAAATTACCAAGCGACTCAGAAGCCTATGGCAGATATAAGCTAGTCTGTAATCAGGTCACAAAGGAGGTTAAGCAGGCGAAGGCAAATTACGAGAAATCTTTGACAAAAGATGCTAAGAAAAACAGCAAGGATTTCTTTACTTATATAAACACTAAAAGGAAGTGGATGAATCTCATTGGTCCACTTGATATCGATGGTTCGACTGTTGATGATCCTGCTCAGATAGCAAACAAACTGAATGGGTATTTTACATCTACATTCACACATGAGGAGTTATTAAAGTTTGAAAATGGCAGACGGTTATCAAATTGTAGCAGGGTGCTTAATGATTTTGTAATAACTGAGAGCAAAGTGGAGGAGAAATTCTTGAAGTTAAACATAAGAAAGGCACCTGGGGTAGATGGGATCTATCCAGTTATATTAAAGGAGGCGGCAAAGCAACTAAGCAAACTCTTAGCCATAATTATGACAGCTTCCTTGGACTCAGGGGAGGTCCCCACAGACTGGAGATGTGCAAATGTATCCCCAATTCACAAAGGGGGATCAAAGGGTGACACGAGTAATTACAGACCAGTTAGTTTAACTTCTGTTCCGGGTAAAATAATGGAGTCACTGGTTAAAGATGCATTGCAGGATCATCTAGACAAGACTTCAGCAATAGTTCAGACACAGCATGGGTTTGTTAAGGGAAAGTCTTGTCTGACAAATTTGATAGGATATTATGATGTGGTTACAAAGGAACTGGATGCAAAAAATAATTTTGATATCATATAATTGGATTTCAGGAAAGCTTTTGACACTGTTGCGCATGGAAGACTATTGTACAAATTGGAGCAGAATGGTATTAAGGGTAAGTTGCTACAATAGATAAAAGGATGGTTAAGTGGGAGAAGACAGAGGGTGGTAATCAATGGGTACTGCTCTTCTTGGACTAATGTTATTAGTGGAGTCCCACAGGGTTCGGTGTTAGGTCCACTGTTGTTTTCTATATTTATCAATGATATTGATGAAGGTATATCAGGCTTAATGTCGAAGTTTGCAGATGATACAAAGGTTGGCAGGGTTGTTAATGACAGTAATGGCAGTGTGCTACTGCAACAGGATCTAGATAATTTGGGCAGATGGGCTAAGAAGTGGCAACTGAAGTTTAACCTTGACAAATGCAAAGTACTGCATATGGGTAGAATTAACTCCAGAGAAACGTACCAATTGTGTGGTACTACACTTAAGGTGGTAGAAAATGAAAAAGACCTGGGAGTAACTGTGCAGTCAGATATGAAGTTTTCTGAGCAATGCAGACAGGCTGCCAGGGCAGGTCATAGGGTTTTGTCAATGATATATAGGAATTTTGCTAGCAGGGAAAAGGAGGTGATTGTCCCTCTGATAAGGCAATGGTCAGGCCGCGCCTTGGGTACTGCGTACAGGTCTGGAGGCCTCATTTTAGGAAGGATGTAGATTTGCTTGAGCGTGTACAGAGAAGGGCAACAAGATTGAAGGGAATGAAGGGATCCTCTTACCAAGAGAGGCTGAAGTGGCTGGAGACTAGGCACCTGCGCGGTGATCTGATTGAGGTGTATAAGGCCTTGAATGGATTGAGCACACTGAATTCTGATGGGATCCTTCCACTTGTTCAGATTATGAACCAAAGGAGGCATAAATTTAAATTAAGAAAAGACAGTGTAGAATAGATGTGCGGAAATTTGCTTTTAGCCAGTGGGTGGTTTTTTTTTTTTTTTTTTTTATGTAAACCCCAAACATGAAAGGTGTTAGAACCTTTAGTACTTAGTACCGTGCTTAGGTTGGAGGTTGAGAAGATGAAAGAAGATATTTGTTGATATTGGACTTGAACTTCTGTAGACTGTAATTTTCAGGAAATATGTATGAAGGAAGGTTGTTCCAGAAAACGGCAGTTGAATGAATAAACGAGGAAGATGAAAAGTTGGTTCTGTGGGTTTGAAGTTAAACAGTAAATGGATGTTGGCTGGTGGCAGCACGTGTTTGAACTGTTTTGAAAGAGAGAGCAGGAATTATAGAAGCTAATTCAGAAGAACAGTGTCCATGGAAGTATCTGTAGAAGAGGCATGCAGCAGAAACAGTACGTCTATGAGACAGCGAGTGCAGAGACTCTGGTAGAGATGAGTCATTAATTAATTTGTTTGTTTGTTTGTTTGTTTTTATTTATTTTAATTTTTTTTGGCTGATGAAAAGTTTTCTTGCATCAAATGCCTCTGCTAATGCTACTAATGCTAAAATTAACCTAACTGCCCTCTTCTGAATGGAATCAAGAGCCTGAAAAAGATTTTGGGGGCACCACCCAAGATGGTTTTTTTTTTTTTTTTTATGAAAACCCCAAACACGAAAGGTATCAAAACCTATAGTACTTAGTACCGTGCATGGGTTGGAGAAGTATTGGGTTGGGGGAGGGGGGTGCCGGAAACTTTGCTCTAGAGACTAAACATGGGTTTCACCACTTCAAGCCTCCAATAAGCAAAGTGGTGGTATTTCACCGGTTGATGAAAGTCATCTACCACGGCGGGGCAGATTTGCGATTTATACAGAGTGAGCAGCTGTTTGGAAGAAAAGTAAAGCCGAGAGAGAAAGAGAAAACCAAGTTTTTTAGATGAAGAAGAAGCAATATTTGTAATGTGCTTGTGCCGAGAGAGATTCGAAGTCAGGGTAATCCCCAAAAGAGATATATCATTTTGCCTAGAAATCGGAGTGTCACTAAAGATAAGCATAGGAGCAGAAGAATCCTTTTTGCAAGATATAAGACAAGACTGAGTTTTAGAAGGGTTGAAATCAACTAAGTTGTCTTTGCCCCACTGCAGAATTACCTGAAGATCGGCATTTAAGGAAATGGTAGCAGATTTTCGAGAAGTTGAAGCTGATTGAGCAGGACAAGGTTTCTCAAAATGGAAAGTGGAATGCAATGTGCTATCATCGGCAAAACCATGGATAGGATTTCCAGTCAATGGAAGAAGGTCATTAATATACAAGAGGAAAAGAGTGGGGGAAAAAACTGAACCTTGGGGGACACCGGCATTAGTGGAGAAGTTAGAAGACAGAGAGCCATCTACCATCACCCTCAGTGAGCGATCAGAGAGAAAACTGGATAACCAATTACTAAAAACAGTTGGCAAACCATAAGATGGAAGCTTGTTTAGAAGACCTTTATGCCAAACATGATCGAAAGCCTTTGAGATGTCAAGAGCAAGTACTTGTGTTTCACCGAACCTTTCCACTGAATTAGCCCATAAATGGGTAAACATAAGCCAGAATATCACCAGTGGATTGACACTGATGGAATCCATACTGGCGATCGTTGATCAGATGGAAGGTTTCTATGTAGTTCAAAATTTGGCGGTTAATTGATTTCTCCATTACTTTAGAAAGAGTAGAAATGATTGCAATGGGACGATAATTGGATGGGAGGGATTTGTCACCCTTTTTAGGAACTGGCTGGATATGAGCAAATTTCTAAGCAGAAGGAAAAGCACCTTTGGAATAAGAAAGTGAAAAAAGGCGGCAAAGAATAGAGGTAAGTTCAGGAGCACAGGTTTTGAGAACAAGTGGAGAAATACCATTGGGACCTGGAGCTTTCTTAGCATCAAGATTCATAAAAATCCTTCTGACATCCTTTTGATGGAAGACCACAGGAGGCATTGAATGGAGCGTGTTGGGAATGGTGGGAGGTGTTTTACCAAGATCATTAAAACATAAGTTGAAAGAAAAATGGGATGCTAGCAGGTCCTTGACTGAAGTGACAACAGAAACATCTGGTTTGGACAGAGGTGGGAGCAGAGATGGGCAAAAGTTGCGGCCAATAGCTTTGGCAAGAGACCAGAATGCTCGGCTACCATTAGGGCAAGAAGCAAGTTTTCTACACTTAGCCTGTTCAAACTCTAGTTTGGACTGGTTAATAACTGCTTTACAATTGTTGCGAGTTTGGTGTAGGCAGAAAATAAAACTGAAGAATTAGAAACAAGTCGATTACGATATGCAACATTCTTCTCTTGAACAGCCTTAACACATTTATTGGAAAACCAAGGTTTAGATAAAGGATGGGATTTTAAAGTGAAGTGTGGGATAAAGGAGTCCATTCCTGCAAGAATAATTTCACTGACACGATCTGAGCAAACATTGACATCAGAACTTTTGAAACAGTAATCCAACCGACGATTCTTTATTTAACAGCTATAGTTTCTATTATTTTTCATGGGGAAAAAATACAGAAACTATGTTAACATGGTGAGATGGAGAAGGGTCAAAATGAATCAAAAAAGAGTATCTCCATCAAAAGTATGGAGAACTGTACAAGTTATACAATGAGAAACATACTGGTTGCATCATATTAATTAACACAGAGATTGAGATGTACCTAGATCTGCCTAATTTAGAATGGAGCCTAGGTATATATCTATGCTGAGTGAAGTCCTTAGAATTG
Source organism: Mastigoproctus giganteus (assembly GCF_048544385.1). NCBI lineage: Eukaryota > Metazoa > Arthropoda > Arachnida > Uropygi > Thelyphonidae > Mastigoproctus > Mastigoproctus giganteus. The sequence continues at coordinate 65,099,164 of NC_143581.1, forward strand.
CACCTCCAGATAAGTAATATCTCCAGAGAAGTTGGAAGACCTGCAAGTGTGCAGAGGCATATACATACAGGTTCGTATGAATTGGACGGAAGCAGGTATAATCTTCTAGATGGTAGATGACTCTCATCACCTGGTGCAATACCAACACTTTGCTTATTGGAGGATTGAAGTGGTGGAACCCATGTTTAGTCTCCAGAGCTAAGTTCTGGTCAACACTTCCCCATCTCTTCCATCATGCTTTTTTTTTTTTTGGTAGTTGTTGGCGCATCGGCTTCTGTGGCCATAATGCACCTCCCAAGGTTTTTGCAGTACTTTGATCCCAGCCCGAGGCAGGATTCGAACCCGCGACCTTTGGGTTGCCAGGCAGGCACTTTACCCATCTGGCTAGCCCGGTCAGCCTTCCATCATGCAGTACGATTGATATCTTTTGAGGTTATTATGAACACCACAGCAAGATCCAAACTTCCTTACATTTCGAGGGTACAGCTCTAAAATGGCGTTCGCAGGCTGCCTGCTAGTTAGTATAAGGGACTGAATCTATTGGTAACTCTCTAGGAGACTTCTGGATCAGCTAGTGTATAATCTTGCTGCCTCTACTCTGCCAGATAGTGACTGGAGGGAGTCCAAGTAGTGTGTATGCGGTGGGGGGACAAAACTGTGTCAAGGATCTCGGTATATTCTTACCATGTGAACGCTACATCCAAAAATTTCATACAGCACCCCCCCCCCCACACACACACACTTTCTTACTACTGAATATACCATGAATTGTCAAACTAATAGAGCAAACTTATCTTCGAAAAAATTTAAACCTCCCAAACACTTCCTAGTTCATTTCACAAATATACGTGGTCTCAGTTCTAATCTCAATGATGTTCATTTCCACTTACAGTCTGCCAAACCCCATGTACTTTTTCTGACATAATATCAGTTATTGGTTGATTCAACCACTGTTGATCTAAGTTGCCAAATTATTTGCTGTATGATTCCTTTCGCCTGAAAGGTGGTACTTGTGCATATGTCCGTTCCGATATTCCCTATCAGAGACTTGGCAATTTGGAATCTCCTCTTTTTGATCTTCTCTGGCTTAAAATCTCTCTACCTCATTCTGTCAAATTCATCTGTTGCCTCTACCGTTCACCTAAATCCATCAATCACTTGAAACTCTTTGACTTCCTCTCATTGCAACTTGATTTTCTCCAGTCCAACTTTCCTTACAGTGAGGTAATTTTCCTTGGTGATTTCAATGTTCATAACTCCAGCTGGCTTCCCTTTTCTAGTCACACAGACCCAGCTGGTCAAGATGCTGAGGCTTTTGCAATTACTAATGACCTTGCACAAATTGTTCATTTACCTACAAGAATACCGGACAATCCTAACCATAGAGCCAACACGGTTGATCTTTTTCTCACAAACAACCCTTCTAGTTATACGGTCAAAGTGAGAGGTCCTTCAGGCACCTCAGATCACAACTTGGTGACTGTCTCTTCTCCAATGGTGACTTTATCTCATGGCTACTCCCAACCTCGTGTTGTTTGGCATTACAAGAATGCAAAATGGGATGACCTGTGAGATTTATTTTCTTATTTTCCTTGGTCGGATTACTGTTTCAAAACACTTCTGATGTCAAGATTTGCTCAGATCTTTTTTTTTTTTTTTTTTTTTGGAGCATTAGCAACTAAGGCCATATTGCTCCGGGATATGCGGTGGTCATTCCCCGACCTTTCCACATCCTCCGTATTTGGTGGTGACGGGCTCGAACCCCGGTCTAATCGAGAAGCGTGTGCTACGCACTGCTGCTCCTTCCCACCTGGCTACGGAGGCGCCTCTGCTCAGATCATGTCAGTGAAATTATTCTTGTAGGAATGGAATCCTTTATTCCACACTCTATTTTAAAATCTCATCCTTTATTATCTAAACCTTGGTTTTCCAATAAATGTGCTAAGGCCGTTCAGGAGAAGAATGTTGCATATCGTAATTGGCTTGTTTCCAATTCTTCAGTTTCATTTTCTGTCTACACCAAAGCTCACAAAAATTGTAAAGCAGTCATTAATCAGTCCAAACTAGAGTTTGAACAAGCTAAAAGTAGAAAACTTGCTGCTTAATGGTAGCCAAGCATTCTGGTCTCTCGCCAAAGCTATTGGACGCAACTTTTGCCCATCTCTGCTCCCACTTCTGTCAAAACCAGATGGTTCTATTGTAACTTCAGCCAAGAATAAAGCCGATCTGCTAGCATCCCATTTTTCTTCCAACTCATATATGTGATTTTGGTAAAACACCTCCCACCATACCCAACACATTCCATTCAATGCCTCCTGTGGTATTCCGTCAAAAGAATGTCAGGATTTTGACAAATCTTGATGCTAAGAAAGCTCCAGGTCCCGATGGTATTTCTCCACTTGTTCTCAAAACCTGTGCTCCTGACCACAGGTTTCCTGAAGACATTCCTTGTCCTTTGCTGCCTTTTTTCGCTTTCTTATTTCAAAGGTGTTTTTCCTTCTGCTTGGAAATTTGCTCATTTCCAACCAGTTCCTAAAAAGGATGTCAAATCATTCCAAAGCAATTTTCGTCCCATTGCAATTACTTCTACTCTTTCTAAAGTAATGGAGAAATCAATTAACCGCAAACTCTTAAACTATCTAGAAACCTTCCATCTGATCAACGATCACCTGTATGGATTCCGTCAGTGTCGATCCACTGGAGATATTCTGGCTTATGTTACCCATTTATGAACAAATTCAATGGAAAAGTTCCTTGAATCACAAGCAGTTGCTCTTGACATTTTAAAGGCTCTCGTTCGTGTTTGGCATAAAGGTCTTCTAAACAAGCTTCCATCTTATGGTGGCGCCTCTGTAGCCAGGTGGGAAGGAGCAGCAGCAGTGTGTATAGCACACACTTCTTGATTAGACCGGGGTTCGAGCCCGTCACTACAAAATACGAAGGATGCGGAAAGGTCAAGGAATGACCACCGCATATTCCCGGAGCAATATGGCCTTAGTTACTAATGCTCCTAAAAACCAAATAACAAACAACATAACCATCTTATGGTTTGGCAACTATTTTTTGTAATTGGTTATCCAGTTTTCTCTCTGAACGCTCACTGAGGGCGATGATAGATGACTCTCTATCTTCTAACTTCTCCACTAATACTGGAGTCCCCCAAGATTCAGTTCTTTCCCCCCACTCTTTTCCTCTTGTATATTAATGACCTTCTTCGATTGACAGGAAATCCTATTCATAGTTTAGCTGTTGGTAGCAGATTGCATTTCACTTTCCAGTTTGAAAAACCTCACCCTGCTCAATCAGCTTCAACTTCTTGAATATCTGCTACCAATTCCTTAAATGCCAATCTCCAGGTAATTCTTCAGTGGGGCAAAGACAACTTAGTTGATTTCAATCCTTCTAAAACTCAGTCCTGTCTTATATCTCGCAAAAAAGGATTCTTCTGCTTGCTCCTATGGTTATCTTTGGTGACACTCCGATTTCTTGGCATGATGATATATCTCTTTTGGGGATTACCCTGATTTCTAATCTCTCTTGGCAAAAGCACATTACAAATATTGCTTCCTCTGCATCTAAAAAACTTGGTTTTCTCTTTTGCTCTCAGCGTTACTTTTCTTTCAAACAGCTGTTCACTCTGTACAAATCGCAAATCCACCCTACCGTGGAATATTGTTCCCAAATCGAGGGCTGTGCCCCCAAAACCTTTCTCTGGCTTCTAGATTCCATTCAGAAGAGGACAGTTAGGTTAATTAATAACTCATCTCACAGAGTTTCTCCACCCTCTGTCCCACAGATGGTCTGTTTCTGCTGCATGCCTTTTCTACAGATACTTCCACGGGCACTGTTCTTCTGAATTGGCTTCTATAATTCCATCTCTCTCTTTCAAAACAGTCCAAACATGTGCTGCCACTGGCCAACATCCATTTACTGTCCAACTTCAAACTCACAGAACCAACTTTTCATCTTGCTCGTTTATTCATTCAACTGCCATTTTCTGGAACAACCTTTCTTCGTATGTATTTCCTGAAAATTACAGTCTACAGAAATTCAAGTCTAATGTCAACAAATATCTTCTTTCATCTTCTCCACCTCCAACACACTAACAGTACTAAGTACTATAGGTACTAATATCTCTCGTGTTTGGGGTTTTCATTAAAAAAAAAAAAAACTCACACACATACATACTGAATGTGTCTCTGGATCCACATAGAGATAACTTCTTATAAACATTTCATCATGTGTCATCAAAAAAGAAATACTTAACGTATGCAACTGTTCCATTCTAATGTTAAATTTAATATAAATATCACATTTCCGAGATTTTATAGTAAAAAATTTTTTTTTGTCAATTGCAATGTTAAAAACTGAACTAACAAAATAAGATAAAAGAGCTACCTTAAGAAGTTCCTGCCTCTGTTGTCTTCTTCTTTGAATGACAACTTCTTCATCTTCTTCTTCCTCATCTGTCTCAATTTCAACATCCTGAAGTCTACATATCAGAAAATTGAAAATGTACATTAGAAAACTGTAATACATGAAAAACTAAATTTTTTGGGAGAAGCAGCATCAAATCTCCCCGGAGGACGCTATTATTTTGGATCGTGCACATGGATACTGGGAGCGTAAATGGCTCGAGGGTTTACGGATTAGTTCATCCAGTAGGAATACAATAAACAGAGATAGAGGTATACGTATTAATCCTATCTTTGAAACAATTATATTAAGGTCGGATGAACGATTTTCTTTGCCACGTTCCCGAGACATTTCCGCTTCCAGTTCTGACCATGTGCCGATTGAACCACGTGGAGAAATACCACATGTGGAGGTACCGTGAGCCTGCTACTTAAGGAGATGTTGCAGGAAGTTATATCACTGTTGAAGAAGGGAGCTGACGCTCCCGAAAGCTTCAGATTTTTTAGCGCTTTTAATGTTTTATATTTTAGCAAATTTTATTGTAAATGATCTTTTTTATTACAGTTTTTAGCATTCCGTAAGTTTATTGTAAATATTTTTTTTTTTTTTTTTTTTTTTTTTTTGGTAAAGATTGTAGTCATATTAAATTTTAAATTTTATTCAATGGTCGGTGTATGAATTTATATATTCTTATACATGAGTTTTCCCGACCTCAGAGGCCTCTTTCAGGAGATAATAATATCTGTTAACTTACAAAAAGATTAGTGAATGGAACAAAGGGTTGCTCTTATGAAGAAAGGCTTAAGTTTTGCAAATTACAGTGTCTGGAGACTAGGCACCGGCGAGGTGATCTGATAGAGGTGTATAAAGCCTTGAATCGTTTGAGCATGCTCAATGCCGATGGGATTCTTCCTCTTGCTCAGAATAATTACCTGAGAGGGCATAAATTTAGATTCAGGAAAGAGAGATGTAGGATAGATGTGCAGAAATTTGCCTTTAGCCAGCGGGTAGTTGGTTGGTGGAACAGACTTCCATCCCTTGTTGTGGAAGTTGATAGCCTAAATAAATTTAAGGCTCAGCTGGACAGGAATTTCGAACAAACAGAGGGGTGAAATGGAAGTGTTTTTTTTTTTTTTTTTTTCCCTTGGCTGATGCTGCATAAGCTTGCTTTCTTGCATCATATGCCTCTACTAATGCTAATGTTAAAATGTATAAAGTTCATTAACATTTGACTGGTCTCCTAGAATAAGCTCAAGATTTAGTGGTCATAACTGTGCATAAGACCAAAATGCTAGCTCACAGGCCATTTGATAAGGCAGACATTCTTCCTCATATAGAACTTCCACACATGACAATAAATTAAAGTTTTTCTTGCCTCTCCCACATTTTATGACGAAACCAATAAAATGTCAAACCTTTGAAAAGCATATGTGACAACAAGCACTCCAAACAGAAACAAGCACTTTTTTTAAGTTGATGAGTACAGATATCAGTTTCTTCACAGAACTACACATGTTGTGCTGTTACTTACTTTAATAATCGTTGCACCTCTGCTAGTAGCACTGCAGACAGGTATAGAGAAACAAGGTAGTTGATAAACATACATTTATTTCAAACTTATTTATTTATCAAATAACATACCTCAGGGGTTAAAAAAATTCTACTCTGTACCTGAGAAGTACTTAACAAAACTTCATATAATATTCTGATGTTAGCTGGATTTCCATAATTGCAGTTTCTGCTTTATTCGTAGCAATTTATTGCAAGTTTGGGTGCTCCACAGCTCAGTCCATCATTCATTACCTAGTCATTGTACAATCAATTTATAATTAGTAGAGGGAATCAGAATAGTATCAATATCTACAGGGTTTCTTACTGCCTGATATGCATGATTATTTTCTGGTATTCCAACATGCCCTGGAATCCAGCAAAATGTAATGATCTGTTTATTGTCATTGAGTCGAAATATTTGTGACCTAATTTGTCTCATTAATGGACATGAATTTTTAAAACTGCACATATATCATTGACATCTATATACATATGTTGAACTGAAGAAGCCCTAAATGACCCATCAGCAATCCAAAGAGCATTGCGCTGTTCTGGTTTGAGACATTCTAATAGTCTTTTGTGCAGAGCATAAACTGGCACTCCATAATCTTATCGAGATCTGATCACAGCTCAATGCAGGTGGAGAAGCATATAGCGATCTGGCCCATGTCATAGATGAGATAAATTTAATTATGTTCAGCTTTTTCATACAGAGAATATTTGTGTGTTTCCAATATATGTTTCTGGAATGCAAGTTTAGTATCAAGTATTAAGCCTTGGATATTATTGATAAGCAATAATATCTAAAGTCTAATAACTGAGTTGCCAGCAGTAATTCAAGTTCTGTATATAGCTGACACTTTTTGCCAAAGCGAATAGCTGTTGTTTTTGAAGCCAATAGATGGTAACCATTATGTGAAATCCATGACACCATTTTGTTTATTGCAAGTTGCAACTGTTGCTCAACAGAGTGCATATTTTGTGAAAGGCAAGATATCGTAAGGATGTATGCATAGAGAGAGATGTGAACAATAGCCAGAAATTTCTGAGCTATGTTGTTTACTCTAAGTGCAAAGAGCAGAGCACTGAGTACCACCCTCTGTGGAACACATTCTTTCTGCACAAAAGTTTGTGAAACAGCATTGCAATAATGCACTTGAAAGATACTGTATTTACGAAAACTCGGATCATCGGTAGTCGACCTCAAGTCCGATGGTGTATAAATCTTGGAGGATGGCATAGCATCAGGTGGAGTGAAAGGCTATTTTAATATTTGGGGATACCATGACAAAATGTTCTTTCTGAATAAAAGCATTCCATGCATTGGACTCGGCTTTCACCATAAGGTCTAATGTTGATTTATTTTTTCTGAAGCCATACTGACTGTTATTGATGATTCCATAGGATTCCAAACACTATACTAGTCTATTGTGGACCATCTCTTTTAATGTCTTGCCTAAGCATCTGGAAAGAGATATTGGTCTATAGTTGTACAGATCTGTTTGATCTTTTCCAAGTTTGGGGAATAGTGGAACTATTAAATGGCACCATGAGCTACAATAGTAGCTTTAGGGGAAGACATGATTCATAAACAGCAATAAGAGTTTAGGGCCTCATTATCTATATGTTGCAACATGAAATGGTAATTCCCAATTAGGACCTGGTGTATCATTTGTTGATTTCTTTAGGGTTTCTTTTAGTTCAAACACTATGAAGAATTGATTCTACGAAAGAGGTGGTCTCATGCTGAAAATTAATTTGCACTGCTTAGCCTTTATGCTGTCCTGGTCCAGATTATTCTGCTGTTCTTATTCTTTACTAATTTATCAGGTTCTCATTTGTTGGGTGCTTATGGAGCAGGTTCCATGTGCTGTTTTTCTCTTTTTAGGCAAGTTGGCATGCATTGTTCCACCAATGATTAGCATGTTTATGAGAACTTCTACAGACTTGGGTATAGTACTGGTTGCAGCAGTTAGAACCTGCACTGTGATATGCTGTGTGGCAGTATTGATAAGTTGCTATTTGATGAATAAGTCATCCAGTGCCTGACCAAGGTATTTTTGCACCCCGGCAGAAAGATTTCTCAGCGCCCCCTTTACTAAGGACATATATATATCTTTTTACATGATTTGGAAAATTCGGCATCCCTTACAGAATGGCACCCCGGGCAAGGGCCCTGCTAGCCCATGCCTTAATCCAGCACCGCAGTCATCAAAGAAGGTACTTGAAGGGAATGAATTCCAATTAGCCGTGGGAAAAATCTCCATTTTGTGTGGATTTCTGTCTGTTGGATACTAGATGTTTGGATATCAAAAATAATGGAGTAGTTGTTTGCTATTTGGTGAAACTGCCCGTCATTAACCACCAGAGGTACAGAAACAATGATGGAGAGCCGCAGACTGTCAGATCTATAGCTGTGGTCATACCAATGGAGAAGTGGATATAAGTATCAGTAGCAGTATTCAGGAATGTTAGATTGTTTGTCAAGAAGTGATTCAATGTTTCCTACGTTTATCTGTATGTGGGAAGCCCCACAGTGGATGATGAGCGTTAAATTCCTAAAAAACAAAAAAGGTGGATTTGGTTTGGTTTTAGTTTTTATGCCGCATGGGCGACTAAGGCCATGATGTGCCAAGTCTGATATTTAAATATATAAGTTACTTAACAATGATATATCAATATGTACAAATGGCTAAAAGACAAGTAAATTTAGGTAAAAATAAAATCAGGTAAAAAAAAAAAAGAAATATACATGATACGTACAAAAAACATTTATATACGTGTATAAAGCTGTCTAATTTTTAAAAAATTAAAAATTAGAAAAATTTTTAAAAAATTAAAAAAAAAACTTGCGGACATATCATCTCTGTCAGTAAAAATCTGACAGAAAAAAGGTGGGGGAAATCTATATAAGAAGTTCTTCCAGGACACAATAAGTGTATGGTGATGATAGGTAGATTTAAACTATAGTTAGCAGGAATACAAAAAAAAAAAAAAAAACTCTTACAGCTACAGCATCTAACAAAGTTTGCAGGCGAATATATTTGACGGGAACTTTAGAGTTCACAAGAATGGTAACACCTACGTGCACAGCAGTCATGTTATTTCTATTCTGTTGATAGACAATGCAGTTCTTGATTGCTAGGATGACCTGTGAAGCAAGGGTGGTTTCTTGGAGCCAGAGGCTTGCTGGACTATACTACTTGATCAGATCATGGATTTCATCAATATTCTTACATAGACCTCACAGTTCCAATGCACAATTCAACCCATCATTTTTTTTTTTAATGGTTAAGTTTGATCCAGTCTGTTTATGCCTGTCCAGTTTCTCTCTTTCTCTTTTTTTTTTTTTTTTTTTTTTTTCGAAAACCCCAAACACAAGAGATATTAGAACCTACAATACTTAGTATCTTGCTTGTATTGAAGGTTGAGAAGATGAATGAAGATATTTGCTGACATTAGACTTCAACTTCTGTAGACTGCAATTTTCAGGAAATATATGAAAGCAGGTTGTTCCAGACAACAGAAGTTGAATGAATAAATGAGGAAGAAGAAAAGTTGGTTCTCTGAGTTTGAAGGTGGACGGTAAAAGGATGTTGACTGGTTGCAGCGAGTGTTCAGACTGCTGTGTGTGTGTGTGTGTGTGTGTGTGTGTGTGTGTGTGTGTGTGTGTGTGTGTGTGTGTGTGTGTGAGAGAGAGAGAGAGAGAGAGAGAGAGAGAGAGAGAGAGAGAGAGAGAGAGAGAGAGAGAGAGAGAGAGAGAGAGAGAGAGAGCGCGCGCGTGCACGGAAATTATAGAAGCCAATTCAGAACAACAAACAGAATTATTTACAGAAAAGGCATGCGACAGAAACAGAATGTTGTTGTTTGGTTTTTAGGAGCATTCGCAACTAAGGCCATATTGCTCCAGGGATATGCGGTGGTCATTTCCTAACCTTTCCGCATCCTCTTTATTTGGTGGTCACGGGATCGAACCCCGGTCTAATCAAGAAGCGTGTGCTACGCACTGCTGCTCTTGCCCACCTGGCTACGGAGGCGTCTCACAAATGTCTATGAGACGGAGAATGGAGAAACTCCTGTTAGAGATGAGAAATTAATTTATTTGCCCTCTTTTAAATAGAATCAAGAGGATTGAGAGAGGTTTTGGAAGCACTGTCCCAGATTTGGGGACAAATCTGGGACAGTGCAATTAGTAGTAGTAGTCTATTAGTAGTAGTAGTAGAAGCCTGTGGAGCAATAAAGAAAGCTTACGTCACATCAGCCAAAAAAAAAAATAATAAATAATAAATAAATAAAAACTATTTCATAACATCCATTCCATCTAAACTTTTGTCCAGTTCCACCTTGAATTTATTTAAGATATCAACTTCCACAATGACAGATGAAAGTTTGTTCCAGCAATCAAATACCTGTTGGTTAAAGGCAATTTTCCACACACCTATTCTAAAACTGTTCTCAATTTGAATTCATGCCCCCTCAGGTTTGTAATCTGAGCAAGGGGAAGAATCCTATCAAAATTGAGCCTGCTCAACCCATTCAAGACTTTATACACATCAATCAGATCACTTCACTGGTGCCTAGTCTCCAGATGCTTCATTGAAGAACTTAAGCCTTTCTTGGTAAGACCACCCTATCGTTGCCCTTCTCTGTACACACTCAAGCAATTCTACTTCCTTCCGAATATGCGGCCTACCTACGCAGTACTCAAGGCATGGCCTGACCATTGCCTTATACAAATGGATAATCACCTCCTTTTCCCTACTAGCAAAATTCCTGTAGATCACTGACAATAACCCATGACCTACTCTGGCAACCTGTCTGCACTGCTCAGAAAATATCTTATCTGACTGCACAGTTACTCCCAGGTCTTTTTCATTTTCTACCACCCTAAGTGTAGTAGCACACAGTTGGTATATTTCGTTGGGGTTACTTCTACCCATATGCAGTACTTTGCATTTGTCAATGGTAAACTTCAATTGCCACTTCTCAGCCCACCTGTTCAAATTTTATAGATCTTGTTGCAGTAGCACACTTTGCCAATCTTTGTATCATCTGCAAACTTCAACATTAAGCCTGATATACCTTCATCAATATCATTGATAAATACACAAAACAACAATGCACCCAACACTGAACTCTGGGCCCAAAATTATTTTTTGCATTCAGTTCCTTTGTAACCACATCATAGAATCCAATCAAATTTGTTAGACAAGACTTTCCCTTACCAAACCGATGCTGTGTCTCAATTATTACTCCAGTCTTGTCTAGATGATCCTGCAATGGAACAGAAGTTAAACTGGTCTGTAATTACTCGTGTCAACCTTAGATCCCCCCCCCCCTTTGTGAATTGGGGATACATTTCGAAATCTCCAGTCCATGGGGACTTCCCCTGAGGTGCATTTCTTATGTTTAACTTCAACAATTTCAAAATCATTAAGCACCCTTTATTACAAAATCATTAAGCACCCTGTTATAGTTTGATAAACTTCTGTTCTTCACTTCCCTACAGAATTTCTCATGTGTGAATGTAGATGCTAAATACTCATTCAGATTATCAGCTATCTGAGCAGAATCATCAACAGTTGAACCATCAATATCAAGTGGACCAATCTGATTCATCCCCTTTCTTCTAGTTTATATAAGTAAAGAAGTCCTTGCTGTTTTTCTTAGCATCCTTTGCTAAAGATTTCTTGTAATCTGCCTTCGCTTGCCTAACTTCCTTTGTGACTTGATTACAGACTAGCTTACCTCTATCATAGGCTTCTGTGTCGCCTGATATTTTATATGCATCCCATGCACTTTTCTTCTCTGCCACGAGTCTCATTAGTTCATCTGACATCCTTTTAGGCCAAAGCCTTGAACAGTATTTCTTAATCAGTATGAAAAGCCTAGTAGCTTCTACGATTACTTCCTTGAATGCTTCCCATTTAGAATTTGCTGCTGGTAACACCATTACATTTATGGAAGCAAAAACCCTTCCCTTTACCCCTGATGGTAGTAATATCTTTAAGTAAATCCCACATCAGTAAACTGTAATCACTGTAGTTCTTTTATCTGCAAATTCTTACTGCATAAATAATCAGTGTTGATAACCAGATTAAGAGTATTACTCTTTCTGGTTGCCTCTCTAAGTGTTGCTGTAAAAAACAATCATCCAATAAATCCACACAAAAGTCTTGCTAGTATGCAAGTGACCAACACACAAGTTCCAGTCAATACCTGGGAAGTATATTCTATGTTATGACATGGAAGTATATTCAAGTTAGTGACATAACATGTCAATAACTTGACATAACATGGCCTCGAGAATGCCCCCCCCCCATGCATACACTACTTGAACTCCCTTCAGTCACTATCTGGCAGATAGTGACTGAAGGGAGAGACATTATACTCCAGCTGATCCAGACACCTCTTAGAGAGTTACCAATAGGTTTGGTTCAGTGGACTAAGTCTTTTCACCATTTTTGGTGAACCTAATATGTTTTCTATGAAAAACAGAGACAGGGTATACAGGGTACTCATATATTTGTTTATCAAAGAATGAATGAATAAGGCAAGTCAGGCATTCCCATTACTGCATATCTATATGCAGTCTTTGACTGTGATGTGCCATGGTCGGGAACAATTAAGTTAGAAAGGAGGGTAGATGTTGTACTATATAGTTTGCTATATAGTACAACAGCTATATAGTATTCTGGGTGGAAAAGGACTCTTTCATCAGCCACATGGAGGCAGGAGCAATGCCTGATGTGACCAAGCAAAGATTAGTAAGCGTTAGTAGCTAACAAGGAAAAGTATAAAAAAAACAGGTTTTCTTTCTCATTCTCTTCAAAAACATTTTGAGAGAAGAGCTGCTATTGAATAAAGAGTTTTAACAAATGCTAAAAGTTAAAATAACTAGTAGTGGCTGCAGAAATATTTCTCACTGATTCTCATTTCTCACTATTTAGTCACAGATCACTTGGCACCCAGGGCCAACTGGGTGGCATACAGTTACAAGTTAGCACACAAAGGTTCACAACGTTGATTGTCCCAAACTTGTACATGATATACTTGAGTGCCTCATGTAAAAGAATTTGAAAAGAATTAAATTAAGTAAAAGAATCAGAAAACCCCAAGGATATAAATTCTTGGGAGTTTCTGATATAAATCAATGGCAGATGAACCAAGGATATAAAAGCAGATGAGTCAAGGATATAAATCCATGGCAGATGAACAACTTTTAAGTCATGACACAGTTTATAAAAACTGGATTATTATTTTATTCTAATGATTTTGTGATGTTAAATAGTGGCATATAATAGCTTCAAAAACTCCTGAATAAATTAGATAATGGTTGTACACTGTTTGTCTTGAAAATTACTTGCACAAAAACAGAGAAGAAAAATTTGATGTTTAGACTAAATAAATGAAAAAAAAAAAAATTTAGCAATTATGTTTATTCAAGAACAGTCTTTAACAAAGAAGGAATGTTAGATAGCAATAAACAACAGGATAACTTAAGCATAAAGTGCAGGAAGCCAGTTAAATTCATTTGGAACAAAACAGAAATTGGCTAAAATTATCTTTTAAATAAACAAGATCTTACTTAGTGTTGAGAGCTGGGTAAATTTCAGATTTAAGAAATCTGAATTTTACTCTTTTATAAGAAAAATAGAAGGCAACTAACAGATGGAAGCAATGGTAAGATCAAATTACAAATGAGGAAATAAGAAAAAATCTTCAAGTAGATGACATCCCATCTGAAGTAAGTAACACAAAATTCTGATTCTATAGGCATACAGAAAGAAGAATAGGAGAAGAGTAATTATCAAAAGGGGTATTTAAGGCAAAAATGAATGGAGACAAACCATGAAGGGGGATCACACGGTGTCAAGTAAGGGGGAAAAAAACGGAGCATACTCTAAGACGTAACAGGAAATTACAAAAGTAAGGCATCTGAATGGAAGTCTGAAAGTTGAAAACTAATTTGTACCATCAGACAACATGGGTATTACAGATTTTGATGATGATTACATAGCCTGCAGGAAAGAATGTGAAATCATAAAACACGGCTAACCTAACACCACAATTTCATGCTAACCAATAGACTACATGTTTTATATTAAAAAAAAAAAATATATATATATATATATATAGATAAAAAAATTACCGTTGACAAGAACTGTGAATTATTCCAGAGAAAACAGAATGGTTGACCAATGAAATAACTCACCTCTGATATTGGCATAACTAAATTCTCATTGTAGAAGGAACAAAGTTGAACTTCAATTTTGTTATTAAAAAAAATTTTATTAAAAAATTCTGTTACTAAAAAAAAAATATTCTTGATGAATAGAAATATATGGAAACTATATGAATGGTCACACCTCCATGCCATTCATATAGTTTCGTTTTACATTAGTTGGGAATTTTAATGTAAAGTGAAATTGAGAATAAATTTTCTGCTTAAATCAGCTATATATCTTTTAAAATTGTATATAAACTTGTTTTATTTAAATATACATTTTATTTTTACTCTAAAGAGGAAGAACCTTGTTATTTATTAGAAATAGACAACACAGAAAATTCAAACCAAGTGACATACGACATACTCAGGATATCAGAGCCTGTGTTAATCTGAGTGAGGAAACCAAAAACTCAGCATATAAATAAAGTTTTAGAGGGACAAATATTTAAAAAAATATCTTTTCATGGGATTATTCCTTATGGTAAAGGGGGGGGGGCAGTTTTTAAGGCTGCATACAATGGCAATAGGAATAAAAATAAAGAGAATGAAGTTAGGGACCTATTAAAAACATAATTACTATTCTGAAGTGCATTAACTTGCATCTAAGTTAAAATATCAGGAATAATGCATAAGAAGTGAAAGAAAAGGAAAAATGAAAATGAGAAAATAATTAGGCATATAGTAGCAAAAAGTGAAACACACTTTTCAAATTTGCAATTAATTTTCAATTTCCACATTGTGTATGCACAAGATCAGTAGTAGTAAGCTTGAAAAAGTCATGAGGAATGGAGCTCACTCCAGGGGCAGGAGTAATTTTTGTTTACATTCCATATGCATGAAAATTCCATGGGAAGGTGGGAGGGTTGGGAATTTAATGTATACCTTATCATCTAACTTGGTCATTGCAAGAGCTTCCCAAACAAATAATTTGTATTCATTATTTAAAATTTGTGCAGTAACTAGCTTTAGCTTGTGAAATGAGATATGTTTGAATCAATAATTATGTTTGGCCAATAGTATTCTGCAACCCATAACTGTGATAATATATGTACGTGTTGGAACTATTGGAGCAGTCATAACTAAATAGTTGTCAA
This sequence comes from Mastigoproctus giganteus, assembly GCF_048544385.1. Taxonomy (NCBI): domain Eukaryota; kingdom Metazoa; phylum Arthropoda; class Arachnida; order Uropygi; family Thelyphonidae; genus Mastigoproctus; species Mastigoproctus giganteus. The sequence goes on from NC_143581.1 coordinate 65,114,455, forward strand.
ATCATTATATTTTTCTGAACAATTTTCAGTCACTTATTTCATAGGCGACTTTGCCAGGACTGTTTTTAAAAAAGAGCCAACTTTTGAATACAAGTAGAAAACCAATTTCATATCTGTATTTCACCAAAATATGTTCCTAATTTTACTGGAACATATAATCTCCAACAGTTATGATCACGATAAAAATTTAGCACAGTAAAACTAAGAAAATATATTCCTAACCAAAGGCATTTCTTTTCTGTGCAACTGCCATATTGTCTATTCATTCCACCATAACACACAGCACAAAAAAAAAAAAAAAAAAATACTTAGTGCCTCAGGTATAACATACACTATATGGATAGCTTGTGTGACATGCATGAAAAAAAAAAAAAAAATTCTAAATGCCAGATTTCTATTGATCCAAATTTAATCTTGAGAAGGCCTGACAAATCATTCTAAAAGATATAAATATAAAATTTTACGAACATCCATTTATTGAAAGTTGAGTTATTACATGCAGACAGATAGGCAGATGGAAGGATATGGAGAAGACAAAAGGTGCTTTACACACATGCTAACATACCTAATAATTCATAATTTGATAACACAATATATAGATGCCTATGTCATATGTATTAAAAGGAGTGGGGGAAGAAATAATCGCCGCATTTTGATAAAGTTACTCATGGGCTGGACACAGGAACAATTTCAACATAGTTTATTTAGATTTTAGCAAAGTATTTGACTTATGAGAGGTTACTGTATAAGTTACTTATGAGAGGTTACTGTATAAGCCATATGTTGTTGGGATTACTAGAAAGCTTCTAAAGGACTGCTAGGTGGCTGAAGAGCAGAAGGCAGAGGGTTGTGATTAATGGATATTCTTCAGATTTGTTTAACATCAGAAGTGGTGTCCCCCAAGAATCAGATTTGTTGGATTTTAATGAAATCTGGGAAGGATAGACAATTTGACAATTACTTAACAAGTACAGGTCAATATTGAAAAAAAAAAAAAAAAAAAAAAAAAAAAGCAGTCATGAGTTAGGGTTAAAATTGAAAGTGTCTCCAATTCTACTCAGATATGATAGCAAGGTGTGTATTATGAGAGCCCCTGTCAATCAATTCAGCCCTGGAGAGATTGTGCAAGGCTCTTGAAGTAGAATTTTTCTTAGGTTGGTCTGTGCTTGTTAATAGGAGAGACTGCTTCTACAGGGATGGGATACACTTAAATAAAAAGGGTGCAAGAACATTTGCTGATGCTATTGAGGCAGTGTTAGGTCAGAAAACTGTTACCTTGGGTGGATTCACACACTAAAAGGTCAACAGTCGGCATAGGCAGAGGTGAAAGTGATTCTTGCACTGCTTGCACTGCTTCTATTGTAATGAGCAGCAGCCTGGAGAGTGGGTTGCTGGGGATTTCAAGAGCAGCTGGGAGTCATCATGGAACAAGTAAATACATGGGCTGTGTTAGGGTAACTAAAAGCAAGACAGGTGCATGTATACTTGCATGTACTTCTAGTATTGGTGTACATGCAAGTATACGTGCATGGATGTATACTTTCATGTACACCAATGCTAGAAGTATAGTAGAGAAATTTCAAGTGCTGATCAAGACATCAAAGGCAAATATTGTTGGGATATCAGAGATATGGTGTCACACAGATATAAGCAGAGCAGAATTGGAATTTGCAGAGTACAATGTGTACAGAAAGGATAGAAAGGGAGAAGGGGTTATACTGTTAGTTACAAAACACAAAATCTAAGGAAGTACATCCAGTTGACATGGGTGGACAGTGCAATGTTGAGTCAGTTAGGTGTGACATAAGCACTGGGAGAGGGAAAATGAGAGTAAAAGTGTGTGTGTGTGTGTGTGTGTGTGTGTGTGTGTGTGTGTGTGTGTGTGTGTGTGTGTGTGTGTGTGTGTGTGTGTGCAATGAACAATTGTACAAAGAAATAGAGTGAGCCAGTAAATCACGATGTCTTGTAATGGGGGATTTTACCTTTTCAGATATAGACTGGAACTTGTGGATTGGTTACTCGCACGCTAGCAATATTTTTGTGGACTTATTGGAGGATGGTTTTCTACAGTCGGCACAGGCAGAGGTGAAAGTGCCTCTGCCTGCTCTGTTTGCCTCTTGAACTTGTTATGTTCAAGAGGTAAACAGAGGAGTAATACTCGTCATCTGATTATCAGCAGTGATTATTCATGCATTAAGAATTTGCAGTTAAAGGAACCACTAGGTGAGTGATCAGAGTGTACTGATGTGGGATTTACTTAAAGATGTAACTACCATCAAGTGTAAAGGGAAGGGTTTTTGTTTTCGTAAAGGTGACTACAGCGGTCTCAGATGGTTTTTAAATTCTATACAGTGGAATCAAATGATGATTTTAAAAACAGAGAATTTAAAATGGGAAGCCTTCAAGGAATTAATCTTGGAAGCTACTGGCTCTTCATACCAACTAAGAAACACTGTTCAATATTTAGACCTAAATGGATATCAGATGAACTAATGAGGCTCGTTGCAGGGAAGAAAAATATGTTGGATCCATATCAATCATCAGGTGACATAGAAGCCTAAGGTAGATATAAACTAATCTGTAATAAAGTCACAAAGGAGAAGGTTATCATATTGTAGCAGGGTGCTTAATGATTTTGTAATAACTGAGAGCAAAGTGGAGGAGAAATTGTTGAATTTAAACATAAGAAAGGCACCTGGGGAGGATGGGATTTATCCAGTTATATTAAAGGAGGCAGTAAAGGAAGTAAGCAAACCCTTAGCCATAATTATGAGACTCAGGGGAGGTACCCACAGACTGGAGATATGCAAATGTATCCCCAATTCAAAAAGGGGGATTGAAGGGTGACACGAGTAATTGCTGACCAGTTAGTTTAACTTCTGTTCCGGGTAAGATAATGGAGTCACAGGATCATCTAGACAAGGCTGCAGCAATAATTCAGACCAGACACAGCATGGATTTGTGGGAAAGTCTTGTCTGACTAATTTGATTGGATATTATGATGTGGTTACAAAGGAACTGGATGCAAAAAATAATTTTGATATCATATACTTGGATTTCAGGAAAGCTTTTGACACTGTGCGCATGGAAGACTACTGCACAAATTGGAGCACAATGGTATTAGGGGTAAGTTGCTACAATGGATAAAAGGATGGTTGAGTGGAAGACGACAGAGGGTAGTAATCAATGGTTGCTGCACTTCGTGGACTAATGTTATTAGTGGAATCCCACAGGGTTCGGTGTTGGGTCCTCTGTTGTTTTGTATATTTATCAATGATATTGATGAAGGTATATCAGACTTAGTGCCAAAGTTTGCAGATGACACGAAGGTTGGCAGGGTTGTTAATGACAGTAATGGCAGTGTGCTACTGCAACAGGATCTAGAAAATTTTGGCAGATGGTCTAAGAAGTAGCAACTGAAGTTTAACCTTGACAAATGCAAAGTACTGCATATGGGTAGAAGTAACCCCAGAGAAACGTACCAACTGTGTGGTACTACACTTAAGGTGGTAGAAAATGAAAAAGACCTGGGAGTAATTGTGCAGTCAGATATGAAGTTTTCTGAGCAATGCAGACAAGCTGCCAGGGCAGGTCATGGGGTTTTGTCAATGATATACAGGAATTTTGCTAGCAGGGAAGAGGAGGTGATTGTCCCTCTGTATAAGGCAATGGTCAGGCCATGCCTAGAGTAGTGCATACAGGTCTGGAGGTCTCGTTTTAGGAAGGATGTAGATGTGCTTGAGCATGTAGAGAGAAGGGAAACAAGATTGGCCAGGGGAATGAAGGGATCCTCTTACCAAGAGAGGCTTAAGTTCTGCAAATTGCAGTGGCTGGAGACTGGGCACCTGCGAGGTGATCTGATTGAGGTGTATAAGGCCTTGAATGGGTTGAGCATGCTGAATTCTGATGGGATTCTTCCACTTGTTCAGATTACGAACTTAAGGGGAAAGATAGATGTAGAATAGATATGCGGAAATTTGCCTTTAGCCAGCAGGTGGTTAATTGCTGGAACAAACTTCCATCTGTCGTTGTGGAAGTTCATAGGTTAAATAAATTTAAGGAGGAACTGGACAAACATTTAGAGGGAATCGTTTTGTAATTTTTTTTTTGGCTAATGCTGCATAAGCTTATACACTTGCTTTCTTGCATCACTTGCCACTACTACTACAAGAAATCCTTGATAAAGAATGCAAAGAAAAACAACAAACTTCTTTACTCTAGAACAGGGGTCGGCAAACTACGGCCCGTGGGTTAATATTGTTTTTTACATGAAAAAAATTTAAAATAATCAAATTACGTGCTGCAATAGCCGATTGTTCAGTTGAGAATAATGACCGCACGTGGCACTACTGGTGTCGCATATTCGCATTCTGTTGTCTACCGTAGAACAAGTGTTGCCAGCGTTTCTCTCAGTTTTGCTTTAGTGGCGCACATGGTATCGTCTGTCATGGCACTCTGCGATCGTTTTTTTTTTTTTTTTTTTTTATTTATTACCCATCGTTTCCATGTCACCCTCAAGACCAAATATGAAGATAAAAGTGGACTTCAATTGTCGTGCTTTTAAAGCTGAATGGAGTGTGAATTATTTTGTCATAGAAATAAATGACAAAGTATCATGTTTATTATGTAATGACACAATAGCTGTGCGAAAAGAGTACAATATACGTCGTCATTACCAAACTAAGCACGCAGCACAATATTCAAAACTCACAGAAAATCAATGGAAGCTAAAATTGGAAAGTTTAAAACGTAATGCATCATCACAACGCAATTTATTCATTAAAATAAAAAATGATAATGAAGCAGTACCTAAAGTAAGCTTACGAATAGCTCATTCATTAGCCAAGAAAGGGAAACCATTTACCGATGGTGAATTAATTAAATCATGTTTGCTTGTGGCAGCCGAAGAAATGTGTCCAGAGAATATGGATTTGTTTCGATCTGTCAGTCTTTCGGCGAGAACAACTGTTAGAAGAGTTGAGGACATCAGGAGCCACATCAAGAGTCAATTAAAAGACAAGACAAAAAATTTTAAATGGTTTTCACTGGCTCTTGATGAGTCTACAGACATTACTGATACTGCCCAATTGTTGCTGTTTATTCGAGGAGTCAATACTGAGTTTGAGGTTACTGAAGAATTAGCTGCTATGAATAGTCTGCATGGAACAACTACAGGCGAAGATATCTTAGAGGAAGTCGAGAAAACGCTAACACAGTACAATTTGCAATGGAATCAGTTAAAATGTGTAACAACTGATGGTGGTAAAAATATGTGTGGAAAGGATTAGTTGGACAAATTTTTAAGGCTTGTGAAGAAGCTAAATGTTCAAAACCTCTGGTAATTCATTGTATTATTCACCAGCAGGCTCTTTGTGGGAAACACCTCAATCTGTCATGTGTTATTGAACCAGTTGTGTCAGCGGTTAACTTTACTCCCTCTCGTGGACTTAACCATTGTCAGTTTCGTGATTTTTTATTAGAGATTGAAGCCGAATATCCTGATTTGCCCTACCATACAGCAGCTCGATGGCTCAGCAATGGAAAAGTTTTATTGAGATTTTTTGAACTCAGAGAAGCAATAGAAATTTTTCTAAATGAGAAAAACTGCCCACAACCACTATCATCTAACAATGAATGGCTATGGAAATTACCATTTGCTACAGACATCGTGGGATATCTTAACAAATTTAACTTAAAATTACAGGGGAAAACAGTGCTCATATGTGAAACGTATTCTATCGTAAAGTCATATCATCAAAAATTTGCATTGTTTGAAACACAAATCACATTAACCAAGTTTGACCATTTTCCATGCTGTAAAAAATTTCAAATATTAGCGAAATCCCCATTCCAAAAAAAATTTGCGGCGGATATATTTTCTGAACTTAAACTACAGTTACAACAGCGTTTTTCGGATCTTGATGCAAGTGCAAAAGACATTTCCATATTTCAAAATCCATTTGGCTGTACAATTGAGACGCTTCCATCAGACCTTCAATTGGAAGTGATTGATCTGCAAAATGACGATATGCTAATGGTTAGGTTTAAAGAAATGGATCTAACCCAATTCTATAAATATCTTTCGGAAGATAAATAAGGTCTATTAAAATCATATGCACAGGGATTTATATCTGTATTTGGGAGTACTTACCAATGTGAAAAGACATTTTCGAAAATGAAATATGTAAAATCGCAATACAGATCATTATTAATGGATGACCATTTGCAAACAACTTCGAATTCCAGTATGATGAAATATTATCTCAGAAAAAACAATTACATTCATCGCATTAGTACAAAATTTAACCAGTTCTATAATACGTTTATTAATAAATGGAAATATTTTATTAATTTTTTTTGTAAGTGTCAGCATGTGTATAAATATTATGTAAAATATCACTTCCTAATAAAAAGATTTTGAACCTGTTTTTTTTTTTTTTTTGTTGTTCTATGAGTAGAATTACCCATGTAAATTCTTCGAGCTTGCTACCTGGCCCACCGAGCCTAAAAATTTTACAATCTGGCCCTTTCCAAAAAAAAGTTTACCAACCCGTGCTCTAGAAGGAAGGGGATGAATCAGATTGGTCCACTTGATGTTAGTGAACCAATCTGATTCATCAATGAGTATTTTGCATCTACATTCACACATGAGGAATTCTGTAAGGAAGGGCAGGACAGATGTTTACTAAACTGTAACATGGTGCCAAATGATTTTGTAATAACGGAGAACAAAGTGGAGGAGAAATAGTTGAAGTTAAAAATAAAAAAGGGACACCTGGGGCAGATGGAATCTATCGAGTTATATTGAAGGAGGCAGCGAGGAAAGTTAGCAAACCCTTAGCCATAATTATGAGAGCATCCTTAGATTCAGAGGAGGTCTCCATTAACTGGAGATGTGCAAATGTATCCCCAATTCACAAAAGGATTCAAAGGGTGACACAAATAATTACAGACCTGTTAGTTTAACTTCTGTTCCGGGGAAAATAATGGAGTCACTGATTAAAGAAGTGATGCAGGATCACCTAGACAAGACTGCAGTAATAGTTCAGACAAAGCATGGGTTTGTTAATGGGAAGTCTTGTCTGACCAATCTGATTGGATATTACGATGTGGTCACAAAGGAACTAGATGCAAAAAATAATTCTGATATCATATATAGTCAGTCCTCATATAATGTGTTTACACTACATGAATTCGATCATACACGATTTATAAATAGGGGAACGATATCGTATACAACACGAAGCGAATTTGCTTATGCACGATTTGCCTTTGTGTTTATAAGAAATGGCAGTCCAATGCGGAATCACCCCCAACTGAACGCAACATGATAGGAATGAAGAAAAAATTCGGAAAATGTATTTTTGTTTTTTATATCAACGAAGGGGAAACACATTTCACCACAGTAATGTGAAAACTGACACAATTCCAGCTATCAGTATTATCGCAAATGCAATTAGATCAAGTTTACTACTAGTTTATAACACATTCCACCAGCAGAAATGCAATCGGAAATTGTTTTTATTGTTTTATGGTAGCGACCTCCAGAAATGTGTTTTAGTAAAATGTGAGCTTATGAGGTGTTAATAGTGTGTCTCTGCCTTTACGGTGTTGTTTATTCAGTTGCTATATGTGCCAGCTTTGTTTATGTGTATCAAGCGTGCCTCCTCATTTTGTAATTGTGCTTTATTCCCTAAAAATTAGTAAATTACTTAAAAGGTGTGAAAAGGAAGTATCCTGGTGCAGACACTACAGATTCAGAGAGAAAAAGGAAAGCAATATCGAAAAACAGAGGTGGACTGGGTCAAAAATTATGAAGATATCAGTCTATTGCAAGCCGGTGTGTGTTGGCCAGTTTACTAAGTACTGGTCAGCACACGCACGCAGCAATCTTCTCGGTACGGTGCGAGCCCAACTAACCTGCACCTGGATCCACTCCTAGTTCTGCGTATGAGAGGTGCACTGAGATTACTAGGGTTAAGACAGATCTGGCGAGGTGCAGCTACCCCACCAGTGCCCTGGATAGGCGTGACCTACAGGCCGGCAACCATGTAGTGGTGAACAGGACCATGCACAGTAATGATTCCTCCTTGACCACCTTTATCCTGTTCTACCCGAACCTATTGCAACAAATTTCTAGAGTCTTAAAGGCTCATGGGATAAAGTGCTTACACTCCCGGGCAGGAAGTTGCGATCCCTTGTCTCGCGGGTTAAGACATCAGTTCCCCTCCCCTGCTGCAGAGTGGATTAGTCTACCGTATTTCCTGCCATGACTGCACTCGCTGCTATGCTGGGGAAACAGGCAGGAGACTCAGTAGTCATGTCTCTGAACAAGAAAGCTATCTGTTTAGCAGACGTGGAGCACTCAGCCACTGCTGGGAACTTCTGGTCAACCTAGCGTGATATTGATCCACGCCGTGACGTCATGATTATTGATCGGTCCTGCTATTACCATCACCGCGTCTGGTCAGAATCACTGCATATCTCGTGCTGCAGAGGTTCCTTTAACTAGAACAGAGGATGTCATGTCCATCCTGTTACTGAGATGACTATCCTCTTGACTGACAAACATTGGCATTTACAACGTTCCCAGGCATTACAGCTACAACTGCAAGCATGCCCTTCTAACAGCTAATTGTTACCTGCACTTGTAGCATGCAGTTCACCATATATGACTGCCATGGCGTACACATGACATTCTGTATATTTGTCCATTAATGGTTACAACTGATGAAGGATGCCCTCACATCCAAAAGCTATGTATTACTTTCCTGTATTTTTATCTGCGTTTTTTGTTCATAGTAAGCATTAAACGTATTTTTACCTGCAACCTTCTATTTCCTTTCTTTCCATTTTGCTGTGGCACAATACTTTATTGGAAAAAAAAATAGTATATGAATGACCTATGTGATATGTATGAAACAAAGAAATGTTAACTGCCAGATTTCTATTTGTCTGATTTTAATGAAATTTGGGATGGCACAATAAACCTTTCTAAAAATGCCAAATATGAAATTTCATGAAAATCTACCCACTAGGAAGTCACGCTCTTATATGTGGATGGACAAGATGAAGACCACAGGCACTTCACACATATGCACTATGACTAAAAAATACCAGAATAGCCTTGCTACTCTAAATCAAAATACTGAAGAGTGACTAGATATTAAAAGATATCGTATCTTTTAAAATTTAATTCTCATTTACAAAATTTTAACAACTGTCCAAATCAATAATAATAATGATGATTTTATAGCATTACAATAACTTACGGTTCATCAGAAGAACTGTCGGAATGAATTTTCATGCCTTCTGAAAGACTATCTTTGTACTTATCTTTCTCATTATGATGATGATGCCTGTGCTGATCTTTGCTATTTGATCTTCTTTGATGATCATCTCTGTAAGTCAAACAAAATTTCATGATCTTTGAAATAAATTAAACAACTGAGATTTCACATATTATAAATAAATACAATTTTATATTATTTCATCGTTCTGAAAATTTCAAAGCACATATTAAATATTGCACATACACAGCTTATTAAATGAAATGTAAAAATTACACTACTGCTTACCCTTCTTTCCAATCAAACAGCAAATTAAACAATTCACACCAGTTACTAAAAACACTGTCCTTGAACAAACATTTATATCACATAAACATAATTCTGTAAATAATAACATAATTCTTTAAAAGTAAAGTGCAGCCATTATCAACCCACTGCAGGGTGGAAGCCTCCTCAACAATTCATGCTGAGGGAAATGGACCATAATCTGCCACGCTGGTCCAGTGCGGGTTGGCAGATCGACCGTATTCAGCAGGCAGGGGCTTGAACCCCGGTATACTCAAAGAGCATGTAGCTTACTAATGGAATTTAATTCTTTAAATAGAGTATTAATTTAGTTTTACAGTAACTCTTCATAATAGATACCAATGACTAAGTGTGCTGTTTTTTTTTTTTTTTTTTTATCAACATTCTTCTTTAAACAAAAACAAAAAAAAAAAAAAAAAAAGACAGTTCTGGAAAACTGTTTTTTTTGTTTTGTTTTTTTGTTTTTTTTTTATTGCAGCTGAATGAGTTGTCCACTTGTGCATAATTTGTACAGGAAAAATCAGTCAACTTAATTTGGATAGCTCCTTGAGATATAAAAATATTTATTAACTTTATTAATGCATTTCTAGTCCAATGTTTTGCAAATGAATTTTGGTTTAATTTTTATTGTTCCTGAATTATGAAATTTATTATTACTTACAAACAGCTGGATGTTAGAAGGCGTAAATAAGACAGTTCCGACCTTCCACATGTAAAGAGAAAACAAAACTAACAGTTATATTATTTACAAAAGGATACAAAGAACCTAAACAAGAAACACATGATACACCTGTGTTAAACATACACAGTGATAATACAATTAATTAGGCCAATATACATAAATGATGCAGAAAAATCATAGAACGTGATGTAATCACATATTACACATAGCATTAAACAAACGTGATGTGTAATAATATGTGATCAGACATATTATTAAAACATGATTTAATCACAAAAGGTGGTTTGGAGCTCCAACCACTGTTGTCAACACAGAAACCATAAACACTACTTCTGCAATCGTGAGAGATCCTCATATAACAGTAAAAACTGTTATAACTGCATCATTGGGCTCCAAGACTACTCACACCTGAGCACCAGCAAGTTCACATGGAGGTTTGTCAGGAGTTGCAATGGATGGTTACTGAAGATGATGAAATTCTGCACAAGGTGATAACGGTGTATGAGACATGGCTTCATCATTTCAACCCAGAAAATAAGCAACAAAGCTCTGTTTGGAAGTCTACATCATTGCCAACACCAATGTGGCTTCGGTAAAAAAAGTTATGGTCATCTCTCTTTTTTTTTTTTTTTTAATTCAAGGCATAGTTTACCAGCATGTTGTGGCATGTCATACGACTGTTACAAGTCCTTACTACAGAACTGTGCTGTACATTTTGGGACTCGCATTCGTCACAAATGACAAAAACTGTATGCAGGTGGGTGAATGCTGCATCATGACAATGCGAGCCCTCAACAATGCTCATATTTTCATCGAGTACTTTGCCAGCATTAATGTCAAATTATTCCTCATCTACCCTACAGCTCTGACTTTGCATTGTGTGATTTTTTTCCCAAAAGTTAAAGAAGGCGCCTGCGAGGAAAATGCTTCCATTAGTCAAAAGAAGTTGTAAAGGCATCGGAGACAATTCATAAATGCATGTGAAAACATGGCCTCCACCATGTTTTTGAATAATGGCAGAAACATTGGAATAAGTGGATTTCACTTATTCCAATGGGAACTACTTTCAAAAAAGACCATCAAAATATGAACGATTAATATATATAAACTGTATATATATACGTGTGTGTGTGTGTAGGTAGTGAAAAAAAAAAAAAAAAAAAAAAGATCATTCTTTATTGAACAATCCTCGTAGTTTCGCAAAGTCGAAAGGTTCAATTTTATGTATGTGAAGTATGGTTACAATATCTCAGATAATAAAGATGTTACAGCTTATGTCTATTTAATGCTTAATTTTAAATTTAATCTTAATATTAAATTTAATGCTTAACAGCTTAATATCTATTTCTAGTAGGTAATGTGACACACTATTTCATATTACTGGTTTATAACTTATGCTATCACTTTAAGAGCTTTCTTTGCTGCCTTAACTCCTTGTTTGTTTCCAGTTACTCCTACGTGTTCTGGGACCCAACAGAATGTGAAATCACAGATTCTTGTGTCAGTTTTACATCTGCATAGAAATTAGTGTGGTGCCGACACTTCTTGGGTTGGAGATGATTATGCTAAACAAGGTTGATAATTATGCTAAATAAGGCCTTCAGCTAACAGAATAGCCATGAAAGGTTTTGGGTCTATGTGATATCTGAAAACTAGATCACTAAACCCCACTCTTTTTTGATCCAGCTATATAAATCCAAGTATATTGTTGATTTCAAATGCCAATGGTTTATTCTGAATAAAGATTTTTCTTTCAGTTCTCCAAAATAGATGGGATTTATCACTTGTCATGTCTGGATTTAAATCCCATCCAAAATTAGAAAAAATTATTAAAAGCCTCTTCAAAAATGGCTGAAGTTAGCCAATATTAGGCACAGAGAACAGAAATTTCTCTCCATTAATTATTCTGGGGTTTTCAACAATGAAAACATGCAAATTAGCCTGTGATCACATATTTGAACAAAAAGTAATATATAATAATCAGATCACATGCAGTACCATGGAAACACACTATGATCATAGTGTGTCAGTTTGTGTGTACCACAGAATCTTAAAACAACCAAGCCCAACACTGTAAGTAGAAATCATACTTGTTGGTCTATTGATTTGTACTGTTAAATTTGCAATGTTGTCGACAGAGATCTTATTATTGTAGTTCTTTCAGATGTATATATGGTAGTCAAGTGATCTTTGGACGTACTTAATATTTTCTCCAAGTCACAAACAAGAGTTTCTGTGCTGGATGGTCTGGAGTGGATTTTATCTTGGCAAGGTATATAAAAGGCTTTTGTCCTTGTAGTGACTGTACACTTCAACACACAGTGCCAGTATAGACTTTATACTAGCAATTGAAACAAGGTAGCAATGTGTGTAATGCTCCTAAGGTTAAGTAGAGTGCACTGTAGTACCCAGGATGCAGCAATTTTAAATAGTGATTTAAAATGGATAGAAATCCCTATTTCCCAAAATCACAGAGTAGTGCACCATAATCTAGTTAACACTTTGAAGACAATGCTCAATACGCATGAAGTAGTGTACAGAGAAAGAGAGAGCTGCTTTTCACACTGTTTCCAGTAGGCCTTTCAGGATGTTTACTTCTTTAAGCATAAAACTGTAAGTTACTTAATGTCTAATTATAAGCCTAAGAATCTTTATAAACTTGTACAATTCAGATTATCAGTTCTTCTAGTTTTAAGTTCAGGGTCATGCTAGAGTTACTTTTTCTACAGAAATGTTTCAGTGGTTTCCTGTTTTGTGCCTGCTTGCTCAGTTTGTTTATTATTCATGGCATCTGACATGCTATAATTCTCAAATTTCAAGAGTGGTAGGAGATATATATCACTCACTATATGGTGAGTGACTTGTATTTCCTAAGCAGTATTTAAATTTAAATTAGAACTATAAAACTAGAGATATAAACAGTATTAATATTAAAATTAGATTTGATTAAATTTGATCCAGTGTGTGCTCAACTCCATGTTTTTAAAGTAATAATTAGTTTGAGCATATGATGCTGAAAAACTAGAAAATTCAATATATAAACCATTACTTATTTACAAAAGGGAACAGAATCCCCCTTTCTTTACAGACAGAAACCTGTACATAAGTAACAGCTGAGTGGCCTGTGATCATGGGCCAATATTTATTACAGTGCCAATAAACTAATATTCACTTTCAAAACATAGAATTAAGTGTTATTAATTTAATTTAATATAATTTTAATTGTTAATTCCCACTGAATGCTGATTCTTCTGGAAGTGTGACAACTTATTAATAAACTGAGTGTGTGTATGGGTAGAATGGAAAACAAAAGTGACAGATATAAAGGGATATGTTAAATATGTACTGAAAGCAAAAAGGTTATATGGCAATAGTACCTAAGTGTGCAAGGCTGCATCAAAGGATACAAAAGTATATAATTAAGTGTGATGTGATAGAAAAATGCATACAGTTAAATTGTAGAGAACACAAGGTGCCAGACTAGTAGAAAGAGGAAAGTAAGAAAAAGAAAAAAAATAAGGTGAAAAAGGAAAAGAATGTGAAGAACCTAAAAGATGTGTTTAATTATCCGAAATTAAAGGCTCAATCAATTAAAAGGGAGAGGGAGAAGCTATAACGGAAAAATAAAAATAATGATTAATAAATTGATTAATAATTTGCATAGAGGAACAGTGAGCATCAAATTGAAGGTGGGAAAATAATATAATGAAATAAAAGACTAAGAGAAAGAAAAAGTTTGATGCAAACTATAAATGGTTGGTACATAATTCAGGTATTTCATCAGGGGACTACACTTGATCATGTACCAAATTTCTGTGTTTCTATACATACTTATGGTTATGGAAGACAGAAATTAAAGGAAAGCTCTAATGAGAGTAAAAAAATATACATATATATTAAAAAGGAGGGCAAAACTGATAGATCCTCTACAAACGTAAGCAAGGTAGCCAAACACAATGTTCGTAATTAAATTAAAGTAATTATTTTAAAAAAAAAGAAAGAAATTTGTAGTGAAAGAAGGTGACATGAATAAAAAATTCGGAAAAAACTGTAGTTTGTCATGTCTAAAATAAATAGCAAGAAAGGTGACAATAAATTTCGCATGAAAATTTTGGTAAAGACGTGATTTTGGAAGTCAAAAAGGAAAAATTAAAAATATTAAAAAGAGTAACAGGCAACTGGCATAGAGATGGGAAATAAAACAAGGTAATGAAAGGAAAAGTAGTAAAACAAAAGAAGCGAAGACAGCAGAGGAGAAGGAAAGTAAGAATGTCCATATTGCCCTCATATTGTACTAATAGCTCGATGGACTGAAGAATAAAGAGTAGAAAGTGAAATGATATAAAGCAAAGAAAAGAGTTAAGTATAATTGGGCAAGCCTGGGGTGTAAAAATCCAAACTCTTAGAGAGAGGGCTTTTAGTAGAAGAAGAAGAAACTAATACCATAAGCTTGTAATATGTTTTAGAAAAAATAAATAAAAAAATTTGGAATGTCGAAAAATGTGGCCAAAAAATAAAAAGGAAAATTGAAAAATATTCAGATGTTGAAAAGAAAAGTGAAAATAATGAAAATAAATACCCTGAAATTCCGTGAATTAATACGTATTTTCTCAAGGCGTGGAAAAAATGTAAAGTAAAGCCATATAATAACACAAGACAAAAATACAATATAAACAGTAGCAAAGAGCTATCACAATTACGGATTTGCTCAGAGAAAGGAAATAGTATATAAAGTAAAATGCGGGAAAAAAAAGAAAACTGCAAAAGAGGAACTACTGCCCTCTATAGGTCTTTTAATTTGACACATAAATGAGTTCAAGTAGAGCATTTGGATAAAAATAAAAATATAGTTTATGATGCCTGGAAAGGAAAGGTGAATAATAAAATGAAAAGCGAGTAAATCGAGACTAAAGCAAGTTTTAAATAAGTTTCAAAAGGTGAATACTAGGAAATAAGTTATAGTCTTAGAAAAGGTTGTGATAAAATTCAAAATCACTATTAAAATACAGAAATAGATATCTGGAAGTGACAAAAGAAAGGTTGTCAAGGCTAAAAACGTAATTTGAATCATAGTAAATATTAGAGAATATTTAAAATATATCCAGAGTAAAAAGTAAGAAAGAAAATGACGTCCTGCAGATGAAAAGAAAATGTAAATTTTTTGAAGCAAAATACATAATTATATTTCAATTGTAAATGATTACTAAGCTATGTGAAATAAAAAATGAAAATAAACTTAGAGAGTAAAGAAGCATTTGCATCATTCAAAGAGAAGTCATATAATGTGATTACTTTCAAAGTAGTGGAACTACCACCATAAAAATTACAACTGTACAAATACCAAGTTAGAAGTAACCAAAATGAAACATTAAATTCAAATTTATGATTAATAAATGGAGAAACATTTTTGATGTTATAATTAATAAAGTCAATACGGATACTGTTATTGATAAATTTGATATAGAGGTGGTGTAAAGCATCTGTAAATAATACTTGATTACTACTTAAGTTGGCAGGTCAAATAATCTGTGAACAGATATTTTTGTGCACTTTAAAGGAAATGTTAGAACTCCAGTTGGTAAGGTAAATAATGTTAAAGTTGAATTTGCTTCTTTTGTCAAATAATATCTGATTATGATCTCTTATTATTAAAGAGGACTATTCATTTTATCATAGCAGACTGGTTACCAGTATTTTCTTTGTTCAAGGTAAGTTCAATTGGGTATATAGTCTTAGCTATATGTTCAAAATGAACATTCAGAACAAGAATGTTGTCCATGTAGCGAAAAGCAAAAAAATTATGGTTCAGGTTACTGCTAGTATATAATTCTTCACAGTAATGCAAAAATAAATTGGAAACTAGGCTAGAAATTTTATGAACCCATGGGCACTCCAACAGTTTGCCTGTACGTACAGTGAGTGGACAGAAATCATGGGATACCTACCAAGTATCGGGTAGGCCCACCTTTTGCCTGTATAAGGACAGTCACATGGGGAGGCATTGAGTCCACTAGTTCACGAAAGTATTGCACAGGTATTTCCATCCATGCTTTCTGCACGGCTGTCCATAATTCCGTCGCATTCCTGGGTGGAGGATAGAAAGCTCTAACGGACCTTTCCAGCATCACAAAAATTTTCCACTGGGTTCATGTCCGATGAATTAGGGTGGTTATTCCAGGGTGGTAAAATCTGCGAAATACTCTTCGAACCATGTTCTAGTCACCACGGCTCAGTGGGAAGGCGCACTGTCCTGCTGGAAGAGTCCATTGCCCTGTGGAAGCACAATGACTATGAAGGGATGCAGATGGTCTGCAAGGATGGACACATAACCTGGACTGTTTAGAGATGTGTCTAGACATAAGAGATTCCAACGTGTGCCAGTTGAACATGCCACAGACCATTACCAACATCCACCTGCCCAAACAGTTCCTTGTTGATATGATGGACGCATAGCTTTGTGCCGTTTCTGCCAGATACGCACCTCCTGTCTGCTCAAAATAACTGGAAATGGGATTCATCAGACCAGGAGACCCGTCTCCAATCATCCAAGGTCCAGTGCCGATGTTCTTTCGCTCACTTGAGAGGCGCCTCCATAGCCAGGTGGGAAGGAGCAGCAGTGCGTAGCACACGCTTCTTGATTAGACCGGGGTTCGAGCCCGTCACCACCAAATAGGGAGCATGTGGAAAAGTCAGGGAATGACCACCGCACCGGAGCAATATGGCCTTAGTTGCTAATGCTCCTAAAAAAAAAAAAAACCAAACCAAACCGCTCACTTGAGGCATAGTTCTGTGTCATGGTATTAGCAATGGGACTCTGGTGGGTCAGCAGCTCACATAACCTATTGTGGCTAATGATTGCCTGATGATCTTGGTGAAGATGTTTCTGACACCTTCCTCGTTGAAGTCAGCGGTGATTTATGCCACTGTCACTCTCCAGTTGGCTGAAACAATGCAACCCCAGGGGCTTACATCAGGTGAGTATGGCCTTGGCACACCCGGGGTCCTGAGCTGGATATCATCATTCACCTCCTCCTTGATGATTCCCTTCTACTTCTTACCCTTGCTCTCTCTCTCTCTCTCTCTCTCTCTCTCTCTCTCTCTCTCTCTCTCTCTCTCTCTCTCTTTTTCTCAGGGTAACTCAGAAATTTTTTTTGGCTGGTGCAGCTTCCTTGCATCATATGGCTAATAATAATAATAAGACAGACATCGATGGCAATGTTCATCCACCACCTTTCTCCGCCCACAGCACTGTCCACAATGAGATGTTATTCCGGAAATGGTGTATTCCCAATACACTCTTGATACTGTTGAATGGGGATTGTGCAATTTCTCTACCACTTCCGCGATAGAGTGACACATGCTTCAAGAATCCACTATTGTACTTCTTTCAAAGTCAGTTAACTCATGACATTTATCCATATTGATATTGAATTACTGTCAATGCAAATGCATTGTGCCTATGTATCTGCAAAGAAAGAAGTGAGTTCGTCCGGTAGCGAGAGGGGTGACAGCGTTGCATTGCCTGGGAAGCAGGTATCCCATAAACTCTGTCCTTTCAGTGTATACTTGCCATCATAAATGAAATTATTAAGAATACAAAGAATAATATAGTTTTTCCACATATCTTCAGTGATGCATAATTTGTCCTTATGTTTGTGATACAGTTGATTAAGCTCAAAAATAAGCAGATGGTGTGGTAAAGAGGTGAATAGAGTTGTAAAATCATAAGTTTCAATGCTGAAGATATTAATATTGGATTTAAAGGTAGATAACAGTTTGGTTATTGTTAATGATCCAAGTTAATGAGAGATTATCGAAAATAGTTTTTAGCAATTTAAAAAATTGCACACCTGGCAGATAACAACCACTGTTTTTATAGCACAAGTGATAAATTTGAAACTGACAGGTTGCTTGTGAAACTTAGCAATCATATATAAATAAGCATGAAGCTTTTTATGCAGGTCTATAAGTTTTTTTGATGGTAGTATTAAGGCCAAGATTACAACATGAAAACGTAGAAACGTAGAACTGTTTTCTATTTCATTTTTAAGTGCAGTGAAGAAAAACTACTTACAGAAAATAGCAAAGTTATTTAATGCCTTGTCAACAGAGGTAATGATGAAGTTCTAAAATAGGTTTCTTAAGATTG
Source organism: Mastigoproctus giganteus (assembly GCF_048544385.1). Lineage (NCBI taxonomy): Eukaryota > Metazoa > Arthropoda > Arachnida > Uropygi > Thelyphonidae > Mastigoproctus > Mastigoproctus giganteus. The sequence continues at coordinate 65,132,882 of NC_143581.1, forward strand.
AAATACAGGCAGTTGCTGCTGTATGACTTCCCAGGTTTAAGAGTTCTTTTTATCAAGTATCAACAAAAATGGAAATATGAACATTAATTGCAATAAATAAATGCTAACGTTCATAAATATGGCATTTCAAACCACGTGCATAGATATACAATACAGTACTACTACTATGCAGTGTCGAGTCAGTTTGGTGTGACATAAGCATTGGGAGATCAAAATTGAGAGTAGGAGTGTGCTAGAGGCCTAATGACTCTGATGAGTATAATAAGAAATTGTACAGAGAAATAGAGTGGGCCAGTAAATCAGAGAGTCTTATAATGGGGGATTTTAATTTCCCAGATATTGACTGGAATTTGGGGACTGGTCACTCACACACTAGCAAGGCTTTTGTGGATTTATTGGATGATTGTTTTCTACATCAGCATGTTCGGGAGGCAACTAGAGGGAGTAATACTCTTGATTTGATTATCAGTAGTGATTCTTCATGCATTAAGAATCTGCAGATAAATGAACCACTAGGTGGCAGTGATCACAGTGTGCTGAAGTGGGATTTACTCAAAGAGGTAACTACCATTAGGGGTAAAGGGAAGGGTTATTGCTTTCATAAAGGCGACTATGATGGACTGAGACAGTATTTAAATTCTATACAGTGGGACCAACTGATGATGTTACCAACGGCAAATTCAAAATGGGAAGCATTCAAAGAACTTATCTTGGAAGCTACTAGGCTTTACATACCAACTAAGAAATATTGTTCAAGGTTTAGGCCTAAGTGGATGTCAGATGAACTAATGAGACATATGGCAGAGAAGAAAAATGCATGGGATACATACAAATCAACACGTGACACAGAAGCCTATGATAGATACAAGTTGATCTGTAACCAAGTTACTAAGGAGGTTAGGCAGGCAAAGGCAGATTACGAGAAATCTTTGGCAAGGGATGCAAAGAAAAACAGCAAAGAGTTCTTTACTTATGTAAACTCTAGAAGGAAGGGGATGAATCAGATTGGTCCACTTGATATCGATGGGTCAACTGTTCATGATCCTGCTCAGGTAGCTAACAAACTAAATCAATATTTTGCATCGACATTCACACATGAGGAGTTATTCAGCGAGGGAAATGCCAGAGGTGTATTCAACTCTGGCAGTAAGCTAGAGAATCTTGTAATAACTGAGAGAAAAGTGGAGGAGAAATTGTTGAAGATAAATACAAGAAAGGCACCTGGGATGGATGGGATCTATCCAGTTATATTAAAGGAGGCAGCAAAGGAAGTAAGCAAACCCTTAGCCATAATTATGAGAGCTTCCTTGGACTCAGGGGAAGTACCCATGGACTGGAGATGTGCAAATGTGACCCCAATTCACAAAGGAGAATCAAAGGGCGACACAAGTAATTATAGCCCTGTTAGTTTAACTTCTGTTCCCTGAAAATTAATGGAGGCACTTGTTAAAGAAGCAGTGCAGGATCATCTAGACAGGACTTCAGTTATAGCTCAGACACAGCATGGTTTTGTTAAGGGGAAGTCCTGCCTGACCAATTTGATTGGATACTATGATGCAGTCACAAAAGAACTGGATGCAGGGAATAACTTTGATATTATATACTTTGATCTTAGAAAGGCTTTTGATACTGCTGCACATGGAAGACTGCTGCACAAATTCGAGCAGTGTGCCATTGGAGGCAAATTGCTGCTATGGATAAAGGGGTGGTTGAGGGGGAGAAGACAGAGAGTGGTAATCAATGGACACTGCTCATCGTGGACTAATGTTATTAGTGGAGTCCCTCAGGGCTCAGTGTTGGGTCCATTATTGTTTTCTGTATTCATAAATGATATTGATGATGGTATATCAAGCTTAACGTCGAAGTTTGCAGATGATACAAAGGTAGGCAGGGTTGTCAAGGACACTACTGACACTATGCTGCTGCAACAGGATCTGGAAAGGTTGAACAGATGGGCTGAGAGGTGGCAAATGAAGTTTAACATTGACAAATGTAAAGTACTACACATGGGAAACAGCAACCCCAGAGCAACGTATCAACTCTGTGGTACTACACTGACAGTGGTAGAGAATGAAAGGGACCTGGGGGTGGTTGTGCAGGCAGATATGAAGTTCTCTGAGCAGTGCAGACGGGATGCAAGAGTAGCTCATGGTGTATTGTCAATGATATATAGGAATTTTTCTAGCAGGGATAAGGAGGTGATTATTCCCTTGTATAAGGCAATGGTCAGGCCACACCTACAGTACTGTATACAGGTCTGGAGGCCTCATTTCAAGAAGGATGTAGAGCTGCTGGAACGAGTACAGAGAAGGGCAACAAGATTAGTGAATGGAACAAAGGGGTGCTCTTACGAAGAAAGGCTTAAGTTTTGCAAATTACAGTGTCTGGAGACTAGGCACCAGCGAGGTGATCTGATAGAGGTGTATAAAGCATTGAATGGTTTGAGCATGCTCAATGCTGATGGGATTCTTCCTCTCGCTCAGAATAATCACCTGAGAGGGCATAAATTCAAATTGAGGAAAGACAGATGTAGGATAGACGTGCGGAAATTTGCCTTTAGCCAGCGAGTTGGTGGAATAGACTTCCATCCCTTGTCGTGGAAGTTGATAGCCTAAATAAGTTTAAGGTTCAGCTGGACAGGTATTTTGAATGAACAGAGGGGTGAAGTGGAAGTGGTTTTTTTTTTTTTTTTTTGGCTGATGCTGCATAAGCTTGCTTTCTTGCATCAAATGCCTCTACTAATGCTAATGCTGCACAAATTCGAGCAGTGTGGCATTGGAGGCAAATTGCTGCTGTGGATAAAGGGGTGGTTGAGGGGGAGAAGACAGAGAGTGGTAATCAATGGACACTGCTCATCATGGACTAATGTTATTAGTGGAGTCCCTCATGGTTCAGTATTGGGTCCATTATTGTTTTCTGTATTTATAAATAATATTGATGATGGTATATCAAGCGTAATGTCCAAGTTTGCAGACGATACAAAGGTTGGCAGGGCTGTTAAGGACACTACTGATGCTATGCTGCTGCAACACGATCTGGAAAGGTTGAGCAGATGGGCTGAGAGGTGACAAATGAAGTTTAACATTGACAAATATAAAGTAATACATATGGGAAACAGCAACCCCAGACCAACGTATCAAATCTGTGGTACTACATTGACAGTGGTAGAGAATGAAAAGGACCTGGGGGTACTTGTGCAGGCAGATATGAAGTTCTCTGAGCAGTGCAGACAGGCTGCAAGAGTAGCTCATGGTGTCTTATCAATGATATACTGGAATTTTTCTAGTATATCATTGACCATTGCCTTGTATAAGGCAATGACTAATAACATATTGCTACTATATTATTATTGACAAATCTGAATTCTGTGCAATACTTGTTAAAGTTTGGCCATTTTCATACATCCTTATTATTTTAATTTTCTGATCCAAATCGATGGCTTTCCTTTTGGTGGTAGATTTACTAGTAGCACTCTCACTTATTCTCTTAATTGGCACCATAATAACGGTCAAAATGAAATTTTCTGAAAAGAACTTCACAGGGTTAAGGGGGAAACACACTATTATCATCTCATGCGAACTCACATTTTACTAAAGCACATTTCTGGAGGTCACCGCCATTAAACAATTTGCATCACCCAGGTTATGGGCTTTTCTGTTTATGCAATTCATTATAAATGGGTAGTAAACTTGATCTTATTGCATTTGCAATAATACCGATAGCTGGAATTGTGTTGGTTTCGACGTTATTATGGTGAAGTATGTGTCCCCTACACTGAAATCTTCAATCATATATAAAAAAAAAAAAACCATAAATAAATTGCAAGAATCTTCTCTTCTTTCCTATTTTTGTGCTTGTTACTCCATATCTTACTTGTGCATGCCATGATCGTCATTATTGATTGCTTATTTTATTTATTTATTATTTTTGTTTGCTTTAAATTTACAATCCTAAAAAAAAAAAAAAAAAAAAAGTGAAAAAAAAATTACCTACGTAAAAAATATGCCAATAGATAAAAAACGAAAAAACTTACCACACTACTCACGTGTCCAATACGATGCTTCCCTTTATTTTTTGCGATGTCGATTTTAAGTCTAATAGCTTCCCTTTATTTTTTACGATGTTGCATATGGTTTGGTCACCAACATTACATTATAATGATTCCTTAGAGATTTAACAGATGCACCGTTTTCAAACTTTTGAATAATTTCAAGTTTTTGTTTAACTGAAAACGCAACTCTTTTGCATTTACCCACCATTTTCGCAATTTCTAAACAAAAAAAAAATTTACTATTAAAAAAAATTGACATCCCTGACAAATAAAGAAACAAAATTTGTCCTTTTGCACTGCAACGGAACACAACAATCGATGTGATGCACTAAAACAAACTAAGCATTTAGTTTCTTTTTTTTTTTTTTTTTTTGAGCGGCGAGTGTGAAGACAGCGGGGATTGCAAGATAACAGGTACACTAATCTCCTAATGATGACTTATAATTCCACTTGTCGCTTATTTACGACTTGCAAAATATCTGTTTATACCTATTCCAGTTATTACTTGAATTTATGATTTTTTTTATTTGGAGTCTTGAAGTGTCCCAATTAATCCGATCCTGGTTAATCGAGAGTCTGCTGTATAACTTTAAAAATAGGAAATAAAGGATGTAGTAACATGTTTATTTTCAAGGAAAAATTAACAAATGTTTTGCAGATTTCAGATGGCTCATAATATTATAGCACTAACAACAGTTATTCCCATTCATGCAAAACTCCAGAATAATTCATTTTTCCCCAAAATATGGTTAGCACCACCTTTTACACAAATGGCATGGTTCAAAATTTCTTCAGCTTCAGGGAACTGGAATAACATTACTCTTTACTCACTTATTTAGAGGCTGAAAGCAGTACATATGACTTATTACAGACTGCAAGATTATCCCCTTCAGCTTCACTACTAAGCCAAAAATGAGCACACATAAGCTTATTGTGTTAGATGCAGAAGTGGCTGAGCAAGCAACCAAAGAAATTTTCTCTCAATAGGTTTGCAATGAAAGATATACTGTATGAGGAAACCACTATGGTGAAAAATGAGATTCCTTACCACAGGTTTGAATAAGGAAATGTTCATATAAATTTTACATTTTTTTTCATTTGATTACCCCTCATACACTTGTACACTGGTGTGCAAAAACTTAAAGACCAACACTATTTCTAAAGGTTAGAACCACAAAATCAAATGAAACAGCCTGTGGCGATTTGCATAACTATGGCCATTCAGTAGAAAGCTGGTACACAAGCAAAAATTTCAATCGTGATGAGAGGGCTCACATAAACAGATAAGAGCAGCAGTTATATGCAAATTACCAAATGGTGAACACAATTGTTACAGACATTCGTTTGGTTTCATGCAGTGCTACAGACAACAAAATGGCCAGTAGACAACATATGGTGGATGACTTTACCCGGGGTCAAATAATCGGGAAGCTCGAAGTGCGAGGAGTGTGGCTGCAGAGTTCGGTATCGCCCATAGCATTGTCTCAAGTGCATGGTCGGCCTTCAGAATGACAGGTATAGCTGTTCGAAGGACCAGCGGTGGTCGTCCACGAAAAACAATGCCCAATGATGATCGCTATATACTCCTACAGGCCAAGAGAGAGACCGACACCAGACAGCGAGATCCATTGCAAACCAGCTGCACAAGATGCAGGATATCATGGTTTATTGTGGCCAGGTGACTCTACAAAGGTGAACGATTTGCCCGACGGCCAGTACGCTGCATCCCTTTAACACTTGCCCATCGGAGACACCATTTACAGTGGTGCATCGAACACAAGGACTGGATAGCAGCACAATGGGGTAAGGTACTCTTTACTGATGAGAGCAGATTCAGTCTCAGCAGCGATTCTGGATGTCAGCTAATCTGGCAAGAGGTTGACACATGGTATCACCCCGCAAACATCACTGAAAGGGATCAATATGGCGATCGAGGTGTTCTAGTTTGGGGAGGGGGTTATCTTGGATGGACGTACACAACTCCAGATACTGGAAGGTGGTACTGTAACTGGTGCACACTACGGTACTGAGGTAATCCTTTCCCACGTGCGTCTGTTCCGAGGTGCCATTGGCCCCGAGTTTGTGTTTATGGATGATAACACCACACCCCATCGCACTGCAGCTGTTAATATTCTTTTAGAAAGTGAGGACATTGTTCGTATGGATTGGCCTGCCCGTTCCTCCAATTAAACCCCATCGACCACATATGGGATGCTCTGGGGAGATGCCTAGGGGCACGTCCACACCCACCATAAAATGTTCACCAGATGAAGATGGCGCTGACAGAGGAATGGACGATGTTACCACAAGTACTTATCAAGAACACTGTTCTAAGTATGGACAGGCGGTGCAAAGCCTGCATCAACATTAGGGGTGGCCATATCTTCCTGAGAACCACCTCTTCCCTTTGTTCCATCTTTGGCAGTGATGCATCTGTATCATGGCAGCCAGTACTATGTTGTCATTTTCGAATAAAGTCCCTCTGTACCATTCTGTTTCCGTTGTTGTGTCTCTGTTGTTTCCTTCATCATTTCTGTACCTCACGAGGTTCCTTTGGTATGCTTTTCCCATATCCAGGCCACTACTGTGAGAAGCTACACCAGTGTATCACTCCAGGTGACTTGTTTCATATTTTTCTGCACAACTGTTCATGCTCATATTAATAGTAAAATATAAAACAAAATGCTTGATGCTCGTGTGAAATCTGTTTTATATAAACTATGCTAGCTTCATAAATATTACTAAAACAAAATTTAGATTTCAAAATATATAAGAGAAATACAGCTCAATCCTTCCTACTTTAATACTATTTGAAAAATATAAGAGATTTAACTCATACTTTTTTATAGGAAGTTCTTCAGCCTGACACTCACATCATATTAATCCAATTAATACATTATATGAGACAATTTATGACACGATATTATGATTTAAAATTGTTAATATATACAAGTTTCTTAAAAATAATCCTGTATTCGATTTCCATAATCTACTCACTGCCAAAAGGAAGAGCAAAGTAAAGTTGATGCACATCAACCCACCACAAACTAAACCACTCAGCAATAATGGACAGGAAATTGAAGCCAACTGTCAAATTTACTAAAATATTTTAGACAGAACTTCTTAATAAAGGACAAAGTTATTTCAGAATGATCCGTGCTCACAAGAAGTAAAGTGGCACTTAACAATCTCCACTCTCTTTTATACTAATTATAAGATTCAATTTATATGATATTATAAAACCTTTATGTCTGATTTTAAAATGCAGATAAAAAATTCAGAGTCACTTTTTAATAAATTAAAAGACAAAAAGTTAGATAATGATGATAAATTGTTTCCCCTAGACGTTGTCTCATTATACACTAAAGTAGATGTTAATTATTTGCTTGAGTACATTATGGGATTTAATTAACAGTGATTCCATAATACTGAATAAAACCAAGTTACCAAAAACTGAGATATTTTATTTAATCAGATTTCTCATTCAGCCAATTAATTGATTTTCAGTCGAATATTTATAGACAAATTTTTGGACTCCCAATGGGATGGGATTAAGCTTGAGTGGCCTTGTCGTGGAAATTTAACTTAACAACATTAAACAATTACATTTAAATCCGTTTATTCCAAGCTTAACATTTTATGGTAGGTACCTTGATGATATCTTGGTTTCTCATAAAGATATTGTAATTAATCTCATGGATTCGTTTAACAAAATTCATATGAGACTTAAGTTCATTTTAGAAGATGAAAAACCGGGAGAAAAATCTATAAATTTTCTTAATTTTACGTTAACTAGGGCAACGATAACATACAATTTAAAATATACTGCAAACCAACAAACACAAGAAAATTTTTACATTATTCAAGTTATCACCCTTTTTACTTATAAAAGAAGTATCATTTTTAACCAATTCTACAATGCTTACAAATATAGTTCTACACAGGAATCTCTTAATAATGAACTTAAGGAACTCTCTACAAGATTTTTTAACAGGGGGTATACATTAGGTACAATAGAGAATATCCAACGACAGGTGAAACAAAAATTAGAATCGGTTTCACTTAATAATAAAAACATTACACAAAAATATTATTAAAGTTCTTATGTACAATGGTATAAACAATTCATAACTATTTTTAAAAACACGGAATTTAAATTGTTGCGCAACCCATAAAGTAAACTCCACACAGTATTGAAGATGAGGAAGAAAACTACAGTTGTTAATATGGAACGTACTAACATAGTCTATAACATTACGTGTGGGGAATGTAACTATTTTTATATTGGTTCTACCCAAAATTATCTTTCAATGCAACTACAACATCATCAGGCATCCATAAGGACAAAAAGAACAAGTGCATCTGAACTTTCCTTTCATGCCATCTACGAGAACCATATGTTTCTTTTTAATGAGGCTAAAGTAATTAATACACAATATGAATATACAAAACTCCTAATAACTGAAACACTTGAAATGAAGTTAAACCCTAATGCTATAAATGTACCTAGACCATACACGATTTCAGACTTGCAGACCTTTATGCGCATGTATAAATAACATGATTTCCATCGGTTAATGAAAATAACCTTGTTTCGGTACACTAAATTGAATCTTATTATTAGCATAAAAGAGAGTGGAGATTGTTAAGTGTCACTTTACTTCTTGGGAGCATGGACCATCCCAAAATAACTTTGTCCCTTATTAAGAAGTTCAGTCTAAAATAGTTTAGTAAATTTAACAATTGTCTTCAATTTTCTGTCCATCATTGTTGGGTGGTTCAGTTTGTGGTGGGTTGATGTGCATCAACTTCATTTTGCTCTTCCTTTTGGCAGTGAGTAGATTATGGAAATTGAATACAGGATTATTTTAAGAAACTCGTATACATTAACAATTTTAAATCATAATATTGTGTCATAAATTGTCTCATATAATGTATTAATTGGATTAATATGATGTGAGTGTCAGACTGAAGAATTTCCTATAAAAAGGTATGAGTTAAATCTCATATTTTTCAAATTAAAACACAATTTGTATTTTGAAATATTCAGTTTTTTCACATTCATTCCTTAATTTTTATTAAAAAAAAAAAAGCCAAAATATAGAATCACATAACCAGAATATAAAGATATATGTGAATAGAAATTATGCTCTCACCTTGATTGAGACCGCCTAGAACTTCTATTTCGCCAAATTTGAGAATCTGTAAATGGGCTTCTTCGTGAATTTTTATCAAAGGTACGGCGAGGACTTTTGTTTCTTGATAGTGGACGAGGGCTTCTATTTTTTGAATAATTTTGCCTAGCAGGACTTCTAGCTATTCTTGAATTCCAATTTCGTTCTGGACTCCGATGATAAAGTGAATGAGGAGTACGGCTCCTTCTAAAAATAGTCCTTCTAGGAGGAGACCTTAGAGATCGCAACTCTCGCCGTGGAGAAGGAGATGCCTTTCTACTCAGTTTTGGTGACCTGCTTTTATGTTGAGAAATATCATCCAACCTGTTAAGCAGTATATGTTTAACAGGTGAAGGCGATTTGTTTTCCCTTTTTCTTCTTGGTGATTTTTCTTTACTTACTTCACTTTTCTCATGTCTGTCCCTGTAATAATTAAAGTATTAGTAAAATGCTTATATGAAGGACTGATAAATGTGTATATCAAACTCAATAACAGGATACAAAATATTATTTATCTGCGAATAATGTTATGATAATACAAAGCGACACGTTTCATATTATGTGTTTCAAAATTGGCTATAAATCATTCACTCTGTGCATAATGTTTCATATAGCATGTGTTTTATAACAGTTTTGTTTTTCTTTGATAATACAGTTGAAGCTGTTTACAGTGACCCTATTTTTAACATCCTATGTGGTTGGTTCAGCCAATTTCTCATTAACCCAATGCTATTTTACATTCAGTATAACGACACTGAAAATAAAAGGATTTCTCTAAAAAGACCATAAAATTCTATCTCTTAATCTAAATTTTTACTTTTTATTAAAGTATTTGCATTTAAAAATGACAGAACACTTTGAATAAATTGAAGTAACTGGCAAGCATGCAGCCTGACTGTGAGAAATCATTTGCTAAGATTTCCCACACTCTTTTCTCACGGTGCAGTAATGAAATGGACATTGGCTAGAAGTTAATTACATTAGTTAGAGTGCGTGTTTATTGGTATGGCTCCAAGAAATCAGATAGCTTTGCAATCGCAGATTGGCAAAGCAATAAAATTAGGATTTTACAAGCTGTAGATAATGGTGTGCATTCTAAGACATTCCTAATAGTACTCTGTTCACTATTCTGAAAGATCAGAAAAAGATTGAAAGTTTAGAGAAATCTGCTGCACCAGGTAGAATTCGAGCATGAAAGGTGAAGTATCAGGATCTTGAAAAGGCACTTTTGGAATGGCTAATAATAAAGTGTGAAAAAACGTTCCTGTAGATGGAAATCTTTTAAAAGCTAACGCTGAATTGTTTGCACATTGAATGGATATTGAAGAAAGTTCAGATGGATGGTTCCAGAAATTTAAGACTCATCACAGCCAGTCTTTCAAAAAAAAAAAAGTGTATGGTGAAAGTACAGCCGTGGACATGCAAAAGAATGGAAGGAAAATCGTTTAAAAATGTTTTGCCGACATATAACCACAATGACATTTTCAATGCTTATGAATATAGACTCTTTTTTTAATATTGCTACTGGATAAAACACTTACATTTAAAGGCAAGAAATGTAGTGGTGAAAAAATGGCCAAGCAATGGATTACCGTTCTCGTAAAAGCAAACATTTCTGGCACAGGGAAGCCTCCTCTTTTAAACACTTGGAAAGCCCAGAAGCCTTGATGCTTTAAAGCAATGATTTTTGACCTTTTTTTAATAACGGCACCCCCAAGTAATTGATTTTATTTTGCCGCACCCCTACTCAATTTTCTGCCTGTTAGATCCGATTCTCTCTCTCTCTCTCTCTCTCTCTCTGTGTGTGTGTATGTGTATATATATATTATATAAAAAAAAATATGTTGTATGATAGTTATTACAGTAATATAATTATAAAAATTACATTTCATAATACAAATTATATATATATATATATACAGTATATAACAATTTTATTCTTTACATAGAGGTACTAAGTAAAACATCAATTATAGATCACCAACAATAAGTAATTTATTATTATTTTTAAATTTGGAAATCCTATCCAAAACTATGGATAGGATTTCCAGTCAATGGAAGAAGATCATTAATATACAAGAGGAAAAGAACTGAACCTTGGGGGGGACACCAGCATTAGTGGAAAAGTCAGAATACAGAGAGCCATCTACCATCACTCTCAGTGAGCGATCAGAGAAAACTGGATAACCAATTACAAAAAACAGTTGGCAAACCATAAGATGGAAGCTTGTTTAGAAGACCTTTATGCCAAACACGATCGAAAGCCTTTGAGATGTCAAGAGCAACTGCTTGTGTTTCACCAAACTTTTCCATTCAATTTGTCCATAAATGGATAACATAAGCCAGAATATCACCAGTGGATCAACACTGACTGAATCCATACTGGCGATCATTGATCAGACGGAATGTTTCTGGGTAGTTTAAGAGTTGATGGTTAATTGATTTCTTAATTATTTTTAAAGGAGTAGAAGTAATTGCAATGGGACAATAATTAGATGGGAGGGATTTGTCACCCTTTTTAGGAACTGGCTGCATATGAGCAAATTTTCAGGCAGAAGGAAAAACACCTGGGGCTTTCTTAGCATCAAGATTCATAAAAATCCTTCTGACATCCTTTTGATGGAAGACCACAGGAGGCATTAAATGGAGCATGTTGGGAATGATGGGAGGTGTTTTACCAAGATCATTAATATATGAGTTGGAAGTAAAATGGGATGCTAGCAGGTCAGCTTTATCCTTGGCTGAAGTGACAACAGAACCATCTGGTTTGGACAGAGGTGGGAGCAGAGATGGGCAAAAGTTGCGGCCAATAGCTTTAGCAAGAGACCAGAATGCTCGAAAACCATTAGGGCAAGAAGCAAGTTTTCTCCTCTTAGCCTGTTCAAAATCTAGTTTGGACTGATTAATAACTGCTTTACAATTGTTGCAAGCTTTGGTGTAGACAGAAAATGAAACTGAAGAATTGGAAACAAGCCAATTACAATATACAACGTTCTTCTCTTGAAAAGACTGCTCATTTATTGGAAGTCCAAGGTTTAGATCAAGGATGAGATTTTAAAGTGGAGTGTGGAATAAAGGATTCCATTCCTACAAGAATAATTTCACTGACACGATTTGACTTAGCAAATGTTGACATCAGAAGTTTTGAAACAGTAATCCGACCAAGGATTACTGTTTCACAACTTAGGTCCTTGAGGTTGTCACAGACATTCTCTCAGATATGCCAGACAAGCTGTACTTTTTACCTGGGAGTCTAAAACGCTGATGGAACTGATATTCGGGTGACACTCAAGTCAAGTGTACCCAATTTCGGCGAAGTCCAGACGGCCTGTGACAGCCAAATCCTCTGCTTGCACCTTCACGATGGTGGGACTGTTAGTAATCCTGGGTATAACCTCCATGCACAAGTACATGGTGGGTGACCACCCAGGTGTGAACCAACGTAAGCAGGGGTCGAGGTGTGGCGCCCACACCACATGGAGGAACGCCGCCCCTCTATGTTACCAGGCAGTACTAGGTGGTAGATGACTCTCATCAACGGGTGAAATACCACCACTTTGCTTATTGGAGGCTTGAAGTGGTGGAACCCATGTTTAGTCTCTAGAGTTAAGTTCCAGTCAACCCTTCCCTATCTCTTCCATCATGCAGTATGATTGATGACTTTTGAGGTTATGATAAACGTCGTGGCGAGATCCAATATTCCTTACTTTTTGAGGGTACAGCTCTAAAACGATGTTCGCAGGCCAGCCGCTAGTTAGTACACCGGACTGAACCAATTGGTAACTCTCTAGAAAGCTTCCGGATCAGCTAGTGTATAATCTTGCTACCTCTACTCTGCCAGATAGTGACTGGAGGGAGTCCGAGTAGTGTGTATGCGGGGAGCATTGTCGAGGCCACGTTATGCCAAGGATCTGGGTATATTCTTACCACATGTATTGCCATATCCAAAAATTTCATTACTTCATACAGCATGTCCCACCTACTTTTTCTTACTATTGAATACACCATGAATTGTCAAACTAACAGAGCAAGCTTATCTGCAAAAAGATCTAAACCTCCCAAGGATTTCCTAATTCATTTCACAAATATACATGGTCTCAATTCTAATCTCAACGATGTCCATTTCCACTTGCAGTCTGCCAAACCCCATGTACTTTTTCTGACAGAATCTCAGTTATCGGTTGATTCATCTACTGCTCATCTCAGATGCCCAAATTATTCGCTGTATGATTCCTTTCGCCTCAAAGGTGGTACTTGTGCATATGTCCGTTCTGATATTCCCTGTCAGAGACTTGGCAATTTGGAATCTCCTCTCTTTGATCTTCTCTGGCTTAAAATCTCTCTACCTCATTGTGTCAAATTCATCTGTTGTCTCTACCGTTCTCCCAACTCCACTAATCACTTGGAGCTCTTTGACTTCCTCTCTTTGCAACTTGACTTTCTCCAGTCCAACTTTCCTAACAGTGAAGTAATTTTCCTTGGTGATTTTAATGTTCACAACTCCAGCTGGCTTCCGTTTTCTAGTCACACTGACCCAGCAGGTCGAGATGCTCAGGCTTTTGCAATTACTAATGACCTAGCACAGATTGTTCATTTACCTACAAGAATACCGGACAATCCTAATCATACAGCCAATACGCTTGATCTTTTTCTCACAAACAACCCTTCTAAGTACACGGTCGAAGTGAGAGGTCCTTTAGGCACTTCAGATCACAACTTGGTGATTGTCTCTTCTCCAATGGAACCTTTATCTCATGGCTATTCCCAACCACGTGTTGTTTGGCATTACAAGAATGCAAAATGGGATGACCTGCGAGATTTCTTTTCTTCTTTTCCTTGGTCGGGTTACTGTTTCAAAACTTCTGATGTCAATGTTTGCTCAGATCGTGTCAGTGAAATTATTCTTGCAGGAATGGAATCCTCATTCCTGCAAGATTTTATATCCACTATAAAATCTCGTCCTTTATCTAAACCTTGGTTTTCCAATAAATGTGCTAAGGCTGTCCAAGAGAAGAATGTTACATATCGTAATTGGCTTGTTTCTAATTCTTCAGTTTCATTTTCTGCCTACACCAAAGCTCGCAACAGTTGTAAAGCAGTTATTAATCAGTCCAAACTAGAGTTTGAACAGGCTAAGAGTAGAAAACTTGCTTCTTGCCCTAATGGTATAATCTTTATTGTACAAAGGATGTATACAATTTACCCTTCACGGCAGGAATGCCAGGGGCCTTCACATTGGCTGGTGTACAAAGGCCTTGAGGACGGGGCCCACATCGAAGTTCGGGTTCATCCCCCAGGGCCAACAATATAATAGGTTTCAGTTAAATTATTCACAATATTCATAAAAATGTTATACAGTATTTTTTGACAATATTCATAAAAATGTTATACAGTATTTTTTGACAATATTCATAAAAATGTTATACAGTATTTTTTGACATTATATACAATATTATACAGACATCCTTTTTAAATTTATTATACTGCGACATTACTGTGAAGTTTTCCTGGTTGAGTTTAGGTCATCAAGGATCTCCCTCCGGTATTTGCGGTCCTTGACAAACTTGTAGAGGTCGCCTTTGATTGCTTGGACAGTGATAAGCATCTGCTTGGGGAGAAAGCGGTCGCTAAGGGCTAGTCTGTTATGGTTGGCTATTAGGGTTGGAGCTGATCTCAGTCCGGGTTGAGGGATCCTCCAGCTGCACAGTTCCCATATGCTTGGCTCCGAGATTATTCCAGTGGTCATTTTGACAGTTAGGGTGAGGCATCTTTCGATTATAAGATTTGGCAGTCGGGCAAAGTTCAGTGCGGTTGCCATCGCAGTTGTTCTTTGCTGGGGTGGACGATGATGTTTATGTGTGACCCAACGAAGGAGCCAGTATTCGGAGGAGTACACACGCTTGATATTCGTGGGGGCTGCAGAAGCCCATATTTCTGAGGCGTATAACACGATGGAGTATACAGAGGTGTATACGTACCGCCGAGTCACATCCAGATCCTTAACGTGAAGTAGTTGTTGTTTGGTAATCCACCGCATTTTGCAGAATTTTGTTATGAGCTTGTCAATGTGGGGCTTGAAGGTCAGTTTGCAATCGAAAACTACTCCCAAGTCTGTATGTGTATTTACCACTGGAAGGAAAATGCCATTTAGAGAAACTTGGACTTCAGTGGGTTGGTGCTTCAACGAAAAGACACTTTGGGCTGATTTTGCAGGATTAATAAGTAGTCCAAATTGATGGAGATAGGTTTCTAAGTCGTGTAGCTTTCGATTAATCTTTTCATTAATTTTTGAGATATGTTCCCCCGGGTTAATCTGGGTGTGTAACTTAATATCGTCAGCATAGCAGATTATGTCTTCTCTCTCTTGAACAAACAGCATTCTGGTAGCCGAGCATTCTGGTCTCTTGCCAAAGCTATTGGCCGCAACTTTTGCCCATCTCTGCTCCCACCTCTGTCCAAACCAGATGGTTCTGTTGCCACTTCAGCCAAGGATAAAGCTGACCTGCTAGCATCCCACTTTTCTTCCAGCTAATGTATTAATGATCTTTGTAAAACACCTCCCACCATTCCCAACACGCTCCATTCAATGCCTCCTGTGGTCTTCCGTCAAAAGGATATCAGAAGGATTTTGATGAATCTTGATGCTAAGAAAGCTCCAGGTTCTGATGGTATTTCTCCACATGTTCTCAAAATCTCCTGAACTTACTCCTATTCTTTGCCGGCTTTTTTCACTTTCTTATTCCAAAGGTGTTTTTCCTTCTGCTTGGAAATTTGCTCATATCCAGCCAGTTCCTAAAAAGGGTGACAAATCCCTCCCATCCAATTATCGTCCCATTGCAATTACTTCTACTCTTTCTAAAGTAATGGAGAAATCAATTAACCACCAACTCTTAAACTACCTAGAAACCTTCCGTCTGATCAACGATCACCAGTATGGATTCCGTCAGTGTCGATCCACTGGAGATATTCTGGCTTATGTTTCCCATTTATGGACTAATTCAATGGAAAGGTTCGGTGAAACACAAGCAGTTGCTCTTGACATCTCAAAGGCTTTTGATCGTGTTTGGCATAAAGGTCTTCTAAACAAGCTTCCATCTTATGGTTTGCCAACTGTTTTTAGTAATTGGTTATCCAGTTTTCTCTCTGATCGCTCACTGAGGGTGATGGTAGATGGCTCTCTGTCTTCTAACTTCTCCACTAATGCCGGTGTCCCCCAAGGTTCAGTTCTTTCCCCCACTCTTTTCCTCTTGTATATCAATGACCTTCTTCCATTGACTGGAAATCCTATCCATAGTTTTGCCGATGATAGCACATTGCATTCAGCTTTCCATTTTGAGAAACCTTGTCCTGCTCAATATCAGCTTCAACTTCTTGAAAATCTGCTACCAATTCCTTAAATACCGATCTTCAGGTAATTCTGCAGTGGGGCAAAGACAACTTAGTTGATTTCAACCCTTCTAAAACTCAGTCTTGTCTTATATCTCGCAAAAAGGATTCTTCTGCTCCTATGCTTATCTTTAGGGACACTCCGATTTCTAGGCAAAATGATATATCTCTTTTGGGGATTACCCTGACTTCTAATCTCTCTTGGCACAAGCACATTACAAATATTGCTTCCTCTGCATCTAAAAAACTCGGTTTTCTCTTTCACTCTCGGCGTTACTTTTCTTCCAAACAGCTGCTCACTCTGTATAAATCGCAAATCCACCCTGCCATGGAATATTGTTCCCACATCTGGGGTGGTGCCCCCAAAACCTCTCTCAGGCTTCTTGATTCCATTCAGAAGAGGGCAGTTAGGTTAATTAATGATTCATCTCTAACAGAGTCTCTCCACTCGCTTTCTCATAGACGCACTGTTTCTGCTGCATGCCTCTTCTACAGATACTTCCATGGGCACTGTTCTTCTGAATTGGCTTCTATAATTCCTGCTCTCTCTCTTTCAAAACAGTCCGAACACGTGCCGCCACTAGCCAACATCCATTTACTGTCCAACTTCAAACCCACAGAACCAACTTTTCATCTTCCTCATTTATTCATTCAACTGCCGTTTTCTGGAACAACCTTCCTTCATACGTATTTTCTGAAAATTACAATCTACAGAAGTTCAAGTCCAATCTCAACATTATCTTCTTTCGTCTTCTTAACCTCAAACCCAAGCACGGTACTAAGTACTATAGGTTCTAATACCTCTCGTGTTTGGGGTTCACATAAAAAAAAAAGGAAAAGAAATCTCACAGGTCATCCCCTTTTGCAATCTCATAATGCCAAACAATATGAGGTTGGGAATAGCCATGAGATAAAGGCTCCATTGGAGAAGAGACAATCACCAAGTTGTGATCTGAGGTGCCTAAAGGACCACTCACTACTTAGAAGGGTGGTTTGTGAGAAAAAGATAAACCATGTTGGCTGAATGGTTAGGATTGTCCGGTATTTTTGTAAGTAAATGAACAATTTGTCCAAGGTCATTAGTAATTGCAAAAGCCTCAGCATCTCGACCAGCTAGTTGGTATGACTAGAAAACGGAAGCTGGCTGGAGTTGTGAACATTAAAATCACCAAGGAAAATTACCTCACTGTTAGGAAAGTTGGACTGGAGAAAGTCAAGTTGCAAAGAGAGGAAGTCAAAGAGCTCCAAGTGATTAGTGGAGTTGGGAGAATGGCAGAGACAACAGAATTTGACACAATGAGGTAGAGAGATTTTAAGCCAGAGAAGATCGAAAAGAGAAGATCCCAAATTACCAAGTATCTGCCCTGGAAGTTGCACACAGCGTGCAACTTCCAGGGCGGAGGTTGCACACAGTTGTGTCACAGGTAAAAGACTCCATACCAAGAGAATTTATAAGTGGGGTCGTTTATGAGATTAAATGGCCAGATTGTGGGGAATGTTATGTTGGTGAAATGAAGCGTCGGTTCAAAGATCGTCTGGGGGAACATATGAATGCAATGAGGACCACCGATTATGGAAAGTCTGCTGTGGCAGAACATTTCTTGGAGGAGCACCATCAAATCTCCCCAGACAGAGCTGTTATCGTCGACAGGGCGCATAGATTTTGGGACCGCAAGTGGCTCGAGAGCTTGCGAATCTGTTCCTCTGGGAACAGTACTATTAATAGAGACAGGGGAATATGTATTCATCCCCTCTTTGAGGCAGTGATCCTTGGATGTGATGAACGGTTTCGCCTGGCACGCTCCTGACCCATTTCCGGTTCCAGTACACATGAGGAGAATATTGCCCATGCTCCTGTAGAACCACGTGCTGAGAGCCTGTTGATATTTAAGGATGTGCTGTACGATAAAACTTTACTGTTGAAAAAGGAGGCGGGTGCCTTTGAAAGCTACAGTATATTTTAGCGCTTTTATCATCTAGTATTTTAATTGTTTTATTGTAAATAGTATCTTGCAGTGTAATATTATATTTTATTTTATACATAGTAATTATTTATTTGATTAAATTTTAATTGTTCTATCTAGTAATTTCAATATTTTAAACAGTACAAAACTACAGTTTTAATATGGTTGGTGTATGATGGCATAATATGAGTATGAATATTCCCAACCCTAGAGGCCTATTTGAAGACAGAGAAAGACATTATTCCCCAAACACGCTTAGTTGTGCTCAAGCACACTACACCAGACAACACACAAATCAAGTGAAGATGTTAAGAAAGCTGTGATGGACTCTCTCACAGAAGACCTAAAGAGTACAAGAATAAAGTCCATCAGGAAAACCCGAAACACGGGAGTGATAATTGAAACTGTGATCAGCGATGATGCTAAACATATCTTAGAAAATGCCAAAATACCCACTCTTGGATTGGTAGCTCGATCACCAAGGCAGAAGGGCCTGTCCATCGTGGTGTATGACCTGGAAAAGTACACAACATCAATCACCATTATAGAAGAGATACCAAGACCTACCACAGATTGACTGAGCAGCAGTGGTACGGACAAAATATCAGACAAAAAGGAGGAACGGCAGTACCATAAATTGGGTGATTGAACTTACCCCGGATGTCTGGAGAATCATAACGAGGCACCTCCAAATATACATAAACTGGGGAGCACATAGATACATAGATACATATAGCAGCCCCAAAGTGTTCCACTGCTGCCGACTTGGGCATACAACACATACGTGTTCCCAAACTGTGACCTGTGGCCAGTGCGGGGGGGGGACACAGTTTCAATTCCTGCCCAAACAAGGATAAGGGCCCAGTTCATGTGAACTGTAGGGACCTGAAGATGCCGCATACACACTCCCTTCGCGATACAAACTGTCCCACTTACCTGAAAGCCAAGAGCATCCACCAGGAAAGAATCAATTATAGGAACCCTGAATAAAGGATATAACAACAAGAGTCTAAAATTTATGCAAATAAAAGCCCAAAGAGCATATGCAGTCGCAGGCCAAATCACAAAAAAGGCAGAAGAAGAAGAAAACTGTGATATTCTACTAATTCAGGAACCCTACACAGTTGCAAATAAAGTCCGGTAGGATATCCCTTAAGGTACAAGCAGATGGTGTAACCCCCTGGGCAGCTATCATTGTGCAGAACCCAGACCTAACAATCCTCAAAGTCACTCACCTCTATTCACCTTGGCCTGCCTGCACCCACATTGTGTCGCCTCTGCAAGAGATGTTCCTCATCTCCCTCTATTGTCATCCAGGAAGGGACATAATACCAGCAACCCAGTACTTCAACCAAGCGCTAACCGAGCTCCCAACAGACAAAGTACTCATTTCAGCTGACATAAACTGTCATTCCTCCCTTTGGTTCAGCCGCATCCAGGAGCGTAGGGAGTCCAGGAACGAAGTGTGCTTGGAATACATCACTGCCAGTGGACTAATAGTCCTGAATTGCCCCAACAACTTATCAACTTTTGTCGCCACCCTCTGGAGGCAACACTGGATGTGACATTAGCTAACAGGTCACTCACCAATTATGTCACGGACTGGGTGGTTCATGAGGAATGGACCACATCAGCTGTTATTTGGTTTTTTTTTTTTTTAGGAGCATTAGCAACTAAGGCCATATTGCTCCGGGATATGCGGTGGTCATTCCCTGACCTTTCCGCATCCTCCGTATTTGGTGGTGACCACATCAGACCATCGTGCAATTACCTTCACCATTCGGCGAGCCCTGCAGCAGCCACTAATAGCCAACTTCAAGCAGTACAGGTTTGCAGTGGATCAGTTCAAAGAGCAAATCATAATAAATACGCAGAATCTACACCAGGATAGTACTCGGACAAGAAATCCTGATGCTCACCAGCATGCAGTGACCAAAGAGATTATAAATGCGGCCAATCAAGCCATAAAAAATAAAAACCCGAAACCAGGAGCAGTGCCATGGTGGTCGAGAGAGTTAGATGCTCTATACAACCAAGTGCAAGACCTACCAGAGATTGACTGAGGACAAGATAAGGACAAGGACAAGATAAGCCTTCCAGCAGGAAAGGCATACAGGGTCCCCTCAGGATGCTGAAGAGCTTAAGCAGCAATATCGGGAGACAAGAAATGCCTAAACTGCAATGATCAGGCAGTGGAAGAAGCTGTCCTGGGAGCATCTTGTCTCCTCGGTGGGAAACCAGGATCCATGGGGCACCATGTATCGGATTACAATGAATAAGATGCCACAGGGTGAGGACACCCCAAGGACATATGACCACCAACTGGAGAGACACGGTTGGGGTCATCTCTTCTATTGACCCCTTACTTCTACTTCTACCCCCAGTCTTAAGCCTCCCCTCCCTCCCTCCCTCCCACTATTATCTTTCATCTAGCATATAGTCCCACATGTCTAAATTTAATAACATCAAAATTTTGCCCAATGTTTAGGCCTTTTAACACATCTCTCTAGCATTCAACCCCAACCAGCGATTTCCTAACTGCAATCTCATTAAGCATTAATGTCAAATGCGTGTATTTTTTTTTGGGTCCTAGCCACTGAAATCCCAGGAAACTAGGTGGCAGGACCTGCCAGAGCAACTTGTTGTGATCCTGAACTGAACACACCCGGCTAGCCTCCACATGACAAGGTATGGGTAACGTTCGGCCCCACTAGGGTCTTAGCGGCCAATAAGCTGGACAAACAATAGGCACAACACATCACACTGCACAGACATGGCCCACACACTTTCAAGTCTCTGGCTTGACAGTGTTCTGTCCTCGATACAGCAAACACACACGGAGATGGGAGAAATCCCAGGTGCCATCTGACATGAACATACCTTATACCTAAACATCATTGCTGACCAGATACACCCTTTCATGGTAACGGTCTTCCCCTCTGGTGGTGCCGTCTTTCAGCAGAATAATGTGCCAGGCCACACTGCCTGGACTGTTCAAGACTGATTTGCGGAACATGAGGAAGACTTCCAGGTATTGCCCTGGCCTCATAATTCCCCAGACATCAATCCCATCGAGCATCTGTGGCTGTGTTGGAACAGCAACTCTGCTCTGCGGCGTCTCAACCACGGACCTTACAGGAGTTAAACGATCTGCTGGTTATGTGTTGGTACCAGATACCACAAGACATATTTACAAATCTTGTAGCATCCATACCTCACATAGTACGAGCTGTTTTGGCTGCACGTGGAGGACCAACATCATATTAGGTAGATGGTCATAATGTTTTGGCTCATCGGTGTATGCCCCCACACACCTCAGGAGATGGAATGAGGAGAGAGAGAGAGAGAGAGAGAGAGAGAGAGAGAGAGAGAGAGAGAGAGAGAGAGAGAGAGAGAGAGAGAGAGAGTGTTTTATAAGTTGAGGATGGAACTGGCAAAACTGTGGTTTTGATAGACTGAGTTGTGCAGGCCTGTGATTATCCAACACGAATTACAGTAGAAGCCATGATCTGACATGATCAGGACTAGTAGTTGGTCAGCTTATCAAGATAATCAGTTAAAGCAAGAAATCATAAAAATGCATGTTCACACCTTAAGAATTATTTTCACATAGTTACATGTATATTTATTTAGGCACTATGCTTACTTAGTAGGACTCACTGAGTAGAACTCCTAGGGGGTATGATTTTCTGCTAACCCCTTCAGGGGTGGGATGTACAGAAACCCTTTTGAAATAGGATATACTGAAGGGGTTTGGAGTAGGATTAAACTCCAAACCCCTCCTGGGGTAGGATTACTTGCAAGCTCCTTCTGGGGTAGGGTCCTCCAAAGTTGCCACTGAATACTTAATGTGGGACAGGGCTTTGGCACCCCTATTGACACCACTTTACATGTCTCTTATCCTGCACCCTTTCTCTTTCCCTGGGCAGGTTCCCAATTACTTCACCCTCACCCTTTCCTCCTCTACTGGAGGATGCTTCTTTCATCATCCTTATTTTCCCCCTACTGTTACTCCACTCTACTCCTATCTCCCTCACTCACTTTTTTTTTTTTAAACTTGGCCTCTGTCCAGGAGCTCAGGCAACCCTGGCAGAGACCAGCCAGAAAACTATGGACTGTCTGGCTTACCTCCTAGTGGTGGTGGCAGGCAATGTAGAGTCCTATTAGGGTCCTGTGGCCAAAAGCCAGAAGAAGAAGAATAGAACCCAACAGTACTCTAACACAAAACAACATACTACACTCACTTCTGGCATTTACAGAGTTCTGTTTACTTCACATGAGAAATGATGGTGCAGTTTTGGGAAACCACCAGTGGCACCCCAACCCAAAAAACTATGCCACTATGTACATTTATTTATATAAAATCAGTAATTTTCATTTGTTTGCATGATGAAATGCAATGTTTTTCAGCATAGTCCCTCCACTTAGTTTTTTTATACATATTACAGCACTGTAGAATCAGGCTAGTTTAATATAATATAAAACTGTATCTGTTACACTAGATACAGCATGAGAAATCGGTGGCTTGGATTTGAAACTCAATCTCTTTAAGTCTGCATATTTAGATCTATCTGTTTCTGTCAAAATGTGTATGATTTGTCTGCATCAAGTTTCACAAATTGTGAAAATCTGTTGTAAAACATTGAATCTATTGTCGTATGTCTTCTTGGTCCTTGTTTTATCATTTTCACTTGTTTTTAGGTTCTTAGGTCTGGGTTCAAATCCCACTGATGACCGGAGGAGTTTCTGAAGATTTCTACAATTCGGGCTTAGTTAGCTGATCTCAAATAGAGGGAGTAGGATTTCTCTGCGAGTTATTCCAGGTTTTTCAGCCTGCACAACATGCAAATTGGCACACACACATAGACACAATATACAATAATACAAAATAGTCTATTGTGCATTGTCTGGAAGTTTTCTTACTGCAATTTGGAATATTCAATTTGACTGAAATTTACTATTAAACTTTGCTATTAAGGACTTTCATTTGTGCTGTCAACCTCAGAAGTTTTCTCCAAGATTGAGTAAATGTTGAACTTGGAATTTTGTTCCATGCTAGTGCTATACTGTAAACACATCTTTGATGTTGTTAACTTTAATGATTCTATACGACCTATAGTCAGCCCTTATATATTATTGGATATATTTGTGCCTTCTTATTTTTTCCAAAAGTGAACTCAAAAACTTTTGCCTATGTCCCCTCCTTAGACATTCTAGAACCCTTTAGTCCATAGAGCAAAGTCCTCAGTGCAAAAGTCTAGATTTTTTTATCATTTTTTACCACTCTTTTACAATGGTCTTACCTACTTAATTCAAGGACGTATCAAGAGCATTACGTTGTTATAATTCAGATATTAGGGGGTTAACCAGAAAGAGAACAGCTTTTCAGGTAAGTCTACTTTCTAAAATTTCTTTAAAGGTAATAATTCATGAAAAGCAAAAAAAAAAAAAAAAAAAGTGTGAAAGACAATTTATATTTTTAAAAGCTCTAAGATTATTAGTTGATTTTTCAACAACAAAATGTACCAATTTGTGAATTAATTTCCATTGCACTGCTGCAATTGAACCCTCACTAATCCAGATTAATTGGGGGAAGAGAGGTCATCCAGATTAAGCAATAATCCGGATCAGTGAAGCAAAAGATAGTCTTAAAAGAACAAAAACTTAGAACACAAATAAATGAAAAATTTAATAAATAAAATACAGGTAGTGCTAATGAAAATAAATAAAAAAAATATCACTGTAGAGCCTTTATTTAAAAACTAAAAAAGACAATACATTTATCCATCCAGAGAGGGATAAATGCCTTGTCTTTTTATACATTTATCAGGTGGCACTGGTGTTGCACGTCTACGCCATTTGATCGTTGCTGTGATTACCACTTACTTAAATACAGCTTTTTCCAGCAACACTTCTTTTGGCTTTTTTAATGTCTGTTCTATTTGATACACTGCTTTAATCATTTCCCACATCGACTTTTAAAGCAAAAGCTCTAAACACTACCTGTATTTTATTTATTAAATTTTCCATTTATTTGTGTTCTAAGTTTTTGTTCTTTTAAGACTATCTTTTGCTTCAAAAGACTTATGTCTTTATAGATTCTTTTGGTTTTTTTATATATAACACAGTTTTTGGCTAATACCAAATTCTTCAGCAAATTTTTTTCTAGAAACACTATCACTTTGAGCTTGTTAATGATAGTTCAAGTAACATGTTTTCTTTTTATTCTATTTTTCAATTCTTTAGAACCCATAAGTATATAAAATATGTTGACTTATGTACATATATACGTATAAAGAAGTATGTAAATGAAGCGATATAAGCAAATGACAGCTCCGACTCAGGGTCAACAATGGAACATCACGCAAGACAATGTAATGTATGTATGTTCCATCTCTCTCCGTTGCAGATAAGTCACATTCATAGTGACTTATCTGCCTTCCTAAATCCCATGTGTCTTTCAAAGTACAGCAATACCTCGATTAGCACGGCTTCAAACAGCACGGGTTTCACTATAACACGGTTTTCAATTAAGTTTAAGTCGAAAATTTATTGTACATATCAAAACTCATTCAATAGCCTAGACAGGTACTATACATATATGCTGCGGTGCCAACTCTATTCTCTACCATGCACATGGTACTTTAGCTCCCTTCAGGCAGTCAGCTGCAACGTGCAACAGTGCAGTATTCTTAATTCCATCCTGATGAGACGACATGATAGTTTTTCAAACTTTTCATTTCAAAATTTAATTTTTACTCCTTTAAATACGATCGAAAATATAGCTGCATCTTGGATAGAAATCACTGCCAACAACATGCGTTCTGTTTGGCAGCATGTTTTGCCCCATTTGGTAAATGATTTCACTGGTTTTGAATCGAAAGTTCAGATAATTTCCAAAGACATTGTGAAGGATTGGAAAAGACTTGGGATTCGAAACTTTGGACACTGCCAATGTATGTGACTGCATTAACTCACATGCAAATGACTTAGATGATGCAACTCTCCTTGAAATTGACGAGCAAACTGCATATGCAGAAGAGGAAAACGATACTAAAGTGGATAACACTGAAGTGCCACCAAAACAATTTTCAATAGAAGAACTGGAGAAAGTTTTTTTGGGGGGGTCACAAAGACATTGTGAAGGATTGGAAAAGACTTGGGATTCGAAATTTTGGACACTGCCAATGTATGTGACTCCATTAACTCACCTGCAAATGACTTAGATGATGCAACTCTCCTTGAAATTGACGAGCAAACTGCATATGCAGAAGAGGAAAACGATACTAAAGTGGATAACACTGAAGTGCCACCAAAACAATTTTCAACAGAAGAACTGGAGAAAGTTTTTTTGGGGGGGTCACAAAGACATTGTGAAGGATTGGAAAAGACTTGGGATTCGAAATTTTGGACACTGCCAATGTATGTGACTCCATTAACTCACCTGCAAATGACTTAGATGATGCAACTCTCCTTGAAATTGACGAGCAAACTGCATATGCAGAAGAGGAAAACAATACTAAAGTGGATAACACTGAAGTGCCACCAAAACAATTTTCAACAGAAGAACTGGAGAAAAAAGGTTTTTTGGGGGGAAGGGGTTGACACGGTCTGCGAGGCGATTAAGAATGGAGATCATTTCAAAAATCATTTCCAAATGTTGAATGTAGCACCGAGATACGGCAAATTTTACAAGATGCGATTCAATGCTACAAAGATGTGTAAGCCGGGAAAAAGAAGAGACGGCTTCACCAGACTTCATTATTGAAATACCTAAATAAACAACCACTTTTTTAAAGCTTTTTTCTCATCTCTCATGATGTTGCCTTTTCATTAATAAAATTTTTGCAATATTTTTTTAAATTTCAAATCCTTTTATAATTGGCTATCAAGTGCAAATTGTTTATAGATTTATTATAATTTGTTTGTAGACTGTTTCTCTGGTATGCATTCAATTAAAATCCATTATAATTATACCTCAATCAGCATGGTTTCACATAACACGAAATTGTTTCGGTACCAACGTTTCGGTAAAAATTTCAGTACAAATATAAAAAAATTATCAGTACTATGCAGGGTATTGCTGTACTCAACTGTGAACAGAATTTTTTATATTTCGATCCAGATTATCTGACATCCGGATTAGCGAAGGTTTACTGTACTATGATTCTCTCTTTGCGGATTTTCTGGTCTGGTGCTAAAGGCTCTGCTTTTTTTTACTATTATTTTTATGGGTAACAGCTTGCAATTTAGATTGTCCCTATTGCTGATTTGTTCTCCAATCAATTTTTGTTGATAAATGACCTTAACTCTCCCATAAATTTTAAATCAGGGCTCATGAGCAGATAATCTTTCCCCACTAATCTTTCCCCTCAATAAATGAATACCATGACATTTTTCCTAATGTCCAAGCCCTGCCTTATAAAAGTCTGCATCATCAATCTTGTAATGTAAGGACTAGGCCTTTTGTTAATGATGCTTTTATAGATCCAGTGACAGGAGTTCCTTATCTTTCTTGCATAAACTCCAGCATAATGCATTGTCTATCATTTCTAATTTCAGTTTCTTTAAAGTGGCATGAGAATTTAACTACCCTCGTGAAACATGCAATGTAAAATCCTTCTAGTTTTTTCTCACTTTTTCCAGTCTGAAATTGCCTCACTCACACCTTATTAAACAGCATTTCTTTTTTTTTAGGGACTCGCCAATGTTATTGAGCCTTTTCAGAGCATACAACTCAGTTTTTATAGAAACGTCTTTCTTTTTTCACCTGTATTCTATTAATTTATTTCATATTTAATTAAACTGCATACTTACAATAAAAAATAATTTTACTGGGGTAAACATGATTTGGAACAAACACACTACTGACCTCTCGGGAAGCATACAATTCAAGAGAAGGGCACAGCATACTAAGCTAGCCTACTAGCTTTAAACATACTGGACTAGTGCCCATGGCAAAGTGCTGGGCATCAGACTATGTTGCACAGACAATACTGAATTTTAATCTATTGCCTTTATACCCCAATACTTGGCCATTTATAAATAATTTTGCCAGGGTGCTACAAGATTACCATATTAGGTATGTGCAGCTAACTGGCAGGAAGCTACAGTATGCTGTCACTAATGTGAATGCCTTTTCAACTTATGGGTTAGTTTATTGAACAAAGTGCCCAGATTGTGGGATACATTACACTGGTAAATCAAGTAGAAGATTGGAAAATCATGTAACTGAACAAGAGGGAAATATAAAAACTTCTGGTCTTACTTATTCTGCCCCTCAGTGCAAGTAGTGGGACAGCCAAATTAACTCCTGTAAAACAAAGTGAGGGAGATTGTGTGCTCTGATAAGAGCAGCAGGAGCTATGCCCTTCTGATAGCTAAGCTATGCCAGTGATAGCCTAGCTATCAAAAGGGGCACACAAGCTGGACAGGTCCTTGTGGATAGGAACCAGACCAAGAGGGATATCTAGGAGAAGGAAAACGCCAATACAAACCATAGTGGTGGGCAGCAGCACTCAATATTACTAACCTGAGGTGATTAACATTAACTAGGCTCAAGGCTGGAGACTGGAAACCTGAAGACTTAGGCAAGCCTATGGATACAGCATTGTGATGTGGAAAGAAAGGTGAAACTATCACATTAATCGTCCCAAGAATACAACATGACCAGTTCACAAAGCAAGAGACAGAGTTGGCTGGAAAATGTTGGTCTCCAACATTCATATTGAACACAGAACCTGAAGAAGAAGAAGAAAACAAAGTTACTGACCATTTGCATAACTGTGGATGCTCATGCCTTGAAGGACTCTATAATTGCTATACCGTGCTCCAATTTAACTATAATAGTGAGGGGACAGATATGATATTTTTGCTAAGTTTAAAACACAGAGTTTAAAATGTTTATTTTTATATATGCTTTTTAGGTGTGTTCGCAGATGTTTATAATATATATGCTATATACAGTTGAACTTGATTATAACGAGCATGGAAATAACAAGATCATGGCTGTAAAGAGCATAAAGCCATAATAATTATAATTAATTTACATATATTCCCATACAATCGCTCACTGCTATAATAAGCATACTACACGGATACACCAAACAAATTTTAGTAACTATGCCAACATTCTTAATTGCTTGGGTAGTCGAAAAAACCCAATTCTTGGAATAGATGAAAATGATATTGGCATCGGATTAGCGGCCAGTTTATGACCTTGTCCTTCCGGGGACGGGGGCTATACAATAGTGTATTGGCTTTCCGTTTGTCACATTACCCTATTTACAGTTTGTCTTGTATTCACTGAACCATAAATTTATTTTGGGACTTTTAAGAATGCTGTATGCAGATCACTTCATCATTTTAAAGTAAAATCAGTTAGAAATAAACCCTTCCTTCGGAAACATGCCTACTCTACTAACAAAAGAAAGTGTCTCGTGATTCGCGAAAAAGTCAAAATTATTCGTGAGTTAGAACATGGTGTAATAAATGTGGGGCTTAGAGGGGAACAGGTATCCTGTGTGGTATCAGACACACAGACTAAAACAATGATGGATCCAATATCTTCCTATTACAGAAGATTTAGGAGAAGTCCGGTTGGCCTGCCTCGCTAAAATCCACTCATGCACAACGTCTCGATTGTAAGCCCTGTTACATCATTTAGGTGGCAACAAACGTGTAGAGTGGTTCTCTTCAAGACGCCTGGTCAGCGTGAAGAGGGAAAAACCAAACCCTCCAGCATATGACAGCACGACAAAACAAATGGCCCTCAGTCCCCAGCGGCTTTCACTCCCCCTCTTACGGAAGCAAGAGGATTTATCGCAAAGGTTTTAATGTTTTTTACAATGTACATAATTTAATTTAATATAATAGCAGTTTTTGTAAATATTTATTTTATTTTATTTGTAAACATTTTAGTTACAGTAAAATACTTATATTTTCATGGTTGGTGTATGAGTCTATTTATTGCTAAAATATCTACAATGGGCTGTCAGAGCAGGTCATGGAGTTTTGTCAATGATATACAGGAATTTTGCTAGCAGGGACAAGGAGGTGATTATCCTGTTGTATAAGGCAATGGTCAGGTCACACCTTGAATATGGTGTACAGGTAGGTCTAGGGGCCTCATTAGTGGAGTTCCCCAATGAAACAAGACTTTTTTATAATTTAACACCTGACAATACATTTAAATTCAAAGGGGAGAAAATGTGTTGGTGGAAAAAATTAAAGGTCGCTTGACGGTGCTCATATGCAAAAATATGACAGGAACCAATAAAAAATAAAAAAAAAAACTTGTTTGTTATCGGAAAATCGTTAAAACCTTAGTGTTTCAAAAACATAAGGAAACTTTCTGTGGATTACACTACAAACAAGAAAGCCTGGATGACTTCGAATTCCCCAGCGGCTTTCACTCCCCCTCTTATGGAAGCAAGAGGATTTATCGCAAAGGTTTTAATGTTTTTTACAATGTACATAATTTAATTTAATATAATAGCAGTTTTTGTAAATATTTATTTTATTTTATTTGTAAACATTTTAGTTACAGTAAAATACTTATATTTTCATGGTTGGTGTATGAGTCTATTTACTGCTAAAATATCTACAATGGGCTGTCAGAGCAGGTCATGGAGTTTTGTCAACAAAGGTATCATCTGCAAACTTCGACACTAAACCTGATATACCTTCATCAATATCATAGATAAATATACAAAACAACAGAGGACCCAACACCGAACCCTGTGGGACTCCACTATTAACATTAGTCCACGAAGAGCAGCACCCATTAATTACCACCCTCTGTCTTCTCCCACTCAACCATCCTTTTATCCATTGTAGCAACTTACCCTTAATACCATTCTGCTCCAATTTGTACAATAGTCTTCCATGCACAAGAGTGTCAAAAGCTTTCCTGAAATCCAAATATATGATATCAAAATTATTTTTTGCATCCAGTTCCTTTGTAACCATATCATAATATCCTATCAAATTTGTCAGACAAGACTTTCCCTTAACAAACCCATGCTATGTCTGAATTATTGCTGCAGTCTTGTCTAGATGATCCTTCAATGCATCTTTAACCAGTGACTCCATTATTTTACCCGGAACAGAAGTTAAACTAACTGGTCTGTAATTACTCATGTCACCCTTCAATACCCCTTTGTGAATTGGGGATACATTTGCACATCTCCAGTCCGTGGGAACCTCCCCTGAGTCCAAGGATGCTCTCATAATTATGGCTAAGGGTTTGCTTAGTTGCTTTGCCGCCTCCTTTAATATAACTGGATAGATCCCATTCACCCCAGGTGCCTTTCTTATGTTTAACTTCAACAATTTCTCCTCCACTTTGCTCTCAGTTATTACAAAATCATTAAGTACCTTGCTACAATTTGATAACCTTCTGCCATTTTCAAACCTTAATAATTCCTCACGTGTGAATGTAGATGCAAAATACTCATTCAGTTTGTTTGCTATCTGAGCAGGATCATCAACAGTCGAACCATCGATATCAATTGGACCAATTAGATTCATCCCTTCCTTTTAGAGTTCATATAAGTAAAGAAATCCTTGCTGTTTTTCTTAGCATCTTTTGCCAAATATTTCTCGTAATCTGCCTTCGCCTGCCTAACCTCCTTTGTGACCTGATTACAGACTAGCTTATATCTGCCATAGGCTTCTGAATCGCTTGATAATATCTTTTTGCTGCTGAGCTTACTCCTCCATTCTGTATTTAATGGGAGGGCTAAATCTCCCAAATTAATGAAACTAACCTAAGAGAAACTTCTGTATATTGTTAGGTTAGGGAAAGTTACTAAAGGAGGCAACTATACAATTATTTTGGATTTCACACAAATAAGCAGTTGCTGACATTTAAACACCATTTTTTTAAACACCACTCAGGGCCAAAACATTGTGATCGATTGTACGCTGAGTTATTATTATTTTTTAATAAAGCATTACTTTGCTCAGTAAGCACAGTGTCTTTTTTAAACTGCAAATTTATATCTCTGTTTAAAACATTAGTAAATTCGCTAACTTAACCATAACAATAACTTCATTAGATAAGTTAGGAAAATCTGAAAAAGTGGACAATCGGTAATCAACTGGGAAATGAGAAACTCAAAATGGAGCAGATGAATGTTTGTGCAAGATATCAACACATCATTTAAACGTGCTTGAATTTTGTCAAAGCACATATCAGAGCAGTCAGCAGCACCACTACTGCAAACAATGAACCCACCTGGACAATGACTGCTTGGGTAATCAGACTAATGAGTACATGGTAGGAAAACAGATTGAAAAGTTATTCATAGTTTTCCTTAACCTTGGCCAAAATACATTTTGCAAAGAAAACTCATACATTCATGCTTACTTAAGCATAAAAATTAATAAAAGACAGTTTGATATTTTTAAATTTTGATGGACATCTTAAAGCAGAAATATAATGTGTTAGGATTCAAATTGTGAAATGCTACCACGGTTGCATTACAGCAATACAGAACAATGTTCTCAGCAGGGAAAAGTTTTTATGATAATATCCAGAGCTAAATTAAGCTTTCACAAATGAAAACAGAATTTATATGGAAAAATTATCTATGTGCACCCTGTAGAGTATGAATATATAGATCTTTTGATGTTTATTTCAATGCAGTGTCAACAAAGAAATTCCACACACAAACATTAGTAGTGGCAAATGATGCAGGAAAGCAAACTTATACAGGTTCAGCGAAAAAAAAAATCAAATCCATTTCACCTATTCATTCCCTCCAACAATTGCTTGTCTTCTTGAATTTATTTAAGCTCTCAACTTCCACAACAACAGATGGAAGTTTATTCCATCTGTTGTTTAGAGGTATCGCTAAAGACATACTTCTAAACATTTATGTCCCCTCATGTGTGTAGTCTAAGAACGTGGAAGAATCCCATCAGCATTGAGCTTGCTCTAACCATTCAAAGCTTTAAACACCTCAATCAGATCACCTTGCACGGGCCTAGTCTGCTGCAATTTGCAGTAGACTGACCACTGCCCTATACAATGACATAATCATCTCCTTATCCCTGATAGAAAAATACCTGTATTTCATTGAAAAAACCACATGAGGTGTCCTGGCAGCCTGTCTGCCTTGCTCAGAGAACTCATATCTCATTGCACAATTACCTCAGGTCCGTTTTCATTTTCCAGTACCCTGAGTGAAGTACCACACAGTTGGTACATTACTCTGGGGTTACTGCTACCCATATGCAGTACTCTGCATTTGTCAATGTTAAACATCAATTGCCACTTCTCAGCCCATCTGCTTGACTTTTCTAGATCCTATTGCAGTAGCATACCATCACTATTCTCATTAAACACCCTGTAAACCTTTGTATCGCTTGCAAACTTGGACATTACGCCTGATATGCCTTCATTAATTTCACTGATAAACAGAGAAAACAACTATGGGCCAACACCACACCCTGGAGGACCCCATTCACAACACTGGTCCTCAAAGAGCAGTGTCCATTGATTACGACTCTCTGTCTTCTCCCACTCAACCATCCCTTTATCCATAGCAGCACCTTGTCCTTACTGCCACATTGCTCCAATTTGTACAACTATATTTTATATGCAACAGTACCAAAAGCTTTCCTAAAATCCATTTCTTAATGCATGAATAATCACTGCTGATTATCAGATCAAGAGTATTACTTGTTCATGTTGCCTCTCTAACATGCTGCTTAGAAAACAGTCAATCAATAAATCCACAAAAATCTTGCTAGTCTGCAAGATCAATCAACATCTTCCCAGTCAATATCTGGAAAGTTAAAATCTCCCATTGGAAGACATTATTGATTTACTGGCCCACATTATTTCTCTGTACAGTTGTTCATACTTATCACAGCCATTAGGCCTATAACATGCTCCTACTCACATTTTTGCTTTCCAAGTGCTTATGTCACTCCAAATCAAGTCAACACTGCTGTGGCCACCCATGTCAACTAGATGCACTGCCTTAGATTTTATATGCTTCTTAAATAAGAACATAACCCCCCATCTTGTCGGCCCTTTCTTTACACATTGGTGGTACCCTGAACTGGGAAACCGCCAGTGAATGGTGCGCAGGCAAGAAAGCATTTTCAAAGATCTAGATGGCCTCCAGCTGAGGTAAATGAAGACGTATCACTCCCTGAGAAATAACTATATCCAACTAATAAGACAAAGAAAAAAAGGTTCATGGAGGGCTCTTGTTGGACGTCCAGTATTGTAGACCCATAGGGTGTTATACATCAAATAGTTACAAACAAGCTGCCAAAAGGTGATGTTGTTCACACCATTGATACTAGAAAAATACCTGTATTTCATTGAAAAAACCACATGAGGTGTCCTGGCAGCCTGTCTGCCTTGCTCAGAGAACTCATATCTCATTGCACAATTACCTCTGTACATAACCAACTCTACTACTGCTAATACATACACTTAGCATGTATTAGCATTAGTAGAGGCACACAATGCAAGAAAGCAAGCTTATACATCATCATCAGGCCAAAAAAAAAAAACTTCCCATTTCACCAATCCATTCACTCCTTCCTTGAATTTATTTAAGCTATCAACTTAATAAATAAATTTTCTGTTTATATTCCGGGATGACCAAACAGTCAGAGGAGTTCACAAGATAGACAGAATACAAGAAACAGCACCGTATTCAGCAGTCACGGGCTTGAACCCCAATCACTCAAGGCATGTGTACTTATGCACCCGCACACCTGACCACTAGGCTACAGCAGCCAACATTCACAACGACAGATGGAAGTTTATTATAGCAATCAACTATCCACTGGCTAAAGGCAAATTTCCACACATCTATTCTATAACTGTCTTTCCTCAATTTAAATTTATGCCCACTCAGGTTTGTAATCTGAGCAAGAGGAAGAATCCTATCAGCATTGAGCCTGCTCAATTGATTCAAAGGTGCCTCGCAGGTGCCTAGTCTCCAGCCGCTACAATTTGCAGAACTTAAGCCTCTCTCTTGGTAAGAGGATCCCTTCATTCCCCTCACCAATCTTGTTGCCCTTCTCTGTACTCTTTCTAGCAACTCTACATCCTTCCTAAAATGAGGCTTCCAGACCTGCACGCAGTACTCAGGGTGTGGCCTGACCATTGCCTTATACAAGGGGATAATCACTTCCTTATCCATTCTAGTAAAATTCCTGTATATCATTGACAAGACCCCATGACCTACTCTGGCCGCCCGTCTGCACTGCTCAGAAAACTTCACATCTGACTGCACAATTACACACAGGTCTATTTTATTCTGCACTACTCTGAGTGCAACACCTCCCAGTTGATACATTTCTCTGGGGTTACTGCTACCCATATGCAGTACTTCACATTTGTCAAAGTTAAATTTCAGTTGGCACTTCTCAGCCCATCTGCTCCACTTTTCCACATCCTGTTGCAGCAGCATATTGTCATTACGCTTATTAACAACTCTGCCAAACTTTGTATCATTTGCAAACATTGAAATTAAGCTTGATATACCTTCATCAATATCATTGATAAATATACAAAACAACAATAGGCTCAATAACATGAGCAGTAACCCCCAACCCGAACCATGGGGGACACTGCTAATAACATTAGTCCATGAAGAGCAGTGTCCACTGATTACCACTCTCTATCTTCTCCCACTCAACCATCCTTTATCCATCGTGGCAACTTGCCCTTAATGCCATACTGCTCCAATTTGCACAGTCTTCCATGTGCAACAGTATCAAAAGTTTTCCTGAATCCAAGTATAAGTAGCCCTTGATTTATGTCGGGGTTAGGTTCCTGGGTACACAGCAGCCACAAATGGAACCCTTTATATAATGGTGTCAATAGGAAATCACAGGGTTAGGTTCCAGGCACCAAAAATCTTACCTACCACTTTGCATTGATTGTTTTATTTTATTTGCATTCTTCCTAGTTGTAGTAATAGTCAATGAAGGTATATTCATAGCCCTGCACACATTTGGTTGGCTTTCACCAGATTCCATCCTCCAAATATTGCACTAGGATTCAATGAACTTCTTTTAACAGACATGGCATCTCTTTTCTCTTTATTCTATTAAATTGAAAACTTTATAACACGATTGGCGAAAAATGCACATGGTTATTATTATTTAATTTACTAATAGCACAATTAATAAAAAAATGTTAGTGTAATAAATTTCCCACATGTGTAAATAACGTAAACAACAACCAACTGAATGCTTCACCACATGGACCTTTACCACCCGCATCCGCGAGTGGCTACTTTGAGGGCAGGAATCTTTCTCGTCTCTAATACAGACATGCTAATTGCTGATTGGCTGAGATTGTCCTAAATCACTTGAACAGTGAATGATACATAGCACAGTATGATGCCAATAAATTTTGTCTGACGATTTTAAACTTTCAATTTATAAAAAAATTGCTAAAATAAATTAATAAATAAATAAAAATGGTGTTGTGGTTAGTGATCGGCACTATTGCGAATATTGCCTAGATCCTGCAATCCTCCTTTAACCAGTGACTCCATTATTTTCCCTGGAACAGAAGTCAAATTTACCGGTCTGTAATTACTCGTGTCACCCTTTGATCCCTATTTGTGAATTGGAGATACATATGCACATCTCCAGTCCGTGGGGACTTCCCCTGAGTCCGAGGATGCTCTCATAATTATGGCTAAGGGTTTGCTTACTTCCTTAGCCACCTCCTTTAATATAACTGGATAGATAACATCCGCCCAGGTGCCTTTCTTATGTTTAACTTCAACAATTTCTCCTCCACTTTGCGCTCAGTTATTACAAAATCATTTAACTCCCTGTTAGAGTTTAATAAATATCTGGCATTTCCCTCCTTGAATAACTCCTCATGTGCAAATATAGATGCAAAATACTCATTTAGTTTGGAAGCTATATGAGAATGATCATCTACAGTCAACCAATTGATATCATGTGGACCAATCTGATTCATCCCCTTATTTTTAGAGTTTATATAAATAAAGAAGTCTTTGCTGTTTTTCTTTGCATCCTCTGCCAAAGATTTCTCATAATCTGCCTTTGTTTGCCTAACCTCCTTTGTGATTTGATTACAGACCAGCTTATATCTACCATAGGTTTCTGTTCTGCCTGATAATTTATATGCATTCCACGCAAATTTTTTCTCTGCAACAAGTCTCATTAGTTAATCTGACATCCATTTGTGCCTAAACATGAACAGTATTTCTTAGTTGGAAAAAAAGCCTTGTAGCTTCCAGGATTACTTCCTTGAATGTTTCCCATTTAGAATTTACTGTTGGTAACATCATCAGTTGGTCCCACTGTATAGAATTTAAAAACTGTCTGAGATCACTGTCGTCACCTTCATGAAAGCAAAAACCAATCCCTTTACCTGTGACGGTAGTCACATCTTTAAGTAAGTCCTGCATCAGTACACTGTGATTGTGATCACTGCCACCTAGTGGTTCCTTTATCTGTAAATTCTTATTGCATGAATAATCACTGCTGATAATCAGATCAAGAGTGTTACTCCCTCTGGTTGCCTCTCCAACTTGCTGCTGTAGAAAACAATCATCCAATAAATCCCCAAAACCCTTGCTAGTGTGCGAGTGACCAACCCACAAGTTCTAGTCAATATCGAGAAAGTTAAAATCTAACATTATAAGACACACTGATTTACTGGCCCACTCTATATAATTGTACATCGTACTCATTGGATTCATTAGGCCTATAGCAAACTCCTATCCTCATTTTTGCTTCCCAGTGCTTATGTTACACCACACTAACTCAACATTGCTCTGTCCATCTATGCCAACTTGATGCACTTCCTTAGATTTTGTTTCCTAACTAACAGCATAACACCTCCTCCCTTCCTATCCTTTCTGTACACATTGTACTCCCCAAATTCCAATTCTGCATTCCTTATATCTGTGTGACACCGCCTCTGATATCCAAACAATATCCGCCTTTGATGTCTAGACCAGCACTTCAAATTTATTTACTATACTTCTAGCATTGGTGTACATGCAAGTATACATGCATCTGTTTTTACTCTTACTTACTCTAACACAGCTCATGTATTTACTTGTTTCATGACTTCCAACAGGTACTGAAACCCCCAGCAACTGGCTTTCCAGGCCACTGCTCATTCTAAAAGAATGAAGTGCAAGAATCACTTCCACCCCTGCCTGCGCTTACTGTTAAACTATTAGTCTGTGAATCCCACCCAAGCTAGCAGTTTTCTGACTCCCCTAACATTGCCTCAGTAGCATCAGAAAATATTCTTGCACCCATTATAATTAAGTGTATCCCATCCCTGTAGAAGTTCTCTCCTGTTAACAAGCACAGACCACGCTGAGAAAAATACTACCCCAGGAGTCTTGCACAGTCTCTCTCCTGGGCCGAATTGATTAACAAAGCTCTCATCATATACTCCCTCCTATCGTGTATGGGCAGGATTGCAGACATTTTCAAATTTAACCCTAACTCACGACTTTTTTTTTCAACATTGACCTGTACTTCTTAAGTAAATCCATAGATCTCCTACAATTAATGTCATTAACACCAATGTGTAAACGATATCACTTTTGTGCCCTTAAAAGATATATGATCTACATCATCAACTTTTGCCCCTGGCAGACATACCCTGGTCCTATTCCACCTATCCTTTATTCACAATATATTTCCCATTTCCCTGACAATTTAGTCACCGACAATAACTAGCTCCTGTGGGACCAGCGCATTATGCCCTGAAGATTGCCACTGTGTTTTCTGGTGCACAAGAGTAAGCTCAGGTGTTGAGTTGGGCAGCTGAGAACTTGATGGGCTCCCATTTTAATTCCTTCGAGGACATCTACACGACTCTTCAAACTCTCATAGACACCCATCAGAATGTTCCGTTGGCACCTAATTTCTTCACATTCTCTGCACCTAACACATACAAAGGCATCCTCCATGGCTAGATTATGTCCTGTTCAAATTCTAGTGCACACCCCCTTTTTTTTTTTTTTTATAGGCCTTGCCACTGAAATCCTTGGAAATTAGGTGGCGTAGCCTGCCAGAGTACTTAAATAATCTACCAGGTGCCTGACCTGCCTCCTCATAGCAAAGTGTGGGCAACGGCGGGTCTCAATAGGGGACCAATGGCTAAATGGTCAGAGAAACAACAGAACACAACACTACACAACAGACCGCTCCCTACACACTTTTTAAATCTCTGGCCTCCACAGAGTTCTGTGTCACTCACAAAAAATACAACGTGGAGATGGGGGAAACCCCTGGTGCCGTCACACAACTAACACACTTTACTTTAACCACAGTTTGCCCACCACTGATCTATTGGGCGGAATTAGGTCTCGCTGCTTCAACAGTGAATACTATTTTAAGGGACAGTGCGAGTATAAGAACATATTAAAGGATCAACGCATTTAAGATCAACAGTGATCACAAAACAACGTTCAGGTGCTATATCGAAGATGGTTTTGGTTTTTATGGCACAACTAAGGCCATTATGAGCCAAGTCCAATATTAATTAAAGATGAAAAAGCTATTAATATGGATGGAAAATCAGATTCAGAAGCAAGTGCCCCTGAGTCCAATGGCCAATTAAGCAAAAGCAAGAAGTATTTATGAAGATATTAAAGATAAGTATGGCGAACCCCAAGCCAAGTTCGTGGCAAGCAATGGGTTTCTTAATAGGTTCAAGCATTGCGCTGGTTTCCAAAACATTAAAGTACGCGGTGAAGTCGCCAGTGCCGATTCTGCAGCTGCAGAGAAATTTTGTGATGCGTTGGGAAAAACCCCTTCTAAATCTACACAGCCCTCAACTTCCACAGCTTATCAGCTGGAGAGTTAATTCTGGCAACGATGCTCAAAAGGTAAAACTTGCTGATGTTATGCCTGCCACCTCTCTTTTTGTAATTTTATAATCTTGTACTCTTTTGTAATTTTTCCTGCGCACAAGATAAAAAAATTGAATAAATAATTCTATTTACATGTTCATCGAACATTTCCTTTTTGCTTCAATCAAATTCAGCACACATAATTGCGAGTGCTGCATAAGCATTTAGGGAAATTCCAACTTACGTAAAGTTCCGCGGAATGCAACCCTTATGGTAAGTCGGGGAGTGGCTGTAAATGCAGAAGACAACTTCAAAAATAAAAACGAAAAATGTAACAGCTAATTTTTAACATACTTTTTGTGCAAAATTTTGATCTTGATTTTATTTTCGACAACAATCTCATCCTAATGTTTGGCCATCAAGTCAAAAGTAGAAAAATTAATATTTAAAAAAGTTTATAAGTATAGTTTTTAAATTTTACTAAACTTTCAATTTCCTTGAAAAAGCTACTCCAAGTGGCCTACTACGGCACAGAGACTCATTCACACAAGTTAACAGGTAAATTCCTAATAAGGACAGTGAAAAGGCAAAAG
The DNA here is from genome assembly GCF_048544385.1 of Mastigoproctus giganteus. NCBI lineage: Eukaryota > Metazoa > Arthropoda > Arachnida > Uropygi > Thelyphonidae > Mastigoproctus > Mastigoproctus giganteus. The sequence continues at coordinate 65,172,893 of NC_143581.1, forward strand.
TGAATATTAAAAATAATTACATAAAAGAACACATTTATAAATAAGGATACTACATTTCTTTCAAAATGCAAGCAAACAAACATACCTGGAATTAGGAGACTTTTTATGATTGAAATCTGGTGACTCATGTTTTTTAGTTGGAGCTAATTTATTACTGTTAGTTTTTTCTTTTATGCTATGCTTTTCTTTCACTTCTTTGTGCCTGATGATTTTAGGTGAGAGTGGCTTAGACCTATCTTCCTTGTGGCTATGATGATGTTTCCGTTCAGGTGACTTTACAGGAACTGCAGGCAGCACATCTTTTTTTTCAATAGGTTTACTTTCACTTTCTATATCTACTGGCCTTTGTACTGTTCCATTTTCCGACGTCTTTTTTTCAGGTATTTCGTCATCAGAACTACCATAATCTTCAGGTACCAAAGAGGTACATTTTGCATTCTCTTCTTCAACCTTGGCCAGTTTAGCTTGAATAAGAGCTTTTTGTTTTTCTAATTCTTCTAAGTTCATATTATTCACTAAAATGTTTTCATCTACATTTGAGATCTGTACTGGATCTTTATCTGGTTGCTTCTGCTTATGCTTCCTATGGCTACTGCTCTTTTTTTCTTTATGTGAAGAATGTTTATGTTTGTGCTTGTGTTTGTGATGCTTCTTCTTTTTTTTTTTAGCATTACCTTCCATTTTACTTGTAACTTTCTGGCAGGCTTCAGAATTTTCATCTACTTCTGATTCACCACTTTCACTAAAAAAGAGAAGTATTTAAATATAAATTTAACATTCCAAATTTTTAAGACAATTTAAATAAAGTTAACACTTTAAACTCTCTAAAATGTTTTTATGTTAAATAATTTATAGAAAATAATAATTTAATGAAATGTTTAATAAATTAAATTTTATTGAAAATTTTATTATTATAAAATTTAAATAATAAAATTTTATTTTATTATATAAATTTTATCTTTGCTATGTCTATTAAAATGAAAACCATGCATAATCTCTGTATATCTGTGCAATGTAGTTAAAAACACAGAAAGGACTATGAGACAGTTATGCATATACATCATTGTTACAATATGAGATTGCTACCACTTCCACCCTGACAGCATAAATTCAAAGCTACTTGGCCTCTCTCTTTGTTGTTTTTTTTTTTTTTTTTTTTTGTTGGTGGCCAGCTTCAACTTCACAGAAAATGAAACTTGAATGAATAAATGAGGAAGGCGAAAAGTTATTTCTGTGAGTTTGAAGCTGGACAGTAAAGAATGTTGACTAGTTGTGGCACGTGTACCGCATTGCTCAGAAAACTTCATATCTGACTGCACAATTATCCCCAGGTCTTTTTCATTCTCTGTCACCCTGAGTGTAGTACCGCACAGTTGGTATGTTTCTCTGGGGTTACAAATATACATGGTCACAGTTCTAAGCTCAGTGATGTTTATTTATTTATTTTTTTTTTTTATTTATTTTTTTATGAAAACTCCAAACACAAAAGGTATCAAAACCTATAGTACTTAGTACCGTGCATGGGTTGAAGGAGAAGTATGGGGGAGGGGGGTGCCGAAAACTTTGCTCTAGAGACTAAACATGGGTTTCACCACTTCAAGCCTCCAATAAGCAAAGTGGTGGTATTTCACCAGTTGATGAAAGTCATCTATTTGCACTTACAGCATGCCAAACCAGTCTGCAGAATACAATTCAATTGCCGACCGGGCTAGCCGGGTGGGTAAAGTGCCTGCCTGGCAACCCAAAGGTCGCGGGTTCGAATCCCGCCTCGGGCTTGGATCAAAGTACTGCAAAAACCTTGGGAGGTGCACTATGGCCACAGAAGCCGATGCACCAACAACTGCAAAAAAAAAATAAATAATAAATAATAATACAATTATAGAAGCCAATTAAGAAGAACAGTACCCACGCTCTTTTGAATGGAATCTAGAAGCTGAGAGAGGTTTTGGGGGCACTGCCCCAGATACAGGAACAACATTTCATGGTAGGAGAGATTTTCGATTTGTACAGAGTGAACAGCTCTTAGAAAGAAGAGTAACGCCAAGAACATTACTATACTTCCAAACCCAGTTTTTTAGATGTATTCGAAGCAATATTCGTAATGTGCTTATAACAAGATAAAGATTAGGAGTTAGGGTAATCCCCAATAGAGATATATAATCTTGCCTAGAAATCAGAGTCTCATCAAAGATAAGCAGAAGAATTCATTTTGTGAGATATAAGACAGGACTGAGTTTTAGGAGGATTGAAATTCACAAAGTTATCTTTACACCACTGAAGAATTACCTGGAAATCAACATTTAAGGAATTGATAGTGGATATCTGAGAAGTTGAAGCTGTTTGGGCAGGGCAAGATTTCTCAAACTGGAAGGTGGAATGCAATGTGCTATCACCAGCAAAACTGATCATCAACAAAACTATGGATAGGACTTACCGTCAATAGAAGGTCATTAATATAGAAGAGGAAAAGAATGGGAAAAAGAACTGAACCTTGGGGAACATCTGCATTAGCAGAGAAGTTAGAAGGCAGACAGCCACCTACCATCACACACAGTGAACATTCAGAGAGAAAACTGGATACCCAATTAGAAAAACAGTTGGCACACCATAAGGTGAAAGCTTATTTAGAAAACCTTTATGCCAACATGGTCAAAAACCTTTGAAATGTCAAGAGCAAATGCTTGAGTTTCACCAAACTTTTCCATTCAATTTGGCCACAGATGTATAACATAAGCAAGAATATAACCAGTGGATTGACAATGATGGAAACCATACTGACAATCACTGATCAGATGCAAGGGTTTCTAAATAGTTTAAGGGTTGGTGGATAATTAGTTTCTCAATTAATTTGGAAAGAGTAGAAGTAAGTGTAATGGGATGATAATTAGATGGGAGGGATTTGTCACCCTTTTTAGGAACTGGATATAGGGAAAACACCTTTGGAATAAGAAAGAGAAAAACAGGTAACATACAATAGGAGTAAGTTCAGGAGCACATTCAATACCACAAGATGTATTAAATGGAGTGTAATGGATGCCATGGGAGATGGTTTACAAGGTTATCAATATACAAGTTGGAAGAAAAATAGGATGATATCGGGTCAGCTTTATCCTTAGCTAAAGTGGCAAGAGAATTATCTGGTTTTGAAAGCGGTGGGAACAGAGATGGGCAAAAGGTGTGGTGAATTGCTATGGCAGGAGACCAGAATGTTCAACTACCATCTAGGCAACTGCGAGGTGATCTGACTGAGGTGTATAAGACCTTGAATGGTTTGAGCAGACTCAATGCTGAAGGTATTCTTCTTCTTCTTCTTGCTCAGATTTAAAACCTGAAGGGGCATAAATTCAAATTGAGGAAAGATAGTTTTAGAATATTTGTGTGGAAATTTGCCTTTAGCCAACTGGTAGTTGGCTGCTTGCATTAACTTCCATCTGTCATTGTGGAAGTTGACAGCTTAAATAAATTCAAGGAAGAACTGGACAAACGTTTAGAGCAAATAGATGTGTGAAATGGGATATTTTTTTTTTTTTTTTTTTTGGCTGATGCTGTATAAGCTTGCTTTCTTGCATCATATGCCTCTGCTACTTCTAAGTGTTTGGGAGGTTTCGATTTTTTGCAGATAAATTTGTTCTATTAGTTTTACATTATATATTCAGTAGTAAAGTAAATGTGGACGAGGGGAGAATATGAGAATGGGCATAGGCACACCACCTTTGAAGTGAAAAGAATCATACAGCAAATAATTCAGAAAATGGAGATGAGCAGTGGTTCAATCAACCGATAATTGAGATTCTGTGAGAAAAGTACTTGGGGTTTGGCAGACTAAGTAGAAATGGACATCACCGAGATTACAACTGAGACCCTGTATATTTGTAAAATGAATGAGAAAGTGTTTGGGAGGTTCAGCTTTTCCGCAGATAAATGCTGTATTTAGAAGTAAGAAAAGGTGGCGAGGACATGCTGTAAAACATAATGAAATTTTGTAATATGACTTGCACATGGTAAGAATATACCTTGACATAATGTAGCTTCAACAATGCCCCCATATACACAATAATCAGACCTCCTCCAGTCACTAGTTGACAGAGTAGAGGTAGTGAGATTATACACTAGCTGATTTGGAAGATTTTGCAGCTCTGGCGAACGCTAAGTTTTTATTTATATTTAGCCATTTTATTGACTTAATTGTTATATTAAATTATTTTCTATAAGTAGCTTTATAGTCCTAGTCAAGCTCCTTGATTTATTTTGAATTTAGATAGCAATTTGGAAGTTAATACATAGTGTCTGTAGATTTTACCGTTTGTAACTTGCCACCATTGTTATACGATACGGAACATCATAACATATATCGCAAACTTGATAGTGTAAGGTTTAACTAAAACAAGATAGCGAAATACGTAGCAATGTATTACTAATCTGTTAGCTTAGTATAGCATTATCAATTAATCAATTAAAAATTTATTAATCTTATTAAATTTCATTGTTAATTAAATTGTACTTAAACAAAATTATGACCCAGACTAGAGCAGCAAAGCAACGATCACGAAGTAGCAGTAGTACTGTGGCTCAGGGGAGATGTGGGATATTTGCAGACCTCTCTAGAACAGGACATGGTCTAGCCAAGGAGGGGGTGTGTGTGTGTGTGTGTGCGCGCGCTAAGTGCAGAGACTGTGAGGAAATTAGGTGCCAACTCAGTGTTCGAAATGCTCCAGTAGCGATACGGAGACCCTGATGATGGACAGGATCCAGGCATCGAAGTACACTGTCTCTGGCCGAATTGTATACCAGGGACCTGTAATCTAGTCTGGATCGTACAAGTGCACGATAGATGCGTAGTAGGGTGCATCGTTCCGCACCCCAAGATGTTGAGGAAAGACAGCGCAGAATATCCAGACCTCTTGTGCACTTTGTGCGGAGTTGACGGATGTGATCCAGAAAGGTCAGCTTTTTATCGAATACGAGTCCCAAGAATTTTGTGTCCACTGCTACTGGAATAGCATTTTGTCCGAGCCTTAATTCAGGTTCAGGATGAAGATTACGCTTACAACAAAAGTGTACGCAAACGGTCTTCTCCGGCGAGAACCTGAAGCCATTAGCAAGTGCCCAGGAGTTGAGGCGTTCAATGGCTTTCTGCAGTTGTCTTTCAATAACCCTCATGTTGCATGACTGACAAAATATGCTAAAGTCATCAACATAGAGGGCACTGTTTACAGTTGGAGGTCATTTGATTCTAAGTACCATATTAAACGAGAATTAACCATTCTCTCCAGGATTTTGCATAGACAGCTAGTCAGAGCAATAGGACGATAATTGGTAGTGACTTTTGGATCCTTTCCTGGCTTAGCAAAGGCAAGAACGATTACCTTGCGCCAGGAATCCGGAAACTGCCCTTCGATAAAGATTCTGTTATATAGAAAGAGCAGATAATCCATAGATTTTAGTGAAAGATGTTTAATCATTTCATAATGGATGCCATCTGGTCCAACGGCACTTGCTTTGGAAAGAGTAAGGGCTCTTTTCAGTTCTTGCATAGTGAATGCCCCGTTGTAGGGATAGACGCTCTTAGACTTAAAATTAAGTGCCTGTTTTTCAAGTTTATGTTTCAGGACCAGGAACTCTGGGGAATACGATGATGTTGCAGAGATGTTAGAGAATTTTTTCATTTTCTGGATTTTATCCCAGACTACCTTAGAGTTGGTAGACTGGTTAATGGATGATGTAAAACAGATCCAAGATTCCTTTTGACTCTGATGGCGGATATAGCGTGCTTTGGCTCGTAAGCATTTAAAGGCTATAAGGTTGGTTGTGGTAGGATATCAGTGGAATATCCCCCACGCTTTGTTTTGAGCCTTTTTTGCTGCTGTGCATTGTGAATTCCACCAAGGTTTGGGAAATGGTGGAAACCGGGCAGATGTTTTTGGAACAGCATTCGCAGCTGCTTGGACGATAATTTCTGTGATGTACGTTACTGCATCATTGATAGGCTCTTGACTGACGGTGCTGAGATCAAAATTTGCCTGATGTTGGAAGGGAGACCAGTCAGCCTGATCAATCTTCCACCGTGGTAACCTGGAAGGAAGACACGGTCTCCCACTGTATAACGAGGTTATCACAGGGAAGTGATCACTTCCGTAAGGATTCTCCTCCACTTTCCAAGTGAGTGAAGGGAGTAGAGAAGGGGAGCAGATAGAGAGATCAATGGCAGAAAAAGTACGGGTAGGCATGTGGAAGAAGGTGTTTGTTCCAATATTTAGAAGGGAAAGGTCATTGTCATTTAGCATACGCTCTATGACTCGTCCCCTTCCATTGATGTTAGCCCTACCCCATAGGGTGTTATGTCCATTAAAATCCCCAGAAGTAAGAAAGGGGGAGGCAACTGCGTTACAAGATCATCAAGGTCTTCCTGGGGGATGTCAGTCCCAGGTGGCAAATAAATAGAGCACACAGTTAATAAAAATCCCACTGAAAGGCAAATTGCAACAGCCTCTATGCTGGTTGTAACTTTTTTTTTTTTTTTTGGTAGTTGTTGGCGCATCGGCTTCTGTGGCCATATTGCACCTCCCAAGGTTTTTGCAGTACTTTGATCCAAGCCCTAGGCGGGAATCGAACCCGCGACCTTTGGGTTGCCGGGCAGGTACTTTACCCACTCGGCTAGCCCGGTCGGCTGGTTGTAACTAGCAAGGGCTGAACTGGGGTCTGGTTGCCCACAAGGATAGCCACTCCTCCATGAGCAGGACCATCCGCAATTCTATCCTTTCGAAAAAATGTGATGTTATGCATGGTGGGATCGTCATTTGCCTTTAGATAAGTCTCCTGAAAGCAAAAGCAAACTAGCTCATGCTTTTGCAGGAGGGCCTTGATGTCATCAGTATTTCGCCGGAATCCACAGCAATTCCACTGTAGGAACAGCAAAATAAAGCCCTCAGCACCTCAGCGGCTTCCGAGGTGCTGAGGGCTTTATTTTGTCAATCTTCGATTTATCTTTTTTGGGGAAGAATGGACACTGTCCCGTATCCATTTCTTCCTCCGCAAAGAGTTCCAAGACTGATTCATCCGGTACCTCCTTCTCCTGGACATCCATTGTTTCTGTTATTACTGTTGGCTCTTTACCACTTGGTTTTGGTAGTGGTGGAGCATTAGGAGGTACGGATATAGGAGTGGCAGCTGACTGCGTTTTTTTGGTGGGCTTTTGTGAACTCAATAAATAGCAGGCAATCAGTGTGAATGACTCTCTTGGTGGTACAGTCATCTCAGTTTGTGTACCGATAGTGCACTTTGCAGAAACCTTCTGGGCATATGAAGGCTTCCCGCTATTTATTGGTTGAATGCATTTTCTAGCCTCTGGGTAGGAGATATTCAGCTCCGTTTTCAATTTTTGGACCTCTTTTTCATCCTTCCACCGCTGGCATGCTCTGGAGTAGGCAGGATGATCTTGTTGGCAATTTACACAGATCGGTTTAGAAGCTGAACATTCCTTGCTCTCGTGGTCTTTTGCACCACATCAAGCACAGGCAGGGTTACCACGACAAGCCGTTTGTGAGTGGCTGTATTTTTGGCATTTAAAACACCTCAGTGGGTTTGGAATATAGATCCTCACTGGGCAGTTTAAATACCCTGCCTTGATGGAACTAGGAGGCCGTGGGGTGTTAAATGTTAGAATAAGAACTCGGGTAGGGACGAGATTCCCTTCCTTCCGCACTGATATTCTCTTGATAGCTGTCACTCCTTGGTCTTTTAGTTCAGAGCAGATCTCTTCTTCAGAGACATGAAGAAGATCCCACTCTGAAATGACACCGCGTGAAGAGTTCAAAGTTTTGTGGGGTGTTACATTGATTGGTATTCCCCCTATAGATGTCGCGTTTAATATTCTTTCTGCTTGCTTTGTATTTAAAGCTTCGAGTAAAAGATCGCCAGAACGCAGCCATTTTACTGATTTTGGTGATCTTGCCAACCCTTCTAATCCTTTCTGGATGAAGAAGGGTGACATCTTCCCAATTGACTGCTCTCCGGTAGAATGGAGTATGAGGAAAAGCGGTGTTATAGATGGTGGTTTATCCTCAGTTCTGGCTCTTTTGGCAGAATTGGTGTCATTCTCATCTGATCGGTAAGGTAGGGGCCTTGTTGGGGCCCCAGAAGAAATAGAATTTAAATTACTCATAAGAGTAAAGAAAAAGAGTCTGATGCCTAAGTACCTCACCCACCACGGAGCCCTACGAGGGGACGCCCACTCATGAACTAACAGGTACTGCGTACACGAATGGGACGTCGAGTTCGCTTAGGAGCACCATACCCACGTTACCAATAAGTCTTTATCCCGTCCCAGGACCAAAGGGAGGGAGACTTATTGGAACGCAGTTGACCCTAGCAGTAAAAAACCACCCGCCGATTGATCCCAGTCGGGCCGTTCCGGGACCTCCCGTCTTGTCGAAGCAGGGGCCAAAGTGGTGTATTAAGGATGGGCCCCTCAACCACCAGGATTCCCCTTTCCGAAATCCACAGGTCGCGGCGCATGGCTGCACATGCCAGATTCCAATGATGTAACCCTGGAACCAAGGTATGGGCATTAGATCCCAGTGATGCTAATCTGGAAAACCAGCAGCATCACTGGGAGGTCCCCTCACCACAACAGGTGCCCACGTCGAGGGGATTGAAATTCGTGAAAGAAACGAAAGAGGCGAAAGACTTGTGGAATTTACAGAATCTCAAGGATTGTCAGTAATGAACAATTTTTCAAGAAAAGGGTGAACAGAAAGTGGACATGGAAGAGTCCACCCTTTCAACCCCACTCAACCACCCTTTTATCCATTGTAGCAACATGCCCTTAATATTATACTGCTCCAATCTGTACAGTAGTCTTCCATGTGCAACAGTATCAAAAGCTTTCCTGAACTCCAAGTATATGATAAAATTATTTTTTGCATCCAGTTCCTTTGTAACTGCATCATAGTATCCAATTAAATTTGCCAGACAAGACTTTCTCTTAAACCCATGCTGTGTCTGAATTATTACTGCAGTCTTGTCTAGATGATCCTGCAATGCTTCTTTAACCAGTGACCCCGTTATTTTTCCCGGAACAGAAGTTAAACTAACAGGTCTGTAATAACTTGTGTCATCTTTTGATATCCCTTTGTGAATTGGGCACACATTGGCACATCTCCAGTCCACGGGGACTTCTCTTGAGTCCAAGGACACTCTCATAATTATGGCTAAGCTTTGCTTACTTCTTTGCAGCCTCCTTTAATATAACTGGATAGATCTCATCCACCACAGGTGTCTTTCCTCTATTTAAAAATTTCTCCTCCACTTTGCTCTCAGTTATTACAAAATCATTAAGCTCACAAAATCATAAACCTGTTAGAGTTTAATAGGCTTCTGTCTTTCACTTCCCTAAAGAATTCCTTATGTGTGAATGTAGATGAAAAATACTCATTCAGTTTATCAGCTATCTAAGTAGGATCATCAACAGTCAAACCATCGATATCAAGTGGACCAATCTGACTCATCCTCTTCATTCTAGAGTTTATATAAGTAAAGAAGTCCTTGATGTTTTTCTTAGCATCCTTTACCAAATCTTTCTTGTAATCTGCCTTCACTTGCCTAATCTCCTTTGTGACTTGATTACGCACTGGTTTTTTATGCCATAGGCTTCTGCATCGCCTGATAATTTATATGCATCCCATGCATTTTTCTTCTCTGCCATGAATCTCATTAGTTCATCTAAATAATGAATCTCATTAGTTCATCATCTATTTAGGCCTAAACCTTGAATGATATTTCTTAATCGGTATGAAAAGCCTAGTAGCTTCCACAATTAATTGCTTTAATGCTTCCCATTTAGAATTTGCTGTTGTAAGCTTTTCGTAATAGGCAAAATTAAATAACCCCGATGTTTTGAAGGGATAAATTCATTAGAGTTGGACTACAACTACAACAAAAAATTCTGGACAACAAGTGAAATATCTGAACAGTGGATGTTAAATTTCGATAGAAAGATGAAAGAAAACAGAAAAAACGCACTGAGTGTCGAAAACTTCCCTACCCACTTTCACTTGGTAATTTTTAAACTTACAAATGTGAAGCTTGTTTTCTTCCCTCCAAATACCTCATAAAACTGCAGCCACTGGACTAAGGTATTACCAAGAATTTGAAAATGCACCACCGAAGGTGCGTACCAAAAAAAATTATACTGAGAATAGAAACCAATCAACCAACCTATAGATTCTGTTATAGATTTGCTGATGTGCATATTAGAGTTAGTGAAAGTGTGGAGTCAAGATATGACGTAAACAACGATTAAGAATTGTTTTGCAAAAGCAAGTTTTACTAAATTGCCAATTAACAGTGATGAAAGGGATGAAGTACTACAAGATACTCAGCAACCTTGGAAAGAACTTTAAGAGAGAGGTTTGATCAATGGTGAAATTTTTCTTGACGAATTTTTAGTAGTTGACAATGATATTATAGTATCTGAATATCTGAGTGACTTCAACATTTTTGAAAGTATACAAAGAACTATTGATAATATTGATGAGTTGGATGAAAATGAGGGCAACAAAGGCAATGGGGGCATTATTAAATCTTCCAAACATGCAATGTTGGCAGCATTTAAAACTTTGCATTAAGGCCTTCAGTGTGAAGAAAATGTGCCAGAAAATATATTTCAGTGTTTATTATTATTATTATTATTATTAGCCATATGGTGTAAGGAAGCCTGAGGCTTAGGTTGCACCAGCCAAAAAAAATTTCTGAATTACCCTCAGAGAGAGAGAGAGAGAGAGAGAGAGAGAGAGAGAGAGAGAGAGAGAGAGAGAGAGAGAGAGAGAGAGAGAGAGAGAGAGAGAATCAAAAGTAGAAGGGAATCACCAAGGAGAAGAATGATGACATACAGCCATATTTGCATTGTTTATTATGTCTCTTCAAGCATGTGTGTTAATAATTTGCAGATTGTGCAGGCTGATAAACCTAGAATGACTCATGGGGGGAACCCTACTCTGCCTGTCTGAGATCAGGCAGGGAGAGAGTAGGGTTCCCCCCATTCCCTTATAAATTCAACCAGCTGTTGATGGGAATCAAATAAAGAAATATCAAAACAAGTGACAAAACTGCTACACCATCACAGAGGGCGATGCATCCCCTAAATGAATTTCAAAAATAATTCAACATGCACCCAATTTTGCACACTGAAGCTTTTAGTTCTGAACAAACAAATGCACTTAATTTAAAAAAAAAAAAAAAACATTAATGGCACCACACACACACACACAAGCGAACCCAGCATCCACTATACCATACCAGAGTGAATTCAGCACACCACTTCGAAGTTTCTGACACCATAGGAGACGCTCTGTAAAGTACGGTTTGCCATATATACCACTGCAACCTGGAACAAGACATATCACATACATAAAAGATTAACTTGTCTGTAAATACCTTTTGCGCTTGCATTATTAATGAATATTTCTTATTTTTCTGATCAGCAATCCTTTGAATTCTAAAAAAAAATTCACATTCTCAATGGCAGTAGTTAATAAAAAGTACTAAAAATATCTAGTTTTATACTTCACCCCACAAGTACACTAAATTTTTGTATACAATACGAAATTTATGATTCTAAAAAAATGAAGAACGTGGAAACGAGTGACAATAAAATTGCATATAGGATGCTTCATATAAATATTCCACATTTTACTCTTATTAACAGTGGTTTAACAATAACTTCAAGTTTACATATTTCAGAAAGCTTTCTGGACTGCTAAACTATAAACAAACCTGATAGGGTCAAAACAAGCATCCCAGAAAATTGAAAATAACGTGAACCCAAAATGTCATATTGATATATACTAAACCTACCGAAATATGTTATCCATATATCTTTCCGTTCAGGATGGGAGGAAATTAGTAAAGATGCCTAATATTTCATTAGCATATGGCAACAAAACAAAAATAGATAAATAATAAACTGACCGCACACTTAGGGCGTCGCCATAAAGGATGTTGCGAGATTTGAAGAACAGCGGAAGATAGGGTCAAAACGAACAACAAGCGGGATAGGAAGAGGATTTTAAACAAATGCAAACATTTTTATGAACAATGTACAGTAAAATCCAGTGTACAACATAAAATAACCAAATATTTTACAAAATAATTTTTAAAAGTGTACTAATACATTGTGTGCATCATGTAAGTTTTTTTTTTAAGGAGCATTAGCAACTAAGGCCATATTGCTCCAGGATATGCGGTGGTCATTCCCTGACCTTTCTGCATCCTCCGTATTTGGTGGTGACGGGCTCGAACGCCGGTCTAATCAAGAAGCGTGTGCCACGCACTGCTTCTCCTTCCCACCTGGCTACGGAGGTGCCGCATCATGTAAGTAGTCATTTCTTAATATGTATGTATTAATATATTAATTGTTTTAGAAGAAAATTTATTCAGTCCCACTGATTTCTGATTTATTTCCCATGTTTTACTCTATTTCTGAATGCTAAACAATATTACCTTTTCAACAATGAAAAATACTAGGGTATTTTTCATTGCTGAAAACATTTCTTTATAACGAATTTTTTCAAGCGAACAATTGATTTCATTATATAGAGGTCCGACTGTGTGTATATTTTGTGTGTGTGTGAACACATCTAAAAATAGTAATTACCTGTCTACTAATAAGTAATACTATCCTTCACTTTATAGCAATGTTGCTTATTAGTATTGTGACATAAAGCAACTTATGGTGGTAGCCTTAATATCTGATAATAAAATCTGAGATTACTGCCTTTCACTTGAATGTGTCTTTTTCACTCCTGTAATAAAAAATATGAATGTAAGTCCCATTTTAGCTAAATTGTATTAAAATACTCACAACAGGGCTAGAATAATTTATGAGCTCATTTTGGAGAATTAATTTTCCACTCAATTCTGCAAATTTCACTAACCCAACTGCCAAAAAATAAATAATAAAGCAATAATAATATCCTGATATAACCCAATAAATACTGTACAGAATGTCTAATAAATTCAACAGCACTCAATGTGTCGCAATTCAATACGAGTTTTATTTTAGTTTATTAAATTTGGTTTATCTCATAAATCTAAGTATACCCAATGCAAGCCTTAATATTTTTATTGCATTGTTCCATTACAAATACTGCTTTCAAAGTACTGTGGCAGCACTTTAATACATTTCCAAAGAGTGTCTTGGGTTCTCTCCAGTGACAATATGCTGTATGTACCTGAGTTCAACACCTAAAAACATTTACTTCTGTAGTGATGGTGACCCCCAAAACAGGGAGAAAATTCAGGTTATCATCCTCTACGTATTATGGTGTTATCTACACTTTCAGCTCATCATCTCAGTTGAAAAATTATTTAATGCCAGACACTGAAAGATGTGATATTAAAAATGATATTTACTTTCAACATAGTGGGGCACTGGTTCTCATCAACCGGTGAAATACCACCACTTTGCTTATTGAAGGCTTGAAGTGGTGAAACCCATGTTTATTCTCTAGAGCAAAGTTTCCGGCGTCCCCCTCCCCCCATACTTCTCCTTCAACCCTAACCCAAGCACGGTACTAAGTACTATAGGTTCTAATACCTCTCGTGTTTGGGGTTCACATAAAAAAAAAAAAAAAAAAAAAACTGTTGTAATTATTTGAATGACACTCTCTTGAGGATCAGGCAACTGTCATCATCAAAGTGGCATCCATGGAAATTGGATTTGTAAGCCTGCAATAATTCTCTATGGAGTTATATTAAAGGCAAAGCTTCCTGGTAAGACATAGTCTCAGTTGATAAGTTTATGACATGCATTATACAAACCTTCAATGCATGCCACGTTGTGCTATACCATGCACTATACACGAAAAGGTAAATCTTGTTCAGTGCAATCACGGCCTGTACTCAAATGCTTTAGATTACTTAAAAACCCTGGAAAATAAATAAAGAAGAAAAAATAAATAAATCATTAATATTACATAAAAATATTAATGATTACAATAAACTAAAGTAAAACTTAATAAATTGCATTGCACTGTGATTAAATGCCTGTAGCTCATGAGACACCCTGTAATACAAATGTGTTTGGCGTTTTACGGAAAATGTTTCATGTATTTTAAATTCCTACAAGGACCCCCACAATGGACCTAAGCCACCACTGATCAAGGCATTCAGAGTGTGTTTATTACAAACAGCATATCAAAACTGTTTATGAAAAGAAAAGTCACATGGGTGTTTGGGCATTTACACTGTATGAAACGGTCAATCTAACCATCAAAATAAATAAAAATTTCAAATTTACTTACCACACTATAGTCATAAGGAATCAACAGGCATAACCTACTACACTATTTGCAAGTGTTACAAAAGAACATCCGTATAAAAACATGAATTAACTCGGCTGTGCTAATGGTAAGCCAGAAAATAAAAAATAATAATAAACGAAATACAGCTAAACAGTTCCGAGGCATCATTGTATATTTCAGTAAAGTGAAAATAAGTAAAAATAAAAGTGAATGAATTATTAAAAAAAACAGTACACATTCATTTTCTTGCAAAAGTACTTACATTACAACCACCTCTCCATTTTTCACTGCAGAATACAACTCACTTTTCTTTTTAGATCCTCGTTTAATTTTCTCGTTACTACAAGTAGCCATCACACAGATCCTAGATTTTTAATCGCTAATCTCGAACCAATACACTTAGAGAAATATTTTGGACTATTCAACTAAGGAATACTACCACATTAAGAGAGCAATGTGAAATTGTCAAAAGTTAAATTGCTGTTCCAGCGTTGTAACAACTGTGCGTTATAGATAACCATTATAGCATTAAATGTCCTATATACAACATATACAAGAGAGCATTTAAAGGAAAATAACTTAAAACTTATTCACAACCTGAACGCGTACACACACCAAAAACATACACCTCGTAAGACAGCCGAATTTACGGATACGCTCACTAGACGGGTAAAGGGGACACATTCCCTATACTTTTCCCTATTCCCTTTAACATATAACATTACGAATATAACGGGAATATTATAATAAGATGACAGGGAAATATTTTTAAAGATTAATATTTCGGTATACTGTAGTCTTTTATATATAGCATGGAATTTGCTATTACATACAATGAAACATATAATAATGAATGCATAATTATTAATATGTATAGATATAATTTTTATAATATTTTTATTAATTACATTTAAACTAATATATTAGAGAATATTAAAAAGTAAGAAAAGTAAAGAAAATATAATGTATCTCTATAAATATTCATAATTTAGCATTAGAATTAGCCAGGGTATATGATGCATGAAAGCAAGCTTATATAGCATCAGCCAAAAAAAAAAAAAAAACACAGACACGCCCTTCTCATTTCACCCACCCATCCACTCGCTCCAAATATGTGTCTAGTTCTGCCTTGAATCTGTTTAAGCTATCAACTTCTGAAACGAGAGAGTTCCAGCGATCGACCACCCGCTGGCTAAAGGCAAACTTCCGAAAATCTATCCTAAAACAGTCTTTCCTCAATTTGAATTTATGCCCTCTCAGGCGATTTATCTGAAAAAAATCTGAAGACTCCCATCAGCATTGAACATGCTGAAACCATTCAAAGTCTTATACTCCTCAATCAGATCACCTCGCAGGTGCCTATCTCCGGACACTGTAATTTGCAAAACTTAAGCCTTCCTTCGTAAGAATAACAATTTGTTCCATTCACTAATCTTGCTGCCCTTCCCTATACTCGTTCCAACAGCACTACATCCTTCTTAAAATGAGGCCTTCGGACCTGAATACAGTACTCAAGGAGTAGCCTGACCATTGCCTTATACAAGGGGATAATCACCTCCTTATCCCTGCTAAAAAATTCCTGTATATCATTGACAAGACCACATGAACTACTCTTGCAGACCATGTGCACTGCTCAGAAACCTCAGTTCACAGTTGACACGTTACTCTGAGGTTACTGCTTACCATATGCAGAACTTTAAATTTGTCAATACTAAACTTCAGTTGACACCTCAGCCCATCTGCTTAACTTTTCTAGATCCTGTTGCAGCAGCGCACTGTCATTAGTGTCAGTAACAACCCTGCCGACCTTCATATCGTCTGCAAACATGGACATGGAAACGGAATTCTCCCAGGAAACTTTTAAACTGGTTACCACACATTAGTCTTTATTTTGGATCTTCGCAGTTTATTTTAGCTTACTTATCATGTTTAGATGATGACTCTCATCAACCGGTGCAATACCACCATTTTGCTTATTGGAGGCTTGAAGTGGTGAAACCCATGTTTAGTCTCTGGAGCAAAGTTTCTGGCATCCCTGCCCCCTCACCGTACTTCTCCTTCAACCCATGCAGGGTACGAAGGTGTAGGTTTTGATACCTTTCGTGTTTGGGGTTTCATAAAAAAAAAAGAAAAATATTGTTTTACTTACCGAACCTATACGTTTTTCCAGTTTGCGTTAAGAAGCTTCCTAGTAACTGACGATAATTCTAGCTGTTTTTAATCATTTCAAAAAAAAAAAAAAAATTTTTTTAAATAATAATAATAATAAACAATAATAAAAAAATAAAATATGTCAAAATTTGAATCTCAACCTGCAAACATTACCCCCGTAGTTGTGCTATTCAATCCTTCATGCAGCGAACGGCACTCCTCGAGCTATGAGGAATTTCTTGAAAACACATGCTCCAAACTTTGCTCCGATTAAATGACTCAACAATAAACCAGCTAAGTTAGGCACTGATGTTTCCCCGCAACGGAATTTCAATAATAGTAATATTATTGTTGATGACGAGGTCGAGAGGGTGAACACCAAGATGAACAAACTCCACCCCTCTAGCTGAGCGAAAAACAGCTAAAACCAAAAAAAAAAAAAAAAGTCAAAGAAATCCACTAAGACCAGTAGTTCTATTTCTCCTTCAGCTGCTCACTGGGAAAACCTAGAAGATGAACTGAACTCCATGCAGTCCTCACTGGATAAGGATTGCTCTCACCTGGAGAAAACTGTGATCTTCAGCTCCATGATGAAATGCTGCTTTTACTTTGAAGGAAGTAGGGTAACAAAGCCAGCTGCCCAAAAAATTACAGGCTGCTGGTTTACCCTGGGGAAAATTTTACATGAATTAATACTACAGAATGAACAATTAAGAGCAATCAATGAACAACTGAAGGAAGCAAATTATACTCTCACAGAGGCAGGTAGGTCGGACCAGCGATAGCACCCAGAACTCTTTCCTCCCAGGCAGGTCGGACCAGCGATAGCACCCAGAACTCTTTCCTCCCAGATCTGACAGCCCAATCAAAACCCCAGACTCGGCCAGCGCTGCTCCCTATACCTATCTCAAAATCAACTAATGCATCTCCTCCCAATCACAGTGCCTTACCACTGCCTAGTAATGACTGCCACCTTATGGACAGTGAACCTAATATCATGTTTGATGATTACCACCAGACCAAGCACAGGGAACTAACTGAAATTCCACAGTACCCCCGGTCCTATTCAGAGGTGCTGAGGATCCAAACCATGATAGCGACACAGGAAGGTTCCTTCACTTCAAGCGAGGCTGTCAAAGAGGTTGTTATTATCAACTTGAAACCTCAAATGAAAACCATAAAAATTAAAAACTCAGAAATCATTGAGACTGCTTCTAAAAAAGATGCAGAAAACATTATTCAAATCTCAGAGATAAATGAACTAGGAACTTGGTCTTAGAGCTGAGATACCCAAACCAAAAGGCCCATCGATTGTAACCTTCGATGTCGACAAAGGCATTTCCAAAGATGACCTCCTTTACGAAGTATACGATAGAAACCTCCTTGATCATATCACCAGACATGAAACTCAAAGTGAAATTAAAGTCAAGTACTCTACCAAATGCTGATCGTGTACTTGTTGTAACTGAAAAGTCGAACTCTGTCCGTAGATTCGGAAAATATAATCCCAACAACAACGAATATAATATTTATTGGCTGGGGCTCCTACCGATTGAAGGAGCATATAACTACAATCAAGTGCTTTAAATGCCTCCTATTCGCACCCACATCCCATGTTTATGTCCGACAAGACCCCACCACTGGGCCGAACGCAGACACACCTACAAAAATTACCCAAACAAAAAACCAAGCCCCTAACTGTGCCAATTGAAAAGCTGCAAAAATGGTTCCCATTCACTCCGTCCTGGATGCCAAATGTCCAATCTATTTAAGGATATTGGGAACCCTCCAGAACAAAACCGACTATGGCTATACACCATAATCGCCATCCCACACCAATGCCCTTAAGTTCTCCAACTGAATGCCCAAAGAGCCAGAAATATAGTCGATCAAATTAGAATGAAAATGGATGAAGAATAAATTATTGTTCACTGTGCTCAAGAATCCTACACTCACAAGGGTTCAAGGCTATCCCAGTGGATATAGGATCATTGAGACAACCACAGATGTTATCAGATATTAGGAACACTACAATTACAGTCACAAAGATCGACTCCTTATGTACCCCTTTTGGTGTTTGTGCACACATTATCTGTTAACAAGGCTCTCTGCACATATTCTCCTTGTACTGTCGACCACGAACTGATATCACACCATATATTGAATAACTCCAGTCAGTCATAACTCTTCACTACAGCAAAATCCTCGTAACGATAGATACCAATTGTAGATCTCGATTGTGGCATAGCCGGGTGGATGGCCAGTCAATTTCTCACAATGGGCAGCGCATAGAAGATTTCGTCTCATCTTCTACATTTGAGGTCCTTAACCAACGACACCAATACCCTGTTGCAAAGCACCAGTGACGTTACCCTTGCCACACGGTACAGAGCACAAACATTCTGATCATGGATGGTTCATGAGTGCTGGACCACCTTAGACCACAGGGCCATCTCCTTCCAACTATCCATATAACTTGATAATACTACTCCTACATACCATGATATCATCAGAAATTTCACCAAAAACAGCTGATTGGAATGCCTTCAAGGATAATACAAAATCAAAGATACAAATGGATACGTCCCAACTAAACCATCTTAATCCACAGGAGCACCTCTCCCTTTTAACAACTACAATCCAAGAAGCATGTGAGAACTAGAAAAAAAATCGAAATCACCTAAAAGCGGTCCCACGGTGGTGCAGAGAATGAGCAAACCTAAGGCGTCAAGTCCACACTGCCCGAAAAGCCTTCTAGAGAGCCAGGCACTCCTGCCCCCCAATTGAGGTCCAGGCTCTACGAGAAGTATATAGAAGATATCTTAAAGACTACACAAGCCTCATTCGGCAGAAAAAAAAAGTCTCTTGGCAGTGTTCCACAGGCTTTTCCGTCATATTATGCTCTTGCCTATCAATATACTCGTGAATCACTCGCTACCGCAAGAAGCACAATATCATGTGAATTCCAGAAAACCCTGGGTTTTGAATGATCTCTCTAGCAGTTTAAGTTAGGACAATATATCTAGTGTTCTACATTTACTCTGAGAAGTAATGAGCGAATGGCGACATCTAGGCGCGTTGTGTTTTTCATCCCGGGACACCTCTTAGCTAAGGGCTGACCCGAAATGCCGCAATTAATGATTCTTAAAAAAAATGATTGTTAGTGATTTGCATGTATTTAAAAAGAATGGTCACGACATAATTATAACAAACAAAATAAGGTTTATTTAACATATATGTATACAAATGAGTTGTTCCACAGGCTTTTCCGTCATATTATGCTCTTGCCTATCAATATACTCGTGAATCCTCGCTATAGCAAGTCAGCACAATATCATGTGAATTCCAGAAAAGCCTGGGTTTCGAATGATCTATCTAGTGGTTCAAATTAGGACAAAATCCTGCGCCCTCAAGTCTCACTCAACATGTCACAGTGAGCGTACTCGCAGCGACAGAATTGCGTTGTGTTTTTCATCCCGAAACAACTCTTAGCTAAGGGCTGGTTCGAAATGCCGCCATAAATGATTCTTAAAAATAATTATTGTTCAGTGAATTGTATGTAATTTAGGAAGAATGATCAGAACGCAAAATAATAACAAACAAAATAAGGTTTATTTAACATATATGTATACAAGTGAGTACAATATAACTGGTAAATAAGTTAGATTAATTGGTATTTAATTGTTAGACAAATTAATTGAATGCAAGCATTATCTTGCTGTTAGCTATATTACAATGTTGTAATATTCTTCATATGGTTTTTCCACTAATTCCTTAGCAAGTACAAAATAATTAGTGTTTGTCAGAGCATACCACTGTTCAAAATATGAAACAGGTAATTATATTATCTTAATAGTGTAATTAGTAATTGACAATTAAATTAATAAGTTGCATTATCAATTAAACTGAGTTCTAAGAAAATAATACAATTGTCGGGGATATATTTATATATATTTATGTGAGGAATGATGTCTTATAAATGCATTAAACGTATGCAGGTAGTGGATTCGGCTTTGACTGATTTAATACTGTTTGTTATCAAACAATCGGGGTTTGACTTACCGAAAATATTCTGCAACGCCTCGGGGGGGGGGGGGAATCTGTATCAGACATCAATACGATTCTTTTCTCATCTTTTCCTATTAATTATTAATTTACCTCTTCTTTTCACAATGACAAAAATCGGCCAAAGACTTTCACTGCTCTTCTTGTCATGTTTTACTCATGAACTTAACTCTGTGTGTCCGTCTCCCCTTTTGTCTTTTTCCCCTTCAAATATATATATCTCTGCATCCTCGGGGGGAGGGGGGGGAAATGAATTGATACTGTATCATGCACAGCGTCTTAGTGACAATTAATATCTTTATAAAGGTCTTGCTATGCAAGACCTGCTGTGTCTTGTTCTGGTAATTTCTACTCATATAACAATTTTCACCGTTCTTCGGACCTTTGCGTTCGATCAACATTCTTGTCCGCTCAGGAGAACGGGTGACGTCACTGTGGTGTCCCCTTACGGCGACCGCACCCCTGGGGTGATTTGAAAGCGAAAGTAAAAGCTTAGCTGAAGTGATGCTATCGTATATAATTTAGTTGTACAGGCCGTGAAAAATATATCAGGCATTATTAGACCAAATACCTCTTGAAAATAAGTGAAAGGGCTGAAAATGAAAATATTTTTCACACACCTTCCCCCTACGGATAAGAAATTCTGAGCGCCGAGAATTTCACAAGCTCAAAATTTCTCAAGTTTCTCTTTTTTTTTTTTTTTTTTAAAAAAAAAAAGTGTAACATGAATTCTACCGGTGTAAAAAAAAAATGAAGTGACAGACATCTTTCCTCTTACAGAATTCGGATTGTTCTCCACTATGATAAATGGTACCCCAAACAAAAAGAAATAATGTGTCTACATACAATTTTCAAAATCTTCTGAGTCCTCTAATAACAACAACGATAATTTTATGTAAATTTTCACATTCAACAACCCTACCTTGGTTGATCCGCAACTTGGTCTCCACAGACCTTAAACAAAATCCCATATTAGCAAGTAAATTTTCACAAGAGGTGTTTATCATATATGCAATGTCTATATTGTAGCAATGTTTATTTTTGTATTAACACAAATTGTTGTAGTATGTTGCACTGAATGTTCTCTACACAACGTCTGAACTGGACATTTGAAGCACTGGAATACTGATAGGATTGTTCATTGTTGGTCAGGGAAAAATACTGGAACTTCTTCTCAAAGAATTCTTTGGTCACATTCCCTTTATATCAGCATTGACTCCACACAATAGTATTACATGCAACAAAAAAAATCAAAGAATCTGTATCTATTCTTTTTAACAAAATTAGTATAATATGACACTAGATATACTATTCATTATGACAGTTAGCAACTGAGACAACACAAATGTTCAATACATATGACATCCTTTTATAATGAATGTATTTTAAAAATATATCAAGTAAACAGCAAAAAAAAATATCCTTCTAACAGGTGAACATTTATTTTACTTATTCTATCTTATTTATTTATTTTTATCTTTTTTTTTTTTTTTTTAAAGAAAAACATAGCAAACATCAAACACTAAATGATTATACGATATAAATCCTCAAATATAATTAAATTCCTGCAACTAATATACAGAATTTGCAATAAGAACAAAAAAATCAAAGAATACATTGAATAAATATGGCTACAAGTACTAACTTATTCTTGCAAAGTTATAAGACTACCAACTGAACTGTAAAATTTAGGCAGTTATATCAACTGACCAATTGTATAGTTTAACTGTTCAGCACCTTCTGATGGTGCATATCTCACTAACTCTCCAGACATAGAGAGAGTTCTTGGGTTCACAAATCCTTAAAGTTTAAGGCCACTGAGTACACTTGTCAGCTGTGAAGACTGCATCATATTCCTTGAGTGATTTCATGGAGATAGTCCTTCACTATTAACTGGAACACCATGTCAGAGCATGAGAAAGACTAAATGTTCACTACAGTTCTGAATGGGAGAACTTTTTGCATGCCTTCAGAGGAAGGACAACCATCATGCACATAAAACTGAGACATCCTAAAAAAATATCCTCTAAGCAACTGAGCAAGAAGATAGTAAAATGTTAAGTGGATCTCATTTTCTCTTTTTGTCTTTCTTTTTTTTTTTCTGGACAATTTGTTCAACTGATAGGTTCACAACCTTTATTCATCTTTTCAGATTTGTTTTGACTTGTAGGAGAGGGGGTGAGGTCTCATGCCATTTACCCTTCATCTATACACTTTCCACTCACTTTTCTTGTACTTGATCACATTCCAAAACTGTCACCTCCTTATTTCTTTTCAATAAATGGATTTTTCTCTCTATTTTCAAAACAGAAACACACAAGTCACTCATGACAGATAAACAAAATTCCCATAAAAAGGAATTGGAAACCATCCTCTAAATGAAAATTTTCAGCACACTGTTTTAATTATCAGCTGTTTGGATTATCAGAGGCAAGAGCACAAGATCGATACTTCAACAGTTTGATTTCTGTTTTCTTTTCATTATTGCAGTTGATATTGTCTAAATATGCATACCATCCAAACTCTCTTTACATTAATACAATATCATTAACCTTTCTAATGTCATACGTGATAAAGTTCCAATTGGTGGATAAATTTCTTTCCACAAAAAAAAATATTGGTGGAACTAGAACTCTGATTTATATTGTTTCAAAACTTTAACTCAGAATGAGGCTGAGTATTCTTTTTCAAAATGGTACAAGGAAAGATTCTCTTATCTTCATCTAGAAACACAGGTGTTACTATTTATTACACTCTACTCTTCTCTTCGGAGGAACGACAAAACAAGCAGTAACTGGGCGGAACCAGCCGTCCTCAGGCCACTTATTTCATCCGATCTTCAAAAGAAAAAGCCTAAATATATATATAGACATATTTATATTTTTTTCCAGAATCTTTTCTCTTGTAGTGAAATTTTAGTCAGCAATGAGAGAGAGAGAAAACAAAAGAAACTAGGGGGTGCACCCAAAAGGCCCTAGTATCCACTGCAACCTTCCTCTCAAAATTGGCCTATACAATTGCAACATGTTTTGTGGAATGAGGGTGATAATATAGGTTCCATAAGAAAATATTTTCCTCAATGGTCAAATTTGAATAAGAGTTCTAGTATTTATCTTCTTTTACCTTCTCTTTTTTTTTTGGCGTGAAACAACTCCTGAAAATAACTCTTGTTTTTATTTGAATTCCAGATTCTCTTTCCATGTTCTCTACCTGTATCCTTTAATTCTCTGTGCTCACTACATCATCCCTAACATAACTGCTGATAAACACAATGATAGAGTTTGATGAGAACTAACCTTTCTGTTCCCTTTATAAGTAAAAACTTCATGGGTCTGATACTCTAATTAATCAGAAACTTCATTTAATGTATCTCTTAGCTTATAATCAAATCATCTTCAACCGAATGCAATATTCATCTCATGAAACTATGCATCAATTTAGCATGATACTGGAATCGTTATTCTTATATAACTTTCCCTCTCCAAGAACTGACTTCTTTTCTTTAAAGATGGAGGAAACACAATAACAAACTTTTCCTCATACTGTTTTCTCTTTCTCACAAATTTCAATTTTGCTTCTTTATAGTTTTAATCTCTCCACGCATCTCTTATAAGACCTGCCAAATCAAGGCCTCTGTCATTATTTGGTGTATGTAACCTTGCGGTAAGTGGACTTCCCAACATCCACTGAATAGTCCTATCTAATCCACTGGGTTGATCAGCGTGATCTGCACTTCCATGTTCTTCTGTATTTTGATCAGAAGATTCGCCTCTCTGCATCTCTGTTTCATGAGAGGAGCTTCCATGTTCTGTTCCTACTCTACTGTCAGAAGCTGATTCGTGAATTCTCACTTCATTTTGTGACGGTGGATTGAGGGTTACCACATATGGTGTGTGAGTTACACGACTACGACTGCGCAAATTATAGTCATGTGTCTGTGCTGGCTTATGGGTAGATTCAACTGTCTCTTCAGACTGTTTTATCACTGATGGCCTATTTTGGTTCTCATTTGAAGATGTCGTCAAAGGTTCTGGAATAGGTGCAGTTCTGGTTGGCTGCAAATACACAGGTTGGGGGTCTATGGGTGGGATTAAATCACATTCTTCTATTATGGGGTCATCAAAGATCCATGTTTCTTTTGGCACTTTTGGCACCGTCTCTGTACCAGATTGATCTTGTATTTCACCATCTTCTGATTCTTCTGACTCTTCTACTCTAAGTTCAGGAAACACTTTTCTATTTACCACCTTTGTCAATCTGTCAACATGCACTAACTGCTTGTCCTTAGGTTTATTTATATTCTGTATTTCAAAATTGACTGGAGAGGTCTGATTGATCACACGGTAAGGTCCTGTACTCAATCGAGCCAGTTTCTTCGTGGTACCGGCTTTCACCTTAGGAGTGAAAAGGTAAACAAGGTTTCCTACTCGAATATTCTTATCCACAGCTACTGCTGCTCTACGCTGTTCTTGATTCTGCACTGCTTCTTCTAAATGTTCAGAGACCATTTCATAAGCTCTACGGAGTCGTGCACACATTTCTTCTGAATAGTTCTCTAAGGATGCGTAACTTGGCCTTAATTTTGCATGCCATAAATCTGAAGGTAACACTAAATCTCTGCCATAGATTAAAAAGTTGGGTGTTTCTTGAGTAGAACTGTGAGTTGCAGCATGATATACAGCCACAGCCAATGGAATCATTTCGTCCCAGTCAGTCTGAGTCTGATTTATGACATGAGATAATATGTTCGCTAAGGTACGATTTAACCGTTCCACCTTGGCATTGCACTGCGCATGAAACGGAGAGGTATGAATTTGGTGAATGTTCAATTTTCCACATACTTGTCGCAATAATGAGGACATGAAATTAGTACCTCGATCTGTGAGTATGTATTTAGGAATTCCATGTCTCGCTATCACATTGTTTATAAATGATGTGGCTACTTCATCTGCCTTCTGAGTTTTGAGTAGAACTGCTTCAACATAACGCGTGAAATTATCCACTGCTAACAATAAATATTTGTGTCCTCTCAAGGACATAGGAAGTGGTCCTAGGATATCTAATGATACTCGCACCCAAGGTGAATTTTCACTGGGAACTCTCATCAGAGCTGCTTTAGCTTTCGGATTGTACCCTTTTCGTTCCAAACACGATGGACATGACTCAATATAATTCTTAATGTCGCTGTAAATCCCAATCCAGAAAAAATTCTTTTTTACCTTCTCTAATGTCTTCTGTAGAGACCAATGGCCTCCGTTGTCGTGGCATGCTTTCAATACCTCTGTCTTCAAGCCCACGGGGACCACTAATTGTTCTGTTGGCTCTTCTCTTGTCGCTCCAGGGTCAGATAAAGTGTAATGATATAGTATTCCCTCTTTCGATAAATAGAAGGAATCTGGGATTTTTGCTGATGCCTGGGGTATTCCTTCCAATTGTTCAATTAAGTTTTGCAAAATTGGATCTTCTCTTTGCAGGGCTTTAATTAAATTTCTGGTTTGTTGCTGGGGCATCACCAATGACTCCATAGTTAAATCAGCTGATATGGGAGCCACTAACTCAGTTGTTTTAGGCTTCCTTGGCCTTTTTTTCTTTTCATCCTCTTCTAACACTGGCCTTGAAAGAAAATCAGCATTTGAATGTATTTTACCAGGACGGTACTGAATTTGGAAGTCGTATTCTTGTAAAAGCATACTCCATCTCGCTAAGCGGGGGGAAGGATTCTTCAGATTGAGCAAATAACTCAAGGGTTGGTGATCTGTTATCAGGGTGAAATGATTGGACACTAAAAAAGGTCTGAACTTTGTTACTGCAAAAACAATAGCCAAAGCTTCTTTCTCTGTCGTACTATAATTCAATTCTGACTCCTTTAATAGCCTAGAAGCATAGGCAACTGGCTGTCTTGTATCTTCATCCATCTGAAGCTCGAGACAGGCCCCTACACAGTACGCTGAGGCATCAGTAGATAAGAGAAATGGTTTTGTAAAGTCAGGAAAAACCAACAGAGGTTCAGTTGTCAAGGCAGTTTTCAGTTGATCGAAAGCGTGCTGCGTGGAACAGTCCCAAACAAAAGGTTTTTCTTTTTTTGTTAGCGAAGTGAGAGGTCTTGCTATCTCTGCATAATTGGGAATAAATTTCCTATAGAAACCTGCCATTCCAAGAAATGATCGGACTTGTTTTACGGACCGGGGGGGGGCGTGCGTCTCGAACGGCGACTAAGTTTTCTCGATCCGGACGGATGCCTTCAGAACTAACTAAATGCCCAACATATTTAAACTGTTCTTTCAGGAACTCACATTTCTTAGGTTTTAGCTTAAGGTCGTATTCTCTCAGACGCTGGAAAACCTTTCGCAACCTCAAGAGATGCTCATTAAGGTTGGGCGATGCAATAATTATATGATCAAGGTAAGCAAAAATCGATTCTTCACCGAGACCATGAAGCACTAATGATAAGGCTTTCAAGAATGACGAAAATCCATTTTTTAATCCATGTGGCATTCGAGAAAACTCAAATAAGGCTTCTCCAGTGGTGAAGGCGGTTTTGTGTCGATCAGCTGGGTGCACCTCAATTTGATGGAATCCACTTCGCAAATCAAGTGAAGAGAAGTAGCGCGCTTTCCCTAAAAGTTGGAGAATTTCATTTAAATCTGGGACAGGATATGCATCTGAAACCGTTTTCGCATTCAATCTCCGAAAATCAATACAAAGCCTATATGATTGGTCCTTTTTGCGCACCAAAACAATTGGCGCTGAATATGGGGAGTGGCTTGGTTGTATGATGTTGGATTCCAAAAGTTCATTTACCTGCCTTCGAACTTCATCTTTCAACAAGAAAGGAACTCTATAAGCTGTCTGCTTAACCGGTATGCTGTCCGTCAATTTAATTCTATGTTTATATACCTTTGAATTTCCTAGCTGAGCTGGACACTTGGCAAAAATGTCTCTATATTCATACAACAAGTCTGATAGTTTACGTTTCTGATCACCAGTCAAATGATCAAGATTAAAATCATTTAAAGTCACAGGAGATGTCTTATTGTCTTCTACTTCCTTACCTGCAAGAGTAACTGGATTAATTTCAACCCTTTCCAAACTAGCAATACCCATCCCCTTTGGAAGATATAAAGGCTCAGTTGACAAATTTGCCACCAGGACTGATACTAATCCATCGGCCTGTACTTTGTCCACTGAACAACGGACAGCTAAGTCCTCATGACCAAGGTTATAATTAGGCTCTGTTAACACCAGTTGTTCTGTGGAAACAGCAAGCTGGTTACAATAGGCTGTCAAAACCCTTTCAGACGATCCTGGTAGTACATGTTTACATGTGAGTTTTGCTACCACGGGTTTAGAACTCATAATTCGTTCCCTAACACCTACTTCTCTTAAACAAATATTCAATGGGATTGAGCGAACCATTTTTTTACCTAAGTCAATTATGAACGAAAAACGTCTCAAAACATTCAATACTAATATAACATTATATTGTCTGGTGAAATTTCCATTAGCTACCAAAACATTATCTTGAAAACATGCATTATCCAGTTTAATGTTTACTGTAATTTCAGTATGGATCGGTACTACATATCCAGAGACACCCGTTACCGTCAAGTTTGGAGCTCTTGAATTTAGAGATTTATCTTTTTTAATTTTATTAAATAAATCTGTACTAATTAAAGTTACGCTAGCGCCTGAATCTACCAAAAATTTAGCCTCAACATTTTGAACTGATCCCATGATCAACGGCAATTGAGAATCGTTATCTAAGATATAAACTCCATGTTGCACATTTTTGTGGTTGGCATACGATTTAGCTCCTCTATAATAATTTTGACCTGGTAAAACATTTCTATGACGCTGATAGTCCCTTCTATTTCCTTCAGACATCCGTTTATGTCAGAAATACCTATCTCTACCTTGTCTGTAACTTACATTATCTACCTGATTAATTTGCCTACCAAAAAATCGCTTTAGGGTAAGTTTGTCCCTGATTAAACTTATTTCTAGGTATTTCCTTTGTTGCCCCTGTGTAAGAGTTCATATCTGTCTTATTTCGATTATTATAATACATTTTATTTGCATTTTTAGCCCCATTTCCATTAAAATTGCAACTTTGTGTATTAACATAAGGCGTCCGATATTTTGGTAACTCAGTGTATTCGCGCGCTCCGCGACTCGGGCACGGACGGTTAGAATAAGTTGGCGTCGGTCGGGAGCTGCTCGGACGACGGCAAGCGGCATAGCGTCTTACTGCCTGTCTTGCTTCGTACGTAGGGTTACAGTATACATGCTTCCCAGCATCGCACGGCGTAAAATCGCGTCTCTCTCTCTGGGCGAGTTCATTGCTACTGACGCCTGAGGGCATAGCGTCTCTTCGTTCGTCAGACTGCGAATACGTAAAACTGGGCGCTCTGTTATTGTAGGGTGGAAAATATGGATAAGCCGCAGTATCAAAATTTTGACATCGTTCCGTTTCGTAAATTGGCGTTTGTAAATTATTACAAGTCGCGTTACTTACAGCTAATGCTTTAAGTGATTGTTTTAAGTCCAGTATTTCATTTTGTAAAGGTTTAATAAATTTTTCAAAATAATTTTCCTGCTGGCTACCGACTACTTCATTATTAGATTGACAGTATATGGCATTAACTGGTTTATGTTTTGTTTCTGTAATAAGTTCATTTGTTTCCTCTCGTTTCGAAATAATAATTGCTTGATGGAAAGTGAGGGGGTTTTGTGACAAGACTATCCTTTTAATTTTATTTGAAACACCCCTAAGAAACTGGGCTAACATTGCCTGATCTAAAATTAAATTTGCTTCAGGGGTTTCATTTTGTATTTTAAACGCCTTTCGTGCCAGGTTTTGAATTCGGGCTCCAAAGCTGGCGACATTTTCGTTAGGTTTTTGCACAGTATCAGCGAATTCACTTAAACAAGTGACTATGGGTTCCGTTTTTTCAAAGTGAGCTAAGAAAGCATTTTTGAACACGTTATAATTTTCTTCCTTACGCAATTCAGTGGATTGTGCTAGAAATTCTGACGCCAAAGAACGAAATTTAGATCTTGAAATGGCGATCATTTCTGAGCTCTGCCAATCCGCTAATTTCCCTACGTTTTCTAAAGTTTCAAAAAAATATTGGACCGATGGGCCTTCATCTGTACCAAAAAAAGTAGGCACCAAACTTAGGTAACCTGCGATATTAGCCACACGCAGCCTGCCTGTTTCGGGCGGGGATTGCGTTTGTTGCGTATCAAACAATGGGGCAGAAAGGTCGGTTGAAGTTTCTGGGATTTGTTCTTCCATGTTGGATTTATAAGTGTCTATGTTAAATTAGACGACTCTATTAATATTTGAGTAAAATTTGGGGTGGAAAGGTCCCTCCAAAATAGTGTACTTACCTTTACGTAGCTGAAACAGAACTAAACAGTTAGTACTGAGCAATGCTAAAACAAAATGAGTTTCTAACATATATAGCAACCAAACATTTTTTTTTTTGTAATTTATTATTATTATTTGTTTTGACAAATCAATTAACTACTTCTAGTTGCTTCTAGTTGTATGTATTACTACTGTGTATGTACTTGAGGACTATGTTATTTGTATTGCTGAAAAAGAAAAAAAATAATAATAAAATGTCTCTAACCATTCTCTGTATACACACAAAATCACTAGTGCTAGACGTTTCCCTTTTATTCGATTACCACATTAATCCCTTTATTTGTCTTCTATTCACTAGTTACTCTTGTTGTGCTTTGCTTTCAGTTTACAGTAATCCTCATAACTCACAAGTTTTCATATAAAAAAAAGAGGTTTTTCATCCCGCAAAAGCACATTTCATCCTGGTCACGATTAGCAACCAGTGTTCCACAGGCTTTTCCGTCATATTATGCTCTTGCCTATCAATATACTCGTGAATCCTCGCTATAGCAAGTCAGCACAATATCATGTGAATTCCAGAAAAGCCTGGGTTTCGAATGATCTATCTAGTGGTTCAAATTAGGACAAAATCCTGCGCCCTCAAGTCTCACTCAACATGTCACAGTGAGCGTACTCGCAGCGACAGAATTGCGTTGTGTTTTTCATCCCGAAACAACTCTTAGCTAAGGGCTGGTTCGAAATGCCGCCATAAATGATTCTTAAAAATAATTATTGTTCAGTGAATTGTATGTAATTTAGGAAGAATGATCAGAACGCAAAATAATAACAAACAAAATAAGGTTTATTTAACATATATGTATACAAGTGAGTACAATATAAGTGGTAAATAAGTTAGATTAATTGGTATTTAATTGTTAGACAAATTAATTGAATGCAAGCATTATCTTGCTGTTAGCTATATTACAATGTTGTAATATTCTTCATATGGTTTTTCCACTAATTCCTTAGCAAGTACAAAATAATTAGTGTTTGTCAGAGCATACCACTGTTCAAAATATGAAACAGGTAATTATATTATCTTAATAGTGTAATTAGTAATTGACAATTAAATTAATAAGTTGCATTATCAATTAAACTGAGTTCTAAGAAAATAATACAATTGTCGGGGATATATTTATATATATTTATGTGAGGAATGATGTCTTATAAATGCATTAAACGTATGCAGGTAGTGGATTCGGCTTTGACTGATTTAATACTGTTTGTTATCAAACAATCGGGGTTTGACTTACCGAAAATATTCTGCAACGCCTCGGGGGGGGGGGAATCTGTATCAGACATCAATACGATTCTTTTCTCATCTTTTCCTATTAATTATTAATTTACCTCTTCTTTTCACAATGACAAAAATCGGCCAAAGACTTTCACTGCTCTTCTTGTCATGTTTTACTCATGAACTTAACTCTGTGTGTCCGTCTCCCCTTTTGTCTTTTTCCCCTTCAAATATATATATCTCTGCATCCTCGGGGGGAGGGGGGGGAAATGAATTGATACTGTATCATGCACAGCGTCTTAGTGACAATTAATATCTTTATAAAGGTCTTGCTATGCAAGACCTGCTGTGTCTTGTTCTGGTAATTTCTACTCATATAACAATTTTCACCGTTCTTCGGACCTTTGCGTTCGATCAACATTCTTGTCCGCTCAGGAGAACGGGTGACGTCACTGTGGTGTCCCCTTACGGCGACCGCACCCCTGGGGTGATTTGAAAGCGAAAGTAAAAGCTTAGCTGAAGTGATGCTATCGTATATAATTTAGTTGTACAGGCCGTGAAAAATATATCAGGCATTATTAGACCAAATACCTCTTGAAAATAAGTGAAAGGGCTGAAAATGAAAATATTTTTCACAGAGTACAATATAACTGGTAAATAAGTTAGATTAATTGGTATTTAATTGTTAGACAAATTAATTGAATGCAAGCATTATCTTGCTGTTAGCTATATTACAATGTTGTAATATTCTTCATATGGCTTTTCCACTAATTCCCTAGCAAGTACAAAATAATTAGTGTTTGTCATAACATACCACTGTTCAAAATATGAAACAGGTAATTATATTATCTTAATAGTGTAATTAGTAATTGACAATTAAATTAATAAGTCGCATTATTATTAAAGTTGAATACTAAGAAAATAATACAATTGTCGGGGTATATTTATGTGAGGAAAGGTGTCTTATAAATGCATTAAAACGTATGCATATAGTAAGTTCGGCTTTGAGTAATTTAATACTGTTTGTTATCAAAATAGGGGTTGACTTACCCGAAAATATTCTGCAACGCCTTGGGGGGGGGGGAAATCTGTTCCAGACATCAATATAGTTCTTTTCTCATCTTTTCCCTCGTAATTATTAATTTACTTCTTCTTTACACAATGACAAAAATCGGCCAAAACTATCACTACTCTTTCTTCAGTCATGTCTTGCACAAAGATAACTCTCTGTCCGTCTGTGTTTCTGTTCTTCCCCTTTCAAATATATCTATCCCTGCATCGCTTCGGGGGGGTGAGAAATAAATTGATACTGTACCATGCACGGCCTCGTAGTGACAATTAATATCTTTATAAAGGTCTTGTTATGCAAGACCTGCTGTGTCTTGTTCTGGTAATTTCTACTCATATAACAATTTTCACCGTTCTTCGGACCTTTGCGTTCGATCAACATTCTTGTCCGCTCAGGAGAACGGGTGACGTCACTGTGGTGTCCCCTTACGGCGAGCGCACCCCTGGGGTGTTTGAATTCGAAAGTAAAAGCTTAGCTCTGTTAAGGGGCGCTATGTTCGTTGTACAGACCGTGAAAAAAAAATATCAGGCACTATTAGGCGAAATTACTTCTTGAAAGTAAGCGAAAGGGCTGAAAAGTGAAAACATGTTTCACAGCAGAACCTTGTGACAACTACGGTAATGCAGATTCTTGGGGTTCGTTTATCGTATCTAAGCTGCCCAGGGAAGAGATGTTAAATGCAACCCTCACACCCGACGGCAATCCAACACTCTTATGGGCTGAATCTATTAATAATATTCTGAATGTCCTACTTCAGACTGATGAGAGTCCCATCAACGATTAACAAAAACAAATTGAACAAGGCAATCGGGCCTTCTCCAACAATAAAATAGAATCTCCTTTCTCCTTTGAGGAAATGAACAAAGCTCTTGACAGAACAAGAATAAATAAATGCCCTGGTAACAATAATATCGAGGCTGAAATTATCAAGAAAGCAGCTATACACCTTCCTAACCACCAATCACCACTGTTCAACAAATGCCTTGCCGAAGGGATTTTCCCTGATTTTTAGAAACAGGCGGTGCTTCGACTTATCCTAAAAGGTCCAGAAAAAGATCCTACTCTCCCCAAACCTTACCGCCTCATTGCTCTTCTCCCGGTTTTAGGGAAGGTAATGAAGCAGCAGCTGCTTCAATCCAAATTATCTATCTACTACCAGACAGGAAATTTAGACTCGACCAAGCAGTATGGCTTTAAACCAGAATGCTCACTGAAGACCATGTGAATAATCTCCTAAACACAGCAAGCTCAACCACAAAAAATATCTACTGGTTATTATCTTCACTGACATTGCTGGTGCTTTCGATTCCATCTGGTGGCCAAGCATTGTCAGGAGATTACGTCTATAATATTCCACTCAACCTCCACCGATGTCTCCAGAACTACTTCTTCAATCGCTCAGTAACTGTTCAAACAAACTTTCAGAAACTTCTCGACCAGTTGTCAGATAGATGAATTTCTTTTTATGGATCCAGGTCCTGTGGACTGCATGGCTTATGCAGACGACTTCATCCTCAAAAACAAAGCTGATATTAGAACTCAACTTGAGTAAATTGCCTCCTCTGCCTTAATGATCCTCTAAAATTGGGCACACAACCACAAGTTTCATCTCTGGGGAAAAAACGAAGAATATCCTCCTCAAAGGATACTTGGACATAAGAAGAGCGTCCCAAATTAAAATCTCTGCGTAGACATTGCAACTCAAAACGGAACTCAAATATCTAGGAGTAACCTTTGACTCCCGGTTAACATTCTTACCTCATCTTGCCACATAGTCAGTAATCCTGCCCTCCAGGCCGTGGCAAGTACTCTTCCTCTGGACTTGAAGGTTATTCGTCGTGGCCTTGCATACCGCATAAAGACAGGAATTTCCACCACCATTCTAGACATAACACTCGATCTAGCTAATGATCCAAAAAAATGAAATGAAACAGATTTCCTCCAAGCTCTTCCACCATTGGCAACGATCTTGGGAGCAAACAGCCAAAGGTGAAACAAAATTAAAAGATTTCTTTCACAAGTGATGATTGCTGCTCCGAAACCTCCACCGTGGTACTCACCAGGCCTTCACGTCTCATTCTTTCGCACTGGTCATAGATCTTTCCAGGCCAAGCTGCTTGCCCTGGGTCTCACCGATTCTCCTCTGTGCCCTTGCGGCGTCAATGAAGACTGGATTCACTTCATGTATAATTGCCCTCTTTATGATTTACCCAGAAGTAACCTAATTACCAGAACTGGAAATATACCACATGGGCAGAATCATCTCTACATAATAGATAAAATCAACTACAAAGCCTTCAATACTTTTGCCCAGACTGTATTTGAAATGTGTCAAATCCACCTACAGCAAACTGTTCAGCGTACCCCCATCTTACAATGGACCCAAAACTCAATTCACAGAACAAATTCTGAATGGAATCAAAGAAAACACCAACAGGATACTGATAAATAAAAAAAAATAATAAATACATTTTCTGTTTATATTCCGGGACATTCAAACGGTCAAAGGAGTTCACAATTACAAGAAACAGCACCGTATTCAACAGTCGCGGGCTTGAACCGCGGTCACTCAAGGCACGTGTACTTATGCACCCGCGCGCCTGACCACTAGGCTACGGCGGTCTGTTCTTTATCCTAACATAACAGGAATCTCTCGACGTTCACAAAGGAAATTCTCTCACACACCCACCAACCCAAATGGACTTCTGTACGCTAGACACAAAAACTCTAAGCAATCCTTGAGTTTCAAGAATCCCTGTGCCTCCACCCATCCCCTAACTTGAGAAGATGACCCATATCCACTGCCCAGCGAGGGACACTGCTCATTGCCTTCAAGTTACCCTTGTCCAAGGAAGATTTAATCGCTGTTAGCTGGGCCCTTGCAGTCTGGGATCCACTTATTTGCTGACACCTCTTCTCTTCGAGGTGTCGGACAATATCTGCTTTTCATATTAGAGTAGGATCTCATATAAATACTCTCGGGAGTATTTATATGATTAATATTTCTTTGTCCAGTATATTAACCCCAGGGGCTCACTTCTGGTGAGTATGTGCTTGGCAAGCCCAGGGTCTTTAGCTGGATATCATAATTCCTTTTTACTTCTCTCTGTCTCTCTCGGGAATTTTTTTTTTTTTTTTTTTTTTTGGCTAGTGCAGCATAAGCCTCAGGCTTCCTTGTACCAAATGGCTAATAATAATTAATATATATATATATATATATATATATATATATACTGGACAAAAGCCGAAGCTAAACAGGTCCACCTCCAGAGTTGGATGAAGTCGCAGAGAAATATTAATCATACTGCATCCAGTGTGGCTCAGGATAAAGTCATTCGCGGTCAGGCAGAGGGGGGGGGTCTTTTCAGCCTCACCAACTGGAAGTACTTCCTGCGCTAGTTAACTACAAAGGATAAAGAATATGGTCAATACGGAATCAGAGGAGGAAGAACATAAGCTACCGAACCAAAGAAGGAAGAGAGAGAAGAAATCCAACCGATAGGAGCTGAAGTAGAAAGAAACGAGTTCATCAAATCCAGAATAGAAGACGAGTGGAAGAAAGCTCTAACAGAATTCGAAGGAATGGACCCCACGAAGATCCACGTGAAGCATAGGCCTAATAGAACCTTGTGGAGAGACATAGCCGAACTCAATCGGCAAATAAAACGGTATTACCGCGACAACAATTGTGCAACACCTTAGCAGCCACTAGAATTAATGCAAGAGAAACGAGAAAACATCAGCATAAGAACAGAAAACAGAAGGAACCGCCAGGTTGGGAAATATTTCAGTAGAAGATACAAAAATTAAATGACAAGATACGCCAATTGACCCATTACCAATGGGCTACTGGGAAACTCCTATTTTCTCAGTACCCCATTGGTACTGAATTTCGCAGTACCAATGGGGTACTGAGATAATAGGAGTTAGAAATTGATTGGAAAAGTGAAGGGCGAATTGTCCTCAAGAGACAGACAGCGTCCACATGTAAACATGTAGACGTGTATAGTATCTTCTGTACAGAAGCTCCAGGAACATTAGTTCTTCTCCGCCATGTTACTCTGTGATGATTCAAAACTCTGTAGAATGGCCAGAAACGTGTAGTGTTATGTTTGCATAAATTTTACTTTGCATATATGTTGTTTAGTTGTTTCTGGCCTCTTTCCAATGGGCAGGCGATCTCCTGGAAAGCGTGCCCGGTACCGGTCAATATTACGAGGAGGTGGGCCAGAACTAGATATGTCCGTAGCCAAGTGGACATGGACCATTACGATCATAGTCTGCCTTGAACAGGGCGTGTCCCGCACCTACCGGAAGTAATGCTATACCAGTGGCGACAGAAAATCCCATACCAACAGGTATCCAAACTTAGGGTACCAGCATAGAGAAAAAATAAATAAATAAAATTATAATAAAAAAATAATAATAAATTAATTTTAAAAAAATAATAAGTTAATTAAAAAATGATAGTAAAATAAAATAATAAAAAATTTACAGATAAAAGTAGAAAAAATAAAAATTAAAAAAATTAAAAATATATTAAAAATAGTAAAATAAAATAAGATAAAAAATATATATAGATACAAAGTAAAAAAAGGCAAATAAATAAAAAAATATGAAGGAGAAGTAAAATAAAATAAGATAAAAAATATATGAATAAAAAGTAAGAAAAAATAATAAATAAATAAAGTGAAGATTGTAAATATAAAATAAAATAAAATCATATCCACCTTACCAAGACTGGGGTACAGGCTAAAGAAAATGAAGAAAAAAAAATAAATGAAAAAAAATAATAAATAAATTTAAAAATAAATAATAAAAAAATAAAAGTGAATTGCCTAAGATTGGATCCACTGGAAACAGTGCAATATCAGTGGGTGCCAGCAATCCTCGGGTTCCCAAGGCCTGATGAGATAAAAGTTAAAAAAAAGAAACAAAAAAAAACTGGATCAATGTGGGGTGGATCTTCAAAAAGATGATCTTCTAAGAGCTCTTCAAGGTGATTATATTTTAACTTTGCAAAGACACCACTCACTGTTGAGGCTGATGACATAATTAAAGGTGCTGGAGTCACCATAGGAGGTGGAGGTGAAGCTTAAGCAGGATTGGCCATCAGAAGTTTTCTTCTAACAAATAAATGAGAAATAAATTACCTAGGATTCCAAGGTGTAATGCAGATTCTACTAGATGTTTTTCATTGCTACGTGAAAAGGTGCTCATATGGTCTTGTAGGGAATTTCGTAGGTCAGCATAAAAAGGACAGTGGTAGAGCATGTGGTTCCAGTCTTCCAGTTGGAGACAAAGGCAAGAATCGGTATTGCTTATTCTGAAATGAGAGTGTTTCGAGTTAAAACCATTGGGAATTTTTATTGTTGGCAATAAAG
The DNA here is from genome assembly GCF_048544385.1 of Mastigoproctus giganteus. Classification (NCBI taxonomy): domain Eukaryota; kingdom Metazoa; phylum Arthropoda; class Arachnida; order Uropygi; family Thelyphonidae; genus Mastigoproctus; species Mastigoproctus giganteus. The sequence goes on from NC_143581.1 coordinate 65,210,508, forward strand.
GAGACATCTCGTATTAATTTATATGTAGTTCTTTAGGGCAGAACTACATATACATATATAAATTTACACATTTATATATATATATATAAAGTGTCGAGATTAACATATATCTAGTAATGGAGATAAAGCCTTTTTTGAAAATAGACATAAATGTTCACCGGTTCTCAAAAATTGCTTCATCTCATTTTTGCAGGTTGTTTGTCCTTAAACTCCAGCTAATCTTTCATGAATAGCAGAGAGAACATAAATAAGTAATAACATTACTCATACGAAACAATTAATTGCAGAAATGTTTACTTTTATGCCTAAAGGATAAATATACAATGTAACACACCGATGAGCCAAAACATTTTGACCACCAACCTAATATGATGTTGGTCCTCCTTTGCAGCCAAAACAGCTCGTACCCAGCGAAGCATGGATGCTACAAGATTTCTAAATGTCTTGTGGTATCTGGTACTAATACATAACGAGCAGATCCTTTAACTCCTGAAAGGTCCGTGATTTAGACGCCGCAGTTCATAGTTTCTGTTCCAACACAAACCACAGATGCTCGATGGGATTGACGTCTGGGGAATTTGGAAACCAGGGCAATACCTGGAAGTCTTCCTCACGTTCTGCGAACTAGTCTCGAACAATCCGGGCGGTGTGGCATGGCGCATTATCCTGCTGAAAGACGGCACCGCCAGAGGGGAAGACTATTGCCATGAAAGGGTGTTCCTGATCAGCAATGATGTTTAGGTGTAAAGTGTAAAGTTTAACGTATGTTGATGTCAAACGGCACCAAGGGTATCCCCCATCTCTGCGTTGCTTTCACTGTAGGTGAACCAGTTCACTGGGAAGGCCAGAAATTTAAAAAATGTGTGGATATTGTAAATGTGTAATGTCATGTACCGTTGTTCCTCTGGCCATTTAGCCTCTGGATCCCTACTGAGACCCAACGTTGCCCGGACTTCGCCCCGTGGAGGCAGACCAGGTACACCAGTATTTTAAGCAAGTATTCTGGCAGGTCCTGCCGTCTACTTTTCTGAGATTACAGCGGCTAGGACCTGAAAAAAAATATATATATCAATTCCGTTGGGGTCTCGCTTGAAATGAATAGACCGAGCTTAGGCGAAACTTTAAATTTGGACGAGATAACAGTTGATGTGTGGGGCGTTCGCTTGTGTGCAGATAGAGTGGGGAGGAGGAGGCAGAAGAATGAAAACGATAGAGAAGATGTCCACAGATGATTAGTGGGCATGCCCATGCCCCACCAGGAGAAGAGAGGATCGGCGGGGGTCACATAGCGACATGGTGTTTTTTGACAAGCGGCACCGGTGCTTTCGCACAATTCCGCATTTGGATCTCTTGTGAAGTAAGACAGTACTGTCAAGGCCAGATAGCATAAGATAACTTCATATTTGACTGCGCAATTACCCCCAGGTGTTTTTCATTTTTCACCTCCATGAGTGCAGCACCACACACTTGGTACGTTTCTCTTGGATTACTGCTACCATATGCAATACTTTGAATTTTTCAATGTAAACTTCAGTTGCCACTTCTCAGCTCATTTAATTAAATCTTCTAGATCCTGTTGCTATAGCATACTGTCTTTATTGTCATTAACAGCCCTGCCAACCTTTGTATCATCTTCAAACTTGGACATTGAGTTGATGTAACTTCATCAATATCATTGATAAATACACAAAAACAACAATGGGCCCAGCACCTTACCCTGGGGGCTTCTACTAATGACATTAGTCCGTGTAGAGCAATGTCCATTTATTAGCACTCTCTGCCGTCGCCCACTCAAGCAGCCTTTTATCCATTGAAGCAAATTGCTTTTAATATCATACCGCTCTAATTTGTAAAGCAGTCTTCCACGTGAAACAGTATCCAAAGCTTTTATGAAATCCAAGTATATGATCCCAGGGGCTCACATCTGGTGAGTTTGGGCTTGGCATACCCAGGATCCTGAGCTGGATATCATCATTCTTCTCTTTCTTGGTGATTCCCTTCTCTCTCTCTCTCTCTCTCTCTCTCTCTCTCTCTCTCTCTCTCTCTCTCTCTCAGAGTAACTCGGGATTTTTTTTTTTTTTTTTTTTTTTTGCTGGTGCAGCGTAAGCCTCACGCTTCCTTGCACCATATAGCTAATAAAAATAATAATAATAATAATATCTAAGTTATTTTTTCATCCAGTTCCTTTGTGACCAGATCATAGTATTCAATGAAATTGGCAACACAAGACTTTCAATTAGTAAACGCCTGCTGTGTGTGAAATATTACTGCAGTCTTGTCCAGGTGATCCTGCATCACTTCTTTAACCAGTCACTCCAGTATTTTCCCGGGAACACAAGTTAAACTAAAAGGTCTATAATTATTTGTGTCACCTTTTCACCCCCCCCTTTGTGAATTTGGGATACATTTGCATATCTCCAGTCCATGGGGACCTCCCCTGATTCTCAGGATGGTCTCATAGGTATGGCTAAGGATTGGTTACGTCACAAGCTGCCTCCTTCTGTATATACCTTGATGAATTTCATCTGCCCCAAGTGCCTTTTTTATATGTAAATTTCTCCTCCACTTTGCTCTAAGTTAACAGGAAATCATTTACTTCCTTGTTAGTGGAAAACTTCTGTCTTCTCCTTCCTTACAGAATTGCTAATGTGTGAATTAGATGCAAAATACTCACTCAGTTTGTCAGCTTTCTGAGCAGGATCATCAACAGTGTACAGAAAGGATAGACAGGATAGGAAGGGAGGAGGTGTTATGCTGTTAATAAAGAAAAACATAAAATCAAAAGAAGTGCATCCAGTTGATATAGATGAACAGTGCACTGTTGAGTCAGTTTGGTGTGACATAAGCACTGCGAAAGCAAAAATTAGAGTAGGAGTGTGTTATAGGCCTAATGACTTGAATGGGTACAATGACCAATTGTACAGAGAAATAGAGTGGGTTAGTAAATCGGAATGTCTTATAATGGGGGATTTTAACTTTCCAGATATTGACTGGAACTTGTGGGTTGGTCACTGACACACTAGTCAGACTTTTGTGGATTTATTGGATGATTGTTTTCTGCAGCAGCATGTTCGAGAGGCAACCAGAGAAAGTAATACTCTTGATCTGGTTATCAGTAGTGATCATTCATGTATTAGGAATTTGCAGATAAAAGAACCACTAGGTGGCAGTGATCACAGTGTACTGACCTGGGATTTACTTAAAGATTTAATTACCATCAGGGATAAAGGAAAGGGTTTTTCCTTCCGTAAAGACGAGTACAGTGGTCTCCGACAGTTTTTAAATTCTGTACAGTGGGATCAACTGACGATGTTACCAACACTAAATTCTAAGTGGGAAGCATTCAAGGAATTAATCGTGGAAGCTACTAAAAGGTTCATACCTATTAAGAAATATTGTTCAAGGTTTACGCCTAAATGGTTGTCAAATGAACTAATGAGACTCGTAACAGAGAAGAAAAATGCATGGGATGCATATAAATTATCAAGCGACTCAGAAGCCTATGACAGATATAAGTTAATCTGTAATCAGGTCACAAAGGAGGTTCGGCAGGCGAAGGCAGATTACGAGAAATCCTTGGCAAAAGATGCTAAGAAAAACAGCAAGGATTTCTTTACGTATATAAACTCTAAAAGGAAGGGGACGAATCTGATTGGTCCACTTGACGTCGATCGTTCGACTGTTGATGATCCTGCTCAGATAGCAAACAAACTGAATGAGTATTTTGCATCTACATTCACACGTGAGGAATTATTAAGGTTTGAAAATGGCAGAAGGTTATCAAATTGTAGCAAGATACTTAATGATTTTGTAATAACTGAGAGCAAAGTGGAAGAGAAATTGTTGAAGTTAAACGTAAGAAAGGCAACTGGGGTGGATGGGATCTATCCAGTTATATTAAAGGAGGCGGCAAAGCAACTAAGCAAACCCTTAGCCATAATTATGAGAGCATCCTTGGACTCAGGGGAGGTTCCCACGGACTGGAGATGTGCAAATGTATCCCCAATTCACAAAGGGGGATAGAAGGGTGACACGAGTAATTACAGACCAGTTAGTTTAACTTCTGTTCCGGGTAAAATAATGGAGTCACTGGTTAAAGATGCATTGCAGGATTATCTAGACAAGACTTCAGCAATAGTTCAGACACAGCATGGGTTTGTTAAGGGAAACTCTTGTCTGACATATTTGATAGGATATTATGATGTGGTTACAAAGGAACTGGATGCAAAAAATAATTTTGATATCATATATTTGGATTTCAGGAAAACGTTTGACACTGTTGCGCATGGAAGACTATTGTAAAAATTGGAGCAGAATGGTATTAAGAGTAAGTTGCTACAATGGATAAAAGGATGGTTAAGTGCTAGAAGACAGAGGGTGGTAATCAATGGGTGCTGCTCTTCTTGGACTAATGTCATTAGTGGAGTCCCACAGGGTTCGGTGTTGGGTCCACTGTTGTTTTGTATATTTATCAATGATATTGATGAAGGTATTAGCATTAGCATTAGCATTAGTAGAGGCATTTGATGCAAGAAAGCAAGCTTATGCAGCATCAGCCAAAAAAAAAAAAAAAAAAAACCCCATGGAGTATTGTCAATGATATACAGGAATTTTTCCAGCAGGGATAAGGAGGTGATTATTCCATTGTATAAGGCGATGGTCAGGCCACACCTAGAGTACTGTATACAGGTCTGGAGGCCTCATTTCAAGAAGGATGTAGAGCTGCTGGAACGAGTACAGAGAAGGGCAACAAGATTAGTGAATGGAACAAAGGGGTGCTCTTACGAAGAAAGGCTTAAGTTTTGCAAATTACAGTGTCTGGAGACTAGGCACCAGCGAGGTGATCTGATAGAGGTGTATAAAGCCTTGAATGGTTTAAGCATGCTCAATGCTGATGGGATTTTTCCTCTAGCTCAGAAAAATCACCTGAGAGGGCATAAATTCAAATTGAGGAAAGACAGATGTAGGATAGGCGTGCGAAAATTTGCCTTTAGCCAGCGGGTGGTTGGTTGGTGGAACACACTTCCACCCCTTGTCGTGGAGGTTGACAGCCTAAATAAGTTTAAGGCTCAGCTGGACAGGTATTTTGAACGAACAGAGGGGTGAAGTGGAAGTGGGTTTTTTTTTTTTTTTTTTTTTTTTTTGGCTGATGCTGCATAAGCTTGCTTTCTTGCATCAAATGCCTCTACTAATGCTAATGCTAATGCTAATGTTCACTGCTCAGAAACCTTCATATCTGCCTGCACAATTACTCTCAGGTCTTTCCACTCTCTACCAGTGCCAGCGTAGTGCCACGCAGTTGACACGTTACTCTGAGGTTACTGCTTACCATATGCAGAACTTTAAATTTGTCAATACTAAACTTCAGTTGACACCTCAGCCCATCTGCTTAACTTTTCTAGATCCTGTTGCAGCAGCGCACTGTCATTAGTGTCAGTAACAACCCTGACGACCTTCATATCGTCTGCAAACATGGACATGGAAACGGAATTCTCCCAGGAAACTTTTAAACTTTTAAACTTTGTATATCAGGCTTAATGTCGAAGTTTGCAGATGATACAAAGGTTGGCAGGGTTGTTAATGACAGTAATGGCAGTGTGCTACTGCAACAGGATCTAGATAATTTGGGCATATGGGCTAAGAATTGGGAACTGAAGTTTAACCTTGACAAATGCAAAGTACTACATATGGGTAGAAGTAACCCCAGAGAAACGTACCAACTGTGTGGTACTACACTTAAGGTGGTAGAAAATGAAAAAGACCTGGGAGTAATTGTGCAGGCAGATATGAAGTTTTCTGAGCAATGCAGACAGGCTGCCAGGGCAGGTTATGGGGTTTTGTCAATGATATATAGGAATTGCTAATATATAGGAATTGCAAGGACGCTGCTAATCCTTTAAATCCTAATTACCTATGGTTTCTGCAGCCATGAGCGAACCTACTACTTGCACAGGGTGTGGTTATCAAGTTGACTATGTCCTCGTGTGCACTTCGTGCAAAGCCGTTCGCCTCTGTGGGCCATGTAGCCCATACGCTAATCTGAAAACACTCGCAAAGAAAATTAAAAATTCTTGGAAATGTCAACTTTGCAAACAAGCAGAAAATGACTCGAGGAATATCGATGACACTTCACCTAACTTACAAACCGATCCGGAGTGCGTATCCTGTCGGGATGTTATTCAGCTACGTGATTCTGTAAACGAAATTCAGACCGCAATCTCTCAACGTTCTGCTGAGTTTACAGAGTTAAAGGACTCAAGGCAACAGAGAACCGACATCACAGGTGCCAAACCTGACGAACTTCTAGAACTGAGGATACCTGAACCCGGTGTGTCATATTTTGGAATCAAGGACGCAGTTGTTGAGATTACCGAGCGGCTGATCTCCAGATTTAATCAGCTTGAAAATAAATTATTAAACTTCAGGACACCCTCATCAGAAGCAATAGCGAAAATAGATCATGGAAATGAAATCTCAAAAGCACAACTGGCAGAGCTACAAGACAACATCACAGTGCTACACAAAGAAAACAAGGAGATGAGATTTTTACTCCTTGATATCTATAATAAGATCGAACTGAGTACGGTAGCAGATCCGAGCAAACTCACTAACCTTCTGAACTCAGACGAACTTCGTAGATTATATAAAAATTACCCAAAGGCCATTACAGTATCAGTCTGCCCCGAATGTAGGAAAAAATCAATCCCCAGTCCTGCATCAGAAGCTCCAGGTAGGAACGAATCTGAAAAACAGCTAAACACAGGATTTCGTCGAGCGCCATCTCCTCACTCCAGCCAGCTTCTAAAAACAGATGGGAAAGGACAACAACCATCCACAAAAGCGCATCATTCACGTGCGCTCAAGAAGAACCTGAAAAGGGCAACTGATGTTAATCACCACTCAACAAAAGAGAGGTTTCCACAATTACAGAAGCAGGCTCCACCAACGGTCAATGGCACCGCATGTATAAACTCTCTTACTTGCAATAACGAATTCTCTACCTCTATGCCAATGAGGCAAAAGTCATCATTTCCACCTTCACACCCAACTCTTGGCAATGCCTGTCCTGTCATACCTCATTCGCAATTCTCATATTCACAAGGCCTGGGATTAAGTGTCGGAGCAAATTCAATATTCGAACCAGCGAATTCCTCCACATTACAATTTCCACTCCCAGTTCACCCCACTGCATATCCATCCTATCCTATGCAACCAGAGGAAAGTACAAGTATGAACCTCAGAGTGAGCCAACGAACAAGTACGGCCTCACGTGAATGGATTCGAATTGGCACATCGACCAACTCCAAACTGCAGCCTTCCCACACACCTCCCAGACGGCAGAAGTCCAGATCCTCTAGTGGACTTTTCGTATCTCGCTTAGCCCCAAATACCACAGCAAACCATGTTGCTGAGGTTCTACGTAATCAACTAAACCTTCGACTAAAGGTGCAGCAACTTCACACCAGGAACCCCCGCTGCGCATTGTTCAGGGTTGAATGCGCACAGGACCTGTTCAATTTAATTGGAACCGAATCTATCTGGCCTATTGGCACCATTATTCGACCCTTCTATAATAGGAGAACCAGTCACCTTCCCCAACCTCCACTTCTGCACCAAAACGAAGTCTGCAACATCATTACCCACAGCTGACTGGACTTGTTCCCGGACAACTTCCAAAGATCTCAACAGTCCTCCTTTCGTACCACTGCTCCTCTGCCAAATCCCACCGTTAAGGCACCACTCCGCCATGATACGAGTATCTCTAGGTGATGGACCCCATAAAATACCAGTCCATATTTCGTCAGGACGTCGAGCCGTTCGCTTTCGAACACGCCAACTCAGAACACCTCCAATCTGGACGGAAGTTCGTCGAACACCCGTCATCAGGGTGTACTTCCAAAATATCAGGTCCATTAGGAACAAACTAGACTCAGCAGAACAGATCTTCCTCTCCCAGGTCGCTGATGTGGTCTGCCTCGCAGAAACGTGGCTTCAACCTAATCAAGATACACTCTTCTGCTCAGTTATTGCTGGTTACAACATGCTGTCTGCATCCAGGGAGCAATCTAGAGGCGGTGGAGTAGCCATACTGTACAACACCTCCCTATTCTCATATGAGAATTCGACCTCAACTACAACTGAAGATTTCGAAGCGATTATAGTCTCGCTACGCTTCCACTCCAGCCACATTGATATCGCATCTGTGTATATTCCCCCAGGGCCGCCAATTGAAATTATTGAAGATTTAGGGAATTGGCTCTTAAACCATCTTCGTCCGTCTGCACAACGCCTTGTTTGTGGTGATTTTAACCTGCCTCCAAACCGACATCACCTCTTTATCAGGCTCTGCGAGTTCTTCGAATCCATCAACATGATACGGGTCAATGAGAACCCCACCAGGGGATTGAACCTACTGGATCTCGCTTTTGCTTCAACACCATGCACAGCTGAGGATGATCCCATCGCATTCTTCCTGTCTGATCACTAGCCCATAGTTTTGACATGGTCATTGCAGGTGCCAAACTTCAACATCCCTGACAACAAAATAGTCAAATATGTTTCAGCACCTAAATACCTTAATCCTCAACTCTGTGTAGAAGCAGCATCTTGCATTCCTTGGGATGTCCTCATTGACTGCGACCTCAGCCTTGCAGTGACACTCCTGTCTGACTGGATTAAATCCGTCACCGACTATGCTGCCACCAAACGAGTAACAGTAACTCCCTGTTCCAGATTGTGGTGGACTGCTGATCTTAACAACAGCTTCAAAATGAAACAAGTCCTACATAAGAAATGGAAGCATACGAATGACAGTAAAGACAGAATCGCCTTTTCCCGTGCCAGGGCCCACTTTAATCGAAAGAAAGCTGACGCAATCCAAGTGAACCTTAACCGCACTCTGAGGAAAGGAAAGCCATTCTATGCTGCCCCACATGGTGGATTCAATCACATGCTTGATCCTCAAGAATGGCTCAAATACATCGCCAGATTTTCAAATACAACCACAGTCCCATCTACAGTTGTCCAGCCTGACTATGAAAACCCTTCGGATGTCCTAGGGACTATCCAGATCACGGAACAGGAGCTCATACGTGGTCTCTCTCCCACAACAGCCACTGTTGGGGAGGATGGAATTCCACAATTTATGATCAAATGCTTAAGCACATTCATCATAGGCCCTCTTCTCTCGATCTACAACAGATGCCTCTCTGAGCATTATTTCCCACCCCAGAGGAATAAATACAGAGTGTACCTCATCCCCAAAAACCAATTTGCCACAAACGTCAGCCAGTTCAGACCCATATCAGTTGCCCCTTGTCTGTTAAAAACTCTTGAAAAGGCTTTGCTACCCACAATCACTCAACAAATCCTCCAGACGAAACCACCTGAAATCCACTATGCTATCGCAGGAAAATCATCAATCACTAACTTGGCAGCCACCACAGAACGAATTCTCTCAGCATTCGAACAAAGAGCTGAGCTAGCAACCACATACCTCGACATAAGCGCAGCCTTTGATGCCGTGTCGATTCCGGCCTTGCTCCTCCTACTTAAGGAGAGTTTTCACATTCGAGGTGATATGCTGTGCTTTTTGGAATCACTTCTCAGTCACAGAATACTTATTCTCCATCGGCAGCAACATACCCTATCCTGCGACATTACTGCTGGAGTACCGCAGGGTGGTGTCCTGTCTGGTGTCCTGTTCACAGCCATCATCGTGCCCATTATTGCCTCAACGAATGGTCTCCTATGCTATGCCGATGACTTCAAACTGCTGACTCCAATTAACCCTGGCGACAACCCCGCCCAGCTCAGCAACAGGATCAATTCCCAACTTAAGGATCTAGAATTGTACCTGGCAAACTTCAATCTAAAAATCAACCCTCTGAAGTCTGCTCAGGTTATATTCTCCCTTAAATCCATGCCGACAGTACTCAACGTTTCACTCACAGGGGTACGAATACCAAACGTACCCTCGCACACAGACCTTGGCGTTCTGTTCGACCAAAATATGTCCTTTGTCAACCAGATCGACAAACTCAGTACCAGATTTTCTCGTCTACGGTGGATCTCAAAGCAGCAGCTGCTACACGTCCGACATCCTACCACTGTTAAAAGGTTCATCACCTCCACCGTCTACCTTGCCATTCTCTATGGTGCAGAAATATGGGCCTCTGCTGCACATACAAACCTTAAGCGGGTGTACACTGCTGAGTACGGGCTACTGAAATGGGCGAATAACAAGCTTCGGCTACCTCCCGCTACCACAACTACCATGATGGCACAAGCACTCGACATCCCGAGGTTGAAGTTCCTGATCGTTGAAAAGAGGCTGGTCTTCACAGCCAAACTCATCTCAGGCCAAATATCATCTCCAAATATTTGGAATGCTTGCTCTTGGAGGATTCCACAGCCAAGCCTAAGGTCGGTACCAGCACTTGTGGCTCACCACAACAGGCTTGTACTCACCGAAAGATTTCTGCCCAAGCAGATGCTCGCTGCCCTCAACCGTGTGGACGCCGACATCGACACCATAATAAGTAAAAAGAAGGACAGACACAACTTTATCAAAGCTCTTGAAACCTGAATCACTGCCAAGTTGTATTTGTTTTTCTTTATTTGTGTTCAGCTCCTTGTTTTTATGATGTATTTGTATTTCTTTTTCCATTTGTAATCTGTATTTTGTAGCCTTTTGTATGTGTTCGCTATATTTTGTAGCCATTTGAATTTGTACTTATGTTATCTATATGTGAACCCCTGGCGCTCGTCGCCGTGATGGGATATTGTGCTGTAATTCTACTTCACAATAAAGATTTATTTATTTATTTATTTAATTTTGCTAGCAGGGAAAAGGAGGTGATTATCCCTCTGTATAAGGAAATGGTCAAGCCACGGCTTGAGTACTGCGTACAGGTCTGGAGGCCTCATTTTAGGAAGGATGTAGATTTACTTGAGCGTGTACAGAGAAGGGCAACAAGATTGGTGAGGGGAATGAAGGGATCCTCTTACCAAGAGAGGCTTAAGTTCTGCAAATTGCAGTGGCTGGAGACTAAGCACCTGCCCGGTGATCTGATTGAGGTATATAAGGCCTTGAATGGGTTGAGCACGCTGAATTCTGATGGGATCCTTCCACTTGTTCAGATTACGAATCTAAGGGGGCATAAATTCAAATTAAGAAAAGACAGATGTAGAATATATGTGCGGAAATTTGCCTTTAGCCAGCGGGTGGTTAATTGCTGGAACAAACTTCCATCTGTTGTTGTGGAAGTTGATAGGTTGAATAAATTTAAGGAGGAACTGGACAGGCATTTGGAGGGAATGGTGCGATTTTTTTTTTTTTTTTTTTTTGGTTGATGCTGCATAAGCTCATACATTTGCTTTCTTGCATCACATGCCACTACTACTACTACTTCTACTACTACCAACATCAAGTGGACAATCTCATTCACCCCTTCCTTGTAGTGTTTACATAATTAAAGAAGTCTTTGCTGTTTTTCTTTGCATCTTTTGCCAAGGATTTCTCAGAATCTGCCTTCGCCTGCCTAACCTCCTTTGTGACTTGATTACAGACTTGCTTATATCTGCCGTGGGCTTCTGTGTCGTCTGATGATTTAAATGCATCCCATGCATTTTTCTTCTCTGCTACGAGACTCATTAATTCATCTGATATCCATTTAAGCCTGAACCTTGAACAGAATTTTTTTTTTTGGTATGAAAAGCCTAATGGCTTCCAAGATTAAGTCTCTGAAGTCTTCCCATTTAGAATTCACCTTTGGTAACATCATCATTTGATACCACTGTATAGAATTAAAAAACTGTCTGAGATCAGACAGTTTTTTAATTCTATACCATTGAAAAATTCAAAGTACTGTATATGGTAGCAGTAATCCAAAAGAAATGTACCAACTGTGCAGTCACCTTTACGAAAAAAAAAAAACCCCTCCACATTATCCTTGATGGTAGTTCCATCTTTTACTAAATCCCACATCATTACACTGTGACCACTGTCACCTAGTTGTTCCTTTATCTGCAAATTCTTAATGCATGAATAATCACTGCTAATAATCAGATCAAGGGTATTACTCCCTCTGGTTGCCCCTCGAAGCTGATGCGGTAGAAAACAATCCTCCAATAAATCCACAAAAGTCTTGCTGGTGTGTGAGTAACCAACCCCCATGATTCCAGTCTATGTCTGCAAAGTTAAAATCTCCCATTACAAGACATTTTTATTTACTGGCCCACTTTATTTCTCTGCACAATTATTCGTTGTACTCATCACAGTCCTTACGCCTGTAAAGTACTCCTACTCTCATTTTCCCTTTCCCAGTGTTTATGCCAAACCAAACAGACTGAAAATGACACTGTCCACCAATGTCAACTGGATGCACTTCCTTAGATCTTAAGTGTTTCTTAACTAGCAGCATAACACCTCCTTCCATCCTGTTCTGTCCATTCTTTCTGTACACATTGTACGCCCCAAATCCCAATTCTGCCCTGCTTATATCTGTGTTACACCATGTTTCAGATATCCTAACAATATCTGCCTTTGATATCTGCGTCAGCACTTCAAATTCATTCAAATTCTTCAAATTTATTTACTGTACTTCTAGGATTGGTGTACATGCAAGTATACATGCATTTGTTCTCACTCTTAGATACCCTAACACAGCTCATGTATTTACTAGTTCCATGATGACTCCCAGCAGCTCTTAAAATTCCCCAGCAATTTGCTCTGTAGTCTGTTGCTGATTACAATAAAAGCAGTGCAAGAATCACTTCCGCCTCTGACCACGGCAACTGTCAATCTTTTAGTCTGTGAAACCCTCAACTTGTAGTTTTCCGACCCACCTAACACTGTCTCGATAGCATCATATTCTTACACCCATTATATTTAAATGTATCACATCCCTGCAGAAGCAGTCTGTTTTGTTAGCAAGCACAGACCATGCTAAAAAAATTTCTACCCCATGAGCCTTGCACAATCTCTCTAGGGGCGAATTGCAAGACAAGGCTCTCCTCATATACTGCCTCATCTGGTGTCTAGGGGCAGAATTGTAGACACTATTTTTTTGGAACAGTCTCCATTGCAGACAATCGTTTTTTGGATTTTGGTACTATTATGCATAGTTTTTTTTAAACTATTTTAAATGTAATTATCAAGAGATACTAAAAAAAATTTGCTTTACGAAGTTCGTTTATCAGAGGTCCGATGTAATTAAATCAAAAATGAAGCAATTTTTTAGTACTTAACTGGTCGACTGTGCTCTTAAAAGCTGTGCCTGGGCTGGAGCCTTCCCACGCTCTACCGTAGTTCCGTCTCTGGCTACTCAATAATTGGTTTCATGATTTAATTTGTAAAGTAAATGATCATTTCAACAACGGGCTCACGCAAGCCCACTATAGCTCACCACTGGGAAGAATACTGTACAAATTGAAGCAGTATGGTATTAAGGGTAATTGCTACAATTGATAAAAGGGTGGTTGATGGGGAGAAGACAGAGGGTGGTAATCAATGGACGCTGCTCTTCGTGGACTGATATTATTAATGGATTTCCCCATGGTTCAGTGTTGGGTGGACTGTTATTTGGACATTGATCTATGATATTGATGAAGGTTTATCAGGCTTAATGTCGAAGTTTGCAGATGATACAAAGGTTGGCCGGGTCGCATTGTAATGTCTTACTGCAACAGGATCTCGAAAAGTTGCAAAGTACTGCATATGGGTAGAAATAACCCCAGAGTAACGTCCCAACTATGTGATACTACACTTAATGTGGTAGAAAATGAAAATGACCTGGGAACAATTGTGGTGTCTAATGTGAAGTTTTCTGAGCAATGCAGACAGGTGGCCAGAGCAGGTGTGGTGTAGTGTTAATGATATTCAGGAATTTTTGTAGCAGGGAAAAGGAGGTGATTATCCCTTTGTATTAGGCAATGGTTAGGGCATGCCTTGAATACTGCGTACAGGTCTGGAGGTCTCATTTTACGAGGGATGTTGAATTGGTTGAGCGTGTTCAGATAAAGGCAACAAGATTGTTGAGAGGAACGAAGAGGCCCTCTTGCCAAGAAGACTTACGTTTTGCAAATTGCAGCGGCTTCAGACTAGGCTCCTGCCGTGTGATCTGATTAAGATGTGTAAGGCCTCGAATGGGTCTAGCACGTTTAATTCTGATGGAATTCTTCCTCTTGTTCAGATTACGGACCTGAAGGGGCATACATTCAAATTGAGAAAAGTCAGTGGTGGAATAGATGTGCGTAAATTTTCCTTAAGGCAGCGGGTGGTTAATTGCAGGTACAAACTTTCATCTGTCGTCGTAGAAGATGATAGTTTAAATGAATTCAAGAAGGATCCGACAAATGTTTAGGGGGATTGTATGTGTGAAATTGTTTTTTTTTTTTTTTTTTTTTTTCGGTTGATGCTACCTATCTCATACTCTTCCCTCCATTACTACTACTATTTGGTTGAAATGACAGATTTGGATCCAGGATGATTCCTAGATATTTTAGCTGAGTTGTTAGTTTAGGTGTTTTACCTTCAATTTTTATTTATGGCGGCTGTCGGACATTTAGCTACCCTTCAGCAGGATAGAGCTCGTTTTTATTGGAGAAATCCAGAGATGGTACAATCGTGCCCAGTCCTGAGACCGTTGGAGAGATTGGTTTGCCATGTTATTATCGTCATACTCACTGTCGCTGCCAACTGTGTTGGCAGCGACAGTGAGTATGACGTCACTGAAGTGAGTCTCGACAATGTTCGGATGACTTCCATATGGAGAATTTTTGGATGATATATGGACAATTTTGTATGTTCATATGGACAAAATTGATTCATATGGATAATTTGCTGTTGACATCAATATCTACAATGTTCCAGAAGAGCAGTCCCACGACAGAACCCTGGGTACAACTTCTGTAAACGTCTTGTGAGTTTCTAGAATGGCGCATTGATGGATATCGGTCCGTCAGAGTGATGTATATATTTTATTATTATAGAGGGTGTCTCAGAAATATTGGTACAAACGTTTAGGGGAGGTAGGTAACATCTAAAGGAATGTGAATCGCAAAGGAACCCATAACCGGAAACGCCACCGTAAGTCGGTAGACGGCGCTGCTCATCAGTTCTGGAGAGGGAATATTTCTGGTTTACTCATTCAAGCGGTAGTCGCCGCACGAAGAGCATGCATCGATATACGAACTGTGAGCTGGCAGACATGCACCTAGTATATGGATTAGCAGAGGGCAATGGACGAGCCACTCAATGAATTTATGGAGAACGCTTCCCAGACAGACAGACATGTACCGGACTACCGTTTGTTTGCGAGCGTGCATCAAAATTTGTGCGATTATGCGTCATTTAGAAGTAACAGGAGTAGTGCGGGCAGACCACGTTCGACGCGAACTCCCGCCATGGAAGAAAGTGTGTTGAATGCCGTCCAGAATAATCCTACTACCAGCACACGGGCCGGTGTCTCTGCTTTAGGAGCGTCTCGTTGCAGTGTACAGCGTGTGTCTGGCACGACGATTCCTTACACCCCTTTTTATCTCCAAACTGCTCAGTTACTGCACCCCAAGATCATCCTGTACGTGTGGCTTTTGCGCAGTGGTTTCTCCAAGAAAGTGTTCAATAAGTCATGAATTTTGCAGCCTATGTTTTGTTCACGTATGAGGCTTATTTCACTCTGGAAGGCTTATTCAATCAGCACAATGCTCATGTGTGGGCTCGCGACAACCCACGCGGTGTGCACCCCCATGCGGCACAACATCGCTTCGCAATAAATGTGTGGGCAGGTATGGTCGGTGACTGCTTAGTCGGCCCATACCTGTTACCATCCCGCATGAACTCCGCTAACTATCGGATCTTTCTTGAACAAGTTCTACCAGGGTTACTGGACAATGTTCCAGCAAATGTGAGATGGAACATTTGTTTCAACGTGATGGGGCGCCTGTCCATTATTGAAGGTGTGTACGTAACCATTTGAACAGGCGTTTTGGGCGTCGATGGATTGGCCGTGTTGGACCTATTGCCTGGCCCCCATGCTCACTTCATTTATCGACCATTGATTTCTTTCTGTGGGGGCCCTCAAATCTATAGTGCATGAATCGCCATTGGAGATGGAAATGGATCTCGTGGCGAGACTCGTCTGCGCTGCTGCTACTGTCAAAGAAACTCCAGGTGTGTTCGACCATGACCGCCAATCCATGCTGCGTCGGTGTCAAGCATTCATCGCGTCTCTTGGTGGAACTTTCGAGCATCTGTTGTAACATCATGAAATGCATCCATATCGTAGGCCATTATTAATATTATGTCAAATAAATGTTTGCCACTAATTACTGTGTTGTGTCATTTCTGCTTCTTGTGCCTCTGCTACTACTTTCCCGTGACGTTTCCGGTTATGGATTCCTATGCGATTCACATTCCATTAGATGTTACCTACCTCCCCTAAACGTCTGTACCAATATTTTTGAGACATCCTGTATAAACAACAATCATATGATATATGATTCCAAGTTTCTAGTTGACCGCAAGTGCACAAAGGGGAAATTACCAGGCCAAAATAATGTAATTTATAATTCAACGACCCATGGCGGTTAAAATGCACGACATTTCCATAACAGGAAAAACCATTTGTTATGCTTATTATGTTACCTACCATCACCTTCAGTGAACTATCAGAGAGAAAACTGGATAACCAATTACAAAAAATAGATGGCAAACCATAAGATGAAATTTTTTTAGAAGACCTTTATGCCAAACACGATTGAAAGCGTTTGAGATGTCAAGAGCAACTACTTGTGTTTCACCAAACCTTTCCATTAAATTAGTCCATAAATGGATAGCATAAGCCAGAATATCACCAGTGGATCGACCCTGACGGAATCCATACTGGCGATTGTTGATCAGACGAAAGGTTTCTAGGTAGTTTTAAGAGTTGGCGGTTAATTGATTTCTCCATTACTTTAGAAAGAGTAGAAGTAATTGCAATGGGACGATAATTGGATGGGAGGGATTTGTCACCCTTTTTAGGAACTGGCTGGATATGAGCAAATTTCCAAGCAGAAGGAAAAACACCTTTGGAATAAGAAAGTGAAATAAGGAGGCAAAAAATAGGAGTAAGTTCAGGAGCAAAGGTTTTGAGAACAAGTGGAGAAATACCATCGGGAACTGGAGCTTCTCACCATCAAGATTCTTCAAAATCCTTCTGACATCCTTTTTCACGGAAGACCACAGGAGGCATGAATGGAGCCTGTTGGGAACGGTGGGAGGTGTTTTACCAAGATCATTAATACATGAGCTGGAAGAAAATTGGGATGGAAGCAGGTCAGCTTTATCCTTGGCTGAAGTGACAACAGAACCATCTAGTTTGGACAGAGTTGGAGAAGAGATGGGCAAAAGTTCCGGCCAATAGCTTTGGCAAGAGACCAGAATTCTCGGCTACCATTAGGGCAAGAAGTAAGGTTTCTACTCTTGGCCTGTTCAAACTCTAGCTTGGACTGATTAATAACTGCTTTACAATTGTTGCGAGCTTTGGTTTAGGTAGAAAATGAAACTGAAGAATTAGAAACAAGCCAATTACGATATGCAACATTTTTCTCTTAAACAACCTTAGCACATTTATTGGAAAACCAAGGTTTAGATAAAGGACGAGATTTTGAAGTGGAGTGTGGGATAAAGGATTCCATTCCTGCAAGAATAATTTCACTGACACGATCTGAGCAAACGTTGATATCAGAAGTTTTGAAACAGTAATCCGACCAAGGAAAAGAAGAAAAGAAGTCTCGCAGGTCATCCCATTTTGCATTCTTGTAATGCCAAACAACACGAGGTTGGGAATAGCCATGAAATATAGGTACCATTGGAGAAGAGACAATCACCAAGTTGTGATCTGAAGTACCTAAAGGACCTCTCACTTCGACCGTGTACTTAGAAGGGTTGTTTGTGAGAAAAAGATCAAGCGTATTGGCTGTATAATTAGGCTTGTTCGGTATTCTTGGGTAATTGAACAATCTGTGCTAGGTCATTAGTAATTGCAAAAGCTTCAGCATCTCGACTTGCTGGATCGGTGTGACTAGAAAACGGAAGCCTGCTGGATTTGTGAACCTTAAAATCACCAAGGAAAATTACCTAACTGTTAGGAAAGTTGGACTGGAGAAAGTCAAGTTGCAAAGAGAGGAAGTCAAAGAGCTCCAAGTGATTAGTGGAGTTGGGAGAACGGTAGAGACAACAGATGAATTTGACACATTGAGGTAGAAAGATTTTGAGCCAGAAAAGATCAAAGGGAGGAGATTCCAAATTGCCAAATCTCTGATAGGGAATATCAGAATGGACATATGCACAAGTACCACCTTTGAGGCAAAATGAATCATTCAGCGAATAACTTGGGCATCTGAGATGAGCAGTAGTTGAATCAACCGATAACTGAGATTCTCTCAGAAAAAGTACATGGAGTTTGGCAGACTGCAAGTGGAAATGGACATCATTGAGATTAGAATTGAGACCACGTATATTTGTGAAATGAATTAGGGAGTGCTTGGTGGGTTTAGATCTTTTCGCAGATAAGCTTGCTCTATTAGTTTGACAATTCATGGTGTATTTAATAGTAAGGAAAAGTGGGTGGGACATGCTGTATGAAGTAATGAAATTTTTGGATATGGCGTACACGTGGTAAGAATATACTCAGATGCTAGACATAACGTGGCCTCGACAATGCTCCCCGCATACCCACTACTCGGACTCCCTCCAGTCACTATCTGGCAGAGAAGAGGTAGCAAGATTATACACTAGCTGATCCGGAAGCCACCTAGAGAGTTATCAATAGGTTTGGTCCGGTGTACTAACTAGCGGCCGGCCTGCGAACACCGTTTTAGAGTTGTACAATCGAAATGTAAGGAATATTGGATCTCGCCACGACGTTCATCATAACCTCAAAATTCTTCACTCATACTGCATGATGGAAGAGATAGGGAAGGGTTGACCGGAACTTAGCTCTAGAGACTAAACACTTCAAGCCTCCAATAAGCAAAGTGGTGGTATTTCACCAGTTGATGAGAGACATCTACCACCTTGTGCTGCCTGGTAACATAGAGGAGCGGCATTCTTCCATGTGGTGTTAGCACCATACCTCGACCCCTGCTTGCGTAGGTTCACACCTGGGTGATCACCCACCATGTATTTGTGCATGGAGGTTATACCCAGGATTACTAACAGTCCCATCATCGTGAAGGTGGAAGCAGTGGATTTGGCTGTCACAGACCATCTGGACTTCGCCGAAATTGGGTCCTGTAACAATGTGAACATTTTTACATCGTAAAATATTCTCATAAATAGCCATACATTACTTTTGCCAGTCACTATATGTGTGGAGTAATAAGGCCGTGTTAAAAGTTGTTTTGTCCGATTCTATTCTTAGTAAGCCGTAATCGAATTTCCATCTCACTCACATAGTTTCAGTCGATCCACTGCATGAAGCCGACATTCGATAGGATCAGCTAAGTAGTGCCACGTTAGTATAACTCAGGTATACAGTGGCAAAATCTGTGGGGGCTAGTGAGTAAATCGGAGTCAGGAAGGTATTCCTGAAAGAAATTCGAACTGATTACTGCGAATTGACTCTTGTCGGAAAATGGACAGAGGTAAATAGACTTTGTATGAAGAGAATACCTTGGTATAACCCGGAAGTATCATCGTATATCAATTAATAATTTACTCCTTTCTCACGGTAGATTTCTCAAATTAAACGTGTCTAATTACTAGGACAGGTGACCCTAGATTTGCTTTTCCCCACAGAAATAGGCTCTTAACCAATCAAAAACAGGGCCATCCAAAGGGGAAAGGGATGTATATATTGGGACTATGGGAAAAACGAGGAGTTCTGGATGAAGATGGAAAAAGAGACAAAAGCTTCCATGATGAGAAATAATGAGGAAGAAGTAGTGCCTGGCAAGTCGCTAGGAAAGTTTTTGGGTAAGTTCGTCTTTTAGTTTAGCGACCGGTTATCTGGAATTACTGAACGACCACAGCTACTATTCTATTCCCCGCCTAATATCACATACTAGCCTCTCTCCTCCCAGCTAAATTCACAGATGTATTTTCTATATTAGGGCCAGAATGTGTCATCTATTGTACCAACTACTGGATACTGCGTTTCCAGTAACGATAAAGGTAACTATATGTCAACCTTACACATTCGCCTATAAATTCGAATAGCTGGATGCTCTTCTACTTATTGTATATTAACAACGATTGTTTACCGAAACTACATGAAGAATGTAGACAGAATGGCAGAAAGGTGCCATGTTACTACTATCCATTAACTAGTAAATGTAAAGCTATCCTGAGTAAAGCTAACACTTACAACATAATATAATTCTAATTCCCTGTTTTACTTATTAATTCTTTTACTGTAAATAAATACACAAGTCCATGTAGGTATAATAAACTATACCTTGTTTGTTGATCTATCTTTCTTCAGGACTATTCCGAAATACACACTTTTGATAGCATATACATAAATATTTAAATAGACTATCATTAAAGGCGGGCTCAGAGGCCAATACTATCATCAAGACTATCATCAAAGGGCCTCAGAGTTTAATCATCACAACGCAATTCTCGTTGCTGCATTCTTGCCCAACGTCCATCTGGGTGAGTTTTAGAGCACAGGATTTTGTCCTAATTTAATGCTAGACGCTCATATAAAGTCCTAGTCTTTCTGGTTTCTCATTTTAGTGCTGGAAACCTGCCTGGGAGTCTTGATATCCATATTAAACACTGCCAGCAGGCGCCCTACATTATTACAGAAACGACTTCGGAACAACTGGTGCCGTGACCAGGATTTATTGTGTTTTTGCGGGATGAAAAACCGTTCTTTGATCGATGCTTATGATCAATTCCAAGAGCTCTAAACTGAGGAGAGTGACAATAAGAGACACTAGAAATAGGGGATGAAATAAAGGGGATTACTGAAGTAGTCAAAAAAAAAATTTTTTTTTTTTGACTGCCTGAGTAATAGTCAGAGACATTTTATCTAATACTGTTTTCCCTTTCAGCTGTACAAACAACACAGACGTCTGAAAGTACACTCATACTAGTTAACAATTAGCAACTAGTAACCTTTTGAATTATTTATTTTCAAAAAAAAAAAAAGGGGGGGGGTAATTTTTTCCCTTTTACAGTTGCTATATGTTGGAACACTTATTATTTTAGTAGTGTGATTATTAACCTTATAATTTCTTTTAGCTCAACGGATAGGTAAGTGACACTATTTTGGGGGTTCCACAAAATACAGATAGACTCACCCCAGTTCAGAATCAAAGATATAAATAGGGTCACTTGACTTTACCCAAATTTTAGATATTTAAAATGGAAGGTCAGAGCCCCCAGACTACACAGATTACAGAAGTAGACCTATCAGCCCCCTTGTTTGAGATGCAACAGACACAACCATCCCCTCCTGATCCAGTTAGGTCTCATTTGGCTAATATTGCAGGCTACCTTGGTTTAGTGCCTACTTTTTTTGGAAAAGTTGATGAGGGCCCCTCAGTACAAATGTTTTTTGAGACCTTAGAGAGCGTTGGAGAGTTAGCCCTCTGGCGGGACACGGAATTATTACTAGTCTGTAAGGCAAAATTTCGCTCCTTTGCAGCCGAATTTTTGGCTCAATCAACCGATTTACACAAAGAGAAAAATTATAGTGTATTTAAAAAAGCCTTTTTGGCACAATTTGAGAAAACAGAACCATTAGTAACCAGCCTTCACCAATTCGCAACAGCTGTACAGGGGGTGGCAGAGCCAATTGCCAGCTACAGTGCGAGAGTGAAAAACCTAGCACTCTTAGCGTTTAAAACTGAAAATGATTCTCAAGAATCTTTAAATATACTTGATCAGGCTATGTTGGCCCAATTTCTCAGGGGGATTTCTAATAAAATTAAACGAATGGTGCTTACCCAGAACCCCCTAACGTTTTCAGAAGCGGTTACAATAGCAAAAAGGGAGGAAACCAATAATGAAATCATAGAAACAAGAAATAGGCCAATTAATGCTGTTTTGAGTCAAACTAACAATGATGAAGTCGGGAATCAACACAAAAATTATTTTGAAAACATTATTAGACCCATACAAGAACAAATACAGAACATACAACAAACATTAAATGCATTGACAATAAACAATCCCACTCATAATAATTCAGAAAACCGAGTCACACCTGTTAATGAAATAGACCGCTATCAAAATTGCAAGACAGTAGCCTATGCACCCCCCCTTATCAGTACTTGTGAAGGGTTTAGTTCACAATATCCACAGCCAAACAGGCAAGGAGACACCGTGGCCTTGACCGTGCAGGTCAGAGGACCTTACTGGAGACGTTCTCCTGCTACACACCATGCTGAGAGGCATCTATTGCCAAATACTGCCTGTGGAGCAAGACAAAGGGAGAATCGTTCTACATATCGCGGTCAACAGAGCACCTATCGCCCGACGCCAATTTCTTCTCCTTATCGGTACACAAATCGCGGAGCGAACGAATACACTGCATTACCAAAATTTAGGATGCCCCATGTTAATAGGCAAAGTTACAATTTTGATGGGAATAGAGGCAATAATGCAAATGGAAGGTATTATAACGGTCAGAATAGCAGAAATATGAACTCATATCCACGGGAAAGAAGGGGGATATTTAGAAATGAGTTTATTTTTGATCGAACATCCCCTAAAGCGGTTTTAGGTAGGCCAATTAATCAGGTAGGCAGTGGAAGTTGTAGACAAGGTGCACAGAGATCTTTTTGACTAAAACAAAGGTCAGGGCTAGATAAAAGACTCTGTCAAGGTCATAGAACCGTTTTACCATGTCAAGATTACTATAGAACCCACAAACTTGGTACCCAACATAAAATAGTGCAACACGGGGTGTATATTTTGGACAATGACGCCAAATTACCGATAATATCCGGATTTGTTCAAAATGTTCCAGCTAAATTTTTAGTCGATACAGGAGCAAGTGTCTCCCTTTTGAGTACCGATCTATATAATAAAATCAAGCATGAGAAATTATTAAACCCAAGGTCACCAGATTTGACCGTAATGGGAGTATCAGGTTACATTGTTCCTATCAATATGGAAATTATAGCTAATCTTAAATTGGATAATGCGACCTTTCAGGATAATGTTTTGGTGGCTAATGGGAATTTTAAGGGGCATTATGACGTTATTTTGGGGTTGAATGTTTTGAGACGTTTTTCTTTCATAGTTGACTTAGGCAAAAAAATGATCCGATCAATTCCATTGAATATTTGTTTAAGAGAAGTAGGTGTTAGGGAACAAGTCATGAGTTCTAAACCCGTGGTAGCTAAGCTCACATGTAAACATGTGCTACCCCCTGCGTCAGAGAGGGTAGTGACAGCATATTGTAACCAACTTGCTGTTTCCACTGAACAATTGGTGCTAACAGAGCCTAATTTTAACCTAAGTAGTGAAGACTTAGCTGTCAGGTGTTCGATCGACAAAGTACAGTCCGATGGATTGGTATCAGTCTTGGTGGCGAATTTGTCGGCTGAGCCTTTACATCTTCCAAAGGGGATGGGCATTGCTAGTTTGGAAAGGGTTAAAAATAATCTAGTTACTTTTGCAGGTATGGAAGTAGAGGAAAATAAGGCATCTCCTGTGACTTTAAAAGATTTTGATCTTGATCATTTAGCTGGTGATCAGAAACATAAACTATCGGACTTGTTGTATGAATATAGAGATGTTTTTGCCAAGTGTCCAGCTCAGCTAGGAAATTCAAAGGTATTTAAACATAGAATTAAATTGACAGACAGAATACCAGTTAGGCAATCAGCTTATAGAGTTCCTTTCATGTTGAAAGATGAAGTCCAGAAGCAGGTAAACGATCTTTTGGAATCAAATATTATCGAACCCAGCAATTCACCTTACTCTGCCCCGATAGTTTTAGTAAAGAAGAAGGATGGCACATATCGGCTCTGCATAGATTTTCGCAAGCTAAATGCTAAGACTGTCTCCGATTCATACCCAATCCCGGATTTAAATGAAATTCTTCAGCTTCTAGGGAAAGCGTGCTACTTTACTTCGCTTGATTTGCAGAGCGGATTCCACCAAATTGAAGTTCACCCCGCCGATCGTCACAAAACTGCCTTCACCACTGGTGAATCCTTATTCCAGTTCCGAAAAATGCCGTTCGGATTAAAGAACGCGCCCTGTTCTTTTGTGCGAGCAATGACCATGACCTTACAAAATTTGCATAAAGACTCCATTTTTGCCTACCTGGACGATTTGATTGTCGCCTCATCCGACTTCGATTCGCATCTCCTGAAATTGCGAAAAGTCTTTCAGCGTCTCAGAGAATGTGATCTGAAATTGAAACCTAAGAAGTGTGAGTTTCTGAAGGAGCAATTGAAATATTTAGGTCATTTAGTCAGCGGTGACGGTATTTGTCCGGATCCGGCCAACGTCACTGCAATCCGAGATTGTAAAATTCCGAGGACAATCAAACAAGTCCGATCGTTTCTTGGAATGGCGGGATTTTATAGGAAATTTATCCCAGATTATGCTGAAATCGCCCGTCCATTGACCCAGCTGACCAAAAAGGAAACGCCATTTGTTTGGGATTGCTCTACGCAGCAGGCTTTTGACCAGTTGAAAACTAT
Organism: Mastigoproctus giganteus; assembly: GCF_048544385.1. Taxonomy (NCBI): domain Eukaryota; kingdom Metazoa; phylum Arthropoda; class Arachnida; order Uropygi; family Thelyphonidae; genus Mastigoproctus; species Mastigoproctus giganteus. The sequence goes on from NC_143581.1 coordinate 65,235,168, forward strand.
TTTGACCACTCCTCCGTTATTGGTTTACCCTGATTTCACTAAATCTTTCGTTCTTTCGGCCGATGCCTCGTCCTGTGCAATTGCCGCATGTTTAGAATCGCAAGTAGATGAAAATTCAAGACAACCAGTTGCCTATGCTTCGAGATTACTGAAGAAATCCGAAGTAAATTATAGTACAACAGAAAAGGAAGCATTGGCTATTATCTTTGCAGTTATGCAATTTAGACCTTTTCTAGTGGGCAATCACTTTACACTCATAACGGACCACCAACCATTGAGCTTTCTGCTCAATTTGAAAAATCCTTCCCCCCGCTTAGCGAGATGGAGCATGCTGTTACAAGAGTATGATTATAAAATTGTGTATCGTCCGGGTAAAGTGCATTCAAATGCAGATTTCCTCTCGCGACCTGTGTTAGAAGCAGAGGAAAAACCAAAAAGGTCAAAGGTAACAAGAACAACTGAGTTAGTCGCTCCCATATCGGCTGATGTAACCGTAGAATCACTGGTTATGCCTCAGCAACAAACCAGAACTCTGATTAAAACTCTTCAAAGAGAAGATCCAATTTTGCAAAAGTTAATCGAACAGTTGGAGGGAATACCCCAAGCATCAGTGAAAATCCCAGATTCCTTCTACTTATCTAAAGAGGGAACACTATATCACTACACTTTATCTGATCCTGGAGCGACAAGAGAAGAGCCAACAGAACAACTAGTAGTGCCCGTTGGCCTGAAATCGGAAGTGTTGAAGGCATGCCACGACAATTCTTTAAGTGGAGGCCATTTTGCACTACAGAAGACATTGGAGAAACTGAGGAAAAATTTTTTTTGGATTGGGATGTTTTCGGAAGTGAGGAACTATATTGAGACATATCCATCATGTATGAAACGTAAAGGTTATAACCCTAAAGCCAAAGCAGCTTTGATGAGAGTTCCCGTTGAAAATTCACCTTGGGTGCGAGTGTCATTGGACATTCTAGGACCTCTCCCTATGTCCTTGAGAGGACATAAATATCTATTGTTAGCAGTAGATAATTTTACTCGTTACGCTGAAGCAGTTCCACTCCATACTCAGAAGGCAGATGAAGTAGCCACAGCTTTCATAAACAATGTGATTACAAGGCATGGGATTCCTAAATACATACTCACAGATCGAGGTACTAATTTCATGTCCTCTTTGTTGCGACAAGTATGTGAAAAATTGAACATTCACCAAATTCATACCTCTCCATTTCATGCGCAGTGCAATGCAAAGGTGGAACGTCTAAACCGTACCTTAACGAACATATTGTCACATGTGGTGAACCAGGCTCAGTCAGACTGGGACGAAATGGTACCATTGGCTGTCGCTGTATATCATGCTGCCACTCACAGTTCTACTCAAGAAACACCCAATTTCTTAATTTATGGAAGAGATCTAGTGTTACCATGAGATTTATGGCACGCTAAAGCGAGACAGTCATACTCATCCCTGGAGAATTATTCAGAAGAGATGTGTGCACGACTCCGTAGAACCTACGAAATTGTTTCTGAACATTTGGAGGAAGCAGTGCAGAAGCAAGAACAACGTAGAGCAGCAGTAGCTGTTGATAAAAACATTCGTGTAGGAAATCTAGTTTATCTTTTCACACCTAAGGTCAAAGTGGGAACAACCAAGAAACTAGCTCGCCTGAGTACAGGCCCGTACCGTGTAATCAATCAGACCTCTCCAGTCAATTTTGAAATACAGAACTTATACATCCCAAAGGACAGACAGTTAGTGCCTGTAGATAGATTGACAAAAGTAATTGATAGGAAAGTTTTTCCTGATCTCAGAATGGAGGAATCAGAAGACAGTGAATTATCAGATCAAACATGTACTGAAACAATACCTAAAGAAACCTGGATCTTTGATGATCCCCTTGTGGAAGAGTGTGATTATACGCCCCCTGTAGACCTACTACCAGTGACAACCCAGCCAACTAGAAGAGCTGCATCTATTCCAGTGTCAATCCCTTTAAACCTCCTCCCCAATAAGGATCAAAATGCGCAAACAAAGACAAAACAACCTGAAGGATTAGTGGAAGCTGCCCATAAACCAACCCCGTCACATGGGTATAACTTGCGCAGCCGTGATCATGTGACCCACACTCCACATATAATAACTATCAAACCTCCAACCCAAAATGAAGTGTTAGTCCCTGAATCAGTTCCAGAGGGAAGAGAAAGAGCAGAACCAAATAATCCACCCAGTGAGCAGGAAAATATTAATCAAAATGAACAGCCAAGTGGTGTCGATAGGGCACTACAGTGGATGTTAGGTCCGCTTGCATCAAGGTTAGACCCAAAACATGAAGACAAAGGACTTGATTTGGTGGGTCTGATTAGAGATGCATGGAAAGATTGAAAAAAAAAGAGAGAGAAGATTTTTTTTTTGTTATTTTTGTTGTTGTTAGTGGGACGCAGTAAAGATGCACCCAAGTAATTTTTTTTTTCTCTCCCTTTATAGTTTGGTTTTCGTGCCCTATAACAACTGTGATGCTCAATATGAGATGTTTCCTGAGAATGATCATCCTAGGAACTTTTCTCTTGTTTTGTCAAGCTGAAGTTGAAATTTGCCAAGTAAAACATGGAGTGTACAAGTGTGAGATGACCAAACCCTCTTTGTCTCTATGAAAATCACTTCCCCAGAATAGTTGTTCAATAATGAACTGCGGAAATTGCCTCAAGCAATGGGTATCTCGAATTCTCCTTGAAAACGGCACTTTGGTCCCACCAGCCCATTTTATATTAAAACAATCCCTGAAAGAGAATGGCACTTCAGTTATTTATGAGTGTCAAAGAAATGGAGAGAGTTGTGAGTGTAGCAAAGAAAGATGCAGAGGAAGTATTGAGTATTGTTACGAAACTGAGTGCAATCAGCAAGCGTCATGTGTATGTCAGAGACAACCAGCTGAAACATATTGGCTAGTGGAGTGGGGCTCACAGACTGTCAGGAATCCGCCAGTGATTTCCTATAAAGTCTGTTTGACACCGCCCGTAGAACATGTGCATTGAATTAGGCACACAAGACGTGTGTTGTCTGATGAGCAAGCTCATTTTGAAGAACAAGGATTAGAAGTCAAGTTTACAGACCCGGTTTTCTCTACATTAGAAAAGGGTACCTTAATAATATAAAGGTTTGGCCATGAACGAACTTTTGTAATAGATAAAGAACCATTTCAGGCAGAAGTTCCTCGCAAGTTTATGTTAACCCCAGGACCATTAAAATTTCTTTTTGTTTCCCAACAAGGGAAAATAATGCAAGGAACAATACATTTGGCAGGAAGAGATGAATGTAAGAGGATGACTTGTATTTTTTGTTGGGAATTCATAAACAATAGACATTGCTTCCCACCTATTGTATCTTATTTAATATACCTAGTTTTGGGTATTCTAGCAGCAATCATTGTTTGGTACTCTAAGCTCATCATTGAATCTATAGTGCAAACAGTCAGGGGATTTTTCATGTTGATTAGTGTCATGTGGAAAATGTTTCGAATTGTTTGGCGCCTAACAAGCATGGCAGGCCTATCCACCGGGGCAACTGTTAGAACAACCACAGGAAGGGTACAGGAATATTTGGAAGAACACATCCCCATGGAGCCGAGACGACTTTTGCAGGCTGCACCCCTGCAAATCATTGTATACCTATCAGCCCTTATACTTATAGTTGGTTCAACATGTACCAATCACCAGATCTTACATGCCAAAATAAAAGAATGTCAAGCAGACTTATCTCAACCTTGTAAAATCACCACTAAAGCCCGTGTGACTTTGTTAAATTTGGAATACAAACAGTGCTTATGGTTCGTTTCTGACGCAGAACAAACTCTTTTCCAATTGCAGTTAACCTTTAAACAAGTGCAGTGTCATTGGCAGACAAAACGAATGTATTACACTTTCCCCACAGAATTACATCTCATAAGTCAAGTGGCATGCCCCCAGAATGCCTACTGTGCTTGGGGCCAACATTGTGTGGGCGACTACCTTTTTGAGGGTATCACCAAAGAATCCTTGAGTTGGCCAGGAATTACTAACTGCATCGCAGGAGACAGCGGTTCAAACTGTCTCATCATTGATAGTCAGCCCTGTTTACACTATCGAGTATGGTTAGTTCCAGACTTTACACGGGTGTACGAAGTCCGCAAAATTGAAGGAGCTTCTTGTCGTTACATAGTTGAAGTTCAGACACGTGCTAATGAGGCCATTGAAACTATTTCTCTAAAGAATTTTGCAATTACACGAAATAATATTGAGATTCAAGTCTTGGGAACCTTTGATCAGCCCACCGATATCCTTGAACATCATGTGATTTTGAGGGTAGGTGATAATAGTGAGGCTTATTTAGACCAAGCAGCTTTAGTGTCCAGACCAAAATACGGAGAAATCGGTTATGTACAAGCAAATTACAGTGTTTCAAAACAGTTCATTTTTGATGACCGGATGATGCAATGTCAGTTTTATGAAGAGAAGATAAGATGTCAAAAAAGTGAATCTTACTTGGAACAAATGGTAGCAAACAAAATCAATAAACTTCCAAAAATTCAAGTTTTTCACCAGTTAGAAATCGAGCCCTCAGGTCGGCTCACATCAACAATGATACAATCAGTCCCATTGACCCTGGATCTGTCATTTTTTGAGTTTGATTTTTATCTGGAAACACATACAGTGTGCCCCAAATTTGTGGAAGACATTACTAGACCAATTGGATGTTTTACATGTGACACACTAGCTACTCTTACTTTTCAAGCATTTTCGACATGCCTAGCTGGAACTGTCTCAGTAAACTTCCAAAACATATTAGTGGCCACAAGATCAGTTAAATTAACCCAAGAAACAACCACTTACACTATCCAGTTCAAAACAGATACTAAATGTCACAAAGAAAATTTGTGCTTAATTGCTCGAACTATCACAGCCTGTAAAGACATAGAGTTTTGTTTGGAAGACCCAACGCTACAAATAAGTCACCCTAACTTTTCACAAGTATCCCATATATCTAGTTTTGCACCAGGGCAATCACCTTGGTCAGTATGGTTTCATCAATTAGTTGGTGGAGGATTTACCTCCTGGATCAAAATACCAATTTTGCTCTTATCTATAGCCTTGTTGGGTATATTTGTGCTTTCTTCATGTTTGGCCTGCTTTCGCAAATAAACCAAATGATCCATTTTTTCTTGAAGACGAGTGAAAGGGAAGCAAAACAGTGATAATTATGACAGAGAGTGAGAATAAGAAGAATAAATGGGAAGTATAACTGAGAAGCGTAATTGCTATAAGATCTTCTACCCCCCCCCTTCTCTCCCCATGGACTTATGCATAAAAGGGGAAAGAAACAAGAGTAAATGAAGCAAATCTTTTGAGTGAAAGAGAAGAGGAAGAGTGGATGATGGGATTTGTACCCTACTTACTGTAAGTATTTTATTGTTCTCAGCCACTTCAATCGGGAAGAATATCAGGAGGGTATTGTTCGCCCTATGGTCCTTCCTGGGTGTATACAGTCGATGGCTATACAAAAGCGTAACACGTGCTGTCACTACATCGGAGGTTACCCGGCAAGTGCCCTCTGGAGCTGAACTAATTCTTACCCCAGAAAGATTTTCTAAAAGACGACGGGTGTGCGGGGCATTCCGCACCCAGCACATAAACAGGATGCCAGCTATAAGACGCCCTCCTCCCCAGCAGTACCAGGTCCCTTTCAACCAGTGGATGGTAATAGATTTCCTGTCCTCGGACGAGATAGAGGCTACACTCTTCGCGGAAGAAATCGCCTGCATCACCTGGGACAACCAGTTTATTACTTCTTCCCTAAAACCAGGGGCCCTCACCTCACCACATTTTGGATCTTGGTTGTCGCAGATAACGAGAGAATACCACACGATCCTTACCATGGGGGAAGCGAAGGCACAGCGCCTTGAAGAGCTCCTTCCCTCTAGAACCGTGGTCAATATTAGGGTTCTCACTACTTTTAGGAAGGCATCACTGCCAACGGTGAGGGACCATTCCGTTAGATGTCCATGGAATCACCCCACCGAGCGCTGTGCCGTGTACACGGCTGATTTATACACTCAGTGGCTCGAGGGTAAGGGGTTGATTAAGGCGAGACTGTCTCCTCCCATAACGGAATGGTGGGAGTAATAAAATTTACAGCCCAGGGTGTCAGGAAATTACTATGTAAGAAATATTAGAGCTAAAAAAAAAAAAAAAAAACTTGTAGCATTATGTAATCATTAGAAACCAATTATAATTATATGTAAATGTAACCTACAGCGTATTTACACCATTAATTAACCAGATATATATTATCCTATTAACTAAAATTATCACTATATATACTTTGTATGATAATTTTTTTTTTTTAACTTCATTGTTATAATAAGATAAGACAATGTAAACGTCTAAATCATTGTAATCCCACAAATATGTAATTTTGAGTATAAATAGATTCCTAAATTTTACTATTGTAAGTTACTCTGGGCATCTATAGTAGTAAATCTTTATGTATTTTGAAGAGTAATTAGTCTATTTTATGTGTAACCAAAATGTTTATCAACGTGAGTGTATAATAACCATGTGTGTTTAAGGTATAGGCTGACTATATAATAACGGTCAGGAACAAAATTCATATCCAATGCTAAATATATATATATGTAATCATTGAATAACATTATATGTATAATGTATTACTTGGTATTGAAGCATGTTTAATGCTAAAGGTATATGATACTTTCTAAATGTCTTTAAAGCCAAGAGCAGATACTAATTGTTGTTTATCTCTGTTTCATATCATGTTACATTGGAGAGAACAGTTCGACGGAGCAGCTACATGCAGCCAGTCCTAGAAGAGGAAATTACCTTAGTGCCCTTTGGACCGTTAGTGTAGTGTTTCTCCAGGAGCTCGAAGCATGGTTTCCCCAAGATTGACAGTCATCAATGAGAGAACACTTTTACAACGTAGTCAATAAAGAACAGTGCGGAATACAAGAGACATTTTTATGTTTTATACAACCTATAGACATTTGTTATTTCATAAACAGAACATTACAAAATATATTAGTGCTTGTTCATATGTGATCTTGCAGAAAGAAATCTGTGACGACCAAGGTAGGTTGAAGAGACAAAAGAAGGGAGGAACTGTTCTGTTTAAAGTAGCAAGATAACTTTATTGTCCAGAGGAACCCAAATGGCTCTTGGAAAATTGTTATGTTATTATCTTTCAATATTGTATTATGTATATTGGATAAGGGTATTTCAATTGTGTTAGAGGAGAGACGTTGGTCCCCCCCCCCCATCCGAAAAGCTCCATGCAATTCTTTTTTTATTATTACAAAAGCATCACAAGACCTAAAATTTTGAGCAAGAGGTCATTTCATTCCCCCCTGCTCGAAAATTTTCGGCGTGGATGGGAGGTGTGTGGAACAATGTGAACATTTTTACATCGTAAAATATTCTCATAAATAGCCATACATTACTTTTGCCAGTCACTATATGTGTGGAGTAATAAGGCCGTGTTAAAAGTTGTTTTGTCCGATTCTATTCTTAGTAAGCCGTAATCGAATTTCCATCTCACTCACATAGTTTCAGTCGATCCACTGCATGAAGCCGACATTCGATAGGATCAGCTAAGTAGTGCCACGTTAGTATAACTCAGGTATACAGTGGCAAAATCTGTGGGGGCTAGTGAGTAAATCGGAGTCAGGAAGGTATTCCTGAAAGAAATTCGAACTGATTACTGCGAATTGACTCTTGTCGGAAAATGGACAGAGGTAAATAGACTTTGTATGAAGAGAATACCTTGGTATAACCCGGAAGTATCATCGTATATCAATTAATAATTTACTCCTTTCTCACGGTAGATTTCTCAAATTAAACGTGTCTAATTACTAGGACAGGTGACCCTAGATTTGCTTTTCCCCACAGAAATAGGCTCTTAACCAATCAAAAACAGGGCCATCCAAAGGGGAAAGGGATGTATATATTGGGACTATGGGAAAAACGAGGAGTTCTGGATGAAGATGGAAAAAGAGACAAAAGCTTCCATGATGAGAAATAATGAGGAAGAAGTAGTGCCTGGCAAGTCGCTAGGAAAGTTTTTGGGTAAGTTCGTCTTTTAGTTTAGCGACCGGTTATCTGGAATTACTGAACGACCACAGCTACTATTCTATTCCCCGCCTAATATCACATACTAGCCTCTCTCCTCCCAGCTAAATTCACAGATGTATTTTCTATATTAGGGCCAGAATGTGTCATCTATTGTACCAACTACTGGATACTGCGTTTCCAGTAACGATAAAGGTAACTATATGTCAACCTTACACATTCGCCTATAAATTCGAATAGCTGGATGCTCTTCTACTTATTGTATATTAACAACGATTGTTTACCGAAACTACATGAAGAATGTAGACAGAATGGCAGAAAGGTGCCATGTTACTACTATCCATTAACTAGTAAATGTAAAGCTATCCTGAGTAAAGCTAACACTTACAACATAATATAATTCTAATTCCCTGTTTTACTTATTAATTCTTTTACTGTAAATAAATACACAAGTCCATGTAGGTATAATAAACTATACCTTGTTTGTTGATCTATCTTTCTTCAGGACTATTCCGAAATACACACTTTTGATAGCATATACATAAATATTTAAATAGACTATCATTAAAGGCGGGCTCAGAGGCCAATACTATCATCAAGACTATCATCAAAGGGCCTCAGAGTTTAATCATCACAACGCAATTCTCGTTGCTGCATTCTTGCCCAACGTCCATCTGGGTGAGTTTTAGAGCACAGGATTTTGTCCTAATTTAATTCTAGACGCTCATATAAAGTCCTAGTCTTTCTGGTTTCTCATTTTAGTGCTGGAAACCTGCCTGGGAGTCTTGATATCCATATTAAACACTGCCCAGCAGTCGCCCTACATTATTACAGAAACGACTTCGGAACAGTCCACTTGACTTGAGTGTCACCCGAATATCAGTTCCATCAGCGTTTTAGACTCCCAGGTGGCAAGTACAGCTTGTCTGGCATATCTGAGGGAATGTCTGTGACAACCTCAAGGACCAGATTGAGGAGGATATTGGGAAAATAGGTCATAAAATTTCCCTATTATCTGGTTTTCTATCACATCCATCCCTGGACATTTTTTACTATTTAGTTTGGAAACAGCTCTTCATTAACCGTGATATTCGGTGCAATAATCATTAACCGTGATATTCGGTGCACTGTCCATAAGGTGGCAACCAATACTGGCTGGTTGTAAGGCAGTGTAATTGGGAGGAGGAGCATTAATTTTTGGCCGCTGTACGATAGCATCAAAGTTGATTCTGAGGTAGGTGTAGGGAGAAGTGCTGGCGGAGTCTGGCGGTTTGAATTTGCCGTCAGATCTGGGAGGAAAGAGTTCTGAGTGCTATGGCTGGTCCGAGCTGGACTGCTGAGGGCCTTTGTCAGGGTATAATTTGTTTCCCTCAGTTGTTCATTGATTGCTCTTAGTTGTTTATTCTGTAGTATTAAGTCATGTAACATTTTCTCGAGGGTACCTCGTAATGGAAAAGGTGGTAGGGTTGTTTGGTTGGTTAAGAATTGTAAAAGAACTGTTTGCCAGGAAGTCCTCCAGGCGTTGTGGCACCTCGCCTCTCTGTGGTTTAGCCGAACCACTCCGGGGATCGACAGCTGACGTCAGCACCCACCACGATCCTAGCTTCTTGAAACTAGTGAGAATATTCTGCAGGTGCCTGATAGCTGCCAGGATATCCCACCTGCGTGGCAGTACAGTGAGACTGCATAAAACTCGCCAATTGAAGTGATAATGTGGGCGCAAGCGGACCATGATGTACAATACCTGGGGATTTTAGTGACTGTGATGTTTGTGACTATGATGCATGCCCAGGGGGGTCTCTCTGTTGTCCTGTAAATTTTGTAAGTTAGGGGATATCTTCTTTCTTTCATGCTGTGTACATATGGCTCTTGGATAAAAAGAATGTCTAAATTTTGTTCATTTGGTTTTTTGGTAAGTTGTACAGCTACTACTTTTGATTGCTGTGCGTTTAGTTGTGCAAAATTGACCCTGTTCAGATTGAATGGTTTAAGGCGTATGGCCATAATCAATTCTCATTTGGTATGCACCCTTAGCTTTGCAGTAGACAGGCACTTGTTGTCCCTAACTGAGTGCTCCGCTGGAAGCTTCTGTGATTTGAAATTGGCGCAGATTGGCGGTTCCTCCTTTTTGGGGCATGTGCCGATCTCATTGCCCCTCTCTGCACAGTGGCCGCAGGTAGCCTCCGTCTGGACACAGGTGTGTGTGTGTGTGTGTGTGTGTGTGTGGTATGCTTAAAACGGCAGCACCGGTAACACTTGGGGACAGACACGTGCTCTTTAAACCGGTGGCTGCCCCAGTGTATGAAGATTCTGGTTGTTTGGTTGATGATTTTCCATGCCTCAGGTGTAAGTTCCACTACCCAGTTTGTGTTGGCTCCTGTCCTGGATTTGTTTGATACTTAGGAGTTATCAAAAATGGCTGGTTCCATTTCCGGATGCTCATGTTGGAGATTCCTGGTGCACAGTGCCTATGCGTTAGGTTTTTGTCGGTGTTGAAGATTACAATGCTGGGGCCCCTTTCTTTTAGAGGGTGCAGCTTCCAGGCCGAGTGCCTGAATCTTTGGGTTGTTCGGAATTTTGTTAGCGTCTTCCTTAGTTTGAGTTTCAATAATGATACCTGTATTCCGTGTCTTACGGACATATTTTATCTTTGTAGTTTTTAAGTCCTGTGAAAGGTTTTTTATTATAGTTGCAATGCTTATTATAGTTGTAATGCTGGTGCAATGCTTCTTAGTTGAGGTTGGTTTGAGAATGACCAGGTGCGGTGCCGGCAAGAGAGTCTTGCTTTTGGTTGTAGTTGTCATTTGTGGTTTTTGGGATACGGTATCCGGAGCAGTGGTCTTAAGCGCTTGGGCACAAGTGAGTGTACGCTGTGGCATTTGTTTTTTAATTCTTCCATTTACAAAAGTATATGCCTTCTCAATAAAACTGAATTTGCAAAATTTTTGCAAAATGAATGAGTGCGCAGGAGTGTATCTAATTTCGATTAAATATTGGAGGGGGGCTGAATTGATCCACTCTTGAATTGAGTTGTAGCAGGTCAACATTAAACCCTCATGTGCCTGGATAATTTTTGGAGAATAGTGTAGCTCAGGGTAAGAATGAGATTACGCTTTTTACGGAAATGCTTCGCGATTGTGTTTGATTTTTTGAAAGGTACGTTACGTAGTTGATCTTTGTATGAAATAGGTAAAAGTAAATTAATATAAATAAAAATTTGCCCTCAGGGGCTCACATCTGGTCATATGGGCTTGGCACACCCAGGTTCCAAGCTGGATATCATAATTCTTCTCTTTCTTGGTGATTCCTTTCTACTTCTCTTTCTTGGTGATTCCTTTCTACTTCTCTCTCTCTCTTTCTCTCAGAGTATCTTGGAAATTTTTTTTGGTTTGTGCAGCATAAGCCTCAGGCTTCCTTGCACCATATGGCTATTAATAATAATAATAATAATAATAATAATAATAATAATAATAATAATAATAATATAAAATAATTATGAATATATAATTATATATATAAATTTTTTTTTTAAAAATAGAAATGATACTAATATATCTTGGCAGGTGGTGCAAATATGTGGTATTGACTGTTTACTTCATATATGAGCCGACAAAATGTATGGATTGCGTAAAATTAGCAAAATTGAGCGTCGTACGGTAAGAAATAATTTAAAGAGACAAATAAAAAAAAACAAATAAAAAGTAACACAGATAATGCATACCAAATATAACCGTGCGAAATTTGTATGATGTCTGATATTTGTATGATAAAACAAAATTTTATTTTTTAAATTTTATTGTTTGTGTTTTAGTGTTTGTTGCGACTTGATCTTTTAGTAATTGAACACAAGTTTGCTGATTTCGTTGCTTGTTGACCTTTACTGAAAAAGGACACAGAGGTGGTCGGCGGCAAAAAATAACTACATTAGAGACGTTTTGTTATATACCGGCAGCCAAAATCGTTGCATCATTCGGTGGAAATTAGGTCATGCAGTATTGAGATAGTCTTATAAAGCTTCGAGCCACGACCTTGGCAGTGTATGTTAATTCTTCATATTCACCTCCCCCCCCCCCCATCACACCCTCAAGCTTTTCCTTTCCAATTTATATGCAACAGCAAGTTAGAAATTAATAAAATGCTTATTTTTAATAATCAAGTATTTACACAATATTACCAATATATGTGATGAATTTGATCAGTGTTGCATTGTGCTTGGGTTCATTTTGGCCCAAGTAATGAGACCAGAAACAGCAATGCATGATGACAATAGGGAATGTGAATAAGCTATCATTCCTCATCTGTTCAGAGGCTACACCGTGTGATAATGTATTCATTGCATAAGTCTAAGCATGAAACAATGATCCTATAATGGTGAATTTTGCGATAGCAGAGTTTTGAATATATATCCCAGAGGCAGGACTATAAATTTCACACCCACATACAATATGTACAAATGTTAGTAACAAAATTTAAATTGATACTTAAGCTGAATATTTTGATTATACAGTGGCAGACAAAATACTGCATCACTTGTGAATTTTGCAAATGAGTTTTGCGCTGTATTGTGGGCTGCAGAAATGTTCGAAATGCATTTGTTAGATGGGATCTATATATCTCTGAATAAAATCCAATAAGAAGACTCCACCTGATATACTTAATTGCCATAAATATCTTCCCAAAGGGTAAAATGCATAATTAATGGAAATATAAAAAATCATGCAAATGGCAATCATAACAACCAAACATAAATTTTATTGTATTTACGTGTACAAACTGAAATGACAAGTTAATGTAAGGTTTATGTACTGTAAATCAGCAAAATAAGTCCTCAGTATTTTGTTGTTCCTCCTCAAGCTGCAATTACAGCCTTGCAATGATCTGGCATAGAGTTAATCAACTTCTGGATATGGTTGCCCAATTTTGTGTTACCACACCCTTACAATACTCTCCTGCAGCTGAATCTTATTTGTTGGCTTTCTGAGCAATTTTAGATGATATTATGTACCAGGAATTTTCAATAGGATTCAAATCTGACTGCTGCCAGGCCAGTCCAACACTAATGCCAGCATTTCTGAGGTATGACTGCACCTTAAGGGAGGAAAATGAGGGTAAACATTGGTATAAGTATGTTTTAAGCCTCGTGAGACAAGAAGACAAACTCATCATTAAAACTAAATAGCATAATACTTACCAGTTTTGCTGTGTGGCAAGGTGCTGAGTCCTGTTGAAAAATGCAGTTTTGGATGTCTGTGTGGTGATCCATAATAAAGAGTTTCAGGCACTCCTCCAAGATAGCAGTTACTGTTATTTACTGTTCCGTTAATAAACTTAATTCACCCCAACCCTTTGCTATTATGCATCCCTAGACCATCTGACTGGCGGGGAACTTTACAGTCGGCGTTATGCAGTCAGGGTGGTATGCCTCCGATTTTTGTCTTCTGACATATTGCTTCCCATCTGAGCCATGAAGGTTGAATTTCGATTCGTCAGAAAAGATGACGTTGTCCCATTGCTCTTTTGTACACGAAACATGCATTTTAGCCTAAGCAAGTCGCTTCTTCCTCATTTGTTGGGTCAACAAAGGCTTCTTCTTGGGCTGATAAGCATGCAGACCACATTCCGAAAGCCATCTTGCACTTGTTTCAATACCAGACCACAGGCCGTCTCAAAGTCCAGTTTTAGATCAGGAGCACTAGCATGGCAATTACGAAGGCATAGCCATTTCAAGTATCGATTTTGGGAAGGCGTAGTCACTCTCTTATGGCCTGATCCAGGTCTTCGCTTCGCATCACCAGTTTCACACTTTAATTTTAGCACCCGGGATACTGTTGACTGGTGGCAGTCTATTTTATCACCGATAGCACGTGTAGAAAGCTCTTCCTGAGACAGAGCAACAGCTACACTTTTTTTCTTGGTGTCAACTGAACATATGGAGCCATGCACACCTCCGCAAAACAGGATACTCATGAGTATGTATACCCTTCCACAGCCATATTTATAGAAACGGCTAATGCAGTACCTTGCCATTACTGTCTGATGCAAAAGAAGTGTTATCTGATGCAATACTTTTGCTTTGTGACAAACAAAATGACTGTAATCAAACAAATTAACCCCAGGGACTCACATCTTGTGAGTATGGGCTTGGCCAACTCAGGGTCCTGAACTGGATATCATCATGCTTCTCTTTCTTGGTGATTGCCTTCTACTTTGACTCTCTCTCTCTCTCTCTCTCAGAGTAACTCGGGAATTTTTTTTTTTTTTTTGGCAGGTGCAGCGTAAGCCTCAGGCTTCCTTGCACCATATAGCTAATAATAATAATATCTTATACGTTTCACTACAAATTTTGCTTTTTTTAAGGTGATGCAGTTTGTTTGTCCGCCACTATTTATTTAATATTGACAAGTTATGTTCTTAAGTGTAGTTTTTAGGAACCAACTGGGGATGGAGAAGGTTTGCAGCCAGCTAAGTAGCATGGTGGGACCAAACAAGGATAGAGATATGATAGTATAAGCACCTTCTTTGCCCTTTTCTGTTTTAACCTGGGAATGGTGGTTTTGCTCTGATCAACATTAGTGGTGTTAAAAAAAAAAAAGTGCCGCCCCCCCACATATTTTATCAAGGAAGTGCAAAGGCTTACAAAAAATTATTTTAAGATAAAGGAGGGATATATATATATATATATCCCTTATGCAATTGCATTTTAAGAGAATTGCTATATTAATAAATATTCAAAATCTATGTTTAAAATGTCTCTTCATGGATTTGTATGTAAATGAGGCATAATTTTGACACAATATCTAGCATTCCTGGGAATTACAATTGTGCTTCCAGTTCACCTTTCAGACCACAGACTAAAATCAGCATTAATGAGACTCATTATGAGTTTAGGTTGAAAAAATCTATGAAAAATGTGTTAAATACTTCACACATTTTTCATAGATTTTTGGGTATAGTATTTGCATAACACATTTCTGGGCCTTTCATGTAGTTTTGTTACTTTCCAGTACTTACTCCTGGGACACAATTCAAATCTTCATTTATTTTTCTTTGTCAGAGGTTTCAAGTCTTCATTCTGAACTCCTCTGAAGTTGTTTGTGGTGAAAAGCTTATTAGGTATATTTGTCAAAATGGTTCTGAACTTTATGTATTGTTTCTAGAATTATCTCTGAACAAAGTCCAAAGCTAAGTCCAGAAACTTTAGTTTTATAATTTCTGGTTAGGCACTAAAATTAAATAAACAATTTATGTAAAAGACTCATTTACTTAATAGATATAAATTCTGCTGTGCTTTTATATTGCAGCCTAATGTATTCTTGCATGGGAATGGTATCAGTTTAATTAAATTTAAGTAATTTAATTTCATTCAATTTGACCACAGTTACAGATTAGATACCTATTGACACACACATACAAATAAAAATAATAGAAGCGAATTTGAACAATATAAAATTAGAAGTGTTACTAGAGAAAAGGCCTTGGATGTGCCACCGACTTGACAGTTTATTAAAACGACAGAATAATTACACAGAACTTAAAAAATGGTAAACTGCAATTAAAACCGAAAATATGTACATTTAAAGACAATAAACATAAAATAGTAGACTACAATTAAAATTCACAATAAATATGGTGCAAATTTTGAAATTGAACTAATAATCCAATGTCTCAATATTTGATCGGGGGTTATAATTAAAATGTTGCTTGCCCCAATAATGTTCAGCGATGGCTGAATCATCCAAATCAATCTGCAGATAGGCCCCTCATATTCAGATACCCTATCACACAGTATATACATTTAGACTTACCACTATAGCAAACCACAAAATCTGGGCAAGTAATACAATAATACAGTGGTATATTGTATTAAAATCAGCATTAATGATACAGTGGTATATTGTATTACTGTTATCAGACAAATTAACCCCAGGGACTCACATCTGGTGAGTATGGGCTTGGCCAACCCAGGGTCCTGAGCTGGCCACTATACAATAATACAGTGGTATATTGTATTACTAAGTAATACAATATACCACTTTCACATGGTATAATTTAGGAAGAGTTGATTTCGCCCTAGGTAACATCAACTGTAACTTCTTGGCAGGAAGCTGCACAGAACCAATATGGTAGCATCACAACACCCTGGCAATATGAGCAAAAACACTCGGATAGTGGGGAATGTAGGCTGTAGTAATAAGTGATTCCTCTTCATTTGCACAGGGAATAAATCTGTCATTCTGTAGTTAAAATTTATCCAGAACATGAGGAGGATAACCACATTTAGACAAATCCGACCTGACCCTGACAAACTCAGCTTCCCTCTCAACAGCAAAAGCACATTTATAATTTGTAAACTGTTCCTGGCACATGGGATTTCTATAAATTGAAGAAATGACAACCTACGTGTTGAACTAAAACATCCAAGAATGGTAGAGCATTATTCTCCTCATAATCCTCTAATATCGGATTATGTTCAAGATTTTTACCATCTCTTATGGTTGGAAGGCCCTCTGTATAGTGGCAGCAGATCCCACCATGAATTGCAATGCTGGAGCCTGCATGCACCTTATTATGGAGGCCCTTGTCTTTCACAATGATGAGAGATGTCGAATTCCGGACTGGCCAGGTGGGCTAGTACTGCAAAAACCTTGGGAGGTGCATTATGGCCACAGAAGCCGATGCGCCAACAACTACCAAAAAAAAAAAAAAAAAAAAAAGATGTTGAATTAATGGTGCAAGTACTCAGCATACTTGCAGAGTTTGATGGATGAATGTCTCATGTTATGTTGTTATTTGGTTTTTAGGAGCATTAGCAACTAAGGCCATATTGCTCCGGGATATGCGGTGGTCATTCCCTGAATGACCTTTCCGCATCCTCCGTATTTGGTGGTGACGGGCTCGAACCCCGGTCTAATCAAGAAGCGTGTGCTACGCACTGCTGCTCCTTCCCACCTGGCTACGGAGGCGCCTGTCTCATGTTATCATTCCCCCCATTTGCTGTAACTGATTCATTTGTAAGCTATTTATGCATGCGTGGGTTTTCTCTCTGTAGTATATTATGTTCACTGTCATTGATGTCTAAGTTGAGAAAGAGGCTTGCTACCTTGAGAGCTTGTCATGCACTCAATGACCTGTTATTAATTTATGTTATCTTACATTTATTGCTTTCAGTTGTGTATATTTTCAGTTTTTAAGGTATATTTTATTGCACATTTTAATCGTAGCCTACTATTTTATGTTTACTGCCTTTAATTGTACATATTTTCAGTTTTAATTGTAGATATTTTACTATTTTAACATCTGTATAATTACTCTTCCATTTTAATGAACTGTCAAGTCAGTAGAAACTATGTTATTAATAGAAATATTAACAACATTTGGGCAGAGCAATATGGCCTAAGATGATAATGGTTTGTAAAATTATTAACAGTAATAGTTGGGCATAGTAGATCAAATTTCACAATAGTATGAGTCCTCAATAACAGTATGGTGGTTTTAGACCCTCCAGTCTGAGACCGGAGGATCTAAAGATCTCTTCAGTTGGAGCTGTAGTTACTAATTTTCAGGTAGAGAGAGAGTGGGTGTTTCCCCTTTGAGTTAGTCATTGTTAACAAAGTTTAACATTGGCAAATGAAAGTTATTGCATATGGGTAGCAGTAATCCCAGATAAACATACCAAATGTGAAGTTCCACACACTCAGGGTAGTGAATGAAAAAGACATAGGGATAATTATGCAGTCAGGAAAAAAGTTCTCTGAGGTGTAGTCATCCTGCCAGGACAACTCATGGGTTTTGTCAATGATATACAGTAATCCTGTCAGCAGGGATAAGGAGTTGATAATCATTTTGTATAAGGCAGTAGTTAGGCCACATCATGAATACCTCATACAGATCTGGAAGCCTCATTTGCAGAAGGATGTGGATATGTTGGAGTGGAGAGAAGAGCAATAAGATTAGTGAAAGGAACAAAATGGTGCTCTTATCTGGAAAGCCTTTAGTTCTACAAATAGCAGTATCTGGAGACTAGATACCTTCAAGATCTGAATGAGTTGTTTTAAGTTTGAATGATTTTATTAATCTCATTGCTGATGGAATCTTTCTCCTTGCTCAGACTGCACATGCTCATGAGGTTGCATTGAAATGGAGGAAGGATGGTTGCAGGAATGTGCAGAAGTTTGCTTTTAGCCACCAGATAGTTAATTGTTAGAACTAGCTTCCATCTGATATGTAGAAGTGGGTAGTAAGGGAAAAGTAGACAAACTCTTATAGGGGGTGGGAAGGTGATATGGGAAGTATATTTTTTTTTGCTGATGCTGTATGAATTTGCTTTTTTTCCATTGTTTGCCATAATAATAATACTAGTCCATGTTTTTTGGCCTGTTCAACATTTTTCCATGATCACACAGTTGTACAGACATAATACACAATGAGGAAATGTGACCTAGGTTGCTGATGTACCTAAAAACCAAGCAACTGCCTAATAGTATAAACCATCCATTTTATGATATATGCATAGATTTTCACAGAGAAATGTATTTTCCAAAGAAATGCAATAAAATAGAAAAATATAATGCCAATAAAAATACAATAAATTAAGCCAGGCCAATTATGTCATTTTACATTGCTCAATACTTCTCAGAGGACTAATATCAAGTAGTATGCATTTAGACATAATTAGCATCGTTTGTTTCAATAAGCAAGCCTTTCAGCAGTAGCTGCACTAAGATAGCTCTGTATTATGAAGACCAGCTGTTACTGTGCCTGGCATCTGCTACCAGCACTATAGCATTCAGTATTGTGATATTCTCTGTGAATAATGGGCCCAAGACACGACCTAACATGGACATTGGCATTGCTGGGCTGTTGTACTTGGCAGGTACTCCTGCTGACAGTCTATCACAAGTAAATGTGCCTGCAGTGGGAGTAGGAGTTAGGCAGTGGATGACTGCTTGGTTGCCTGTTTCAGGAATTGTTTCAAACTGCACTATGCAGATAGGGCACCTCTGTAGCCAGGTGGGAAGGAGCAGCAGTGCGTAGCACACGCTTCTTGATTAGACCGGGGTTCGAGCCCATCACCACCAAATATGGAGGATGCGGAAAGGTCAGGGAATGACTACCGCATATTCCCGGAGCAATATGGCCTTAATTGCTAATGTTCCTAAAAAAAAAAAAAAAAAAACCCAATAAATATGCAGATGGATTTTGGTGAGGTATACATTTAGTTCGCTTTGTATTAGCAATATCCCCTCCTGTAGGAATGGACTGGTCTGTGATGCTGTGAAGACTCAAAGTCGGGAACAGCTGATAGAATATTTTAGTTCACATTGTGGTGATCAGTTTTGAGTGTTTCCAAAGAAGGGATTGGTGTTCAGATCTTTCTGGTTTTGATTGTGAAATGATTGACGAGGCAGGAGGTTTAGGTGCCAGTATCTCAACAACAGGCAACATGATTAAGTCCTCCTGTTCTGTGGTGTTCTAAGTTTACTGTCATTGGCAAAGAGCAGCTGAAAGTCACATGTTAGACAGCTGTGTGTGTGTGTGTGTGTGTGTGTGTGTGTGTGTGTGTGTGTGTGTGTGTGTGTGTGTGTGTGTGTGTGTGGCTGATGCTTATGGTGAGTGTTGTGTCTCATCTCATGATATTACGTAGTACAGTGGTCCAGCTTACCACCCAGTACAACGTAGGACTAGCAAGACCAATATCTATATGGACTATGTGCTCGAATTCTCTGGTGTCATGAGTCTACTGTGATTGAATCAACAGCAGCTGTAGGTCACCTGTGGGACACATTTGGAATACTGTGTTCAAGTATAAAGACTTCATTTCAAAAAAGACATCGAACTTCTTTAAAGGGTCCATAGACTGGGAAACTCACATGGTGAGATTGGCAAATGGGCAACCATACGAGAAAAGACCCCGAATATGTGGGCTATTAAGTCATTAAATGCAAACATTATAGGAATAGCTGAGAAATGGTGTCACTCAGACATAAGTGATGCTGAATTTGAATATGGGGAGTACAATGTATACAGGAAGGACAGGACAGGAGTTCTGTCCTTTTTTGAGTGAAGAGCCATTTTTGATCTAATTAAAAAAAGAGAGAATCGGAAGAGCCGCACCACAGCTCAAGCTGGTAGGAGGGGGAGTTTTTTAAGAAATGGGAGAGAGTAGGAAAGTATAATATATATTTTGAAATATTATTTATTAATACTGAAAAAACGTAACAAAAATCCAATTAGGTATGAATTAATAAGGCTTTTGCTGCTGAACTTCTTGAGTAAGTCTCTCAACATTAGGAGAGTATGCCATAATTTTCATCTTTAAACATGCTGAAAGACTCACATTGTTCAGATGGTTTCTTAATTTATTTTTATTATAGTTCATGTTCGAAAATATTTGCCCGCAGAAATTCGTCAAACCAAAAACTGAGAGAAGTCCAAATGCAAATATTTTCAAATTTATATGTGTCCGGTAAGCTACCACATGCATCCAACACAATTTGGTCTTGTTTTTTCAACTCATCTATCGCATCCATTTGTGTAGAAGGGCAGCCTTTTGGTTCTCCAAATCCTCAATTTCAGTTTTAAGGCATTTTTAGTCTTGCACTCCACTTTTCCTTTATTTTTAAGTCCTCTAACTCCATTTCAAATTATGCTTCATGTGGGCTAAAAGTTGAAGAGCCACAGTTACATACTCAAAGAGCTGCATGTGGCTTGCGAGCCACAGGTTCCTGCCCCCTCTCTAAGTTAAGAAGACTATTAAATCTAAAGCAGACTTGGGTGACGAGTGAAATGCTGAGTCAGTTTGGTGTGATATAATCACTGGGAAAACAAAATTGAGAGTAGGAGTGTGTTATAAGCCTAATGACTGTGATGAGCACACCAATCAGCTATACAGGGAAATTGAGTGGGCCAGCAAGTCTGATAATGGAGGATTTTAACTTTCTAGATGTCGACTGGAATTTGTGGGTTGGTCACACACACTAGAAAGATTTTTGTGCATTTCTTGGATGACTGTTTCTACAGCAGCATACTAGAAGCAAAAAGAGGAAGCAGTACCCTTGATCTTGTTATCAGCAGTGATATTTCATTCATTAAGAATCTGAAGGTAAAAGACCCACTGGGTGGCACTGATCACAATATATTAATATGGAATTTAATTAAAGACATAACTACTGTTAAGGGTAAAGGGAAAGGATTTTGTTTTCATAAGGGTGACTACAGAGGTCTCAGACAGTTTTTTAAATTATGTACGATGATGTTACCAACAGTTAGGAACAAATTCTAAATGGGAAGTATTCAATGAAGTAATCAAAGCGTCTTGTAGGGCGGATATCATCCTTTAAGGGCACGAAGGGTGATATTGTTGTACACGTTGGCACTAATGATATTAAGAGTAGGAGACCGGCAGAATTACTTATCAAGTACAAGACAATGCTGAAAAAAAACCATGAGTTAGGGTTGAATTTGAAAGTGTCTGCAATTTTGCCCAGACACAATAGGAGGGAGTATATGATGAGAGCCTTGTCAATCAATTTGGCCCTGGAGAGATTCTGCAAGGCTCAAGGGGTAGAATTTTTCTCAGCCTGGTCTGTGCTTGTTAACAGGAGAGACTGCTTCTACAGGGATGGGATACACTTAAATAGAAAGGGTGCAAGAATATTTGCTGATGCTATCGAGGCAGAGTTAGGTGGGTCAGAAAACTGCTAGCTTGGGGGGGGATAGATTAACAGTAGCCGCTGGCAGGAGCAACAGGAGCAGCAGCCTGGAAAGCAAGGCAATGGGAATTTCCAGGACTGATGGAAGTCATAGTGGAACAAGTAAATATATGGGCTGTGTTAGGGTAACTAAGAGTAGAAACAGGTGCATGTATACTTGCATGTACACCAATGCTAGGAGTATAGTTAATAAATTTGATGAACTTGAAGTCTAGTCAAGACATCAAAGGCAGATATTGTTGGGATATCAGAGATGTGGGAATTTGGGGAGTACAATGTGTACAGAAAGGATAGACAGGACAGGAAGGGAGGAGGGGTTATGTTGTTAGTTAAGAAACACATAAAATATAAGGAAGTGCATCCAATTCATGTGGGTGGACAATGCAATGTTGAGTCTGTTTGGTGTGACATAAGCACTGGGAAAGGAAAAATGAGAGTAGGTGTGTGTTATAAGCCTAATGAATCTGATGAGTTTAATGAGCAATTGTCCAGAGAAATAAGAGTGCGCCAGTAAATGAGTGTCTCTTATAATGGGGTATTTTAATTTCCTGGATATTGACTGGAATTTGTGGGTTGGTCACTTGCACACTAGCAAGGCTTTTGTGGATTTATTGGATGCTTGTTTTCTACAGCAGTATGTTGGGGAGGCAACTAGATGGATTAATACTCTTGATCTGATTATCAGTAGTGATTCTTCATGCATTAAGAATCTGCAGATAAAGGAACAACTAGGTGATCACAGTGTGCTGAAGTGGGATTTAATCAAAGAGGTAACTACCATCAAGGGTAAAGGGAAGGGTTTTTGCTTTCGTAAAGGTGACTATGGTTGTCTGAGACAGTATTTAAATTCTATATGGTGGAACCAACTGATGATGTTACCAACAGCAAATTCAAAATGGGAAGCATTCAAAGAATTTATCTTGGAAGCTACTATGCTTTACATACCAACAAATAAATATTGTTCAAGATTTAGGCCTAAATGGATGTCAGATGAACTAATTAGACATGTGACAGAGGAGAAAAATGCATGGGATACATATATATTAATATGTGACACAGAAGCCTATGATAGATATAAGCTGGTCTGTAACCAAGTTACAAAGGAGGTTAGGCAGGCGAAGGCAGATTACGAGAAATCTTTGGCAAAGAATGCAAAGAAAAACAGCAAACAGTTCTTTATTTATGTAAGCTTTAGAAGGAAGGGGATGAATCAGATTGGTCCACTTCATATTGATGGTTCAACTGTTGATGATCCTGCTCAGGTAGCTAACAAACTAAATGAATATTTTTCATCGACATTCACACATGACGAGTTATTCAGGGAGGGGAATGCCAGAGGTGTATTCAACTCTGGCAGTAAGCTAGATAATCTTGTAATAACTGAGAGTAAAGTGGAGGAGAAATTGTTGAAGATAAACACAAGAAATGCACCTGTGGTGGATGGAATCTATCCAGTTACATTAAAGGAGGCGGCAAAGGAAGTAAGCAAACGCTTAGCCATAATTATGAGAGTTTCCCTGGACTCAGGGAGATACCCATGACCGGACATGTGCAAATGTGACCCCAATCTACAAAGGAGGATCAAAGCTTGACACAGGTAATTACAGACCTGTTAGTTTAACTTCTGTTCCAGTGAAATTAATGGAAGCACTGGTTAAAGAAGCAATGCAGGATTATCTAGACAAGACTTCAGTTATAGCTCTGACACAGCATGGGTTTGTTAAGGGGAAATCTTGTCTGACTGATTTGATTGGATACTATGATGTAGTCACAAAGGAACTGGATGCAAAGGATAATTTTGATATCATATATTTGAATCTTAGAAAAGCCTTTGATGCTGTTGCACATGGAATACTGCTGCACAAATTGGAGCACTGTGGCATTGGAGGCAAATTGCTGCTATGGATAAAGGGATGGTTGAGTGGGAGAAGACAGGAGTGGTAATCAATGGACACTGTTCATCGTGGACTAATGTTATTAGTGGAGTCCCTCAGGGTTCAGTATTGGGTCCATTATTGTTTTCTGTATTTATAAAATACATATTGATGATGGTATATCAAATTTAATGTCCAAGTTGCAGACGATACGAAGGTTGGCAGGGTTGTCAAGGACACTACTGACACTATGCTACTTCAACCGGATCTGGAAAGGTTGAGCAGATGGGCTGAGAGGTGGCAAATGAAGTTTAACATTGACAAATGTAAAGTACTACATATGGGAAACAGCAACCCCAGAGCAATGTATCAACTCTGTGGTACTACACTGACAGTGGTAGAGAATGAAAGGGACCTGGGGGTGGTTGTGCAGGCAGATATGAAGTTCTCTGAGCAGTGCAGACGGGCTGCAAGAGTAGCTCATGTTGTATTGTCGATGATATATAGGAATTTTTCTAGCAGGGATAAAGAGGTGATTATTCCCTTGTATAAGGCAATGGTCAGGCCACACCTAGAGTACTGTATACAGGTCTGGAGGCCTCATTTCAAGAAGGATGTAGAGATGCTGGAACGAGTACAGAGAAGGGCAACACGATTAGTGAATGGAACAAAGGGGTGCTCTTACGAAGAAAGGCTTAAGTTTTGCAAATTACAGTGTCTGGAGACTAGGCACCAGCGAGGTGATCTGATAGAGGTGTATAAAGCCTTGAATGTTTTGAGCATGCTCAATGCTGATGGGATTCTTCCTCTTGCTCAGAATAATCACCTGAGAGGGCATAAATTCAAATTGAGGAAGGACAGATGTAGGATAGACGTGAGGAAATTTGCCTTTAGCCAGCGGGTGGTTGGATGGTGGAACAGACTTCCATCCCTTGTCGTGGAAGTTGATAGCCTAATTAAGTTTAAGGCTCAGCTGGACAGGCATTTCGAACAAACAGAGGGGTGAAGTGGAAATGGTTATTTTTTATTTATTTATTTTTTTGGCTGATGCTCCATAAGCTTGCTTTCTTGCATCAAATGCCTCTACTAATGCTATGAAGAAAGGCTTAAGTTTTGCAAATTACAGTGTCTGGAGACTAGGCACCTGCAAGGTGAACTGATTGAGGTGTATAAAGCCTTGAATGGTTTGAGCATTTTTAATGCGGATGAGATTGTTCCTCTTGCCCAGAATAATCGCCAGAGAGGGCATAAATTCAAATTGAGGAAAGATGGTTGTATGATAGATGTGTGGAAGTTTGCCTTTAGCCAGCGGGTGGTTGATTGCTGGAACAAACTTCCATCTGTCATTGTAGAAGTTGATAGCTTAAATAGGTTCAAGGCAGAACTTGACAAACTTTTGGAGCGAGTGGATGGGTGAAATAAGGGTTTTTTTTTTTTTTTTTGGCTGATGCTATATAAGCTTGCTTTCTTGCATCATGTTCCTTTGCTAATGCTAATGCTAAATTACTAGGCTTTTCATATCATAAAAGAAATACTGTTCAAGGCTTAGACCCAAATGGATGTCACATTAACTATTAAGATACGTGGCACAGAAGAAAAGTGCATGGAATGCATATAAATTAGTCTCTAATCAAGTCACATAGAAGGTTAGGCAATCCAAGTCAGATTATTAGAAGTATCTGGCAAAGAATGTAAAGAAAAACAGCAAAGATTTCTATGTTTATATTAACAGTACAGGAAATCCCCGACTTACATAATACTCAACTTATGTAAATTCGACTTTACTTAAGGTTTTGCCGCCCAGTGCAAACTTATAAAAAATCGTGGAAGCGTATTTTGCATCACGTAGGAATAAATGGAGATATTGTGAAAATATCATAATGTGAACCCAATAACATCGTTTTTTTTTTGTAATTCGTTTCAAGTCCTTGGAAGTTGAAAATTTTGCCATATTACCGAGCTATTTATCTCTCTAAAAGGTCATATTTATAATGGAAATTGCACTACTCTTTCATTGTTATCATATGTTCTCGTTTTAAGAATCAATTTTGAACGCTTTTGTGATATTTTTCTAAAGCACGTTTCTGGATTGAGCTTTAGAATTTTTCTAGCAAGGATAAGGAGGTGATTATTCACTTGTATAACGCAATGGTCAGGCCACATCTTGAGTACTGTATGCAGGTCTGGAGGCCTCATTTTAAGAAGGATGTAGAGCTGTTGGAACGAGTACAGAGAAGGGCAACAAGATTAGTGAATGGAACAAGGGGTTCCTCTTACGAAGAAAGGCTTAAGTTTTGCAAATTACAGTGTCTGGAGACTAGGCACCTGCGAGGTGATCTGATTGAGGTGTATAAAGCCTTGAATGGTTTGAGCATGCTCAATGCGGATGGGATTGTTCCTCTTGCTCAAAATAATCGCCAGAGAGGGCATAAATTCAAATTGAGGAAAGACAGTTGTAGCGTCTTTCCTCAGTTTTTCGACGGTTGTAGCGTCATTCCAGCAATCAACCACATTTGCTCAATTGAGGAAAGGTGGTTGATTGCTGGAACAAACTTCCATCTGTCATTGTAGAAGTTGATAGCTTAAATAGGTTCAAGGCAGAACTTGACAAACATTTGGAGCAAGTGGATGGATGAAATAACGGTTGTTTTTTTTTTTTTTTTTTTTTGGCTGATGCTATATAAGCTTGCTTTCTTGCATCATGTTCCTTTGCTAATGCTAAGTTACTATGCTTTTCATATCATAAAAGAAATACTGTTCAAGGCTTAGATCCAAATGGATGTCACATTAACTATTAAGACATGTGGCACAGAAGAAAAGTGCATGGAATGCATATAAATTATCAGGTGATACAGAAGCCTATGGTAGATATAAATTAGTCTCTAATCAAGTCACATAGAAGGCTAAGCAATCCAAGTCAGATTATTAGAAGTCTCTGGCAAAGAATGCAAAGAAAAACAGCAAAGATTTCTATGTTTATATTAACAGTACAGGAAATCCCCGACTTACATAATACTCAACTTACGGAAATTCGACTTTACTTAAGGTTTTGCCGCCCAGTGCAAAATTAAAAAAAATCGTCGAAATGTATTTTGCATCCCGTAGGAATAAATGGAGATATCGTGAAAATATCATAATGTGAACCCAATAACATCATTTTTTTTTGTAATTCGTTTCGAGTCCTTGGAAGTTGAAAATTTGCCATATTACTGAGCTATTTATCTCTCTAAAAGGTCATATTTATAATGGAAATTGCACTACTCTTTCATTGTTATCATATGTTCCTGTTTTAAGAATCAATTTTGAACGCTTTTGTGATATTTTTCTAAAGCACGTTTCTGGAGGTCACGACCATAAAACAATAAAAACAGTTTGCAATTTCTGGTTTGTTGTGCTTTTCTGTTAGTGCATCTTAATTATAAATGGATAGTAAACTCGATCTTCTTGCATTTGTGATAATACCGATAACTGCAATTGTGTGGGTTTTTACGCTATTATGGTGAAATGTGTTCCTCTTCACTGAAGTCTACAATCATATAAAAAATAAAAATTTTCAGAAACTTCTCTTCATTCTTATTTACGTATTACAATGATGAAGGGAAAGCGACCAACCAAAAGTGCAAGTGGTGGTAGTGCCAGGAAACAAAACAATATTGATTTAGAATGAAGATGAAAACGATTAAGAAGTATGAAGCAGGACAAAGTTTGTCATCTCTTTTACGGGAATTGGGTCTTGCTGCTTCAATAGTGAATACTATTTTAAAGGATAGTGCACATATAAAAGAACATGTCAAAGGATCAATGCACTTAAGATCAACAGTTATCACAAAACAGCGTTCAGGCGGCGAACCCCAACCCAAGATGGTAACAAGCAACGGGTGATTTAATAGGTTCAAGCATCGCGCTGGTTTCCACAACATTAAAGTATGTGGTGAAGTCGCCAGTGCCGATTCTGCAGCTGCAGAGAAATTTTGTGATGTGTTGGAAAAAGTTATTGATGAAGGTGGCTATTCAACATAGCAAATTTTTAACGTCGACGAGACTGCTCTGTATTGGAAAAAATGCTGGATTGAACATACATTGCCAAAGAGGAAAATACAATGCCAGGTTTCAAGGCGTCAAAAGATAATGCCACACTCTTGCTTGGGGCTAAATTATGCAGCGGGAGATTACAGATTAAAACTACTACTTTTGTACCATTCTGGAAATTCTCATGCATTTAAGGGCATCAATAAAGCCACCCTACCCGTGCATTTCCAATCGAACCAGAGAGCATGGATAACAATATCTCTCTTTAAGGATTGGTTTAAATTCTGCTTCATTCCCGAGTTTGAAAAATATTGTAAAGACAACGAGGTTCCTTTCAAGATTTTGCTTCTATTAGATAATGCTCCTGGACATCCTATGCATCTAGATGATTTTGATTCGAACGCGAGAGTCATATTTCTACCACCAAACACAACTTCACTCATGCAGCCTGTGGATCAGGGTGTTATTTCAAATTTAAAAGCATACTATTTACGCACAACGTTTGCTCAGGCATCGTCTGCAGTAGACGAGAAAAATTTTACATTAAGAGACTTTTGGAAATCTTACAATATTTATCATGCCATCTTAAACATTAATAAGGCCTTGGCAGAAATTACTAAAAGTTGTTTAAATGGCACATGGAAGAAAATATGCCCATGGCATGTAAAAGGCTTCGAAGGATTTGAAAAAGACGAATAATATGAAGAGGTTACAGATAAGATAAGCTCAAGATGAACCAAATGAGGAACCTAGACACTTCACCAGAGAGATGCAATGCCGTTTCATGAAATTGCATCGGCAATGGCGAGGTTTGAGAAGATGGAATCCTTACAGTGAACAATTCTTAAAAGTTAACAGAGAGGTGAATGATATGCTTTCTTGCTACGAAGAAATCTATGATGAGAAGAAAAAAGCCACCGTCCAGTCATCCATTAATATGTTCTTTTGTAAGGTTGAACGGCCAACCCCTTCTAAATCTCCACAGCCCTCAACCTCCGCAGCGGCATACTTTTCAGCTGAAGACGTTGATTCTGGCAACAATACTTGAGGGGTAAAACATACTGACATTATGCCTATCTCCTCTCTCTTTTTGTAATTTTATAATTTTGAAATTTTTTTAAATTGCACGCTTTTGTAATTTTTCCTGCGCATGAGATAAAACATTGAATAAATACAATAAATAATTCTATTTACATGTTCATCAAACATTTCTTTTTTGATTCAATCAATTCAGTGAGTGCAGTTGCGAGTGCTGCACAAGCATGAGGGAAATTCTGACTTACGTAGCATTCCACAGAACGCAACCCTTACAAAAGTTGGGGAGTTCCTGTATAAGGAGTGGCCCAACGTTGAATCACATTGGGCTACTTGATGTCTGGGAGTTAACTGTTGATGACCCTGCTTGGGTTGTGGACAAATTGAATAGGTATTTTGCATCTACATTTGCACATGAGGATTTCTTTAGGGTCGGGGATGACAGAAGTTTATCAGATTTTAATGAGGAGCTAAATGACTTTGTGATAACTGAAACGAAAGTGGAGGAGAAATTGTTGAGGATGGACATAAAAAAAGCACTTGGAGCAGATGAAATCTATCCAGTTATATATAAGGGAGGCAGCAGAGCAGGGTAAGAAAAGCCTTTAGCCATAATTATGAGAACGTCCTTGGATTCAAGGAAGTTCCTATGGACTGGAGATGTGCCAGTATATCCCCAATTCATAAAGGGGGATCAAAAGGCACATGTGCAATTACAGACCCGTTAGCTTAATGTCTGTTCCTCTGAAAATAATGGAGTCACTGGTTAATGAAGTAATGCAGGACCATTTGGACAGGCATGCAATTATACTGCAATCACAGCATGTATTGGTCAAGTTGAGGTCTTGTCTAACCAATATGATAAGTTACTATGATGCAGTGACCAAGGAACTGTAAGCAGAAAATAATTTAGACATCATATACTTGGATTTCAGGAAGTCTTTTGATACTGTTGCACATAAAAGACTGCTGTACAAACTGGAGAAATGTGGCATTAAGGGCAAGTTACTACTATGGATAAAGAGATTGTTAAGTGGAAGAAGACAGTGGTTATCAATGGTCTTTGTGGAATAATGTTATTAGTAGAGTTCTCAAAGTTTCAGTGCTGGGTCCATTGTTGTTTTCAATATTTATCAATGATATTGATGAAGGGATATCAGACTTAATGTCTAAGTTTGCAGGTGATACAAAGGTTGGCAGGGTGGTTAACAACAGTCATCAGCGTGAGCTACTGCAACAAGATATATTAAAATTTGGTTGATGTGCTGAGAAATGACAGTTAAAGTTTAAAATTGACAAATGCAAGGTACTGCACATGGGTAGCAGGAAACCCCAGAGTAACTTATCAACTGTGTGGTACTACACTCAAGGATGTAGAGAATGAAAGAGACCTGGCAGTAATCTCAAGGAAGTAGAGAATGAAAGAGACCTGGCAGTAATTGTTGTTGTTGTTTGGTTTTTAGGAGCATTAGCAACTAAGGCCGTATTGCTCCAGGATATGCGGTGGTCATTCCTTAACCTTTCCGCATCCTCCGTATTTGGTGGTGACGGGCTCGAACCCCTTTCTAATCAAGAAGCGTGTGCTACGCACTGCTGCTCCTTCCCACCTGGCTACGGAGGCGCCAAAGGCAGTAATTGTGCAGTCACATGCTGCCAGTATAGCTGATGGGGTTTTGTCAATGATATAAAGAACTTTGCTAGCAGGGATAAGGAGGTGATTATCACTTTGTATAAGGCGATGGTTAGATATCATCTTGAGTACCATAAACAGGTCTAGAGGCCTCACTTTTGGAAGAACATTGATCTGCTGTAATGAGTGCAGAGAAATTCAACCAGATTGGTGAAGGGAACAAAAGGGTGCTCTTGCCTAGAAAAAAGTTTGCTTTTTTCTAGGTAAGAGCACTGTTTTGGTCAGTTCTGCAAATTGCAGCATATTGAGACTAGGTACCTGCAGGTAGATCTGATTGAGGTGTTTAAGGCCCGGAATATCTTGAGTAGGCTGAACATTAATGGTATTCTTCGACTTGCTGAGACTACACACGAGGGGACATAAACTGAAGTTTGTTTGTTATTTGGTTTTTAGGAGCATTAGCAACTAAGGCCATATTACTCTGGGGATATGCAGTGGTCATTCCCTGACCTTTCCGTCCTCCGTATTTGGTGGTCATGGGCTCGAACCCCATAAATTGAAGTTGAGGAAGCATGTTTGCAGGATAGATATGCGGAAGTTTACCTTCGGCCAGTGGGTGGTTTATTGTTGGAACAGACTTCTGTCTGTTCCAACAGTCAATGTTGTGGAAGTGGATGGGTTGAATAAATTCAAGGGAGAAGTAGACAAATTCTTGGAGGGTAGGGATGGGTGAACCATGCAGTTTTTTTTTTGTCTGATGCTATATAAGCTTTCTTTCTCGAATCATTTGCCATTACTACTACTACTGCAGAGCTTGGCAACCAAGCACCTCAGAGGTGACCTGATTGAGGCTTATAAGGCTCTGAAAGGGGTTAGTAAAATGAATGAAGATGGAATTTTCACTGTCATAGGGAATTTCAGAACTCACAGGCATAAATTGAAATTACAGGGGAAGAAATTTTGTTTTAGCCAGTGAGTCATTGATCGCCGGAGCAGGTTGCCTTCATGGGTACTTGAGGCTGACAAGTTGAACAAATTCAAAGGTCAATTGGATAGTTACCTCTGTGAGAAGGGAAGCAAATAATTTGTATTTTCTTACCTACTTATTAGCTCATATAGGCTATAGCATTTGACAACTGTCACAGGTAACTAGGCTAAAGAAATGTGCCTTGCATGGGCATGTCACCACCAACATGTGGAAATCTGTTGCTTGGTTGATGAATCCCATCTCTGTAATGCTGATTGGTATACCTGCATTTGGAGAAAGCAATGTGAAGCCATGGCACCTGGATTCATTGTTGGTGTTTGGCAAGCTGGAGATTATTATTTTTATTTCACTTGTTGGATATATATCTTTTGTATTTAGCGAAGGATATAACTAATTTAACATTGTGATCATTACGGTGTAGCGTAACTTGATAGCATAAGGTATAATAATAATAAATAAATAATAATAATAATAAATAAATATATATTAATGACTCAACTGTTATGACACGTTTAATCGTTCTGTATAGGTAACCGAGCATTACTAAGTTAAATAAGATGGTAGTGTTATGGTTTGGAGACTTTTGATGGCATACCTTGGGTTTTCTGATTGCCATTATTGAATGGCTCGATGAGAATGACTACCTTTCTGTTGTTGTCAACTAAATATACACCTTATATTTAGTTGACATTGTATTCAGACAATTACACCATTTATCAACATGATTGTGTCATGCCACAAGGCCCACTGGGCTGCTAACTAGTTTCAGGAAGTTGATAGTGAATTCTCTGCCCTCCCATTGCCGTCCAACTTACCTGATCTTGTCCCAGTTGATCAAAGTTTGGAATCTATTCTAAAAGGACATTCGATGCTACAACCATCTACCTGACACTGTGTGGGCATTACTGGACACATTGTGCAACGCTTGGATAACACTACTAGAAGACAGCTTGGCACAGTTTGTGTTCATGCCAAGATGTGTATAGGTTGTATTATGGGCAGAAGGAGGCCACATGAAGTTAAGTGTTGGTTATTCAATGCCAACTCAATATGCTTAACATGTGGCTCTTAAACTCTGTTACACAGAGCAGATTGTACTATAGCAGGGGCACCATGATTTGGGCTCCTAAAGATCAGAAAGGTGCTGACTTATATTTAAACTTGTAGATCAGTGTCTCACTGATCTCACTTGTATGGAGCATGTGTGTGTGTGTGTTCATTCTCACTTGTATGGAGCATGTGTGTGTGTGTGTGTGTGACCATCTTCTTGGACCACCAAGTCTTTGTTCAACAAATGTTCAAGAGTGCTGTGTCACAGGGCTGCATTAGCATTGGATGGGTTCTCTAGTATGACATGGCCTATAAAATTGTCCAGTATCAGTTCAGATGAATGTGTGTGTGTGAGGTACTTTGAAAGGGTTGTTTAAAGCCTGGATACCATGAAATAATGGGTTCATGCCAAGCAACCAGGATACATCAGTTTATGAACACTGCATTCTTGAAAAGTAATTATTAAACTGAAACTTTGTGAATTGGAAGCAATTTTCCTATAGATATAAATAGTATAATGGGAGGATATGCTCCAAAAATGGATGTCAGATGAACTAATTAGACATGTGTCAGAGAAGAAAAATGCATGGGGTACATATAAATTAACATGTGACACAGAAGCCTATGATAGATATAAGCTGGTCTGTAACCAAGTTACAAAGGCGGTTAGGCAGGCAAAGGCAGATTACGAGAAATCTTTGGCAAAGGATGCATAGAAAAACAGCAAAGAGTTCTTTACTTATGTAAACTCTAGAAGGAAGGGGATGAATCAAATTGGTCCACTTGATATTGATGGTTCAACTGTTGATGATCCTGCTCAGGTAGCTAACAAACTAAATGAATATTTTGCATCTACATTCACACATGACGAGTTATTCAGGGAGGGGAATGCCAGAGGTGAAGTAAACTCTGGCAGTGAGCTAGATGATTTTCTAATAACTGAGATGATGTTGTTATTTGGTTTTTGGTTTTTAGGAGGTTTATTCAACTCTGGCAGTAAGATAGTTAATCTTGTAATAACTGAGAGTAAAGTGGAGGAGAAATTGTTGAAGATAAACATAGGCAAGGCACATAGGGTGGATGGAATCTATCCAGTTATATTAAAGGAGGTGGAAAAGGAAGTAAGCAAACCCTTAGCCATAATTATGAGAGCTTCCCTGGACTCAGGGGAGATACCCATGACTGGAGATATGCAGATGTGACCCCAATCCACAAAGGAGGATCAAAGGGAGACACAGGTATTTACAGACCTGTTAGTTTAACTTCTGTTCCAGGGAAATTAATGGAGGCACTGGTTAAAGAAGCATTGCAGGATCATCTAGACAAGACTTCAGTTATAGCTCAGCCACAGCATGGGTTTGTTAAGGGGAAGTCTTGTCTGACTAATTTGATTGGATACTATGATGTAGTCACAAAGGAACTGGATGCAAAGAATAACTTTGATATCATATATTTGAATCTTAGAAAAGCCTTTGATACTGTTGCACATGGAAGACTGCTGCACAATTGGAGAAGTGTTGCATTGGGGGCAAATTGCTGCTATCAGTAAAGGGATGGTTGAGTGGGAGAAGACAGAGTGGTAATCAGTGGACACTGCTCTTTGTGGACTAATGTTATTAGTGGAATCCCTCAGGGTTCAGTGTTGGGTCTATTGTTGTTTTCTGTATTTATAAATGATATTGATGATGGTATATCAGGCTTAATGTCCAAGTTTGCAGATGATACGAATGTTGGCAGGGTTTTTAATGACACTAATGACAGTACACTGCTGCAACAGGATTTAGAAAAGTTGAGCAGAGGGGCTGAGAGGTGGCAACTGAAGTTTAACATTGACAAATGTAAAGTACTTCATATGGGAAGCAGTAATCCCAGAGTAACGTATCAACTCTGTGGTACCACACTGGTACCACAGTGGTAGAGAATGAAAAGGACCTGGGGGTAATTGTGCAGGCAGATATGAAGTTTTCTGAGCAGTGCAGAAGGTCTGCAAGAGTAGCTCATAGTGTCTTGTCAATAATATACAGGAATTTTTCTAGCAGGGATAAGGAGGTGATTATCCCCTTGTATAAGGCAATGGTCAGGCCACACCTTGAGTACTGTATACAGGTCTGGAGGCCTCATTTTAAGAAGGATGTAGAGCTTTTGGATCGAGTATAGAGAAGGGCAACAAGATTAGTGAACAGACCAAAGGGTTGCTCTTACGAAGAAAGGCTTAAGTTTTGCAAATTACAGTGTCTGGAGACTAGGCACCTGCGAGGTGAGCTGATTGAGATGTATAAAGCCTTGAATGGTTTGAGCATGCTCAATGCTGATGGGATCCTTCCTCTTGCTCAGAATAATCACCTGAGAGGGCATAAATTCAAATTGAGGAAAGACAGTTGTAGAATAGATGTACGGAAGTTTGCCTTTAGCCAGCAGGTGGTTGATTGCTGGAACAAACTTCCATCTGTCGTTGTAGAAGTTGATAGCTTAAATAGATTTAAGGCAGAACTTGACAAACATTTGGAGCGAGCGGATGGGTAAATAAGTTTTTTTTTTTTTTTTTTGGCTGATGCTATATAAGCTTGCTTTCTTGCATCATATGCCCTTGCTAATGCTAATGCTTAAAATAATGTTAATCTCTAAACATGCATGACATTTAAATGAAAGTTTTATGTAAGGTTTATATTAGCATTAGTAGTAACATATATTGTAAGAAAGCAAGCTTATACAGCATTAACAAAAAAAAACAAACTTCCCATTTCACCCATCCATTTGCTTCAAAAGTTTGTCCAGGCTCTAAATAACCAATTTCAAAGTGCCCCACACATGTTCATCTCATCTCTTACCGGACAATTTTAGAGGCCATGTTTATAACAGAGAACCCATCTTCCACTGTTGCATTCCTCTGACAGAGCTGTTTTGAACACTCGTTTTGCAAGAGAGCTGTTCACAGGTGTCTAATCTGAGGAAGAGGAAGAAACCCATCAGCATTGAGCCTATTCAAACCATTCAAAGCCTTATACACCTCGATCAGATCACCTCACAGATGCCTAGTCTCCAGACATTGCAGTTTGCAGAACTTAAGCCTTTCTTGGTAAGAGCACCACTTTGTTCCCCTCACTAACCTTGCCTCCCTTCTCTGTACTCGTTCTAGCAACTCTACATCCATCCTAAAATGAGGCCTCCAGACCTGCACGCAGTACTCACGGTGTGGCCTGACCATTGCCTTGTACAAAGAGATAATCACCTCCTTATCCCTGATAGTAAAATTCCTGTATATCATTGACAAGACCTCATGACCTGCCCTGGCTGCCTGTCTACACTGCTCAGAAAACTTAATATTTGACTGCACAATTACCCCCAGGTCTTTTTTATTCTCCACTACTCTGAGTGTAGTACCACACAGTTGGTATATTTTTCTGGGGTTACTGCTACCCATATGCAGTACTTTGCATTTGTCAATGTTAAACTTCAGTTGCTACTTCTCAGCCTATCTGCCCAACTTTTCTAGATCCTGTTGCAGTAGCATACTGTCATTACCAACACTGCCAACCTTTGTATCATTTGCAAGCTGGGAAATTAAGCCTGATATACCTTCATCACTATCATTGATAAATATACAAAATACCAATTAATAGTAGAGTCCAATGGGGGACTCTACTATTAATATTAGTCCACGAAGAGCAGTGTTCATTGATTATCACTCTGATGTGGTTACAATGGAACTGGATGCAAAAAATAATTTTGATATCATATATTTGGATTTCAGGAAAGCTTTTGACACTGTTGCACATGGAAGACTATTGTACAAATTGGAGCAGAATGGTATTAAGGGTAAGTTTCTACAATGGATAAAAGGATGGTTGAGTGGGAGAAGACAGAGGGTGTTAATTAATGGGTGCTGCTCTTCGTGGACTAATGTTATTAGTGAAGTCCTACTGGGTTCAGTGTTGGGTCTTCTGTTGTTTTGTATATTTATCAATGATATTGATGAAGGTATATCAGGCTTAGTGCCAAATTTTACAGATGATACAAAGGTTGGCAGGGTTGTTAATGACAGTAATGGCAGTGTGCTACTGCAACAGGATCTAGAAAATTTGGGCAGATGGGCTAAGAAGTGGTAATTTACCAATCTAACAATAGTTAGATTGGTAGTTGAGTGTTGTAATACAGGGAAACCCGTTATAATGCAATGCTCAGGGATCCAAAGAATCACGTTGCGATATAAGCAAGATCTCATCAGAAAATATTTGCCATTTTTCATACTACAAGCATTCAAACTTCATGCATTCTGTCAGTTTTGCTCGTTTCTTTTTTTTTTTTGCACAATAATTGCAGTACTATATGCCGACGAGGCTACTGAAAGCCTGTCATTAGCATTAGCAAAGGCACATGATGCAAGAAAGAAGCTTATATAGCATCAGCCAAAAAAAAAAAAACGACTTATTTCACCCATTCACTCCCTCTAAATGTTTGTCAAGTTCTGCCTTGAATCTATTTAAGCTATCAACTTCTGCAATGGCAGATGGAAGTTTGTTCCAGCAATCAACCACTTGCTGGCTAAAGGCAAACTTCCGCACATCTATCAGCATTGAGTATGCTCAAACCATTCAAGGCTTTATATGCCTCAATCAGATCACCTCGCAGGTGCCTAGTTTCCAGACATTATAATTTGCAAAACTTAAGCCTTTCTTCGTAAGAGCAATCCTTTGTTCCATTCATTAATCTTGTTGCCCTACTCTGTACTTGTTCCAACAGCTCTACATCCGTCTTAAAATGAGGACTCCAGACCTGTATACAGTACTCAAGGTGTGGTCTGACCATTGCCTTATACAAGGGGATAATCACTTCCTTATCCCTGCTAGAAAAATTCCTGTATATCATTGACAAGACACCATGAGCTACTCTTGTAGACCATTTGCGCCGCTCAGAAAACTTCATATCTGCCTGCACAATTACCCCCAGGTCCTTTTCATATTCTACCAGTCAGTGTGGTACTACAGAGTTGGTACGTTACTCTGGGATTACTGCTTCCCATATGTAGTACTTTACATTTGTCAATGTTAAACTTCATTTGCCCATCTGCTCAACTTTTCTAGATCCTGTTGTCATTAGTGTCATTAACAACCCTGCCACCTTTGCATCGTCTGCAAACTTGGACATTAAGTCTGATATACCATCATCAGTATCATTTATAAATACAGAAAACAACAATGGACCCAACGCTGAACCCTGAGGGACTCCACTAATAACATTAGTCTACGAAAAGCAGTGTCCATTGATTACCACTCTCTGTCTTCTCCCACTCAACCATCCCTTTATCCATAGTAGCAGTTTGCCCCCAATGCCACACTGCTCCAATTTGTGCAGCAGTCTTCCATGTGCAACAGTATCAAAGGCTTTTCTAAGATTCAAATATATGATATCAAAGTTATTCTTTGCATCCAGTTCCTTTGTGACCACATCATAGTATCCAGTCAAATTAGTCAGACAAGACTTCCCCTTAACAAATCCATGTTGTGTGTGTGAGCTATAACTGAAGTCTTCTCTAGATGATCCTGCAATGCTTCTTTAACCAGTGCTTCCATTAATTTCCCTGGAACAGAAGTTAAACTAACAGGTTTGTAATTACCTGTGTCTCCCTTTGATACTCCTTTGTGGATTAGGGTCACATTTGCACATCTCCAGTCCATGGGTACCTCGCCTGAGTCCAGGGAAGCTGTCATAATTATAGCTAAGGGTTTGCTTACTTCCTTTGCTGCCTCCTTTAATATAACTGTATAGATTCCATCTTTTACGGGCACAAAAGGTGATATAGTTGTACCCGTTGGCACTAATGATATTAGGAATAGGAGACCGGCAGAATTACTTAACAAGTACAGGTCACTGTTGAACAAAAGCCGAGAATTAGGGTTGAATTTGAAAGTGTCTGCAATTCTGCCCAGACACGATAGAAGGGAGTATATGATGAGAGCCTTGTCGATCAATTCGGCCCTGGAAAGAATGTGCAAGGCTCAAGGGGTAGAATTTTTTTCAGCCTGAACTGTACTTGTTAACAGGAGAGACTGCTTCTATAGGGATGGGATACACTTAAATAGAAAGGGTGGAAAAATATTTGCTGATGCTATTGAGGCAGTGTGAGGTGGGTCGGAAAACTGATAGCTTGAGGGGATACAAGGACTAATAGTTTAACAGTAGCCGTAGGCAGAGGTGAAGGTGATTCTTGCACAACTTCTATTAGAATAAGTAGCGACCTGGAGCGTGTGATGTTGGGGGTTTCAGGGACGGATGGCAGTCATCCTGAAATAGGTGGGTAAATGGGATGTGTTAGGGTAACTAAGAATAGGAGTAGGAGCATGTATGCTTGCATGTATACCAATGCTAGAAGTATAGTAAATAAATTTGATGAATTTGAAGTTTTGTCAAGACATCAAAGGCGGATATTGTTGGGATAGCAGAGATGTGGTGTCACACAGATATAAGGAATGCTGAACTGGAATTTGGGGAGTATAATGTGTACAGAAAGGATAGACAGGATAGAAAGGGAGGTGTTGTTATGCTGTTAATTAAGAAAAACATAAAATCAAAAGAAGTGCATCCAGTTGATATAGATGAACAGTGCACTGTTGAGTCAGTTTGGTGTGACATAAGCACTGCGAAAGCAAAAATAAGAGTAGGAGTGTGTTATAGGCCTAATGACTCAAATGAGTACAGTGAACAATTGTACAGAGAAATAGAGTGGGCTAGTAAATCGGAATGTCTTATAATGGGGGATTTTAACTTCCCAGATATTGACTGGAACTTGTGGGTTGGTCACTCACACACTAGTCAGACTTTTGTGGATTTATTGGATGATTGTTTTCTGCAGCAGCATGTTCGAGAGGCAACCAGAGAAAGTAATACTCTTGATCTGGTTATCAGCAGTGACCATTCGATTCGTGTATTAAGAATTTGCAGATAAAGGAACCACTAGGTGGCAGTGATCACAGTGTACTGATGTGGGATTTACTTAAAGATTTAATTACCATCAGGCGTAAAGGAAAGGGTTTTTATTTCCGTAAAGGTGAGTACAGTGCTTCCGACAGTTTTTAAATTCTGTACAGTGGGATCAACCGACGATGTTACCAACAGTAAATTCTAAGTGGGAAGCGTTCAAGGAATTAATCGTGGAAGCTACTAAAAGTTTCATACCTATTAAGAAATATTGTTCAAGGTTTAGGCCTAAATTGTTATCTAATGAACTAATGAGACTCGTAATAGAGAAGAAAAATGCATGGGATGTATATAAATTATCAAGCGACTCAGAAGCCTATGGCAGATACAAAGGGTACTAGGAAAGTTTTGCAATACAGCTTTGTTTATTTAATTTTTTCAAAGTAATTTCCTCTACATTCAATACACTTCTCCATCCTCCGAAACCAATCTTTAAACCAGTTCTGCCAAGTTTCACTAGGGAGTAAAGCACACTCGTTGTCCCAAGCCCGTAGAAGGTCCTCATCACTGGAAAACCGCCTCCCTTTTAGCTTCATTTTCACATGCGGGAACAGTGCAAAGTCGCAGGGAGCAAGGTCTGAACTGTAGGGAGGGTGCTCGAGAAGTTTCAGTCCTGTCGTGGTCAAATATTCGGTGCAGGCTTTGGCGCGGTGAGCTGGAGCATTTTCGTGATGGAGGTACCAGGTGTCCATTCTTGACTTTGGCCGCAGGTTCTTCATAGATCCAATGACTTTAGGCAGGCATTGTTCAGTATACCACTTAGCTGTGACTGTCTTCTGTGTGTCCAAAACGACACGTTCCACAATTCCACTCGATTTGAAAAATACAGCTATCATTTTCTTCTTTACAGATCGGGATTTTCTGACAATTACGGGTGTGTCGTCATCATCGAAGACCCAAACTTTAGGCGCCTCCGTAGCCAGGTGGGAAGGAGCAGCAGTGCGTAGCACACGCTTCTTGATTAGACCGGGGTTTGAGCCCGTCACCACCAAAAACGGAGGATGCGGAAAGGTCAAGGGAATGACCACCGCATATTCCCGGAGCAATATGGCCTTAGTTGCTAATGCTCCTAAAAACCAAACAACAACAACAACCCAAACTTTGTTTTGAGCCTTGGTCGGCAGATCGTAATAGTACAGCCAAGTCTCGTCACCTGTCACGATGTTGTTCACATACCGAGATTGTCCCTTATCAAATTTTTTTAACATCTCCCGGCACCAAGTCACACGTCGTGTCATCTGCTCTTCAGTCAGTTGATGCGGCACCCAGAGAGAACAAAGTTTCTTCACGTGCAAATGATTTTGCAGAATCGAACGAATTGCTGGTGCATTTAGGCCCAAAGTATCCTCTATCTGTTGGTAGGTCACTCGCCTGTTTTCATCAGGCATTTTCCTCACAGCAGTAACGTTTTCCTCCGTAACTGACGTTCGTGGCCTTCCCGGCCTCTCAGAATCCTCCAGAGTGAAATTTCCCCTTTGGAATTCTCTATACTACCTGAATATCGTTGTACGATGTGGACAATCATCATCTAGTGCAAGAGTCATTTCTTCTAAGCACTGGTCTGTGGTTAAACCACGCACGAAATTATACCGCAAAACTGTCCTTATCTCATTTCGTGACCACGAT
Organism: Mastigoproctus giganteus; assembly: GCF_048544385.1. Classification (NCBI taxonomy): domain Eukaryota; kingdom Metazoa; phylum Arthropoda; class Arachnida; order Uropygi; family Thelyphonidae; genus Mastigoproctus; species Mastigoproctus giganteus. The sequence goes on from NC_143581.1 coordinate 65,276,205, forward strand.
GCCATCGCAAGCACTTTACACTCTCACTACTAATGAATAACTGAGCCCATCGACTTAGCGCGGAGGCTACTATGCACGTATGAACATGTCTCAACATGCAGCAACAAGCAGCTTCCTGTGATTCATTGTTGCGTCATATTGCAAAACTTTCCTAGTACCCTTTGTATAAGCTAGTCTGTAATCAGGTGACAAAGGAGGTTAGGCAGGCGAAGGCAGATTACGAGAAATACTTTGCAAAAGATGCTAAGAAAAACAGCAAGAATTTCTTTACTTATATAAACTCTAAAAGGAAGCGGATGAATCTGATTGGTCCACTTGACGTGTGCAAATTGATCAACAAGGGTCTCATCATATTCTCCCTCCTAAGGGTCTCCTCATATACTCCTGTCGCGACTTTTTTTCAACATTGCCCTGTATTTGTTAAGTAAATCCACAGATCTTACACTTAATGCCATTAGTGCCAACGTGTGCAACGATATCACCTTTTGTGCCCTTAAAAGATGATATCTGCCCTACAACATCATCAACTTTTGTCCCTTGCAGACATACCCTGGTCTTATTCCACCTATCCTTATTGCATTTATTCCACCTAACAATGCTTTAGTTAGAACTATTGTTCTGACATAACTTGACCTAATCCATCGTAATGGCACAAGAATTTGCTTTACGACCTATTGAACATCGCCAGTTCATAGTTTTTGTACAAAAGCCTTTGAACCTCTACTTGCTCCTTGCCAAGAAATTCTATTTAACTGTGCTGCAGATAAGAAGCCTGCCATGTCACCCAGTGTGGGAATACCTATCTGTACCAAAATGAGAAAACGTTTACCAAAAGAGAACACAAATAAATAGACCTATTGGTATTCAGCTACAAGAATTATCACCCCCACCCCCAATCAAACCTAAAGTTATTCAGTATACTTTCATAAATTCCTTTGGCAAGTCCACCGTGGGAAGTATTTATTATAGACACAGGTGAATGCTTTGAACAACTGGGAAAGAATGCCCTCTCTAAGTGAGAGGGCATTTTTTCCCGTATGGTTATATGCAGCTTACTTATCTCAGTTTTTTATTTCACCTGAGTATATACTGATGGTTCAGAGTCAGACATTGAAGTAGGTGCAGCAGCTGCACTTCCAAGCTCCACCTTTTAGTGACAGCTTCCACCAGAATGCAGTGTTTTACCTCAGAGTTATATGTTATTCTCTTAGCTTTGGAAATATCGAGCCTTCACTATTTCCAGGAAGCTGAATATATATTGATTCAATAGGTCAGAGGTTTCAAACCACTGTTTTTCCTGAACCAGTACTGGTACGTGAGGAGTGAGCTACCAGTACGTGGCCAGTGAATGAAACCACCTGCAATTTCCCTCAGTGGAGAGTAAACATTTTAAATGTTAATATCTTACTAAAACCAAAACTTTTTATTTTTCATTGTTTGTATCTATGCGGGCAGTTCAGTCTTTCTTCTTGAAAAATATACATTGTTTCTTTCTTGTACTTCTTAATACATATAACTTTATCTCTTTACTTCCCCTCCTTTTTTTTTTTCTCTTATTTTATATGGTCAGTCTTCTTTCAGAGGTTGGTTAGTGAACATTAAAAGTAGTGTTTGCAGTTGTGATGCTTTTCAGGTAATTTATACAATTTATAAATTGTATTTTCTTAATTAATAAATATGTTTTTCTGTTTTTAGTAGAATAGCTCGGTTTTGCCTACCTAATTATTTATGTGACTTTTCAAAACAGACTTATGTACTCATTAATTAACACACCAGCATGTCATAAGATACCAATGCGGTCGATAGCATCTGGTACACAGGCTTATAAAGGTTGGGAACCTCTACCATAGGTGAAATATAATACACATACCTCACTGTAAACTTCTGATATGCCCACTCATATATATATATATATATATATATAACCTCTTGTTGATACTCGTGCTTGTGTTTTGGCCAGAAGTATTAGAAATGATATGTTAAAGGACTCTCCAAAACAAACACTGTCTAATACAGATGCAGACACTTTAATATATGCCCTTTTGGTATTTTCAGCCTCTCTAGACTTGGCATTTTCAAGGATAGTTAATGTAACCACATACCTTTTGTTGGTCAGTTGGGTATTTAAAATGAAGGCAAGTGAAAACCAAGGTCATTACAGTAATATTAATTAGACTTGTGATAACCATACTCATGGAGCCCATGGCATATATATCATTAATTACTTCACTCCTGCTGGAAATGAATGTTTAAAAACTTGTTTGAGCTGTCCAATACAGTTCCACTATTATGCATCACTTAACAAAGCAATAAAATTGCCAAACTGAAAATTGCTGTTTCCAGAATTTAGAAATTAAAAATAAATAAAAGTGTGGGAATAGTCTATAACATATTTCTTTAATAAAAAAAAAAAAAAAAAAAAAGAAACACTTCAACTGTACATAGATGATTTTGACCAGTAGTCTATGAGGATTTTCTGTATCCACAAACCTCCTTTACAGAACTAAAACATTATTGTACAAATAGGCTACATGATACAAAATATGAAACCACTACCAGGTAATGAGGATATCTTCAAGTTTTTATTCATCAACTGGACCTACAGTTCTGGAATAGTATGAAAAATTCATAAAGGAAGCCCATTTGTGCAGTTATCCTGCACAAACTGCAGTCACCATCAGAGATGGTGGCCAAACAGGAGTCAGTAAGGGTGCAGTTAAGCTGGTTCAAGGAAGTTTTATGCAAAGTCTAAGGAAATCCATATGGCATGCTTAGGAAAGCCAGTTGTGAGCTTAACTTGTCAAGGTCAACAGAATGTACCATGAAACCATACAAGTTACAACTTTTACAGAAGCTATTGATTAATGACAAAACCTAGAGAATGGAATTTCGTTTGTAAATTCCACCATGATTACAGTACATGATTATTCTGTCATGTACTGTAGCACATACATTTTCCTACTGGTGAATAAAAACTTGAATATATCTTCTATTATTTGGAAGTGGTTTCAGATTTATATTCATGCAATAATATTTTAGTTATGTAACGGATGTTTATGGACATCCTGTACTTGTAATATTTTTGTATATTTGATAAAAATGATATGTGATGTTTGACATTACTTTCATAACTGCTTTAATGCAGCAGGGTCCAGCTTTTTTATTGAGGACTGATAATAATTTTTTTATAGTATTTGCCATTTAGAATAAGGAAGCCATAGGCTTTTGCTGCACTAGCAAAAAAAAAAAAAAACCCCACAAAGTTGATAAGCAAATTCAAATTATTTGCTACCTACTCATACAGGTAACTATCCAGTTGACCTTTGAATTTATTCAAATTGTAAGTCTCAACTACTTGAGAGGGCAACTTGATCCAGCAATCAATGACTTGCTGGCTAAAAGAAAATTTCCTACAATCTAATCTAAACCTCAACACCCATAATTTGAATTTATGGCCCCTAATTCTGGAATAACAGCGAAACTTTCACCTTCTTTCATTTTACTAATCTCTCCCAATGCCTTATAAACCTCAATGAGGTGACCTCTGGGTGCCTGGTTACCAATCTCTGTAGCCCACATAATTGGAATCTTTCCTCATACAGTTATCCTTTTGATCTCACTATTTGAGCTACCTGTCTTTGGACCCTTTCAGGAAGCTCAATGTCTTTTTTCAGATGAGGTCTCCATACTTGAACAGTATTTCAAATGTATTCTTACAATTGCCATATGCAGTGGAATTACGATGTCCTTATCTCTACAGGATAACATCCGATGAATCGTTGATAAGACACCATAGGCTTTCCTGGCTGCCTGTTTTACACTGTTCAGAAAACTTTATATCTTCCCCTATCATAATTCCCAGATCCCTTTCCTCCTTCACTGTTTTTAATTCAATCCCACCAAGCATATAATTTATTTGGGGATTGCTATTCCCCTAAGTGTAAGACCTTCCTTGTATGCAACTAAATTCCTTGTATTTAGTTGCATTAAAACATAGCTGCCACTTCTCTAACCATCTTTGAAGTCTGTTCAGGTCATCCTGAAGGAGTGCTGCTTATCACTGATCAATAATGACTCTGCCAATCTTTACGTTGTCTGCAAATTAAATACCACTTTCACTTAGTGGTGCGAAATGGTGGTCATTTAAGTATCTTTAACTTCATCCACTATTCCTCCTTTGGAATATTGCACGAAATTCTCATAGGTATTACATTTATTGTGTGTTAATTTTTTAAAGAATGAAATTTCATGCTATTTGCATCAGGGCTGTATGCAGAAATTTAAAAAGGGAGGGTTTAACCCCTTAAAATGGGGGGTAACCTATTACCTTAAAAAAAAAATGTAATCCTTCTTGGATGTGAGCAAGAAGGATGAATATGGACAAAAACTAGTAAGTGATCTAATTATCTATAATAAATGAAATGCCTTAAACAAAGCTATTTATATTCATTTTTACATGTTTAGTTAGAGTTGTGTTTAGTTGTTTTATTTATTTAAAAGTCATTTAATTGAAACATGTGAACAATGATATAATGCACTCTCAGTAAGCAATTGCTTATAGTAAATTTAATTTTTCTGAATTATTGAAACTGACTACATGTATCTCTGCAAAGTGGACACCTTCCTATAGTGGACAGTTTTGTCTGATCAAATGGTGTCTGCTTTAGAGAGGTTCCATTATGTTACCATTAGTATTAGAATATGGTTCAAGAAAGCCCTAAGCTTTTGCTGCATTGTCCAAAAAATAAATAAATAAAAATAATTAAATTAAAATATTAATAAATAAATAAAATATACTATCTGTTTGACTTAACGTAAGTGTCATCATACATACATCTAACCTGTGGTTTTCCTAAACTGTCAGTCTCGTGAAGATAACTCATTCCAGTAATTAATAACTCATGCAAGAAAACAAAAATTTCCTATAATCCAGTGTAAACCTCTTCCTCTGTAATTTAAATTTATGTTTCCTAGTTCTGGAATCATTTACAAGAGTGAAAATTCCACCTCATTTATTTTACTTTAACTTCTCAGAGCCTTATGTACCTCAGTCAAGTCACCTCTAAGGTGCATAGTTTCCAAGCTCTGTATTCCCCATATTTGAAGTCTTTTGTCATATGAATGTCCTTTTGTCAGTCTCATCAAGCACGCTGTCCATCTTTTGACCCTTTAAAGAAGAATGATGCCTCTTTTCAGGTGTGGTTTCTATACTTGAACACAATATTTAATTTTGGTGAATTCCAGGACTCAGCAATTCAGCAAATGCAATAAACTTCCCTCCAGTACCATACACAGATTATGAACATTTCATTGAGCAGTGCTTCTGTAACCAGGTGGGCAGGAGCAGCAGTGTGTAGCACACGCTTCTTGATTAGACTGGGGTTTGAGCCCGTGACCATCAAATACGGAGGATGCGGAAAGGTCAGGGAATGACCACCGCATATCCCCGGAGCAATATGGCCTTAGTTGCTAATGCTCCTAAAAACCAAATAACAAACAAACATTTCATTAAGCAAAGTAGATATCAAGTAAATAGTAAATTATTCGATGTAAAACTTGTTCTGCGGTTGTAGGCATCTTGTTTATATAAACATCAAGGAGGATGTTGTTCTTGCTTGTGTATATATAGTAATAGAGGCATGTGATGCAAGAAAGCAAGCGTATGAGCTTATGTAGCATCAGCCAAAAAATAATAATAAAAATAAATAAATAAATAAAAAAATTTTTTTTTAAAAATTCAGACAACCATTCCCTCTAAAAGTTTGTCCAGTTCCTCCTTGAATTTATTTAAGCTATCAACTTCCACAACAACAGATGGAAGTTTGTTCCAGCAATTAACCACCTGCTGGCTAAAGGCAAATTTCCACACATCTATTCTACAACTGTCTTTCCTCAATTTGAATTTATTTTCCCTTAGGTTCGTAATCTGAGCAAGTGGAAGAACATTGGCTGCATCCACTTATCTTCACCTATATCTGCTGATCACGAACGAACACCTGTTGTGTATTAGTTGTTGTTCTTGCTAGCTTACAGTACAACACTTAATCATAGACTGTTTTCTATACTCCAAAGAATGACAAACAGTATTCATTTACTTGAACACTTATGTGAAATCTTTTCTCTATAACATTAGCATTAGCATTAGTAGAGGCATTTGATGCAAGAAAGCAAGCTTATACAGCATCAGCCAAAAAAAAAAAAAAAAAACCACTTCCACTTCACCCCTCTGTTCGTTCCAAATACCTGTCCAGCTGAGCCTTAAACTTATTTAGGCTATCAACTTCCACGACAAGGGATGGAAGTCTGTTCCACCAACCAACCACCCGCTGGCTAAAGGCAAATTTCCGCATGTCTATTCTACATCTGTCTTTCCTCAATTTGAATATATGCCCTCTCAGGTGATTATTCTGAGCGAGAGGAAGAATCCCATCAGCATTGAGCATGCTCAAACCATTCAAGGCTTTATACACCTCTATCAGATCACCTCGCTAGTGCCTGGTCTCCAGACACTGTAATTTGCAAAACTTAAGCCTTTCTTCGTAAGAGCACCCCATTGTTCCATTCATTAATCTTGTTGCCCTTCTCTGTACTCGTTCCAGCAGCTGTACATCCTTCTTGAAATGAGGCCTCCACACCTGTATACAGTACTCTAGGTGTGGCCTGACCATTGCCTTATACAAGGGAATAATCACCTCTTTATCCCTGCTAGAAAAATTCCTATATATCATTGACAATACACCATGAGCTACTCTTGCAGCCCGTCTGCACTGCTCAGAGAACTTCATATCTGCCTGCACAACCACCCCCAGGTCCCTTTCATTCTCTACCACTGTCAGTGTAGTACCACAGAGTTGATACGTTGCTCTGGGGTTGCCGTTTCCCATGTGTAGTACTTTACATTTGTCAATGTTAAACTTCATTTGCCACCTCTCAGTCCATCTGCTCAACCTTTCCAGATCCTGTTGCAGCAGCATAGTGTCAGTAGTGTCCTTGACAACCCTGCCTACCTTTGTATCGTCTGCAAACTTGGACATTAAGCTTGATATACCCTCATCAATATCATTTATGAATACAGAAAACAATAATGGACCCAACACTGAGCCCTGAGGGACTCCACTAATAACATTAGTCCACGACGAGCAGTGTCCATTGATTACCACTCTCTGTCTTCTCCCCCTCAGCCACCCCTTTATCCACAGCAGCAATTTGCCTCCAATGCCACACTGCTCCAATTTGTGCAGCAGTCTTCCATGTGCAACAGTATCAAAAGCCTTTCTAAGATCCAAGTATATAATATCAAAGTTATTCCCTGCATCCAGTTCCTTTGTGACTGCATCATAGTATCCAATCAAATTGGTCAGGCAAGACTTCCCCTTAACAAAACCATGCTGTGTCCGAGCTATAGCTGAAGTCTTGTCTAAATGATCCTGCAGTGTTTCTTTAACTAGTGCCTCCATTAATTTTCCTGGAACAGAAGTTAAACTCACAGGTCTATAATTACTTGTCAGCCTTTGATCCTCCTTTGTGAATTGGGGTGACATTTGAACATCTCCAGTCTGTGGGTACCTCCCGAGTCCAAGGAAGCTCTCATAATTATGGCTAAGGGTTTGCTTACTTCCTTTGCTGCCTCCTTTAATATAACTGGATAGATCCCATCCACCCCGGGTGCCTTTCTTGTGTTTATCTTCAACAGTTTCTCCTCCACTTTACTCTCAGTTATTACAAGATTCTCTAGCTTACTGCTAGAGTTGAATACACCTCTGGCTTTCCCCTCGCTAAATAACTCCTCATGTGTGAATGTCGATGCAAAATATTCATTTAGTTTGTTAGCTACCTGAGCAGGATCATCAACAGTTGACCCATCGATATCAAGTGGACCAATCTGATTCATCCCCTTCTTTCTAGAGTTTACATAAGTAAAGAACTGTTTGCTGTTTTTCTTTGCACCCTTGCCAAAGATTTCTCGTAATCTGCCTTCGCCTGCCTAACCTCCTTTGTAACTTGGTTACAGATCAACTTGTATCTATCATACGCTTCTGTGTCATGTGTTAATTTGTATGTATCCCCTGCATGCTTCTTCTCTGTCATATGCCTCATCAGTTCATCTGACATCCATTTAGGCCTAAACCTTGAACAATATTTCTTAGTTGGTATGTAAAGCCTAGTAGCTTCCAAGATAAGTTCTTTGAATGCTTCCCATTTTGCATTTGCTGTTGGGCCCACTGTATAGAATTTAAATACTGTCTCAGTCCATCGTAGTCGCCTTTACGAAAGCAATAACCCTTCCCTTTACCCCTAATGGTAGTTACATCTTTGAGTAAATCCCACTTCAGCACACTGTGATCACTGCCACCTAGTGGTTCATTTATCTGCAGATTCTTAATGCATGAAGAATCACTGCTGATAATCAAATCAAGAGTATTCCTCCCTCTAGTTGCCTCCTGAACATTCTGGTGTAGAAAACAATCATCCAATAAATCCACAAAAGCCTTGCTAGTGTGTGAGTGACCAGCCCCCAAATTCCAGTCAATATCTGGGAAATTAAAATCTCCCATTATAAGACTCTCTGATTTACTGGCCCACTCTATTTCCCTGTACAGTATCTTATTATACTTATCAGAGTCATTAGGCCTATAGCATACTCCTACTCTCAATTTTGATGTCCCAATGCTTATATCACACCAAACTGACTCAACACTGCACGGTCCAGCGATGTCCACTGGCTTCACTTCCTTGGATTTTATGTATTTCTTAACTAATAGCATAACCCCTCCTCCCTTCCTATCCAGTCTATCCTTTCTGTAGACGTTGTACTCCCCAAATTCCAGTTCTGCATTCCTTATATCTGTGTGACACCACGTCTCTGATATCCCAACAATATCTGCCTTTGATGTTTTGAGCAATACCTCAAATTCATCAAATTTATTTACTAAACTCCTAGCATTGGTGTACACGCAAGTATACATGCACCTATTTCTATTCTTAGCTACCCTAACACAACCCATGTGTTTACTTGTACCGCAATGACTCCCGGCAGTCTCTGAAATATCCTGCATCTTGTTTTTCAGGCTTCTGCTCATTCCAATAGAAGCAGTGCAAGAATCTCTTTCACCTCTGCCAGTGGCTACTGTTAATCTATTCGTCTTTGTCTCCCCCAAGCTAGCAGTTTTCCGACCCACCTAACACTGCCTCGATAGCATCAGCAAATATTCTTGCACCCTTTCTATTTAAGTGTATCCCATCCCTGTAGAGCAGTCTCTCCTGTTAACAAGTACAGTCCAGGCTGAAAAAAATTCTACCCCTTGAGCCTTGCACAATCTTTCCAGTGCCGAATTGATCGACAAGGCTCTCATCATATACTCTCTCCTATCGTGTCTGGGCAGAATTGCAGACACTTTCAATTTCAACCCTATTTCAGCTTTTTTTCAACAGTGACCTGTACTTGTTAAGCAATTCTGCCGGTCTCCTACTCTTGATATCATTAGTGCCAACGTGTACAACTATGTCACCTTTTGTGCCCTTAAAAGATATCTGCTCTACAACGTCAAACATGTCCTAGAAGATAGGCAAAACATTGAAGAAGTCTTCAAAGTTCTTAAATTAATATGTAAATATGATTACATTTATGACTATAAGTTTTTAAAAATGAAACACGTTTCTTGCATGATTTTATTAGGCAATATAGGCCTCAGTAGCTTTTGCACCACTAACTCCACAGCAACATTTATTACATTTATTGAATACTTGCAGTAGAACTATCCAGATGCCCTTTTGTAGCCTTAGATCCCATTGAACACAAATCTCAAATCTAGCTTACAGTAGATTTTTCAACCACTAATCTAGGCATTTGTTTAAAACCAGTAATCTAGGCATTTGTGTAAAACCAGTAATCTAGGCATTCATTTAAAATTTGTGTGCTTGTCATTGATTACTTCTGATTTTGTGTTTTACAATTTTTATTTAGAGTCCCATGGAAAACCTTTCAGTAGTACGAAGTACTAAAACATCACCAGCTCTTATTCAGTATAGAGGACGGTTAAATAGTTTGAGTGAACTTGACGTCGAACAGTATAAGATTGCAAATTATGCTGACACAGTACGACAACTAGATTCATTCTATGGCCAAGGTTTGTGTGTGTGTGTACTTTGTATCCCTTCTTCATAATTTCTAAAGTAATATTTAATATTGCATGAGGTTGTTCAATTCTTGCTGTTGTTTAGTAATGTTTTCTTTACTCTTGTACCTTGTTTAACCCCTTTCACAAGCATACACATAAATTTATGTTTACAAGGTACCAACAGATTATCATCAAATTATATCTGCATATGTGCAGATTTTCATGAAACTGTACAGAGACATTGTCATCTATCAACTGTGTTTACCAGTAGTCTTTTTTATATTTATGATAGTTTAAAAATGGGCATAGGAGGATGTGGCCTTTTTAAAACTTTGTTTTTCACACAAGCCAAAATTGAAGAAATTTTCTGGAATTCAGATGTAGAAGTTGATTAAATTGAATCGAATAATACATATAAATGTAGAGGATATCATTGCAAATAAAAAATTTAGTGATAACAAATTTTTGTTTTTTTATGTAAAAAATTTAAATTTTATGTGCAACAATAATCTAATGTAATGTACAGCAATATTTTTAAGTTGTGTTTATTGTAGATATCTTTACGTGAAAGTATGAGGTAAAACTTCAGCTGTAGGAATTAAAAATCTTGCAGAAATTCTTATTTGAGAATTTCTTTGGTTTGTGATCTTTGATAAGACACTGTTAACCTGTATATTTCTTAATTGTGTATTAATTAGTGTTATTCAAGAATTTAAAAATTTCTGTTTATATTAAAAATCTTTATTATTTATTATTGTCTAACATTGAAAATGTAACAGTTTTATAATTAATAAAAATATTTTTAACACCGAAATTTTTAAATTTTAAAAGGGTCACAAATGTACAATTCTCTAAAATCAGTATTTAATAAAGATTTGAAGATTTCACTGTTTAATTATCATCATCATCATAATGTGGCGACATAGACAACATAAAATGGCGCCTCCGTAGCCAGGTGGGAAGGAGCAGCAGTGCGTAGCGCACGTTTCTTGATTAGGCCGGGGTTCGAGCCCGTCACCACCAAATACGGAGGATGCGGAAAGGTCAGGGAATGACCACCGCATATCCCCCGAGCAATATAGCCTTAGTTGCTAATGCTCCTAAAAACCAAATAACAACAACAACACATAAAATGCAACTACGTATGTAATATTGTCCGTATTACTGAAGCCTCTCACCTGCTTGGATCATGTAGTGCACACAAGTGACGCTCCATGAAAACTTTCAGTTCTCTGAGCTTTTTGAATTTTGGATAAGGGATTGTGGGCCTGTAATACAGCTAATACTTTTAATATGGAAAAAAAATAAATGAAACAAAGGTTTTTTCTCTCATAAAAATAACTATTACAGTACAGGTAACTCTCTTATAACACGGTAGTTAGGTTCCTATAAAATCTTGTGTAGTGCGAAACTGTTATACAGGACTAAGAACCAGTACATAAAAGGAGATTATGTTCCAAAAGCTAACAAAAATACCCATTTTTTTGAGAGTTTGCGGTGTAGGGTAGATGCCCTTGAGAAAATTAATAAGAGAGGCCCTTCAAGTTCTCAGCTGCCTAACTCAATGCCAGAATTCGCTCCTGTTCATCAGGCAACACAGCAGCAATCTCCAAGGCAAAATGCACTGGTCCCACAGGAACTAGTTATTATTGATGACTCTATTGTGAAGGAGACATGGAATATATTATGCAAAAAAGGGTAGGTGGAACAGGACCAGGGTATGTCTTCCAGGGGCAAAAGGTGATATTATTGTACACATTGGCAATAATGACCTTAAGAGTAAAAGATCTGCAGATTTAATTAACAAATACATGTCAATGTTGAAAAAAAGTAGCGAGCTAGGGTTGAATTTGAAAGTCTACCCAGACATGATAAGAGGGAGTATACGATGAGAGCCTTCTCAATAAGTTCGGCCCTGGAGAGATTTTGCAAGGCTCATGGGGTAGAATTTTTTTCAGCGTGGTGTGTGTGTGTGCTTGCTAATAGGAGAGACTGCTACTACAGGGATGGGATACACTTAAATAGAAATCGAGCAAGAATATTTGCTGATGCTATCAAGGCAGTGTTAGGTGGTTTGGAAAACTGTTAGCTTGAGGGGGATTCACAGAATAATAGATTAACAGTAGCCGCAGGCAGAGGCGAAAGCGATTCTTGCACTGCTTCTATTGTAATGAGCAGCCTTGAGAGCAAGTTGCTGGGAATTTCAAGAGCTGCTGGGAGTCATCATGGAACAAGTAAATACATGGGTTGTGTTAGGGGTAACTAAGAGTAAGAACAGGTACATGTACACCAATGCTAGAAGTATAGTAAATATATATATTTTTTTTTTTTTTTTGTGGCTGATGCTGCATAAGCCTCAGGCTTATGCAGCACCAGCACCAGCTTTCTTGCATCATATAGATAATAATAGTAATAATAATAAATACAACAACCACCACCAATAATAATACTAATTACAACAACATTACAACCACCCTGTGTACTTGGTAGCAGTACCCGTCACGGAGTGGAATCCCCCAGTCAGGGAGAAATAATATAAGAGCAATAATAATAATAATAATCATTTGCTGTAATAAATCCATTAATTTTAATCTGTAAGTGATGGTATTTGTACGCATCAAATACTGAATATTCTTTAGAGATATGCTTTTCAGAGACGACTCTTTCAATGCTGCTATTACTTGTAACATATCACGTCTAATATTTATCAAATTGTAGTTGACTTCCTTTCTGAAATTGATGTTGATATCCTCTATCATTCCTCGGTACTTCCATATTCTGTGGTGGTCAGTCTGAAAATGTTCAATTTTCCCGCCTTCATTAGGTTTTACTTTTTTTGATGAATTTTGATGATTTTCTTATGAAAAAATTTGATGAATTTGAAGTGCTGATCAAGGCATCAAAGGCAGATATTGTTGGGATATCAGAGACATGGTGTCACCCAGATATAAGCAGTGCAGAATTGGAATTTGGGAAGTACAATGGGTACAGAAAGCATAGACAGGAAGGAAGGAAGGGTTATGCTGTTAGTTAAGAAACACATATAATCTAAGGAAGTGCATACAGTTGACATGGGTGCAGAGGGCCATTTTCAGTCTGTTTGGTGTGACATAAAAACTGGGAAAGAGAAAATGAGAGTAGGAGTATGTTGTAGGCTTAAGGACTCTGATGAGTACAACGAACAATTGTGCTAAGAAATAAAGTGGCCCCCAGTAAACAAGAATGTCTTGTAATGGGAGATTTTAACTTTGCAGATATTGACTGGAACTTGTGGGTTGGTCACTCACACACTAGCAAGATTTTTGTGGATTTATTGGAGGATTGTTTTCTACAGCATTTTTGAGGGGTAACCAGAGGGAGTAATACTCTTGATCTGATTATCAGCAGTAATGACTCACTGGGAGTATTACTCCCCTCTGACTCAGAGGGAGTAATATTCTTGGTCTGAGTATCAGCAGTGATGACTCATGCATTAGGAATTGGCAGATAAAGGAACCACCAGGTGATAGTGGTCACAGTCTACTGATGTGGGATTTACTTAATGTAACTACCATCAAAGGGTCGACTGGGCTAGCCAGGTGGGTAAAGTGCCTGCCTGGCAATCCAAATGTTGCGGTTCGAATCCCGCCTCGGGCTTCGAACAGAGTAAAATGCAAAAACTTTGGGTGGTGCATTATGGCCACAGAAGCCTATGCGCCAACAACTAACAAAAAAAAAAAAAAACATCAAGGGTAAAGGGATGGGTTTTTGTTTTAGTAAAGGCAACTACAGTGGTCTCAGGCAGTTTTTGAATTCTATACAGTGGGAACAACTGATGATGTTAAAAACAGTGAATTCTAAATGGAAATGTTTCGGGGAATTAATCTTGGAAGCTACTAGGCTTTTCATACCAACTAAGAAATACCGTTCAATGTTTAGGCCTAAATGGAGGTCAGATGAACTAATAAGGCTCGTGGCATAGAAGAAAAGTGCTTGGGATACATATAAATTAGCAGGTGACACAGAAGCCTATGGCAGATATAAGCTAGTCTGTAATCAAGTCACAAAGGAGGTGAGGCAAACTAAGGCCAATTACGAGAAATCCTTGGCAAAAGATACAAAGAAAAATAACAAATACTTCTTTCTTTACTTATATAAACTCTAGAAGGAAGGGGATGAATTAGATTGTCCACTTGATGTTGTTGGTTCGACTGTTGATGATCCTGCTCAGATAGCTGACAAACTGAATGAATATTTTGTATCTAATTCATGCATGAGGAATTCTGTAAGGAAGGGGAGGACAGAAGTTTACTAAACTCTAACAGGGAGCTAAATGATTTTGTGATAATGGAGAGCAAAGTGGAGGAGAAATTGTTGAAGTTAAACATAAAAATGACACCTGGGTTTGATGGAATCTATCCAGTTATATTGAAGGATGCAGCGAGGGAAATAAACAAACCTTAGCCATAATTATGAGAGCATCCTTAGATTCAGGGGAGGTCTGTATGGACTGGAGATGTCAAATGTATCCCCAGTTCACAAAGGGGGTTCAAAGGGTGACACAAATAATTATAGACCTGTTAGTTTAACTTCTGTTCCAGGGAAAATAATGGAGTCACGGGTTAAAGAAGTGATGCAGGATCACCTAGACAAGACTGCAGCAATAGTTCAGACATAGCATGGGTTTTTTAAGGGTAAGTCTTGTGTGACCAATTTGATTGGTTATTACGATGTGATCGCAAAGGAACTGGATTTAAAAAATAATTTTGATATTATATACTTGGATTTCAGGAAAGTTTTTATACTGTTGCACATGGAAGACTGCTATACAAATTGGAGTGGTATGGCATTAAGGGCAAGTTGCTGTAATGGATAAAAGGATGGTTGAGTGGGAATGGCAGAGAGTGGTAATAAATGGACACTGCTTTACGTTGCTTTACGTTTTGAGAATGAAAAAGACCTGGGGGTAATTGTGCAGTCAGATATGACTGCACACTTCTGTCCTCCCCTTCCTTACTGACGGGCTGCCAGAGCAGGTCATGGAGTGTTGTCAGTGATATACAGGAATTTTGGTACCAGAGAGAATTGATTATACATTTGTATAAGGCAATGGTCAGGCCACACCTTGAATACTGCGTACAGGTCTGAAGGCCTCATTTTAGGAAGTATGTAGAGTTGCTAAAACGAGTATAGGAAGGGCAACAAGGTTGGTGAATAGGAACAAAGGGGGTTCTCTTACCTGGAGAGGCTTAAATTCTGCAAGTTGCAGCATCTGGAGACTAACATCTGCGAGGTGATCTGGTTGAGGTGTACAAGGCCTTGAATGGTTTGAGCAGGCTCAATGCTGATGGGATAATTTCATTTGCTGAGATTAACAACCTGAGGGCATTAATTCAAATTGAGGAAAGAGAGTTGGAGAATGGATGCGCAGAAGTTGGCTTTAGCCAGCAGGTAGTAGATTCCAGGAACAGACTTCCATTCCTTATCAGTCTCTTTGCTTCTATGAAAGAAATGTGGCATTGGAATGTAATTAGTACACTACTTACACCTACAGCTGGGTTAAAGTTTGCCTCTTTAATGTAATGTTTTATTTAATTTTCCTCTTTGGGAAATTATATCATATTTTCTACCCTCTCTTAAAATTTCATAATGTATAATTTAGCATTATTTGTTTACAAATACCTACCTTTGATTTTGAATTACTGTTTGAGAGCATATAATAGTTTAATTTTCTTAAACAAAATATATCCTTTCTTTGAATATGAATGATCTTTGTTGATGTATATCTTATTTCAGTTAAACGACAACTCCTTAATTACCAGAGTCCCACAACGGGTCTTTTTCCAAGGTTATCACAGAATAAATATGAAGGGCATGTTAGGGATAGTATTTACTGTGCAGTTGCTGTTTGGAGCTTATATCAGTCATACAGGTAATGTAACAACAGTTTATAAAGTATTTTCCTATAATGCCTATTTATAATTTACTCATAATTTACTTTATTATTATTAGCCATATGGTGCAAGGAAGCCTGAAGCTTATGCTGCATCAGCAAAAAAAAAAAATTCCCGAGTTACCCTAAGAGAGAGAGAGAGAGAGAGAGAGAGAGAGAGAGAGAGAGAGAGAGAGAGAGAGAGAGAGAGTGTCAAAAGTAGAAAGGAATCATCAAGAAAGAGAAGAATGATGATATCCAACTCAGGACCCTGGGTGTGCCAAGCCCATACTCACCAGATGTGAGTCCCCCGGGGTTCTATTTTTTTTTTTTTTTTAAACATTGTTTATTTTACAGGGTGGCACATGTAATATTTATGCATTTATATATTTCTTTAGAAACTTGTGTGCCCTTTAATTATTACAAGCATGAATTTTTATGTTCTGATTCTTGGAAAACATTCTTATTTTACCAAATCGGAATTGAAATCTTCTCTGTGTATCATTTTGGGAAGTTTATGCAGAATTTCAACCGTGTATGAGAACATTTTCAAATCCAACCGATGCAGCTGTTGTACAAAATGCTGAGATAATCCAAGTTCACAAACTGTTTTTCTTGTTGACTTTTCTGAACTGTGCTGCATTGCAACTCTAAGAGCTTCAATATTTTCTGGCAAATGAACATTGGCTGCACATGGGTGTTTTTGTTCTTTTACATAACCCTCCTCTTTGGACTCTGAGGGTTAACAAAGTATTACATTTCTTGTGTGTGCCCATTTAGTTTAAAAAAAAGTCCATAATTTCTGTACAACAGTTAAGACCCTTTGTTTCAGCAAGAAAATGAAAAAAAAAGAAATGCAGCTTTAGCCTTCAACTTGATTGTGAGGAATGACTTCTCTGCCACTTTACTTACTGGGAGTATGCGAGATTCATGAGCTGTAAATTGCTGTGACATTGCTCTTCTCTACTGAATTTTTTGGTGACTGCTACAAACTACTGCCAACTTTAACAAAACATAATTAATAATTCAGTTTTAATTAATGAAGCAAATGTGTCAACATTTTGTGTGCTATCTTATTAAATTTTTGCCTAAACATGCTGAAAAGGCAAGTTAAATAAGCTTAACTAAAACTTTTGCTGCTTTCTTTAATATTATTTGGTAATTTTAATTTCGTTGAATTGCTGTATAATTATAACCTACATATCTCTCATTATCTCTTGTATCTACGTATCTCTCATTTTTTTTACCTGTTTTACCCAGGTAATTACTTAATATGTTAATCATCATAATTTTAATGAAAAAATGGATTCCTAGTGGCCACCAATTTGTTTTTTTTGTAAAGATGATTATACCAGGAACAGTATTCTGTGCCAAATATACCATGGCCTATCTACATAAATAATTGAAATCATATTTGAGTCTGCCAGCCCATCTAGATTACTTTTACATTAAGGAATAATGGAATAACATTAAGGAATAACTGTCTACTTCCACAATATTAAGGAATGTTGTGGAAGTGGAGAGTTTGAATAAACCAAGGAAGAATTAAAGAAATTATTGGAAAGGATGGACAGGTGATGTGGGAGTGTTTTTTTTTTTTTTTTTTGATTGATGCTTTATAAGCTTGCTTTCTTTCATCATGTACCTCTACCACCACTTCTACTAATAATAATAACAAGGGAAATGATGGCCCAGTGAGTGACGGCTGAGGCAGATAGTGGCACCATCTGGCGTCACTCACAAGAATGAATGCTACCACTGGACATAAGAGGAAGGTAAACAGGTCCACCTTCATAAATGGATGATGATGTCGAAGAGAAATAATAATCATATTAAGTCAAGTGTGGCACACAATAAAGTCACTCATGTTCAGACCTTAGACAGAGGACTTGGATCGAAAAGTCGCAGACAGTCTCCCAAGGAAGACATTGGAGCAAGTGGTGCTGTCCCCCATATGGCTACCACAAGGGAAGGCACCCAAGACCAAAAATCAGAAAATAGGAGAATACTTAGATACACTGAAGCAGAACCCCCTCACACTCAGCAAGTTACTTTACTTTAAGTAAAGTTACTCTAGTTAAGTAAAGTTAAAGTAAAGTTACTCTAGTTAAGTAAAGTTAAAGTAAAGTTACTCTAGTTAAGTAAAATTAAAGTAAAGTTACTCTAGTTACTCGGTAAAGTTACTTTACTTTACTTACCCCCTCACACTCAGCAAGAGACTACATCAATATAAAGAGAGCTCCCAGAGTAAAATAAACATCTGAATCTTTGACGAAATCCTTAGAGTTTTCTACAGGACTATTGAGTAAGACGAAAAGATGGAAATGGACCACCCGAGCAGAAGATGATCAAGGAGTTCTGGGGCAACACATGACCAGTGAAGTAAGACATAACATCTCAGCCCACCGGATAGCACAAGGACAAAAGAAAACCAGGGATGTATAAGAGATGAGAGAATAGGAGATTTGGGAGAAAAAAGTACCACATTTGATCAGGAAGTTCCACAATTAGCAAACCCCAGGAATAGATAATGTACAAGAAGCTCACTTGCACACACACAAGCATCTAGCAGAATGGTTCACCCAAAATGATAAGGCACCCAGAGTTTCTTACTCAAGGAATCACATATCTGAAGGACCAAGATACAAGAAACCTGGCGAAATACAGGCTGATCACCTGTCTCCCAACGATATATAAGATACTGACCAGCTGCATATCCAAGAAAATATCAGACCACTTGGAGAGCCAGAACATCATGGCCAAAAAGCAGAAAGGATGCAAGGAGCAATTAACCATTGATGCCGCAGTTATAGAGCAAGGTTACAAGTGCTGCAACCTGTACACAGCCTACAACGACTACTGCAAGGTCTTCAACTCCATGCCTCATAGAATTGGCTAATTGAGATGCTGAAGATCTACAAAGTCAGTCTGATGGTCTGATGGTGACACACTTCCTAAAAGCACAATGGCAAAATGGAGTACCACCATCAAGGTAGAGAACATCACAACCAGACAGATGCCCCATCAGGAGAGGAATCTTTCAAAGAAATGCCTTGAGTTCACTGTGGTTCTGTCTAGCACGCAACCTGCTGTCCACCATGCTCAACAACATCAAGAATGGATATAAACTCAAAGAAGGAAGGAAAAGCCTGTACACCCCTTCCCACCCAATGTACATGGATACATGCAACTTCAGTAACTACTCTGGATCACCAAAGAATTCTGCAATGATATCAGGATGGAATTTGGTTTAGACAAATGTAAGCCTCACAAATTGCATCAGGGGAAATTAGTCAACTTAAACTAACAGCTGAAGACTGTTAAAGAGATTGAAGGCACGACAGAAGGTTTGTTTGTTTGTTGTTATTTGGTTTTTAGGAGCATTAGCAACTAAGGCCATATTGCTCCAGGATATGCGGTGGTCATTCCCTGACCTTCTCGCATCCTCCGTATTTGGTGGTGACCGGCTCGAACCCCGGTCTAATCAAGAGGCGTGTGCTACGCACTGCTGCTCCTTCCCACCTGGCTACGGGGGCACGCGACAGAAGGAAGAGACCTACAAATACCTGGGGATGATGCAGGCTCATCAGTTAGAGCACAAAAAAATCAAGGCCTGCCTGACCGAAAAATACCGCCAGAGACTCAGAAGCCTGCTCAAAGCAAAGCTGAATGAAGAATACATTTAAAGTCATAAACACCTATGCAGTCCCACTGCTAACATACTCCTTCGGGATCATAGATTGGACTAACACTGAGCTTGAGGATATCATGAGAAAGACAATGACAATGATGACTAAGAGCCTCCAACACTACTACCTGGTAAGGTAATCTACACCAACACTACGTAATCAAAACCAGAAATTATAGAAAATAAATCGCCAAGGAGTCAGATGACACATGTGAACGATTCTACCTGGCCTCAGAAACGATCCAACACATCACCACAGGATGCAAGGTGATTACTCAGATGGAGTACACTTGTAGACATAATAAAACATCGTGTCTACCAGGTCACCAGGATAATACATCAGAATTTAGCAAGGAAATACCATTTAATCAAAGAAAGTGCACTGTATTACAAGTACAAACCCCAGGCCATACTAGAGACTTCAACCGACAAGCTGTACTTCGACCGCACCATAATAATGGACAAGACAATCCTGCACAATAGACTGGCCTTGTTGAGAAAGAAAAGGCTACCTATCTGACTGACTGACATAGAGGTGCACAACACTGGCAACATTCAGAAAACCCACAAGTAAAAGATCTGGAAGTACATGGACCTAAGACAGGTGATCAAAGCGATGTGGCATATGCAACAAGTAAGGACCATCCCAATCATCATGTCACTACCGGTATGGTGCCAAAGAACGTACATAACAGCATTGCAGCAGTAGGTCTCCCAGAGAACACCTATGATGTTACCAGCAGCAAATTTCTAAATGGGAAGCATTCAAGGAAATAATCGTCGAAGCTACTAGGCTTTTCATACTGATAAAGAAATACTGTTCAAGGTTTAGCCTAAAGGGATGTCACGTGAACTAATGAGACTCGTGGCAGAGAAGAAAAATGCATGGGATGCATATAAATATTAGGCGACACAGAAGCCTATGGAAGATTTAAGCTACTCTGTAATCAAGTCACAAAGGAAGTTAGCCAAGCAAAGGCAGATTACGAGAAATCTTTAGCAACGGATGCAAAGAAAACAGTAAAGACTTCTTTACTTATATAAACTCTAGAATGAAGAGGATGAATCAGATTGGTCCACTTGATATTGATGGTTCGATTGTTGATGATTCTGCTCAGGTAGCTGACAAAATGAATAAGCATTTTTCAATTACATTCACACATGAGGAAGTGGAGGCCAGAAGCATATCAAACTCTAACAGGGAGTTAAATGATTTTGTAATAAACTCAATAAATATTTTGTATGTGCATTCACACAAAAAGAAGCTTTTAGCAGTGGAACTACCGGAAAGTTTACTAATTTAAAAGTGGAGTTAAATTTTTTTTGTGATAAATGAGAAGAAAGTGGGAGAGCAAGCTTGAGGAAAAATTGTTGAAGTTAAACATAACAGAAGCACGTGGGGTGGATGATATCTATCCAGTTATATTAAAGGAGGCAGCACAGGAATTAAGCAGATCCGTAGGCATGATTATGAGGGCATTCTTAAACTCAGGGGAGGTCCCCATGGACTGGAGATGTGCAAATGTATCCCCAATTCACAAAGGGGGATTGAAAGGTGACAGGAGTAATTACAGACCTGTTAGTTTAACTTCTGTTCCGGGGAAATTAATGGAGTCACTGGTTAAAGAAGCTCTGCAGGATCATCTAGACAAGACCCGTGGTTATAGTTCAGATACAGCATGGGTTTGTTAAGGGGAGGTTTTGTCTGACCAATTTGATTGGATACCACGATTTGGTCACAAAGGAACAGGATGCAAAAAATGATTTTGATATCATATACTTGGATTTTAGGAAAGCTTTTTTGATATCATATACTTGGATTTTAGGAAAGCTTTTGATATTGTTGGAAGACTACTGTACAAGTTGGAGCAGTATGGCATTAAGGGCAAATTGCTGCTATGGATAAAGTGATGGTTGGGTGCCAGAAGACAGAGGGTTGTAATCAGTGGCACTGCTCTTTGTGGACTAATGTTGTTTCCCCCAGGGGTCAGAGTTCGAACCATTGTTGTTTTCTGTATTTATCATTGATATTGATGAAGGTACATTGATATTGATGAAGGTATATCAGGTTTAATATCTAAGTTTGCAGACGATACGAAGGTTGGTAGGGTTGTTAATGACAGTAAGAATAGTACGCTACTGCAACAGGATATAGAAAAGTTGAGTAGATGGGCTTGAGAGGTGGCAACTGAGGTTTAACATTGACAAATGCAAAGTGCTGCATATGGGTAGCAGTAATCCCAAAGTAACATACCAACTGTGCAGTACTACATTCAGGGTAGTGGAGACAACCTCCACTAGGTTCTGGAACAACCTCCCTTCATATGTATTTCCTGAAAATTACCATCTACAGAAATTCAAGTCTAATGCCAATAAATATCTTCATTTGTCTTCATATCCTTCAACCCAAGCACAATACTAAATACTATAGGTTCTAATACTTCTCTTGCTTTTGGTTTTCATTAAAAAAAAAAAATAATAATATAAAAGATAGTGTTAGGTGGTTGGAGGATATGCAACAAATAGCTTAATATCAGCTGCAAGCAGAGATGAAAGTAATTGTATTTCTTCTGTTGCAGTAGCAAGGAAAAGAAAACGTTGCGGATTGTGAAGGTGTCCTTGTGTCACAATCAATATGTGGGTTGTGTTAGAATTACTTAGTGCTCATGTGTACTTTGTTGTACTCCAGGGATATATTAAATAAATCTGATGAATTTGAAGTACTGTTTAAATCATCAAATTGTAGGAGTATTGGAAATATCATGCCAGTAGGGATGCAGAAATTGAATATTGAGCGTACAACGTTTATGGACAGATTAGTCAGGACTTTAGGTTATTTAGATGATTATGCCCATTGTTTAGAACCACTTAGCAGTACAAGTAGCCCTCGTTTTGCGCTGGTCCAATTTGCAATAGTGCCAGTCACTAACCACAAGGCCATTTTTATTTTTGCAAATTTTTTATGTGGATCATATTTTCTTGATCACATAAACATGCACTGTTTATGTGATCAAGAACAATCTGAGCTACTCAGCAATTAGCGCATCCCAATCAGAGACGAAAAAGCTTCCCGCCCTCAAAGTAGCCACTTGTGGAAGTGGGAGGTAAAGGTCCATGCGGTGAAGCATTCAGTTGGTTGTTGTTTACGCCATGTACACGTGTTGGAAATTTATTATGCTAACATTTTTTATTAATTGTGCTATTAATAAATTAAATAATAATTAATAATAGTGATAGCCGTGTGCAGTTTTTGCCATCGTGATATCGATAGTGATAAGTGTGCGGTTTTTGTCAATATCGTGTTATAAAGTTTTTAATTTAATAGAATAAAGAGACGCCATGTCTGGTAAAAGAAGTTCAGTGAATACTAGTGCAAATGAAAGCGTGAAAAAGGCAGGTCAATCTATCACATTGGAAAATAAGATGGAGGTTATTCAGAGGATGGAAGCTGGTGAAAGCCGATGGAGGCATATTCATAGCCGTATTTATATAGCACTTACTCTGGAGGCATATGAATATGCCTCCAGAGTAAGTGCTATATAAATTAGTTACAGTAGAAGTAAGCTTTTGTCAAAAATGGAGCAATTGCTGACACTTTGGGTTGATGATTTGAGCCAAAAAAACATTCCCTTGACACAAGCTATATTAACTGAAAAGGCTAAGTCAATTTTTGAAGACTTAAAGAAGAAAGAAAGAGGTCAGTGCAATGAAATATTTTTGGCTAGCAAGGGCTGGTTCATGAGATTTAAAGCAAGAACCACATGCAGAAGTGTGAAAATTACCGTCAAGGCAGCAAGTGTAGATGTTGAGGCAGCTGCTGCATTCCCTGCAGAGCTTCAGGTCATAGTACAGGAGGGTGATTACCCTTCAGATTTCATCTTCAATGTTGATGAAACAGGCCTTTATTGGAAAAAGTTGCCCTCAAGAACCTTCATTGCCCATAAAGAAAAGTCAACTCCTGGATTTAAAGCATCAAAAGACAGGCTGACACTTTTGTTGGGAGCAAATGTGTCAGACAATTTAAAATTGAAGCCAATTTTGGTGTACCATTCAGAAACACCACGTGTTATGAAAGGCTTAAACAAAACCATGTTGCCTGTGTACTGGAAGTCAAACGAGAAGACTTCGGTGACACAGGATGTCTTCTTGGATTGGTACACCAACTATTTTTGCTCTACTGTTCTCAAATTCTGCAATGACAAAAATTTACCAACCAAGGCTATTCTTCTTTTGGATAATGCCCCTGTACATCGTACAAAATATGGGTGAAGTCAGAATGCCTCTTAAAGTTAATGTTGTCTACATGCTCCATAATACAACATCAGTTTTGCAACTCATGGACCGGGGGTAATAGCCACCTTTAAAGATTATTACCTACGACAAACATTTACAGAAATGTTGAAAGCTTTGGACATGTCCAACATTACCATCAGAGAATATTAACGATCATATGATGTCTTAAAGGGCATCACTTACATTAACACAGCCTGGCCAGAAGTGACTGGCAATTATTCAATGGAGTGTGGTGTAAACTTGTCCCAGAACTCATGCATGACTTCAGAGCAATCGAGCTACAACTGAATGTTGTAGAAGACATCAGCAGGCTGGCACAAGAGGCAGGGTTAGAAGAAGTTACAGTTGAAAATGTAACTGAGCTCTTGAAAAGTCATGCAGAGACTCTTTCAAAATGTAGACCTTGAAGAGTTAGCTGCAGAACTTAGCCAACAGCAAGAGGAAGAGAAAGAAGAAGACTCTCCTTTAAAAATTATGAAGACCAGTGATTTACAACAGATCCTTGCAAGTGTAGATTCCCTCACTAATGAGCTCTGTGACATTGATCATGATTGGGAGAGAGGAGTGCCACAGTTAAAAGGGGTGTCATATCAACCCTGAGCCCTTATTTTGAAAGTCTTAAAGAAAGGAGGAAGAAATCCAGGCAATCAAGACTTGATCCGTTCTTCAAAAAAAAGGCAATCTTCTCAACCAGGGCCGTCAACAGAACATCATCAACCTGGGCCATCAACCAGGGCCATCAACAGAAGATCCTCAACCAGGACCTTCAAAAGCCAACTAAAACTTGGGCATTACACCACTGTCAAAATGTTTTATGTATGTATTAATTTATTTTATATTTACATGCATGTACTATTATATTTATGTAGTTTAAAAATAAAACACTTTTTTAATTAAAAAAGTTTATTTCTTTGCTTTAAATATACCAGTATTGAAAAGGGTAGTAAAATTTTTGGTGCCTGGAATCTATCCCTGTGATTTTCTATTGACTCTGTGATATAAAGGATTCCATTTTCACCGATTCCATTTGCACCTGTTCCCCCAGGAACCTAACCCTGGCGTAAATCGAGGGCTACCTGTACCTAGTTGATGCAGGTTGCAAGTGTAGTGGTAAGTCAGTTTTGTATGATATAAGAACTGGGAAAATAAATATAAGAGCAGGAGTATGTTATAAGCCAAATGAGTATGATGAAAAACTACACAGACTACTTGGGCCATCCAATTTGATGGCCCAAATAGAGTGGGCCATCAAATTGGAATATCTTATAATGTGAGATTTTAACTGTCTAGATGTTGACTTGAACTTGTGGGTAGATGTCTCACAGAGTAGCAGAGCTTTGCTGGATATATTGGAATACTGCTTTCTATAGCAGTATGTTAAATATGCAAGAAGCGAAAGCAGTCCTCTTGATCTGATTATCAGTAGCGGCCTTTTTGTGCATTAAGAATCTCCAGATAAAAGAACCACCAGGGAGAAGCCCTCATAATATATTGATGTGATGTGGTATTTACTTAAAGAGATAACTACTCTCAAGGGTCAGAAGGGATATTTGTTTCATAAAGATGACTACCGTGTTCTTAGACTGTTTTTAAATTATTTTAATTGGTACCAACTGATGCTACCAATTTCAAATTCTAAATGGAGAGCATTCAGGGAAGTAATCATAGAAGCAACTGAGCTTTTTATACCAACTTATGTAAACTTTGTAGACTTCTTTACTTATGTATACTCTAGAAGAAAGGGATGAATCAGATTGGTCGATTGTTGATGATTCTGCTCAGATAGCTGACAAACTGAATGAGTATTTTGCATCTACATTCACACATGGGAAGTGGATGCCAGAAGCTTATCAAACTCTAAAAGGGAGTTATATGATATTGTAATAACTGAGAGCAAAGTGGAGGGAAAATTGTTGAAGTTAAACACAAGAAAGGCACCTGGGGTGGATGGAATCTATCCAGTTATATTAAAGGAGGCAGCAAAGAAAGTAAACAAACCCTTAGCCATAATTATGAGAGCATCCTTGGGCTCAGGAGAGGTCTCACGGACTGGTAGATATGCAAATGTATCCCCAATTCACAAAGGGGATCGAAAGGTGACAAGTTAACACAGACCTGTTAGTTTAACTTCTGTTCCAGAGAAAATAATAGAGTCACTGGTTAAAGAAGCACTGTATGGATCATCTAGACATGATTGCAGTTATAGTTCAGACACAGTATGGGTTTGTTAAGAAGTCCTGACTGACCAATTTGATCGGATACTATGATGTAGTCACAAAGGAACTGGATGCAAAAAATTATTTTGATATCATATACTTGGATTTTTGGAAAGCTTTTGATAATTTTGCACATGGAAGACTACTGTACAAGTTGGAGCAGTATGGCATTAAGGGCAAGTTGCTACATTCAATAAAAGGATGGTTGAGTAGGAGAACTTGTGGATTGGTCACTCACACACTAACAAGACTTTTGTGGATTTATTGGATGATTGTTTTCTGCAGCAGCATGTTCGAGAGGCAACCAGAGAGCGTAATACGATTGATCTGGTTATTAGCAGTGATTATTCATGTATTAAGAATTTGCAGTTAAAAGGAACCACTAGGTGGCGAGTGATCACAGTACTGATGTGGGATTTACTTAAAGATATAATTACCATCAGGAGTAAAGGAAAGGGTTTTTGCTTCCGTAAAGGTGAACTACAGTACTCTCAGACAGTTTTTAAATTCTGTACAGTAGGACCAACTGATGATGTTACTAACAGCAAATTGGAAGTGGGAAGCATTCAAGGAATTAATCGTGGAAGCTACTAGACTTTTCATACGGATTAAGAAATATTGTTCAAGGTTTAGGCCTAAATGGATGTCAGATGAACTAATGAGACTCGTGACTTAGAAGAAAAATGGGATGCATATAAATTATCAGGCGACAGAGGCCAATGGCACATATAAGCTAGTCTGTAATCAAGTCACAAAAGATATTAGGCAAGCGAAGGCAGATTACAAGAAATCTTTGGCAAAGGATGCTAAGAAAAACAGCAAGGACTTCTTTACTTATATCAACTCTAAAAGGAAGGGGGATGAATCAGATTGGTCCACTTGATATCAATGGTTCGATTGTTGATGATCCTGCTCAGATAGGTAACAAACTGAATGAGTATTTTGCATCTACATTTACACATGAGGAATTATAAAGGGAGGAAAATGCTGCTAGAAGTTTTTCAAACTGTAACAATTAATGATTTTAATGTTTTTGTAATAACTGAGAGCAAAGTTGAGGAGAAATTGTTGAAGTTAAACATAAGAAAGGCACCTGGCACTAAGCAAACCTTTAGCCATAATTATGAGAGCATCCTTGGACTCGGTGGAAATCCCCACGTACTGGAGATGTTGTTGTTGTTATTTGGAGCATTAGCAACTAAGGCCATATTGCTCCAGGGATATGCGGTGGTCATTCCCTGACCTTTCTGCATCCTCCATATTTGGTGGTCACAGGCTCGAACCCCGGTCTAATCAAGAAGCGTGTGCTACGCACTGCTGCTCCTGCCCACCTGGCTACGGAGGCGCCCCAACTGGAGATGTGCAAATGTATCCCCAATTCACAAAGGCGATCAAAGGGTGACACGAGTAATTACGGACCAGTTAGTTTGGCTTCTGTTCTTGGTAAAATAATGGAGTCACTGGTTAACGATGTATTGCAAGATCATCTACACAAGACTGCATCAGTAATTCAGACACAGGTAAAGAGGTCTGTGTGCTCTGGATTCATTCTGTATAATCTATCATGTAGCATAGAGCGAAACGGAAAGTAAAATAAAATAAATGGCTGGTTTAATGTTAAATAGTAAAACAGAATATGTTAAATACGTACAGTACAAAAAGGTTTTGGTTATTATGGTAATCTTCATCAGTTGAACTGAAAGTTTAGGAACCTAAACTTTTTAACATTAAACCTGTCATTTATTTTTATTTTACTTTCCGTTTCGCTCTGTTCTACATAATAAATTATACAGAATTCAGACACAGAATGGGTCTGTTAATGGAAAGTCTTGTTTGATAAATTTCATTGGATACTATGATGTCGTCACAAAGGAACTGGATAAAAAAAATAATTTTGATATCATATACTTGGATTTCAGGAAAGCTTTTGACACTGTTGCTCATGGAAGACTAATGTACAAATTGGAACAGAGTGGTATTAAGGGTAAGTTGCTACATTTGATAGAAGATTGGTTGAGTGGGAGAAGACAGAGAGTGGTAATCAATGGATGCTGCCCTTCGTGGACTAATGTCATTAGTGGAGTCCCACAGAGTTCCGTGCTGGGCCCATTGTTGTTTTTGTGTATTTATCAATAATATCGATGAAGTTATATCAGACTTAATGTCCAAGTTTGCAGATGATACAAAGGTTGACAGGGTTGTTAATGACAGTAATGGTAGTGTGCTACTGCAACAGGATCTAGAAAATTGGGGCAGATGGGCTGAGAAGTGGCAGCTGACTTAGGTTGGTAGAAAATGAAAAAGACCCGGGAGTAATTGTGCAGTCAGATATGAAGTTTTCTGAGCAATGCAGACAGGCTGCAATGGCAAGTCATGGGGTTTTATCAGTGATATACAGGAATTTTGCTAGCAGGGAAAAGGAGGTGAATATCCCTTTTTATAAGACAGTGGTCAGGCCTCGCCTTGAGTACTGTGTACAGGTCTGGAGGCTTCATTTTAGGAAGGATGTAGATTTGTTTGAGCTGTACAGAGAAGGGCAAAAAGATTGGTGAGGGGAACGAAGGGGTCCTCTTACAAAGAGAGGCTTAAGTTTTGCAAATTGCAGCGGCTGGAGACTAGGCACCTCCGAGGTGATCTTATTGAGGTGTATAAGGCCTTGAATGGGTTCAACATGCTGAATTCTGATGGAATTCTTCCGCTTGCTCAGATTATGAACCAAGGTGGACATAAATTCAAATTTTAGGAAAGAAATAGTAGAAATAAATTGTAGAATAGATGTGTGGAAATTTGCCTTTAGCCAGCAGGTGGTTAATTTCTGGAACAAACTTCCATCTGTCATTGTGGAAGTTGATAGCTTTAATAAATTCAAGGAGGAACTGGACAAATGTTTAGAGGGAATGGTTGTGTGAATTTTTTCTTTGGCTGATGATAAGGTCGTACGGTTTATACATATGATAAGCTCACACGCTTACTTTGTTGCATCACATGCCTCTATTACTACTACTATGAGACAGAGAGCGGTAATCAATGGACAGTGCTCTTTGTGGACTAATGTTATTAGGGAAGTTCCCCAGGGGTCTGGGTTGGGCCTATTTTCAATGATATTGGTGAAGATATATCAGGCTTAATGTCCAAGTTTGCGACGATACAGAGGTTTTTATGGTTGTTAATGACAGTAAGGATGGTACACCACTGCAACAGGATCTAGAAAAGTTGAGCAGATGGGCTGAGAGGTGGCAACTGAAGTTTAACATTGACAAATGCAAAGTACTGCATATGGGTAGCAGTAACCCCAGGGTAACATGCCAACTGTGCAGTACTACACTCAGGGTAGTGGAGAATTAAAAAAACCTGGGGGTAATTGTGCAGTCACTCTTTCTAGATATGAATTTTATCCTCAAATAGGCCTATGGGGCTGGGAAATTCCATATTCAAGACAATTAATACTCAAACACTAGCCAAGTAATTAAATATTTAATAAAATAAAATAAGATTATACAGTAAACTGGACTATTACAATAAATGCTAAAAGAAATAAAATCGGTTTAAAACAGTTAAAACCAACATCGTTAAAATAAGTTACAATACTGGAAATCTGAAGCTTTCGGAGACAGCTGTCTCCTTTCTCAACAGGTACTGTTGCTATAGCGACACATCCTGCTGCTGCTGTATAAGTTTGCTTTTTTGCATCATATGCCTCTACTAATGCTAATTTTGTTTGGGCAGATGGGCTGAGACATGGCAATTGAGGTTTAATGCTGATAAATGAAGGATGCTTCATATGTTCAACAGTAATCCCAGAATAACATAATAATTTGCCTTCCCACCACACTCAAGGTGGTGCTGAGCAAAAGAGACAGGGATAGAGCTCAGAGAACTTCATGTCATACAGTATGACATGAAGTTCTCTGAGCAGTAAGACAGGTGCTGATAAGACAGCTCATGGAGTTTTGTCAATGATATACAGGTATTTTGCCAGAAGGGATGAGGAGATGATTATGCCATTGTATACAGCAGTGGTTAGCCTGCATCTTGATTACTGCATACAAGCCTAGAAAAGCTTCATTCGAAGAAAAATGTTTATCTGATGGAATGTGTGTAGAGAAGAGCAACAATAATAGTGAAAAATACAAAAAGATATGCTTACCATAAAGGCTTCAGTTGTGCAAATTGCAGCACTTGGAAATTAGGCACCTGAGAGGAAACCCGATTGAAATGTTTAATTGCTTTAAATGGGTTAGTACAGTAAATGGTGAAGGCATTCTTATTGTTTTTTGGACAGCAGTCATAAGAATGTATAAATTTATATTTAAAAAGGATGGTTGTAGGATAGGTGAATGAAACTTTGCATTCATCAAGAAAGAGTGAGTGATTGTTGAAATAAATTTCCATGTGGCATTTTGGAAATGCATGGAATTTAAGAAGGAAGAATTAGATAGATTATTTTAGGGGATGGAAGGATGAGGTGGGATTTTTTTTCCCTTTTTTTTGGATGCTCCTTGCATTATTTTCTGATACTAATTCTAATAGCAATACTAATATTTAAAGTTATATGAGGTTTCATAGAAATTAAAATTCTGTTTATTCTATTAAATAGTGCATTTAATTTTCAAATTGATTGTTCTATTGTTTTAACACCTGGTAATATATATTTTAAAGAACCTGATTATATTTCTCCAGGCGAATTGATGATGATAGAGGCAAAGCTTATGAACTGGGACAAAGTGCCGTAAAATGCATGCGTGGGATTCTTTTTTGTTGGATGAGGCAAGCTATGGAAAAGGTAGGAAAATGAAATTCTGTATTGTGGATTATGAATTATTAAGATATTTATTTGATTTGATTTTTGACAGAGTTCAAAATGAAATGAGTACATGAAAAATACGAAGGACAAATTTTATCAAAATGAAAAGAAAATGATAAAATGGACCTATTGTCTTCTCTTGAATTAAGGAAACGTTGGTGTTGTACTCTTCCTTGGACACTTCTAATTAGAATAAGAACTGAGAATTTTCTGCTGCTCTATGAAATTCTAATTTTTTATTATTTTTTCAAATTTTTTGATTGAATGACAATTTACCCAAATTTCGTTAATTGTTTCTAATTCACTGATTGTCATTGATTGATGTATTTTGTTTTTCTTATAATTATTATCTGAAACAGTGAGGTAATCAAATATCTTTGGATTTTAAAAATAATTAATCTTAAGTAGTTAATAATAGTGAAACATAATGAACTATTTATTACCCAATAATATTGAAACATAATAATATTTTAGAGAAACATAATATTTTAATAATATTTTATTTTATTTTAAATATTAGTATTGCTATTAGAATTAGTATCAGAAAATAATGCAAGGAAATTATATTGAAACATAATAATATTTTTCTTCTCTAAATATAATAATATTTAGAGAAGAAAAATGCATGGGATGCATATAAATTATCAGGTGACGCAGAAGCCTGTGGCAGATATAAGCTAGTCTGTAATCAGGTCACAAAGGAGGTTCGGCAGGCGAAGGCGGATTACGAGAAATCTTTGGCAAAAGATGCTAAGAAAAACAGCAAGGATTTCTTTACTTATATAAACTCTAAAAGGAAGGGGTGAATATGATTGGTCCACTTGACATCGATGGTTCGACTGTTGATGATCCTGCTAGATAGCAAACAAACTGAATGAGTATTTTGCATCTACATTCACACGTAAGGAATTATTACAGTTTGAAAATGGAAGAAGGTTATCAAATTGTAGCAGTGTGCTTAATGATTTTGTAATAACTGAGAGCAAAGTGGAGGAGAAATTGTTGAAGTTAAACATAAGAAAGGCACCTGGGGTGGATGGGATCTATCCAGTTATTTTAAAGGAGGCGGCAAAGCAACTAAGCAAACCCTTAGCCATAATTATGAGAGCATCCTTGGACTCAGGGGAGGTTCCCACGGACTGGAGATATGCAAATGTGTCCCCAATTCACAAAGGTGGATCGAAGGGTGACACGAGTAATTACAGACCAGTTAGTTTAACTTCTGTTCCTGGTAAAATAATGGAGTCACTGGTTAAAGATGCATTGCAGGATTATCTAGACAAGACTTCAGCAATAATTCAAACACAGCATGGGTTTGTTAAGGGAAAGTCTTGTCTGACAAATTTGATTGGTTATTATGATGTGGTCACAAAGGAACTGGATGCAAAAAATAATTTTGATATCATATACTTGGATTTCAGGAAAGCTTTTGACACTGTTGCGCATGGAAGACTACTGTACAAATTGGAGCAGAATGGTATTAAGGGTAAGTTGCTACAATGGATAAAAGGATGGTTAAGTGGGAGAAGACAGAGGGTGGTAATCAATGGGTGCTGCTCTTCGTGGACTAATGTTATTAGTGGAGTCCCACAGGGTTCGGTGTTGGGTCCACTGTTGTTTTGTGTATTTATCAATGATATTGATGAAGGTATATCAGGCTTAATGTCGAAGTTTGCAGATGACACAAAGGTTTGGCAGGGTTGTTAATGACAGTAATGGCAGTGTGCTACTGCAACAGGATCTAGATAATTTGGGCAGATGGGCTAAGAAGTGGCAACTGAAGTTCAACCTTGACAAATGCAAAGTACTGCATATGGGTAGAAGTAACCCCAGAGAAACGTACCAACTGTGTGGTACTACACTTAAGGTGGTAGAAAATGAAAAAGACCTGGGAGTAATTGTGCAGTCAGATATGAAGTTTTCTGAGCAATGCAGACAGGCTGCTAGGGCAGGTCATGGGGTTTTGTCAATGATATACAGGAATTTTGCTAGCAGGGAAAAGGAGGTGATTGTCCCTCTGTATAAGGCAATGGTCAGGCCACGCCTTGAGTACTGCGTACAGGTCTGGAGGCCTCATTTTAGGAAGGATGTAGATTTGCTTGAGCGTGTACAGAGAAGAGCAACACGATTGGTGAGGGGAATGAAGGGATTCTCTTACCAAGAGAGGCTTAAGTTCTGCAAATTGCAGTGGCTGGAGACTAGGCACCTGCGCGGTGATCTGATTGAGGTCTATAAGGCCTTGAATGGGTTGAGCACGCTGAATTCTGATGGGATCCTTCCACTTGTTCAGATTACCAACCTACGGGGACATAAGTTCAAATTAAGAAAGGACAGATGTAGAATAGATGTGCGGAAATTTGCCTTTAGCTAGCGGGTGGTTAATTGCTGGAACAAACTTCCATCTGTCGTTGTGGAAGTTGATAGGTTAAATAAATTTAAGGAGGAACTGGACAGGCATTTGGAGGGAATGGTGTGATTTTTTTTTTTTTTTGGCTGATGCTGCATAAGCTCCTACACTTGCTTTCTTGCATCATGTGCCACTACTACTACTACTACTATAATGGATTATTAATTGCCTGAGAATAGTGAAACATAATTGATTATTAATTAATTGATAATAGTGAAACATAATGGATTCTTAATTATCTGATAATAGAAGAACAATAATCATGGATTATTAACTACTTAGTCATAGTAGAGCATAATAATGGATATTATTAACTACTTATTAATAGAGAACATGAAATCTGAAAAATTTCATATTTTATAGATTTTGCAGTTTTTATGTTCCATGTTTTATGAATAGATGGCAGGTATTTATTATTCAAGAAAATTCATGTGCTCCTTATGTTGATGGTAAAGATATATGATACAGAAAATTCTCTTAAGAAAAGAATTTTCTGAAAATTCTTTTCTTAAGAATTGTATCCCAGCATTATTAATCAACAAAGAATAATGTTTTTACTTTTTCACAATGTGTCAGTGTTTTTTTTTTTTTTTTGTGCTGTTTTAATGAGAAACGTGATATAATCAAGCAGTTACATATAAAAAAAAAAATAAAAAAACAATAGGGAAATGAACTGTGCCGATAGGAATCAGAAAGGAGATTTCTTCTGCGAAAACTAGTGGACAGTGTTATACATCCTTCATCGTCATCAGCCATTTTCAATCCACTGCAGGATGTAGGACTCTCCAACAACTTTCCAGTTCCTTCTGTTTTGTGCAATGGCCATCCATTTACTACCCACAAACTCATGAATTTCATCTACCCATCTCCGCCGTTGTCTTCCAGGTTTTCTTCTAGCTCCTCTTGGATACCATTCTGTTATTTTCTTAGTCCATCTGTCATCATGTTTTCAAGCTATGTGTCCTGCACAAGACCATTTTAGTTCTTTAGTTTTGATAAGAATGTCCTTTATTTGAGTTTGCTGCCTAATCCATGTGTTTCTCTTCTTATCTAAAAGCCTGATTACCAATATAATTTGTTCCATTCTTCGCTGTGTAGTTCATAGCTTCTCTTCCATTCTTTTGGTGAGTGCCCAAGTTCCATAAGTCATGGTGGGGAGTATACATTGGTTCATTATTTTACGTTTTAGACAAACTGGGATATTGCTCTTCAGTATGTGACTATATTTCCTGAATGCTATCCATCCAAAATTTATTCTTCTCTTGACTTCCAGCCATTTATCATTATTACAGCTAATAACTTGTCCCAGATAAGTATATGACTCCACCTTTTCAATTACTGCTCTTTCAATCATTATGTCCCTTTCTGTGGCATATTTGTTCATCAGGTGCCCGTAGCCTGGTGGGCAGGAGCAGCAGTGCGTAGCACACGCTTCTTGATTAGACCGGGGTTCGAGTCCGTGCCCACCAAATATGGAGGATGCGGAAAGGTCAGGGAATGACCACCACATATTCCCAGAGCAATATGGCCTTAGTTGCTAATGCTCCTAAAAACCAAATAACAAACAAACAAACAAACTTGTTCATCCTTACTTTTGTTTTAGCCATATTCATTGTTAGTCCAAAATCCTTACTAACAGTGCATAACTGATTAAGATTTTCCTCTAATTCTTTGGGATTGTGGCTTATGACCCAATGTCATCTGCAAATCGTAAATGGTTTAGGTACTCTCCTTTCTGTGGCCAGTCTAATCTTCTGAAAGCTTCCTCAAGGGCAGCAGTAAACAGCTTCGGAGATATTGTGTCTCCTTGTCGAACTCCTTTCTCGATTTTAAACTCCCTACTGTCTTTGTCTAGTCTAATAAAGGAGGTAGCACTCTCATATATTTTCTTCAAAGTCATAATATATGGGGTATCTATGCCTTGTCTTTCCAGTCCCCGAAACATTGCCTTATGCTGTATGGAGTCAAATGCCTTTTCATA
This sequence comes from Mastigoproctus giganteus, assembly GCF_048544385.1. Classification (NCBI taxonomy): domain Eukaryota; kingdom Metazoa; phylum Arthropoda; class Arachnida; order Uropygi; family Thelyphonidae; genus Mastigoproctus; species Mastigoproctus giganteus. The sequence goes on from NC_143581.1 coordinate 65,311,623, forward strand.
ATCCACAAATGCCAGTCATAATGGTGTTTTATATTCATTTTCTTTCTCCATTAGCTGTGATATTACGTGAAGGTGATCCATAGTTGAGAATCCTGTCCTAAAGCCAGCTTGCTCTTTCGGTTGATTCTCATCAAGTATTCTTTCTAATCTGTTAGTAATGACCCTGGTGAACAACTTGTAGACGTGGGATAACAAGCTAATTGGTCTATAATTTCCAATTTCTGATTTATCTCCTTTCTTATGCAGCAAAACAATGATTGCATTATTCCACTGCTTAGGTGTCACACCTTTTCTAATGCATTTTGTGAAGAGCTTGCTAGTTTTTGTGTTATGTCTCTTCCTCTTAATTTTACCAACTCTACAGTAACTTCATCTTCCCCCGGGGCTTTCTGATTCTTCATTTTCTTCAATGCATGTTCTACCTTATCAGGAAGAATATCGGGTATGTCATATGTGTTGCTAATCTGTGATCCATCTTCCCCACTGGCATTATTCCCTCACTGGCACATCCGTAGCCAGGTGGGAAGGAGCAGCAGTGCATAGTACACGCTTCTTGATTAAACCGGGGTTCGAGCCCGTCACTACCAAATACGGAGGATGCGGAAAGGTCGGGGAATCACCACCGCATATCCCGGAGCAATATGGCCTTTTAGCATTAGCATTAGTAGAGGCATTTGATGCAAGAAAGCAAGCTTATGCAGCATCAGCTAGAAAAAAAAAAAAAAAAACTGTTCATTCGAAATACCTGTCCAGCTGAGCCTTAAACTTATTTAGGCTATCAACTTCCACGACAAGGGATGGAAGTCTGTTCCACCAACCAATCACCCGCTGGCTAAAGGCAAATTTCCGCATGTCTATCCTACATGTCTTTCCTCAATTTGAATTTATGCCCTCTCAGGTGATTATTCTGAGCAAGAGGAAGAATCCCATCAGCATTGAGCATGCTCAAACCATTCAAGGCTTTATACACTTCGCTGGTGCCTAGTCTCCAGACACTGTAATTTGCAAAACTTAAGCCTTTCTTCGTAAGAGCACCCCTTTGTTCCATTCACTAATCTTGTTGCCCTTCTCTGTACTCGTTCCAGCAGCTCTACATCCTTCTTGAAATGAGGCCTCCAGGCCTGTATACAGTTCTTTAGGTGTGGTCTCACCGTTGCCTTATACAAGGGAATAATCACCTCCTTATCCCTGCTAGAAAAATTCCTATATATCATTGACAATACACCATGAGCTACTCTTGCAGCTCGTCTGCACTGCTCAGAGAACTTCATATCTGCCTGCACAGGTCCCTTTCATTCTCCTCCACTGTCAGTGTAGTACCACAGAGTTGATACGTTGCTATGGGGTTGCTGTTTCCCATATGTAGTACTTTGTACTTTACCTTTGTCAATGTTAAACTTCATTTGCCACCTCTCAGCCCATCTGCTCAACCTTTCCAGATCCTGTTGCAGCAGCATAGTGTCATTAGTGTCCTTGACAACCCTGCCAAACTTCTTGTCATCTGCAAACTTGGACATTAAGCTTGATATACCATCATCAGTATCATTTATAAATACAGAAAACAATAATGGACCCCATACTGAACCCTGAGAGACTCCACTAATAACATTAGTCCACGATGAGCAGTGTCCATTAATTACCACTCTGTCTTCTCCCCCTCAACCACCCCTTTATCCATAGCAGCAACCTGCCTCCAATGCCACACTGCTCCAATTTGTGCAGCAGTCTTCCATGTGCAACAGTATCAAAAGCCTTTCTAAGATCCACGTATGTAATATCAAAGTTATTCCCTGCATCCAGTTCTTTTGTGACTGCATCATAGTATCCAATCAAATTGGTCAGATAAGACTTCCCCTTAACAAAACCATGCTGTGTCCGAGCTATAACTGAAGTCTTGTCTAGATGATCCTGCAGTGCTTCTTTAACCAGTGCCTCCATTAATTTTCCGGGAACAGAAGTTAAACTCACAAGTGTATAAATACTTGTGTCAGCCTTTGATCCTCCTTTCTGAATTGGGGTCACATTTGCACATCTCCAGTCCATGGGTACCTCCCCTGAGGCCAAGGAAACTCTCATAATTATGGCAAAGGGTTTGCTTACTTCCTTTGCTGCCTCCTTTAATATAACTGGATAGATCCCATCCACCCCAGGTGCCTTTCTTGTGTTTATCTTCAACAATTTCTCCTCCACTTTTCTCTCAGTTATTACAAGATTCTCTAGCTTACTGCCAGAGTTGAATACACCTCTGGCATTCCCCTCGCTGAATAACTCCTCATGTGTGAATATCGATGCAAAATATTCATTTTGTTTGTTAGCTACCCGAGCAGGATTATCAACAGTTGACCCATCGATATCAAGTGGACCAATCTGATTCATCCCCTTCCTTCTAGAGTTTACATAAGTAAAGAACTCTTTGCTGTTTTTCTTTGCATCCCTTGCCAAAGATTTCTCGTAATCTGCCTTTGTCTGCCTAACCTCCTTTGTAACTTGGTTACAGATCAACTTGTATCTATCATAGGCTTCTGTGTCATGTGTTAATTTGTATGTATCCCATGCATTTTTGTTCTCTGCCATATGTCTCATTAGTTCATCTGACATCCTTAGTTAGTAATGCTCCTAAAAGCCAAAAGCTCCTAAACAGCAACAACAATATTCCCTCACTCCTTGTATAATTCTCTATAGTAGTCTTCTGCTATTTGAATTATGCCTTCTCTGCTATTTATAAGTATACCATCTCTATTCTTCAGTTTCAGTATCATTTGTCTTTCTGTATTACTGCTCATGGCTGTTGATTTAAGTCCTTTGTTTTCCCTGAATGCTTCTTTTACTTTTCTTGTGTTAAATATTCTTATGTCCTCTCTGAGTCTGTTTCTATTAGTTTTGCATAACTCAGTACACTCAATTTTCTCCTTGTCAGTGTGTATCTTGCTCTTCATTTGTCGCCTTCGATTCATCATAACAAGTGTTTCTTGACTAATTTTTTCTTCTTTGGATTTATTTTTACCTATAGCTTTCGTGGGCTTTATGACTTTCAGAAAGTTGTAATATTTCTCGTCGATATCTTGGTCCTGAGCAGTCTGCAGAAGCTCAAATTTGTTCTTAAGTTCCAGTACATACTGATTTTTTTCCTCTTCTGTTATCTCAAAGACCTTTGTATTATTTACTCGAGTCAGTTTTTTCCTTTCCTACATCTATATCAAGTGTACATCTTACCATTCTGTGATCACTTCCAACATTTACCTTATTCAGGATGGTAACATCATTCACAGTATATCTCTGTTAGTGAGGATCAAGTCAATTTCATTAGTTGTTAATCCATTTGGACTCTTCCATGTCCACTTTCTGTTCACCCTTTTCTTGAAAAAAGTGTTCATTACTGACAATCCTTGAGATTCAGCAAATTCTACAAGTCTTTCTCCTCTTTCATTTCTTTCACCAATTCCAAAATTTCCTATAGTTCCCCTTTCTGCGCTGTTTTGTCTTTTTCCAACCTTAGCATTGAAGTCCCCCATAATAATAGTGTAGTGGGTTTTCTGCTCATCTAGAAGACTCTCAATTTCAGTGTACATTTCTTCAACCTCTTCATCATCATGGCTCGATGTTGATGCATAAATCATTATAACCTTTAGCTTGTACCTCTTAGAAATCTTGAGTATTAGTCTTCACACCCTTGGTGATGTACTTTTGAATTCCAAAATGTTGTTTTTTATATCTTTATAGACCAGAAACCCAACTCCACCTTCGCTCCTTTCACTGTTTCCATTGGTGTATAGCAGATTTCCACTTGATAAACATTAGTGATTCATTTCTTCTTCTTGTTTCAGCCAAACCGATGATATTCCAATTCACATTTTCTAATTCCTTTTCTAGCTCTAATATCCTGTCTTCACCGATGAGCGATCTTACGTTGTAACAGACTAAGTTCAGTTTCCGTGCTTGGCAGCCTGGTCGTACCCAGAGATTCTTAGCACCCTCTGCTTCCACTCTGATCTTCTCGCTGCCGTAAGAGGGGGAGTGAAAGCCGCTGGAGACTGAGAGCCATTTGTTTCATTGTGCTGTCATATGCTGGAGGGTTTGGTCTTTTCCTCTTCACGCTGACTAGGCATCTTGAAGAGAACCACTCTACACGTTCATTGCCACCTAAGTGACGTAACAGGGCTTATCATCGAGAAGGTGTGCATGAGTGGATTTTAGGGAGGCAGGCCAACCAGACTTCACCTAAATCTTCTTTAATAGAAAGATATTGGATCCATCAGTGTTTTAGACTGAGTGTCTGATAACACACAGAATACCTGTTCCCCTCTAAGCCTCATACATCCTTAGTGTATATTAACATAGTTTGTTATTGAACATAATATGCTATTAAGTTTAGCTAGTCCATTGTTTAGAAAATTTTTTTCTAAAAGTTACAATAAAATGTTGAAAATAATATTAATAATTTTATAATCAACAATAATATTGTGAGAATAAAGATAGTAAGCAGCAAAACTTTAGGTAAAGAAAAAAAGTGATGATAATCTTAATAATGAGTCCATTTTTGATCCCTGCAAAGTAGTTTTTTTTTTTTTTTTTTTTTTTTTAGTTAGTTGTTGGTGCATCGGCTTCTGTGGCCATAATGCACCTCCCAAGGTTTTTGCAGTACTTTCATCCAAGCCCGAGGCGGGGTTCAAACCAGCGACATTTGGGTTGCCAGGCAGGCACTTTACCCACCCGGCCAGCCCAGTCGGCCTGCAAAGTAGTATCCAGAGTAATGAAGTCGCACAAGGCTATTAGCTTGATATATAGTGTGTTGTGAGCTAGTGAATTTTGGCAAGGTTTTTTTGCCTATTTTACATTGTAAATTATAGTAAAGGAATATTAAGTGGTCTAATCATTTAACTAAACTTATTTTTGTATTTATCTAAATATTACATAGCTGCAGATTAATATGCATGTGACCATTGCTTCTGTAATTTTGTAATTCATTAATTCAAAAGTTTTTGAGTTTTTTTTTTTTTCCCTAACTAATGCTGTAAATTATTGTAAAGAATAGTTTTAAGAGCCTTAAATATACAGCTTAACGCAGTGACATATCCAAAAAACTCTTTACTGTTCGATCTCTTTGCCAAATCATCTTCATTCCTTAGCTTCTTTTGTTCTCCAAGTATCCTGATTGCATACTTATGAACTGCTTTTTACAATCCATATTAAACAGAATTTCTTGATAATTCTCTCGATATCTAAACAGCTTTCTTTCTCTTTTTTAGCACATCTAACAAATTGATGATAAAACTTCATCAATTTGTTGGATATCCATTTTGATTTCCACCTTTAGCCATATCTTTTTAAAGGTATGAAATCGTGTGTATCGTCTGGAATAATATACGAGGGGCTATTAAAAAGTTCGTACCCTGACTAGATAAAACATCAGTAGGAGGATGCTGTTTTTAATATAAGTTGCCTACATATTCGATAACTAACAGGTGAAATTTCATTCATGTAGGTGATTGTACACCAGAGGTGGAGCCCGGAATCTGAGGAAGGACGCTATGGTCAACAAAGTGGAGTATTGAGCAGTGATCAAGTTCCTGCATTTCCAGGGCAAGAAAGTCAGGAAATTGAAGAAGAAATGAAAGCTGTGTATGGTCAGAATTATCCATTTTGTGACACAAATGGAAACAGGAGTTCCAATGCGGTCGTACAGGTGTCTTTGATGAGCCAAGAGAAGGAAGGCCTTTAACATCCACAGACAGTGAGATGGTTGCAAAGGTTGAGCAGCTGGTTCTGAGTCACAGATGCGTGACAATTCATTTTATCACAAATGCAGTTGGAATTCTACCCACAGCATTTTACATGACCATCTGCACATGTCTAAAGTCTCCACACAGTGGGTTCCAAGATTGCTGACTCCTTTGCAGAAGCAAAAAGGAGTCAACTTGAATCCTTTTCTATGTACTCTTCACGTATAGTAACACATTTCGCCCAACTATGGATCAGTTATTTAATGCCTTGATCATAGAAGTCTGCACTTTTTGCCTGAAACCACAATTCCACTTCAATGATGACTTCCTGAGACAAATCAAAGCCACTGCTTTGACATGTATTTAGTCTCTGGATCATACTGGTACACCCAGCATTCGTCATTTGTCACCAACTGATCAGAAAAGTTCCCAACATCCGCATTACACAAATCCAACAGTTGGCGAGAACATTACATTCGATATTGCTTCTGCAAAGGAGTCAGCAATCTTGGAACCCACTGTGTTCCTGTGAAGTTTCACCTTTCTAGGCCTATTATTTCTAGTAATGGTATGAACGTTTTGATACCCCCTCTTATTATAGCATTTCCCATTTAGCACACATATCCCTTAGGAATTTCTTCACAGCAGTCAGAGTGAGAGGCAACTGCAGTACAGTATTTTGTGAAATCAGGAGCAAAATACATTCTGTGGTTAAAAAAATAAATATTCAGAAAATTATTATTGTTTTATATGTTTACATAGGTTCTTATAAATAGCTACAGATAAAATAAACAAAATAAATATAAATTTAATTAGGAACATTGTTATCATAGATGTAGATGAAAACTATAAATTTAAAAGAACAACAAAATTGTTAGAAATTAAATATTCCTTTAGTGTCGTGGTGCACAGGTATATCAAGAAATGGAAATTGAAAATAATGAGCACTTAAATCTGCGTGTAGTGTAATCTGCTCATAAGGAAATTTAATTTTAATTTAAATTTTAAGAAATTTTCATTTCTTAAAGAAATTAAAGTGTGGTATCTAGAATAATATACTGTAGCATTTCCCATTTAGTACACATATCCTTTAGTATAAGTATCCCTTGTTATCTGCCTATAATTATTTTAAGAAATTAAAGGTAGTTTACATTCTACACACAGGTTTATGTGCTCATTATTTCGCCAATTTTCAACTATTAGAAATAAAATGAATTCCTAAATATAATTGAGAGAAAAGTGAGAGGCAAGAGTATTTATCCTGATGTTTTGCTATTTACAGTTAGAGTTAAAATTGTTACTAAGGCCAGGCAATAAGCTAATCGTTTTGACCAGAAATATTTCTTTGTATTTCCAAAGAAAGCAACCTTGGTAAGGGTATTTCACTTCAAAATAAAAGTTTCTACTCGACTCTTGATTATATGGGGTAGATTGGAAAAAAATTTTCCCATATAATTTTAAACCCTGAATAATCCGCAAAATAAAAGAAAAGCTCATCAGTGTGACAAAATTGTAAATTTTTTACATATATACATATTTATAAAAGTATACTGCAGCTGTGAGATTTGACAAAATTTAATACGAACCAATTATTTTTTTGCAAAAAAGGAAAACAATGAAGTTTGCTTTTTTCCTTTTGTTTGCCTTCCTGTGAATGATAGTACATGAATTTCAAAGAATAAACATGTCAGTAAGAGTGATGTCTCCTTGTTGTTTGTGTGAGCCTCATCAAAGTTGACACCTTAGTAACTTTTCATGTATATGCATGAGGTGAAGTTTTTGTTCAGTAGGAAGACCAGTCCTCATTTTTAACATGATGGACACACTAAGATTTAAAAAAAAAAACATTCAGAGAAGAATTTTAGAATTAATGGTACAGTAGTGAAAGCCGAAGGATTACTGAGATGAGATCCGCAGTAGTTAGTAGGTGCAGGAAGTGAAGGTGGGAATGCGGTTTCTGTGATATTCAACTGTCTTGTCTACAGAAACATAAAATGTAAACAAACAACATCTGTAATGGCTTGCATGCATTTATTTTTTTTATCTGACTTATACTGACATAAATGTCTGAAGACTGTTTAAAGAACAGATTATTTTTGAATTAATTGGGGTCTCTAGAATTGTCTAGAGACGTTGATTAATCCACAAATAATCTGCCCTCAGAGAATTAAGGGTAAGTTGCTACAATGGATAAAAGGATGGTTAAGTGGGAGAAGACAGAGGGTGGTAATCAATGGGTGCTGCTCTTCGTGGAGTAATGTTATTAGTGGAGTCCCACAGGGTTCAGTGTTGGGTCCACTGTTGTTTTGTGTATTTATCAATGATATTGATGAAGGTATATCAGGCTTAATGTCGAAGTTTGCAGATGACACAAAGGTTGGCAGGGTTGTTAATGACAGTAATAGCAGTGTGCTACTGCAACAGGATCTAGATAATTTGGGCAGATGGGCTAAGAAGTGGCAACTGAAGTTCAACCTTGACAAATGCAAAGTACTGTATATGGGTAGAAGTAACCCCAGAGAAACGTACCAACTGTGTGGTACTACACTTAAGGTGGTAGAAAATGAAAAAGACCTGGGAGTAATTGTGCAGTCAGATATGAAGTTTTCTGAGCAGTGCAGACAGGCTGCTAGGGCGGGTCATGGGGTTTTGTCAATGATATATAGGAATTTTGCTAGCAGGGAGAAGGAGGTGATTGTCCCTCTGTATAAGGCAATGGTCAGGCCACGCCTTGAGTACTGCGTACAGGTCTGGAGGCCTCATTTTAGGAAGGATGTAGATTTGCTTGAGCGTGTACAGAGAAGAGCAACACGATTGGTGAGGGGAATGAAGGGATTCTCTTACCAAGAGAGGCTTAAGTTCTGCAAATTGCAGTGGCTGGAGACTAGGCACCTGCGCGGTGATCTGATTGAGGTCTATAAGGCCTTGAATGGGTTGAGCACGCTGAATTCTGATGGGATCCTTCCACTTGTTCAGATTACCAACCTACGGGGACATAAGTTCAAATTAAGAAAGGACAGATGTAGAATAGATGTGCGGAAATTTGCCTTTAGCCAGCGGGTGGTTAATTGCTGGAACAAACTTCCATCTGTCGTTGTAGAAGTTGATAGGTTAAATAAATTTAAGGAGGAACTGGACAGGCATTTGGAGGGAATGGTGTGATTTTTTTTTTTTTTTTTTTTGGCTGATGCTGCATAAGCTCCTACACTTGCTTTCTTGCATCATGTGCCACTACTACTACTACTACTACTACTACTAATTGAGAGTCTGTAGTATCAGTTATTTGATGAAGCATAGTTAGTATATATTGGTAAGCATTCTTATCATTATAGCTTAATGGTGAGGAATAAAACTAAGTTTTTAATAAATTTAAAATAATTGCTTTAAGTTTCTCCACTTAATAAAAATTCAGGAAAAAACTTCAGACTGTGGTAAGATTTATATACATATAAGTTTGGACTCAATTTCACAACTGGGTTGTCAGCTGTAATACCCTCAGGGTACCTACCCACCTACCAATGAATGACAAAATAGCCCTGAAACAGCTGTCACGGTACTTATTCTTAGTGGTATCCATTGAGAATAAGTACCAATAGTCTTCTTTATTGGAGAAATGTTACCTATTCAAAGTATAACCAAACACATTCTACCACAGACAGTTGAAGAATAGATGTGTGGAAATTTGTCTTTAGCCAGCGGGTAGTTGATTGTTGGAACAAACTTCCATCTGTTGTTGGGTAAGTTGATAGCTTAAATAAATTTAAGAACTGTACAAACTTTTAGACCAAATGGTTGGGTGAAATGGGAAACTTTTTTTTTTTAAGAGATAATGAAATGATACTACTACATGAGAGGTAATGAAATGATACTACTATAATAATTTCATTAATTTAATGTTTAAAATAACTAAATGCACAAGGCATAATACATTAAGAGTTTAATATATATATAATATCGGTGTGTAGATACACCATAGACAACTCTTAAGAAACTACAAAGTAGTTGTTGTAGGCATCATTTGCTCTTTCTCATATTGTGCTCTGCCTTCACGACGAGTTGCCATGATATTGCACTACCTCGAATAAGTAATGCTTCACTAATAGAGAAGATATTGTTACTTATTCTCAGTGAGTACCACCACCCAGACATGTTTCAAGGCTATTGGTCTATCATCAGTGGGTGGGCAGGTACCCTGGTAATGCAGACATGATGACCCAGTTGGGAAGATAATCACACAATATGAGAGATGCCAAAAGGTGTGTATGACAATATTTAAAATAACTAAATCATATTGTGTGATTATCTTCACAACTGGGTCGTCATGTCTGCAATACCAGGGTACCTGCCCACCCACTGATGATAGGCCAATAGCCTTGAAACATGTCTGGTTGGTGGTACTCACTGAGAATAAGTAACAATAGTCTTCTCTATTAGTGAAGCGTTACTTATTCGAGGTAGTGCAATATCATGGCAACTCGTCGCGAAGGCAGAGCACAATATGAGAAAGAGCAAATGATGCCTACAACAACTACTTTGTAGTTTCTTAAGAGTTGTCTATGGTGTATCTACACACCGATATTATATTAATTTAATGTGTATAGACATGATGTTTGCACTAATTTATACACTGGTGTACAAAACTTAAGGACCTGTCAGGTTTCCACCTGTAGCTTCTCATAGGAGTGGCCTGGATATGGGAAAAGCATACCAAAGGAACCTCATGAGGTACAGAAATGATGGCGCCTCCGTATCCAGGTGGGAAGGAGCAGCAGTGCATAGCACACGCTTCTTGATTAGACCGGAGTTCGAGCCCGTCATCACCAAATATGGAGGATGCGGAAAGGTCAGGGAATGACCACCGCATATCCTGGAGCAATATGGCCTTAGTTGCTAATGCTCCTAAAAACCAAAAAAACAAACAACAAACAACTAAAATGATGAAGGAAACAACACTGACACAACAACGGAAACAACACTGACACAACAACGGAAACAACACTGACACAACAACGGAAACAAAACAGTACAGAGAGACTTTATTCAAAAATGGCAACATAGCACCAGGTGCCATGATACAGGTGCATTACTACCAAAAATGGAACAAAGGGAAGAGGTGGTCCTCAGTAGGAGATATGGCCACCCCTAATGTTGATGCAGGCTTTTCACTGGCTGTTCATACTTAGAACAATGTTGTTGATAAGTTCTTGCGGTAACATCGTCCATTCCTCTGTCAGCGCCATCTTCAGCTGCTGAACATTTTTTGGTGGGTGTGGATGTTACGCTAGGTGTCTCCTCAGATGAGAACACCTCGACCGCCATATCGATCCCTTTCAGTGATTGTGGGGGGATATCGTGGGCCAACCTCTCACGAGATTAGCTGACGTGCAGAATTGCTGCTAAGACTGAATCTATTCTCATCAGTAAAGAGTACCTTACCCCATTGCGCTGCGGTCCAGTCCTCATGTTCAATGCACCACTGTAAACGGCGTCTGCAATGGGCAGGTGTTAAAAGGACACAACATACTGGCCGTCTGGCAAACAGTCCACCTTTGTGGAGTTGCCTGGCCACAGTAAACTGCGATATCCTGCATCCTGTGCTCTTGTGCAGCTGGTTTGCAATGGATCCCGCTGTCTGTTGTCGATCCCTCTTGGCCTGTAGGAGTATATAGCGGTCATCATTGGGCATTGTTTTTCGTGGATGACCACCACTCGTCCTTCGAACAGCTGTACCTGTTGCTTTGAAGGCTAACCATGTATGTGAGATGATGCTGTGGGTGATACCGAACTCTGCAGCCACACTCCTCATACTTCGATCTTCCTTGAGCTTCCCAATTATTCGACCCAGGGTAAAGTCATCCAGATGTTGTCTACTGGCCATTTCCTTGCCTGTAGCACTTTATGAAACCGATCGAACGTCTGTAATAATCATGCTCACCATTCGGTAATTTGCACATAACTGCTGAACTGCTGCTTTTATCTGTTTATGTGAGCCCTCTCATCATGATTCAGATTTTTGCATGTGCGCCACCTTTCTACTGAACGGCCACAATTATGCAAATTGCCATAGGTTTTTTCATTTGATTTTGTGGTTGTAACCTTTATAAATAGTGTCTGTCCTTATTTTTTGTGCACAAGTGTATGTCTCTTTCTTCACTTTTTATATTAATGTTAAAATGAAAAAAAAAAATGCATATAGTTTAGTTGACTCATTTCTTCGTTTCACAGGTAATCAGAAGTTAATATAAAAGTTTCATAATATGTACTTTATGTATGTTTCTATATTATCTCTCTTTTCAGATGGAAAATTATAAAATGAACCAGTCACCACAGTTTGCATTGCATAGTAAATTCAATCTTCAAACAGGGCAGCCCATTGTATCTCATGAAGAATATGGACACTTACAGGTAAGCATTCAAATTACAAATCTAAATAATAATTCTCATTGATCTTTTTGTCCTCACTTATTGTATTTCAGTTAATCACAACTTATTAAAAATTTCTTGCACTTTAGATGTGCAGCTTGAATGTTTGTAAATTTCATATCATTATACACTCAGTGGTCATAATTCAGTGATCACTGAATTATGACCATCTACCTAATACTGTGTTGGGCCTCCATTTGCATGGATCTCTATTTTCAGCCTCTATTTGCCTAGGCATTTACACCTCTAGATGTCTGAAGACATCAGCAGCCATGCTATTGTGCAGAGCTTTCCACATGGTTGGAATAGATGACAGTTGCTCTCCATACACCTCACTTTCCATTCCAAAACATCCCACAGGTGTTCAAATGATTGAGAACAGGCGAATCTGAAGGCCAATCAAGATAGATGATATCTTCACTGTGTTCCATTCTACATGAGTGGTTCACGAGTGCAGGGCCTGATGATATGGTGCATCATGGTCTTGGAAGATCTCATTTCTGTCCGGGAAAAAATGCAACACTGCAGGGTTCACATGGTCTCCTAAGAGCTGCTAGTATATCTCACCAGTGAAATGTTGGTCCATATACACACCAGGGGTCCTAGTTCTTACCATCAAAGCATGCCCCATATTAAGCCTGGATAGTGGGCTCCATGCACAATGGGTCCATGGACTCATGTTTCTTGCACCACATATGAAGGGATCTGTCAGCATGTTGCAGTAGATATATGGACTCATCTGACCAGCATACTTGTTTCCAATCTTCCAGTGTCCGAGCAATGTGTTATCAGCACCACAGCATTCACCATTGGCGATGATCACTGATGAGAAGAGTCATCACAACAAACGACCCAAGGTGTCTCTTGGGTTGTTTGCTGTGGAACCCTATACATCTGAGTGTGTGGTGCATCATCATTTGGAATAGTGTTTTTGTATTCCTGTATAATATTGCAGTATCAACCGTTGCACAGTGATCTGCCAGCAGGAGGTAGTTTGATTCATTCGATACCATTCTTTGTACACCACTACAGTGGGTCTTGAGCAGCCGGCGAGATGTACCTATTATGATACAGAAGCAGCTAAAGTTAGTCTAGCATACAAAGTTGTTCGACTTTTTATACTACCAGCCATGGGGCATAGTGTATATCTGTGATTAATTCTCAAAACAAATTGTGCAACTTGTATTAAAAATGCTGCAGTTTTTATGATAACAGTAGTGTTGAAACAGTCCACTTTTTTTTACATCAGGTATTTGAATAAATACATTAGTAATGATATGATACTAATCATTTGACGTATGCTAATTTTGTGATTTTTCTCTGGTCCTTATCATGGTTCCACATAAGTAACATTTAAGTTTTGCAATTTAGGTTTCTTGGTTTTGTATTTTTTTTTCAGCATTTAGCATAAAATAGTTTGTTTCTGTGATTTCCTACCTCTGTTTAGTTCCTAACTCTTGGCCTGATTTTTGACATAGGAAAGCATTTATTGATATTCTGAAATGTTATGCTAGTTTATTGTCCCTCTTTTATGGGATAGTTGACTTGCATAACATTCATTTACATCAGCAGTTACTTTATATTCCCATTTGGTTCTTTTCATCAGTTATACTTCTTCTACCATGGCTGTGAATGTTAGAGCTTTTGTTTGCAATACAATATAAATAGCATTGACTGTTCTTTTCATGGGTACAAAAATAAATGTATTTTGTTAATTATTGAAAAATGGAGGGTAATTTAAGAAGCATTTTTTGGTTTATTTGAGCTCTAGTACACTGAATGGACAGAAATCATGGGATACCTACCTAGTAACAGGTAGGCCCACCTTTTGCCCGTATAAGCGCAGTCACATGGGGAGGCATTGAGTCCACTAGTTCGCGAAAGCATTGCACAGGTATTTCCATCCATGCTTGCTGCACCGCTGTCCATAATTCCATCACATTCCTGGGTGGAGGATCCAAAGCTCGAACAGACCTTTCCACAGCATTCCAAAAATGTTCCACAGTGTTCATGTCTGGTGAACGGTGTGGCCATTCCATGGTGGTAAAATCTGTGGAATGCTCTTCGAACCATGTTCTTGTCACCACGGCTAGGTTGTGTGTCCCATTGTCCTGCTGGAAGAGTCCATTGCCCTGTGGGTGCACAATGATCATGAAGGGGCGCAGATGGCTGCAAGATGGACACATAACCTGGACCCTTCAGAGATGCATCTAGACCTGCCAGAGGTCCCAACATGTACCAGTTGAGCATGCCTCAGACCATTACCAGCCGTCCACCTGCTTGAACAGTTCCTTGTTGACATGGTGGGTGCATAGGTTCATGTAGTTTCCGCCCGATAACGCACCCTCCTGTCTGCTCGAAATAACTGGAAACAGGACTCATTGGACCAGGAAACCCATCTCCAATCATCCAAAGTCCAGTACTGATGTTCTTTTACCCAGTTGAGGCATAGAGTCCTGTGTTGTGGTGTTAGCAATGGGGCTCTGATGGGTCAGCAGATCCCATAACCTGTTGCAGCTAATGATCACCTGATGGTCTTGGTGGAGATGTTTCTAGCACTTCCCTTGTTGAAGTCGGTGGTAATTTGTGCCACTGTTGCTCTCCGGTTGGCTGAAACAATGTGAGACATGTCAATGGCCACGTTCATCCACCACATTTCTCTGCCCACAACGCTGTCCACGATGAGATATTATTCCAGAAATGACGTATTCCTGATATACTCTTGATACTGTTGAATGTGGATAGTGCAATTTTTGTACCACCTCCACAACAAAGTGATCCATGTGTTGGGCACCCACCATCATCCCCTCTTTCAAATTCAGTTAATTCACAACGTTTATCCATACTGACATCGAATTACTATGTGAATGCAGTGATGCAGTGTACCTACATACCTGCCAAGCGGTGGGTTCGTCCACTAGTGAGAGGGGTGACAGTGTTGCTTTTCCCAGGAACCAGGTAATCCATGGATTTTGTCCTTTCAGTGTACATTATACTCTTCAAAAAAAGAACAAGAAATTAGTATACATTTGGAAGAGTTAGTGTTTACTTCATAATATGGAAAGAAAATCACCAGTTCCTCTGCAGAGTGCCTCCGTAGCCGAGTGGTCAGGAGTGGGAGTGCAGTAGCACATGCTCTTTGAGTAGACCGGGGTTCAAGCCCCTGACTGCTGAATACGGTCGATCTGCCAACCCGCACTGGACAAGCGTGGCAGATTATGGTCTATTTCCCTCAGCATGAATTGTTCAGCATGAATTCCCTCAGCATGAATCCTGCAGTGGGTTGATAATGGCTGCACTTTACCTTTACCTTTTTCCTCTGCAGAGGGGAAATTATCAGACCTCTCTTCCCATACCAACACATGACAAGCATAGTCAAAGGAAACTAAAGATAGTGAGAGAACCACAGAAAAGTAGCATTAGCATAAGTAGTGGCATATGCAAGAAAGCGAGCTTATACGGCATCAGCAAAAATAAAAAAATAAACAACCCTGCCCATTTCACCTATCCATTCATTCCAAAAGTTTGTATAGTTCTTCTTCTTTGATTTTATTTAAGCTATCGACTTCCACAATGACAGATGGAATTTGTTCCACCAATCAACCCCTACTGGCTAAAGACAAATTTTCACACATCCATTCTACAACTGTCTTTTCCCAGTTTGAATTTATGCCCCCTCAAGTGTGTAATCTGAGCAAGAGGAAGAATCCCATCAGCATTGAGCTTGTTCAGACTATTTGAAGGCCATTTTGAATCAATCCGACCACCTTGCAGGTGCCTAGTCTCCAGATGCTGCAATTTGCAGAAATTAAGCCTTTCTTGGTAAGAGCACCTCTTTGTTTCTCTCACCAATCTTGTTGCCCTTCTCTGTACTTGTTCCAGCAGCTCTACATCCTTCATAAAATGTGGCCTCCTGACCTGTACACAGTACTCAAGGTGTGGCCTGACCATTGCCTTATACATGGGGATAATTACCTCCTTATCCCTTTTGGCAAAGTTCCCGTATATCATTGACAAGACCCCATGAGCTGCTCTGGCAGCCTGTCTGCACTGCTCTGAAAACTTCATGTCTGACTCAATGGTAGTTGTGACAAGGATAGACAAAGTAAGAAGTGAACTGAGAACAGGTGTGCTAGATGTAATTTTTAAAACTAAAAATCTGTTAAGGACAATAGACAGAGAAAGCTTGCTACAGAATGGATATAAGTTAACAGAAAATAGGGTGAAGGAATGAGTTAAGGAGGGGGGGATTTTTGCCAGATGGAGGCTATTACTTCACAGTAATAGCCTGTGAAGGAAAAGTGGCATAGCATTCAAAACAGTATTACTAAAATGACTCAAGGTTTCTGCCATTAAATTGTATTCTAAAGCAGATATAGAAACTTATTCTGTGTGCTGTGGGGGAGGGGAAGCATTTGAAGCTCACCATATGATGAACTTAAGAGAATATTGATAAATTGTTTTCATGGAATGTGCTTGCACACTACTTCAATTAATGCTACTAAAATATAAAACTATAAATCAGCCCTGAAACTGAATAATGAGTGGGTTTCTAAGTCTAAAATGTATGGCTGGATTGTTTTTAAAAGAAAGTTGCCAGTGTAAATGATGGTAATTAAATGAACAAAGTATAATTTAGTAGGTTTAGCTGCACTTTGCCACTCATTTAGAGAGATCAGACTGGAGGACATGTTAAAGTCTTCTATCAGAATTGTAGTTAGCTGATTTCAGGGAAAGAGAGCAAAGTTTTTTGCATTGAGATGTGGGTTTTTCAGATTGCACAACATACAGATCAGTCAACGAACACACACTTCTGCAAACCTAACATGATGATGAAATATGGTTTATTGTTGTTATTTGGTTTTTAGGAGCATTAGCAGCTAAGGCCATATTGCTCTGGGGATATGCGGAGGTCATTTCCTGACCTTTCTGCATCCTCCGTATTTGGTGGTCACTGGCTTGAACCCCGGTCTAATCAAGAAACGTGTGCTACGCACTGTTGCTCCTGCCCACCTGGCTACAGAGGCTGAAATATGGTTTAAGATGCCAACACTCCTTAATGCATTGGGCACTGCTTCTCTCTTCAAAAAAAACCTTTGTTGGGTCATAAGTCTTTTGGCTTTGGTATTGTGTGCACACCACTTTATATGAGTTTTCCTTATAATGACAAATTGTCAGATTTCCTGGTGCATCAGTCCAAACTAGATTTTGAACAGGCTAAGAGTAAAAAAACTTGCTAATTGTCCAAATGGTCATTGAGCTTTCTGGTCTTTTGCCAAAGTTATTTCCTGCAACTTTTGCCTATCTACGTCTGTTAAAACCTGATGGTCCTATTGCCTCCTCAGCTAAAGGTAAAGCTGACTTACTAGCATTCTACTTAAAGAATTTAAACAATCTTGATGCGAAGAAAGCTCTAGGTCCTAATGCCATTTTCTCTACTTATTCTCAAAACCTGTGCTCCTGGGCTTGTGCCTGGTCTGTGTCACCTATTTGCACTTTCTTATTTGACTGGTGTTTTTCCTTCTGTTTGAAAATTTACTCATATCCAGCCAGTTTCTAAAGAGGGCGTCAAATCTGTCCCATTGCACTTACCTCTACTCTTTCCAGAGAACTTGGAAATCCTTAGCTACAACCTCTTAAACTATCTCAAAACCTTCTTTCTGGTCAGTAATCACTAGTATGAATTCCATCAGTGTCAATCCAATGGTGATATGCCTACCCTACCACCAAGGGACAAATTTATGGAAAAAGTTTGATGAAATTCAAGCAGTTGCTTCTAGTCAAAAATCAATCAATAAGATGGAAGCTTGTTAGCTTCGATCTTATGGATTTCTGACTGTTTTTTCTCTGATTGCTACTCTTGATGGTAGGTGGCACTCTGTCTTTTAACTTCTCCATTAATGCTGATGTTCCCCAAGGTTCAGTTTTTCTTTCTCCCCTTTCCTATTGAACTTCTTTCACTGACTGGACAAACCTATCAATAGTTTTGCTGATGATAGCACATTGCATTCCACCCTTCAGTTTGAAACCTTGTTCTGCACAAACAGTTTCAACTTTTCCAATATCCACCACTGATTCTTTAAATGCTGATCTCCAGGTAATTCTCCCTAGGCAAAGATAACTTAGTTAATTTCAATCCTTTTGAAACTCAATCTTGTTTTATATCTTGCAGAAAGGAGTCTACTGCTCCTATGCTTATTTTTGATGACACTCAGATTTCTAGCATTATAGCCATAGCAGCTTATGTGCCATCACCCCCACAACTCAGATTCCTAGACAAGATCACATCTCTTTTTGGGAATTATCCTGACTTCTAACCTCTCTTGGCATCATCATCATCATCATCCATTTTCAGTCCACTGCAGGATGAAGGCCTCTCCAGCAACTTTCCAGTTCCTTCTGTTTTGAGCACTGGCCATTTACTACCCAAAAACTCATGAATTTCATCTATCCATCCCTGCCTTTGTCTTCCAGGTTTTCTTCTAGCTCCTCTTGGGTGCCATTCTGTTATTTTCTTAGTCCATCTGTCATCATGTCTTCGAGCTATGTGTCCTGCTCAAGACCATTTTAGTTCTTTAGTTTTGATAACAATGTCCTTTACTTGAGTTTGCTGCCTAATCCATGTGTTTCTTTTCTTATCTAACAGTCTGATTTCCAATATAATTCGTTCCATTCTTTGCTATGTAGTTCTCAGCTTCTCTTCCATTCTTTTGGTGAGTGCCCAAGTTTCACTTCCATAAGTCATAGTGGGAAGTATACATTGATTCATTATTTTACGTTTCAGACAAACTGGGATATTGCTCTTCAGTATGTGACTATATTTCCTGAATGCTATCCATCCAAAATTTATTCTTCTCTTGACTTCCAGCCATTTATCATTATTACAGCTAATAACTTGTCCCAGATAAGTATATGACTCCACCTTTTCAATTACTGCTCCTTCAATCATTATTTCCCTTTCTGTGGCATACTTGTTCATCATTACTTTTGTTTTAGCCGTATTCATCTTTAGTCCAAAATCCTTACTAACTGTGCATAACTGATTAAGATTTTTATCAAATTCTTTGGGATCGTGGCTTATGACCACAATGTCATCTGTAAATCGTAAATGGTTTAGGTACTCTCCGTTCACATTGACTCCTTTCTGTGACCAGTCTAATCTTCTGAAAGCTTCCTCAAGGACAGCAGTAAACAGCTTCGGAGATATTGTGTCTCCTTGTCGAACTCCTTTCTCGATTTTAAATTTCCTATTGTCTTTGTATAGTCTAAAAAAAGAAGTAGCATTCTCATATATTTTCTTCAAAATCATAATATGTGGGGTATCTATGCCTTGTCTTTCCAGTGCCCGAAACATTGCCTTATGCTGTATGGAGTCAAATGCCTTTTCATAATCCACAAATGCCAGGCATAATGGTGTTTTATATTCATTTGCTTTCTCTATTAGCTGTGATATTACGTGAAAGTGATCCATAGTTGAGAATCCTGTCCTAAAGCCAGCTTGCTCTTTCGGTTGATTCTCATCAAGTATTCTTTCTAATCTGTTAGTAATGATCCTTGTGAACAACTTGTAGATGTGGGATAACAAGCTAATTGATATATAATTTCCAATTTCTGATTATCTCCTTTCTTATGCAGCAAAACTACGATTGCATTATTCCACTGCTTAAGCCTCACACCTTTTCTAATGCACTTTGTGAAGAGCCTTGCCAGTTTTTGTGTTATGTCTCTTCCTCCCAATTTTAACAACTCTACAGTAACTTCATCTTCCCCCGGGGCTTTCCGATTCTTCGTTTTCTTCAATGCATGTTCTACCTCATCAGGAAGAATATCGGGTATGTCGTATGTGTTGCTACTTTGCAATCCATCCTCCCCACTGCTCGTATCATTCCCTCGCTCCTTGTATAATTCTCTATAGTAGTCTTCTGCTATTTCAATTATGCCTTCTCTGCTGTTTATAAGTACACCATCGCTATTCTTCAGTTTCAGTATCATTTGTCTTTCTGTATTACTGCTCATGGCTGCTGATTTAAATCCTTTGTTTACCCTTAATGCTTGTTCTACTTTTCTTGTGTTAAATCTTCTTATGTCCTCTCTGAGACTCTTTCTAATGGCTTTGCCTAACTCAGTATACTCAATTTTCTCCCTGTCAGTGTTTTTCTTGCTCTTCATTTGTCATCTTCCGTTCATCATGACTAGTGTTTCTTGACTAATTTTTCTTCTTTGGATTTCTGTTTCCCTATAGGTTTCTTGGGCTTTATCACTTTCAGAAAGTTGTAATATTCCTCGTTGATATCTTGGTCCTGAGCAGTCTGCAGAAGCTCAAACTTGTTCTTAAGTTCCAGTACATACTGCTTTTTCTCCTCCTCTGTTATCTCAAAGACCTTTGTATTATTTACTCGAGTCAGTTTTTTCCTTTCCTTTCCTACATCTATATCGTGTACATCTTACCATTCTGTGATCACTTCCAACATTTACCTTATTCAGGACGGTAACATCATTCACAATATATCTTCTGTTAGTGAGGATGAAGTCGATTTCATTAGTTGTTAATCCATTTGGACTCTTCCATGTCCACTTTCTGTTCACCCTTTTCTTGAAAAAAAGTGTTCATTACCGACAGTCCTTGAGATTCAGCAAATTCCACAAGTCTTTCACCTCTTTTATTTCTTTCACCAATTCCAAATAGACCGGGGTTCGAGCCCGTCACCACCAAATACGGAGGATGCGGAAAGGTCAGGGAATGACCACCGCATATCCCAGAGCAATATGGCCTTAGTTGCCAATGATCCTAAAAACCAAATAATAACAACAACAACAACAACCAATTCCAAAATTTCCTATAGTTCCTCTTTCTGTGTTGTTTTGCCTTTTTCCAACCTTAGCATTGAAGTCCCCCATAATAATAGTGTAGTGGGTTTTCTGCTCATCTAGAAGACTCTCAATTTCAGTGTACATTTATTCAACCTCTTCATCATCATGGCTCGATGTTGGTGCATAAATCATTATAATCTTTAGCTTGTACCTCTTAGAAATCTTGAGTATGTCTTGACACCCTTGGTGATGTACTTTTGAATTCCAAAATGTTGTTTTTAAAATCTTTATGGACCAGAAACCCAAGTCCACCTTCACTCCTTTCACTGTTTCCATTGGTGTACAGCAGATTTCCACTTGATAAACTTATAAGTGATTCATTTCTTCTTCTTGTTTCAGCCAAACCGATGATATTCCAATTCACATTTTCTAATTCCTTTTCCAGCTCTAATATCCTGTCTTCACCGATGAGTGATCGTACGTTATAACAGGCCAAGTTCAGTTTCCGTGCATGGCTGTTTCTGGGCCTTTTCGTACCCAGAGATTCTTAGCACCCTCTGCTTCCACTCTGATCCTCTCGCTGCCGTAAGAGGGAGAGTGAAAGCTCCTGGGGACTGGCCATTTGTATTGTTGTGCTCTCATATGCTGGAGGGTTTGGTCTTTTCCTCTTCACGCTGACCAGGCGTCTTGAAGAGAACCACTCTACACATTCGTTGCCACCTAAGTGACGTAACAGGGCTTACCATCGAGAAGGTGTGCATGAGTGGATTTTAGGGAGGCAGGCCAACCGGACTTCTCCTAAATCTTCTGTAATAGAGAGATATTGGATCCATCAGTGATTTAGGCTGAGTGTCTGATAACACACACAGGATACTTGTTCCCCTCTAAGCCCCCTTATTGCCTATGCTCTCTTGGCATAGGCAATCACAAATATTGCTTCCTTTGCACTTAAAAACTGGGTTTTCTTTTTTTGTTCTCAGCATTACTTTTCTTCCAAGCAACTACTCACTCTGTACAAATCTCAAATCTGCCCTACCATGGAATATTGTTCCTTCATCTGGGGTGGTGTCCCGAAAATTTCTCTAGGCTTTTGAACTTCATTCAAAGGAAGACAGCCAGATTAAAATGACCCTCCCCCCTTACAAAGTCTCTCCATTCTCTCTCTCTGTCTCATACATGTACTTTCTAGTACATACCTTTCCTATAGATAATTCCACAGGAACTGTTCTTTAGAATTTGCTTCTGTGATTTCCTCCCCCCTCTCTCCTCTAAAACCAGTTCAAATGCTTGGCACAACCATCCAACATCCATTTAGTGTCCAATTTTAAATTCACAGAACAAACTTTTCTTCTTTTTCACACATCCCTTCAACTTCTGAACAGCCTTCCTTTACAATGTGAATGAAGGAAGGAAGATTTTCAGGAAATACATGACATGTATTTCCTCAAAATTACAATTTACAGAAATTCAATTCTAATGTCCATAGGTGTCATTTTTTTTCTTCTCAACCCATGCATGTTACTAAGTAACTAATGCCTACTATATGTTGTAATACCTTTCTTATTTGGGGTTTTCATAAAAAAAACAAAAAAAAGTGTTTTGCTTCTACTGATGGAATGTCTGGTCTCCCGTTGCATCAGTAGTTTGTTTGAAACAGGCTTTTTTGATGTAACACATTAAAAGTGGTGTATTTTGTAGGTGATGAAAGAAACACTTTTTTATAGTTATAATTTATTTATTTATAAATTTTTTCTTAGAAAAAGTAGTTTTTGTTGGGAAAAACTAATGTTAATATAGCATTGTTTTTTATATGTAAAGGAAAAAACATTGCTGTATTAAAATCTTTATTTTCATGAAAATGAAAAAAAAATCTAATTCTTTATAAAAAGTGCAGTAAAGTAATATAATAAGGAAAATTTTAAACTTGCAAACTAAATCTACAAAATATTTTTGTGTCAAAGAAAAGTATTTATGTAATTTTTTTAAAAAAAAAAGAACTTTTAACTTAGAAAATAAAATAATAATTGCACTCAATACAAGTAATTATTTTTCATTATGCTCCTTTTGAAAGTATGTAAGACAAATTGGTAAGTTACATGTTTCACAATTCGTTAAATTTTTTAGAATATGTGCAAGTTTCTTTTTCCCTGGATAAATACTGCTCCACTTTCGTATCCTTCAGCTTTCTTCCTGCAAATCACATCTTTCTCTTGATGTCGAGGGTGTTGATAGTAGTAATTTTGATACCACTGATACTAGTGATTTAACCACTAGATTTACAGTGATTTTCTGTGAAATAGACACAGAATTTTACAATTTCTTCTTTGAATTTTGTTATGCTCATTTTTTGTTATTTATTTTATAATACAAATGAAGAATATTTACTATAACTGTACTGCAAACTGAATAGTAATCTTCTGTACCATTTTAAAGTTTGTCTCAAATACAAGAAATATGCAGACACTTGATCAGTTAAGTCAGTAAATAGTAGTGGCATGTGATGCAAGAAAGCAAGTGTATGCAGCATCAGCCAGAAAAAAAAAAAAAAAAAATTTTACAAAACAATTCCCTCTAAATGTTTCTCCTTAAATTTATTTAACCTATCAACTTCCACAATAACAGATGGAAGTTTGTTCCAGCAATTAACCACCCACTGGCTAAAGGCAAATTTCTGTACATCTATTCTACCTCTGTCTGTCCTCAATTTGAATTTATGCCCCCTTAGATTCGTAATTTGAACAAGTGGAAGAACCCCATCAGAATTCAGCGTGCTCAACCCATTCAAGGCCTTATACACCTCGCAGGTGCCTAGTCTCCAGCCACTGCAATTTGCAGAACTCACAAATGCTCTGCCCTTAGTATAATTCATGACCACAACAGGTTTAATCACTTCTTTTCCCTTCTGCATGAACTGTATGACAGAGTTGTTGAATTTTGTGCCCAGCATTAAAACATCCTGTTTATCTTTGCCTTTGCACTTTAGAACAATAATTTTGTTTTCATTTTATTAAAGAAAGGTTCTCCTTTTCTTAGTTTAGCATATTGTATCGACAGGATTTCTTTTCCAGTTGAAGTCTTGGTGCTTCAGTATAAAAGGTACTGAAACGTGACTGCGAAATGAATGTCTAAAACCTTGGCTTATCAGAGTTTTGCTAACAAGACTCTTATATCCTAGTTATCACAATACAGAGTTGTGTTGTCCAGTTCAGTTATACTTTTTCAGAAACAGTGATCCTCCATGGGCATTAAAAACTTTTAATGCTCATATGTAACTTTAGTTATGATAAAATTTAAAAAGTTTGTTTCTGTACCTGCATCATGTATTTGGAATATATTGCCTAAAATAAATCTCTCTCTCCATGGAAGAGTGTATTTGTTTTGTCAATGCACGTATTTAGGCCATAGTTAGGCTTCACCTTGAGTATTATATACTGGTCTTGAGGCCTCACTTTAGGAAGGATATAGATCTGCTGAAACGGGTGCAGAGAAGGGCAACCAGATTGGTGAATGGAACAAAAAGGGTGCTGTTACCTAGAAAGGCTTCAGTTCTGCAAATTGCTGCTCATAGATACTAGATACCTGCAGGATGATTTGACTGACGTGTTTAAGGCCTTGAATGGATTAAGTAAGTTGAATGGGAATGGCATTCTTTCTCTTGCTGAGACTACACACATGATGGGACATAAATTTAAGTTGAGGGAGGATGGTTACAGGGTAGCTGTGTGGGAGTTTGCCTTCGGCCAGTGGATGATTGATTTTTGGAACAGGCTTTCATCTTGTTTATACTCCGACACGACCACCAGGTCAGTGGAGTTTACAATAAATCATTGATACAAATGTTAATCAAATTTAACAGTCACAGGCTTGACCCAGTCCACTCAAAGAGCTCGTGTTACTGCACTCAGCTACATCTGTTGTTGTGGAAGTGGATATTTGAATAAATTCGAGGAAGAACTAGACAAATTCTTGGAAGATATGGATGGGAGCAGTGTGTAGTTTTATTTTATTTTATTTTTTGACTGACACAATATATGCTTGCTTTCTTGCATCATTTGCTACCACTACTACTTCCTTTTCGAAAATGTAGGTTTTAATATTAGCCATACAGTGCAAAGAAGCCACATACTTTTGCTGCATTGGCTAAAAAAATAAAAAGTAGATAAGAAAATACTAATTATGCACTTCCTTCCTCATGCAGATAACTATTCTATTGTCCTTTGAATTTCTTCAACCTGTCAGCCTCAACTACGTGCAGAGGCAAGTTATTAAAGTAATCAACAACTGGTTGGCTAAAAAAAAGCTTCCTATAATCTAGTCTAAATCTCTTCCTCTGTAATTTGAATTTATGACCCCTAGTTCTGGAATTCTTTATAACAGTGAAAATTCTTCCTTCATTCATTTTACTAACCTCATTTGGGTCCCCTCTAAATTGCCTGTTTGCCAAATTCTGGAGCTCACATAAGCACATTTTTCCTCCTACTGTTGCACTTTTTGGCCGATCTCATCATGCAAGTTGCCCATCTTTGGACCCTTTTGAGAAGCTTAGTGTCTTTTTTCAGATGAGATCTCCATACTTGGACCACAGTATTCTAAATGTGGTCTTACAATTGCCTTGTACAGGGGGATTATGACCTCCCTATCTCTACAGGATATTGTGTGATAAATTATCTTTAGGACACCATGCGCTTTCTTGGCCACATGTTTTTCACTGCTCAGAGAACTTCATATATATATCTGTATCATAACTCACAGATCCTTTTTTCCTTTACTGTTTTTTATTTCAATCCCATCAAGTGTATAAGTTATTTTGGGATTGCTATTCCCAAAATAACAACTTACACTTGCAACCCCAAATAAGTTATTTGGGAAAGGAGTGCAAGTGTAAGACTTTAAATTTTGCTGTATTAAAACATAGCTGCCATTTTTCTGGCCATTCTTAAAGCCTGTTAAAGTCATCCTGAAGGAGCACTGCTTGGTATTGATCATTAATGACTCTCCCAGTCTTTATATCTTCTGCAAATTTTTTATCACGTCTTTTGGCCCTTTGTTGACATCATTTATGAAAATCAGAAACAGCAGTGGTCCAAGAATGAATCCTTGGTGACCCTACTTCTGACCTTTCCATTAATTGCTACACTTTGCCTTCTACCCTGTGGCCATCCTGCTATCCATCTTAGAATCTGTCCAGTAATTCCAACATGTTCCTGCTTATAACGTAATCTTTCATGAGGGACTGAGTCAAATGCCTTGCTAAAATCCAAATCAACTTGTGTCAAAATTGTTTCCTACATCCAGCTCATGAGCAACTGCATCAAAATAGCTTATCAGATTAGTTAAACATGATTTTTCCTTAACAAAACCATGTTGTGTGTGTGTGTGCCTTGGTATGCTATTTCTATCTAAACATGTCCCTGGATTGCACTTGTAATTACCAACTTCATTCTTAGAACTCCCTTTATGTATTGGCAATACATTGGCACTTCTCCAATCCAAAGGAATCTCTTCCTAGTCCAGTGATGCCCTCATATTAACTTCAATGGTTCATTACACTCTCTGCCTGCATTCCTCAAAATTACTGGGTATGTGCATTCAACTCCTGAAGCCTTATTTCCCTGAAGGTTTGAAAGATTTTCTAATTAACAATCATTGGTAATTTCAAATTCACATAGTTAATATGTCTCTGCCTCACTTGACAGTCTCTCTTCATTGTGAGGAGTCCTTTGTTACTAAAAACCGATGTGTAGTATCCCTTCAATTAATCAGCAACATCAGCTGGGTCATCTAAGACTTTCCCACACCCAGTACGCAGTGATTTCTTTGAATTGACGCAGTGATTTGTTGCAATATTGATAAAAAGAGAAATTTTCTGTGCTGTCTTCTGAATCCCTTTTTGTTTTGTTTCAAACATGGGACATGGTAAAATATATCATTATTTTATGCACTTTATTTTCATATATTGTTGTTCTGGACCATTAGTCTTGTAGGTTAGATATTTGTATGAGACCCATCCATGGAATTATTCCAAGACAAATTCACATTTCTGTTTGGTCAATATCAACTGATTTTTTTTGTATATTTGAGATATATGTGGCAAATTTGCAGCTGAAGCAAGTTTTTGGCCAGTGTATCTGTTAGTCTCAGTGACACATAGTAAAATTACTTCATCACGAATAAAATAATTGCAAAAATTAGTTAGATTTTTTTTCATCTAGTTCAGTTATGTAATCTGATATTTGGAGGAGTGACCATCAAAGTTTTTCTAACACCAGTGGATTCCAATTTTGAAGAAACTGGAATGTTGAGATTAGGAGGGTTATCATCAGAATAACTTTATGAATCTGTTGAAGTGACAGTTGTTATAGAATTAACTAGGTCAGTGGAGTCTCTAGAATCCAAGGTTGAATTGGAATTATTTTCTTCTGCTATGTAAGCCCATCCTTTTTGGAATCATCAGAAAGATCTGAAACATTTTTCACTCAATTCTGACAACAGACTTCAGTTTCTTTTTCACTAAGTCCTTTTTTTTTGCCATTTTAATTTATTCCTGGAATTATAAAGGTAATAAATAATGCAGAAAACTAAAAAGGAAATACATTTTCCACTGGTTGTCATGTGGTCCCTACATGTAAAATTACTTCACAGGACTGCAAGAACAGAAGACAAACCTGAACACATAAACTTTGATAAAACCTTCATATAGCTATTCTTAAATGGCTTCTGTTTCTCACTGTTGAGTGAAAGTGTATGTGTTCAGCATGAAAATTGTTATCGTCCCGCAATAAAAACTCTCGAAACTGCTGTTGATAAAGCATTTATGAAAGTAATGTCAAGCATCACATGCATTCTTATTAAAGTATCTACATTTTGTGGAAAATTATCTTGGGCTACTGGGCAAAATTTCCAGTGCAGTCCGTTGGTAGAATTTTAATTTTTGTTACATTTTTTTTTTTTTAAAGAAATTACTACAGCTGTATTCTCACACTTTTTTTTTTTTTTTTTTTAAATCTAAAGTACCACAAACTGAATTCTCTATATAGATATTAATATCATTTCCCCCCCCCCCCCTAATTCTATCAACAGCATATCTCCAATTGGAAATTTTATTGCCTTTCTAAGTGATTCATGCCACTGTTGTTGAAAACAAACATGTATATTCATCAATTACCCTCGAAAGTGTCCAAGTAGGTTGAACATATGAAAAGGGCACCTATTAATGTTCATGTCCATTTTAGAGGGTGCGTATTTTGGAGAGCTGGTTTAACATATAACTGGGACTCAGGTCTGAGTGTTCACAACAAAAAGATGTCCCTTTTAGAAAGGTCTGTTATGGGAAGTTTCACCCTACCAGGGTACGGAGTGGGATGATGGTTTGTCAAAAACTACAATTTATTCCCAGGAAATTCACAAATATATATACAGTATAGGTATATATAAACAATTATTAAAAAAAAATAATAATAAATAATAATAATTATAATAATAAATACATTTCACAAGAAATGTACAATTTATATCCACTCTACTGCATGTTCACCTACCTACAAGAGAAATTTAACTGTGTTATAAGTTAATTTTACACTTTTTAAAATAAGAATAACAGAGCATAAAGTTAATTTACAAGGAGTAATTTAATTTTAACTTTTATTTTTTCTGTTTAGACTGTTTTTGTATATAATCTGTTGTTTTGCCTTTTATAATGAGCAGACATTCAACTAACAAAAAATTATTATTATTTATTATTATTTTTTTTTTCTAAGAAAAAAAAGTAAAATAAATAAATGCTGTCAAGGCAAAAAAAAATTAAAGGATATTAAAAGTTATGCAGATAGTAAAATGTACAGTTGATCAAGGCAGGGTTAATCAGGGTTTCCATTGTATTATTCACAAAAAATACCCAAAATAAATAATTGTTTATTTTGAATATTATTCACAATAGCAAAAAAAAAAATTCATGCTAATCATCATGGGTTGAACTTGAAAGTGTCTGCAATTCTGCCCAGACACGATAGGAGGGAGTATATGATGAGAGCCTTGTCGATCAATTCGGCCCTGGAGGGATTGTGCAAGGCTCAAGGGGTAGAATTTTTTTCAGCCTGGACTGTACTTGTTAACAGGAGAGATTGCTTCTACAGGGATGGGATACACTTAAATAGAAAGGGTGCAAGAATTTTTGCTGATGCTGTCGAGGCAGTGTTAGGTGGGTCGGAAAACTGCTAGTTGGGGGGGATACAAGGACTAATAGATTAACAGTAGCCAGTGGCAGGGGTGGAAGTGATTCTTGCACTGCTTCTATTGAAATGAGCAGAAGTCTGAAAAACAAGATGCAGGATATTTCAGAGACTGCTGGTAGTCATTGCGGTACAAGTAAACACATGGGTTGTGTTAGGGTAGCTAAGAATAGAAACAGGTGCATGTATACCTGCGTGTACACCAATGCTAGGAGTTTGGTAAATAAATTTGATGAATTTGAGGTATTGCTCAAAACATCAAAGGCAGATATTGTTGGGATATCAGAGACGTGGTGTCACACAGATATAAGTAATGCGGAACTGGAATTTGGGGAATACAATGTGTATAGAAAGGATAGACAGGACAGGAGGGGAGGAGGGGTTATGCTATTAATTAAGAAACACATAAAGTCCAAGGAAGTGAAGCCAGTCGACATCGATGGACAGGGCAGTGTCGAGTCAGTTTGGTGTGACATAAGCATAGGGAAATCAAAATTGAGAGTAGGAGTGTGCTATAGGCCTAATGACTCTGATGAGTATAATAAGATATTGTACAGGGAAATAGAGTGGGCCAGTAAATCAGAGAGTCTTATAATGGGGGACTTTAATTTCCCAGATATTGACTGGAATTTGTGGGTTGGTCACTCGCACACTAGCAAGGCTTTTGTGGATTTATTGGATGATTGTTTTCTACATCAGCATGTTAGTGAGGCAACAAGAGGGAGCAATACTCTTGATCTGATTATCAGTAGTGATTCTTCATGCATTAAGAACCTGCAGATAAATGAACCACTAGGTGGCAGTGATCACAGTGTGTTGAAGTGGGATTTACTCAAGGAGGTAACTACCATCAGAGGTAAAGGGAAGGGTTTTTGTTTTCGTGAAGGCGACTATGATGGTCTGAGACAGTATTTAAATTCTATACGGTGGGACCAACTGATGATGTTACCAACAGCAAACTCAAAATGGGAAGCATTCAAGGAACTAATCTTGGAGGCTACCAGGCTTTACATACCAACTAAGAAATATTGTTCAAGGTTTAGGCCTAAATGGTCGTCAGATGAACTAATGAGACATGTGGCAGAGAAGAAAAATGCATGGGATACATACAAATTAATGGGTGACATGGAAGCCTATGATAGATATAAGTTGGTCTGTAACCAAGTCACAAAGGAGATTAGGCAGGCAAAGGCAGACTACGAAAAATCCTTGGCAAAGGATGCAAAGAAAAACAGAAAAGAGTTCTTTACATACTTGAACTCGAAAAGGAAAGGGATGAATCAGATTGGTCCACTGGATATTGATGGTTCAACAGTTGAGGATCCTGCTCAGGTGGCTAACAATCTAAACGAGTATTTTGCATCTACATTCACGCATGAGGAGTTATTCAGGAAGGAGAATGATGTAGGTAAAGTAAACATTGGCAGTGAGCTGGATGATTTTGTAATAACTGAGAGGAAAGTGGAGGAGAGATTGTTGAGGATAAACATAAAAAAGGCACCTGGGGTGGATGGGATCTATCCAGTTATATTAAAGGAGGCAGCAAAGGAAGTATGCAAACCCCTAGCCATAATTATGAGAGCTTCTTTGGACTCAGGGGAGGTACCCATAGACTGGAGATGTGCAAATGTAACCCGAATTCACAAAGGAGGATCAAAGGCTGACACAAGTAATTATAGACCTGTTAGTTTAACTTCTGTTCCAGGTAAATTAATGGAGGCACTGGTTAAAGAAGCACTGCAGGATCATCTAGACAAGAATTCAGTTATAGCTCAGACGCAGCATGGTTTTGTTAAGGGCAGGTCTTGCCTGACCAATTTGATTGGATACTATGATGTAGTCACAAAAGAACTGGATGCAGGGAATAACTTTGATATTATATATTTGGATCTTAGAAAGGCTTTTGATACTGTTGCACATGGAAGACTGCTGCACAAATTGGAGCAGTGTGGCATTGGAGGCAAATTGCTGCTATGGATAAGGGGATGGTTGAGTGGCAGAAGACAGAGAGTGGTAATCAATGGACACTGCTCAACGTGGACTAATGTTATTAGTGGAGTTCCTCAAGGTTCAGTGTTGGGTCCGTTGTTGTTTTCGGTGTTTATGAATGATATTGATGATGGGATATCAAGTTTAATGTCCAAGTTTGCAGATGATACAAAGGTTGGCAGGGTTGTTAAGGACAATACTGACGCTATGCTGCTGCAACAGGATCTGGAAAGGTTGAACAGATGGGCTGAGAGGTGGCAAATGAGGTTTAACATCGACAAATGTAAAGTGCTGCATATGGGAAACAGTAACCCCAGAGCAACGTATCAACTCTGCGGTACTACACTGACAGTGGTGGAGAATGAAAAGGACCTGGGGGTAATTGTGCAGGCAGATATGAAGTTCTCTGAGCAGTGCAGACGAGCTGCAAGAGTAGCTCATGGTGTCTTGTCAATGATATACAGGAATTTTTCTAGCAGGGATAAGGAGGTGATTATTCCCTTGTATAAGGCAATGGTAAGGCCACATCTTGAGTACTGTATACAGGTCTGGAGGCCTCATTTCAAGAAGGATGTAGAGCTGCTGGAACGGGTACAGAGAAGGGCAACAAGATTAGTAAATGGAACAAAGGGTTGCTCTTACGAAGAAAGGCTTAAGTTTTGCAAATTACAGAGTTTGGAGACTAGGCACCGGCGAGGTGATCTGATAGAGGTGTATAAGGCTTTGAATGGTTTGAGCATGCTCAATGCCAATGGGATTCTTCATCTTTCTCAGAATAATCACCTCAGAGGGCATAAATTCAAATTGAGGAAGGACGGATGTCGGATAGATGTGCGGAAATTTGCCTTTGGCCAGCGGGTGGTTAGTTGGTGGAACCGACTTCCATCACTTGTTGTTGAAGTTGATAGCCTAAACAAATTTAAAGCTCAACTGGACAGGTATTTCGAACGAACGGAGGGGTGAAATGGGAGTGGGTTTTTTTTTTTTTTTTGGCTGATGCTGAATAAGCTTGCTTTCTTGCATCATATGCCTCTGCTAATGCTAATGCTAATCATACAAATGCAAAATAGTGTTGAGTGTAAACTTAATTATGGAGTGCTCATTTGCTGGGGTAGCTAATATAAAAAATGTATATTAGCTACATCTTGTATATCAGCTACCAAATAGTGTAATGCTAGAGATAGAGTAAGTTTAGTGTTGGTTTGCATAGTGTAGTGTAGTGTTGGGTTGTGTTGGCCTGTTGTTCCTCTGGTTTTTAGCTGGGGTTCTGTTAATGGGACTCCACATTGCCTGTCCTTGCCTTGGGAAGGCATTCGGGTGTAGTACAGGTAGAAAGTTCTCTGGCAGGGGCAAACCCTGGACTGCTTGCAAGGGGGGAAAAATACTAGAAGAGGAAAACATGATAGGGGTGACAGTGAAGAGAGGAGGTAACAGATGAAGAAGATTAAGGTGGACAATAGGAAGGCTGTCTACATGGAAATAGGAAGTTAAAGGGATAGAGGGGCACCTTTGTATGGGAGCTCATGCTCACATGGGGTGGGGGCTGTTAAGAAAAAGTAAAAGGTTTGTGGGATCCACCAGGATTCACCAGGCAAAATATTGGGATGGGATGGGATGTGATGTGATGTGAGGTGAGGGAAGGAGAGATGGGAGTGTGGGTAGAAGAAAGTCAGTGTCAGAATGCTACATGTGGGGGAGTCTGCTCTGTAGATACACAGTGCAACTCTGCATGAAATCCCACACCTACCAGACTGACTAGCTGTAGCCAGTGTCAGCAGTTCCGACACCATGCCTCAAAAGAGAGGATGCATGGCATCAGCAAAGCAGGTGTGGTTCCCTGTGGGTTACCCCCACTGCAGTCCAAGTAGGTGGGCCTACCAGAACACTATACACTCTTCATATGTTCAAACCTTATACAAACCTCTCACTCTTACAGGTAATCTTATTATTATTATTATTATTATTATTACTCATTTAGGAGCATACTGGTAGGTAACAATGCACAACAATCACTCATTCATGTGCCTCCTTTCATACATCATCATCATACACTCAGAGACAGGACAGGTACCACCTAAATAAACACAGCTATCAAGACATCCACACTTTTTTTTTGACTCTTCAGAACTACATTCATTCGGCCACCACACAGTTTACATAGGTGACTTTACTTGCACTAACATTTGTACATCTTAACCTGACCTTTTACACACATACATACACACACCTTAAGGGCATGACAGTTAACATCTATTGGACATTCTCATTCACACACATTGATCCCTATTATAACAGTACCCTGATTAGACATAGCACACACATTTTATAGATTTCCTCCCTCCCCAGGTTAAGTGGATCCGTTTCCCACTCAGCAAGTTACACATATCAACACTACTATGCTATCACATGCATTCACTCACACTAAACATACATTCCATCAAAAACATTTCTTTTCATACTTGCACCAGGTGGGAAACATATTCTAGCAGGCCAGTTGTTATCAGTAGTCGTCACAGTCAGGGAGAGGAACTTTTCAAGATACAAGTCTGTGTGTCACAGTTTAGGTTATCACTGCATGGTTTGCTTCTCCTATTCTTAAAAGCTTTTTCAGCAAATTCAGAGAAGGCCCTGTAATGCATGGCCTTCTCTTATAATGCACGTTATCAGAGCTGAGAAGTTGTTCATCTCTGCGGCTTATGGGTCCTATTTTTGTCACAAGCATGCATCTGTGGCTATGATAATTGGGGCAGTCATATAACACATGGGCCCAATCCTCATCAGCATCACAGGTACGTTTTGTGTCCTGGTGAGGCCAAGTTGACATAGTTTTGTTCAGGGAGCCATGACCCATTAGATAAAATGTAATATATAAGCCTGGTGCAAACCAGGGTGGAGGTTTGGGGAGACTAGGGTTACCTGTGGCAGGAACCTCCTAGTGATGTCCCCTTTATCTGATTGGTCCCATCTAAAAACTAACTGAAATGTGCTCCCCCGTTTCAGGTTTGGTTTCATTTTGTCCGGTGTACAGTCATGTTGCCACCTCACGTGGCTCTACAATGTATATGGGTGCCTCCGTAGCCAGGTGGGCAGGAGCAGCAGTGCGTAGCACATGCTTCTTGATTAGACTGGGGTTCGAGCCCATCACCACCAAATACGGAGGATGCAAAAAGGTCAGGGAATGACCACTACATATTCCCGGAGCAATATGGCCTTAGTTGCTAATGCTCCTAAAAACCAAATAACAACAACAACAACAACAACAATGTCTATTATTTTTTCCAAGGCTACTTGCCTTTTACTATGTTTTCAAATCTCTTTACTTGGATTAGACTAATAAGTTATATGTTTCTAAAAATTTCTATTGTTGATTCTAGATTTTAATTTCTCATCTTCATGGGTTAACTGTTAAAGCTCACAAGCCATTTTCAAAATAAATACCACCCTTTCTAAGGCGCATTTAGGACTAAAGCCTCAAGCTGCGAACAAATTTGGACTATGTATATACAGTGCTTCGCATCATAATACACATCCATTTCTGAATAAACAGAAAATTTTTAAGGTGGCATCGTTTTAGGTTATATCTCATATTGCGAATACCTTCACAACGAGTTGCCATGATATTGCACTACTTCGAATAAGTAATGCTTCACCTAAGGAGAAGACTAATGTTACTTATTCTCAGATAGGTACCACCACCCAGACAGCACCGTTTCATCATACACCAAATACATCATACACCATCAGGCATCTCTCATATTGTGGAGTTATACTTCATAACTGTTTTTGCCATCATTGCATCACTTGGGTACCTACCCACTCACTGAAGAAGGGCCAAATAGCCCTGAAACGGTGCTGTCTGGGTGGTGGTACCTATCTGAGAATAAGTAACATTGGTCATTAGGTGAAGTGTTACTTATTCGAAGTAGTGCAATATCATGGCAACTCGTTGTGAAGGTATTCACAATATGAGATATAACCTAAAATGATGCCACCTTAAAAATTTTCTGTTTATTCAGAAATGGCTGTGTATTATGATGCGAAGCACTTTATATATATACCACCCTTTCTTAATTCTTGTAAAAAATTTGTATTTTGCTCAGATGAATTTTATTTTCATTTTAATTTATTTCGGTAACAATTAAATTTTTATTTTCATTTTTATTTATGTTTATGCTTTTCACCCTTTGTCTGGTGATTTACATAGAAATGAAGACATGTTGCTATTTTGCTTGCAGTCCTGGCCATTGACTCCTAATGAATGGCTGGGTTTGTAAGTTGTGTGGCAACATCCTTATTTTGTCAATTTTGTAATTATTTTATCATTTTTGTATTATTTATCTCTTATTATACATATATTTTTTTGTTACCTTCTATATATAGAAGGTAATAAATGTATATATACATCGATGAGCCAAAACATTATGACCACCTACTTAATATGATGTTGGTCCTCCACGTGAAGCCAAAACAGCTCTTACCTGGTGAGGCATGGATGCTACAAGATTTCTAAAGAAATGTCTCTTGTGGTATCTGGTACCAACACGTAACAGCAGATCCTTTAACTCCTGTAAGGTCTGTGGTTAGGACGCCACACATCGGAGCTGCTGTTCCAACACAAACCACAGATGCTTGCTGGAATTGATGTCTAGGGAATTTGGAGGCTAGGGCAATACCTGGAAGTCTCACATGTTCCTTGAACCAGTCTCGAACAATCCGGGCGGTGTGGCATGATGCATTACCTGCTGAAAGACGGCAGCACCACAGGGGAAGACCATTGCCATGAAAGGGTGTACCTTGTCAGTGATGTTTAGGTAGGTGGTAGATGTCAGAGTGCCTGTTACATGGATGATTGAACCCAGGGTATCCCAGCAGAACATCGCCCATAGCATGACACCGCTGCCATCTGCTTGTTTTCATCCCACGGTGCATCCAGGCGGCGTCACTTCCCCAGGTAAATGACACACACACATAACTGGCCATCCACATGGTGCAATGTGATTCTTCGGACCAGACACTCCTTCCAATCACTCAAGGTCCAGTTTTGATGCTCGCGTGCCCATTGTAAGCACTGTCGCCGGTGAACTGTGGTTGGCATGGGCATTCGGGAGCGGCCTGCAGCTACGCAGCCCCATTTTCAGCAGGGGTTTGATGTACTGTGTGTTGTGACACATTACTTCCATCACCAGCATTCCAATTAATGCCGAGTTGCGCCATAGTCACCTTTCTGTTGCCACATACCATCCGGGAGCAACTTCGCTCACCTCGAGCATCGATGTGCCGTGATCATCCAACATCTCGCCAGCGGTTCGTGGGTTTTCCCTTCTCGGACAACTTTTTGTAGGTACTAACCACCGCTGACCGTGAGCATCCCACCATCCTTGCCATTTCAGATATTCTCTTACCCAGTCATCTGCCATTACAATTTTGCCTTTGTCAAACTCACTTAAGTCCACTGCCTTTCCCAAGAGTAACACTGATTCAACAAGAGTAACACTGATTAACGGGGCTCAGTATCAGGTGTTTTTTACACCGTATCCCGACCAGTGCACGCGCCATAGTTCACCTGCAGTTGCTTCGATTTGCATAATGACTCGCTGGTCATAATGTTTTGGCTCATCGGTGTATATAGTTATATGTTTATATATATATTATATAACACTGGGGATTCCACTAATAACTTTTGTCCTTGAAGAGCAGTGATATTTGAAGATAACCACCCATTGATAACCACTCTCTGGGTGCCTCCGTAGCCAGGTGGGAAGGAGCAGCAGTGCATAGCACACGCTTCTTGATTAGACTGGGGTTCGAGCCAGTGACCACCAAATATAGAGGATGCGGAAAGGTCAAGGAATGACCACCGCATATCCTGGAGCAATATGGCCCTAGTTGCTAATGATTCTAAAAACCAAATAACAACATAACCACTCTCTGTCTTCTTCCACTTAACCATCCCTTTATCCATAGCAGTAACTTGCCCTTAATGCCACATTCTCCAGTTTGTACAGCAGTCTTTTATGGCGCCTCCATAGCCAGGTGGGAAGGAGCAGCAGTGTGTAGCACACGCTTCTTGATTAGACCGTGGTTCGAGCCCGTCACCACCAAATACGGAGGATGCGGAAAAGTCAGGGAATGACCACCGCATATCCCGGAGCAATATGGCCTTAGTTGCTAATGCTCCTAAAAACCAAATAACAACAACAACAACAACAGCAGTCTTTTATGTGCAACAATATCAAAAGTCTTCCTGAAATCCAAGTATATGATTTGAAATTATTTTTTGGATCCATTTCCTTGGTCACTGTATCATAGTAGCCTATCAGATTGATTAGACAAGACTGCCCATTAACAAATCCATGTTGTCATTGCAGTATAATTGCATGCCTTTCCGGGTGGTCCTGCATTTCTTCTTTAACCAGTGATAACTCACATCACCTTTTGTATCCCCCTTTATAAATTGGGGATACATTCGCACATGTCCAGTCCATAGGGCCTCCTCCCCTGAATCCAAGGATGCTGTCAGAGTTATGGCTAAATGTTTGCTTACCTTCTTTGCTGCCTCCCTTAATATAATTGGATAGATTCTATCCATGTTAGTTTTATTTTTTATGTCCATCTTCAATAATTATTCCTCCATTCCACTTTCCTTTCAGTTATCACAAAGTCATTCAGCTCCTCATTAGAGTTTGATAAATGTCTGATATCCCTTTCCCTAAAGAATTTCTTGTGTGTGAATGAAGATGCAAAATACTTATTCAATTTGTCTGCAACCTTAACAGGGTCATTAACAGTTATCCCATAGACCTCAAGTGGCCCAGTGTAATTCAAGTCCCTCTTTCTACTGTTGATATAAGCCTAGAAGTCGTTTTTTTTTTCTTTGCCAGAGACTTCTCATAATCTTGCCTAACCTCCTTTGTGACTTTATTACAGACTAAGTTATATCTACCATAGACTTCTGTATCGCTTCAGGCCTTGAACGGGTTGAGCACGCTGAATTCTGATGGGATCCTTCCACTTGTTCAGATTACGAACCTAAGGGGGCATAAATTCAAATTAAGAAAGGACAAATGTAGAATAGATGTGCAGAAATTTGCTTTTAACCAGTGGGTGGTTAATTGCTGGAACAAACTTCCATCTGTCGTTGTGGAAATTGATAGGTTGAATAAATTTAAGGAGGAACTGGACAGGCATTTGGAGGGAATGGTGTGATTTTTTTTTTTTTTTTTTTTTTTTGGCTGATGCTGCATAAGCTCATACACTTGCTTTCTTGCATCACATGCCACTACTACTACTACTAGTTGGCAAAAAAAAATTTTTTTCATCCCCTTTTTAAAATTCAGTGCGATTCTTATACATTTGACGTTGCTGAATTCAAATGTGGCAACCACATTACTGTAACACCCAACAATTTTAAGGGAGAAGGGATTAAAATCAAAAACTAAGTTTCTAGTAAAAAAGAATTCATATATTTTAAGAAAATGTTATGTGCAGTTGAACAATGGGTGTCTTAATCCTATTCTATTTACAAAAATGTTTATCTGATAAAAAAAATACTCATTTTGGCATTTTTTACCTTTTATAATCATATATTGGTGTTTCCTGTACGAGATTCCAACGGTAGTCTTCCAAAACATCAAACAACAGCCTGCTCCCAAGTTTTTGGGAAAAGAGCCTAATTGGGAATGAAGGAAATGAAACTTTAAAGACATGTTGCATCCCAACTCTCTGTATGCTAAAATTAATTCATCCACAATTTCACTGTAATTTTGCAATTTCTCATTGTCTAAAAAGTTCTGGCTGACATTTTCGAATGCCTTCTAGGCTCTTATTTCTATAGCAATTAATTTTTTACTGAATTTATCTTGGAATAGTAGTTTGATTTGTGAACCCTTAAAAATTCCCTCTTTTATCTTGGTCTCATTGATTTGAGAAAACTTTTGCCTCAAACAGAAAAATCCTTCTCCTTTTTTGTCCATTTCTTTCACAAATATTTTTTATCAAAACGAGCTTGACGTGCAGTGAAGCTAAACAGATTTTTGACTTATCCACCAAAGAAGGATGTGCTACATTTTTCTAGCCTGATGCGGTTTCTGAACGGTCTGGCTGAGCTAATAATTTATTAGCTCGGTCAGTATTTAGTCTATCCACCTTGCAACCCAGTCAGCAAAGCTACCACTTTTAGGTTGGCACAGATATTTGTATTCTTGATAACATATTTTTTGCAAATGAAGCTGTAGGTTCTTGTATGTTTTTATCATGTGAACTGCATAACCTAGTCGGCGCCTCCGTAGCCATGTGGGAAGGAGCAGCAGTGTGTGTAGCACACGCTTCTTGATTAGACCGGGGTTCGAGCCCGTCACCACCAAATACGGAGGATGCGGAAAGGTCAGGGAATGACCACCGCATATTCCCGGAGCAATATAGCCTTAGTTGCTAATGCTCCTAAAAACCAAATAACAATAGCATAACCTAGTGGTATAGATGGATACTTATTTCCATTATGGAGTAAAATTACTTTCAAACTGACCTTGGATGAATCACCGAAAAGCCTCCAATGCTCTAGATGTGTGCATGCATGTGTGTTATGGATATTTAATGGTTCATAAGCTAGTGTGCCTGCTCCAGATGTAACTCTTTCATTAATTCCTGGACAATTTTACAATAAACAAAAGCACCATCCATGGAGTAATAAGTTATTATGTTAGATTGCCTCTTCCTATAAAAAGTCACCTTGACACCCAAGGTTTGACTGCTGAAGCCACGATCCTAGTAATTGAGCTTTGCTTTGGTTTTAGAGAGGTCCATATCTTTGACCAAATTGTTCAATTGTGCCTGAGTGATTAGATGCGGCTTTGCAGTATCAAAAGTTGAAAAGTCTGGATCTGTACTCTTTCTGGGTTCTGCATCTTCTGGAGACTCAATTTCCAGTCCTGAATTAGTGTCAAGTTCATATGATTCCGGTAGCTTTGGCACTGGCATTGTATCATCATGAGGAACCAGCCTTAGAGCAGAAGGTATAAGTGTTAATTATAATGCAGCTCTAGAAGTTTCCCCAACTCCTCATCAAGCAATGTGATGAATACAAACTCTGTAAAGGCCAGATTTATGTAGGTTAGTGAATGTTCATGTAGTGTTAGTGTTGGTTGTGTTGTTTATTCGACTTCTTAGCCTAGACGCCTGTGTTTCACACAGAAACCTCTAGTTTACTGTCCAGCACTATGAGGAGCTGAGCAGTAGAGAGTATAAAGCACTGGCGGGGAAAATCCTGTGGAAACTTAGAAAGGAATAGTGGAGAAAAGTGGGAAAGGGTTAAAGTGGTAGAGAGAAAGAGGAGGGACAGTAGTGAAGGCACCCACACATGGTAGGGCAACCCTGGGGGTGGCCCAGTCATCAATTCAGTTTTGCTCAATCTAGGTATCTTTCAGGAAGTTGGTTAGAGCTACCCTGTAAGATTAAAATGTCATCATCTGGGCATGGTGGGAGACATGGGCAGTTTTAGTTATTGGTTTTTGTTTGGTTGCGGGGAAGGCTTTAAGACCTACCTCTGCATGTTTCTTCTTACTTCAAATACTTGTTGAGTAAAGTTGAAAGCCAATCTCCGCTACAGTTGATAGTCGAGATTGGCCCCCTCCCCAGGGAACAGGAACACCATTTCATAATAGAAGAAAATATATAATGAAAAAATGTTCTTTTCATTATATATTTTCTCTTTGGATTTCATAGGTTGTACATTCATAAAGAATGTGTGCCCAGTCTTCACTCTCGCCACAGACACAATTTGGGTCATCATTTAGCCCTAAGAAAGTTAGTTTTGTCTTTAGGCCTGTCAATATGAAGGTTGTGTAAAGTCCAGGGGCATACCACTTTGGTGGCTTTGGGCAAACCATTGCCCCCTACGGCAGAAATCTTTTTGTCACAGCACCTCTGGCTTCCTGCTCCCAATTTGATTGCCATTGCTCGTGGAGCTTTGTGGCTGTTCTTTTTCTCTCAGTCATGATATTATTGGTTGTGTCGAGGGCTTCCCCCCCCCCCCAGAAATTCTGAAGGTATGCCCTTCCTGAGTCTGTAATATAGGCCTTTTTTGGCTATTTCCAAATGAAGTGGAAGAGCACCAGCTGGCACCTGCAGTGCCGGTGTGCTCACAGTGCAGCATGCCCTGGTAATAGCATGAATTATTGTTCTCTGAATTGTGTCTAATGTGTTCCTGTTTCTGACTGTGACCGTGCGAGTGAACCATGCACTGGCTCCATAGGTGATAACAGGCAAGAACACTACTCGGCATATGATTTTTTTTTTTCTTTTATATGAAAATCCCAAACACGAGAGGTATTAGAACCTATCGTACTTAGTATCGTGTTTGGGTTGCAGGTTGAGAAGACGAAAGAAGATATTTGTTGATTGTAATTTTCAGGAAACACATTCGAAGGGAGGTTGTTCCAGAAAATGGCAGTTGAATGAATAAACGGGGAAGATCAAAAGTTGGTTTTGTGAGTTCGAAGTTGGACAGTAAATGGCTGGTGGCAGCACATGTTCGGACTGTTTTGAAAGAGAGAGCGGGAATTATAGAAGCCAATTCAGAAGAACAGTGCCCATGGAAGTATCGGTAGAAAAGGCATACAGCAGAAACAGTACGTCTATGAGACAGCAATTGGAGAGACTCTGTTAGAGAGCAGTCATTAATTAACCTAACTGCCCTCCTCTGAATGGAATCTAGAAGCCTGAGAGATGTTTTGGGGGCACTGCCCCAGAAGTGGGAACAGTATTCCATGATAGAGCATATTTGCGATTTGTACAGAGTGAACAGCTGTTTGCAAGAAAAGTAACGCTGAGGCGAAAGAGAAAACCAAGTTTTTTAGATGCAGAGGAAGCAATATTTGTAATGTGCTTCTGCCAAGAGAGATTAGAAGTCAGGGTAATCCCCCAAAACAGAGATATCATTTTGCCTAGAAATTGGAGTGTCACCAAAGGTAAGTATAGGAGCAGAAGAATCCTTTTTTGCGAGATAAAGACAAGACTGAGTTTTGGAAGGATTGAAATCAGTTAAGTTGTCTTTGCCCCACTGTAGAATTACCTGGAGATCGGCATTTAAGGAATTGGTAGCGGATATTCGAGAAGTTGAAGCTGATTGAGCAGGGTAAGGTTTCTCAAAATGGAAAGTGGAATGCAAACTGCTATCATTGGCAAAACTATTCCAGTCAATGGAAGAAGGTCATTAATATACAAGAGGAAAAGAGTGGGGGAAAGAACTGAACCTTGGGGGACACCAGCATTAGTGGAAAAGTTAGAAGACAGAGAGCCATCTACCATCACCCTTAGTGAGCAATCAAAGAGAAAACTGGATAACCAATTACAAAAAACAGTTGGAAAACCATAAGATGGAAGCTTGTTTAGGAGAGCTTTATGCCAAACACGATCGAAAACAAATTGAAATGTCAAGAGGAACTGCTTGTGTTTCCCCAAAATTGTCCATTGAATTTGTCCATAAATGGGTAACATAAGCCAGAATATCACCAGTGGATCGACACTGACGGAATTATTACTGGCGATCGTTGATCAGGCGGAAGGTTTGTAGGTAGTTTAAGAGTTGGCGGTTAATTGATTTCTCCATTACTTTAGAAAGAGTAGAAGTAATTGCAATGGGATGATAATTGGATGGGAGGGATTTGTCACCCTTTTTAGGAACTGGCTGGATATGAGCAAATTTCCAAGTAGAAGGAAAAACACCTTTGGAATAAGAAAGTGAAAAAAGGCGGCAAAGAACAGGAGTAAGTTCAGGAGCACAGGTTTTGAGAACAAGTGGAGAAATACCATCAGGGCCTGTAGCTTGCTTAGCATCAATATTCGTCAAGATCCTGACATCCTTATGACGGAAGACCACAGGAGGCATTGAATGGAGCGTTGGGAATGGTGGGAGGTGTTTTACCAAGATCATTAATGCAGGAGTTGGAAGAAAAGGTATAAGGTATGTTCGTGTCAGAAGGCACCTGTGATTTCTCCTATCTCTACATGTGTTTCGCTGTATCGAGGACAGTACACAGTCAAGCCATAGACTTGAAAGTGTGTGGGCCGTGTCTGTGCAGTGTGATATGTTGTGCCCATTGTTTATCCGGCTTATTGGCCGCCAGGCCCCTAGTGGGGCCCGATGTTGCCCATACCCTGCCACGTAGAGGCTAGCCGGGTGTATCCAGTATCACAAGAAATTGCTCTGGCAGGTCCTGCCACCTAGTTTCCTGGAATTTCAATGACTAGGACCTATTAAAAAAAAAAAAATGATGCATTTGACATTAATGCTTAATGGGATTGCTGTTAGGAAATCGCTGGTTGGGGTTGAACGCTAAAGAGATGTGTTAAAGGCCAAATAGGTCGGGCAAAATTTTGATGTTATTAATTTTGACATGTGAGGCTATACGCTAGATAAAAGCTAATAGTGTTAGTTGTCTTAGAGATTTACAGGAAACCGGTAGAATTTAGACGTTCATTATTATTTGGCGGCATTGTTAAGGGTGTACTCGGTCGATTCAGTGAGAGAGGGAGGGAGACTGAAGACTGAGGGAAAACAGATAGAAGAATAGGTACGATAGAGTAGGCATCCCCAAAGAGGTCAGTGGAGACGAGCCCCACCAGGCGAAGTATGGGGGGTAGGCAGGAAGGAGAGGAGACAGAGATCCGTCTCCTCCCTCCCCTACCTGGGGATGGGGTTTTATAGGGAACCGGGTTAGAGTACCCAGTTCAGATTGCCAATGGCGCGTTGGCAGCAAAGCTGCAGAATGTCTTCGTCGGTGTCATGTCCAAGGAGTGTCGAATCCGGTATGAAGGTCAAGCTGCCCATCCCGCTCCGGGGGTGGGATATGTTAGCTGGCAGTGGGGAACCCACCAGGCGAGGGGGGTGGGAGAGAGACACATTTACTTCATTCATAATCTGCATTCTCACTCTACTTGCATTCTTATTTTTTTCTTTTTCTTTTTTTATTATTTTTGTTTATTTATTTATTTTTTTTAAATACTTTTTTCTTATTTTATAATTTTTTTTTCCAAGTTTTTTATATATATACAGGGTGATTCACTACCAGTGCGACAAACTTGCAGAAGGTGTAGGGGGCACAAAGATGAATCGGAATCACATAGCATTGCAGGGTCCGAAATGCTTTCGTCATGTGGCAGAGGACGTTGAACAGCGATCCTGCTGGAAGTCAGCATTTGCGAACCGTTTCTGTTGAAGAAACGAAGTAGCAAAAGTCCTCCGGAGTGGATAATCCGCAGGCTCCAATGATTGGACGCTTTGCAGATGGTATGAACTGATTTGGTTTGTTGATAGTATCCTCCATACAGTGGATTGGGAAATACCCAATCGTTGGCCTATCGCTCGAATACTCGTACTCGGACTGCCTTCTGCAAGACGTAGGACATTCTCCTCATTGTCTGGCGTCCTCGTCGTTCGCTCTCGATTCATGGTACCTCTCGTGAAACAACCAGTCTCACGTAACCTTCTGTGCACACGTGCGAAAATTGTATGATGAGGAGCATGCCTGTGTGGGAAATGT
Organism: Mastigoproctus giganteus; assembly: GCF_048544385.1. NCBI lineage: Eukaryota > Metazoa > Arthropoda > Arachnida > Uropygi > Thelyphonidae > Mastigoproctus > Mastigoproctus giganteus. The sequence continues at coordinate 65,356,332 of NC_143581.1, forward strand.
TCCTGGTACAAGCACAGAGCGGCGTGCCCATTAAAGTCCGCAGTCCCATATGCGAGGTGCATGTCGGCCAGTTCAACGTTTGAATACTCGTCCATCCTACTGCCTCGGGAACCGGTTCGCAAATGCTGACTTCCAGCGGGATCGCTCTTCACGTGACCTCCCATTCAACGTGATTCCGTTGGAATCACAAATCGGAATCACATGCTATGTGATTCCGATTTGTCTTTGTGCCCCCTACACCTCCTGCAAGTTTGTCGCACTGGTAGTGAATCACCCTGTATATATATATATATATATATAATTATGAATAAAAAATTAAAATTAAGTAAATAAAGAAAATGGATTTGAATTTGAATAGAGATAAAATGAAATATCAATAATATGAATTATGGATCAGGGACACTGCAAGAGCAAAAGTACCCTACAACCATAATGTATATATAGAAAATTATTTTAATGTTATGTGCAAATCTTTAATTTAACTTATGCCAATAATGAAAATACCGTGTACCCTGGGAGCGATGTATGTTGAATAAAGGGGGGAAGAACGGAAAAGAGTAACGTTATAAACAAAGTGCGAATTTGGAAAAATGCAAAATTTGAAAAGAACGACCAAGGTAGAAATAGCAGATTTTTGAAAAGAAATAGCATTGCAGTATCTTTCATAATAGCATTGCAGTATCTTTCATAATTTCTGTGTCTTCTTCAGAGGTCATCCACCTAAATTATGAAAAAGAACAGCAATACTCTTACTTCTGTTTCTGACATGTTCTGTATGTCAAAAAACACGTGTACGCGGACACGTTGTAAAAAATAATTTAGAATATAAATTTTGAATAAATAAAATACAAGTTAAGCCAAAATATTATGCCAAAGTATAACATACAGAACATGGATGACCTTACAGAAGTACGTAGCCCGCCAAAAAGAGAAGACAAAGGAAGCGAGTGTCCGAATGACAAGAATGACAAGAATGCCAATAACTTACCGCTACGTGACCGGTCGACAAAAAAGAAAGAGCCGGAGGCTAAACCGTGTATATATGTGAAGAAACGCTAGCGGCACCTAGCGTTAGACGAATTTTGGTGTATGTATATTTTGTAATTTACGTAAGCGGTGGAGCTACGCTAGGTTCAAGTTAAGTACATGATACTCAAACATCCGGGATAGCAAAGAAATATAATTGCTTACAAAGTAGCATAAGAGTAGCTAAACTTTGTTAAGGCGAAAAATTATGATTGGGTATAGTTAGAAAAATAGTACTCTGATATTGCTTTCGTTACACTAATCGCTCACAGAGCATAATTTAGTAAAGCAAAAAGATGATGAAATTAGGGATATGAAGTTGGGCTAGGGTAGTTCGGGGTTGCAAACCCGTTCCTATAGTTAGGACCCTGAACGACTGTCCGAGAGTAGGTGCATCATGTACTTAAGTCAGTTGTGTTAAAGTGTAAGATATATATAAGTTACAATTAACAAATAAATAGATAAATAAATTAAGATATAATCAAAATTAATTAAGATATAATTAAAATTAATTACAAGATAATTACAAGGTAATACACTATGTTAGACCAATCGGTGGGTACAAGTTTTCCAGACCGTAAGACACCAAAGAGGCCTAGTGTATTGTATTTACACTATTTACAAACTTGATGCATATGGGAGTAATTATTAGTTATAAACTAATAATGCTGTTTATATTGATATCTATTAAGTTTTTGTGCCTTAATATGTTAAGGGCTTTATTGATATGATGACGCAGGTATTTAATAGGAAAAAGATTTCTGGTCAGTTTACTGTACAATGTTCTGATGTTATCAATAACTGTTGTTTTGTCGCTGCATATCGTTGCTATTCTGATGCATTGTGCTAAGATAACATTAGCATGTACCTGTTTGGAAATATTGGAATTCCATTGTGTATAGTTTACTATGCTAAAGTTGAAAGCTTCACGTTTGTTGTACAAATTGATGGAGGCTATACCGTTTTTTATATTGATGTCTAGATCCAAAAATTGGGCTGCTGTGTCAGAATTGTTAGTTCTTTCTAGTACAAGTTCGCTAGGGTATAGATGTACATAATCCTGGATGAAATTCGGGCAGTTAATTACTATGAGGTCATCTATATATCTAAATAGTATTAGTTCCTGTGGAAATGAGGTTTCTGACCAGTATAGATATAGGTTGGCTATTATACATGAGGCTGGGCTGCCCATAGGTGTTCCATTGGTTTGTTGATATACTGTATCGCCATCATATATGAAATTATTGGAAATACATAAATTAAGTATGTTGTTCCAGTAATAGGTGTTGCAGGAAATAAAATTCTTATGTTTATCATAGATATCTTTGAGTACCAATTTGAGATTGGTTTGATTGATACTGGTAAATAGGCTATGGAAATCAAAGGTTTGAATATTATTGACTGTATTATTTTGCAAAAATTTTAATACAGGTTGGTTGTTGCCTATGATTTTGCTGTTATGTATCATATTCATCAGTGGTTGCAGTAGTCGTTCAAGTGTTTTTCCTGATTTGTGTACATAACTATTTTTGCATGAGGTTATGAATCTGAAGCCTATTGGTTTTTTATGAAATTTAGGAATGAAGTAGATGTAAGGTAAGCTGTAATTACTTAAGTTGAGCTTTAGTTTTTTATTGAAGGCCATTAGTTTTTTTGTAATGATATTACATGTACTGGAAATAGGTTTGTAGGTATTGCTTGAGTTAAGTTCATTAGTTAAAGTATATGTATAAAAATATTTGCAAATGAATGCAAAATTATTGGCTGCTTTATCTACCGGTGTGATTACGAAGTTTTTGTGAAAATCTAGCAGTTTTTGTTTTAATGTAGTCAAGTTGTAGTATGTGCCCTGATAATATAAATTTGAACTCTGTAATGCATATTTATGTTTGAAAAGGGCGAATGTATGGCTAATCCACATTTGGTATGCTTCTATAGGCGTGTTATTTTTGTAGGCTAGATGGAAGCAGTAGTTTAACAGGTCTTGATATAGCTGCTTATTGAAGTTGGTTATGTTTATTTTGGTGGGCGGCCTGAATTTGAATCCTTGTGATAGTACATGTCTGAGCATTGGGTCCGTAACTATGTTTAGATTTCCTGTAATGATGTGTCCATAGTCTGGATCAATATATTGCTGCATGTTGGTTTGTTGACAAACGCAGTTATTGGTGTCTGTTATATGTGATGTTAAACTGGTAGCTATAGATTTGTAGTTACAAGCTAATAATCCAAAGGGTTTATTATACTTATATCTTACTTTAATATGACTGGGACTAGTATTTGGAAGTAGATGATTATGCTGATTTACAATTTTATTGATATTTATGTTATCCATGATATGGTTGTTGAAGTTCAAAATAATAATTGAATTTTTATCATGTGTTGTAGAGCTTATGTTTTTAAGATTAAATTTACAAATATCATTTATTATATGAAAGAGATGTTTGGATTCGAATTTGAAAGTGCGTATGAATTTGTGCAATGCTTTCAGTATACTGTGCTTAGTACTGAAAAGTAAATTATGTATATCATTTACATTTATAATGTTCTTATCCCAGTTTTTAAGTGTGACTTCAAAATCACCTAAAATATTACTGTGTTTGTTGCTAGTATTTTGAGATTTATGAGTACGTTTGCGAGGGTTCCTATGGAACTTTATTATATTAAATTTGTCATATATACAACAATCTGTTAAGTTATTGGTAATAATTTTATGGTTGAATTTATTATTTAGACCATATGGGTATAATGTTTTTAATTTTAACATAAAAATTTCTTCTTGTTTAGTTCTAATATTAGCGTTATTAATCTGTGCTAATATGGATATGTATATATTGTTGAAGTTGTGAGATTGAAAATGCATATATTCTATATCTTGTTCTATATTGTTAATATTTCTTTTTAAGTAGTTATTGATGTCAGATCTATGTTGATTAATTCTTACATGTAGTTTATTGCTGGTTTGTCCGACGTATTTTATATTACATGTTTTGCAGGTTATGAGGTATATAACATTACTAGTTTTACAAAAAGTAGGTTTTGATGCATCATTTGTAATATGTTGCGGGTGTATGCAGGGACAGGTTAAACAAAGTTTATTCTTGCAGGTGTTAAATTTAAGTATATGGATCCCATATTTATCTAAGTTAGAAGCATTACATGCTGATGTGCTCTGACTTGTGTGTGTTAAATGTGTATGTTCAGAGTTACATCCGTGTTTCGGAGTACAGTACAGAGCATGTGTACCCGGGGTCAAGTTTATCCTACTCTGCCCATGTAGTATTTTGTCAAAGTTATCTGATTCCATTCATATAAGTTGCATAAAAATTACATTAAAATTAAAATTTTAAGTTACAATAATAATTAAAAGGACAACAAAATAAATAAAGGTGTATGTGCAACCAGAAGTAAACTGTATTTTCAATATTGGGATAGGAAGGTGAATATATTGCAAGTGAAAATCGAGTAGAAATATAAAAAAAAAAAAAAATAAAAAAAATATAAAAAAAAAAAAAAAAATATGTGTAGGTGTATATTATTATTTGTATTACTTAGGTGTAAGTAATTATTAGTTTATAACTAATAATTACTCCCATATGCATCAAGTTTGTAAATAGTGTAAATACAATACACTAGGCCTCTTTGGTGTCTTACGGTCTGGAAAACTTGTACCCACCGATTGGTCTAACATAGTGTATTACCTTGTAATTATCTTGTAATTAATTTTAATTATATCTTAATTAATTTTGATTATATCTTAATTTATTTATCTATTTATTTGTTAATTGTAACTTATATATATCTTACACTTTAACACAACTGACTTAAGTACATGATGCACCTACTCTCGGACAGTCGTTCAGGGTCCTAACTATAGGAACGGGTTTGCAACCCCGAACTACCCTAGCCCAACTTCATATCCCTAATTTCATCATCTTTTTGCTTTACTAAATTATGCTCTGTGAGCGATTAGTGTAACGAAAGCAATATCAGAGTACTATTTTTCTAACTATACCCAATCATAATTTTTCGCCTTAACAAAGTTTAGCTACTCTTATGCTACTTTGTAAGCAATTATATTTCTTTGCTATCCCGGATGTTTGAGTATCATGTACTTAACTTGAACCTAGCGTAGCTCCACCGCTTACGTAAATTACAAAATATACATACACCAAAATTCGTCTAACGCTAGGTGCCGCTAGCGTTTCTTCACATATATACACGGTTTAGCCTCCGGCTCTTTCTTTTTTGTCGACCGGTCACGTAGCGGTAAGTTATTGGCATTCTTGTCATTCTTGTCATTCGGACACTCGCTTCCTTTGTCTTCTCTTTTTGGCGGGCTACGTACTTCTGTAAGGTCATCCATGTTCTGTATGTTATACTTTGGCATAATATTTTGGCTTAACTTGTATTTTATTTATTCAAAATTTATATTCTAAATTATTTTTTACAACGTGTCCGCGTACACGTGTTTTTTGACATACAGAACATGTCAGAAACAGAAGTAAGAGTATTGCTGTTCTTTTTCATAATTTAGGTGGATGACCTCTGAAGAAGACACAGAAATTATGAAAGATACTGCAATGCTATTTCTTTTCAAAAATCTGCTATTTCTACCTTGGTCGTTCTTTTCAAATTTTGCATTTTTCCAAATTCGCACTTTGTTTATAACGTTACTCTTTTTCCGTTCTTCCCCCCTTTATTCAACATACATCGCTCCCAGGGTACACGGTATTTTCATTATTGGCATAAGTTAAATTAAAGATTTGCACATAACATTAAAATAATTTTCTATATATATATATATATATATATTTTTTTTTTTTTTTTTTTTTCACCCAACACATTCATCTTTTTCTCACACACCAGGAGGGGATGCAATGATGTGTAGTGTAAATTTAAAAATCTAATTAAAACTAGGGTTAGTGTGTACTTACTGTAGCATTTATGGTTTGTGTTCTTTTTCTCACACGCTTACACGTTTATTCATTCTTCTAGCTCTCATCTTATTTATTCGACTCTTACTTTCTGCACTGCACTCTTTGGGCACCTCAACTTACTGTTATTCTTCAGTTGTGGTGCAGGCCTAGCCGCAAGTTTTTTTTTTTTTTTTTTTTTTTGCAGACCAGGAGAAAATGCAGTGAAAGTGTTTATGTGGTTAGTAAATGTTTGTTAGTACAGTATATATAAAGTGATGTAAGTTATTTTTAACTTTGTATTTTTTCGGCCAATTACATTTGCTCTTCCACTTATTCCCATTCACTCTCTCTTTCCCTCATGCTAGGTCATTCTTTCTTTCACCAAAACTGCCATTTATTCCCTTTTACCACAATTCCTAGTTCACTCAGTGTCCAGCCTATTCATTATCTTTCATTTTCATTCATTCATTCTATATTGCATCCCTTTGCTACTAGCCTACTGATATTTTTCAGCTAATCTGCTTCCCTGGCTGCCTGTACATCTCCCTTCCCTACATGGTTACTTATTTGGCATGAGGCCCCAGGTTCCTACACATGGCAGGGTAGTCCTGGGGAGGTTTGTCATGTCAGGTTTCTGTCAGGGTGCAGAATACTGCTATCCTGACAGTTTTTAAGTCATTGTCTGGGTGCAGTGGGAAACTTGGGCAATTTTACTGTTGATTATTGTTTAATTGCTGGGGGGGGCCGAATTGCCATTCTTTTCATTGCTCTGCGCATTTCAAATACTTTCTGTGTGAAAGATGTGAAAGCTTTATAATTTTGCTCTTCTATGATGCCATTCTTTTCATTGCTCTGCGCATTTCAAATACTTTCTGTGTGAAAGATGTGAAAGCTTTATAATTTTGCTCTTCTATGATGCCGTTCTTTTCATTGCTCTGCGCATTTCAAATACTTTCTGTGTGAAAGATGTGAAAGCTTTATAATTTTGCTCTTCTATGATGAACAGATGTTCTTCTCCCCTGGGAAGGGGACCAATCTGTGCTATTAGCTCTGTTCTGGGGATGTCATATATTATACATTCATATAGAATGTGCGCCCAGTCTTCACTTTCGCCACAGGTGCAGTTTGGGTCATCGGTCAGGCCTAAGGAGGTTAGTTTCGCCTTTAGGGAGCCGTGACCTGTCAATATAAATGTTGTAAAAAGTCCAGGGGCATACCACTTAGGTGGCTTTGGGCTAACCATTGACACCCGTGGCAGAAACCGTTTGGTAACTAGACCTCTGGTTTCCTGCTCCCACTTTGTTTGCCATAGCTAGTGGAGCTTTGTGGCTATTCTTTTTCTTTCATCATTGAAGGTGTTGGTTGTATCAAGGGCTATCCCCAGAAATTCTGTGGGTAAGCCCTTTTTAAATCTATAATATAAGCCTTTTTTGGCTACTTCCAGGTAAAGTGGGAGAGTTCCGGCCAGCAACTGTAGTGCAGGTGTGCTTACTGTGCGACATGCTCTGGTAATAGTGAGTAGTATTGTCCTTTGAATCGATTCTAATTTATTCCTATTTCTTACTATGGCCGAGTGGATGAACCACACACCGGCTCCACAGGTGATAACAGGTAGGAACATTGCATGGTATATGATTGCCAGGGTCTTTCTTTTGAGTCCCCAGTCTGCTCGACTGATCCTGGCAATCATACCTGCATAATTTCTCACTTTCTTTGCCAAGTAGATCAAATGGGGATAAAAAGTTAATTTTGAATCAAAGACCACTCCAAGATATTTTAGTTCTGTTACCATTTTTATAGTGGTTGTGTTAATTTTGATTTGTGGACGTCTTCTTATGTCCAAATTGCCTTTTAGAAGTATTTGTTTGGTTTTTTCAGGCGATATTTTGAGCATGTGCATTTGTGCCCACTCCTGCAGCTGCAAAAGGGCAGCATTTGATCTTTGCTCTACAACCACTCGTGAGTTACCTTTTACAAGGAAAATCATGTCATCTGCAAAGGCCAGGCTTTCCATGGGTCCAGATCCAAGGCCAGAAATTCGTCCAGAACAATGTTCCAAAAGAAAGGGCCAAGGATTGAACCCTGCGGGCAGCCTTTATTCACAGGGTGTGTCAATTCCTGGAACCTTGTGCATACTGAGACACTTCTGTCTGTAAGGTAGCTGTTTATTACCTTATAGAGGTTTTGTGGGGAATTTGCCTAGCGAAGTCTCCTAAGGACACTAGGTCACCAGAGTGAGTCAAATGCCCCAACAAAGTCAATGGAGATTGCCAGCATATATTTCTCCTCTGTGTTTTTAACTGTTGTCAGTAGGTGGTGCATGGTATCCTCCGTAGAATTGCCCTGCTTAAAACCATACTGATTGTTGGAATGCAAACCTGCTTCTGTGTAATATTGAGCTAATCAGCTATATTATTAGTCTTTCATATATTTTCCCTAGTACAGGGAGTAGGGCTATTGGTCTATATGATTTGGGATCAGTAGGGAGTTTTTCAGGGTTTTTGAGGATTAATCTTAAGAGTTGGAAGAAAAATGGGATGCTCGCAGGTCAGCGTTATCCTTGGCTGAAGTGACAACAGAACCAACTGGTTTTGACAGAGGTAGGAGCAGAGATGGGCAAAAGTTGCGGCCAGTAGCTTCAGCAAGAGACCAGAATACTCGGCTACCATTAGGACAAGAAGCAAGTTTTCTACTCTTAGCCTGTTCAAAATCTAGTTTGGACTGATGCATAACTGCTTTACTATTGTTGCAAGCTTTGGTGTAGGCAGAAAATGAAATTGAAGATTTGGAAACAAGCCACTTACGATATGCAACGTTCTTCTCTTGAACAGACTTAGCACATTTATTGGAAAACCAAGGTTTAGATAGAGTATGAGATTTTAAAGTGGAGTGTGGATTAAAGGATTTCATTCCTACAAGGATAATTTCACTGACACGATCTGAGCAAACTTTGACATCAGAAGTTTGGAAACAGTAATCCGACCAAGGAAAAGAAGAAAAGAAATCTCGCAGGTCATCCTATTTTGCATTCATGTAATGCCAAACAATATGAGGTTGGGAATAGCCATGAGATAAAGGCTCCATTAGAGAAGAGACAATCACCAAGTTGTGATCTGAGGTGCCTAAAGGACCACTCACTTCGACCATGTACTTAGAAGGGTTGTGTGTGAGAAAAAAACGAAGCTTGTTGGTTGCATGGTTAGCATTGTCTGGTATTCTTGTAGGTAAATGAACAATCTGTGCAAGGTCATTAGTAATTGCAAAAGCTTAAGCATCTCGACCAGCTGGGTCGGTGTGACTAGAAAACGGAAGCCAGCTGGAGTTGTGAACATTAAAATCACCAAGGAAAATTACCTCACTGTTAGGAAAGTTGGACTGGAGAAAGTCAAGTTGCAAAGAGCTCCAAGTGATTAGTGGAGTTGGGAGAATGGTAGAGACAACAGATGAATTTGACATAATGAGGTAGAGAGATTTTAAGCCAGAGAAGATCGAAAAGAGGAGATTCCAAATTACCAAGCCTCTGATAGGGAATATCGGAACGGACATATGCACAAGTACCACCTTTGAAGCGGAAGGAATCATACAGCGAATAATTTGGGCAACTGAGATGAGCAGTGGTTGAATCAACCGATAACTGAAATTCTGTCAGAAAAAGTACATGGAGTTTGGCAAACTGCAAGTGAAAATGGACATTGTTGAGATTAGAATTGAGACCATATATATTTGTGAAATGAACTAGGAAGTGTTTGGGAGGTTTAGATCTTTTCGCAGATAAGCTTACTCTGTTAGTTTGACAAATCATGGTGTATTCAATAGTAAGAGAAAGTGGGGGACATGCTGTATGAAGTAATGAAATTTTTGGATATGGCGTACACATAAGAATATACCCAGATCCTTGATATAATGTGGCCTCGACAATGCCCCCTGCATACATACTACTCGGACTCCCTCTAATCTGGCAGAGTAGAGGTAGCAAGATTATACACTAGCTCAGTGGTTTCCAAACTTTGTTATTACACCCCCCTTTTAAAAAAATCTAATCTTGGCACCTCCCCCCCTTTATTTCATAAAATAATACAGACACATTTTTAAATGGTAAAAAATGTATTAATACAAAAAAATGAAAAAAAAAAAAACGTAATTGACAGAATAATAACAAGGTTTTACTATATATATATATATATATATATATATATATATATATATATATATATATATTCATTTTTAAATTATTTTGTTTTTAATGCGATGGATGTGCTTGTTTATTAGCACAAAGTTTATCGAATCTAGGTGTCATTGAGGAGAGTATGCTACTCATAGCTCTTTTTCTACTATTAAACGGGCTCGATATTTGGATTTCATTGCAGCCAATGCAGAAAATCCCGTTTCGCATAAATAAGATGTTACGAATGGCAGCAACACTTGCATTGGTTTGCTTGACAAAGTATTATATTCTTCACTTCGATTCAACCAAAATTGAACTAGGGTTTCACTATGAAATTTCTGTTTCAATGAAGTATCACATGATAATTCTGTTAATTTTTCCTTTTCAATAGTTGTCAATCCAGATTCATCATCTTGTTCATCGACAAATGGATTCTGTATCCACGCAAACTTTGTAAAATCAAGATCTTCGAAATAATGTGAAAAGTGCATTAGCAAACCATCCAAGTGTTTAGTAAATAGATTTTTGTTTGCTTCAATATTAACTCTGGCACAGAAATCATTTAAAAGTGGAAACATGTTGAACTTATTTTTTTGTAAATTTGATTTCCACAGCTCCAATTTTTTTATGAATGCTTTCACTTTGTATTTTTGAATCAGTGAATGCATTTGTGGTCCTTGCATTGATTTATTCAAAACACTCAATTTTCCAAAAATTTCAACCAAATAGGCAAGTTTAACAATAAAGTTATCATTCCTAAATAAATTTGCCTCTTCATTATGATTTTCATCAAGAAAAATTGCAATCTCTTCTTTGAGTTCAAACACCCTTTGAATCACTTTTGCACGAGATAGCCAGCACACTTAACAATAGTATAGAAGTGAGGTATAATAACTTCCATGTCAGGTGCCTCCGTAGCCAGGTGGGAAGGAGCAGCAGCAGCAGTGCGTAGCACTCGCTTCTTGATTAGACCGGGGTTCGAGCCCGTCACCACCAAATACAGAGGATGCGGAAAGGTCAAGGGTATGACCACCGCAGAGCAATATGGCCTTAGTTGCTAATGCTCCTAAAAACCAAATAACAAACAAACAAACAGCTTCCATATCTTCACACAGCTTTGCAAACAACCTAACTTTTAAAGGACTGTTTTTTATGTAGTTTATAACTTTCGTAACTTTTGTAAAATGTTAAGTTCCTCGCTCATATTTTTTGACACAAGAGCTGCTCTGTGAAGCATGCAGTGCGTCCAGATAACTTCGGGTGCTTTCTTTTTAACTAATGCTAGACCTGCCTTGTGTCCTGACATTGACTGTGCTCCGTCAGTACAGAATCTAATGCAGTTATTCCACTTTATGTCGTTCTCATCAAAAAAAGTGTCAGTTATATTAAAATTTTCATTGGATGTGGCCTTTCCAGGAATGGGATTGCAAAATAATATATCTTCCATTATATTAGTTTCTGCAACATATCGAACATATGCAATTAAATGAGCATCTTTAGCTACATCAGTTGCCTCATCTACTTGTATGGCGAATTTCGATGTACGCGGTCGAGAAACTAACTGATCGCAAAGATCTTCAGATATATCATTGATTCTTCTGCCAACTGTATTATCAGAAAGCAGTATTTGTCGCAAATGTTTCGCATATGATTCACCGAACATTATTTTAACCATATCAATAGCTGCTGGCAAAACTAGAGTTTCTCCTATTGTGTGTGGTTTTTTTCATTTCGCGATTCTGTAAGAAACTTGGTACAACGCTATAATTGCATTTGATGGAACAGAAACTATTTTTTTGAACGTTTCCTTTTGTTCATTGAACTCATCTACTTTTCTTTGAAAAAATTCTGTGGGCTTACCAGCATATTCAGAATGCATAGTTTTAAGGTGCCGTTTTAATTTGCCTGGTCTCATACTATCTGCAGCCAAAACTTTCGTACAAAACAAACACATTGGTTTTTCTAAGCTATCTATAATAACACTTGTGAATCCTAATGATAAATAGGATGAATCGTATTTTCCTGGAATTCTGCCTCCTTGTTCCCCGTTGCTTGTATTCCCACTACCTTTACTTGTATCAGCATCAGTATCAGTATCTTCATTATTAGTGGATTTTTCTCTTGTAACCAGTCAAAAATTTATCCATTCGTCTAAAAATATTAGAATTAACTTTATATTCTTAAAAAATACAACTTCTAAATTACTAACGATTATTATCAGTAAGTAATCATGCCAAAAACAATAAAAAACACAATCGCACACCGCTGAAACCGTATTTTCAACCAGTCAACTAATGCTGTACCCTGCAATCTACCTATATATGCCATACGTAGTACGCACTAAATTAGTTAGAGTGAGATAAGTGGCGGTAAACTAACCGAAGTTAGAGTGAGATAGGTGGCGGTAAATGCTTTAAAAAATATGTTATAAAATTTAATATTATGTTATGAAAGTTTATTTATATGTATATATATATTTTTATTTGTATATGTTATGTTATGAAAATTACATTTCTGTTAAACTTTTTGCGCCTCCTTTTTCACTAGTCCGCACCTCCCAGTTTGGAAATCGCTGCACTAGCTGATACGGAAGCCTCCTAAAGAGTTACCAATAGGTTCGGTCCAATGTACTAACTAGCGGCCGGCCTGCGAATACCATTTTAGAGCTGTACCCTCGAAATGTTTGGATGGATCTCACCATGATGTTCATCATAACCTCAAAAGTCATCAGTCATACTGCATGATAGAAGAGATGGGGAAGGGTTGACCAGTACTTAGCTCTGGAGACTAAACGTGGGTTCCACCACTTCAAGCTTCCAATAAGCAAAGTGGTGGTATTTCACCGGTTGATGAGAGTTATCTACCATCTTGTGTTGCCTGGTAACACAAAGTGGTGGCATTCCTCCATGTGGTGTGAGTGCCACACCTCGACCCACAGTGTGCATGTGCATGGAGGTTATACCCAGGTTACTAAAAGTCCCACCATCGTGAAGGTGCAAGCAGAGGATTTGGCTGTCACAGATTGTCCGGATTTCGCCGAAATTGGGTCCACTTGACTTGAATGTCACCCGAATATCAGTTCCATCAATGTTTTAGACTCCCAGGTAGCAAGTACAGCTTGTCTGTCATATCTGAGAGAATGTCTGTGACAACCTCAAGGACCAAAGATTGCCAGGGTCTTTCTTTTGAGCCGCCACTCAGCCCTACGGATCCTGGTAATCATGTTTACATAGTTTCTCACTTTTTTTGCCAGATATGCCAAATGGGGATAAAAAGTTAATTTCAAATCAAATACAACCCCTAGGTACAGCAGACTCTCGATTTACCAGGATCTGATTAACAAGACTCCAAAAAAAAAAAAAAAAAAGTCAACAAGAAATCATAAAATTCAAGTAATAATTGGAATAGGGATAAGCAAATATTTTGCCATTTGTAAATAAGTGACAAGAAGCAGTGTTACAAGTCGTTATTAGGAGATTAGTATACCTATTATCTTGCAATTCCTGCTGTCTTCACATCCGCTGCTCAAAAAAAACGACCAAATGTTTAGTTTGTTAGTTTGATTTAGTTCGTTGTGTTGATTGTTGTGTTCCATCGCACCGCAAAAGGAGAAATTTTCTTTGGAGAAAATCGAGAGTGTACTGTTTAATTCTGATACCATTTTTATGGTTTTTCCATTAATTTTAATTTGAGGGGTCTCCTTATATCTAGGTTTCCTTTCAAAAGTATGGATTTAGTTTTTTCAGGGGATATCCCGAGCATGTGCATTTGTGCCCACTCCTGCAGTTGCATGAGAGCGGCATTTGATATTTGCATTCAACCACTCTAGTGTTCCCTTTTACAAGGACAATTAAGTTGTCTGCAAAGGCTAGGCTTTCCACTGGGCCCAGATGCAAGGCCAGAAATTCATATAGAACAGTTGTGCAGAAGAAAGGGCCTAGGATTGAGCTCTGTGGGCCACCTTTATTCACAGGGCACATCAACTTCTGGAACTTTGTGTGAACTGAGACGCTTCTATCTTTAAGGTAGCTGTTTATTACCTGATAGAGATTTTGTGGGACATTTGTCTGGCGGAGCCTCCTGAGGACACTATACCACCAGAGGGAATCAAATGCTCTAACAAAATCTATTGAAATTGCCAACATATATTTTTCCTGTATTGTGTATTGCTGTTAGTAGGTGATGCATGGCATCCTCCATAGAGTTGCCCTGTTTAAAGCCATACTGATTATCTGAGTGATAACCTGCTTCTGTAGTATACTGATATTTTATTCTAAATTAATCTTTCATATATATGATAAGATTTTGGGTCTGTAGGAGGCTTCTCAGGGTTCTGAGAATTAGCCTGAATACTGCTTTTTTCCAGATTGTAGGGAATTTTCCTTCAGAATTTTCCTTCAATGATTACACAGGGCTATTAGTTTAAGATAGCAGAAGGTATAGTGTTAATTGTAATACTGCTCTGGGGAGTTCCCCCAACTCTGCATCAGGCAATAGGATGAATACAAAACTAAATGCCAGATTTATGTAGGTTAGTGAGTGTTTCTGTGTGTGTGTGGGGGGGGGGGGGTTGTGGTATTCATCTAACCTCTTACCCTGTGTTTTCACTCATAAACCTCCAGTTTACTGTCCAGTGCCATGAGGAGGCAGTATGGAGTAAGTGTAAAGCACTGGCAGGCTCTGTGGTAACCAAGGCTACAGATAGGGAGGGCCCGGTAAAAAAAAATGTGAAAAATTGAAGGTAGTAGTGGGAAGGCAGGAAGTGGGAGCGGGTTAAAGTGGCAGAGAGAAAGAGGAGGGGGCAGTAGTAAAGGTACCTGCCTGGTTTAAGGGGGGGGGGGAACAGTAGAGAACCCCCAAGACAAAATGCCCATCCTGCCATCCACGCAGAAGTTATATTGGGATACTCTACTTTATGCTTGAATTTCCTAGAAATATTGGTCATGCAAAAGTAACAATCATTTATGTGGTCTCGAGGTACCTGCCAGAACAGCAAAAGGCATTGATTTATGAATATCTCTTAGCCAGAACAGCAAAAGGCATTGATTTATGAATACCTCTTAGCCAGACTGTTAACATTCTATTGTAAATGTGTATTCGTGCAGTCACGCGTTTTGAAGCTCCGCGCTAAGAGCCAAAAATATAGTATTCATAACAGTGCACCATGATGAATTAAATACCAGAAGATTCTGTTTAATATCAGCGATCCAATGATGGAACTGTTGTCCAACTGTCTATTACAGATAAAATTTTACTGTCATTTTTCTGTTGCATATATTGCAGACATCACAAAAGGCTTATTATAACCACAATAAGCCATTCTCCGAGTAAGGCTAAACTGTGTATGTAGAAACCTCACGAGGTCAAGTTTGCCACACAATAGCGCAGATTTAATCCCTCAATCATTAAGTGGGGTAAATTCCCTAGTGGCCTCCTCCCTAACATCTAACGGCCAGCAAGTTCAAATAAGTCCACTGAGTGTCGCCTTAGAAAATCGTCTTAGAGTAACTACTATTCCTAGTTTAAACTTAAAAGTCATTTGAAAGCAGGATATTCTACATTCGCTATACTGTAGAAAAATTTATGGAATTTAAACATGCCAAGTCCTATTCGGAAGAATACCATATGCACTGCAAAAAGCACATGTAGCCAGTGCTAAAAGCCTTGCGGCGCTCACCGTGCAATGTGTCAACTGCTCACTCAGCTTAGGGGCTTGTTGTGTTTACAATCTTTCAAAATTATCATTAGCTAAGCGAAAATCCTACTTGTGCCAAGCTTGTAAAACATCTGTATGTAAAAAAGTACTAGCAAATAAAAAGTCGAAATCGAAAGGAATTGAGACCCAACATAATAACTCCGTTAATACAGATAAACCTAAACTGCTGTCAATAACAAACGATGGGAACAGTGATGTCAGTCCTGCTGTCGTGTTCATCTCAGAGAACTCTGTAAATGAAAACGAAACTCCATATGAGGAGCCAACCATCAGTGAAGATTCTATGCATGGAGTCATACTAATTGGTCAGAAAACAGATGGTTTGATATTGGAGAAAACACCCAGGGTTTATACTAACGACAAAATAGCTGGCGAACACAGTGCACCTGCCATTTCTACACCAAACTCTGCAATGAATTTTAATACTGCGATACAATCTCCTGTAAATAACAGTTATGTTGTTAATGCTAATGGCAATCTTACAACCCACATTAAGCCAGTTGTCTCCAGAACGCATCTGCCTAGCAACCCAAAGGTCACGGGTTTGAATCCCGCCTCGGGCTTGGATCAAAGTACTGCAAAAACCTTGGGAGGTGCATTATGGCCACAGAAGCCGATGCGCCAACAACTACCAAAAAAAAAAAAAAAAAAAAAAAAAAAGTCTCCAGAACGCAACTCCACAGAAATCGATGTAGATGACGGCATATTAGTGATAGTATTGTATATTCCAGCCATCATAATGAAAACCTGGCTGATGCTGGCTCTAACAGTGAAAAGAGTATTTAAACTTAAATGAATTTCAATATTCAATATGGCAGTCCCAAATAAACAACAGCACGAGTCTAGATGTCCCAAGTGAAACACCCAACTCAGTTGTGGAAGCTTGCCTAGGAACCAAGAAAAAATCTGACCATCGACAAGCAGATGCCAAAAAACTAGATCTAATTGTGAATGAAATAAGGCATCTACAACCACGAAATCAAGCCGTAACTGAGCATAGTTCAGAACGTGACACTTTATGTTTAGCCCTTCCAAACTTTGAAGGACGCCCGCTGGAGGAATCATGTCTCTTCCCTGAAAGTATTGGGCATATAACCTTCCTGATAAAAGTCTAGGAGCGCAAACTGAAGATCTCAGGGATGAAGTTTTCTCTATGCAAGAACAAAATAAAACCGTCAAGCATATGATAACAGACCTCTTTGACTTATATAAATCTAACCACAACCTTGAATGGAAGCGATTGGCAAATCTCAAGCACCTTATTCAAATGGCTGACTAATGAACTGTCACAAAGAGAGAGCCAGCATCATCTCGAAAATGAGAAAGGACAAGTGAGCCTATCAAAAGTTAATGATTGACTACACAATACTTCTTCCAGAAAAGAACACCCTACCTCTATACATAATTGCCTATGTCCTGACCACCTAACACAACCCTCAGGGCACTTTAGCTGGTCGGAATGCTTAGGGAGCTGACGTTACCACTGCAAACCAACCTTAGTAATCTAACTAAAGAAAACCAACATTTAAGATTCCAAAACCAAGTAATTTTAGACAAACTAAATGACGTAGAAACACAACTGCATGACTTCAAACAACTTGTTAGTGAAGTGGGAATTCCAACAAGTCAACATTCACTAATAGAACCAATATTAAACCATCCTTACCCCAACGAACCTCAAGAGGATAGTATGCCCACTCTGGATAGTATGCCTGCTACCACTGAGATTCCACTCCATGTGAACGAAGGAGAGAATGCAAATGAATGTGCCGAACTTCAGAAAAAAACAAAAACATGCCAACAACAACTCGCTAAACAAAATTCCTACTCCACTAGGCTGCCATGTCCGTGAAGACGTGATACACCTGGTTCCCCAGCAGTGACTGAAGCATCATAGTCCCCACCCAGACCTCTGTAAGCCCTAAAACAAGCATAACGGATTCAACTTTGAGTATCCCACATTTGCGGAGACAGTCCAAATTCCCGTAGTCGAAAACCAAAGTAAAAAATGTAAGCATGTCCCATCTAAACCTAATCTCTCTCAGCAAACTACTAATGTATCAGTTGATACGAACCTCCCATTGATTACTCAGGCAAGAAGACCGGCGGACATATACCATATATCAGCTGTTCGCACCAGAGAAAGGATCTTCGTATCCAGACTGGGCCCTGAGACAAGAACAGAGAGTATTAAAAGTCTTTTTGATGGAATATGGGTTTGAAGTGGACCTAAAGAAATTAAGAACAAAACACCCATGCTATACCTCCTTCCTAGTGATATGCACATTTAACGCGACTAATACTGTCGTGAACCAGAAGAACTGGCCTCCAGGAACACTGGTTAAGCCTTTTAAAGAAAGGTGCCCCGTGAGGGCACACAGACAAAACTCACAATCTAATCCAACGTAGCAACTAATGGCTAGTTTGGAGACTGAATCAAAAACTATGCAATTGCGATATTTCCTACAAAATGTCAGGAGTTTATCTAATAAGCTTCACTCCCTCCAAACGCTTTTATCTCTCAGAGAAACTGATCTCATCTGTTTAACGGAGACCTGGCTGACAAATGAGCGACAAATTGATATACTTCTTAAGACTACCCCTTACCAAGGTATCAGAAACAGTAGAGGTATGGGAAGAGGAGGGGTCATCCAAATATTCTTTCCAATCCAGTGGCAGGCGACTAGAGTTAAACTAAGCAGTCTAACAACTTTGAAGCTTTGTGTGTAACACTGGTGAACCGACAAATGAAAATACAACTCTGTTTGGTTTACCTCCCTCCTGACCATTCCGAAGTTACACGGATTGAACTTCAGACCTGGTTAGTAACAAGCCTAGCCCCTACTCAACAAACTGTTGTAGGTGGAGACTTCAATATGCCAGTCCGAAGACATGTAAAAGCTCTACAAGACTTAATGTTAACCTTGAATTCTTCAGACCTCAGGAGACATATCACACTGCCAACGAGAAAAGGTCAAGCTTTAGACCTATTATTCCACAACTTCCCCAACTGTAATAACATACCCAACCCTTTCACATTCTCATCAGATCACTCACCTATCACCTGTACCATCTCCATAGCAACGTTATTGGGAAAGAAAATTAGAAATTACTATTTGGATACTCACTCTGATCTGATTTTTTCTCCAAAATTCCTGAAACCTGATATAGTTAACAACCATCTCTCCACCATTAATTGGAATAATTTATCTTCACCATCTGTTGAAGAGGCAATCCACACCCTAGCTGAACAGTTGAGACATATTGCCATGATCGGAGCGTCTAAACAAGTCAGAATTACTGAGAGAACCCAGCGGTGGTTCCATTCAGATATGAAAATTGCCGTTAGAAGTAAGCAGAGGGCTATAGAAAATGGTTAAAATCGAGAAGCAGTACAGACCACGAAACCTTTAAAAGAGAGAGAGAGCTCGTTTCATTCCTTCGCTTCAAGAGAGGAGCACATCAACAGTATATATTATCCCAAATTACAAAAACCAGGAGAATTTTCCCAAAGCGCAACAACCATCTCAACATGGATGAAAAGCTATTTGAGGAGTTTGTTTTTTTGTGGTTTGGTTTTTAGGAGCATTAGCAACTAAGGCCATATTGCTCCGGGAATATGCGGTGGTCATTCCCTGACCTTTCTGTATTTGGTGGTGACGGGCTCGAAATTTGAGGAGTGGACTCGCATATCTTGCAATCATAAAGATGCGTCCACTGAAGTTTCAACCCTACCTAGTGTAAACCAGAACACTCTTTCTGCCATGGATGATGTTATTATCACTAAGCAGCAGCTCATTGATGTGATAAATGGCCTGCCCAAGAAAGCTACTAAGGGCCCTGATGGTATACCACTATTTATTGTTAAGGTGTGCTCTGTGTACATTGTGGATCTTCTCTTAAACATCTTCCAGAAGATTCTAAAGACAGGCACCATACCTGAAATCTGCAAATCTTATTATGTCAAACCAGTCCCTAAAATTGGAAATCCCAAGATGCCTAAGGACTTTCGTCCAATCTCCATAGGATGCACATTATTAAAGATATTTGAAAAACTCATACACCCAGTGATTATTCAACACTGTTTTGCTCACCGACCTCCCTACCTCCACACAGTCCTGCACCATAGGTCCACGACCTCTAATCTCCTCGATACTCTCTTCAGAGCACATAAAGCCTTGAATGACAGAGCCCAACTGGGCATAATCTTCTTCGATATCAAATCTACCTTCGATACTGTCTCCATTCCTACTCTTATAGGCATCTTAATAGAATATTTCAAAGTATCTAACCAAATCGTCAGCATTCTGGAGTCCTTACTACAGCGGAGACACTTAATTATAGCCAACGGAACTCACCAGAAAACAACCTATGCAACGAGGGGGTGTACCTCAAGGTGGGGTGATGTCGACAACCCTCTTTGCAATCCTACTTGAACCATTCCTCGCAAAAAATCCATCCAAATTTTAGTTCTTTCACTGATGATCTAAAATTCTTTATCAATTCAAAAGACCCCAAACAGATACAAAAAATTAATAATGAAACCTCCAAGCAAATTCAACAGTTAACTGACTTTTTACAGTGAGCTGGACTCCAACTCAACAATGCCAAATCAGTCCACATGACAATCACGAAGAGGAAGGTCAAGAATGACATTCAAGTTACAGTTATTGGTGAGTCAGTCCCCAAAGTTTCATCTCATAACTGACCTGGGACTAACGTGGGATGAAGACTTAAATTTCAAGGAACACTTCCTAAAGGCAAAGAAGAAGACCTATGCTGCTTTCTGGGCTATCCGCCAGGAGCTCGCAGGCTGTCACAACACCAAACTGATTGGACAATACATTAATAGATGTCTCACACCCATACCACTGTATGCCTCAGAAATCTGGTCCTCTGCATCTACCTGTCGATGTAATAAATTTCTGTCAATGGAATATGGGATTCTGCAGTGGCTGAACCGGCTGGGAGGGAACCCCTTCACCATCTCGAAATCCATTCTCCTAGTCAACCTAGGCATGACCTTGTTGCGCAGGTCTTTTCTCCGTTGTAGTATAAACTTGCTAGGGTTCCAACAATTCTCAGTTACGGTGTGATGTGTCAGTTAGGAATAAATGTTCTTTGCAAGAGTTACACTAATATTTGCATCCGGAGAAACCTGGCTTTCATGTAATCGTCTAGCAGTTAGTTAGGACAAATCCCGTGTTCTGAAAACTAACCCAGATGGACGTTGAGCTAGTCTGCAACATCAAAGATTGCGTTGTGTGATTTTCACCTTTGACTCCTTTCTATTTGATTAGAATCAAAAGCGCCGCCTTAACAGTTCTTTATCAGTAATCCATTCAAAGAAATCATGTGTCATCAGAGAGTAATCAATAGGCAAAAATTAGCAAACAAAACATGGTTTATTAAACATACTAAATTGTTACAAAATACAGTTAGACAAAACAGTGTATAAGTCTTTAGTAAAATAGCCTTGAGCTTTATACCTTTACATATTTAGGTAACCAACGGATTAATTAATAATGGTATTGGTTTGCAAATTGTTATGTTATTCATGAACATTCGACAGCCAAAGAGCGTTCATACATCGCGTAGCTGACGAATATTACACCACATTGGTGGAACATGTAAGATTGTAGGCCATGATTAATATTCAGTCTTAATATTTAATTATAATATTCAGTTATAATATTTAATTATAATATTCAGTTTTAATGTTAATTAGGATTATTCAGTTTTAATATTTAATTATAATTAATTCTAATTTAAATAACGTCCGGTATTCATGTTCAAGTTACAGTATCTATTAAATATGAAATGCTAAGTAAAATAACAAAACTCTCATCAAAGTATGAGTGTGCGTGAGGATCGATGTCTTTAAGCACATAAAAAATATATAAAAGGGGGGGATGGAAGTATGTTCGACTTAGCGCAATTAAGTTCCGTTTATAATTAAATAACGAGGGTTAACTTACCCGAATAATTCAGCAACGCCTCAGGAACTGTAGTTAAAGGACAGTAGTTCATCTCGATTCCTTCCTATATCTCATTAACGAGTTTTTAGCCTTCTTCTTCTTCCGACTTTTCGTTTCCCCTTCTTAAGAATATTTTCTTCACATTCTAAAAAAAATTATCATTGCGACGGCTCTCTATCTTAACAAAATCCTATCTCAAACTCCGCTAACTGCCCTTACAAGTCACAGCTCATTCACCGACCAATGACACTGTCCAAGGCTCAGCTCCAACTGCTTAGAACTCCGACTTCAACTATTCCCACACCCTAACTGTTAACCGAACTGCCTTCCCCCTATTTCCCCTCTAGTTAGTTTCGTCAAGCAGAAAAACATCTGTGGAACTGTCGCTTTACAGCGTTCTGACTCAACCGAAAGTCCGATTTATGAAAGTCGTTGAAGGAATTACATGTTTGTATGAGGTTCGCCCAAAGGCCAAAACGGACATAAAATCGTCTACTCCGACACAAGAAGTCTATGAAATAATAAACACTCTGCTGATGCCTGAATCAAACACAATACTCGCAGTGTTCTGACCAAATGTAACTCCCCTGTTTTTCGTCAACAATACGCTTGCCCGCTCCGAACGAATAAATAACGTACGGCAGGCGTCGGACGGTGGTTTTGGAATTTCGTGGGTGCGGCTCTGCTCCCATACGAAAGCGAAAGTAATTCTGAAAGTAATTCTGCCTTCTCCGGTGATGTAAATATCATATGACAGATACAGTACAGCAAAAAAATATGGGGCACTTGTGTTCTCTAAGAATGTACTAATATGGTTAAAAATAAATGCATTTTTAACACCCCTCCGCGCTACCAGTAGATTTTGCGCAAGTGAAAAGAAAATTTCACGTGCTCAAAATTTAAAGCATTACACAAACTCAAAGATTGAGCATGGGGCCTTTAGGGGGGAAAAATCAGACATCTGTCCTCTTACATAATCAAATTAACCTAAATTAAACAAAAAGTGTGAAATATAACAATGTGTTCAATATATAGTGTACAATACATAAATATTGTTGTCTGAGGATAATTACTGTTCATGTTTTTACACTTTTGCACATGACAACCTTACCTGGTTGGAGAAACAACAACAATCTTTGCAGCAAAAAAAAAAAAATTAACACAGTAAAAAGTGGTAAGTGTTCTTGGAGAATTATGACAGTGTCTCTTGGTTTTACTCATTTCTGTTTATTAATTGTGCTGTAGGATGTTCTTTTTGTTCACTATTGTTGGTTCTGGACCATCAAAGTTCTGTCGTATTGGAGAAACTATCCTTCATTATCTGAAGAATCGGTAAGAGTTCATCTCCTCTGGAACATGGAGGATGTAGGTGATGTGTGACATCCATCACCATTCGATGCAGTAACATGACATGAAACAAATAGAAGTACAAAAGTATTAATATCTGTCCTTGTTTCTAATATTGTTTACAAAACATGATGTATATCTAACACAAAACAGAATTCACATCTATGACAATTAACAACCAAGACAGTACATTGTATATATAATGTTATTTCAACATTTGTGTAATTATATATTTAAGCTAAATTGAATGTAGATTAGCCATCCCTTATAATACATAATCAGGGTTTAATACAAAAAAAAAATGCTTAAGGAACAAACAATTACAATGGCTACATCCACAAAAATATAAAAGAAATAAAGAGTAACATTAGATTAATTGATAAGTAATTGTCCCTGAGATTATATAACTATTTATGCAGTATAATAATAATCAGTGCATAAATACTTCTGACAGATGTTGCACTTCTGTCAGTCACTTCTACACCTGTTCAGAAATTGTACAATACTAATGTCTGACATTCAATGGTTATATATGTCTAATATATATATAGAGCTAAGATTACATACATGACAATTCAATACTGCAGTAAGATAAACTGGTTACAAACTCTGATCATTATGCATACATATTCTGTAACTGTTCAACATGAACATCTGACAGTAATATATCAGTCCTTATTTATCTCAACATTCACTCTGGTCAGTAGCCTTACTCAACTTCACTAGTCCTTAAACTCAAGCTACTGAACGAAGGCGTTGGTTGAGTGCACTGCACAGTGCTCCACCAAGCGTTTCCAAAGGCACAAGAAAGGGTTGTCTCTTGGTAATGGTAATAGTTTCTTATCTGGGCAGGAGAAAACCCTTATGTCTATTACTGTTCTAAAGGGAAGGATCTCCTGTAGGAATTGTGCCTTTTCAACCCCTTTGGTGAGAATTGACTAGGATGGCATAGCAATCAGGTTGACCCATGACCCAGAGGGTCAAGAAGTTGAGAGCTCCTTGCTCTTGAACTGAAACCATGTACTGATTGTCACATCCAATTATGAGAATCTCCTTTGCTGAGGGTGCATCTTCTTCACCTCTAAACCACAGGATATCAACAAACAACCTGTTGTTGAAGGGGATGATTAACAATCTGCCGGGGTTTTCTTGGGCCGACTGAGCACCAAGGTCTTCAATGGTTTTGCATGGACACCATCTTGGCCCACATCTTTGTATGCCATAGCTCTCCACAGTCACAGCATCCGTGTGAGGAGGAAGGCTCTCAGTTTGGTCACAAAATTTAACACATTCCTGACTAATAATGTTGATGTAACTGCAAGTGGGAAGAGAGAAAAAAAAAACACAAGCAAGGAGAATAATTCCACTTATTCACTCTTTCTCTCCTCACTCTTCCCTTTCAGTCAAAAGATTTGTTTCATTTACGCCGTCTCCTGTTATTTTACATCACAGGAGAGGGATATCTTAGGTCATTTACACTTCTCATTTACCCATTTCATTCACTCTTCCTGTTCTCACTCACAACCTCAAATGTCACTTTCTCGATTTCCTTACATTCCATTTCAGAAATGAATCACTCAATTTATTTGCAAAACAAAACATGCCATGCATGGAAAAATAGCAAGATTCCCATCCAAAATAAATATTTAGTAACCATTCTCTTATTTTGAAAATCGTCCCCAGTTTTCCTAATTAACACAGTGTTTTATTCATCAGCAGTCTGGAACCTTGAAGGCACGAACATGAGTACAATACTCAGCAGTCTTGTTTCTGTTTCCTTTTCATTATAGTTGATATTAACTATGTGTTTGTTCTATATTGACTTATCTACATTCATATGATATCAATCACTCCCTTCATTTCATCCATGATGGAGTCCTCAATAGTAGGTAAACTTTATTTGAAAAAATTTAATTATGGAACTAGAAATCTGATTCGTGTTGTTTCACATCCTTATCTGAGAGTAAAACTGAGAGGTGTTTTTTTTTTTTTTCCCCCAAAATAGCACAGGGAGATGGATCCCAAGTGTAGATCTTGAAATTCAGATGTTACCTTCTTTTCCTTTAGTCTTTTCTTCAGGAAAAAGACAAAACAAGTAGTACCTGGGTGGAACCAGCCGTTCCCAGGACAATTGCTTCACCTCGTCCCCAAAATGAAAGAACCAAATATGATTTTTTTTTTTCCTCTGGATCCAATCACCTGAACTTAAATTTTAGCTATGCAATGAGAGAGAGAGAAAACAAAAGTAACCAGGGGCTTACTGGCCATGCCCTAGACAAAATGCACCCTTCCTCTCTGCATTTAATCCTGTATAATTTTATAAACTTGATATGTTTGTGCAAAAAAAATAATAATGTCTGTTCAATAGAAATATTCCATCACTGGTCATATTTGATCAGAAGCTGTAGTGCTAATCTCCTTTTACTCCCCTTTTCTTTTTTTTCGGATAATGATTCTTACTTTACATGGAATTTAGGTTTTTTTTTTTTTTTCCTTTCCTGTGTTTCCACCATCATCATTCAATACTCTGTGCTTGTTGCTCCATCCATTTACACAACTGCTGATAAAACATATTGACAGAATCCAACAAAAATGATCAATATCTTCACCCCTATGGTCACGTTCTTTGATCCTTTGTTTGCCATAACTTCGCTTATCCCCCTTTTTTTTTTTTTTTTTCATTAAGGTAACCTTTTCCATATGGTGAAAACTGGGCTTGCTCACCAGTCAACACATGTCCCACTGTGTCTAACCTGATCCACGTTTGCATTGGTGGCATCAAACACATTCTGTAGAAAATAACTGGTGGGTTCCTAACAATCTACGATCCAACTCTGCTAGCCAATACGATTCGGCTGCTAGCCTCTGACATATACATAAGGCCTGCCAATTACACTACATATAAATATAGAAAAGAAATGTCACTCTCATGTGTCTCTCCTGTTCCAACAAAGAAAAATTGTCCTGTTCCTTCAAGACAGAGGAAACACAATAGTGAGCCTCCTCCCACACTGCTCTTTCATTCTTCAGGGTTTCTATCTTACAATTTCTCTCTTTTTTTTTTTTCTTAATCTCTCCAAGCATCTCTAAGTGCACCTGCCCAATCAAATCCTTCACCTTCAACTCGTCGGTTTAACCTTGCTGCCAGTGGCGCTCCTAGCATCCACTGAAAGGTCCTATCCACCATACTTGGCTGTTCATCTGGGTCTGCAGTTCTCTGTTCTTCACTATTTTGATCTGGAGGTTTACTCCTCTGATTCTCTGTTCCTATGGTGGGATAATTTTGTTCTGCCTCATCTCTTCTAACTGGAACTGACTCGGGCACTACTTCATTTTGTGGTGGAGAGATACTAGACACCACAGGAGGGGGGTGAGTCACACGGCTACGTAAGTTGTATGGGTGAGACTGGGTGGGTACCTGTGTAATTCTGTCTGAACTCTCTGATGGCTCTGTCCTCCACTGATTCCTCGATGGGAGAGAAGACAATGGGATTGATACAGGCAAACTCACCGTTCTATCTGGTTGTAGTCTCACAGGTCTGGGGTGTATTGGTGGAATCAACGCACATTCTTCTAATATGGGCTCATCAAAGATCCAAGTCTCCTTCGGCACTGTCTCTGTACATGTTTGATCCAGTGATTCATTATCTTCGGGCTCTTCTTCCTCTCCTATTCTAAGTTCGGGAAAAACTTTCCGATCAACAACCTTTGTCAACCGATCCACATGCACTATCTGCCTGTCCTTCGGGTTATACAGGTTTTGTATTTCATAATTGACCAAAGAAGTTTGACTAATTACCCGGTATGGACCTGAGCTTAATCGGGCCAGTTTCTTCGTAGTACCTGTCTTTATCTTAGGTGTGAACAGGTAAACTAAACTTCCAACACGAATATTTTTATCTACTGCCACAGCAGTTCTGCGTTCTTCTTGTTTCTGTACAGCCTCTTCCAAATGTTGAGACACAATCTCATACGTCCTTTGGAGACGTGCACACATTTGTTCTGAGTAGTTTTCTAACGAGGCATAGCTCTGTCTGGTTTTTCCATGCCATAGGTCAGATGGTAGCACCAAGTCTCTACCATAGATTAAGAAATTGGGCGATTCCTGAGTAGCACTATGGGTTGCTGCATGGTACACAGCTATCGCCAGTGGTGTCATTTCGTCCCAGTCTGTTTGAGCCTCATTTATGACATGTGACAAAATATTTGCTAAGGTGCGATTCAGACGTTCGACTTTGGCATTTGTTTGAGGATGATATCGGGACGTATGAATTTGATGAATGTTCAACTTCTCACACACTTGTCGTAACAACGAGGACATGAAATTTGTGCCTTGGTCTGTAAGAATGTACTTAGGAATTCCATGCCTAGCGATCACATTATTAATAAAAGCTGTTGCAACTTCATCTGCCTTTTGGGTCTGGAGCGGAACCACTTCGGCATAACGAGTAAAGTTGTCAACTGCCAACAGCAAATACTTGTTTCCTTTCAGTGTCATTGGGAGAGGTCCCAAAATATCTAAAGACACCCTTACCCAAGGGGCGTTTTCGACTGGGACTCTCATCAGAGCCGCTTTAGCTTTAGGGTTAAAACCTTTTCGTTCCATGCAAGATGGGCAAGATTCAATATAATTCTTGACGTCTGCGTACATGCCTGTCCAGAAAAAGTCCCTTTTAACTTTTTCCAGTGTCTTCTGTAACCCTAAATGGCCTCCAGAAAGTAAATCGTCATGGCATGATTTTAATATTTCCCCCTTTAGACCTTCTGGAATGACTAACTGTTCATTTGGGTCTTCTCGGGTATTTCCAGAGCCAGACAGAGTATAGTGGTATAATAATCCATCTTTACTCATATAAAAGGAATCTGGCACTCTTGTTGATGCCTGGAGTGTTCCTTCTAGCGCTTCGATTAATTTCCGCAAGATCGGATCTTCTCTCTGTAGAGTTTTGATCAAAGTTCTAGTTTGATCTTGAGGCAAAAACTCTGATTCCTGACTTGCCTCTGTTGATATTGGAGCGACTACCTTCATATTTCTTGGTTTCCTATGCTTTTTCTGTGACTCATCTTCCTCTAACACAGGTCTAGAAAGGAAATCTGCATTTGAATGAACTCGACCAGGGCGGTAGACAATTTGAAAGTCGTATTCTTGCAACAACATGCTCCAGCAGGCTAATCTAGGCGATGGGTTCTTTAAATTAAGCAAAAAGCTCAATGGTTGATGATCAGTGATTAGTGTAAAATGATTTGACACTAGAAAAGGTTTAAATTGCATGACTGCAAAGATTATCGCCAAGGCTTCTTTCTCAGTAGTACTGTAGTTCAATTCTGATTTTTTTAACAGTCTAGACGCATAAGCTACTGGCTGTCTAGAATTCTCATCTATCTGTACTTCTAAGCATGCTGCGACACAATATGAAGATGCATCAGCAGATACCACGAAAGGTCGGGAAAAGTCAGGGTAGACCAACAAAGGTGGGGTGGTCAGAACAGTCTTTAACTGGTCGAAAGCCTGCTGCGTTGAGCTGTTCCAGATGAATGGTGTTTCTTTCTTCGTCAAATTTGTTAGAGGTCTCGCAATCTCCGAAAAATTTGGAATAAATTTCCTGTAAAATCCTGCCATTCCTAGAAAAGATCGCACTTGTTTCGCAGTTCTTGGGGCTCGACACTCTCGAACGGCAGCCACGTTGTCGGGATCGGGGCGAATACCTTCAGAATTGATTAAATGCCCAAGGTATTTTAATTGTTCTTTTAGGAACTCACATTTCTTAGGTTTTAGCTTAAGGTCGTATTCTCTCAGACGCTGGAAAACCTTTCGCAGCTTCGAAAAATGAGAATCCAGGTCGGACGAAGCAATAATTATGTCGTCGAGGTAGGCGAAAATGGATTCCTTCCCAAGGTCATGAAGCACCAAGGAGAGGGCCCTTACGAACGCAGAGGGCCCGTTCTTCAATCCAAATGGCATTCGGGAAAATTCATACAAAGATTCCCCAGTGGTGAAGGCGGTTTTGTGCCGATCCGCTGGGTGCACCTCAATTTGATGGAAACCACTTTGCAAATCGAGCGAAGAGAAATATCGCGCCTGACCAAGAGTTTGCAGTATTTGATCAATATGAGGGAGAGGAAAGCAATCAGAGAGAGTCTTAGCGTTCAATCTCCGAAAGTCCACACAGAGTCTGTAACTAGCATCTCGTTTCTTGACTAAAACAATTGGCGCCGCATATGGGGAATGGCTTGGTTGTATGATGTTGGCTTCCAAAAGTTCATTTACCTGCTTTCGAACTTCATCTTTTAACAAATATGGAACTCTATAAGCTGTCTGCTTGACCGGTATGTTATCAGTCAGTCTAATCCTATGCTTTAACACCTTCGAGTTTCCTAACTGAGCTAGTGATTTAGCGAAAATATCTCTATACTCATATAACAAATCGGACAGTTTATGCCTTTGATCATCTGTCAAGTGATCGAGGTCAAAGTCTTGCAAAGTCACAGGAGCTGTAGTTTTCTCATTAGCTTCCTCACCTGTAAAAACAACTGTATTATCCCTAACACCCTCAAGACTAGCAATATTCATTCCTTTGGGAAGGTGGAGGGGTTCATTAGTCAGATTGGCTACAAGAACAGACACTCTGCCATCTGGACCTAATCTGTCTATTGAGCATTTGACTGCCAAGTCATCACAGCTTAAGTTAGAGTTAGGTTCTGTCAACACTAACTGTTCGGCAGAAGCAGCAAGATGGTTACAAACAGCCGTTACTACTTTTTCTGATGAGGCGGGAATCAAATGTTTGGAAGTTAATTTAGCTACCGACGGTTTTAAATTCAAATACTGGTCTCTTACGCCTTGCTCCTCGCTACCCTCTTCCCTTAAGCAAATGTTCAAAGGGGCAGAGTGTATAATTCCCTTACCCAAGTCTAATGTAAACGAAAATCGCCTTAAAATATTTAATCCTAAGATTACATCGTACTGGTCCTTAAAATTTCCTGAAGCTACCAAAATCTTATCCCGAAAAGTCGCCTGATCTAACTTAAAATTTACTGTAATTTCTGTATGTATTGGAACCACATAACCTGAGACTCCAGTTACAGTTAAATCTGGACGTCTGGGATTCAAGGAGCTATCATGCCTAATTTTTTTAAATAAGTCTGTGCTTAAAAGCGATACACTTGCTCCCGTGTCCACCAAAAACTTGGCTGGGATGCCTTGAACGTACCCATTAATTAGCGGCAGTTTGGCATCATTATTTAATATATACACCCCATGTTGTATATTTCTCTGATAGGCATAAGATTTATCGAATCTATGGAAATTCTGGCGAGGGGAAGCGGTTTTATTGCATTGGAAGTTCCTTCCGTTTCGCACCATGTTCCTTCTTTGTCATAAATACCTCTCCCCATTTTGCCTATAGTCTACATGATTTGGTGATCTTCCCAAAATAGATCTGTGCTGAGTTTGATCAAAGGTACATTCATCTCTGGGTGTTCCCCTTCTTTCCCTTGTAACTGAGCTCATATTATCCCTATTTCGATTGTTATTATAGATTTTATCTGTTACTGTATCTCTATTTCTATTAAAATTACTACTCTTTCCATTAACATAGGCTGTCCCATTTTTTGGCACTGCAGTGTATTCGCGCGTCGAGCGCCAATCATGCTGAGGAGAAGAAAAATTCGGCACCGGCCGATAATTACTTGAACGGCCGCAGCCAGCAAAACGATTCTGTCCCTGCTCCCTAGCGTCTATGTGATTCGGTAACCCATGCTTCCGGTCATAATTCGGTTCTCCATAGTGTCGGTACTCGTGATTGTTGACCCCATTCGTAGCATATCCTAGCAACGCCCTTCCTGACTGAGAGTGCCTTACGGGGAACGCTACGTGATCGCAGAAAGGGGGGGGATGCATAAGTTTCCGTATTAAAACTTTGGCTTGGATGATACCTGTTATTATCTGTGCCTTGTGTTTTTAAATTATTGTGTGTAATATTATTTACAGCTAGTGTATGTAGCAATTGCTGTAGGTCTTTTATCTGGTCCTGTAATGGCTTAATGATTTCTTTAAGATAGTTTTCTTGTTGGTCCCATATTTCTCCATCACTGTTATTCTGACTATACATGGCATTAATTGACCTGTGTTTTGTTTCTGTAATAAGCTCGTTGGTTTCCTCTCGTTTCGCCACTGTAATTGCTTGTGTGAAGGTGAGAGGATTTTGTGAAAGAACCAGCCTCTTGATCTTATTTGAAACGCCCCTGAGAAATTGAGCCAGCATTGCCTGATCTAATATTGATAATGCCTCTGGCGACTCACTTTTCGTGTTAAACGCTAAACGGGCCAAATTTTTAACCCTCGTAGCAAAATTTGCTACGGTCTCATTAGGCAATTGTACAGCATGTGAAAAATTATGTAGACATGTCACACTAGGTTCCGTTTTTTCGAACTGAGCCAAAAATGCATTTTTAAACACACTATAATCTTTTTCTTTACGTAAGTCTACAGAATTTGCGAGGAATTCCGCAGCAAGAGAGCGAACTTTGGACTTACAGACAGCTATTAATTCGCAATTTCCCCAAAGTGCTAATTGTCCTACACTTTCTAGCATTTCAAAAAAATATTGAACAGATGGACCTT
Source organism: Mastigoproctus giganteus (assembly GCF_048544385.1). Lineage (NCBI taxonomy): Eukaryota > Metazoa > Arthropoda > Arachnida > Uropygi > Thelyphonidae > Mastigoproctus > Mastigoproctus giganteus. The sequence goes on from NC_143581.1 coordinate 65,388,106, forward strand.
CGTCTACTTTGCCGGAGAAAACTGGCACTAAACCCAAATAACCAGCAATATTTGCCAAATAAGGTCTGCCCATTTCGGGAGGGGGTTGTGTCTCCTGGGTTCCAAAAGGTGGAACAGAATTTTCTATACCCGAGGTTTGGGGGCTTTGTCCCTCCATTTTGACTTAATTAGTGTCTGTGTAAAATTAATGTCCCCCAAAATGGTGTAAAACCTACCTTTCCGTTGAGCTGAAACAGAAATATATTGTTAATAATCAGCAATTCTAAAGCAAAAGGTGTTACAACATGTAGCAACTCATTTTATTCTTAATTTTTGATAAATTTTCTAGTTTAAAACATTACAAGTTGCTGCCTGTTGTTCAATATGAGTGTTCCTGGAGACGTCTGTGTTATTTGTACTGCTGTAAAAAAAAAATGCCTATGACTAGTCTCTGTACACACAAAAATCAGTGCTGTCCCAATCCTTTCTATTAGAAGTACGTTCCTCAGTCTACAACCATCAGAATCATTTACGGGCATTCATATAAATCGGGTTTTTCATCCCGCAAGGACACACTTCAATCCTGGTCACGGCACCAGTGTTGCGCAGGTCTTTTCTCCGTTGTAGTATAAACTTGCTAGGGTTCCAACAATTCTCAGTTACGGTGTGATGTGTCAGTTAGGAATAAATGTTCTTTGCAAGAGTTACACTAATATTTGCATCCGGAGAAACCTGGCTTTCATGTAATCGTCTAGCAGTTAGTTAGGACAAATCCCGTGTTCTGAAAACTAACCCAGATGGACGTTGAGCTAGTCTGCAACATCAAAGATTGCGTTGTGTGATTTTCACCTTTGACTCCTTTCTATTTGATTAGAATCAAAAGCGCCGCCTTAACAGTTCTTTATCAGTAATCCATTCAAAGAAATCATGTGTCATCAGAGAGTAATCAATAGGCAAAAATTAGCAAACAAAACATGGTTTATTAAACATACTAAATTGTTACAAAATACAGTTAGACAAAACAGTGTATAAGTCTTTAGTAAAATAGCCTTGAGCTTTATACCTTTACATATTTAGGTAACCAACGGATTAATTAATAATGGTATTGGTTTGCAAATTGTTATGTTATTCATGAACATTCGACAGCCAAAGAGCGTTCATACATCGCGTAGCTGACGAATATTACACCACATTGGTGGAACATGTAAGATTGTAGGCCATGATTAATATTCAGTCTTAATATTTAATTATAATATTCAATTATAATATTTAATTATAATATTCAGTTTTAATGTTAATTAGGATTATTCAGTTTTAATATTTAATTATAATTAATTCTAATTTAAATAACGTCCGGTATTCATGTACAAGTTACAGTATCTATTAAATATGAAATGCTAAGTAAAATAACAAAACTCTCATCAAAGTATGAGTGTGCGTGAGGATCGATGTCTTTAAGCACATAAAAAATATATAAAAGGGGGGATGGAAGTATGTTCGACTTAGCGCAATTAAGTTCCGTTTATAATTAAATAACGAGGGTTAACTTACCCGAATAATTCAGCAACGCCTCAGGAACTGTAGTTAAAGGACAGTAGTTCATCTCGATTCCTTCCTATATCTCATTAACGAGTTTTTAGCCTTCTTCTTCTTCCGACTTTTCGTTTCCCCTTCTTAAGAATATTTTCTTCACATTCTAAAAAAAATTATCATTGCGACGGCTCTCTATCTTAACAAAATCCTATCTCAAACTCCGCTAACTGCCCTTACAAGTCACAGCTCATTCACCGACCAACGACACTGTCCAAGGCTCAGCTCCAACTGCTTAGAACTCCGACTTCAACTATTCCCACACCCTAACTGTTAACCGAACTGCCTTCCCCCTATTTCCCCTCTAGTTAGTTTCGTCAAGCAGAAAAACATCTGTGGAACTGTCGCTTTACAGCGTTCTGACTCAACCGAAAGTCCGATTTATGAAAGTCGTTGAAGGAATTACATGTTTGTATGAGGTTCGCCCAAAGGCCAAAACGGACATAAAATCGTCTACTCCGACACAAGAAGTCTATGAAATAATAAACACTCTGCTGATGCCTGAATCAAACACAATACTCGCAGTGTTCTGACCAAATGTAACTCCCCTGTTTTTCGTCAACAATACGCTTGCCTGCTCCGAACGAATAAATAACGTACGGCAGGCGTCGGACGGTGGTTTTGGAATTTCGTGGGTGCGGCTCTGCACCCATACGAAAGCGAAAGTAATTCTGAAAGTAATTCTGCCTTCTCCGGTGATGTAAATATCGTATGACAGATACAGTACAGCAAAAAAATATGGGGCACTTGTGTTCTCTAAGAATGTACTAATATGGTTAAAAATAAATGCATTTTTAACAACCTCTTGGAAGCTCATTGTCCTCAAAAAAAATCTGTCAACGCTTACCAAGCTGCTAACTCGCCATATTGATGCCCTATCAATAGAAGATATCATCGCACTAACAAGAAGCCATCACCCACTTACAAGAAGCCATCACCCACTTAGGATGAAGCTATCAAACTTGGACTCCCTAAAAGGAATGTTCCCATGTAACACCATTGAACACTTCAACACCTTCTCCATTGATCTGGTAAAGTTTGAAGTCAATAAAACCTACAGAAGCCAAATTATAAACCAAATCTGGACTAAATCACCAGCATTGCTGTGAAAATTGAGCAGTTTTTATTAGAAATTTGATGATATGAACAATTAAATGCAATAATGTAATGAATATAAATAAATCTGTTATGTTAGTTCCTGATAAAGAAGTCAACCTGTGTTTTTAACTCTTCAGTTATCAATGTCTGTTATTTCAAAGTGAATAAAATTAAGCAAATGTAAATATCTATTTAATAGTTATTATTATACAATAATTATATTGTAAAAATCTGAAAATTTGTACAAAAGTGTATAATGTATATTTTAAAATTTCTGTATGCCCTCCTAGCCCACTTGCTGTACAGGAGGTGAACCTTGTGTTAATAAACTGATAGTAAGTAAGTAATGTTCTTGAACATGAGCTACAAGAAATCTTTGCATCCCATTTCTAAAATGTTCATAGGCTTTTCTCACAAGTTGTGACAGTGGCTTCTGCTGCAATTTTAATACCACTTCTCTGCAAATGTAGCAAAAACTATCAGGCTTATTTCAGCAAGAACGAGACATATTTCTTGTACTGTTGGGGTACATGCACATAAGAACACAATTAAGAAATTGTAGATTTTTATTTTTGATTTAAACAACAGTTCACAATTTACACTTATGCACACATCACCTGTTTGCAAACACAAACTCACTAAAACGCTTCTTCACTTGGTTCACCATTGACCCTCTAAAACACATAAACATTTTGAAATACAAAAGTGCTTGCTTGGTGTGGAACCCACTTGTATGGTAGAGAAGTTTCTAGAAGGTTTGCAATGTTTCTAGAGAACTCTGTCGAAAGTTCTAGAACCTTCCAGAAGCATACAGATATTTCTTCCACATGAAACAATATTCTAGAATGTTCTTGAACATTCCCAAATGTTGTAGAAAGTTCCCAAATGCTCTAGAAATCTCCCAAATGTTCTAAAAAAAATAAAAAATAAAAATAGATGGAAAAGATGATTAAAACAACTACAGGTCTTGGTTTTTGGTTGTTACCCTACGATATTTGAAAACTTGATGAGCACATACTTTGATTTTTGAACATATTTCGTATGAGGATCTGTCAAAATTATATCAAGGAGGAAATTGATGCTGGCCAGTGTAGTTTATATGCATCCCATGCATTTTTCTTTTCTGCCATGTGTCTCAATACTTTATCTGACATCCATTTAGGTCTAAGCCTTGAACAGTATTTCTATGTTGGTATGAAAAGCCTAGTAGCTTTGATTACCACCATGAATACTTCCCATTTAGAATTTACTGTTGGTAACATCATCAGTTGGTTCCACTGCACACTATTTAAAAGGTGTCTGAGACTTCAGTTCAGCAAATTACAACATCTGGAGACTAGGTACCGGTGAGATGATCTGTTTGAGGTGTTTAAGGCTTTGAATGGATTGAGCGAGCTCAATGCTGATGTCATTCTTCCTCTTGCTCAGGCACACACGTGAAGGGCTCAAATTCAAATTGAGGAAGGACAGTTGCAGAATAGATGTGCAGAAATTTGTCTTTAGCAATCAGATGGTTGATTGCTCCAACAGACTTCCATCTGTTGTTGTGGAAGTTGATAGCTTAAATAAATTCAAGGAAGTATTAGACAAACTGCTGAAGGGAATGAATAGGTGAAATCAGTTTTTTGTTTTTTTTGACTGATGCTGTATAAGCTTGCTTTCTTGTGTCATTTGCCACTGCTAATTCTAAAATATCTGTTTGTTTCCATAACCAATTGTGTTGGTCTTTTCTCCTCCTCCAATTGGGCCACATCTTTTCTAAAATGGAGTCTCCAAGTTTGTATGCTGTATTAAAGATATGGCCTAACCATTTTTTTTTTAAAGTATGCACCACTTTGTTTCTACTGGCAAAGTTCCTACATATTGCTGACATAATCTCATGAGCTGTCTTATACCCTTCAGAAAATTTCATATCAAACTATAATTACTCTGCAGTTATTTTTGTTATCAGTTGTCTTGAGTTTGGTGTAACTCAAGCAGTGGATTACTCTATGGGTACTGCATCCTGTTGCAAGACATCACATTTTCCAATATTAAATCCTAGCTACCATTTGTCACCCCATCCAAACAGTTTATCTATGTCTGTTTGAAGTAGCAAATCCTGATTACAGTAATTAACTACTTTGTCCACCAGGGTGGTTATCACAATAAAATTACATTAAAACAATTGAATATCAAGAAACCAAGCATTATTCTTGAGAACAGTTTAACTGCAGCAGATGCTCATGGAGTAGGGTCTAATTTTTAGTCGATCACATAACCATCTTTTTCAGTTTGGAATGTGATATGCTGATCATTCACAGTGCCGAAGTTGAGTAATATGTTAACAAAAGTTACTTTCGACGTCAAATCTGGATTTATGAGAAAATGATTTTCCCCAAGAAAAATTGAGAAATCTCCCAGTTTTTGAAATTTGAAAGTTCTATAAACTTAAACTTCTAAATTGTAGTGGACTTGATTTGAGTGGTACTTGTGTTGCTTTTCGGTATTTTAAGAATTTTAGTTATACAGTAGAGCGTTGATAAACCGAAATAATTGAGATCGGGGATAGTTTGACTTCCAATTTGTTTGGATTTTCGAACTTATCAAAAATACTGTTCTGGAGATTAAAATAAACATTTAGTAAGTTTAGAAATAAAAGCATTGACTTTAAAATCTGAGGGATTGCCTAATTTTTTTTTGTTAAAATCCAGCACTTTTTCACATAAGCCCAGATATGGGTTCTCGTAAACTTCTTTGTTTTTGTGTGAACCACAAATAAACAGTATCTTTGAGAGTTGGGTCATTAGCTGTTCTCATAGTTTTCTCTCTTTTTTTTGCACCATCAAAATCAAGTTTTGATGTGAACTTAATAAAAAAATTTTTCCTTGTTGTTTTTAATGTCTGGTGTGGTTGACTTTTCCAACCTCGTAAAATTTTGCTAATGAAGATCCACTTTCTCCATTTGAAAGTATGTTTAAAATCTCAATCTTTGATTCAACTGTTAAAAATTTCTGCTGCCATTTAAAAGATGAGGAAAACTACAGTACAGTAAAATAAAATTCTGTAAAAACTCTGTTTGGGATCTTTTTACTTCGTATCTCACTTTCACGCATCGTGTTATTTGCAATTTCTGCATGCCATGTTCTTTGTTATTGATTGACGTTTATTTTTTTTTTACTGTTTTAGCTTTTACAACCCAAAATAATGTCAGAGAACAGAAATATCAGATTACAAAGTGTGTTGAATAACAGATTACAAAGTGTTATGTTTAATCAGTATTGTATGTATATTAATTAAGCTAGCTTAAATTTATTTTTATTTTGCTAACCTGTGGATAATCTTCTGATTTTCATGAATCATTTAATTTTGTTATTTGGTAAGGGGGGGGGGGGGTTGTAAATTTGTGCTTTATACCTTCATATTTATAGCCTATGGATAATGGTCCTCAGATTTTCACTTATTAGAATTGAGGCGCCTCCGTAGCCAGGTGGACAGCAGCGGCAGTGCGTAGTACACGCTTCTTGATTAGACCGAGGTTCGAGCCCGTGACCTAAAAACTCCCAAATGCTCCTAAAAACCAAAAATAACAACATAACATTAGAATTGCCGTTTAATAGAATCAAAATTCAATTTGCAAGCGTGATCACAATAATCTGCACTTACTGTAATTATTTTATGGTACTAGCATAACAAAAAATAAATGCTGGCTCATTCAGATTATTGACATTCGGATTTTCAATGCTCTGCTATATGTGTATTATTCTATACTGTACAGGGTGTATCAGAAATTTGTATCCTCAGGAAATACAGTGTTTCTTCAAATAAAGTACCTGGCCTGCTATGATGTAGTGACAGCAAGCATACTTCCAAGTGGGGGACTTCATCTCTTTCAGAATTGTGTCCTCGTTAGGTGATACACTTAGCCCAATAATTTTCCACCCTTGGAGGTACTTCTGGAAAGCAAATTTTGAAATTGCTGAAACCTGAGCTGTTGTATTACTCTGTTGTTTGTACATTATCAAGCTGATGTCCTTTCAGGGCATTTTTTTTTTTTTAATTTCTATCAAATGGAAAAGTTCCATGGAGCTATAAAATAAATGCTAGCTCGTTCGGATTACTGACATGAGATTGCTGGACTTGAGCAAATCTGTATTTAATCAAAAAAATCTCTACAAGTAGCAATGAATATGATGATCCATTTTTGTGGTGAAGTATCCAGTTTTTGGAGTTTCACTTTTCCATTCATTTTCTTTGAACCACATTACAAAGGCAACACAGAACTCTTTATTTATTGTTTGCACCTCTGAAGTGTATTCATGTCTGATGGACAGCAGCCTCACAGTCAAAAATATGCTAGCAAAATGCCCTTCATTTTGCTGTGCACTTACTATGCTTTTTCTTGGGTTGGTGAAGAATGAGTTCTCCATTGGGATCATTGCAATTTGGTTTCAGGATAATACCTGTAAACCAGTGGTTCCCAACCGATGGTTCGCAAACCCCTGGGGGTTCGCACTAAAAATTCTGTAATGGCGTCTGCTTAATTTACATATGTATATTATTGTAAACTACAAAATATAACTAATAATAAACAATAAAGTAAAATAAAATGTAAAGAATCGGCAAAGAAAGAAACCACATCTCCCACAGTTCCTTATAATTAGTTTACTGTCTTATAGTATATCATGTTAAATAAATGTGGTTCCCAACCGATGGTTCGCACTAAAAATTCTGTAATGGCGTCTGCTTAATTTACATATGTATATTATTGTAAACTACAAAATATAACTAATAATAAACAATAAAGTGAAATAAAATGTAAAGAATCGGCAAAGAAAGAAACCACATCTCCCACAGTTCCTTATAATTAGTTTACTGTCTTATAGTATATCATGTTAAATAAATATGTTTTCCATACTAAATTTTTTTTTCGTTCTCAAAGACAATTGTTATGTATAGGTACTTTGTTTTTTTCTTTTAGAATCTATAGTACTTAGTGCCGTGCATGGGTTGAAGGGTGAAAAGATGAAAGAAGATACTTGACATTAGACTTAAACTTCTGTTGATTGTAATTTTCAGGGAATATGTATTAAGGAAGGTTGCTCCAGAAAACAGAAGTTGAATGAATAAATGAGGAAGAAAAAAAGTTGGTTCTGTGAGTGTGAACTTGGACAGTAAAAGGACGTTGACTGGTTTCTACACATATTAGGACTGATTTGGAGGAGAGAGCAAGAATTGTAGAAGCCAATTCAGAAGAACAGTGTCAATGGAAGTATCTATAGAAAAGGCATTCAGCAGAAACAGAAAGTCTATGAGCCAGAGAGCAGAGAGACTCTTTTAGAGATGAGATGTTGATTAACCTAACTGTCCTCTTTTGAATGGAATCTAGAAGCCTGAGAGAGAGAGAGGTTTTGGGGGCACCGCCCCAAATATTCCATGTCCGGATTTGTGATTTCTACAGAATCAACAACTGTTTGGAAGAAAAGTAATGCTGACAGAAAAAAAGAAAGCCAAGTTTTCTAGATGCAGAGGAAGCAATATTTGTAATGTGCTTTATTCCAAGAGAGATAGTCAAGGTAATCCCCAAGATCTTGCGGACCGTCATTGAAGATAAGCATAGGAGCAGAAGACCGAGAGAATTACCTGGAGATCTGCATTTAAGGGTTTGGATCAGTGGTGGGATTCAAATAATTTAACAACCGGTTCGCTGCTCTAATGACCTTTCTAAGTATAAAAAAACTATATACCGAAAGGTAGTTTATTATTTCATGCAGTTAATACTTAAATAAGAACAATAAAAGAGGTCCACAAAACTAGATTATGTTTTAAGAAAGAGTTTTAAATATTAATGAAAAAATATTAAATAATACCTGACAAAAAACAATAAAACTGTTATTTAAGATATTTCCATATTGCTTCTTGATTGGCGTCCTCACTTGCAATTTTCTTCACTTTTATCCGAGCATCATTGGCTGAGTGATTTATCCTTAACCATCTTTTCACTGTAGGAGTAGGATCCCATTCCTTTAGAGGTAGGCCGATTAAACTAACAGTCATTTTGTTTGATATATTAGAAACAGTTAGGCGACTTCTCTTCTCTGAACATATTATGTTCATCTTTGAAAAACCTCTTTCCGCTTCTACTGAATTTACAGCAATTGTTGTGACAATATTTTTAGCTCTTTGAACACTTTCAGGAATTGCATAATTCTGGGAATTTTTTAAAACGTTTTCCACGAAATCTCGATAATCATTAATATCAATTTGGTAATTAAAAATGTCATTAAATATGAGCAATTGTTCTTCAGCTGCTTTCCATGGAACTAGTACTTCTTCAATATTCCAGTAATCTGGCTCCAAAAAATTGAGAAATTGTAATTTATTCCTATCTTTAAATTGGCTACAAATGCTCTTAAATGCTCACATTCCATTAGTCTTAAATGTTCACAATCCATTAGTCTTTTTTTTTTCAAATTCGTTACGATGTTTTCTAAAAGTCTTCCCCGAGGAAGCCCAACAAATCGATGATTTTCTACAAATTTTATATTTTTGAAGGTTTCTGAAGTAATTAATTCATCAATTTTTTTTTCGTATGGACCCTTTTCCTTTCCAAGCATTTGAAATGCTTTAATAGATCTTATCACGAGTTTTTTAGCCTTTATTATGTCTGTATTTCTTGCTTGCAGTGCATTTGAAAGAAGAGAAATTTCGTTTAAAATATCAATCATCAATGCCAAATCAGTTATAAAATATATATTTTCAAGACGGGCAGCCATACCTAAGTACTTTTTATTTGACCTTAAACTACAGGCAGCCCAACTTGGTCCGAAAACTCTACCAATCTTTATAATTTCAATCCCAAGTTGTTCGGATATTTTGGAAAGTTCAATTTGGTTCTTATTGGATTGATGAAAAATAGTATATATCTTATCAATAAATATTTTAAAATGATTTACTTGCTTTATTTCCTTTATCGAATCATCTAAAACAAGATGGAGGCGATGATTTAAACAGTGCCATATTATTATGTTTGGAAACTCTTTTGCAATCCTAGTGCTCACTCCAGATTTTCTCTCAAGCATAACGATGGCACCATCGGAGCAAAATCCTATTAAATTTTTTTCTAGGTAGTTCTTAGTTTTTTTCCATAACTGAAGAACATATTGTCTCTGCATCTTGTTTTTCCAATTCAACTAGTTCAACGAAAATTGTTTGTTGCTGATGTAACTGAATCCAAGGCCAATTCTAATACAACAAATTCTGATTTTGGTTTCTTATTGAAAAAATCTGTCAAACTCTGTTGCCTTTTCATCCTTTTAAGGGCTACTGCAAAAAATTTTAAAAATGTTTTATTTTAATATATTATAGAGCAGGAGCGGATATGTGCCTATATATTTGAATATTTTTACTGGTTCTGTCCACGTGTGGTCATATCATAAACTTTTATAAACAAAGCACTATGCTTATACCATTGATAAACATCAGTCAGAACATACATTTTCTTCATTTTATCGATACTAAACGAAATTTCTTGCTGAATTAATAAATGGCATAGGCTATGCAGATTAAATACGATAGAATACCAGGCGCCCACTTTAGAGAGAACCCTGATCACAAGTGCCATTTTAACAACCGGTTCGCCGAACTCAACAAAAAATTAGGTATCGGTTCTGCCAAACCGGTGCGAACCGGCTGAACCCCACCACTGGTTTGGATACTTGAGAAGTTGAAGCTGTTTGAATAGGGCAAGGTTTCTCAAACTGGAAGGTGGAATGCAATGTGCTATCGTCAGCAGAACTATGGATAGGATTTTCAGTCAACGGTCATTAATATACAAGAGGAAAAGAGCGGAAGAAAGAACTGAATATTGGGGAACACCAGCATTAGTGCAGAAGTTAGAAAACAGAGTGAGCAGTCAGAGAGAAAACTGGATACTCATTACAAAAAGCAGCTGGAAAACCATAGGATGGAAGCTTATTTAGAAGACCTTTATGCCAAACACGATCGAAAGCCTTCAAAATGTCAAGAGCAATGGCTTGATTTTCACAAAACTTTTCAATTGAATTTGTCCATAGATGGGTAACATAAGCCAGAATATCACCAGTGGAATGACACTGACCAAATCCATACTGGCAATCGTTGATCAGATGAAAGATTTCCTAATAGTTTAAGAGTTGGTGGGTAATTAATTTCTCCATTACTTTGGCAAGAGTAGAAGCAGTGGGACGATAATTGGATGAAAGCGATTTGTCATGCTTTTTAGGATGTGGTTATGAGCAAATTTCCAAGCAGAAGGAAAAACACCTTTGGAATAAGAAAGTGAAAAAAGATGACACAAAACAGGAGTAAGTTCAGGAGCACAGGTTTTGAGAACAAGTGGAGAAATACCATCAGGACCTGGAGTTTTCTTAGCATCAAGATTCTTCAAAATCCTTCTGACATCCTTATGACAGAAGACCACAGGAGGCATTAAATTGAGTGTATTGGGAATGGTTTAAGGTGATTTACCAAGATCATCAATACATGAATTGGAAGGAAAATAGGATGCTAGCAGAATTTGTGGCCAATAGCTTTGGCAAGACATCAGAATGCTTTGCTGCCATTTGTATAAGAAACAAGTTTTCTAATCTTAGCCTGTTCAAAATCTAGTTTGGACCAATTAATAACTACTTCAAAAAATATAAATAATGCTTATTATTATGCAATGTCACTTATCAAAACATAGTACTGGAAATATTTTATAATAAAAATTCATAAATATTATATTATTTCAGAGAATATAGGCTTTATGATTCGCATTAAAAATATTATGTTGAAAGGGGTTCGCAGTAAAAAATATTACATTGAAAGGTGTTCACAAGTCAAAAAAGATTGGGAACCGCTGCAGCATTTCACATGACTTCCTACATTTTCCTATGGGGACAGCTGAAATTGATAGTTTAAAGGCCAAAACCAAAGGTATTATAGCACTGAAGGAATATATTTGGAATGGATTCTCTTGGATCAGTGTTTCTCTTTTAATAAACAAGAGAGCATTTTAATGGAACATTCAGGAAATGTTCAAGGAAACATTTGTATGAAAATTCATATGTATCTGTATGTTAATAGCAATCAAATTTAAATAATAAATGAATTGAGTTTATATTGCTTCATTTTCCCAATTTGGCTCATAAGACTTTTAGTATACCTCTATTACATCATCAGATTACTAAATTTCTCTTTAAACTGTTATATGATAATCATTAGTACTACTTTATTTCAGCTGGATGCTGTGTGTCTGTATCTCCTTTTTCTTGTTCAGATGATTATGTCAGGGCTACAGGTAATGTATTTTATTATATGGTATTCATGACATATTTTTCTTGAATCCAGTTGACTTAAAAATACTGTATAATTTAGAAAAATTGTGTAAATACTGAAAATGAAATAACAACAGTAAATATAGTTTTCCAAGATCTAATAATTAAAATGTAAATATTGTCAACATAGATATCATTATTAATTTTCCTCTCAAAATGGTTTTCATCAATTCCATCAATTTTTATTATTTTCAGTCATTGAGTTATTCTGATTGCTATACAGAAATAGTGTAAACATTTCAACTAAAAAATCCAATTTTTCTTCAGAGCCGTGGTATACAGAGTGAGCCAAAAGCCAGGGTAAACTTCAGTTCTTTGAAATAGTGTACAAACATTACTTTCAAAACTAAACTTTTATTATTTTGTAATAATAAAATAGAAATTGAATTAAAATTTTATAAAAGAAACTAAACTTTTATTTTGAACTTCAAGATGTTTTTTAGCCCCAGCACATGAAGCAGGGATTAATGTGTAGGAGTATCATCCTGTATGAAAAAGAAGCATGCAAAATCTTATAACATTGATAAAAAGCTGGGTGAAGTATCGTTTCTGTTGAATTAAAAAAAAAATTGTATAGCAATCCTTTCATAAGCAATTGCTCTTTCAAACAACGCCTAAATGTTTTAATTCCTTTTAAATTTGGATATTAGGATTCTCAGTAGATCAGTAAACATAATTGTGTCTGTTAATATATTCATTGACACACATCTGGAAAATTGACATGAGGTTGACATGAATTGACAAAAGTTTCTATGTGTGTGTGTGTGTGTGTGTGTGTGTTTCATCTGGAGAAACTTTTCAGCAAATTTAACTCTTCTATTGGGATCATCTCATTAAGTTCTTAATACAATTTTGGAATGTAAATCTTGTATCCTGAATCTTTTAAAGTTCATTTTACTTACGTTTTGAGTTTTTGTAAGAATTTAAAGCCTTATGGCTTTCCATTTTTACAAAAACGATGATATCCATATAATCTCGATAAACGATGATATCATATAAACTTGTGAAAAGTTCACTTTTGTGGTACAGCAGTATAGTAGAAATCTTAAAAATTCTTAATTTCTCACCTAACACAACCAAAACCAGTCTATCCAGGTTTGCCTTTAGTCAGCGGGTGGTTGATAGTTGGAATAAACTTACATCTGTCGTAGTGGTGGTGGTCGAAAACTTAAATAAGTTCAAGGCAGAACTAGATAAGCATTTTGAGTGAATGAATGGATGAAATGGGAAGGGGGTTTTTTTTTGGCTGATGCTATATAAGTTTGCTTTCTTCCATCGTGTGCCTCTACTAATACCAAAAGCAAAGTAAAAGCTATAAAAAGTATTACAAGAGAGGAAAAACAAAAAGGGCTGAAAAGTGCCAAACGTGTACTACAAAGTTTCAAAAATAATTTGTGCTACTGCTCATACCCTGAATCCTCACAAAATCAGCTGCTGTTATCACATGGAAGAACAAGGGCTATGAAGCGATAAAGAGGAATAATTCATCGAGAAACATACTATTATAATGTTCTATACACCAAGATGCATATTTTAATAAATGAGTGTCTTGGTGCAGGCCTCTTGTCGGGTTCTTGTTCCCATTGCACATTCCCATGTGCAATGAGGGGGAATAGGGGGTACAGATTTTTACTATTCTCGAACTGCTGATGCTGTGACAATAAAAGCATCTAATACAGTGTCTAATTAAAATACTGTTGTATATTCCAACTCACACTGGAATTCCTGAAAATGAGAGTGCAAATACAACCCATCAACTGATATTATATGCAAGCACAGGTCCTATTTCCCAGATTACAACCTCTAATGGCAATCTCAAACAAAACTTACCAACTTAAACATGAACCACAACTGTGGAAAGGCGCCTCCATAGCCAGGTGGGCAGGAGCAGTAGTGTAACGTACGCTTCTTGATTAGACCGGGGTTCGAGCCCTTGACCACCAAATATGGAGGATGCGGAAAGGTCAGGGAATGACCACCACATATCCCCGGAGCAATATGGCCTTAGTTGCTAATGCTCCTAAAAAAAAACCAAATAACAAATAACAACTGTGGAACTCCAGATTTTGGAAAAATTGACATGAAAAAAAAAAAAAAAAAAAAAAAAAAATTTGTTCTTGCTAGAACTTGCAAGTAATTACAGACCAGTTAGTTTAACTTCTGTTCCCGGGAAAATAATGGAGTCACTGGTTAAAGATACATTCCAGGATCATCTAGACAAGACTGTAGTAATAATTCAGACACAGTAAGTCTTGTCTGACAACAAATTTGATTGGATATTATGACGTGGTTACAAAGCAACTGGATGCAAAAAATAATTTTGATATCATATACAGTCATATCTCGGTTAACGTTACCTCTGATAACGAAGCTTCGATATAATGAAGTCCGCAATTTCAAGCCCCATTTAACATAAAAAATATTCCAATTTAAGGCCAACACCCGACAATCATCTGATTAGTGACTGACGGCGACTCGTTACGTACTCCCGAGTGCTCCCGAGCTGTATGGGTGTATCTGTTATAACAGTTTTGTGTGTCATTCCCTAATTTAGTTGTTGTTTACACTTCATAGGGTGTGTTTCGGTGTGGTGCATTGCAATACATGATTGACGTTGTTTCAGTGTGGCGCATTGCAATAATTGACATAGGTTCTTTGATAGCATTACATAATGTAGATTTTGTAAATTTTAATAGAAATATATTTTTTTTAGTTAAAATGTCAGAATCAAAGAAAAGAAAAGCAATTTCTTTGGAAACTAAACTAAATATCGTACGACGTGTTGAAAGCGGCGAAAGAAAATCCGATGTGGCACATTCTTTAGGATTAGTGCAATCAACTTTAACAACCATACTAAGTCAATCAGAAAAAATAAAACAGTCTGCTCAGAATTGTACAGATGTTACAGTGGCAAAATTAACTCGCTTAAGGAGTCCAATTTTAGAAAAAATGGAGAAAATGTTAAGTTTGTGGATAGATGATATGTCACGTCATATGCCTTTAAGTCAAATGGTGATTCAAGAAAAAGCATTATTTTTGTTTAATCACCTGTAATCTAAACAAACTGAAGAAATTACGGAAACTTTTGGGGCTTCTCGTGGTTGGTTCGAGAAATTTAAAAAACGGGCCAGGATTCATAGTGTAAAATTAACAGGAGAAGCTGCAAGTGCAGATGTTGAAGCTGCAAATAAGTTTCCAGAAAACCTAAAGGAAATAATTGAACATGAAAATTTTCCACCAAATTTGGTGTTCAGTGTTGACGAAAGTGGTTTGTTCTGGAAACGGCTACCATCAAAAAGCTTCATTTCTATTGAAGAAAAGTCAGCTGCTGGGTTCAAAGCAGCCAAAGACCATTTAATGTTACTCTTTGGATCAAATGCCTCTGGCGATTATAAATTAAAATTGTTATTAGTTTACCATTCAGAAAATCCGAGGACGTTAAAAGGTAACATAAAAATGAATTTATCTGTAATATGGAAAGCAAATAGAAAAGCGTGGGTTACCAATTAGTTATTTACTGATTGGTTTGTTAACCACTTTTGTCCTGAAGTAAAACGGTATTGTCAAAAAACAACTTTGAAGAAAATGCTCTTTTGTTGTTAGACAATGCTCCGGGACATCCTACTGATCTTAACACATTGGACACATGCATTCCTGTCAAAGTTGTGTTTCTTCCAGCAAACACAACTTCCCTGATTCAACCATTGGATCAGGGAGTAATAGCATCATTTAAAGCTTATTAAAAATGCAATTGAAAACATTGATAGTTCTTGGAAAGAAGTCACTAAGAAATGCTTAAATTAAATTTGGCACAAAATATGGCCAGAAGTTGTATTAGAAGGAGAAAATAACATCCAAGAAATTAGAAATGAAGTTATCCAGATGGCTCAATCAATAGATTTCGAAAATGTCAATGAAGAGGATGTTAGAAATTTATCGAATGCAGAAGATGATGGTTTTTCAGTGGAAGATTTAGAAAACCTTGTTAGCAACGAAGACAGAAAATAAAGACGAAGTTAAAGAAGTTCCTGCCGAAAAAGTGTTAACAACCAAAGATTTAAAAAGGTGCTTAAATGACATTGAAAATGTTTTAAATTTTTTTAGTGAAAATGATCCTGATTTAGGAAGAAGTGTTATTGTTAAGTGATCAGTGTTAAATGCAATAACTCCGTATAGACAATTGTTAAATGAAAGAGAAAAAAAGTATAAGCAATCAACTTTAGACTCATATTTTAAAATGTGATTTCACTTTGTTATAAGTTGACTGTTTATTTAATAAAACTTTTCTTTGTTCGAAAAAAAGCTTTTCATTTCCTATACGTAGGAACTTATCCCTATTCTGGCCATAGTATTTTTACCTCTGAAAATTTCGCTTAACGAAGTAATTTCGTGAAATGCATCCTATTAATCGAGGTATGACTGTACTTGGATTTCAGGAAATCTTTTGACATGGAAGACTACTGTACAAATTGGAGCAGTATAGTATTAAGGGTAAGTTGCTACAATGGATAAAAGGGTGGTTGAGTGGGTGTGGTAATCAATGGATGCTGCTCTTGGGCTAATGTTATTAGTGGAGGCCCCTAGGATTCGATGTTGGGCCTACTGCTGTTTTGTATATTTATCAATGATATTGATGGAGCTATATCAGGCTTAATGTCGAAGTTTTCAGATGATACAAATGTTGGCTGGGTTGTTAATGACAGCATGCTACTGCAACAGGAAATAGAAAAGTTGGGCTGGTGGGCTGAGAAGTGGTAATTGAAGTGTAACATTGACAAATGCAAAGTACTGCATATGGGTAGAAGTAATCTCAGAGAAATGTACCAACTTTTTCATACTACACTTAGGGTGGTTGGAAATGAAAAAGAACTGGGAGTAATTGTGCAGTGAGATATGAAGTTTTCTGAGCATTGAAGACAGGCTGCCAGAGCAGTTCATGGGGTATTGTCAATGATCTATAGGAAAAAGGAGGTGATTATCCGTTTGTTTAAGGCAATGGTCAGGCCACACCTTGAGTACTGCAAACAGGTCTGGAGGCTTCATTTAGTAAGGATGTAGAATTGCTAGAATGAATACAGAGAAGGGCAACAAGATTGGTGAGAAGAACAAAGGGGTGCTCTTACCAAGAGAGGCTTAAGTCTGCAAGTTGCAGCAGCTGGAAACCAGGCACCTGTGAGGTGATCTGATTGAGACAGACTTCCATCTGTTGTTGTGGAAGTTGATAGCTTAAATAAATTTAAGGCTGAACTAGACAAACAATTGGAGTGACCGGATTTGTAAAATGGGAAGGTTTTTTTTTTTTTTTTTTTTTTTGGCTGATGCTATATAAGCTTGCTTTCTTGCCTCATATGCCTCAACTAATGCTAATGCTAATATTCTTTGTTCTTTATAGTTGGTCTCTCACATCCTGCTTAATTTTTTTACCAAGAATGTATTCACTTTGCATTGGCTCTTTCTTCGTTCCTGGATGGTAACTAACACAGGTGTGCAGGATGCACTTCCAGTTGATTGGGCTGGATGGTCTTGCTCTTCCTCTTGGTAGCCACATGGAGACTCTCTCTGACTTTTTGTTTTGCTGTCATCTTTATCCAGCAGTGTAGGTCGACCTGTTGAGGTTTGGCTTTTTGCATTCAGTGCTTAGTGGTAGTTATTGGGTGGGATGCCAAATGGTACCACTCTCTGCCTTCATTTATACCTTAGTGGAGTCAGGTCTGATGAAGCAACTATTTTTTTTTCCCCCTTGCAAATTTAATTTTTTTTTCTGCAGCATTATTTGAATTGTGGGCCATCACATTGGTGGTTCACTGTCATAACCACTGTGCTAATTGTTCCCTAATTAGCCCAGTGTTTAATTATTGTTGTTGTTTTTATTATTATCACTACTAATGCTTTATCTCCTTAATGGATTTTTTCCACCTGATGACAGGTACCAGTACCAAATTCATGTGGGTAGTTATGTCTGGTTACTATTATTATTATTACTATTGGTCAAGGAACTCTGAAACTATGAGTGTTCCTGGGAGGCCTATTGCTACTAGCTTCTTGTGGAGGCTCTTTGGCACCATGCCAGTGGTTGACATGGTGATCGGGACATTGTTTACTTGTTCCCTATGCCACATTTCTTTGACTTCCTGATCTTTGTAGGTTTTCTGGAGGTTGTTGTTAGTGTTGAACACCACTATGTGTCGATCAGATAGGTAGCTATTTCCTTCTTGCTGATGATCGTGATGTCGTCTGTTGTGTGGGATTTTCTTGTCACAGTCCCAGTGAGTCCCAGTATAGTTTGTGAGTAGGGGTCTCTAGTTTGGCCTGTGGTTCATACTTGTAATATGGTACACTTTCTTTGATCAACTGGTATTTTTTGTGCTAGCCTCTGGTGTGTTATTCTGGTGACCTGGTCATGTGTATGAGTGTACTCCATCTGGGTGGTCACCATGAATCCCACAGTGATGTGCTAGATTGTTTCTGGAGCCAGATGGCATCGTCAGCATGTGTCATCTGTCACTCTGGGGTCCTTGGCTATGCATTTCTTCTAGTTCCTGGTGTTGATTACCTGCTCTTGGATGGTAAGCTTGAATCCCACAGTGATGTGCTAGATAGTTTCTGGAGCCAGATGGCATCATCAGCATGTGTCATCTGTCACTCTGGGGTGCTTGACTATGCATTTCTTCTAGTTCCTCGTGTTGATTACCTGCTCTTGGATGGTAGGCTTGAATCCTTTGGTCTCAGGGAAGAGACTCTTGCTCATGAGCTATGCATTGGAAGCCATCTTATCTATATAGTCTTGATGGAGGTCATTGTAGTGTCTGCCATACATTGCCTTCTTTACCCACCTTTCTGTCTTTGTTTCTTCTGTGTGAGTGGGGTCTCCTTGTTGAGGTTGAACTGTGTGTGCTGTTTGTCTATTATTATTATTATTTAAATTTTCATAATGGAAACGGTGATGCAGGGTGATTTTTACAGATAAAATTTATCAACACTTAGGCCAGTGGTTTTTGACCTTTTTTAATAACGGCACCCCTAAGTAATTTATTTTATTTTGCTGCACCCCTACTCAATTTTCTCAATATATATATAATATTAAAAAATATATATGTTATATGATATTTATTACAATAATATAATTGTAAAAATTACATTTCATAATACAAATTATATATATACAGTATATAATAATTTTATTCTTTATATAGAGGTACTAGGTAAACATCAATTGTAGATCACCACAAAATTAAAAAGACACTGTACACCTTTTTATAATGTAATAAACATATAAATTAAAAAATAATAATAAGTTTAAGTAACTTAAACCCAAATTATGCGGTACCCCTGGAATGTTGCTGTAGTGACTTCAGGTGCCGTGGCACCGTGGTTGAAAACCACGGCCTTAGGCAAATAGAACTTTTTAAATTTTTTTCTTTATGAAAATAAACATTTCATGTGAAGCTAGAGTTATTTTTGTTTTCAAAACAGCCTATCAAGAGCAGTGTATGCTTTTTTTGGAAATGTAATTTTGGTACAGCAGAATGATGTGCTCTAACAACTAGAAGCTTATACACAGATTATGATTATATTTTTGAACTAATTTTTTTTCAAATAAATAGTACTATAGGCACAGCAAAACTGAAATACAGTGAGTGCCATTTAATGTTATCAACCACTTATTATAATCAAAAAATGAAAATCTGAAAAAAACATTTAGATTATAATGTATGTAAAATTATGCTGCTTTATATGATCATACCACCACTTATTGTAAGGAGCAATCAAACCCACTATTGTAAAGTTTTACAACTATAACCCTTCTCCTAACCTGTCTGTCCTTTCATTATACATTGTAATCCCCATATTCAAATTCTGCATCCCTTATATCTGAGTGGCACCACATCTCTGAAATCCCAACAATGTCTGCAATGTCTTGATAAGCACTTCAAATTCATCAGATTTATTTACTATACTCCTAACATTGATCTACATGTAAGTATGCATGCACCTGTTCTTACTTTTAGTCCTTACATAGCCCATATATTTACTTGTTTCTTGACGTCTCCATAGCTGGAGCAGCAGCAGCAGGGTGGGCAGGAGCACATGCTTCTTGATTAGACCGGGGTTCAAGCCCGTGAGCCACCAAATACGGAGGATGCAGAAAGGTCAGGGATTGACCACTGCATATACCTGGAGCAATATGGCCTTGGCTGCTAATGCTCCTAAAAACCAAATAACAATAACAACTTGTTTCTTGATGACTCCCAGCAGTCTTTGAAATCCCCAGCACCTTGCTTTCAAGGCTGCTGCTCATTCCAATAAAAGCAGTACAAGAATGGCTCTCATCTCTGTCTGCGGCTCTTGTTATTCTATTAGTCTGTGTATCCACCCAAGCTAGTAGTTTTCTAACCTACCTGACGCTGTCGTGTATCCTATTCCTGTAGAAGCAGTCTCTCCTGTTAACAAGCACAGACAATGCTGAGAAAAATTCTATCACACGAGCTTTGCACAATCTGTTCAGAGCTGAATTGATTGACTCCCTCCAATCGTGTCTGGGAAGAATTGTAGAGACTCTCAAATATAACCCTAACTCTTGAATTTTTTTTTTTCAACATTGTCCTGTACTTGTTAAGAAAATTTTCAGATCTGCTATCTTAATGTCATTAGCACCAACATTTACAACGATATCATCTTTTGTGCTCTTAAAAGATGATATCTGCTTTACAACATCATAAACTTTTGTTCCCGGTAGACATATCCTGGTCCTATTCCACCTATCCTTTTTTGCACATATTTCTCATCCTGAGAGTCACTGACAACAAGTAGCTCCTTTGGGACCAGTACATTCTGCGCCTTGGGGTTATTGTTGTGTTGTGTTGTCTGAAGATCAAGCGCAAGCTTTTGCACTGATTTGAGCAGCTGAGAGCTTGATGGGCCCCCAGTTTAATTCCTTTGAGGGCATCTATTCTTGTATCCTCCTTGGCAATATTATTATTAGACATATAGTGCAAGGAAGCCTGAAGCACCAGCCAAAGAAAAAATTGGTTACCCTGAGAGAGAGAGAGAGAGAGAGAGAGAGGGAGAGAGAGGCAGACAGACAAACAAACAGACAGACAGACAGACAGAGAGAGAGAGAGAGAGAGAGAGAGAGAGAGAGAGGGGCAGGCAGACAGACAGACAGACAGAGAGAGAGAGAGAGAGAGAGAGAGAGAGAGAGAGAGAGAGAGAGAGAAGTAGGAAGGGAATCACCAAAAAAGAGAGGAATGATGATGTCCAGCTCAGGACCCTGGGTGTGCTAAGCATATTCACCAGATGTGTGTCCCTGGGGTTGATATATTATGTCTCATTCCTGATAGCTCTGCAAACATCAGCAAGCCATACATTTCATAAGACCATGATCTGGAGGACAACTACCCCCCCCCCAGTTCTCCAAAGACCCACATACTCCCACTAGCTTGAGCCCTTTGCTTTGCTGCTCTGGTCTGAGGCATGATTTTTGTTCAAATTCAATATAATTAAAAATGCTACATGTGTAATTTGCAGTAATAAAACTATGCACTGGTTATGCTCTTTGAAGTTTTTGTTATTTATTATATACAAGGTGTCTCAAAAATATTGGTACAAACGTTTAGGGGAGGTAGGTAACATCTAAAGGAATGTGAATCGCATAGGAATCCATAACCGGAAACGTCACCGTAAGTCGGTACACAACGCTGTTCATCAGAGTCAGCGCGATGTAAGGAGTGTAAGGAAATCAAGCGAAAGATCTAAATTGAGGGGCACATCAAGCTCTCAGCTGCCCACATTAATGCCAGAGCTTGCACTTGGTCATCACGCAACACAGTGGCAACCCCCAAAGCAGAATGCGCTGGTCCCACAGGAACTAGTAGTTGTTGGTGACTCTATTGTCAAGAAAACGGGAAACATGCTTTGTAAAAAGGATAGGTGGAACAGGACCAGGGTATGTCTGCCAGGGGCAAAGGTTGATGACGTTAGAGCGGATATCATCTTTTAAGGGCACAAAAGGTGATATAGTTGTACATGTTGGCACTAATGATATTAGGAGTAGGAGACTGGCAGAATTACTTAACAAGTACAGGTCACTGTTGAACAAAAGCTGAGAATTAGGGTTGAATTTGAAAGTGTCTGCAATTCTTCCCAGACACGATAGAATGGAGTATATGATGAGAGCCTTGTCGATCAATTCGGCCCTGGAAAGAATGTGCAAGGCTCAAGGGGTAGAATTTTTTTCAGCCTGAACTGTACTTGTTAACAGGAGAGACTGCTTCTATAGGGATGGGATACACTTAAATAGAAAGGGTGCAAGAATATTTGCTGATGCTATCGAGGCAGTGATAGGTGGGTCGGAAAACTGATAGCTTGGGGGGATACAAGGACTAATAGTTTAACAGTAGCCATAGGCAGAGGTGAAGGTGATTCTTGTACAACTTCTATTAGAATAAGTAGTGACCTGGAGCTTGGGGTGTTGGGGGTTTCAGGGACGGATGGCAGTCATCCTGAAATAGGTGGGTATATGGGATGTGTTAGGATAACTAGGAATAGGAGTAGGAGCATGTATACCAATGCTAGAAGTATAGTAAATAAATTTGATGAATTTGAAGTGTTGGTCAAGACATCAAAGGTGGATATTGTTGGGATTGCAGAGACGTGGTGTCACACAGATATAGAAGAAAGTGTTGAACGCCATCCAGAATAATTCTATTACCAACACACGTGCGGTTGCCTCTGCCTTAGGAGTGTCTCGTTGCAGTGTACAGCATGTCTGGCATGACGATTCCTTCATCGTACCAGACATACCTGATTCCTTACACCCTTTCATCTCCAAAGGGTTCAGTTACTGCTCCCCCAAGATCATCCTGCAAGTGTAGCTTTTGCGCAGTGGTTTCTCCAAGAAAGTGTTCAAGACTTGAATTTTCCAGCCTATGTTTTGGTGAGGCTTATTTCACTCGGGAAAGCTTATTCAATCAGCACAATGCTCATGTGTGGACTCACAACAACCCACACGGTGTGCGCCCCCATGCAGCACAACATCGCTTTGCAATAAATGTGTGGGCAGGTATGGTCGGTGACTGCTTAGTCGGCCCATACCTGTTACCATCCCGCATGAACTCCACTAAATATCGGATCTTTCTTGAACAAGTTCTACCAGGGTTACTTGACGATGTTCCAGCAAATGTGAAACGCAACATTTGGTTTCAACATGATGGGGTGCCTGCCCATTATGGAAGGTGTGTTTGTGACCATTTGAACAGGTGTTTCGGTCGTCGATGGATTGGCCGTGGTGGACCCGTTGCCAGGCCCCCACACTCACCTGATTTATCGAGCCTTGATTTCTTTCTGTGGGGCCCTCAAATCTATTGTGTATGAATCACCTGTGGAGATGGAAATGGATCTCATGGCGAGACTCGTCTGCACTGCTGCTACTGTCAAAGAAACTCCAGGTGTGTTTGACCGTGTCCGCCAATCCATGCTGTGTCGGTGTCCCGCATGCGTCGCATCTCATGGTGGAACATGCATCTGTTGTAACATCATGAAATGCATCCATCTCGTACTCCATTGTTAATATTATGTCAAATAAATGTTTGCCACTAATTACTGTCTTGTGTCATTTCTGCTTCTTGTGCCTCTGCTACTACTTTCCCGTGACGTTTCTGGTTATGGGTTCCTATGCGATTCACATTCCTTTAGATGTTACCTACCTCCCCCTAAACATTTGTACCTGTATAACTAAAATTCAAATTTTCTTATCGATACACCAATTATGCAGCAGTAATACTGCCATGCTTCCAGGTTTGTGTTATTTGTGTTAGGCTATACCATTATGCTTGAAAGTTATAAGTTAATTATAATATATAACAGAATTATTCAATTAAAGCCAATCTGAGTGATTTGAACTTTAGAGCTACCTATTTACCACAATTAAAAATTTTAATTCTCCTACCATTCATTCTATAACTATAACAGTGACAGCAAGATTCAAGCAATACAAAGGTTCTACGTCTATTATGTAGTAACCTACAAAATCTCTAGCTAAATTTAAAAATAATAAAATAATGAGCGTGACTAGGACTATACAGCTACTTATAGAATACAATGGACCAATGCTGATATGACAGCGTTGGTCCATTTTTAGTTTAAAACCATCTGAAATCCACCATTGAGGGCATTACATCAGCTGTAATGTACAGTTATTTCATCCCCCCTAGCTTTATTTTTTCAATCTTTTGTATTAATTAAATTAAAATTATTTATTTTATTAATTAATCTTCATTTGCATTCTCTTCTATTCTGCCTTCCTTGTACAAATTTCAGGAGTGGCATCTACTGTACAATAAATTCAGATTTATGTGTTGTGCACAGAGGTGAGTTATTCAAAACATTCCATTTTATGTCACCTATGTGAGAAAGAATGGCGTCCAATTGTTACATTATGTTTAAATTTATATAGGTTTTGTTAATAATCATTGTTCCTTTTGTATAGTAAAATTAATTTCAGTTTCTTTTCATTACCTGTCATGTACTCAAAATGACTTTTTTAAAAGTTTCCTTAGTAATATGCATAATGTTCAAAGAGTAGAGAATTCCAGTTAAAAAAATAAGCTCTGTGTAGTGTTTCATCAAGAGTGATGTACATGGTTTGTATCTATGATCCATTATAGTTCATGTACAGGAAATACTGTACAAATGTGCCATTTTCCAGATATAATGTTTACGATCAGAAAATGTTTAAATTATTGGTTTCTTGAGAAAATGGGTAAAAGGTGGCACAAAATATATTTTACTGGACTGTCTGGAACTATCAAAGCCACTGCAGCTTAGTTGCTTTTACATTAGACTTAATGTCTTAATCTGCAAATGATACAAAGTTTGGCAGGGTAGAATAACAGTAATTAGGGTAAGCTTCTGCAACAAGATCTAGAAAAATTAAGAAGACAGGCTAAGCAATGCCAGTTGAAGTTTAATATTAACAAATGCAAGGTACTGCATATGGGCAGCAGTAATCCCAAATTGACATATCAACGATGTGATACTACACTCAATGTAGTGGAAAATGAAAATATCCTGGGGGTAATTGTGCAGTCAGATATGACGTTCTCTGAGCAGTACAGACAGGCTGCCAAGCAAACTCTGTACTCATTTCCTTTTTTCATGGAATAACTGCTATGTCCTAATCTTTTTTGTTTTTTTAACTTAGTCTCCTTCTTTTGTTTCTCTGTTGAGAATTTTTCTGTCTAGAGGTTAATAATTATTAATATCTGGAAAGATATTAATGCTTATAACATCATGGAATAGATAGATATTTAAAATTAACTGTTCCTGCAAAAATTGCAGGCCACTAGAAACTGGTTACAGATTTTTCTATAATAATTTTATTTTCTATGTTTACTGATAATCTTATTTTACTTATTAGTTTAGAGTTGTAGCTCATACTTGACCAAGAATGAAATGTTAATTTTGTTTTTCTGTGTGGACAATATTAGTTCACAGCGGGTGGTGAAGGAGGCAAATATTTGAACACCTTATGAACTGTTTAAAATGTTTAAGATGCATTTATAATTTCATTATATCAGTTTTAAATTATACTGTTTCCAGATTGTTTATACAATGGATGAAGTAAGTTTTGTCCAAAATCTTGTCTACTACGTTGAAAGAGCATACCGTACACCAGACTTTGGAATGTGGGAAAGAGGAAGCAAATACAATAATGGAACTCCAGAATTGAATTCTAGGTAAGCTTTGCAATTTAAATTTTAAAAAAATTAATTATCCAATGAAAAATGTATAAATCATGTTTTATTTTCAATTTTTTTTTTTTATATTTGAATAATATTGATTATCTATAGTTAAAAAGGACTTATAATAGTTTTCTGAAGTGTTTTCTCTAACCTGCATGGGTGTGTGGCTGTGCTTGGCTATTTTTCTTTCATGCACTGTCACTGACCTGTGTATGTCAGAAAATATTGTAAGAGATATTTTCTATTACAATACAATAATAACTGATGTTACAATAATAGAATATTGTAACATCAGTCATTCTCAGTACTACTTGTAGTATGCTGATTATTCTAAGCCAACTTTGCAGTGTTTTTCTAAGAACTTCTTGTAGGCATAGCAACTATTATTTTATTTGCATGTACTGTCCTCAGTATTTTATAAGTTGCACTTATTTTAGTGGAGTATATCATTTCTGTGGAGGTTGACAGGGTTTATAATTAAATTAAGTGATTTTTCATGTTATAACTAAATCACGTTTGTTAAAAACTATAATGTCATAACAAAACATGAATGTTATTTTATTAAAAATAATTAGTAGTTCTAAAGAACAACAACTTAATGAAATTGTCAAGACAAATATTTCATATAGAAGGTAGTGCATGTATCGAAGAATGTTGATTAGTGATATAATTATGCACCGTCTGGAAACTGAGAGAGAGAGAGAGATTGGAAGTTGGTAAACTTTAAATATGAAGTACCAATTATGTCAGTAATTGCAGACATAGTAGAGATATCAGAAACATAATGCCACTCAAACAGGGGATGCTGAATTTGAATGTGCAGAGTACTACATTTACAGAAAGGGACAGGCAAGACTGATTGGCATAAGTGAACACTAACGTTGAGTCAGTCTGGTGCAACACTAGAAACAAAATGAAGATAGTAAGTTATAGGCCAAATGACTGTGGTAAGTGTAATGGAGAGCTATACAGACAAATAAAGTGGACAGTAACCCAGAAGTGTTCAGTTACATACACCGTAGCAGAACCCTTCAGGATTATTTTGGATGACTGCTTTCTGTGCCAGCATATTAGAGAGGCAATAAGGAAAAACAATACTCTTGATATGATTGTCAGCAGGGACGACAAAATGGCAGAGATCATAATATATTGATTTGGGATTTACGTAAAGATATAGCCGAGTGGTCAGGAGCGGGAGTGCAGTAGCACACGCTCTTTGAGTAGACTGGGGTTCAAGCCCCTGATTGCTAAATATGGTTGATCTGCCAACCTGCACTGGACCAGCTTGGCAGATTATGATCCATTTCCCTCAGCATGAATTGTTGAGGAGGCTTTCATCCTGCAGTGGGCTGATAATGGCTGCAGTTTACTTTCTTTTTTTTTTTTATAACTACTGTCAAGGGTAAAGGGAAGGGACTTTGCTTCCATAAAGGTGATCTGTATGGTCTTAGACATGTTTTAAATTCTTTTCAATGGGACCCATTGAAAATTCGTTGTTAGTAATAATCTTACTAACAACGAATTTTCAATGGGAGGCATTCAGGGAACTAATCATAGATGCTACTAAACTTTTTAGTATTAGTAATGGCAAATGATGCAAGAAAGCAAGCTTATAAAGAATTAGCCAAAAAATAAGAATAATAATAATAACTTCCTACATAACCTAGCCACCCCATCAATAGTTTGTCTAGTTCTTCCTTGAATTTATTCAAACTGCCCACTTCAACAACAACAGATGAAAGTTTGTTCTAACAATCAACCACCTGCTGGCTAAAGACAAATTTCTTCATATCTGTCCTGCAACTATATTTCCTCAATTTGAATTTATGTATGTCAGCATTGAGCTTGTCAATCCATTCAAAGTTCATCTTACAGGTGCCTAGTCTCCATATTCTTCAGTTTGCAGTACTGAAGCCTTTCTTGGTAAGACCATCCTTTTGTTTCTCTCTCTCTCTAATCATATTGCCCTTCTCTGCACCCATTCCAGCAGATCTACATCCTTCCTAAAATGAGGCCTGCAGACCAGTATGCAGTACTCAAGATGCAGCCTAACCATTGCCTTGTACAACTGTTACAACTATCTCCTTATCCCTGCTAGCAAAGGTCCTGTATATCATTGAAAAACTACCCTGCATTTGCTTGGCAGCCTGTCTGTACTGCTCAGAGAACTTCATATCTGACTCCACAATATCCCCCAGGTTCTTTTCATTTTCCACTACATTGAATGTAGTACCACACAGTTGGTATGTTAATATGGGATTACTGCTACCCATATGCAGTACCTGGAATTGCTTAGCCTGTCTTAATTTTTCTAGATCTTGTTGCAGAAGCTTACCCTGATTACTGTTATTCTGCCCTGCCAAACTTTGTATCATATTGCCCTTCTCTGCACCCATTCCAGCAGATCTACATCCTTCCTAAAATGAGGCCTGCAGACCAGTATATAGTACTCAAGATGCAGCCTAACCATTGCCTTGTACAACTGTTACAACTATCTCCTTATCCCTGCTAGCAAAGGTCCTGTATATCATTGAAAAACTACCCTGCATTTGCTTGGCAGCCTGTCTGTACTGCTCAGAGAACTTCATATCTGACTCCACAATATCCCCCAGGTTCTTTTCATTTTCCACTACATTGAATGTAGTACCACACAGTTGGTATGTTAATATGGGATTACTGCTACCCATATGCAGTACCTGGAATTGCTTAGCCTGTCTTAATTTTTCTAGATCTTGTTGCAGAAGCTTACCCTGATTACTGTTATTCTGCCCTGCCAAACTTTGTATCATTTGCAGATTTAGACATTAAGTCTGATGTACCTTGATCAATATCAAGTCTAAGTTAATACTGTAGAAAACAACAATGGACTCAGCCTTGAACCCTGGGCGCCTCCATAGCCAGGTGGGCAGGAGCAGCAGTGCGTAGCACACGCTTCTTGATTAGACCGGGGTTCGAGCCCGTACCCACCAAATACGGAGGATGCGGAAAGGTCAGGGAATGACCACCACATATCTCCGGAGCAATATGGCTTTAGTTGCTAATGCTCCTAAAATCCAAATAACATAACATAACTTGAACCCTAGGAGAACTCCACTAATAACATTAGTTCACAAACAGCAGTGTCCATTGATAACTACTCTCTGTCTTCTCCCACTCAGCTATCCTCCTATCCATAAAAGTAACTTACCCTAAAATAAAATAAATGCCATGCTTATACAATTTGTACAGTAATCTTTTTTATACAAGAGTATCAAAAGCTTTCCTGAAATCCAAGTATATGATATTGGAATTTTTTGCATTCAGTTCCTTTCTTACTACATCAAAGTATCGAATCATTTTTATACCAATTAAGAGATATATTCCAAGGTTTTAGATCTAAGTGGATATCAGGTGAATTGATGAGAGTAGTGGCAGACATTGGCATCTGCAGAGGGGGGGAAAATGGAGTAGGAGCATGTATGCTTGCATGTATACCAATGCTAGAAGTATAGTAAATAAATTTGATGAATTTGAAGTGTTGGTCAAGACATCAAAGGCGGATATTGTTGGAATAGCAGAGACGTGGTGTCACACAGATATAAGGAATGCTGAACTGGAATTTGGGGAGTACAATGTGTACAGAAAGGATAAAAAGGGAGGAGGTGTTATGCTGTTAATTAAGAAAAACATAAAATCAAAAGAAGTGCATCCAGTTGATATAGATGAACAGTGCACTGTTGAGTCAGTTTGGTGTGACATAAGCACTGCAAAAGCAAAAATAAGAGTAGGAGTGTGTTATAGGCCTAATGACTCGAATGAGTACAATGAACAATTGTACAGAGAAATAGAGTGGGCTAGTAAATCGGAATGTCTTATAATGGGGGATTTTAACTTCCCAGATATTGACTGGAACTTGTGGGTTGGTCACTCACACACTAGTCAGACTTTTGTGGATTTATTGGATGATTGTTTTCTGCAGCAGCAGCATGTTCGAGAGGCAACCAGAGAAAGTTATCAGCAGTGATCATTCGTGTATTAAGAATTTGCAGATAAAGGAACCACTGGGTGGCAGTGATCACAGTGTACTGATGTGGGATTTACTTAAAGATTTAATTACCATCAGGGGTAAAGGAAAGGGTTTTTGCTTCTGTAAAGGTGAGTACAGTGGTCTCCGACAGTTTTTAAATTCTGTACAGTGGGATAAACTGACGATGTTACCAACAGTAAATTCTAAGTGGGAAGCATTCAAGGAATTAATCGCGGATGCTACTAAAAGTTTCATACCTATTAAGAAATATTGTCCAAGGTTTAGGCCTAAATGGTTATCAAATGAACTAATGAGACTCGTAACAGAGAAGAAAAATGCATGAGATGCATATGAATTATCAATCGACTCAGAAGCCTATGGCAGATATAAGCTAGTCTGTAATCAGGTCACAAAGGAGGTTAGGCAGGCGAAGGCAGATTACGAGAAATCCTTGGCAAAAGATGCTAAGAAAAACAGCAAGGATTTCTTTACTTATATAAATTCTAAAAGTAAGGGGATGAATCTGATTGGTCCACTTGACATCGATGGTTCGACTGTTGATGATCCTGCTCAGATAGCAAACAAACTGAATGAGTATTTTGCATCTACATTCACACATGAGGAATTATTAAGGTTTGAAAATGGCAGAAGGTTATCAAATTGTAGCAGGATACTTAATGATTTTGTAATAACTGAAAGCAAAGTGGAGGAGAAATTGTTGAAGTTAAACATAAGAAAAGCACCTGGGGTGGATGGGATCTATCC
Organism: Mastigoproctus giganteus; assembly: GCF_048544385.1. Lineage (NCBI taxonomy): Eukaryota > Metazoa > Arthropoda > Arachnida > Uropygi > Thelyphonidae > Mastigoproctus > Mastigoproctus giganteus. The sequence continues at coordinate 65,418,624 of NC_143581.1, forward strand.
AGTTATATTAAAGGAGGCGGCAAAGCAACTAAGCAAACCCTTAGCCATAATTATGAGAGCGTCCTTGGACTCAGGGGAGGTTCCCACGGACTGGAGATGTGCAAATGTATCCCCAATTCACAAAGGGGGATCGAAGGATGATATGAGTAATTACAGACCAGTTAGTTTAACTTCTGTTCCGGGTAAAATAATTGAGTCACTGGTTAAAGATGCATTGCAGGATCATCTAGACAAGGCTGCAGCAATAATTCAGACACAGCATGGGTTTGTTAAGGGAAAGTCTTGTCTGACAAATTTGATAGGATATTATGATGTGGTTACAAAGGAACTGGATGCAAAAAATAATTTTGATATCATATATTTGGATTTCAGGAAAGCTTTTGACACTGTTGCGCATGGAAGACTATTGTACAAATTGGAGCAGAATGGTAGTAAGTTGCTACAATGGATAAAAGGAAGATTAAGTGGGAGAAGACAGAGGGTGGTAATCAATGGGTGCTGCTCTTCTTGGACTAATGTAATTAGTGGAGTCCCACAGGGTTCGGTGTTAGGTCCACTGTTGTTTTGTATATTTATCAATGATATTGATGAAGGTATATCAGGCTTAATGTCGAAATTTGCAGATGATACAAAGGTTGGCAGGGTTGTTAATGACAGTAATGGCAGTGTGCTACTGCAACAAGATCTAGATAATTTGGGCAGATGGTCTAAGAAGTGGCAACTGAAGTTTAACCTTGACAAATGCAAAGTACTGCATATGGGTAGAAGTAACCCCAGAGAAACGTACCAACTGTGTGGTACTACACTTAAGGTGGTAGAAAATGAAAAAGACCTGGGAGTAATTGTGCAGTCAGATATGAAGTTTTCTGAACAATGCAGACAGGCTGCCAGGGCAGGTCATGGGGTTTTGTCAATGATATATAGGAATTTTGCTAGCAGGGGGAAGGAGGTGATTGTCCCTCTGTATAAGGCAGTGGTCACGCCATGCCTTGAGTACTGCGTACAGGTCTGGAGGCCTCATTTTAGGAAGGATGTAGATTTACTTGAGCCTTTACAGAGAAGGGCAACAAGATTGGTGAGGGAAATGAAGGGATCCTCTTACTAAGAGAGGCTTAAGTTCTCCAAATTGCAGTGGCTAGAGACTAGGCACCTGCGCAGTGATCTGATTGAGGTGTATAAGGCCTTGAATGGGTTGAGCACGCTGGATTCTAATGGGATCCTTCCACTTGTTCAGTGGAAGGATCCCATTAGAATTCACGAACCTAAGGGGGCATAAATTCAAATTAAGAAAAGACAGATGTAGAATAGATGTGCGGAAATTTGCCTTTAGCCAGCGGGTAGTTAATTGCTGGAACAAACTTCCATCTGTCGTTGTGGAAGTTGATAGGTTGAATAAATTTAAGGAGGAACTGGACAGGCATTTGGAGGGAATGGCGTGATTTTTTTTTTTTTTTTTGGCTGATGCTGCATAAGCTCATACACTTGCTTTCTTGCATCACATGCCACTACTACTACTACTACTACTTGTCCCCCTGCGATCGAGTAAAAAATTCAACAAATTATAATTGTAAAAGTGATTGAGATATGTAACCTTATGCCCTCGACCATGGGATGCTTTGTCTTCCTTAAAATTTTATTACTGGTTGGCCAGTTTCGGCCCTCGCGGGGTAACCATAGAACATATGTTTCATCTATTGCAGCAATAAAACATGTTTCATCTATTGCAGCAATAAAACACATGTTCCTGTTTTTGGTTCATCATTTTCTGATTTGTGAGAAAAATTTTCATTACTGTTGTGAACAGCGACCAGTTCGTTTGCTCTCTGTGTCTAGTAAGTCACTGAGTGAAGTGTGAATTGTAGATTTATAATGAAACAAATTTAAAAAGAAAAATACATTTTTAAAAGGTAAGTTTATGTAATTTAATATTATTTTAAATAATATGATTTTAGTTTTATGATTTTTTTGCTTTTAAAATGAAATAATTTAATTTAGGATTTTAGGATTAATTAATTAGTTGATTTTTAATAAAAATATGCCAGTCAATTTTTTTATATATGAAATTGTGCTAAATACTGTATTAATTCCGAATACTTTTTTTTCCAAGAATTAAAGATCATTAAAATCGATGTGATATAAAAATAATGTATTTATAGTTTTATTCTAAAAAAATATTTTCGTATTTGTGTTTCCCCTCTTTCAGAATGGATATAAGGAATTATTTTTCTTTCCTATAAAAAAATGCAAAAAGACGTAAAATAGAAATTGAGCAGGAAAAATGTATTCCTTCCGATACACAAGTTGATCCGATTCCTGGAACATCAATTCAAAATGACTCTGTCGAGTCAATTTCATCAAATGATTTATTAGAATACGATATTGGTTCTTACATTGGAATTTCCGCTATAACACCAACTTTAAAATTTGAAATCCTTTCTAATACTTATGTTCCCAAAAAAGGACTATGGTTTCAAAAAAGATTCTTCTGGAAAGAGACAGTTTAGATTTGCTTGGTTAGAGGAATACTCACCATGGTTGTGTTATTCAAAACTACAAAAAGGTGCATTTTGCAAATATTGCATTTTGTTTGTACCAAAAGTACATCGGAGCTGTCAAGGCACAATTATGAAAACTCCATTTATAAAATATAAAGATTTTAACCAAGCCGCTAGAAATCATGTCATCTCAATGGCACAAAGAAGCTGCTATTGATGCACAGAATTTTATAACAATCCACAAACATCCAGAAAAAGATATAATTTGTCAAATTGATAAATCAATACAAAACTATAGAGTCCAATAGAATTAAATTAGGTTCTATTTTATCAGCCATTGTATTTTGTGCCACACGTGATTTGCCATTATGGGGGAAAAGGAGTGCTTCTAGAAATTTACATGATTTATTTCAGTTTCAGATCGAAGTGGGAGACTTAATTTTAAAAGATCATTTGATGATTTTAAAAGCTCCTGCAAATGTCCAGTACAATTCTGTAAGAACTGAACATCAACTAATAGAACTTTGTGAAATGGAAATACAAGAAAGCGTTGTATCTGCTGCAAATAAATCTATTGAATTTTCAATCTTAGCTGCTGGGATAGAGCAGCTTTCACTTGGCATTAGGTTTGTTGACAAAAATAAAAATATAAGGGAAGAATTTTTAGGATTTACAAAACTCTATGATATGGATGCGAAACGTATTAGTTCTGCTATTTTAAATAAATGTACTGAATATGGTTTGGACATGAACAAATTAATTGGACAAGGATATGATGGCTGTGCAAGTATGACAGGAAAGGAAGCTAGTGTTCAAGCCCAGATAAAAAATATATATCCAAAAGCCACTTACGTACATTGTGCTTCTCACAGATTAAACCTAGTTATGAATGACCTAAACATTGTACCTGAAGTTTGGCAGACAATAGGAATTACAAAATCTATAGTAAAATTTTTTTAGAGAAAGTCCAAAACAAAGAGCCATCGTGCCAACAATTTCTTTACTTTCAGAAACTAGATGGATTTTGAAATATCAAAGTATATTGGTTTTTTCAAAGAATTTTCAACTCATTTTCAATAAATTAGAAGAAATTTCTATGAACTGGACAGGATCAACACATTAAGAAGTGCATCACTTAGTAACATCATGTAGTACTTCAATGTTTATTATTTGTTTAAATATAATATCAAAATATTCTGCTATTCTCGAACCAATAACCCAAACATTACAAGCCATAGATGTAGATTTACTAGCCGCTTACCAACATATTGAGCACTTACTTAAAATATTTGCATTTCATCAGGAAAAATCTGAAGAAAAATTTGAAGAGATTTATAAACTTTCACTAGATATGGCTGAAAAATTAACAATAAAAATAGAAATACCTAGACAATGTTCCATACAGAAATATAGATGCAATTATCCTGGAATCACACCTAAAGACTATTATTGGCAATCAATATTTATTCCATGCTTAGATTCTTTAATTTCATCCTTAAAATCAAGATTTTCCTTGGATAATGAAATAGCATTTTCAGTATTTCAGTTTCATCCCAAGAATATTCTAAAAATAGATAAAATAAAGTTACAAAACAACGTCAAAAGAGTAAGCGAAAAATACAATTTACAATATTTAGAAATAGAGGCAACAATGTGGTATGAAAAATGGACACATTTTCCTTCGACTGATATTCCCCAAACTTTACCAGAAGTTTTGGAACATTGCCATTATTTCACTTCTATTAATTCGGCAATTACTATTGGTGTGACATTACCTGTTACGACCTGTACCATTGAAAGAAGTTTCATCACCTTGAGATGTGTGAAAACATGGTTAAGGTCCACTATCTCAGAAACTCGCTTATCAGGTTTATGTATGATTAGTGTGCACAGAAAGAAACTAGAAGAGGAAGCGGTAAAGAAGAAATTTATTGAAAGTGTCATCAATAGGTTTGCAAGTGATAGATGGAGAATTCAATTCTTATACAATATGTGATTATTGAAATTATTATTATCTATATATTAATTCTTGTTTCCTTTATATTGTAAATTTGTATACATTATGTATGTGTTTTTGTATTGATGCAATACTGTATTCTATAATCTACTTGTAAAAAAACAAAAACCAAAAAATTAAATAATTAAATAAAAATTTATTGATGTAAACATTTGTCTCCAAGCTTTGCCCCCCACCCTAAAAATTTTCTGTGGATGCCCATGGTGGCAGACAAAGAAAAATGCATGAAATGCTTATAAATTTGCAGTTGACATGGAATCCTAAAGCTAGTACTAATTAGTCTGCAATCAGGTCACTAAGAGGGTTAGGCAAGCTTAGGCAGATTATCCATAGCATTAGCATTAGTAGAGGCATCCGATGCAAGAAAGCAAGCTTATGCAGCATCAGCCAAAAAAAAAAAAAAAAAAAAACCACTTCCACTTCACCCCTCTGTTCGTTCAAAATACCTGTCCAGCTGAGCCTTAAACTTATTTAGGATATCAACCTCCACCACAAGGGATGGAAGTCTGTTCCACCAACCAACCACCCGCTGGCTAAAGGCAAATTTCCACACGTCTATCCTACATCTGTCTTTCCTCAATTTGAATTTATGCCCTCTCAGGTGATTTTTCTGAGCTAGAGGAAGAATCCCATCAGCATTGAGCATGCTTAAACCATTCAAGGCTTTATACACCTCTATCAGATCACCTCGCTGGTGCCTAGTCTCCAGACACTGTAATTTGCAAAACTTAAGCCTTTCTTCGTAAGAGCACCCCTTTGTTCCATTCACTAATCTTGTTGCCCTTCTCTGTACTCGTTCCAGCAGCTCTACATCCTTCTTGAAATGAGGCCTCCAGACCTGTATACAGTACTCTAGGTGTGGCCTGACCACCGCCTTATACAATGGAATAATCACCTCCTTATCCCTGCTGGAAAAATTCCTGTATATCATTGACAATACTCCATGAGCTACTCTTGCAGCCCGTCTGCACTGCTCAGAGAACTTCATATCTGCCTGCACAACCACCCCCAAGTCCCTTTCATTCTCTACCACTGTCAGTGTTGTACCACAGAGTTGATACGTTGCTCTGGGGTTGCTGTTTCCCATGTGTAGTACTTTACATTTGTCAATGTTAAACTTCATTTGCCACCTCTCAGCCCATCTGCTCAACCTTTCCAGATCCTGTTGCAGCAGCATAGTGTCACTAGTGTCCTTGACAACCCTGCCAACCTTTGTATCGTCTGCAAACTTGGACATTAAGCCCGATATACCATCATCAATATCATTTATAAATACAGAAAACAATAATGGACCCAACACTGAGCCCTGAGGGACTCCACTAATAACATCAGTCCACGATGAGCAGTGTCCATTGATTACCACTCTCTGTCTTCTCCCCCTCAACCACCCCTTTATCCATAGCAGCAATTTGCTTCCAATGTCACACTGCTCCAATTTGTGTAGCAGTCTTCCATGTGCAACAGTATCAAAAGCCTTTCTAAGATCCAAGTATATAATATCAAAGTTATTCCCTGCATCCAGTTCTTTTGTGACTGCATCATAGTATCCAATCAAGTTGGTCAGGCAAGAATTCCCCTTAACAAAACCATGCTGTGTCTGAGCTATAACTGAAGTCTTGTCTAAATGATCCTGCAGTGCTTCTTTAACCAGTGCCTCCATTAATTTTCCTGGAACAGAAGTTAAGCTCACAGGTCTATAATTACTTGTGTCAGCCTTTGATCCTCCTTTGTGAATTGGGGTCACATTTGCACATTTCCAGTCTATGGGTACCTCCCCTGAGTCCAAGGAAGCTCTCATAATTATGGCTAAGGGTTTGCTTACTTCCTTTGCTGCCTCCTTTAATATAACTGGATAGATCCCATCCACCCCGGGTGCCTTTCTTGTGTTTATCTTCAACAGTTTCTCCTCCACTTTACTCCCAGTTATTTCAAGATTCTGTAGCTTACTGCTAGAGTTGAATACACCTCTGGCATTCCCCTCGCTGAATAACTCCTCATGTGTGAATGTCGATGCAAAATATTCATTTAGTTTGTTAGCTACCTGAGCAGGACCATCAACACTTGACCCATCAATATCAAGTGGACCAATCTGATTCATCCGCTTCCTTCTAGAGTTTACATAAGTAAAGAACTCTTTGCTGTTTTTCTTTGCTTCCCCTGCCAAGGATTTCTCGTAATCTGCCTTCGCCTGCCTAACCTCCTTTGTAACTTGGTTGCATATCAACTTGTATCTATCATAGGCTTCTGTGTCATGTGTTAATTTGTATGTATCCCATGCATTTTTCTTCTCTGCCATATACCTCATCAGTTCATCTGACATCCATTTCGGCCTAAACCTTGAACAATATTTCTTAGTTGGTATGTAAAGCCTAGTAGCTTCCAAGATAAGTTCTTTGAATGCTTCCCATTTTGAATTTGCTGTTGGTAAAATCATCAGTTGGGCCCACTGTATAGAATTTAAATACTGTCTCAGTCCATCGTAGTCGCCTTTACGGAAGCAATAACCCTTCCCTTTACCCCTAATGGTAGTTACCTCTTTGAGTAAATCCCACTTCAGCACACTATGATCACTGCCACCTAGTGGTTCATTTATCTGCAGATTCTTAATGCATGAAGAATCACTGCTGATAATCAAATCAAGAGTATTACTCCCTCTAGTTGCCTCCCGAACATGCTGATGTAGAAAACAATCATCCAATAAATCCACAAAAGCCCTGCTAGTGTGTGAGTAACCAGCCCCCAAAATCCAGTCAATATCTGGGAAATTAAAATCTCCCATTATAAGACACTCTGATTTACTGGCCCACTCTATTTCCCTGTACAGTTCCTTATTATACTCATCAGAGTCATTAGGCCTATAGCACACTCCTACTCTCAATTTTGATCTCCCAATGTTTATGTCACACCAAACTGACTCCATACTGCACTGTCCAGCGATGTCGACTGGCTTCACTTCCTTGGTTTTTATGTGTTTCTTAACTAATAGCATAACACCTCCCCCCTTCCTATCCTGTCTATCCTTTCTGTAGACGTTGTACTCCCCAAATTGCAGTTCCGCATCCCTTATATCTGTGTGACACCACGTCTCTGATATCCCAACAATATCTGCCTTCGATGTTTTGAGCAATACCTCAAATTCATCAAATTTATTTACTAAACTCCTAGCATTGGTGTACATGCAAGTATACCTGCACCTGTTTCTATTCTTAGCTACCCTAACACAACCCATGTGTTTACTTGTACCGCAATGGCTCCCAGCAGTCTCTGAAATACCATGCACCTTGTTTTTCAGGCTTCTGCTCATTCTAATAGAAGCAGTGCAAGAATCTCTTTCACCTCTGCCAGTGGCTACTGTCAATCTATTGGTCTTTGTCTCCCCTCAAGCTAGCAGTTTTCCGACCCACCTAACACTGCCTCGATAGCATCAGCAAATATTCTTGCACCCTTTCTATTTAAGTGTATCCCATCCCTGTAGAAGCAATCCCTCCTGTTAACAAGTACAGTCCAGGCTGAAAAAAATTCTACCCCTTGAGCCTTGCACAATCTTTCCAGGGCCGAATTGATCGACAAGGCTCTCATCATATACTCCCTCCTATCGTGTCTGGGCAGAATTGCAGACACTTTCAAATTCAACCCTAATTCTCGGCTTTTGTTCAACAGTGACCTGTACCTGTTAAGTAATTCTGCCGGTCTCCTACTCTTAATATTATTAGTGCCAACGTGTACAACTATATCACCTTTTGTGCCCTTAAAAGATGATATTCGCTCTACAATGTCATCAACCTTTGCCCCTGGCAGACATACCCTGGTCCTGTTCCACCTATCTTTTTTACAAAGCATATTCCCCGTTTCCCTGACAATAGAGTCACCAACAACTACTAGTTCCTTCGGGACCAGCGCATTCTGCCTTGGGGGTTGTCTCTGTGTCACGCGATGCCCAAGTGCAAGCTCTGGCATTGATGTGGGCAGCTGAGAGCTTGATGGGCCCCTCAATTTAGTTTCTTCGAGGGCATCCACCCTGTCCTTCAAGCTCTCATATAGGCCCATAAGAACGCCGAGTTGTTGCCTGATATCGATACACTTCTTGCATCGCGCACACACAAAGACATCCCCCTTGGCAGTATCATGTCCCGTACCCGATTGCTCTGCAAACATCAAGCAAACAGTGCATTTTATAAGGCTGTGAGTCAGAGGACAACTGCCCCCTCAGTTCTGCTCTGAGCCACAGCACTTCCATTAGCTTGAGCCTTTTGCTTTGCTGCTCTGGTCTGAGTCATGATTCTATTAATTTATTAATTAATTATGTTATTAATTATATTACGTTTGTAATCTAAGTCGTTATATGTATTTATTTAAACGTACAATTTAACTGCTAACGAAGTTCAACTAATGCTATCTAGTACGGTATATAACCTACGGTATATCTAGTACGGTATCACAATGGCGGGAAAGTTACTAACGGTAGCGGTAGTTACGAACACGTGGAAACCCTTACCGATACTTTTACAAGGCCGAGTAAAGAATAAATACACCAAATTAATCAAATAGTATGAACCCGAGCTTGGATATGAATGAAAAGAAGACTAACAAAGAATTCTTTGCTTATATTAGCACTAAAAGAAGAGGGATGAACAGTACTGACCTGCTAGATATGAATGGCATAACTATTGATGACCCTGTTCGGGTTGCTGACAAGCTAAATAAATGCTTTGCATCTACATTCACATGTGAAGAAGTTTTTAGGAATGGCAACAACAGAAGTACACCAAGTTATAGCTGGGAGCTAAATGATTTTGTTATAACTGAGAAGAAAGTGAAAGAGAAATTGCTGAAGTTAAAAGTAAATAAAGCACCTGGGGTTGATTGGCTCTTTCCAGTTCTATTAAAAGAAGCAGCAAAAGAGGTAAGCAAACTTTTGGCTTTAATTATGAGAGCAACTTTGGATTCAGGAGAAGTTTCTATAGAGTAGGTTGTGAAAATGTCTCTTCTATTCAAAATGGGGAGGTCAAAGGGCAGCATGAGCAATTATAGACCCATAAGCTTAACTTCTATTCCAAGGAAAATAATGAAGTCACTATTCCTGTTATCCAGCACATTCCAGTTATTCCTGTTAGAAATTACAGCACAGGCTAGTTAAGTGGGGATCCAGTCTGACAAATCTGGTTAGCTGCTATGACAAACTAAGTGACACAAACAATAATTTTGACATCATATATTTTGATTTCCATAAAGTTTTTGATACTATTCCACATTTTTTTTTTGGCTGATGCTACATAAGCTTGCTTTCTTGCATCACATGCCTCCACTACTGCTACTACTATTATGGCATGAAAGACTGCTGTACAAATCTGTACATTAGGGGTACAGATTGCTGTACCCCTAATGTACAGATTTAGTAATCCTGGGTTGATATGTTTCATTTGTTTAATTACTGACCTTTCTATCACACTGGTAATGTTAACTTTGACCTATTTACACTTTCTTCCCTCCTACACGTGGGGTTACTTTAATGTGTTATAGATACGGTGGGAACTAATTTACTAACTGCTTTGGTTCACCGATTCATCCAGGCTGATGTTTACTCCCCTCAGCCCATATCACCGGCTCCTGCTTGGCACAACAGTAATTTGTCTTCCTTGTCTATATCCTTTTGTCTTCTTTTTACATTACTTTTGTTTATGATAGTATGAACCAGAGCTGTAATGCTCAATACATTCTACGTTGATATCAATATTTGTAAAAGAATCAGAGAAGTTTACCTCAATATATTATACATAGAACACTTCTGTAAGATACTCCAGAAATTAAAACGAAAACAATTAAAAAATCGAAAATCTTACATTACAGTAAAAAATAATTAAAAATCAATTGGACACAATTAAAAATCAGCTTAATGCAATTAAAAATCAGTTTAACGAAAAAAATTGCAAAACGATTTTCCTTCCTGAAGCTGACAATGCTTTTTGACCATATGTCTTGATCACAGGAATGAAAATTACCGAACACAGGTGAGCATGAAACTTAAATAGGGATTATTTGTCTTCGCGCATGCGTGTAAAAGACCATGAATCAGAGATTAAATATGGCTGGTGGACATTAACAGAATTCTCATGTAATTTATTTCTATGGTTTCTACAATTAATAGTCTCGTATAACATTGGACACTAAGTATTTTGGCCACTAAGTAATTAGCCTTTCATGCTGTTAATGAAAAACATACTTTTTTTATCTAACGAGGCCAAGATACTTAGTGTCCAATGTAATTATACAAGCTTATTAATTGCAGAAACTGTCGAAATTAAATTACATGAGAATTCTGTTAATGTCTGCCAGCCATATCTAATCTCCAATTCATGGTCTTTTACGTGCATGCGTGAAGACAAATAATCCGTATTTAAGTTTATGCTAACCCATATTGGTCAGCATAAACCTGTGATCACGACATTTTTATTTTTTTTTATGAAAACCCCAAACACGAAAGGTATCAAAACCTATAGTACTTAGTACCGTGCATGGGTTAAAGGAGAAGTATGGGGGGAGGGGGATGCCGGAAACTTTGCTCTAGAGACTAAACATGGGTTTCACCACTTCAAGCCTCCAATAAGCAAAGTGGTGGTATTTCACCGGTTGATGAAAGTCATCTACTGCGGTTGAAAAGTGTTGTCAGCTTCAGGAAGGAAAATCATTTGGCAATTTTTTTGTTAAATTAATTTTTTACTTAATTTTTAATTGCGTTAAATTGATTTTTAATTATTTTTTACTGTAATGTACGAGTTTCGATTTTTTAATTGTTTTCATTTTAATTTCTGGATAGTATCACACGGAAGTGTTCTAGGTATCATATTGAGGTAAACTTCTCTAATTCTTTTACAAATATTTCTTTTGTTTAAATTCCTCATGGGTTGCTTGCTATTTTAATTTAATTTTATCTTAATTTTTACTTTTATTTTAGAGTTGATCTGGTTTTTATTCCTTTCCATTTTGGTCTCTATAGTATAAAATATATATCAGCTTACTTTTTTTTTATTATTATTATTTAACCCCAGGGGCTCCATCTGGTGAGTATGGGACTTGGCACACCCAGAGTCCTGACTGGATATCATTATTCTTCTCTTTCTTGGTGATTTCCTTCTCTCTCTCTCTCTCTCTCTCTCTCTCTCTCTCTCTCTCTCTCAGGGTAACTCAGAATTTTTTTTTTTTTTTTTTGCCTGGTGCAGCAAAAGCCTCAGGCTTACTTGCACCATATGGCTGATAATGATAATAATAATAATTATTATTATTGGCCATATGGTGCAAGGAAGCCTGAGGCTTATGCTGCACGAGCCAAAAAAAATTCTGAGTTACCCTATGAGAGAGAGAGAGAGAGAGAGAGAAGAAGAAGAAGAAGGGAATCACCAAAAAAGAGATGAATGATGATATCCAGCTCAGAACCCTGGGTTCTGAGCTGGGTGTGCCAAGCCCATACTCACTGGATGCGAGCCCTTTTTGCCTCTTGCTATGGAGATTTCATATCAGAAACAGAGGCCTTGCTTTTTGCTTTATTTCCTTTGGTTTTGTTAAGTTTATTTTATTTTACGGGTACCTATTTAATTTTTCACATTGGTACTACATCTGACATGGTCAACATTTTTCCTTTCATAATCTAATCTACTTATCTATATATATGGAATATATATATATATACACTAGACAGGCACCTCCGTAGCCAGGTGGGAAGGAACAGCAGTGCGTAGCACATGCTTCTTGATTAGACCGGGGTTCGAGCCCGTCACCACCAAATACGGAGGATGCGGAAAGGTCAGGGAATGACCACCGCATATCCCCGAGCAATATGGCCTTAGTTGCTAATGTTCCTAAAAACCAAATAACAAACAAACAAACAATAACATATTCACTAGACTCTTGATTTTCTGGGATATATGGTAAAAAACAAATCCCGGATAATCGATTTCCTGGTTAATTCAAAAATACACAAGTCCCCAACATACGTAAGAGATACATTCCAGGACTTCTTACTTTGTTGAGTTTTACGTAACTCGGGAATGACTAGTAACACATATTGCTACTTTATTATTATTGACAAATCTGAATTCAGCGCAATACTTGTTAATCTTTGACCATTTTCATACATTCTTATTAGTTTAATTTTCTGATCCAAATCAATCGCTTTCCTTTTGTTGGTAGATGTATTAGTAGCGCTGTCACTTATTCTCTTAGTCGGCACCATGATAACGGTCAAAATGAAATTTTCTGTAAAGAACTTCACAGGGTTAAGGCAAAAACTCACTATTATCACCCCGCACGAGCTCACATTTTACTAAAGCACATTTCTGGAGGTCAACAAAAAACGATAAAACAATTGGCACTTTCCGTTTTATTGGGCGTTTTTGTTAGCACAATCTATTATAAACGGGTAGTAAACTCGATCTTATTGCATTTGCGATAATACCAATAGCTGGAATTCTGTGGGTTTTTATGTTATTATGGTGAAGTGTGTGTCCCCTTCACTGAAATCTTCAGTCATATAAAAAAGAACATAAATAATTGTAAGAATCTTCTCTTCTTTCCTATTTTTTTTACTTGTTACTCCAATCTCACTTGTGCAATTTGCACGTGCTGTGATCGTCATTATTGATTGCTTATTATTATTATTTTTTGTTGTTTTAAATTTTACAATCCTATAAATTAAAAAAAAAAAAAAGAATTGATTAAAAACAAATTTACGTAAATCCGTAGTTGCATAAGTCGGGGACTTACTGTATCGAAAAATGTTCAGCAACCTACGTAAAAAATATGGCGATAGATACCTTACTACGTGCTACTCTTGTGTCCACAATGCTTCCCTTTATTTTTTGCAATGTCAATTTTAAATCGAATGGCTTCCCTTTATTTTTTACGATGTCGCATATGGTTTGGTCATCAACATTATAATGGTTCATTAGAAATTTAACGGATGCACTGTTTCCAAACTTTTGAATAATTTGAAGTCTTTGTTTAACTGAAAGTGCAACTCTTTTGCGTTTACCCATCATTTTCGCGATTTCTAAACATAAAAATATATATATATATATATATATATATATATTTACTATAAAAAAATTTCCACATCTCTGACATAAATAACAAAACAAAATTTGTCTTTTTGCGGTGCGATGGAACGCAACAATTGACACGACGCACTAAAACAAACTAAAAATTTGGTTTCTTTTTTTTTTTTTTTTTGAGTGCGGGTGTGAAGACAGCGAGAGTTGCAAGATAATAGGCAAATCTCCCAATGGCAACTAATAACATCACTTCTCGTTGCTTACTTACGACTTGCAAGATATCTGTTTATACCTATTCTAGTTATTACTTGAATTTTATGATTTCTGGTTGATTTTTTTTTTTAAATTGGAGTCTTGAAGTGACCCAGTAAATCAAGAGTCTGCTGTATATATATTTATAATTTTATTAGTGATAAAAAAGAAAAAGTTAAAGCGACAGTAACTGTAACTAATATTTATGGATCAATGCAGTTGCAAGCAATAATAATAATAATAATACTATCAGGTACTTAAGAAAACGCAAAAAAAAAAAAAAAAAAAAAAAATTATTATCGCTTTTTACCGACAATCTAGATGACGTCAACTGGGGCCAACCACCTAGACTGAAGGCAAAAAACGACAAGAGGTTCTCTGTTCCTGTAATGATCAATATATGTTAAGTAATTTAAATCTAAACCAATATAAACCAGTATAGGCCAAATATAAATCAAATGTAAATAAATAAAATGTAAATAAATTTTAGAATTATTAGAATCAAATGTAAGAAATATAAGTAAAATATAAATGTAAGCATATATTAATCATCATTGACCCGACAGAGAACGTAATTTAATGATTAAAATAAGATTAAATGTATAATACATACTACATATTTACCATATCTAGGACATAATGTAATAGTCGTCGTCAAAATAATGTGGTGCCCCCTATGTGATGGATACGGTAAAAATAAATATAAATAAATAATTAAATTTAAGTTAATGCAAAGAGAAACATGCAGATAGTAAGAAGAAAAACTAAAGGAGTAGGAATAATAGAACCTGAACTCCACAAAGGTGAAAAATAGTGGTATAGATAAGAAATAGTTTCTCCTACGTCCTCGGATTGCCCTAATAATTTCAGAGAAATAAAAATAAAGAGTGTAGGACAGTTTAAAGACATTACAAGATATAAGTTGTGGCTCGGGTATGCCCGGGATCGCAAGCCCGTTCCTATAGTAGGACCCTGAGCTGAATTTACGTGTTACCTCATCGTGAACTTAAATAAATTTAAATGAATTTAACTGTATCTATATATATTAAAAAAAAAAAAAAAAAAAATGATACACTGTAATTTGCAAGCTGGTGGGTACAAGTTTTCTACGCCGTAAGACACCAAGAATGCAAAGTGTATCCTATGTACATATATACATGGCACTAAATATGACAATTATATTGAAAATTATATTGAAACAATAGGTTCAGAAAACAAATTTTTGAAATTAATTATGCTTATCGCTTTCCTGAAGTGATATTTCAGGTAAGCGATAGGGAAATTATTATAAATCAACTTGCCGTACAACGCTGTTATGCCTGCTGAACAGTTTTTATTACTATTGCAAATATAAGCAATCCTTAGACTTTGCAATAAAATTATATTAGCATGCACTGATTTTGATATATCAGTCTCCAGTTTGTAAGGCTGACTACATTAAAATTAAATGTTTCTCTTTTATTATATACGTTTACATCTATATTATTATTATGGAATATTTCTATATGAAGATCCAAGTAATTTACTATAGTATCGGAACTATTAGTTTTTTCTAATACAAGTTCTACTGGATATAATTTACTGTAAAATGGACAAAATGTGGACAATTAAAAACACATAGAACATCTACATATCTGTATATAAGTAGGTTATCTTGGAATGCTCTTTCTGTATAATATAGATAAAGGTTTGCGATTATGCTTGATGCTGGACTTCCCATAGGGGTGCCAGTCACTTGCAAGTATAACAGTATAACGATGTTCCGTCATATACATAATTATTAAAGATGCATAATTTTATTAGAGTATCCCAATAGGTTAAATCAACCTTTATAGCATTTTTATTTTCCAAATATAGTTTCTGGAGAATGACTTTTAAATTATCAAGATTAATGCTAGTAAATAGAGCGTCTCCGTAGCCAGGTAGGAAGGAGCAGCAGTGCGTAGCACATGCTTCTTGATTAGACCAGGGTTCGAGCCTGTCACCACCAAATACGGAGGATGCGGAAAGGTCAGGGAATGACCACCGCATATCCCGGAGCAATATGGCTTTAGTTGCTAATGCTCCTAAAAACCAAACAACAACAGCTAGTAAATAGACTGTTAAAGTCAAATGTTTGTATTTGTTGAATATTGTTATTTTTTATTGCATTTATAATCGGTAAGTTATTATTTATGATAATAGTTTTATTTAAGTTATTTAATATAATTTTAAGTAACTTTTCTAATGTTTTTCCAGGAAATTTAGCATAACTATCTCTACATGATGTTATGAATCTAAAAGCAATAGGTGATTTATGAAATTTGGGTATGCCATATATAAACGGATATTTTAGGTTATTATACTTTAACTTTATATATTGTATATATATATATATATATATACATACAGTAAGTGCCAGTTATAGTGATCATGTTTGCAAATTGAATTTTGATTCTAATAAATGCCGATTCTAATAAGTGAAAATTGATAATTTTCGTAGTCTCTTTTAGATTATTTTTGTAGTCTCTGGATAATTTTCATTATCCAGAGACTACAAAAATAAAGATATAAAGCACAAATTTGCACTTTATTACCAAAGGTTTATTACCAATTAGAATATACGTAAAAATTGGAATATTCTTCCGATTTTTACGTTCCAAAAAAATACAAATAAATTTATACTTACGTACATAGCTTAATTAATATACATATTAATTAAACATAACACTTTGTAATATGATTATAATTTAAAATAGTCACTTATTTTAGATTGCTTTAATTATCACTACAAAATCTTTTTAAATATTTTTTAATATTGTATAACAGTCTATATTCACGATCACTTGCACCAGTTTCTTCCAACACTCCTCAGGATGGCTATAGCTTCACGAGTTTGCCGTTTCGTAACTGGAATTCATTCGGGTTCATCTTCATTTTCCTCCTCCTCGGCGAAATTATCAGTAACAGACTGGGCAATTTCTTCATCTGTTAAAGCTGTTGTAACTTGTACATCACCATCTATGTCCACCCAATCATTAAACTCCTGTTCACCCATGTCTTTAGGCTTTTCAACTTGATCAGTATCGTGACTTAGTTGCCCATCATGAATAATTAATCCACATTTTTTGAAATAGTTGCTAATGCAGGTTTCAGAAACTTCATTCCAGGCATTCATTGTCATATGAAGTGCATCTAGAACAGTAGTAGTAGTAGTAGTAGTAGTGGCACTTGATGCAAGAAAGCAAGTGTAGGAGCTTATGCAGCATCAGCCAAAAAAAAAAAAAAAAAAATCACACCATACCCTCCAATTGCCTGTCCAGTTCCTCCTTAAATTTATTTAACCTATCAACTTCCACAACGACAGATGGAAGTTTGTTCCAGCAATTAACCACCCGCTGGCTAAAGGCAAATTTCCGCACATCTATTCTACATCTATCCTTTCTTAATTTGAACTTATGTCCCCGTAGGTTCGTATTCTGAACAAATGGGAGGATCCCATCAGAATTCAGCGTGCTCAACCCATTCAAGGCCTTATAGACCTCAATCAGATCACCGTGCAGGTGCCTAGTCTCCAGCCACTGCAATTTGCAGAACTTAAGCCTCTCTTGGTAAGAGGATCCCTTCATTCCCCTCACCAATCGTGTTGCTCTTCTCTGTACACGCTCAAGCAAATCTACATCCTTCCTAAAATGAGGCCTCCAGACCTGTACGCAGTACTCAAGGCGTGGCCTGACCATTGCCTTATACAGAGGGACAATCACCTCCTTTTCCCTGCTAGCAAAATTCCTATATATCATTGACAAAACCCCATGACCTGCCCTAGCAGCCTGTCTACATTGCTCAGAAAACTTCATATCTGACTGCACAATTACTCCCAGGTCTTTTTCATTTTCTACCACCTTAAGTGTAGTACCACACAGTTGGTACGTTTCTCTGGGGTTACTTCTACCCATATGCAGTACTTTGCATTTGTCAAGGTTAAACTTCAGTTGCCACTTCTTAGTCCATCTGCCCAAATTATCTAGATCCTGTTGCAGTAGCACACTGCCATTACTGTCATTAACAACCCTGCCAACCTTCGTGTCATCTGCAAACTTCGACATTAAGCCTGATATACCTTCATCAATATCATTGATAAATATACAAAACAACAGTGGACCCAACACCGAACCCTGTGGGACTCCACTAATAACATTAGTCCACGAAGAGCAGCACCCATTGATTACCACCCTCTGTCTTCTCCCACTTAACCATCCTTTTATCCATTGTAGCAACTTACCCTTAATACCATTCTGCTCCAATTTGTACAGTAGTCTTCCATGCGCAACAGTGTCAAAAGCTTTCCTGAAATCCAAGTATATGATATCAAAATTATTTTTTGCATCCAGTTCCTTTGTGACCACATCATAATAACCAATCAAATTTGTCAGACAAGACTTTCCCTTAACAAACCCATGCTGTGTCTGAATTATTGCTGCAGTCTTGTCTAGATGATCCTGCACTGCATCTTTAACCAGTGACTCCATTATTTTACCCGGAACAGAAGTTAAACTAACTGGTCTGTAATTATTCGTGTCACCCTTCGAACCTCCTTTGTGAATTGGGGATACATTTGCACATCTCCAGTCCGTGGGAACCTCCCCTGAATCCAAGGATGCTCTCATAATTATGGCTAAGGGTTTGCTTAGTTGCTTTGCCGCCTCCTTTAATATAACTGGATAGATCCCATCCGCCCCAGGTGCCTTTCTTATGTTTAACTTCAACAATTTCTCCTCCACTTTGCTCTCAGTTATTACAAAATCATTAAGCAACCTGCTACAATTTGATAACCTTCTTCCATTTTCAAACTGTAATGATTCCTCACGTGTGAATGTAGATGCAAAATACTCATTCAGTTTGTTTGCTATCTGAGCAGGATCATCAACAGTCGAACCATCGATGTCAAGTGGACCAATCATATTTAGCCCCTTCCTTTTAGAGTTTATATAAGTAAAGAAATCCTTGCTGTTTTTCTTAGCATCTTTTGCCAAAGATTTCTCGTAATCCGCCTTTGCCTGCCGAACCTCCTTTGTGACCTGATTACAGACTAGCTTATATCTGCTACAGGCTTCTGCGTCGCCTGATAATTTATATGCATCCCATGCATTTTTCTTCTCTGTCACGAGTCTCATTAGTTCATTTGATAACCATTTAGGCCTAAACCTTGAACAATATTTCTTCATCGGTATGAAAAGTCTAGTAGCTTCCACGATTAATTCCTTGAATGCTTCCCACTTAGAATTTACTGTTTGTAACATCGTCAGTCGATCCCACTGTACAGAATTTAAAAACTGTCTGAGACCACTGTACTCCCCTTTACGGAAGCAAAAACCCTTTCCTTTACCCCTGACGGTAGTTACCTCTTTGAGTAAATCCCACTTCAGCACACTGTGATCACTGCCTCCTAGTGGTTCCTTTATCTGCAAATTCTTAATACACGAATGATCACTGCTGATAACCAGATCAAGAGTATTACTTTCTCTGGTTGCCTCTCGAACATGCTGCTGCAGAAAACAATCATCCAATAAATCCACAAAAGTCTGACTAGTGTGTGAGTGACCAACCCACAAGTTCCAGTCAATATCTGGGAAGTTAAAATCCCCCATTATAAGACATTCTGATTTACTGGCCCACTCTATTTCTTTGTACAATTGTTCATTGTACTCATTCGAGTCATTAGGCCTATAACACACTCCTACTCTTATTTTTGCTTTTGCAGTGCTTATGTCACACCAAACTGACTCAACAGTGCACTGTCCATCTATATCAACTGGATGCACTTCTTTTGATTTTATGTTTTTCTTAATTAACAGCATAACACCTCCTCCCTTTCTGTCCTGTCTATCCTTTCTGTACACATTGTACTCCCCAAATTCCAGTTCTGCATTCCTTATATCTTTGTGACACCACGTCTCTGCTATCCCAACAATATCCGCCTTTGATGTCTTGACCAACACTTCAAATTCATCAAATTTATTTACTATACTTCTAGCATTGGTATACATGCAAGCATACATGCTCCTATGCCTATTCCTTGTTACCCTAACACATCCCATATACCCAACTATTCCAGGATGACTGCCATCCGTCCCTGAAACCCCCAACACCCCTCGCTCCAGGTCGCTACTTATTCTAATAGAAGTTGTGCAAGAATCACCTTCACCTCTGCCTGCGGTTACTGTTAAACTATTAGTCTTTGTATCCCCCCAAGCTAGCAGTTTTCCGACCCACCTAACACTGCCTCGATAGCATCAGCAAATATTCTTGCACCCTTTCTATTTAAGTGTATCCCATCCCTGTAGAAGCAATCTCTCCTGTTAACAAGTACAGTCCAGGCTGAAAAAAATTCTACCCCTTGAGCCTTGCACAATCTTTCCAGGGCCGAATTGATCGACAAGGCTCTCATCATATACTCCCTCCTATCGTGTCTGGGCAGAATTGCAGACACTTTTAAATTCAACCCTAATTCTCGGCTTTTTTTCAACAGTGACCTGTACTTGTTGAGTAATTCTGCCGGTCTCCTACTCTTAATATCATTAGTGCCAACGTGTACAACTATATCACCTTTTGTGCCCTTGAAAGATGATATCCGCTCTACAACGTCATCAACCTTTGCCCCTGGCAGACATACCCTGGTCCTGTTCCACCTATCCTTTTTACATAGCATGTTCCCCGTTTCCCTGACAATAGAGTCACCAACAACTACTAGTTCCTGTGGGACCAGCGCATTCTGCCTTGGGGGTTGCCGCTGTGTTGCGTGATGACCAAGTGCAAGCTCTGGCGTTGATGTGGGCAGCTGAGAGCTTGATGGGCCCCTCAATTTATTTCCTTCGAGGGCATCCACCCTGTCCTTCAAACTCTCATATAGGCCCATAACAACGTTGAGTTGTCGCCTGATTTCCTTACACTCCTTACATCGCGCACACACAAAGACATCCCCCATGGCAATATCATGTTCCGTTCCAGAGAGTTCGGCAAACATTTCACAAGTTGCACATTTTTTTAGGCTGTGACGCGTTGGAGAATCGCCCCCCTCAGTTCTCCCCCGAGTCACAACACTCCTGCCACTTTGTGCCCGTTGCTTTGCTGCTCTAGTTCGGGGCATGGTAGTTTAAATTAATAAAATCAATAAATTAAATGTCAGTAGTATTTGAATAGAAACTATGAAATAGAAACAGTGAAGCGTATTACTATATAATTATGCGTTAGAGCTACCTCAATTAAAAAATTTGAATTCCCTACAAAAACTTGGAATTCCCTATATACAAAAACAATGGCTTACAAAAATCGAACAAAAATAACGGTTTTACCTATCGTAAGTAAAATCCACAAAAACTCTTTATCTAAATTAAAATAAAAAATAACCAGCGTAACTATAACTATATGACTACGTATTAAGTACAATATAAAACAACAATCATGTAAATAAAAGGCAAACACTTATCGTTTTTGCGGAGCCTGTAACTGTCAGCTGTAACAGTTATCTGCTTTGCGATATCGGATGATGTTCCCAAACCTTCATCTATAGACTGATGATTTTTTGCCTCGTATCTGATCTATAAAAGGTCTTAAAGGTTTTTATTATTCCCTCGTCGAGATGTGGAATCAGTGATGGGCTATTCGAAGGTAGAAAAACTAATTCAATGTTTTTGAAAGTCAACTTTGGATGAGTTGGGCAGTTGTCCAAAACCAATGCAATTTTTCTGTTTTTCTTATCCAATTTCAAATCCCATTTACAAAGATAATCTTTAAATAAAGAAGCTGTCATCCAAGCATTGGTATTATTGGCATATTCAACAGGCAGCTGTTTTACTCCTTTAAAACATCTAGGCGATTTACTCTTTCCGATAACTAACGGCTTCATCTTGTCATGTTGCATGTTGTTCCTGTCATGTTGCATGTTAAAAGAACTGTAATCCTTTCCTTGATCCTTCCTGCAGATGCAGAGGAATTTTTAAAAATCATGCAGTGGTCTGGGGTAGCCCTGTAGTACAACCCTGTTTCATCTGTATTAAAAATGTCTTCAGGATTATAAGTGCTTAACAAAGTTTGCCATGAGGTTTTCAAACAGGTGTCAGCTGCAGAACTATCGGAATCCTGTTTTTCTCCATGAAGTTTTTTGTAAACAATATCATGCCTCTCCTTCCATCTTGCCAGCCATCTGTCCGTCGCCTTAAACTCTTTGTGTAGTTTTTCAGCAAAATCATTAGCTTTTTGAAGAAGAATGCTACGGTTGATTGGCACATTAAATGAGCTGGCCTGTTTGAACCAAACGAACAGAGCTTCGTCTACTGTTTGGCATTTCCCTTCATGCTTCCTTTTTCTGGGCCGACCAGACTAGCTGAGTGGGTCAAGTACCTATCCGGCAACCCAAAGGTCGCGGGTTCGATTCCCGCCTCGGGCTTGGATCAAAGTACCTTGGGAGGTGCAATATGGCCACAGAAGCCGATGCGCCAACAACTACCAAATCAAAAAAAAAAAAAAAAAAATCCTTTTTCTGGTTTCACTAATCACATTAGTGTTTAATGTGTAACGTAATTTTAACAATTTTGATAAAGATGACTGAGGCATTCCTAATTTTACTGCCACTTTACTTTGAGACATCTTGCCTAAGTTTAATTTATTGTACTTTTCTATAATTCATAACTTATCTTTTACACTCAAATTCACTCTCTTTCTGTTCACTGACATTTTTTTTTTGGTAGTAAAATTTAAAACATTCTGGTTTCACTAATCACATTAGTGTTTAATGTGTAACGTAATTTTAACAATTTTGATAAAGATGACTGAGGCATTCCTAATTTTACTGCCACTTTACTTTGAGACATCTTGCCTAAGTTTAATTTATTGTACTTTTCTATAATTCATAACTTATCTTTTACACTCAAATTCACTCTCTTTCTGTTCACTGACATTTTTTTTTTGGTAGTAAAATTTAAAACACAATAAAAAAGATAAGCATCAATCAATAACAAAGCGCACACAAACTAGAACTAACATGACACATGCAAGTGAGATGAAGTTTAGATATAGAAATGAAGAGCAGATTTCAGCGAAGGGGAAACACATTTCACCATAATAATATGAAAACACAGAATTCCAGCTATCAGTATTATCTCAAATGAATAAGATCGAGTTTACTACCCGTTTATTGCACTAACAGAAAGCCCAATAAACCGGAAAGTGTAAATTGTTTCTTTGTTGTTTTATGGTTGTGACCTCTATAAATGTGACCCCCAGAAATGTGCTTTAGAAAAATATCACAGAGGCGTTCAAAATTAATTCTTATATCCGAAAATGTGATTCTAGTAAACGATGAAAGTACAGTCAGTCCTCGTATAACACGTGTTTACACTACATGAATTCGATCATACATGATTTATAAATAGGGGAACGATATCGTATATAACACGAACCGAATTTGTTTATGCTCGATTCGCCTTTGTGTTTACAAGAAATGGCAGTCGAACACGGAATCACCCCAACTGAATGCAACACGATAGGAATGAAGAGAAGTTTCTGAAAATGTATTTATGTTTTTTATATCAGTGAAGGGGAAACACATTTAACCATAATAACGTAAAAACCCACACAATTCCAGCTATCGGTATTATCGCAAATGCAATTAGATCGAGTTTACTACCAGTTTATAACAGATTCCACTAACAGGAACACGACTGGAAATTGTTTTTATTGTTTTATGGTAGTAACCCCCAGAAATGTGCTTTAGTAAAATGTGAGCTAGTGAGGTGTTCATAGTGTGTCTCTATGTTTACGGTGTTGTTTATTCAATTTCTACACTCGTGCAGCTTTGTTTATGTGTATCAAGCGTGCCTCCTCATTTTGTAATTGTGCTTTATTCCCTAAAAATGAGTAAAATACTTAAAAGGTGTGAAAAGGAAGCGTCCTGGTGAAGACAGGACTGCAGATTCAGAGAGAAAAAGAAAAGCAATATTGATAAACAGAGGCAGACTAGGTCAAAAATTCTTACCCAGGAAAATTTGTAGTGGCCTCATACTAGCATTTATGGCCAAAATTACACCAGCCTCCGGCCCACCGGGATTTCCCCAGTAAGGCTTATGGCCAGTCTGCCTCTGTCGATAAAGAAAAAATATGAAATTGTGAAACGCTTTGAGCGAAATGAAAGACCATGTGATATTGCACGTACTACAGCCCTAAATGAGGCAACGCCAAGAATTACAAAGAATGCAGAGAAAATAAAAACAACTTTCATAGCAAGAACAACTCAAAGTGTAATTAAAATCCATTAGATTAAGGCACAAAGAATTGGAAGAGATGGAATGGCTGTCATCTGTTTCGATAGAAAATCAAACAAAAAACAAGTTTGCTTACGATAGAAGCAAAAGCATTAGCAATATTTTATTACATAATGGTCGCAATAAAATACATAAGTAAAAGTATTTTATTACGATAATTTATTGTTTTTGGTAATGTTTTGGTTACAAATGTGTGTTCAATCTTGGGTGGTCGGCACATAACCCTATTTTTCCCATAGGGCCTGTTGTTTATATTGCACGAAGGTTTCCTAGGAACACAACTATCGTGCTATATGAGGACTGACTGTATAGTGCATTTTATTGATTTGGATCGGTTCTTTGAAATTTGATTCTATTGAGTGGCTGATTCTAATAACCAGTGATCACTATATCCGGTGCTTACTGTATATATATCTTTGCCGTATACCCTCTGGAATTTGATTAATAAGCACAGTTTTGATTAAAGGAGGAGCAAAGGAAGTAAACAGGCCCTTAGCCATGATTATGAGGGCATCTTTGGACTCAGTGGAGGTGCCCATGGATTGGAGATGTGCAAATGTGTCCTCAATTTATAAAGGGGGAATCGAAAGGAGACATGAGTAATTACAGACGTGTTAGTTTAACTTCTGTTCCAGGGAAATTAATGCAGGCACTAGTTAAAGAAGCCCTGCAGGATCATCTAGACAACACTGACAGAGCATGGGTTTGTTAAGGGAGAGTCTTGTCTGACCAATTTGATTGGATATTATGATGTGGTCACAAAGGTACTGGATGCAAAAAATTATTTTGATATCATATACTTGGATTTTAGGAGAGCTTTTGATACTGTTGCATATGGAAGACTACAGCCACTACCCAGCTTATGTAATACTTAACTTACGAAAAGTTCAACTTTACATAAGTTTTTGTGGCCGGTGCAAACTTAAAAAAATTGTGGAAACGTATTTTGCACCCTGTAGGAATAAATGGGGTATCGTGAAAATATCGTAATGCGAACCTAATAACACTTTGGTTTTTTTGGTAATTTGCTCCAACACCCAGGTGCCTCCGTAGCCAGGTGGGAAGGAGCAGCAGTGTGTAGCACACGCTTCTTGATTAGACTGGAGTTTGAGCCCGTCACCACTAAATACGGAGGATGTGGAAAGGTCAGGGAAAATGCTCCTAAAACCAAATAACAAACAGCTCCAAGACCTCAGAAGTTGAAATTTTCGCTATATAACTAAGCTATTTACTCTCTAAAAAGTTATTTTTATAATGGAAATTGCACTACACTTTCATTGTTATCATATGTTCTGCTATAAGAATCAATTTTAAACACCTTTGTGATATTTTTCTAGAACACATTTGTGGAGGTCACTACCATAAAACAATAAAAACAATTTGCACTTTCCGGTTTATTGGGCTTTTCTGTTAGCTCAATCTATTATAAACGGGTAGTAAACTCGATCTTATTGCATTTGCGATAAGATAACTGGAATTCTGTGTTTTTATGTTACGGTATTATGGTGAAATGAGTTCCCCTTCACTGAAATTGGAGAGAAGATGAAGAGAAAAAAATGAAGAGAAGATTATGAAAATAAATTTTCATAATCTTCTCTTCATTCCTATTTACTTATTTCAATGGTGAAGGGAAAGGGACCAACAAAAAGTGCAAGTGCTGGCAGTGTTAGGAAACAAAACAAAATTGGTTTTGAAATGAAGATGATTAATTAAAAAGTACTAAGCAGGACAAAGTTTGTCATCTTTGGTTCATCCCACAGCGCCAGTTCTGCTTACCAAAAGTGGCCCACTGGGCACTCACATCCTTTCGTCCGGGCTTCGAGTCAAGCAAGCCGGACTTCTCACCCATTTAAAGTTTGAGAATAGGTTGAGGTCGTTTCGGCCCCAAGGCCTCTAATCATTCGCTTTACCGGATGAGACTGATTCCCTCGAGCGCCAGCTATCCTGAGGGAAACTTCGGAGGGAACCAGCTACTAGATGGTTCGATTAGTCTTTCGCCCCTATACCCGGGTCTGACGATCGATTTGCACGTCAGAACCGCTGCAGACCTCCACCAGAGTTTCCTCTGGCTTCGTCCTGCCCAGGCATAGTTCACCATCTTTCGGGTCCCAACGTGTACGCTCTCACTCCACGCTCTCACTCTAATTCCATCTATTGCATGGAATTAGGCCTCACTGCTTCAACAGTGAATACTATTCGGACAGTGCGCTTATAAAAGAACATATTAAAGGATCAACACACTTAAGATCAACAGTGATCACAGGTCTGGAGGCCTCATTTTAGGAAGGATGTAGAGTTGCTAGAACGAGTACAAAGAAGGCCAACAAGATTGGTGAGGGGAACAAAGGGGTGCTTTTACCAAGAAAGGCTTAAGTTCTGCAAATTGCAGTGCTTGGAGAGAAGGCACCTGTGAGGTGATCTGCTTGAGGTGTATAAGGCCTTGAATGGGTTTAGCAAGCTGAATGCTGATGGGATTCTTCATCTTGCTCAGACTAAGAACCTGAGGGGGCACAGTTTCAAATTGAGGAAAGATAGTTGTAGAATAGATGTGCGGAAATTTGCTTTTAGCCAGCGGGTAGTTGATTGGTGGAACAGGCTTCCATCTTTTGTTGTGGAAGCTAATAGCCTAAATAAATTTAAGGCTGAGCTGGACAGGCATTTGGAACGAATGGAGGAGTGAACTGGGAGAGTTTTTTTTGGTTGATGCTGCATAAGCTTGCTTTCTTGCATCGTATGCCTCTACTAATGCTAAAACCATGTTCAGGTGCTATATCGAAGATGGATGGAAAATCAGATTCAGAAGCAAGTGTCCCTGAGTCCAATGGCCATTCAAGCAAAAGCAAGAAGTATTTATGAAGATATTAAGGATAAGTATGGCCAAGCAACAGGTGGTTTAATAGGTTCAAGCATTGAGCTGGTTTACAAAACATTAAAGTATGTGATGAAGTCACCAGTGCCGATTCTGCAGCTGCAAATAAATTTTGTGATATGTTGGAAAAAATCCTTTCTAAATCTCCACAGCTCTTAACTTCCACAGTGGCGTGCTTATCAGCTGGAGAGTGTAATTCTGGCAACGATGCTCGAAAGATAAAATTTGCTGACGTTATGCTTGTCTCCTCTCTCTTTTTCTAATTTTATAATTTTGTATTTCTTTCTTTCTTGCATCATATGCCTCTACTGATGCTAATGCTAACTCATAAATTTAATTAAATTATTCTGAAACATTATGACATCTTGTGATAGTCTCAGTAACAACAGCTATTGACTATTTTTAAGTTAGTCCTTAAAATTTGTTTAAGTTTTCTTCTGTTGATGCTTTAGTTATACTTAGTAAACATAATGGTGGGGCAAAATTTTATGTGAATCAAATCCTTATTTGCTAGAACAGCATTCTGTAGCTCACGGAGAAGATGTTAGAACTGATATTTGAAGGGTGTTCTGTTAATGAAGGATAATTTTTTTTTTTTTTTTTTGGCTGATGCTGTATAAGCTTGCTTTCTTGCCTCATATGGCTCTGCTAATGCTAATTATAGTAAACTATTTATATGCTATTTAGTAAATCTACTGTCAAATGAACATTTAATTTTCTGCAGTATGCCTATGACATGATCATTTTTGATTTTTTCCACATTGCATAATATATTTTGGATATGCTTGTCCACATAGTCATGTGGAGATTTTTGCTGTTGTAATGAGAAAATATCATGTTTACTGATATTTTCTCATTCATTCACTAATGTGACAACACTGAAAAGAAAAGCTTGGTATTTGCTAAGCATGAGTTTGAGAGCTACTGTAATGTTTAAATGTATTTTATTCATTGGTGAAACTGGTGATATTTATTTTATTTTTTATTTTATTTTCTGATCTCTCCAAATATGTTTTGTCAGTTTTTAGTGTACATTCAGTTTCATTCACAGTTTACTAATTATGATAAATTCATTCACACTAATCATGATAAATCACTACTATCATAATTTATCACTAATTATGATAAATTCATTCACAGTTTACTAATTATGATAAAACAGGTATTTTCATTATTATTGTTAGAAAACCCAGCCTGCTATACAGATAATTTGCTTATATGTAACTTAATTGTTCACTGGCTGTGTCTGCAAACTGCTATTCTTATAATCTGTTAGGTATTTTTTTGCTAAGCTTGAGATTAAAAAATAATGATAAAAACTATCTCTTTCACTAAAACTAAACACAGTGATCTCGTGTTGTTCCCTCTGCCTGATTATCATATACTCCTCTGATACCACCTGAAATTCCACAACATAATCTGAGTCTGAAGATTGATGTTTTATTATTGTTATGTAATATGAGCATTACTTCTGGACTCTGCAGTAGGTTACATCTTAAGGTCACACTGCAGGATTCTTACATGTGAGGTATTCTCAGTGGGCAAAGCCACCTCTATCATACTTCATATTTCTTTCGACATCAAGTAGTGATGTGGATTTCCTGTTTGTACTGTGATACTTAGTTTCCGGTACCATTGGTTTGATGTCACTATCAAAGAGTTTAAATGACAGAGTTTCAACATTGGGGGGTTTAGTGGTTGCAAGTGAAAATTCCTCCTGTGTGCTTGGGCAATTGTGTGTGGCATTGTTGAAATGTAAGTTATAAAAATCAAAATTTTTCTAGACTATAACAGCATAAAGAATGTTGTTTATTAAAGAATTGTTTCAAGAAGTTCTGCACAAAGGCAGAATAGTAGTTAGTGTTTTGCAGAAATTGGCAAAACTGTGAATAGCAAATACTTAAACTAATGAGAAAAAGGAAGAGGAATTCCAGTTTATTTGGGAAATACAGAAACAATTTACTAATATAAATTATATGTTTAAAAATATCTAAGTGTATACCTTACCAGTAAATCCAAAAAATTGCATGTGAGGTTTGACACTCATAGGTGAGTGTCAAACTCTTCTAGCTCTTCCATCAATAAAGGTTATTTATTGATGGAAGAGCTAGATGTAGAGAAGGCAATTCACCGCATCAAGATGCAGTGGAGTAGAAGTTAGTTGAAGGAATTGTGTGATTGAAAGCTGCTTTTATTTCTTTTTAATTTCTTTATAAGGTAATATAAATATACACTTACTTACTTAGACAAAATTGAAATGCTGTATGACCTAAACAGTCAGTGGCAAAAAGCACCAAAATAAGAACAGCCATAATAATAATAAATTTATATATTTTTACCAGCATTTTTACATAAATTTAAGAAAAGTGTAAGATAAAGTTTAAAATTTGTGCAAATGTCCATTAGATCTTGGGTGCCTACCAGGAAATTTTACTAGAAAACCCAGCTTGTTACACAGGCAATTTGCATATGTAGCTTAATATGTGGTGTTCTGGTGGCCAAATTTGCCCATGGTTTGTAATAAATTGCATATATTTCAAGTAGAGTTAACTTCTTCATTTGAGTCATTGTATTTTACAGTTTCACAGCTACCATTATATATGTAATCAAATAAATGCAAAATTACCTATTATATGTAACTTAACAGTTCCTTCCTTGGCTCTGTTGGGGAACAATTAAGTTTCACCTAAGCACATTTGCCTGCATAGCAGGCAGGATTTTCTGTCACATCATATATTGGAAATAATGTTATACTTTTATTGTATTGCACTAATTCAGTTTTTATTCTTTCCAGTTCTATAGGAATGGCAAAATCTGCTTTAGAAGCAATTAATGGTTGCAATTTGTTTGGAGACAAAGGTGCATCATGGTCTGTAATTTATGTCGATATTGATGCTCACAGTAGAAACCGAAGTATATTTGAGACATTACTTCCCAGAGAATCCAGTTCAAAAGTAATTATTTCTCATATCTTTTTATGTTACTGTTTTATATAATTGTGCATACACAGTATAAACTGATGGTGAAAAAGATTTCCTTTTTCTCTTACAGAACACTGATGCTAGTCTTTTGCCAACAATCAGCTTTCCTTGTTTTTCCACCCATGATGAACTTCTTTATTCACGTACAAAGGAAAAAATCATCAGAAAACTGCAAGGGAATTATGGATTTAAGCGTTTCTTAAGAGATGGATATTGTACTGTTCTAGAAGATATGAGTCGTAGATACTATGATTCTGGGGAAACTAAGGTGAGCTTTCTTTTATCATTAAAGTGTGAAGATATTTTCATAAAATGGAAGAGAGTCAAGCATTTTGTTTTTTTTTAATGAAATACACTAATTATTATTAAAATTAAGCTAACCCCAAATGATTAATTATGAAAAACATTTAATTAATAGCACCATTTGTTCTGTAGAAATTTTGAGTAAAATAATTGTCTTGCAATCATAACTGTCAAACTCAGAACATCAGTGATATGCTTTTCTCATAACTGTATGATTATAAGTTGATAGCTTAAATATATTCAAGGAAGAGCTAGACAAACTATTGGAGGAAATGAATAGGTGAAAGTGGAAGTGTTTTTTGGCTGATGCTGTATAAGCTTGTTTTCTTCCATCATTTCCACTGCTAATGCTAATAAGTAGCCTAGGTATTAGTATTAGCCCTATGTAAGGAAGTCACAGGATACTGATGCACTAGCTGGAAAAAAAATAACTCATTAAAAATAAAAACATTGTGAAAAAATAAATAAAGGATGAATGAAATGAACCAAAGGGCATCTGTATGAGAAAAGGCTTCAAATATGCAGGCTACAAAATCTTAGAAACTAGATACTTCAGAGGAGAGAGAGAGAGAGAGAGAGAGAGAGAGAGAGAGAGAGAGAGAGAGAGAGAGAGAGAGAGAGAGAGAGAGAGAGAGAATGTATCAGGCTCTGAGAGGTAAAAGTCAAATGAGTGAGGGGTGGCTTCTAAGTCTGGAATCATTTATGACAGTTAAAATTCCACCTCTCACTCATTTGACTTTCACCTCTCAGAGCCTGATATGCTTCTCTCCTCTGAGGCATTTAGTTTGTAAGATTTTGTAGCCTGTGTATTTGAAGTCTTTTCTCATAGAGATGCCCTTTTGTTGATTTCATTCATCTTTGGACCCCTCTCAGGAAGATCAATATCCTTTTTTCAGGTGTGGTCTCTGTACTTGGACACAGTATTCCAAGTGTAGTTTATACTTGCTTTGTACAGTGGGATTATGACCTCCCATCCCTACAAGCAAAAGTTCAATAAATCATCGCTAGAACACCATGGGCTTTCATTACTTAGTATATAAAATGGGATTCTAGGACACTTTTTCACTTAAAAACACACCCATTTTTCCTTAAAATCATTAATTTTCCTAAATTAAACTACAAAAATTGAAAAATTAAAACTATTTACATTTTTAAGAAAATAATATAGGGTTAAGAAAAAAATGACTTAAAATGACTAATAAATTTATTTCTTTTTCATATTTTCTGCCTTGAAATTATTTATATCAACTTTATTTTTTTCCACTTTTCCATACCTTTTTTTTTAAAATTAATTTCATTTTTATTTTATTGTAATCTTCAATATTTTTGCATTATTTTGCAGTTGAATCTGTCTAGTATAACGACTTTAAATTCATTTATGTGAACAGTTACTTTATTTCCTTTTTCAAATGGATAGCATACATTAAGATCTAAGGCTTATAATTGTTTGAATGGAATAGATTGGAGTTGGCCAATGTTTCGTGGTTGTTTTATTAGTTCCATTTTTCAAATATTTTTTTCACAATTTTTCATATTTTTTGCAAATAATTATTTGAAAAAATTGCCTTTTTATAAATGGAAATAAAATTCTGTAAGAAATGTGACCAAGAAAAAAAATTAATGTGAATTTGCACATTCATTTTTTTCTTACTCATCACCCATTTTCAAGCACATCTCGTCCATATTGTAGAGATTATAGTAAAGCATATCAAAAAGAATATAATAAATCTAAGATATCACTCAAAAACAGAGAAGTTATTTCATGTGAGCATGAAAGAGAAGTACAAAAAAATTATTTGGAGAAACTTAGAAATACAGATTTCATTGTAAGAAGTCTTATGGAAGTTAAAGGGAAAAAAGTATTCAAAAAATGTGAAAAAGTTACTCGTTTTACTCATAAAAAAGTTGAAAAATCAAGTGTTAAGTAATTAATTTTTTAGTGATTTTTATTTAAATTTTTTTCCCCTAATGAATGAGAAAATGTACTCCGTATTAAGCCAAATGACAATTAGAAACTTAAAGATATTTGTAAATACTACAGATTTATTGGCTGTACAAATTTAAATAAAGAAAATTTAATTAATTTTATAATGCAAAAAACAGTTTTTTACATAGAAACAATTGAGTTCAGTATATCCCTGAAGATAAAAGTATTAGTGAATTGAAAAAATATTGTGATGAAAATCAACTTCATGGCTTTACAAGAATAAGAAATAGAGAAGATTTCATTCAGTTTAAAATTAGCATTAGCATCAGTAGAGGCATATGATGCAAGAAAGTAAGCTTATGTAGTATCAGCCAATTAAAAAAAAAAAAAACCTTCCCATTTTAACACATCCATTCACTCTAAATGTCTAGTTCAGCCATGAATTTATTTAGGCTGTCAACTTCCATAATGACAGATGGAAGTTTGTTCCTGCAATCAACCACACACTGGCTAAATTACCGCATGTCTTTCCTCAATTTGAATTTATGCCCCCTCAGGTGTGGAATTTGAGCAAGAGGAAGAATCCCATCGGCAATGAGTTTGCTCAAACAATTTAAGCCTTAAACACCTCAGTCAGATCACCTCACAGGTGCCTAATCTCCAGACACTGAAATTTGCAGAACTTAAACCTTTCTTGGTAAGAGCAACTCTTTGTTCTTACCAAGAATTTGTAAGAACAAAATCTCTTACAAGAATTTGTTAGAACACCAATCTCTTTGCCCTTCTCTATACTCCTTCCAATAGCTTTATATTCTTCCGAAAATTCGGCCTCCAAACCTGTATGCAGTACTCAATGTATGGTCTGACCATTGCCTTATACAAAGGTATAATCACCTTATTCTTGCTAGCAAAATTCTTGTATATATCATTGATAAGAACCCTATGAGCTACTTTGCAGCCTGTCTGCACTGCTCAGAAAACTTCATATCTGACTGCACAATTACCCCCACGTCTTTTTCATTCTCTACTAGTGTAGTACTGCATGGTTGGTATGTTATTCTGGGGTTACTGCTACCCATATACAGCAATTTGCATTTGTCAATGTTAAACTTCAGTTGCCACCTCTCAGCCCAACTGCTCAGCTTTTCTAGATCTTGTTGCAGTAGCGTACTGTCCTTACTGTTATTAACAACCTTGCCAACCTTTGTATCATCTGCAAACTTGGACATTAAGCCTGATATACCTTCATCAATATCATTTATAAACATACAAAACAAAATTGGACCCAGCATGGACTTCACTAAAAACAGTCCACAAAGAGCAGTGTCCATTGATTACCACTCTGTCTTTTCCCACTCAACCATCCCTTTATTCACAGCAGCAGCTTTCCCTTAAAGGTGTCCCACATTCATACAACCCTCACTGGAGGGTGCAGTTATTCCAAGTGTAACTAAACACAAAGATCTCGTTGTAACCTTTGACCTAAACCTTAGGTTCAACTGTCACATCGAATGTGTTCTACGCAAGATCAGCCGAATGCACTGGATTGCCCATCAACATCTTCTTCATAACTCAGACACAAGAACCACAATTAGATATCTGGAAACCATTCTGTATCCTACCTTTCTGTATGCCTCTGAAATATGGGCCTCCGCAGTACCTTCTCTCATGAAGCCCATCCTCGCCAGTGAATACTGGATACTGAAGTGGGCAACCCGCAAACATCGACTCCCCCCCCCCCAACAGAGGACCACCAGCATGGCTGACCAACTTCAAATCCCACGGCTGCCTCAAATAATCGGCATGAGGAGAACTGTGACCGCAATCAAAATGCTGGTTGGCAAAATCAACTTCCCTGACTTCTGGGATATATGTCAGTGGCATGTTCTACTTCCTTCCTTACGAGCCGCCCCTCTTCTTCAGCTACAACAAAACAGGCTGAAGATCAGCGACAGATTCCTACCTGGCCAAGTACTTCCTACAATACAAGCCCTGCCAACGATCGGAGTTGATCTCCTGAAATTCGCTTCGATCACAATTACAGGTGCTCGTTGGCCGAACTTGTTCCCCTTTTGTTTGGCCCCTGATGTCAACTGTTACTAATATATCTCCACTTGCTATCTCCTATGAGGTGCAGAACGGCAAGTCATAGGCAAATCTATGAACTGTTTCACAAGAAAATGCTATACCGAACATCAATTTGGCACTGTGAAATATTCTGACTTGTGTGAATATTCTGAAATATGTGCTTTGTACATACAAATTAACGTGTACATATCTTGGTGTATATCTGCCTTATACTCATATCTATTGAATGGTTAATGCTACGTTTTTAAGTTAATTTAATGTTATGTTATTTTTTTGTTATACTGTACATATTTTTATATTACCCTATATCTTTGTCAAGCCCCTGGCCTCCTAGCTGTGGCGGGCACATTATTGTATCTATAGTGTATAATAAAGATTTTCTCTCTCTCTCTCTCTCTCTCTCTCTCTCTCTCTCAATGCTATACTGCTCCAACTTGCTTGTATAGTAGTCTTCCATGTGCTATCCTAAAGCTTTACCAAGTATATGATATCAAAATTATTTTTTGCATCCAGTTCCTTTATGACCATATCATAATATCCAATCAGATTGGTCAGACAAGACTTCTCCTTAACAAACCCATGGTGTGTCTGAACTATAACTGCAGTCTTGTCTAGATGTTCCTCCAGTGCTTCTTTAACCAGTGACTCCATTATTTTCCCCAGAACAGAAGTTAAACCAACAGGTCTGTAATTATTTGTGTCACCTTTCGATCAAATATTTTGACCCTTTGTGAATTGAGGACATATTTGCACATTTCCAGTCTTTGGGGACCATGAGTCCAAGGATGCCCTCATAATCATGACTAAGGGGCCATTTATTTCCTTTGCTGTCGCCTTTAATATAACTGAATAGCTCAAATCCACCCCAGGTGCCTTCCTTATGTTTAACGTCAACAATTTCTTCTCCACTTTGCTCTCAGTTATTACAAAATCATTTAACACCCTGTTAGATTTTGATAAGCTTCTGGTCTCCTTTTCCCTACATGAGTGAATTCGTCATGTATGAATGCATATGCTAAATACACATTCAGTTTGTCAGCTGCCTGAGCAGAATCATCAACAATCGAACTATCAGTGTCATGTGCATCAATCTGATTCATTCTGTTCCTTATAGAGTTTACATAAGTAAAGAAGTCTTTACTGTGTTTCTGTGAATCCATTGCCAAAGATTTCTTGTAATCTGCCTTTGCTTGCCTAACCTCCTAGATTACAGACTATCTTATATCTAACATAGCCATCTGTGTCTCCTGATAATTTATATGCATCCCGTGCATTTTTCTTCTCTGCCACAATTCTCATTAGGTCATCTGACATTCATTTAGGTCTAAACCTTGAACAGTATTTCTTAGTTGATGTGAAAAGCCTAGTGGCTTCCAAGTTAATTTCTTGAATGCTTCCCATTTAGAATTTGCTGTTGGTAACATCATCAGTTGATCCCCCTGTATAAAATTGAAAAAATCTCTGAGACCACTGTAGTCACCTTTATGAAAGTAAAAACTCTCCCCTTTCCCCTGATGATAGTTACTTCATTACACTATGATCACTGCCACCTAATGGTTTCTTTTTCTTCCGATTCTTAATGCATGAAGAATCACTGCTGATAATCAGATCAGCAGGGATTCTTCCTGATTCTGGTTCCCACTCGAACATGCTGCTATAGAAAACAAACATTGAATAAATCCACAAAAGTCTTGCTAGTATGTGAGTGACCAACCCACAAGTTCCAGTCTATGTCTGGGAAGTTAAAATCCCCTATTAGACAATCTGTTTACTGGCCCACTCTATTTCCCTGTACAGTTGTTCATTCTGCTCATTAGAATCATTAGGCCTATAACAGATTCCTACTCTCAACTTGGTTTTCCTGTGCTTACTCAACACTGCACTGTCCACCCATGTCAACTGGATGTGCTTCCTTAGATTTTATATGTTTCTTAACTAACAGCATCACCCCCTCCTCCCTTTCTCTCCTGTCTATCCTTTGCAAATGTATCCCCAATTCACAAAGGGGGATCGAAGGGTGACACGAGTAATTACAGACCAGTTAGTTTAACTTCTGTTCCGGGTAAAATAATGGAGTCACTGGTTAAAGATGCATTGCAGGATCATCTAGACAAGACTGCAGCAATAATTCAGACACAGCATGGGTTTGTTAAGGGAAAGTCTTGTCTGACAAATTTGATAGGATATTATGATGTAGTTACAAAGGAACTGGATGCAAATAATAATTTTGATATCATATATTTGGATTTCAGGAAAGCTTTTGACACTGTTGCGCATGGAAAATTATTGTACAAATTGGAGCAGAATGGTATTAAGGGTATGTTGCTACAGTGGATAAAAGGATGGTTAAGTGGGAGAAGACAGAGGGTGGTAATTAATGGGTGCTGCTCTTCGTAGACTAATGTTATTAGGGGAGTCCCACAGGGTTCGGTGTTGGGTCCACTGCTGTTTTGTATATTTATCAATGATATTGATGAAAGTATATCAGGCTTAATGTCGAAGTTTGCAGATGATACAAAGGTTTGTTAATAGTTTGCAGTGTTGTTAATGACAGTAATGGCAGTGTGCTACTGCAACAGGATCTAGATAATTTGGGCAGATGGGCTAAGAAGCGGCAACTGAAGTTTAACCTTGACAAATGCAAAGTACTGCATATGGGTAGAAGTAACCCCCAGAGAAACGTACCAACTGTGTGGTACTACATTTAAGGTGGTAGAAAAAGAAAAAGACCTGGAAGTAATTGTGCAGTCAGATATGAAGTTTTCTGAGCAATGCAGACAGGCTGCAAGGGCAGGTCATGGGGTTTTGTCAATGATATATAGGAATTCTGCTAGCAGGGAAAAGGAGGTGATTATCCGTCTGTATAAGGCAATGGTCAGGCCATGCCTTGAGTACTGCGTACAGGTCTGGAGGCCTCATTTTAGGAAGGATGTAGATTTACTTGAGCGTGTACAGAGAAGGGCAACAAGATTGGTGAGGGGAATGAAGGGATCCTCTTACCAAGAGAGGCTTAAGTTCTGCAAATTGCAGTGGCTGGAGACTAGGCATCTGTGCGCTGATCTGATTGAGGTGTATAAGGCCTTGATTGGGTTGAGCACGCTGAATTCTGATGGGATCCTTCCACTTGTTCAGATTACGAACCTAAGGGGGCATAAATTCAAATTAAGAAAGGACAGATGTAGAATAGATGTGCGGAAATTTGCCTTTAGCCAGCGGGTGGTTAATTGCTGGAACAAACTTCCATCTGTCGTTGTGGAAGTTGATAGGTTGAATAAATTTAACGAGGAACTGGACAGGCATTTGGAGGGAATGGTGTGATTTTTTTTTTTTTTTTTTTTTGCTGATGCTGCGTAAGCTCATACACTTGCTTTCTTGCATCACATGCCACTACTACTACTACTTTCTGTACACATTGTACTCCCCAAATTCCAATTCTGCATTCCTTATCTCTGTGATAAAACCTGCTATGTGTTGTTATCTATCCTTACTTCAATAACTAGGTAAAAACACTGTTATCTCTCCTTAATCAATAATTAGGTAGAAACAATGCACATTTTTAGATTATATTACAGAATGCACTCTGTATTACATAGTGCATTCTGTAATATAATCTAAAAATTGAGTTTGTTCTTTAAGTGATGTTTAGAAATCTATTTTTCAGTGCAGCCTGTAGTGGTCTTTACCACTTTTACTAAAAGGTGCACGAGATGCACAAGAATGAAATATGCCGACTGGGCTAGCCAGGTGGGTAAAGTGCCTACCTAGGAACCCAAAGGTCGCGGGTTCGAATCCCGCCTCGGGCTTGGATCAAAGTACTGCAAAAACCTTGGAAGGTGCATTATGGCCACAGAAGCCGATGTGCCAACAACTACCAAAAAAAAAAAAAAAAAAGAATGAAATATAAATAAGGACAATGTACAAAACCTTCCCTTTTAGATGATGGCAAGTTCTGTGACTGATCAGAAAAAATTAAGCAGTTAGAAGGTCAGGTAGATTTAATGAGAAAAGAAAGTGAAAGAAAATATGAGGGGGTATCAAAAAGGTCAAAAAGGTGAAACTTCACAGGAACTTTAATCCTTTTCTATGTACTCTCCATGTATAGTAACATATTTCAACTACCAAAAAAAAAAAAAAAGAATGAAATATAAATAAGTACAATGTACAAAACCTTCCCTTTTAGATGATGGCAAGTTCTGTGACTGATCAGAAAAAATTAAACAGTTAGAAGGTCAGGTAGATTTAATGAGAAAAGAAAGTGAAAGAATATATGAGGGGGTATCAAAAAGGTGAAACTTCACAGGAACTTTAAATCCTTTTCTATGTACTCTCCATGTATAGTAACATATTTCTCCCATCTATGCAGGGCCAGATTTCATAGGCCCTAGGCGCTGTGCCTACAATGCCTAGGGCCTACGAAGGAAGGCAAAAATTTAAAAAGAAAAACACAGTTCATTCTTTTCACTGTGACTAATGAAAAACAAGCTGAGAAAACGTGCGCATTCGCGCACGTTTTCTCAGCTTGTTTTTCAATATGAATGAATTTTTCAATTCATTTGTATTGAATTGAAGTTCTAGGAGCTTCAATTCAATACGCTATCTAGCAACTCTTGTCGAAACGAAGAATCGAAGTGATGGTCACTCCATCATTTGAGGTAGTTTATCATTTATTACAGTTGAAACTTAAATCAGTAACAGTGCCTAGGGCCTACAAACACCAAAATCCAGCCCTGCATCTATGGATCAGTTGTTTAATGTGATCATAGAATTTCTCACTTTTTGCCTGAAACCACGATTCCACTTCATTGATGACTTCCTGAGACGAATCAAAGCGGCATCCATGCAGTGGTTTCTTCATTTCTCGAAACAAGATGTCTGATGGTGCTAGGTCAGGAGGATAGGGGGATGCTGCAGTAGTTCAAAGCCGCATTGGGCAACAAAGTTGGTGGTGGCAACGGCCATGTGAGCTGGTGCATTGTCTGACAGAAGATGGACACCTTCGGTTAAAATTCCAATCCTTTTCACCTTCAAAGCATTGTGTAAATTTTTCAAAAGATTTCTGTATCATTCTCCTGTAAGTGTGGAACCATGTGGTAGGTAATCTGTTAGGATAACCCAATTTCTGTCCCAAACACGAACATCACCTTCACAGATTGAGTGGTCTTTGTCTTTTAGGGAGGTGGGGAGGTGTGCTTCCACTGCTTTGACATATCTTTAGTCTCTGGATCATACGAGTACACCGAGCACTCGTCATTTGTTACCAACTGAACAAAAAAGTTCTCAACATCTGCTTTACACAAATCCAACAGTTGGCAAGAACATTGCATTCAACATTGCTTCCTCAAAGGTTGTTGTTATTTGGTTTTCAGGAGCATTAGCAACTAAGGCCATATTGCTCCGGAGATATGCGGTGGTCATTCCCTGACCTTTCCGCATCCTCCATATTTGGTGGTCACGGGCTTGAACTCCCGTCTAATCAAGAAGTGTGTGCTACACACTGCTGCTCCTGCCCACCTGGCTACGGAGGTGCCTTCTCAAAGGCATCAACAACCTTGGAATCCATCGTGCAGAGACCTTAGACATGTGCAGATTGTTATGTAAAATGCTGTGGGCAGACCCATAACTAATTCCCACTGCATTTGCAATGTTAATGAATAGTCACACATCTGTCACTCAGCACCAGCTGCTCAACCTTTGCAACCGTCTCACTGTCTGTGGATGTTGATAGCCTTCCTCCTCTTGGCTCATCAAAGACGTTTGTACAACCACACTGGAACTCCTGTTTCCACTTTTTTACATTGTCATAGGATGGAGCAGCATTTCCCAAACTGCATTCCGTGGAACACTAGTGTTCCATGAAAAATTGTAATTAATAATTAAAAATAATAATATTAATAAAATAAATAAATTTTACATATTTGTGGGGTACACCACTTTTGTATCATTATAATTTTTAATATTATTTTTTTTAATCAAATATACCCCGGAACACTTCACTTTAGGCATAGAGGTAATGACATCTACGAAAAAGTAGCAATGTAGTGATCTAATATGCCATTCGTATGCGATTTAGCCTGGAGTTCAAGGGGTTGAAGGAGAGGAGGAAGCAAATCAATATCATAACTAAACTCACTTCCTTGTATAAATTTTTATGATAATTGTCAGTACTTCGAAATATTATTATTAAAATTAATGACCATGGATTTGTGGTTGAAAAAAGGAACTTTATAACGAAAAGCGAGTACTTCTAGTATTGTAACTGGGGTCGATGAAAACGAACACAATATTGTCACATTTCAAAGTGAGAATGAACAATCGCAGCCTTTTGTTCTGAAAAATCTGAAGTTAAAAAATGGGAACCAACTAATAAAAGACCAATATGAAAGTATGAGGACAGTTATTTGAATTCCAGCTTTACATGTGTTGGAAATAAAGATGCTCCTGATGCACAGTGCGTCATATGTAATAAATATTAGCAAACAGTTCTTCGGCTCCCTCTAAACTTGTGTTTTGTAAGCGTTCCGTAAATATAGAAGTGTTCCATAAATATATTGTGAAATGAAAAGTGTTCAGTGACTAAAAAAGTTTTGAAAATGCTGAGATGGAGAATTCTGCCCACACACACACACACACACACACAGCTTTTATTTCTTTGTCAATTTCCAGAGCTTTCTTGCCCTGCAAATGCAGGAACTTGATCACGGCTCGATACTTCACTTTGTCAACCATAGTGGCCTTCCTCAGATTCCAGGCTCCACCTCTGGTGTACGATAACCTACGTGAATGAAATTTCACACGTTAGTTATTGAATATGTAGGCAACTTATATTAAAAATGGCATCTTCCTACTGATGTTTTATCTAGGTCAGGGTATGAACATTTTGATACCCCCTCGTATGTTGAAATTCAAGAACTGAAAAGGATACATCTTGACAATGATTGATATTGTTATAAAACTTAATAGATATAAAAAAATAATTAAGTAATAAAAAAAATTATTAAATCAGAAAGAATTCAGGCCTAGAAAATTAAGTGCTGAATTATGTTACTAAAAGAAGAATTCGCTAACATTGAAGAAGAAGAAATTAAAAAATGGAAGAATCTTCTATCAGATTAAAGGCACTATTTTCTTAATTAAATTCCTTATGTATAAATGGGTGAAATAGTAATTAGTTCTAAGACTAAAATAAACACCACAGTGTTGGAGATTATATTCATTTATACCTTTTTTGTTTGATTAAATTAAGGCATGGCTTGAAAAGTTATTACAAGGTGGAGGGTTTAAATTGCTTAAATATTAACTGAATATAATCTCCAACACTGGTGTTTATTTTAGTCTTAGAACTAATTAATTGGAAGTAGAACATCCTGTGTGGAATTTACTTGAACAACTTGTTATAGATATATCAGCTGAATACTATGAATATCATCATTGTCAAGAATGAAATGTAAATGCCAAGGAGCTTTAAAAATATGTAATTTTTGTGCAATATTTTGATAAGTATTTTTTTCTTCATGGAAGATACTTTCACTTACAAGGATGTATATTAAATCCTGATAATACTGCAATTAATGAAAATGAAATTGCAACATTATAAAATAATAGTTTAATATATTTTCAAGAATGCAGCTTATCATAAATAACGAAACTATAGCTGAAATCTCATATGTTGGTATAAAAACATTTCTTGAAAATTTCTTGAATTTTTCAGATGATTATTTCATATCTATTGCTACTAATATGTTTAATTATCCTGATGCCTCAAATACTTTAGATTTGAATAGATTTAGTCTTACTATACTACAGATCCATCTAAAGACGTGGCAGTTGCACAGATAGCCTCACAAATAAAAAAAATAATGAAAACTTCAATGAAGCATTCTGTAAAAAACTAGAATTAACAAAAAGAAGGAAGCCTTTATGTTTTTGGCTACCACTCAGTAAAGTTTTTGGGTTTTGCAGAGATGTGAAAAAGGTTTTCACAGTAATTGAAATCAGATCTGAATTAGATCGAAATTCTGATGAAAATATCCAGATTACTGAAATATAATAATATTTCAGTTGGAAAAGCCTATCTTTATGGCTTCCACAAGTTTAACCCTCATTAACCACAGAAAGTAAATTTTTGCAAAATATTATATCAGGAGATACTGTTAACTTGTTATGGGAATGTGGTAATGTATATTTATCTAATGCAATGAATAATAATGGGGGTACTTGGTTAGTTTCTAATAAAGAGAAATCACCCTCTCACATTTAAATAATGTTTAAGAAATCAGACAGGTTTAAAAAACAAAAACAAAATAATATGATTTTCGATTATTTGTTAGAATTGTGTAATGTTGAGGTGTCAGGAAAAAGATATCCATACGAAGAATTTAGAATAAATTATGAAGAAAATGAGTGTATAAGATTATATACAAGTTTTGTTAACTGCAAGAATGAAAGCTGTGCATTGTGATGAAGGTGTAATTATTGATTATTTTCAGTTCAAAACATATATCCAATAATACAAATACATTTTGATGTTAGCAAGCATTATGGGTATGTCAATATCAAATTTATTGAATTATATTTCAGTGGAAATTAAAAAATCAATGAAAATTATCAAATATACTTATCTGAGAAGAAAGGAAAGTTACAATTATTGGATAAAAAGTCAGCTGTTATTTAATTGAAAAAAAAAAAAAAAAAAAAAAAAAGGTTTATAATTAAATGAACATTTCTGAGGACTATCCCTTTAAACCTAATACTGTAAAATGGGATGAAGTATCTAGTGATCCTACCCACTCTGAACAATTGGCAAGACAATTTAAGGATTATCTCAATTGAAATATTATTTCTAAAGAACAAAAACTCTCAGAAGCTTTATAGAAGAATTCCACAAAAAGATTGACTGGAATCTAATATCTAAATATCAAGCTATATCTGAAGAGTTTGTTAAAGAACATGCAGATAAGTTAAAATGGGAATTTATTTCAGAGTTTCAAAGATTATCTGAGGAA
The DNA here is from genome assembly GCF_048544385.1 of Mastigoproctus giganteus. Classification (NCBI taxonomy): domain Eukaryota; kingdom Metazoa; phylum Arthropoda; class Arachnida; order Uropygi; family Thelyphonidae; genus Mastigoproctus; species Mastigoproctus giganteus. The sequence continues at coordinate 65,461,900 of NC_143581.1, forward strand.
TTTATTCGGCAATTCAAAGAAAAATTAAACATGAAAAAAGTTCCTTAATTTCAAATTCTTCATAGTACTTTTCTTGAATTCACTGATGAACTACATATGCAAATTATAACTAAATATCAACAGTTATCAGAAGATGTCATTGTGCAGCTATTATACAAATTAGTTTGTAAAGAGTTAGCTAAATACCAGTCTTTCGGTACAAAGGTTGGCAGGGTTGTTAATGACAGTAATGCAGCGTGCTGCTTCAAGAGGATCTAGAAAAGTTGGGCAGATGGGCTGAGAAGTGGCAACTGAAGTTTAACATTGACAAATGCAAAGTACTGCATATGGGTAGAAGTAACCTCAGAGAGACGTACCAACTGTGTGGTTTTTCAGCCTGGACTGTACTTGTTAACAGGAGAGATTGCTTCTACAGGGATGGGATATACTTAAATAGAAAGGGTGCAAGAATATTTGCTGATGCTATCGAGGCAATGTTAGGCGGGTCGGAAAACTGCTAGCTTGGGGGCAGACAAAGACCAATAGATTGACAGTAGCCACTGGCAGAGGTGAAAGAGACTCTTGCACTGCTTCTACTAGAATGAGCAGAAGCCTGAAAAACAAGATGCATGGTATTTCAGAGACTGCTGGGAGCCATTGCGGTACAAGTAAACACATGGGTTGTGTTAGGGTAGCTAAGAATAGAAACAGGTGCAGGTATACTTGCGTGTACACCAATGCTAGGAGTTTAGTAAATAAATTTGATGAATTTGAGGTATTGCTCAAAACCTCAAAGGCAGATATTGTTGGGATACCAGAGACGTGGTGTCACACAGATATAAGGGATGCAGAACTGGAATTTGGGGAGTACAACGTCTACAGAAAGGATAGACAGGATAGGAAGGGGGGAGGGGTTATGCTATTAGTTAAGAAACACATAAAAACCAAGGAAGTGAAGCCAGTCGACATCGCTGGACAGTGCAGTGTTGAGTCAGTTTGGTGTGACATAAGCATTGGGAGATCAAAATTGAGAGTAGGAGTGTGCTATAGGCCTAATGACTCTGATGAGTATAATAAGAAACTGTACAGGGAAATAGAGTGGGCCAGTAAATCAGAGAGTCTTATAATGGGAGATTTTAATTTCCCAGATATTGACTGGAATTTGGGGGCTGGTCACTCACACACTAGCCGGGCTTTTGTGGATTTATTGGATGATTGTTTTCTACATCAGCATGTTCGGGAGGCAACTAGAGGGAGTAATACTCTTGATTTGATTAGCAGCAGTGATTCTTCATGCATTAAGAATCTGCAGATAAATGAATCACTAGGTGGCAGTGATCACAGTGTGCTGAAGTGGGATTTACTCAAAGAGGTAACTACCATTAGGGGTAAAGGGAAGGGTTATTGCTTCTGTAAAGGCGACTACGATGGACTGAGACAGTATTTAAATTCTATACAGTGGGACCAACTGATGATGTTACCAACAGCAAATTCAAAATGGGAAGCATTCAAAGAACTTATCTTGGAAGCTACTAGGCTTTACATACCAACTAAGAAATATTGTTCAAGGTTTAGGCCAAAATGGATGTCAGATGAACTAATGAGGCATATGGCAGAGAAGAAAAATGCATGGGATACTTACAAATTAACACATGACATAGAAGCCTATGATAGATACAAGTTGATATGCAACCAAGTTACAAAGGAGGTTAGGCAGGCGAAGGCAGATTACGAGAAATCCTTGGCAGGGGAAGCAAAGAAAAACAGCAAAGAGTTCTTTACTTATGTAAACTCTAGAAGGAAGGGGATGAATCAGATTGGTCCACTTGATATTGATGGGTCAACTGTTGATGATCCTGCTCAGGTAGCTAACAAACTAAATGAATATTTTGCATCGACATTCACGCATGAGGAGTTATTCAGCGAGGGGAATGCCAGAGGTGTATTCAACTCTAGCAGTAAGCTACAGAATCTTGAAATAACTGGGAGTAAAGTGGAGGAGAAACTGTTGAAGATAAACACAAGAAAGGCACCCGGGGTGGATGGGATCTATCCAGTTATATTAAAGGAGGCAACAAAGGAAGTAAGCAAACCCTTAGCCATAATTATGAGAGCTTCCTTGGACTCAGGGGAGGTACCCATATACTGGAAATGTGCAAATGTGACCCCAATTCACAAAGGAGGATCAAAGGCTGACACAAGTAATTATAGACCTGTGAGCTTAACTTCTGTTCCAGGAAAATTAATGGAGGCACTGGTTAAAGAAGCACTGCAGGATCATTTAGACAAGACTTCAGTTATAGCTCGGACACAGCATGGTTTTGTTAAGGGGAAGTCTTGCCTGACCAATTTGATTGGATACTATGATGCAGTCACAAAAGAACTGGATGCAGGGAATAACTTTGATATTATATACTTGGATCTTAGAAAGGCTTTTGATACTATTGCACATGGAAGGCTGCTACACAAATTGGAGCAGTGTGACATTGGAGGCAAATTGCTGCTATGGATAAAGGGGTGGTTGAGGGGGAGAAGACAGAGAGTGGTAATCAATGGACACTGCTCATCGTGGACTAATGTTATTAGTGGAGTCCCTCAGGGCTCAGTGTTGGGTCCATTATTGTTTTCTGTATTTATAAATGATATTGATGATGGTATATCAAGCTTAATGTCCAAGTTTGCAGACGATACAAAGGTTGGCAGGGTTGTCAAGGACACTAGTGACACTATGCTGCTGCAACAGGATCTGGAAAGGTTGAGCAGATGGGCTGAGAGGTGGCAAATGAAGTTTAACATTGACAAATGTAAAGTACTACACATGGGAAACAGCAACCCCAGAGCAATGTATCAACTCTGTGGTACTACACTGACAGTGGTAGAGAATGAAAGGGACTTGGGGGTGGTTGTGCAGGCAGATATGAAGTTCTCTGAGCAGTGCAGACGGGCTCCAAGAGTAGCTCATGGAGTATTGTCAATGATATACAGGAATTTTTCCAGCAGGGATAAGGAGGTGATTATTCCCTTGTATAAGGCAATGGTCAGGCCACACCTAGAGTACTGTATACAGGTCTGGAGGCCTCATTTCAAGAAGGATGTAGAGCTGCTGGAACGAGTACAGAGAAGGGCAACAAGATTAGTGAATGGAACAAAGGGGTGCTCTTACGAAGAAAGGCTTAAGTTTTGCAAATTACAGTGTCTGGAGACTAGGCACCAGCGAGGTGATCTGATAGAGGTGTATAAAGCCTTGAATGGTTTAAGCATGCTCAATGCTGATGGGATTCTTCCTCTAGCTCAGAAAAATCACCTGAGAGGGCATAAATTCAAATTGAGGAAAGACAGATGTAGGATAGACGTGCAGAAATTTGCCTTTAGCCAGCGGGTGGTTGGTTGGTGGAACAGACTTCCGTCCCTTGTAGTGGAGGTTGATAGCCTAAATAAGTTTAAGGCTCAGCTGGACAGGTATTTTGAACGAACAGAGGGGTGAAGTGGAAGTGGGTTTTTTTTTTTTTTGGCTGATGCTGCATAAGCTTGCTTTCTTGCATCAAATGCCTCTGCTAATTCTACTGCTAATGCTAATTATTGCAAGTTATGCTTCTGCATTTATTTGTAAACAGATAAAATTTCATATGATATGATGATGTATTACACTTAGGGTGGTATAAAATGAAAAAGACCGCCGAGTTATTGTGCAGTCAGATATGAAGTTTTCTGAGTGGTGCAGACAGGCTTCCAGAGCAGGTCATGGGGTATTGTCAATGATATACAGGAATTTTGCTAGTAGGCAAAAGGAGGTGATTATCCCTTTGTATAAGGCAATGGTCAGGCCACTCCTTGAGTACTGCATACAAGTCTAGAGGCTTCATTTTAGGAAGGATATAGAGTTGCTTGATCTAGTACAGAGAAGGGCAACAAGATTGGTGAGAGGAACAAAGGGGTCCTCTTACTAAGAAAGGCTTAAGTTCTGCAAATTGCAGCAGCTGGAGACTAGTCACCTGCGAGGTGATCTGATCGAGGTGTATAAGGCCTTGAATGGGTTGATCAAGCTCAATTCTGATAGGATTCTTCCACTTGCTCAGATTACAAACCTGAGGGGGATAAATTCAAATTGAGGAAAGACAGTTGTAGAATATATGTGCAGAAATTTGCCTTTAGCCAGCAGGTAGTTGACATTTATTTAAACTATCAATTTCCATCTGTCTTTGTGGAAGTTGATAGTTTAAATAAATTCAAGGAGGAACGGGACAAACTTTTAAAGGGAATGGATGTGGGAAATTGATTTTTTGTTGGTTGATGCTACATAAGCTCATGCGCTTGCGTTCTTGCATCTCATGCCTCTACTTGAAATAAAGCTTTATTAGTACACATAAAATGAAAATAAGCTAGTGTGATGTTGTTTTAAATTGTTCATTAACCAATGAAATTATAAACAAAAATTGTAAAAGGTTAGTTTTATATATGCTGGCAAAATTATGTATGAAATAAAATAGCTTGAAAAGAAATTATGATAATTAAATGGCAGGTATTCTTAATACAAAGCTATGAATCATTCCTACTAAAAAAATACTGAATTAAGAAGACTTTGAAAACAATGTAAATTAATACTAAACTGGAAAAAAAAAAAAAAAAAAAACACCGCCATTTATTTCATAGCAGAAGTTTATGTTGAGGAAAGAAATTTATTTTAAATTTATATGCCAGAAATGTTTAGTCTAACCTTATCTGAAATTGATGTTAAAAATTTTAATTTAAAAGATGATTAAAAATTAATTTTTGGGTTACAAAATAACACTGAACATTAATTAAATTTGATTATTGAAAATAGTTTTAAAAAATAGTCTTTATTCTGACATGTTATTTATTGAAAGTCGCATTAAAATCGTATAATTAGTAAAGGAATTAAAGCAGTTTATAGTTTAATGAGGATTCTAATTAATTCTCGTTAACTTGAATAATGTTTCTTACTTAATATTTATTGAGTAGGAAAACTTATTATCACTTTATATACTTATTGTCATGTTTATTTTCCTTTATTTTCTGCTATTAGCATAAGGGTGTGAAGGGTTTCAAATGTTTAAGTAGTGATAAGAGTGTTTACAGTTCTTTGGTTATAAGAGAAGTCTGTTTTATCAGGTGTGTGTGTGTGTGTGTGTGTGTGTGTGTGTGTGTGTGTGTGTGTGTGTGTGTGTGTGTGTGTGTGTGTGTGTGTGTGTGTGTGTGTGTGTGTGTTCATGCAACAGTAAAGTTACTGTAGGTTAGAGGATTGATCTTATAGAGGGATGTATAAAATTAGTGTACATGTTTAGAATAGGGGGGGTAATTAAAAATTGAGGTTAAAACATAATTTTAATTTTTTGATTTTTGTAGATTAATTATTTTAAGAAAATGAGCGATTGTAAAAAAAAAAATATCAGGCTTAATGTCCAAGTTTGCAGACGATACGAAGGTTGGCAGGGTTGTTAATGACACTAATGACAGTACACTGCTGCGACAGGATCTAGGAAAGTTGAGCAGATGGGCTGAGAGGTAGCAAATGAAGTTTAACATTGACAAATGTAAAGTACTACATATGAGAAGCAGTAATCCCAGAGTAACGTATCAACTCTGTCGTGCCACACTGACAGTGGTTAAGAATGAAAAGGACCTGGGCGTAATTGTGCAGGCAGATATGAAGTTTTCTGAGCAGTGCAGATGGTCTGCAAGAGTGGCTCATGGCATCTTGTCAATGATATACAGGAATTTTTCTAGCAGGGATAAGGAGGTGATTATCCCCTTGTATAAGGCAATGGTCAGACCTGTATACAGTACACCTTGTGTACTGTATACAGGTCTGGAGGTCTCATTTTAAGAACGATGTAGAGCTGTTGGAACGAGTACAGAGAAGGGCAACAAGATTAGTGAATGGAACAAAGGATTACTCTTACTCTTACGAAGAAAGGTTTAAGTTTTGCAAATTACAGTGTCGGAAGACTAGGCACCTGCGAGGTGATCTGATTGAAGTGTATAAAGCCTTGAATGGCTGGAGCATGCTCAATGCTGATGGGATACTTCCTCTTGCTCAGAATAATCGCCTGAGAGGGCATAAATTCAAATTGAGGCAAGGCGGTTATAGGATAGATGTGTGGAAGTTTGCCTTTAGCCAGTGGCTGGTTGATTGCTGGAACAAACTTCCATCTGTCGTTGTAGAAGTTAATAGCTTAAATAGATTCAAAGGCAGAAGCTGACAAACATTTGGAGCAAGTGGATGGGTGAAGTAAGTGTTTTTTTTTGGCGATGCTATATAAGCTTGCTTTCTTGCATCGTGTGCCTTTGCTAATGCTAAATATCAAAATTATTTTCTACATCCAGCTCATGAGTAACTAATTCTTTGAAAAGAGCTAACCAGTTAGTTAAACTTGATTTTCCCTACACTGTATTTAGATTGAATATTTATATTTAAATAGAAATGGAATTCCTTGTCGTGTAGCCCTCTGAATTCCATTTCTGTGTGAATATCCCTGTATTCCACTCCTTATCAGTACTTCCATGATTTTTTCTACCACTGAAGTCAGACTGATTTGTGTGTAGTTACCACTTCATTCCTACGACTGAAGACTAGAGCCCTTATACAGGGTGATTCACTACCAGTGCGACAAACTTGCAGGAGGTGTAGGGGGCACAAAGACAAATCGGAATCACATAGCATTGCAGGGTCCGAAATGCCTTTGTCATGCAGGAGGTTGCGTGAACAAAGAAGCAAAGAAAAAGAACAGAAACAGCAACTTGTTAGTGTAACAGAAATTGTTTTAATGACAAGTTTTACATTGGCAAAAAGCCATGCTACAGAAGGTATTCGAAAGTTCAACCAGAAGCAGTCACACAGGCTTCACAGCGAGGCCTCATAGAATCCCTAACATTCTGGAAGATTCCTGGCATGTCTGAATCTCCCCGGCAGCTACAATTCGAGCGACGAGGTCTTCAACTGAATCTACGGGGGTCTCGTACACCAATGCCTTCATTTGACCCCAGCAGAAGAAGTCCAGGCATGATAGGTCCGGCGATCTAGCAGGCTAATGAACCGGACCACCATGACCTATCCAATGCTGTCCAAATGTAACGTTTAGGTGTTGGCGGATGTCATTGGTGTAATGTGGGGGAGCCCCATCATGCTGGAACCACATTGAGCGGCGCAACGACTGAGGAACATGTGCTTCTTCAATAAGTTCGGGCAGGACTTGCTGTAGAAAGATCAAGCATGCCGTACCGTCCAGACGAGGGGAGAGAAGGTATGGTCCAATGAGGTGGTCTCCAACAATGCCGGCCCAAACATTGACGGAGAAACGGCGTTGAGTTGCACGTGTTTGCATAGCATGGGGGTTCTCCAAAGCCCACAAATGGGCGTTGATTGAAGGTTCTCTCTCTTGTGAAACTTCCCTCATCCGTGAACAATACGGAGGCAGCAAATGCGCTGTCTGCCGCACTCAGTTGAAGAAACCAAGTAGCAAAAGTCCTCCAGAGTGGATAATCCGCAGGCTCCAATGATTGGACGCGTTGCAGATGGTATGAACTCATTTGGTTTGTTGACAGTATCCTCCATACAGTGGATTGGGAAATACCCAATTGTTGGCCTATCGCTCGAGTACTCGTACTCGGATTGCCTTCTGCAAGACGTAGGACATTCTCCTCATTGTCTGGTGTCCTCGTCGTTCGCTCTCGATTCATAGTACCTCTCGTGAAACAACCAGTCTCACGTAACCTTCTGTGCACATGTGCGAAAATCGTATGATGAGGAGCATGCCTGTGTGGGAAACATTCCTAGTACAAGTGCAGAGCGGCAAGCCCGTTACAGTCCGCAGCTCCATACACGAGGTGCATGTCGGCCAGTTCAACGTTTGAATACTCATCCATCCTACTGCCTCGGGAACCGGTTCGCAAATTCTGACTTCCAGCGGAATCACTGTTCACGCGACCTCCCATTCAACGTCCTCTACCGCATGAAGAAGCCATTTCGGACCCTGCAATGCTATGTGAATCTGATTGGTCTTTGTGTCCCCTACACCTCCTGCAAGTTTGTCGCACTGGTAGTGAATCACCCTGTATATTTGTGATACCTTATCACTTCTCCAATTCAGTGGAATCTCTCCTGAGTCCAGTAATATCCGTATGATTAATGGTAGTGCTTCAGTGCTTTCTCTCCCCTTCACCCCCAAAATTATTGAGTATGGAATCAGGAAAGGGGTCTGTGACTGTTTTAAGATGCTCCATGGTATCTATAACTGGGCAGATTTGAGAGAGAGAGAGAGAGGATAATTACATTAGAATTTATCTAATATATTCATCCTCCTCATGTATTAGAATTCATTTCGGAGGATGCTGAGATGGATGAATATAGAGCTGTCCAATAAAAGATGGCAGAAAAATATGGTATGGGACAGTTACAGAATGATAAACAATACTAAAGCCTACAACAACTACAAGTTGAACTGTAATAGTACCACAGAAAAGTTTATGGCAGTGAAAGCTTATTATGAGAAAGCACTGGCTAAGAGAGCAAAAACACCCTTTTCTATCTTAGCCAGTTTGTGAGAATGATATATGTGGGATTAGTGATATAGAAATTACAGATGATTGTTTATTCAAAAAAGATTTTAGCCTAAATGTAAGCAAGGCTCTTGGGGTTATTAAATATTATTATTAGTAGTAGTAGTAGTAGTAGTGGTAGTGGCACATGGTGCAAGAAAGCAAGCTTATAAGGCATCTGCCAAAAAAAAAAAAAAAAAACCCTCTACAAATCGTCCTGCTACCATCCTTTCTCAATTTGAATTCATGCGAATGCCATCAGCATTGAGCTGGCTCAATCCCTTCAAAGCCTTAAACACTCAGTCAGATCACCTTGCATGCCTGGGCTCCAGATGCTGAAATTTGCAGAAGCCTTTCTTTGTAAGACCACCCATTCATTGCCCTTCTCTGCACCCATTCCAGCAGATCTACATCCTTCCTAAAATGAGGCCTCCAGACCTGTATGCATTACCCAGGATGTGGCTTTACCATTGCCTTGTGCAATGGGATAATCACCTCCTTATTGGCAAACCCCATGAGCTGCACTGAACCATTAAGATTAATTATTAAGGCATCACTGGACTCGGGTGACATTCCTTTGGAGTGGAGACATGCCAGTGTACCATTAATATATAAATATGGTTCTAAGAGCAAAGTGGGTACATACAGAGAGCAAAAATAACTCATCTGATGTTGCTGAGTTATCTTTGCTGCTTTACTTATGAAGTCAGTATGACTTCAGTAGCAGCAGCAATGATTAGGGAATGATTAAGATTTCATTCTCGAGACATTTAGATGGAAATGGAAATTTTATTTGTAAATCATGTTTAATTAACCTGATTAGCTATTTTTACACAGTTATTTATTAGTTGAGTGTAGGGAATAATTTTGACATAATTTATTTGGAATTTAGCAAGCACTTGAAACAGTCTCTAATGAGAAGATACTGTATAAGCTTGAATATTTGTGTATTACTGTTGAAGAAGGAGACAGCAGTCTCCGAAAGCTTCAGGTTTTATCGCTTTTAATCCAGTTTATTTTAGATAATTTTATTGCTTCGGTATATTTTTAACTATATTTTTAACGTTTTATCGTAATTTATTGTAATATTTCCGATAGTGTATCACATTATTTTTATAGTAAAAATTTTTTTATTCCTTGGCTGGTGTTTGTCTTTAATTATTGCAGTAAGCTTGAATATGTTGGGATCATGGGCAAGATTCTAATATGGATCACAGTGTGGCTGCAGGTTAGGAGGCAGAGGGTTGTAGAATTCTTGTACCATTGTTGCTTTTGATTTTCGTAAATGACAGTGATGAGGGCGATGGAGGGTACAATGTCAAAATTTGCACATGATGTAATGATTGGGAGCTTGTTTAATGTTCAGTGCCAAGTAGTGCTCCTTCAGAACTTGAATGATTGTCAGAAAATTGGCAGTTATGTTTTTAATGGAGCAAAATTCACTTACACTTGTTGAATAGCAATTCCAAAATAAGTTATACACTTGGTGGAGTTGAATTTTAAAAAAATGTAGAAAATGTAAGGGATCTGAGGGTTATGATACAATTGGATGTTAAGGTCCTTGAGCAGTATAGACATATAGCCAGGAAAGCCCATGGTGTCCTTTTAATGATTTAGTGAAGAATAGCCTGTAGAGATAGGGAGATGATAAACAATGTATAATGCAACTATAAGACTGCCCTTGGAATAGTGTTCAAATGTGGAGACTGCACCTAAAAAGAAGACACTGAGCTTCTTGAAGGGTTCAAAGACAGGCACCTACATGGTGAGATGTGCAGAAGAGGAGGAAAGACATTGATTATATAGGTTAGAGAGCTTGGCAGCTAAGAGCCTTAGAGGAGGACATGATTGAGGTGTATAAGGCTCTGAGAATGGATAACAAAATGAATGAATGTGAAATTTTCACTGTTATAAATGATTAGAGACCTACATGCTATAAATTCAAATTCCGAGGAAAGAGGTTTTTATTATTATTAGCTATATGGTGCAAGGAAGCCTGAGGCTTATGATGCACCATCCAAAAAAAAAAAAAAATTCCCAAGTTACCCTGAGAGAGAGAGGAGGGGGGGAGAGAGAAAAAAGTAGAAAGGAATCATCAAGGAAGAGAAGAATGATGATATCCAGCTCAGGACCCTGGGTGTGCCAAGCCCATACTCACCAGGTGTGAGCCCCTGGGTTTATTGATTGGATTGCTCAAAGTTTTCTTTTATCTAGCTAGTTGTTAATTACTATAACAAGTTTCTCTGTGGCCAGTTGAGACTGATAGCTTGAAAAAATTTAAAGGTCAACTGGATAGTTACCGACATAAGAAGAGAGAAGCATTGTTGGTCTGTTTTCTTATCTACTTTTTCTATTTTTTCTTTTATTTTTTAATTTATAATTTTATTATAATTTTTTTATTTATTTTTATTCTTTTATCATTGTTTGTTAGTATTTATATTATTTTTATTTATTATTATTTAAAAATTTTTTCCTTTATTGTTGTTTTGTTAATAATATTTATTTATATTATTATTTATTATTTATAAATTTATTTTTATTTTTTTATTGTCGTTAATATTTATTTATATTATTTTTACGTATTATTATTTATATTATTTTTATTTACATTATTTTTATTTATTATTATTTATTTATTGATGCAAAAACGTCTTTGGCGCTACCTACTAAATTTCAGACTGAAGTAAAACGATTTTGTCACGAAAATGCGAGATGGAAATAGCACAAATGATGTCATTTTCATAAAGGTTACTAATCTTCGCATATCCTTTAGGCCTATTGGGATCATTTTGGATGAAAAACTGGTATTTATCCTCTCCCTCTCTGCTATATGCCTGGTTGATAGAAGCCTGTTTGTTCTCATAGTCTGTTTTCCTAAAATTAAACTCCATGCCTTTACCTTTAATCAACAGCAGTCTTCTTTTTCTTGCAACGAAGGACTACATGAACACCTCCTGCTAATAGTTCCTGTATTATGAGCCCTATGATATCATCTGGTTAGTGAGTTTAATTCTATAATATTCTTACTCCTAGTGTTCTGTTACATGCTAATGCAAATAATAATCAATTTTATTTAAAAATTTTGCCTCCATGGTGATTTCCCTCCCACTTGTTCCAGTCGATAACAGGAAAATTGAAATTACCCATAACTGGATATCATCATTCTTCTCTCTTTCTTGGTGATTCCTTTTTACTTCTCTCTCTCTTTTAGGGTAACTCGGGAATTTTCTTTGGCTGCTGCAACATAAGCCTCAGACTTGCTTGCACTATAGGGCTACTAATAATAATAATAATAAGACAATCATGCTTGCTTGCCTATTTCAACTGCATGTATAGGCTATCACTTATTAGCATTAGTAGAGGCATATGATGCAAGAAAGCAAGCTTTATGCAGCATCAGCCAAAAAATAAAAAAAAAACCAATACCATTTCACCCCTCTGTTCGTTTGAAAAAACGAACAAGGTACAAGGTATTCGTGTAATGATTACGGCCTCCAGGGTTTCCCCTATATACCGCTGTATCTTCTGTAGTTTATTTATAGCCGGCAAGTGTGTGTAAATGTATGTTTTAGTGTAGGTTCTGATGGGTGTTGTTTGCCGGCCCTGGAGACTTTGCAGCCTGGAGGCAGGGGGGGAAGCCACCTGCGTCCAGACTCCCGTACCTTGCCACGAGGAGGCGCTCCAGGGGTTAGTAACCGCAAAGAGGGTTTCCAACCAGTGGTAAACCCGTGAAAGTTATGGGAAGGAGAAGTAGGACAAAGAAAGAAGAGAGATATTCTCTTAAGAAAGGAGCAGAAAACGGTAGGATGAATTAACAACTAAGAACAGAGAGGAAAGTTAGGTTTTCTCCGACTGGAAGAGGAGCCCAACCTCAGCCAGCCAGAGAAAGGAAAACTCAAGAAACAAATTTAATTGTGTCTGAGACACCAAGAAAATAACTTAACTTAACTTAGCATCTAATTACAAAATTTTCCAAAAATTTACAGTGAGAAGACGAGACTTCTGAGAAGCCCAGAAGAACTTGTCTGAACAATAGTTGGTAAGAGTTTTAAACAGTTACACTAAATAACAAGCAATCTAATAACCTTCAGTGATTTTGTTAGAACTGCAATTCTAGTATCTTAACCCACAATGAGGAAAACTTGAGATTTAACAAGGCTATTAACTCCGAGAGTCATAATAAAATTAAGATCACAATTACATAAAGAGGAAGTTGTAATTCTAAACAATAAATTTTTTTTTTTTTTTAATCCAAAGTTTTGAGTTAAACAGGATGAGCTGTGTTTAGCATCTTTCGTCTTCTAAACACGGAGTTAGCATAGTTACAAAAAGCTGAGAAGGATTCTGATGTTTCCAAAAATTTTGGGAAATCATCTAGGGTGTAAACATTAGTGTCTAACATGAGCTGGTAACGTAAATCTAAATATATGTTGCAATTTAGGACTAAATGTTCCACCGTCTCCTCAGCTCCACAATGACAAAGAGGAGAGGGGACCAGTCCAAACCTAAAAAGGCGGGAGTTAAGGCTGTGACCCGTAAGAAGAAAAGAGGAAAAAAGTCCAGGTTGAAGCCAGGAAAGATTCTTAGATTTTACAAAGACTTTAGGAAGGAAGGAGAAAGTAATTCTGCCAAGGGGAGAGTCATCCCAAGAGAGCTGCCACTCATCAAGGGCTAAACTGAGCAGTCGAGAAACTTCAAGGTCGGTAGAGTTATTATAATTATTTTCAAAAACACCAATGGAAGCAGGGGTAAGACGCCTCCTGTGAAATTTGAGAAATGCAAGGATAATTTCTAAATGAATGGGAAGGCGCCCATTCAGAACTAGCAGGGCATCAGTAGAAACAGTTCTACATGCCCTGCTCGTGGCCAAAAGGAAGGATCTTTGCGTCTGTAGAAGAATTTTAAGGATGAGAGAGTTTTGAACACGGGAACCCCACGCACCCGCGCCATATGTAACAATTGGGAGGAATATAGATTTGTAGTATAAACCCAATGTTCTAGATTTGAGGTTCCAAAGAGATCTGGCAATGTGAATTAACCAGCCAGTAGTTGATTTAATTTTTACCTTTAGGAATTTGCAGTGTGGAATGAAAGAAAGACGATCATCAATCACCACCCCAAGGTATTTAAATTCACGTACAAGCTTGATTGTCTGGTTGAGAAGCCTCACCACAGGAGGACGATTACGATTTAACAGACCTTTTAAGAGAAGCTGCTTTGTCTTAGATACAGAAATCGAAAGTTTATGAAGTGAGCACCATATGTGTAGATCATCCAAGATGTGGTTAGCCTTTGTTTCAAGCTCAAGGCGAGAATTCCCAGGGATCAGCAGGGCAAGATCATCAGCATAGGCAATATTAACAATATCGCCATGAGGGGCATTTAGCCATCCATCAAGGACCACGTTCCAGCAGACAGGGCCAAGAACGGATCCCTGAGGACAACCCCCTAGAAACCGGTCTTGAAACCGAGCAGAAGCCCGATGAGACCACAAGGTTCCTATCTTGAAAGTAGCTGGAAATAAGGCTATAGATAGGACAGGAAACCTCGGCTCTTCGGAACCTCTCCAGGACGCTCTGCCACCACAAGGTGTCAAAGGCCCCTTTGAAGTCCACGAAGAGACCGAGAACGTATTTTGAAGGAGATGTTCTAACAGTATTTAAAAGATGATTTATAGCATCTGTAGTTGATCTGCCCTTCGTGAAACCAAACTGGGAAGAAGAGGAGAGATTCCTAGAAACATAGTAGTCTTTAAATCTTGCAACAAGAAGTTTTTCCAGAATTTTCCCAAGAAAAGGAAGAAGAGAGATTGGCCTATAGGAGGAAGGTGAGTCAACAGGTTTAGCCGGACTCTTAATTAGCAGTTTAAGATTGGCAGTCTTCCAACGATCTGGGAAGACACCATAAAGCAAACAAGTATTCATTAAGGTAGCAATGAGACAGGGTTTAGTTTTCCAAGTGCGCTTTATGATAGAGACCTCAAGATTGTCAAGCCCAGGACTTTTGCCACAAGAGAAAGAGTTGACCACTGTATCGATTTCCTCAACGGTAAAAGGAGGTTCATTTGAGGGGCCTTCAAAGGAAAGATGTTGAAGACGAAACAGAGTCTGGTCATTACTTTCAGGAACCGAAGTATCCTGTGGAAGAAGTTCATCTAAAATCGCTTCAATAGATGTAGACCAAGTGAGAGTTTCAGAGGAATTGGGGAGTGAGATTGAATTCTGTGGGGTATGCAGATGTAATTTTGACGCAAGAACTTTGTGAGGTAGGCCCCAGGGATCGTTTTTAATAGTTTTTTCAACTAATCTATCCCATGCAAGAGATTTCTCCTTCCGGATAGTGTTAAAGTAATTGCTTCTAGCAGCTCTGTAAATTTCAAAGAGCCTATTCAGTTCTGCAGGAGGCCTATCAGAGCTTAGCTTTAAATTTATTTAGGCTATCAACTTCCACAACAAGGGATGGAAGTCTGTTCCACCAACCAACTACCCGCTGGATAAAGGCAAATTTCCGCACATCAATCCTACATCTGTCTTTCCTCAATTTGAATTTATGCCCTCTCAGGTGATTATTCTGAGCAAGAGGTAGATCCCATCGGAATTGAGCATGCTCAAACCATTCAAGGTTTTATGCACTCTATCAGATCACCTCGCCGGTGCCTAGTCACCAGACACTGTAATTTGCAAAACTTAAGCCTTTCTTCATAAGAGCAACCCTTTATTCCATTCACTAATCTTGTTGCCCTTCTCTGTACTCGTTCCAGCAGCTCTACATCCTTCTTGAAATGAGGCCTCCAGACCTGTATACAGTACTCAAGGTGTGGCCTGACCATTGCCTTATACAAGGGAATAATCACCTCCTTATCCCTGCTAGAAAAATTCCTGTATATTATTGACAAGATACCATGAGCTACTCTTGCGCCCGTCTGCACTGCTCAGAGAACTTCATATCTGCCTGCACAAATACCCCGAGGTCCTTTTCATTCTCTACCACTGTCAGTGTAGTACCACAGAGTTGATATGTTGCTCTGGGGTTACTGTTTCCCATATGTAGTACTTTACATTTGTCAGTGTTAAACTTCATTTGCCACCTCTCAGCCCATCTGTTCTACCTTTCCAGATCCTATTGCAGCAGCATAGCGTCAGTAGTGTCCTTAATAACCCTGCCAACCTTTGTATCGTCTGCAAACTTAGACATTAAGCTTGATATACCATCATCAATATCATTTATAAACAGAAAACAACAATGGACTGAACACTGAGGGATTCCACTAATAACATTAGTCCACGATGAGCAGTGTCCATTGATTACCACTCTCTGTCTTCTCCCCCTCAACCATCACTTTGTCCATAGCAACTATTTGCCTCCAATGCCACACTGCTCCAATTTGTGCAGCAGTCTTCCATGTGCAACAGTATCAAAAACCTTTCTAAGATCCAAGTATATAATATCAAAGTTATTCCCTGCATCCAGTTCTTTTGTGACTGCATTATAGTATCCAATCAAATTGGTCAGGCAAGACTTTCCCTTAACAAAACCATGCTGTGTCCGAGCTATAACTGAAGTCTTGTCTAGATGATCCTGCAGTGCTTCTTTAACCAGTGCCTCCATTAATTTTCCTGGAAGAGAAGTTAAACTCACAGGTCTATAGTTACTTGTCAGCCTTTGATCCTCCTTTGTGAATTGGGGTCACATTTGCACATCTCCAGTCTATGGGTACCTCCCCTGAGTCCAAAAAAGCTCTCATAATTATTGCTACGGGTTCGCTTACTTCCTTTGCTGCCTCCTTTAATATAACTGGATAGATCCCATCCACCGTGGGTGCCTTTTTTATATTTATCCTCAACAGTTTTTCCTCCACTTTCCTCTCAGTTATTAAAAAATCATCTAGATCACTGCCAGAATTTACTTCACCTCTGGCATTCCCCTTCCTGAATAACTCCTCATGTGTGAATGTCACAGCAAAATACTCGTTTAGTTTGTTAGCCACCTGAGCAGGATCCTTAACTGTTGAACCATCAATATCGAGTGGACCAATCTGATTTATCCCTTTCCTTCTAGAGTTTACATAGGTAAAGAACTCTTTTTCTTTGCATCCTTTGCCAAGGATTTCTCATAATCTGCCTTTACCTACCCAATCTCCTTTGTTATTTGGTTACAGACCAGCTTATATCTATCATAGGCTTCCATGTCGCCCATTAATTTATATGTATCCCATGCAATTTTCTTCTCTGCCTTATGTAGTAGTAGTGGCACGTGATGCAAGAAAGCAAGTGTATGAGCTTATGCAGCATCAGCCAAAAAAAAAAAATCACACCATTCCCTCCAAATGCCTGTCCAGTTCCTCCTTAAATTTATTTAACCTATCAACTTCCACAACGACAGATGGAAGTTTGTTCCAGCAATTAACCACCCGCTGGCTAAAGGCAAATTTCCGCACATCTATTCTACATCTGTCCTTTCTTAATTTGAACTTATGTCCCCGTAGGTTCGTAATCTGAACAAGTGGAAGAATCCCATTAGAATTCAGCGTGCCCAACCCATTCAAGGCCTTATAGACCTCAATCAGATCACCGCACAGGTGCCTAGTCTCCAGCCACTGCAATTTGCAGAACTTAAGCCTCTCTTGGTAAGAGGATCCCTTCATTCCCCTCACCAATCGTGTTGCTCTTCTCTGTACACGCTCAAGCAAATCTACATCCTTCCTAAAATGAGGCCTCCAGACCTGTACGCAGTACTCAAGGCGTGGCCTGACCATTGCCTTATACAGAGGGACAATCACCTCCTTTTCCCTGCTAGCAAAATTCCTATATATCATTGACAAAACCCCATGACCTGCCCTAGCAGCCTGTCTGCATTGCTCAGAAAACTTCATATCTGACTGCACAATTACTCCCAGATCTTTTTCATTTTCTACCACCTTAAGTGTAGTACCACACAGTTGGTACGTTTCTCTGGGGTTACTTCTACCCATATGCTGTACTTTGCATTTGTCAAGGTTAAACTTCAGTTGCCACTTCTTAGCCCATCTGCCCAAATTATCTAGATCCTGTTGCAGTAGCACACTGCCATTACTGTCATTAACAACCCTGCCAACCTTTGTGTCATCTGCAAACTTCGACATTAAGCCTGATATACCTTCATCAATATCATTGATAAATTCACAAAACAACAGTGGACCCAACACCGAACCCTGTGGGACTCCACTAATAACATTAGTCCACGAAGAGCAGCACTGATTGATTACCACCCTCTGTCTTTTCCCACTTAACCATCCTTTTATCCATTGTAGCAACTTACCCTTAATACCATTCTGCTCCAATTTGTACAGTAGTCTTCCAAGCGCAACAGTGTCAAAAGCTTTCCTGAAATCCAAGTATATGAAATCAAAATTATTTTTTGCATCCAGTTCCTTTGTAACTACATCATAATATCCTATCAAATTTGTCAGACAAGACTTTCCCTTAACAAACCCATGCTATGTCTGAATTATTGCTGCAGTCTTGTCTAGATGTCTAATGTCTCATTAGTTCATCTGACCTCCATTTAGGCCTAAACCTTGAACAATATTTCTTAGTTGGTATGTAAAGCCTAGTTGTTGTTATTGTTATGTGGTTTTTAGGAGCATTAGCAACTAAGGCCATATTGCTCCGGGGATATGCTTTGGTCATTACCTGACCTTTCTGCATCCTCCGTATTTGGTGGGCATGGGTTTGAACCCCGGTCTAATCAAGAAGTGTGTGCTATGCACTGCTGCTCCTGCCCACCTGGCTACGGAGGTGCCATAAAGCCTAGTAGCTTCCAAGATAAGTTCTTTGAATGCTTCCCATTTTGAATTTGCTGTTGGTAACATCACCAGTGGGTCCCACTGTATAGAATTTAAATACTGTCTCAGACCATCATAGTCGCCTTTACGAAAGCAAAAACCCTTCCTTTTACCCCTGATGGTAGTTACCTCTTAGAGTAAATCCCACTTCAGCACACTGTGATCACTGCCACCTAGTGGTTCCTTTATCTGCAGATTCTTAATGCATGAAGAATCACTACTGATAATCAAATCAAGAATATTACTCCCTCTAGTTGCCTCCCGAACATGCTGCTGTAGAAAACAATCATCCAATAAATCCACAAAAGCCTTGCTAGTGTATGAGTGACCAACCCACAAATTCCAGTCATTATTTGGGAAATTAAAATTCCACATTATAAGACTCTCTGATTTACTGGCCCACTCTATTTACCTGTACAGTATCTTATTATACTCATCAGAGTCATTAGGCCTATAGCACACTCCTACTCTCAATTTTGATCTCCCAATGCTTATGTCACACCAAACTGACTCGACATTGCACTGTCCAGCGATGTCGACTGGCTTCACTTCCTTGGATTTTATGTGTTTCTTAACTAATAGCATAACCAGTGGTGAGCTATAGTGGGCTCGCATGGGCTTTGTTCGCATTGTTATTTTTTTCGAAAATTAGCAAGCCCATTGTTGAGATTTATTTTACAAATGAAATTCTGAATGCAGTTATTGAGTATCCAGAACCGAAATTACGGTGGGGCGAGCGGGGGCCCCATTCCCAGCATTTTAATGACGCAATCGTTTGGTTATGTGTTTTAAAATTGCGTCATTTTTGATTTAATTACAGTCGGATCTCTGTTTAACCAACTTCTTTGTAGTGAATTTTTTTGATCCCCCCTTGGTAATTACATTTAAAATAGTTTCTGTTGAACGAAGAAAATTTTCATATAACGAACAGATTAGGAGAGACAACTCTGTATGCATTGTTCTCACCTCTGTCCTTGAGGCAATTTAAGAGATTACCGTTTCACAATGTTAGTGGTGTCCATAAAACCTATGCAGTCACATACTAAGAAGTCCGCTAGTCAATATGCTTTCCATAGCCAGTCAGAGGATTAAGATGATTCTGGACACGGATTATAGCCTCTGGTCAATGTGTTGCGGTTCCCCTTTACTCCTACAAGAAGTCATAGGTTTTTAGGAGAAGTGAGTGATCCTTGCCTTCCAGTAAATGTCTCCTGTCTATGTTTACATGGTCACAGTAGCTGAATATCCGTGTGATTTAGATATTTTTCACAGTATTCAAAGAACTAGTGGGAGAGTAACATGGGGGGGGGAGGAATTGAGGCAACTGAAATATTATATAAACTTTCCGAAGATGAAATGTTGGCAGATTTTAAAACTTTGTCGAGCTTTCACTGTGTAGAAAATGTTCTAAAATATAATGGCATACAGGCAATAATTAAAAAAAAAAAAACTGTATCACCGATCTCCAAAAAACTAGCGCGAATTAAGGATGATTCCTAAAGAATTTGATGTGGAAACTATAAAGATCGGTCGTGTGTTCGGGCCACGACGGGCAGTTTTTAGCTGGCGGACGGCAATTGTGGGTTGGAGGAATTCCTGCTTTGTGCAAACATTTTTAATCAAAAGTTAAATATTCCGGATTATTAAATCGACTTTTAAATTTGGAATTTCTTAACCATTTAGCACTAATTGTCAACATCCTGCAAGAGCTCTCTTACCTTTCAGAAGCGTTACAGAATCACAATGAATGGTAAAAGCATATAAATTAATTATTCCAACTACCAATACTATTGCTAATTTGAAAAATTCTGAAGGAAATTATGAAGCTAAAATTGAGAGCATGTTGAAGTGGAAACAATTTGAAGGAATCAAAATTGAAAGTAAAAAAATTATATTGTGACAAGTTATTAAATGCATTGTTTTATCCTTAAAGGATAACTTATTAGTGGAACAGGGTGATTTTAAATTAAATAAAGAAAATAACGATACCATTGAAAAATATTTTAAACATCTGCTACCCGAAATCGTCAATTTGAAAAAACTTTCGTCTCGGTGGCAAGGCAGTGAAAACCGAAGAAGAAATTTAAGTTTTCTGATAAAATATGAAACAAAAATTAATGATTTTAGAGATTTTTGTCGAAGACAGTTTATCTTTAAAATCGAGTGAAATTCCCTTTTCAATTAAGAAAGCCAGAAATATCTTTGAAACCATTGCCATTAGCAGTGCTGAAGCTTAGCGAGCTTTCAGCACTGAATAATATTGAGTAAATGAATGAATGAATAATGTTGACAATTAAACACGTTGCAGAATATGATGACCGTACATCTAAATGGAAAACCTTTGCTTCAATTTGATCAGGATCGTTACATCAAATCATTCCTCTGTAATCATCGCTAAGCTATTGAGCAAAGCAGAAAATCGAAAACAAATATTAATGAAGAAGTAAATTGGCAATTTTTAAAATAAAATTTTCTTGAATATTTGTGAAATAATTTTTTTCCATGTAATCTGTGATTTTTTGTGTACTTTTTCTAGAAAGTTTGTTTTTTATGTAATATTTGTTTTTATATTGTGGAATGCTTTGTGATAGTTTTTATGTTATTTGTGATATGGGAAATATTTCATGTTATTTTTTATTCGCAATATTAAAATTTTATCATGAAAAAAATATATCCATTATATTTACCTAGTTGTTAAAAAAAAGTTGAATAAAAAAGTTGCGCGTATGCCGAGCACGCGCGGTAGATGTCCTTCGCGTTTCTTTTAGGTATTTTTATTTGTATATATTGATTACGAAATAAAAGAGCTTTTTTATTGTAAATATTTTTTCGATCATTCACAGATTTTCATAATTTCTGGAAGACAAGATACAATGGATTTATGACAACCAAAGTAAGAGATGTATACTTACGAGAGCAACGTATCTAAATATCTCTGTAAAAAAGCACCGATTGATGTACTGATCTTGTAGTTGAAGCAACTTATGCAACTGTTAGGGGCACCTAACAATGGAATGTGTCGAAAATGCGAGACAAAAAAAGAAATTGTTGACAAATATTGTTGAAACCATACTTAATGCAGTAGTAACTTCAGGAAGCATGATTTTGACGTCATACTATTCAAAAATTCTAAAACGTTAGAACTCCAGACACCGTCATATCCAGTTGAGATATCATACCGATCACGAAAAATGCGTCACGTGCTATAATCACACTACTTACTAGTGCGAACGTGGGAAGCGCTTCTAGTGCAAGCCGCGGATGACGTCACTTCCATGACTGATCAAATTTACTCGGTAGAAAGTTGGAAAAACTGCGAGCCCATTGTTAAAATATTCACAGCTCACCACTGAGCATAACCCCTCCTTCCTTCCTATCCTGTCTATCCTTTCTGTACACATTGTACTCCCCAAATTCCAGTTCTGCATTCCTTATATCTGTGTGACACCACGTCTCTGATATCCCAACAATATCTGTCTTTGATGTTTTGAGCAATACCTCAAATTCATCAAATTTATTTACCAAACTCCTAGCATTGGTGTACACACGCAAGTATACATGCACCTGTTCCTATTCTTAGCTACCCTAACACAACCCATGTGTTTACTTGTATCGCAATGACTGCCAGCAGTCTCTGAAATATTATCCTGCAACTTGTTTTCCAGGCTGCTGCTCATTCCAATAGAAGCAGTGCAAGAATCACTTTCACCTCTGCCAGTGGCTACTGTTAATCTATTAGTCCTTGTATGCCCCCCAAGCTAGCAGTTTTTCGACCCACATAACACTGCCCCGATAGCATCAGGAAATATTCTTGCACCCTTTCTATTTAAGTGTATCCCATCCCTGTAGAAGCAGTCTCTCCTGTTAACAAGCACAGACCCCAGGCTGAGAAAAATTCTACCCCTTGAGCCTTGCACAATCTTTCCAGGGCCGAATTGATCGACAAGGCTCTCATCATATACTCCCTCCTATCGTGTCTGGGCAGAATTGCAGACACTTTCAAATTCAACCCTAATTCACGGCTTTTTTTCAACAGTGACCTGTACTTGTTAAGTAATTCTGCCGGTTTCCTACTCTTAATATCATTAGTGCCAACGTGTACAACTATATCACCTTTTGTGCCCTTAAAAGATGATACCCGCTCTACAACGTCATCAACTTTTGTCCCTGGCAGACATACCCCGGTCCTGTTCCATCTATCCTTTTTTGCACAATATGTTCCCCGTTTCCCTGACAATAGAGTCACCTGTAACAACTAGTTCCTTTGGGACCAGTGCATTCTGCCTTGGGGGTTGCCGCTGTGTTGCGTGATGACCTAGTGCAAGCTCTGGTGTTGATGTGGACAGCTGAGAGCTTGATGGGCCCCACAATTTAGATCCTTTGAGAGTATTCACCCTGTCCTTCAAGCTCTCATACAGGCCCATAACAATGCTAGGTTGTCGCCTGATTTCCTTACATCGTGCACACACAAAAACATCCCCCATGGCAATATCATGTCCTGTACCCGATTGCCCCACAAACATCAAGCAAGTAGTGCATTTTAAAAGGCTGTGGTTCAGAGGGCAACTGCCCCCCTCAGTTCTCCCCTGAGTCACAGCACTTTCATTAGCTTGAGCCTTCTGCTTTGCTGCTCTGGTCTGATTTTGATTTAATTTCAATAAAATTTCAATTTAAGTACAAAATTATAACCCTAAACTTGTATCCCAACACAGTTATAACGCTATATATATTTTTCAGTATCGAGTATTATCTACAAGTTCCGTTTATATAACTTCCGTATCAAGTTATGTATTAATTAATTATGTTACGTTTGTAATCTAAGTCCTTATATGTATTTAGTTAAAAAGTACAATTTAATTGACAATGAAGTTTAACAAGATTAATAGATTTTCTGATTAATTGACAATATTATATTATATACTATACTAATGCTGTCTAGTTCTGGATATAACGTTATATCGTATAACAATGGCGGCAAGTTACGAAAGGTAAATCTATGGACACTTAAGTATTAATTTACTTCCAAATCTAGCTGTCAATTCAGAATAAAGTAAGGATCCTTACTAGGTCTATAAACTACTTATAAAAAATAATTTAATATAACAGTTGGTCAATAAAGCGGCTAAATATGGCTAAAAAACTTCTCATTCAGTGGAGCTGCAACTTGTAACATGTGGATATTGTTCACAGTCTTATGGTTGGTAGCATACCCCTGCTCTTGTTTTATATTTGCATCCAGCTACTTCCCACCATAGAAATTTTGTGCAAAAGTTCTTTGCATTAAAGCTGCTTCTGTAAGAATCATGACTTGAAACTGCTTCTGCTGAAGTTCTTGTCTCTCCTTAAGAAATACATTATACATGCATGTTGAAATTCATAAACCACTGTTTATGGGTGACAGCACATTACTATTAACCACTGTAGATGCAATTAAGGCTATGTGTCCTTGTATAATTGACTTTTACAGCATAAACAAGACCTTTTGAGATGGACTTTGACCCATATCATCAGTTAATCATATCTATATTACTCCTATTTCTTTCCCCAATGAGTATTTTCTCTGAACCCTTAAAATATATCAGTGATATTGGCAAAAGCCCTTTGCTACCTTTGGTAAACTGTATTCTGAAACTGTATTCTCTACAAAATAAATTCCTTCCGAGCAAGTTTGGGTTGTGCCAATAACCCCCTCCCAAAAGCCTTAGCATTAGCAAAGGCATATGGTGCAAGAAAGCAAGCTTATACAGCATTCTCAAAAAAAAAAAAAAAAAAAACATTCCCATTTCATCCATCCATTCACTCTAAAAGTTTGTCTAGTTGTTGAATAGTTCTAGTTCTTTTAGCCTTGAATTCATTTAAGCTGTCAACTTCCACAATCATCAGTTCATGTGCACTTAATATCATTAGTTTCACGCAAATAATAATGCACTCTTTGCCTCCCCTTTAAAATTTGGTAATATGTTGGTGACAACATTAGTTGTTACTTTTGGTATTCACACCCTGGTTCTAGTCCATTTGTCCTTATTACAAAAAAAGTTGCTCATTTCCCCAACATATGAAATCTCCCAGTAAAATTAAATATACACTTTATTATTATTATTCTTTTCTAGGGCCTCAATTAGGGGTGCATCACTGCCAGGTCACTAGATTCTTGATCCCTGATGAGTTCCCAGTTATATGTTTCTTGTGTCAAGTACCCATTCTGCAATGACTCAAATTCATCTAGTAATGTACCAAGTTCTAACCTGAGATTGGTATACTCATTACACTTGGAACAAAAAAAAAAAAAAAAGAATTATTAGTTAAGCTGTGATTATCAACTTGATTGAACTTTGAATGTGGCTATGCAAGCAATGAACTTTTGACTATGTGGGAATTGCCTGCAGCCATTTTTGTCTGATTCATGATAGATACCATGCATATTTAATATCCTTCATTGAAATATTCATTGCAGATCTCTTAACAGTCATTATTAAGGTAAGAATGAAACTAACCAAGTATTACAGAATTTACTTTACAGAATTTAAATCAACAAAATTTTGCACTTACCAAAACTTTGCTACTGCTGAACTTAAAAATTTTAGCTTACAAGATAATGTAAAGAATGTGGAATTAGTGGAATTAGATTGAGAAAAGAATTGGATTTGTAAAATATTGCAAGAAATAACTTTACAGAATTATCAAAATTAAATTTATAAAATTACGAAAAGAAAAGAAAATTACAAAGCATCAAACAAATTAAGGAAAAACAAAAACTTACCTGCTGTCTGTATGAGCTTAAGTAAATTTAGAGAAGTTTTGGGTGGGAAGGGGAGTTTTTGTCTAGCAGTACAGGTCATCAAAAAAAAATTATAGGGTATATGCCAAACAGGTTATAAGTTAGAATAAATTTTTAGAAATTTGTAGATAAAAGAATCACTAAAACAATTTATATAAAATCATAAAAGAATCACTAAAACAATTTATATAAAATCTTGCTGTTATTTAATTTTTTATTTCCTTTTTTTTTCATTTTCTTTAATTAGGAATTTGAAAATATTGAATGTGAGTGGCCAATATTCTTCCTTTATATGATTCTAGATGGTAAGTCAGATATATAAAAATTTTTTTCTAAATTTTCAGGTGTATATTTTTGATTAGAAATTTAGAAATTTTCAGGCTAAGAAGTTAAAATCCAAGTTAAGCTTGGCCAATTCAAGCCACAACTTTGACGACCGGGCTAGCCAGGTGGGTCAAGTGCCTGCCTGGCAACCCAAAGGTAGAGTGTAGAGTGTGTTTAGTGTCAAACGGCACCAGGGGTTTCCCCCATCTCCGCGTGCTATACATTGTGGGTGTGAAACAGAACACTGTCAATGCCAGAGGTTTAAAAGTGTATGGATTTTGTACATGTGTAGTGTCGTGTACCATTGTTCCTCTGGTCATTTAGCCGCTGGGCCCCTAATGGGACCCAACGTTGTCCACACTCTGCCTCGTGGAGGCAGACCAGGTACACCACTATTATAGTTATTTACTCTGCCAGGTCCTGCCACCTAATTTCCTGAGATTTCAGTGGCTAGGAGTTTAAAAAAAAAAAAAAAAAAAAAAAAAAAATTAAATAAATAAATAAATAAAAAAAAATAATAAATAAATAATAATAAAAAAAAATAATAATAGATATAAATAATATATATATAAATAATATATATATATATATATATATAAATAAAAGATATATATATATATATATATATATATAAATAAATTTTTTATAAGAATGCAACAGTATAAAATATTATTAATTAATGGTTTAGGTTTTATGTGGGGCGCCTCCGTAGCCAGGTGGGAAGGAGCAGCAGTGCGTAGCACACGCTTCTTGATTAGACCGGGGTTCGAGCCCGTCACCACCAAATACGGAGGATGCGGAAAGGTCAAGGGAATGACCACCACATATTCCCGGAGCAATATGGCCTTAGTTGCTAATGCTCCTAAAAACCAAAAAAATAACAAATAACAAATAATAGGTTTTATGTTCAGGGTCCTACTATAGGAACGGGAATAGCAATCCCGAACTGCCCAAGCACGATCTTTTTTTGTCTTTTTCAGTATTCTTTATACCTTCCTACACCCCCCCCCCCCATATTTTTATTTCTTGTGGGCCATTGGTTTATCGAATGAAATATTCGAGATGCTCCTTTTCTGCTTTAAAACACTTTTCTCACCTAAACAAAGTACAGCGACTATTTACTGCTACTTTGTAAGTTTGTTATTTTTTACTGTCCTGGCATTACTTCACGTGTTTAATACCTACCCCCATTTTACATTCATAATTTAATTTTCTATTTCTCTAAATTAGTTTCCAACTTATGACACATGGGATATATAGGTTAATTTAATTTTATTTTTGATTATTTCCTTAATTTTTCCGATTTCTTACACGCATGTAAGAAAACAATGATGCCAGTAAGTTATGTTATTTCTTTTTAATCTTTACTTTCAGCCTCTGTCAGGTCAGCCATGAAATGTATGCAAGCCTTATGATTTAAATTTAAATTTTAACCATTATATGCCTTACCGACTTTTCACATGTACTACGTATATTTCATGTCATTTTGTCCATTGTAGGCTTTACTTAATTATTTCCATGTTTTCCTATGATTTTGGCGGCTGGCTCCGGATGAAGGTGCTGAAGTCATAGGTTAAAGAGCATTAAGTAATTCGTATTACTTCTTTTTATCTTTGGTCCCCTCTTTGTTCTCCATAATTATTATTTCAGTTCCGTTAGCTCCTTGTTCTCCATAATTACGAGTGCAGTTCCACTAGCTCTTTGCCTTTCTCTACCAAACTTTATGTTCTCTACCTACAAACTTATAAATATATACAGTGGATTCCAGTTATTTGGGCCACCGGTTAATTGGGGTAGCCAGTTATTTGGGACAAATCTTAAAGAACAGAACCCAATCAAGAAAATAGCCAGGGTTTACTTTGCTTAATTGGGACAACATGCCGTTTAATCGGGGCAGGAGACTGCAGCACTCAAGATTACCCTGTGATTGTCTCCAATCATACCACATGGTTCTGTCAGATTTCTGAAGGTCACACCATAAAACAATAAAAATGATTAGCATTCCCCTGTTTATTGGGCTTTTCTGTTAATGTAATCTATTACAAACAGGTAGTAAACTCGACCTTATTGAATTTGTGATGATACCGATAGCTGGAATTCTGTGGGTTTTCATGTTATGGTGAAATGTGTTTCCCCTTCCATGAAATCTTCATTCATATAAAAAACAAATTTTCAGAAGCTTCTCTTCATTCCTATTTTTAAGCTTCGTAACTTGTTACTCTGTTCTCACTTGTGAGTATCATGTTAC
Organism: Mastigoproctus giganteus; assembly: GCF_048544385.1. Classification (NCBI taxonomy): domain Eukaryota; kingdom Metazoa; phylum Arthropoda; class Arachnida; order Uropygi; family Thelyphonidae; genus Mastigoproctus; species Mastigoproctus giganteus. Next base: position 65,489,608 of record NC_143581.1, read on the forward strand.
TTGCGATTTGTGTGTGTGTGCTGTGTTCTTTGTTATTGATTGCTTATCTTTTTTACTGTTTTAAATTTTAACCCCCACCCACAAATGTTAGTGAACAGAAATATCAATTAGTTAGTATGTACATATTAATTAAGCTACGCATGTAAGCGTAAATTTATTTTTATTTTGCTAACCTGTGGAAAATATTCTTCCGATTTTCACGTATCATTTAATTTTTTAATTGATAAGGTAATAAAGTGTAAATTTGTGTTTGATATATCTTTACTTTTATAGCCGGTGGATAATATTCCTCCTATTTTTGCTAATTAGAATTGCTGTTTAATTAATAGAATTAAAATTCAGTTCACAATCATGATCACAATGACCGGCACTTACTACATATTGTATAGTGAACAGTACTTTACTATGGTGAGTCCATCATAACGTGATTTGATCGTACAGAAAATCAATCATAAAGCGGGGATCCACTGTGTTTTTAACTATTTACTTGGATCTTCGCATAATTGGGGCAGCTGCTTAATTGGGCCAAAATGCACTACTCCCTATGTGTCCCAAATAACCGGAATCAACTTTATATATATATTAAATGTAATTTAAAGTCAAAGTTACAGTTGATGGAAAAATAAAAAACAAAAATGAATAAGCAAGGTATGGCAAATGCACCAAAACGTGCAAAGCAGCAGTAAAGAATGCAAAAGTATATAAACATATAAGAATAAATAAGTCTGATAAAGTTTGCATAGATGGAAGTGAAAATTACACAAAGTGCCAAGGACTAGAAGGGTAAGGATAGTATTTTTTTTTTTTTTTTTTTGTTAGTTGTTGGCACATCGGCTTCTGTGACCATAATTCACCTCCCAAAGTTTTGCATTGTACTCTGATCCAAGCCCAAGGCGGGATTCGAACCCGCGACCTTTGGGTTGCCAGGCAGGCACTTTACCTACCTGGCTAGCCCGGTTGGCATAAGGATAGTAGAAAAATGAAGTAATGTAGATTAGAAAAAGGTGAAAGAATGTTAATATCCTAAAAGTTATGATGAATTAAGAAAATTATGGGCTGAATTGCAAAGCCATTTTGGAGTTGAAGGGAGCTGTAAAGTAAAATTATTAATACCAAATAATTACACAAAATAAAGTAAAATAAAATAAAGACGAAAAAGCTGTCATCAGATACGTCCCTGATGAAATACTTAATCGTGTATCAATTTTTACTTGTGCATCAGACTTTGCATTTTTGCCTTCCCTGTATTTGACTTATAATTAAATTTGCTCACCATTATCTGATGACAGCTTTACCACCTTTATTTTATTTTACTTTATTTTGTTTAATCATTTGGTATTAATAATTTTACTTTACAGCTCCTTCACCTCCAAATTGGCTTTCCAATTCAGCCCATAATTTTCTTCTTAATTCATCATAACTTTTAGGATATTAACATTCTTTGGCCTTTTTCAAATCTACATTACTTCCTTTTTCTACTATCCTTATCCTACACAGAAGGAGGTGAAAATTACACTTTGTGAAATTTTGATCTCCTACATAAACTTTATCAGACTTATCTATTTTTACATGTTTATATATATATATATATATTTAATAAACAATGTGTGGTTTGTAACATAAATATAGTGTCTGTGAAAATGGAAATGAAAAATACACAAAGTGCCTGAACTAAGAGAAGTTTAAAGGACAGTAGAAACTGCAAGTAAAGTAGTGGTGAAAAAGTGAAAGAATTTGAAAAACCTAATACAAAAATGAACTGGGACTAAGAAAGCAAACAATATACAAAAATAATTTTGTACAAATAAAAAAAAAAGAAATAAGTAACACTGTATCCAGATATGGGTGGTCAATTTTAACAAGAGGTCGAATCAAGGGATGGCAAATATGCAAAATCTCAATACTGTAAATGAAAAAATGATACATGGAAAAAATGATATAGGGAATGGTAAAATTTTACAAAAATTTTACCATTCCCTATACCTTTGCTTGTCCACACTTTTAAGATCAAATTTCTCTGTGTATATTTAAATTTTATTTAACATGATTTTTTTAACCACGTTAATTTAATTACCTTTTACCCCTTCCACACGGTACAAACATTTATATTATATTTGTATACATTTAAGAAAAATGTATGGGATGCATGTAAAGTATCAGGTGACACAGAAGCCTATAGCAGTTATAAACTAGTCTGTTATCAAGTCACAAAGGAAGTTAGGCAGGCGAAGGCAGATTACGAGAAATCCTTGGCAAAGGATGCAAAGAAAAACAGCAAAGAGTTCTTTATTTATGTAAACTCTAGAAGGAAAGGGATGAATCAGATTGGACCATTTAACATAGATGGGTTGATTATTGATGATCATGCTCAAGTAGTTGATAAACTGAATGAGTATTTTGCATATACATTCACACATGTGGAGGTGAAAATTTATCAAAAAGTTTATCAAACTCTAACAGGGAGCTTAAGTGATTTTGTAATAACTGAGAGCAAAGTGGAGGAGAAATTGTTGAAGTTAAACTTAAAAAAGGCACCTGGGGTGGTTGGGATCTATCCAGTTATATTAAAGGAAGCAGCAAAGGAAGTAAGCAAACTCTTAGCTATAATTATGAGAGCTCCCTTGGACTCAGGGGACGTCCCCATGGACTGGAGTTGTGCAAATGTATTACCAATTCACAAAGGGGGTTCAAAAGGTGACACAAGTAACTATCGACCTGTTAGTTTAACTTGTGTTCTGGGGAAAATAATGGAATCACTGGTTAAAGCAGTATTGCAGGATCATCTAGACAACACAGCATGGGTTTGTTAAGGGGAGGTCTTGTCTGACCAATTTGATTGGATACTGTGATGTGGTCACAAAGGAACCGAATGCCAAAAATAATTTTGATATCATATACTTGGATTTCAGGAGAGCTTTTGATACTGTTGCGCATGGAAGACTGCTGTAGAAATTGGAGAGATATCGCATTAAGGGTAAGTAGCTACATTGGATAAAGGGATGGTTGAGTGGGAAAAGACAGAGAGTGGTAATCAATGGACAAATGTTATTAGTGGAGTTCCCCAGGGTTCGATGCTGAACTCATTGTTGTTTTGTATATTTATCAATGATATTGAGGAAGGTATATCAGGTTTAATGTCCAAGTTTGCAGATGATACAAAGGTTGGCAGGGTTGTTAATGACAGTAAAACTGGATCTAGATAAGTTGGGCAAATGGGCTGAGAAGTGGCAACTGAAGTGTACCATTGAAAAATGCAAAGTACTGCCTATGGGTAGCAATAACCAAAGAGAAATGTACCAACTGTGTGGTACTACACTCAGGGAAGTGGAAAGTGAAAAAGATCTGGGGGTAATTGTGCAGTCAAATATGAAGTTCGCTGAGAAGTTCAGACGGACTGCCAGGGCAGGTCATTCAGTCTTGTCAATGATATATAGGAATTTTGCTAGCAGAGACAGGGAGGTGATTATCCTGTTATACAAGGCAATGGTCAGGCTACACCTAGAGTACTGTGTACAGGTCTGGAGGCCTCATTTTAGGAAGGATGTAGAGTTGCTAGAACGTGTACAAAGAAGGGCAACAAGATTGGTGAGGGGAACAAAGGGGTGCTCTTACCAAGAAAGGCTGAAGTTCTGTAAATTGCAGCCCCTTGTGAGTAGGCACTTGCGAGGTGTCTACTCTTGACTTTGCATTTTGCCTTCCCTCTATTCGAGCTATAACTAAATTTGCCCACCCATATCTCATGACAGCTCCACCACTTTTTATTTTATTTGATTTTACTTTATTTTGTTTCATCATTTGTATTAATAATTTTACAGTTCCTTCACCCCCAAATTAGCTTTGCAAATTCAATCCGTGATTTTCTTAATTCATCGTAACTTTTAGGATATTAATATCCTTTCGCCTTTTTCATATCTACATTACTTCTTTTTTCTACTATCCTTACCCTTCTAGTCCCTGGCACTTTATGTAATTCCCACCTCTATCTCTACAAACTTTTTTCAAATTTATTTACGCTTACATGCTTATATATAAGTGTGGTTCAATAAAGAATCTCTCTGACCTAGCTGCAGAAGTGCAAACATGTTGATTCTTGGCACAGGTTTTTGTCCTTCTTTACATAGCCACCCTGCAGATTTACACATTTTTCCCATCGATGGATGAGGATATGGATACCGTTTTTGTAGAAGTAGTGAGGTTGGTCTCTGAACCATGAGTCTGTTGCAGAAATGAGTGTTTCGTCGTCAGGGAAGTGGGTCTCCCGAAGAAATGATTTGAGGGAAGGAAACAAGAAGTCCGATTGTGTAAGATCGGGTGAGTAGGCTGGATGGGGCAGTATTCCATATCCACAAGTGGGCACTTGTGTTGTTGCAATTTCAGAAGTGGGAACTGGGGCATTGTGTTGACGCATTCTCACACCTTTGGACAGCATGCTACGCCTACATGTTTTGATTTTCTCCTGTAATTTTGTGAGTAAGTTGGCATAATAGGCACCTGTAATTGTTCTACCTTTTCGCAGGTAATCAGTCATCATTATGCCTTTCTCATCCCAAAACACTGTCAGCAAGACCATTCCTGCTGACGCTTGGATCCTTGCCTTCTTGGGGGGTAGGGAACCACGATGTCGCCATTCCATGGACTGCTTTTTACTTTCAGGGTCAAAATGGTGTATCCAACTTTCATCCTGAGTGATTAGACGAGAGAAAAAGTCTTCCTCATTTTTTTGGCACAGGGCTAACAACTGTTTTTCTTTTCTGTTGTCGATCAGCCTTCTGGAAACCAGTCAATAATCGGGGAATCCATCTTGCACTCAATTTCCATAAATGGAGTTGGACATGAAGGACTGTTTCAACAGAGCCCACACTACTCTTCACCTCCTGGGGCAATTCACGCACAGATATCTGGTGATCTTCAATAATTAACGACTCCACTTTTCTGATCGTGCTGTCATCAATGGCTGAATGGGGACGACCTGGAATGGGCTTAGATTCTACCGATGTCTGACCACACCTAAACTGTCTATGCCAGTGCTTCACAATGCCATAGGATGGGGCTTCATCCTTATATACAGCAGTCATCTCCTTGTGGATTTCTTTAGGAGATTTCCCTTTCAAGAACGGATACCGGATTACAGCTCTGGCTTCAACTTTGTCCATGATACTACTTCGTCACACGTTCAGCTCTGTAAGAGAAAAACAAATTAAGACACAGGGCTGAAATTTACACCTTTAGTACAGAGATATGTATGATGCTACACACAAAATATCATGACTACAAAATGTGGAAGTAGGCGAGGGCAAGTCTTTATTGAACCACCCTCTTGTATATATATATATATATATATATATATATACACACACACACACACGAGATATTAAAGAAACTACATCACTTATGTTTTCAAGTTTCTTTCAAATGCTTATTGGTATTCAGAATTATGCACATTTCTGTATGATATGCTGTATGTATGAATACTAATAGTTCTTTTGCACTTTCAATGGAAGTGTATTGAAGAATATTGAAGGCAATGAAAAAGAGAGAATGTAAAAATCCTATATGATATACAGTAATGAATTAATCAAAATTATAGGCTGAATTGGATAGCCAATTAGAGAGAAGGGAACTGTAAAGCAGAAATGATTAGATTAATATATGAAGTAATAGCAAGCATCAGATAAGGGTGGGATACTTTGAGTCCAAGAAGGGGGAAGAAAAATTAAAATTTAAAAATTAAAATCTGGAGCTAGCTAAAAATAAATATTGATACATAATCAGGTATATATATATATAGCACAATACATTATATTTAAAAATAGAATAAACTTGGCTTAATAATGCAGTTTTTGGGTTTCAAAATAAATAAATTCAATTAATTCAAATTGTGTAAATTAAGTTAACAAATTTAATTTGATAAATTCAGTCAGTTCAAATTAAATAAATTCAGATATATAATATTTATGAAAAATAAATAAATTTAATGTTAATCATTAAACTTGTGATTATGATTCACTTAAATTTTAGTTTTCTATTAAAATTCTTAATGTATTGCATTAATTCACATTATGTATCAGGAATATTTAAGGGCAATGAAGACCAAATAAAGAAATATCAGCATCTTTTGCAACCAAGATTAAAAAGGGATAGATATGGAGGTAATGTTACACTTTCTTATGTTGCAGCAATCATAAATATATCAGAAGGTATTTTAAATGTATCATTTCTAAATGGCTTATAATTACTTTAAAATACATGTGGACAAACTATTTTTGAAGAGTAAATAAATAAATTCAGTGATTAAATTAAATTTCAAAAATAAATTTAGTGATTAAATTAAATTTCAAATATAAATTCAGTGATTAAATTAAATTTCAAAAATAAATTTAGTGATTAAATTAAATTTCAAATATAAATTCAGTGATTAAATTAAATTTCAAAAATATAAATTCAGTGATTAAATTTGTGATTGAGTTTTATTTACAAACATGTTTCTTTCACTAAAGAGAGAATTTTTTTTTTTTCATAACAAACTATACAGGTGTGGAAAATATTTGTACCAGAAACATCCTTTTACTTTTGACAGTGAGTATTGTATGCCTAGTTCCTTTGGAGAAAGAAATAACAAATATCGGGAAAGTCCTAGATATTCTACATATGGGATTTGCAAGACCTTTTTTCAGTAAAAAGATCAAAAGTTGTTTGTTTGTTTGTTTGTTTGTTTGTAGACAAAGGATGCATCATGGCTGTCATAGATCTTTAGTTAGGTTATGTTGTACTTATAGGTTGAAGAAATGTTCTGCAGGCAAATATCAGGACTTAGCATGAAAAACTCTTTCTCTTACATGTAGCAGAATTATTCATGGTCACCCTCGAGCCAAAATTCTTAAATCACAGATCAAAACCCAAATTGTGGGGTAATTGTATTGAAGTCAATTTGTAATCTAGAATTACCTCTGAACAGAACTACCTCTGACCCTTCGTCAGTAGTTTCAAGAATATCCACAGTCAAATAAATTTCAAGATGGAAATACAGATTAACTAAACTCCCTTTCTTAAATGTACTTCTAGAATAAAAACTTAGTTGCTTTGAAAAACCTGTATATAAAAAATTTCAGTTCCTGAGTTGGGAGATCAAAATTGAGAGTAGGAGTGTGCTATAGGCCTAATGACTCTGATAAGTATAATAAAAAACTGTACAGGGAAATAGAGTGGGTCAGTAAATCAGAGAGTCATATAATGGTGGATTTTAATTTCCCAGATATTGACTGGAATTTGATGGTTGGTCACTCGCACACTAGCAAGGCTTTTGTGGATTTATTGGATGATTTTTTTCTACATCAGCATGTTTGGGAGGCAACTAGAGGGAGTAATACTCCTGATCTGATTATCAGTAGTGATTCTTCATGCATTAAGAATCTGCAGATAAAGGAACCACTAGGTGGCAGTGATCACAGTGTGCTGAAGTGGGATTTACTCTAAGAGGTAACTACCATCATGGGTAAAGGGAAGGGTTTTTGCTTTTGTAAAGGCAACTACGATGGTCTGAGATAGTATTTCAATTCTATACATTGTGACCAACTGATGATGTTACCAACAGCAAATTCAAAATTGGAAGCAATCTAGGCTTTACATACCAACAGAGAAATATTGTTCAAGGTTTAGGCCTAAATGGATGTCAGATATTTCCTGATATACGTACATCCTGAAAATTACAATCTACAGAAGTTCAAGTCCAATGTCAACAAATATCTTCTTTCGTCTTCTTAACCTCAAACCCAAGCACGGTACTAAGTACTATAGGTTCTAATACCTCTCGTGTTTGGGGTTCACATAAAAAAAAAAAAAAGATGAACTAATAAGACATATGGCAGAGAAGAAAAATGAATGGGATACATATTAATGGGTGACATTGAAGCCTATGATAGATATAATCTGGTCTTTAACCAATTCACAAAGGAGATTAGGCAGGCAAAGTCAGATTATGAGAAATCCTTCGCAAAGGATGCAAAGAAAAAACAGAAAAGAGTTCTTTACCTATGTAAACTCTAGAAGGAAAGGGATGAATCAGATTGGTCCACTGGATATTGATGGTTCAACAGTTAAGGATCCTGCTCAGGTGGCTAACAAACTAAACGAGTATTTTGCATCTACATTCACACATGAGGAGTTATTCAGGAAGGGGAATGCCAGAGGTGAAGTAAACTCTAGCAGTGAGCTAGATTATTTTGTAATAACTGAGAGGAAAGTGGAGGAGAAATTGTTGAGGATAAACATAAAAAAGGCACCCAGGGTGGATGGGATCTATCCAGTTACATTAAAGGTGGCAACAAAGGAAGTAAGCAAACCCTTAGCCATAATTATGAGAACTTCCTTAGACTCAGGGGAGGTACCCATAGACTGGAGAAGTGCAAATGTGACCCCAATTCACAAAGGAGGATCAAAGGCTGACACAAGTATTTATACACCTGTGAGTTTAACTTCTGTTCCAGGAAAATTAATGGAGGCACTGGTTAAAAACGCATTGCAGGATCATCTAGACAAGACTTCAGTTATAGCTCGGATGCAGCATGGTTTTGTTAAAGTTTGAAAGTCTTGCCTGACCAATTTGATTGGATACTATGATGCTGTCACAAAAAAACTGGATGCAGGGAATAACTTTGATATTATATATTTGGATCTTAGAAAGGCTTTTAATACTGTTGCACATGGAAGACTGCTACACAAATTGGAGCAGTGTGGCATTGGAGGCAAATTGCTGCAATGGATAAAGGGGTGGTTGAGGGGGAGAAGACAGAAAGTGGTAATCAATGGACACTGCTCATCGTGGACTAATGTTATTAGTGGAGGTCCTCAGGGTTCAGTGTTGGGTCCATTGTTTTATGTATTTATAAATGATATCGATGATGGTATATCAAGCTTAATGTCCACGTTTGCAGATGATACAAAGGTTGGCAGGGTTGTTAAGGACACTACTGACGCTATACTGCTGCAATAGGATCTGGAAAGTTTGAACAGATGGGCTGAGAGGTGGCAAATGAAGTTTAAAATTGACAAATGTAAAGTCCTACATATGGGAAACAGTAACCCCAGAGCAACGTATCAACTCTGTGGTACTACACTGACAGTGGTAGAGAATGAAAAGGACCTGGGGGGTATTTGTGCAGGCAGATATGAAGTTCTCTGAACAGTGCAGATGGGCTGCAAGAGTAGCTCGTGGTGTCTTGTCAATGATATACAGGAATTTTTCTAGCAGGGATAAGGAGGGGGTTATTCCCTTGTATAAGGCAATGGTCAGGCCACAGTATACAGTACTGTGGCCTGACCATTGCCTAGAGTACTAGAGTATTGCTTGAGTACTGTATACAGGTCTGGAGGCCTCACTGCAAGAAGGATGTAGAGCTGCTGGAATGAGTACAGAGAAGGGCAACAAGATTTGTGAATGGAACAAAGGATCGCTCTTATGAAGAAAGGCTTAAGTTTTGCAAATTACTGTGTCTGGAGACTAGGCACCAACGAGGTGATCTGATAGAGGTGTATAAAGCCTTGAATGGTTTGAGCATGCTCAATGCCGATGGGATTCTTCCTCATGCTCAGAATAATCACCTGAGAGGGCATAAATTCAAATTGAAGAAAGCCACGTAGGATAGATGTGCGGAAATTTGCCTTTAGCCAGCGGGTAGTTCGTTGGTGGAACAGACTTCCATCCCTTGTTGTGGAAGTTGATAGCCTAAATAAATTTAAGGCTCAGCTTGACAGGTATTTCGAACGAACGGAGAGGTGAAATGGGAGTAGGTTTTTTTTTTTTTTTTGCTGATGCTGCATAAGCTTGCTTTCTTGCATCATATGCCTCTACTAATGCTAATCTTCTTTATAGAAGTAAGGGTCTGTAGGACCTACACCTTGAGAGTCCTGAACATTTTTCAAGGCAAAGCCATGCAAGAACTCACAGTCATCAGAATTGACTTTGAGTCAGGCATAAACTGTATTCATTATTAAAATAATTGCAAACTCCTCTGATCTAGTGGTCATATCATAGTATAAACAAGAAGGTCTGATTTTGATTATCAAGAATAATAGCAAAATAGGCAAGACAGATTGTCTTGTATTTTTTATAGTTTTGGTCTTGTTTTTAGAGTGTTATTGTATTTTTTCAGAGCTAAGCCTATGAAGAATATGATAAAATATAACAATATAATAAATACTTTTCTGCATCACTTTATCCTTTCTGGATAAAGAAATGACTCAGAATAGTGTATAAAGAATGCATATGTGCCACTCAAGTCAATTGTTCTCTTCATTGCACACAAGGTCTAGCTGACTGATTTTGTTATTATTAGATGTCACATTGATGGCTTGTAAATTTGTGTAGTTGCTAACAGCCTGCACCATTCAATTTACTTTAGGTGGTGTTATCATGAAATGGGTGCATAATGGTAGTGTGACAGTCTCATGACACATCTCTTCAAAAAATCAACCAGGAGTATGAGCCATACTTTCTACAATGTGGCAATACTTTCCACTTTAGCATTAGCATTAGTAGAGGCATATGATGCAAGAAAGCAAGCTTATGCAGCATCAGCCAAAAAAAAAAAAAAAACACTTCCATTTCACCCCTCCGTTCGTTCGAAATGTTCAGCTGAGCCTTAAATTTATTTAGGCTATCAACTTCCACAACAAGGGATGGAAGTCTGTTCCACCAACCAACTACCCGCTGGCTAAAGGCAAATTTCTGCACATCTATCCTACATCTGTCTTTCCTCAATCTGAATTTATGCATTCTCAGGTGATTATTCTGAGCAAGGGGAAGAATCCCATCGGCATTGAGCATGCTCAAACCATTCAAGGCTTTATACACCTCTATCAGATCACCTCGCCGGTGCCTAGTCGCCAGACACTGTAATTTGCAAAACTTATGCTTTTCTTCGTAAGAGCAACCCTTTGTTCCATTCACTAATCTTATTGCCCTTCTCTGTACTCGTTCCAGCAGCTCTACATCCTTCTTGAATGAGGCCTCCAGACCTGTATATAGTACTCAAGGTGTGGCCTGACCATTGTCTTATACAAGAGAATAACCACCTCCTTATCCCTGCTAGAAAAATTCCTGTATATCATTGACAAGACACCATGAGCTACTCTTGCAGCCCATCTACACTGCTCAGAGAACTTCATATCTGCCTGCACAATTCAGAGAGACCTAGATAGACTTCAAGAATGGTCAGAAAAATGGCAGCTGTGCTTTAATCCAACAAAGTGTAAGGTATTACACCTGGGAAACAGTAATCCCAAAATAACTTATTCACTTGGTGGAGATCAACTAAACCCAGTACTGGAGGAAAGGGACTTGGGTGTTACGATACGGTCAGACATGAAATTCTCTGAGCATTGTAAACAGGTTGCAAGGAAGGCCCATGGTGTCCTATCGATGATCTATCGAACTTTTGCAAGTAGAGATAGGGACGTGATAATCCCATTATATAAGGCCTATGTTAGACCACACTTGGAATACTGTGTTCAAGTATGGAGACTGCACCTAAAGAAAGACATCGAGCTTCTTGAAAGGGTGCAAAGAAGGGTAACTCGCCTGGTGAGATCGGCAAAAGGGCGTCCTTATGAAGAAAGACTTTGAATATGTGGGTTGCAGAGTTTGGAAACTAGACACCTTAGAGGAGATTTGATTGAGGTGTTTAAGGCTCTGAGAGGCATCAGTAAAATGAATGAGGACATCAAGATTATAAATGATGCTAGAACTAGGGGACATAAATTCAAGTTATGGGGGGAAATGTTTAGATTGGACTGCAGGAAGTTTTATTTTAGCCAGCGAGTTATAAATTACTGGAATAAGTTGCCTTCATGGGTGGTAGAGGCCGACAGTTTGGGGAAATTCAAAGGTCATCTGGATAGTACTTTCGGGTAAGGGAAGCGCATAGGATGATAGGATTAATTTCCTTTTTATTTCATTTTTAATTTCATTTTATTATTTTTATTTATTTATTAATTATTATTATTTATTTATTTAATTTTTGTTTTTATCATTGTTTTGTTCGGATTTTTTTTTTTTTTTTTGGCTGGTGCAGCATAAGCCATAGGCTTTCTTGCACCATACGGCCGTTACTAATACTAATACTCATACTAATTACCCCCAGGTCCTTTTCATTCTCTACCACTGTCAGTGTAGTACCACAGAGTTAATATGTTGCTCTGGGGTTGCTGTTTCCCATATGTAGTACTTTACATTTGTCAATGTTGAACATGACGTGGAATGGTGTAGTGCAGGCATGGAAATACATCAAGACAGGTAAGTCTGCTGGTATGGATGAGATAAATTTAGAGTTGCTGTGGGCTACAGTTGAGGCAGGGATAATGCGGACATACAGACTGTTCTGTAAGATCTGGGATGAGAGACAGGTGTCGAAGGACTGGAAAGAATGTTTGAACATTCCATTATTCAAGAAGGGGAACAGGAAAAAGTGTTCCAATTATAGAGGCATCACGCTGACATTACATGTGAGTAAGCTGTATTATGAGAGAGTGTTAGGGTGGAAGATAAGAGGAACGATTGAAAATAGGATGGCCGAGGAACAGTATGGCTTTAGGCATTGGAGATTGATGGTGGATCTAATTTTCTGCATCAGGCAACTGATGGAAAAGTGTTATGAACCCAAAGAATTATGTATGCCATTTTTGAATATAAAGAAAGCGTTTGATGCCATAAAGAGAAAGAAAAAGTGTGGGAGGTTTTGAGAAACTTGGGGATAGAGGGGATTTGAGAAACTTGGGGATAGATTGGTGCACACATTCTCAATTCTCTCCACATCTTGTGGAGAGAATTGAGAATGTGTGCACCAATACAGTGAGCAAAGTAAGAACAGTAATGGGGTTGATAGAGAGCTTCGAAATAACATCAGGTTTGAGGCAAGGAGGCATCCTGTCACCACTACTATTCATAGCTGTCATGAATGATGTGAAATGTAGTGGTGGAACAACTTGGACAGGACCAGATGAAAGTCATGCTCTTCGCAGATGATCTCCGTATATGGGTAGAGAGCAGGGAATAAGTACAACGGCAAGTTAATATATGGGCTAGTATGGCCAATTAATTTGGACTGGTTTTCAGTCAGGAGAAGAGTGAAGTAATGATTCTAAAGAGGAGTGGCGAGCTTGATGGATACATTACAATGGAAGGAAAAGAGCTAAAAATGGTTAACAAATTATTAAAACAAATGGTTGAAAATGGTTAATGGTTATCTAGGAAGCACCATTACAAAGACTGGAGTGATAGACAAAGAAATAAGTAGAAGGATCCAAGCGGGCGGGAATTTCTATAGGCAGACAAGAGATCTGATCTGGAACAGAAACATATCACTGAAGTGATATGTTTCTGTAGATCCTCCTTTTGCTCTCAGTACAGCAGCTATCCGATGTGGCATTGATTCAACAAGATGTTGGAAGCATTCAGGAGGTATAGCCAACTAAGCCGTGTGTAATACGGTCAACAATGCAGGTATGGAGGTGATTGGGGTATCCAGATGCCTGATATGCCTTTCCATAGTGTCCCACAAGTACTCTGTGGGATTGATATCGGGGGGAGTTTGGAGGCCAATCTATATGCTGCAAGCCAGAACTGTGTTCCTCAAACCATTCCTGCACAAGTGCCCAGTGACTTAGCGCATTGTCATCTTGGAAGATACCATCGGCATTCTGGAAAAAGTGTAACATAGCAGGGTGTACACAGTCAGCAAGCAGTTGATGATAATGGAGACCACTGATACGTTGTTCCACATGCACCAGTGGTCGAAGTTCCTGCCAATGAAACATGCCCCACACCATACAGCTGCCTCCATTGGCCTGCACTTTTGATGCCATGCATGTTGGATGAAAAGCCTCATTTTGTTGATGCCAAATCCGTACACATGACCATCGACGGAGCAGTAGTGCGTAACACGCGCTTCTTGGATTAGACCAGGGTTCGAGCCCGTCACCACCAAATACAGAGGATGCGGAAAGGTCAGGGAATGATCACCGCAAATTCCTGGAGCAATATGGCCTTAGTTGCTAATGCTCCTAAAAAAAAAAAAAAAAAAAAAAAAAAGCCCATACGTGTGAGCGTGCGTGCAATACATGGTCATGGCAGATATTGTTCCGGGTTGGTCCATGTTGTATTGGGTAGTCAACACTTGAACAGTGCTGTGCCTGTTTGCCTGTACGAGTTGTCGGACCTGGCGCTCACTTCTAACTTCAACCTTTCGCTGACCTTTGCAGTTTTGCCGTCGGGTCGTTGTTTGACCATTTTGACACCAGTCCTGGTACCCTTTAACTGTAGCTGCTCTCGAACACCCCACCAGTTCAGCTGTTTAGGAAATTGAGGCACCAGCTCGTCGAGCTCCCACAATCTGTCCTTTATCAAAGTCTGATAAATCCTTCCTTTTACCCATCACGCTCAGAATTTTACTACCTATTGAACCACTGACACCTTATCTATGCTACGTAGGTCGACTAACAGTGCACTCTCATACCTCGCGTGGTTAATGGGTCGCATTCACTTTTCATAAGGATAGTCATAATTCAATGATCACTCAGTGTATATCAGGCCTTTTACATATCAATTCTGACTATATTATCAATTGCATATTTATTATTAATAATTATCAATTACATATAATCTGAAACTTGGATTATGAGGAAAAAGGATGAAAGCAGAATTCAGGGTGCAGAAATGAGATTTGTGAGGAGCGTAGCCAGAAAGACAAGACAAGACGCAACAAAATCAGGAATGATGTGATTAGGGAGAGAATTCAGGTTGAAAAACTCCAGAATAGGATTGAAAGGTCCTGTTTGAAATGGTTCGGACATATCAAGAGGATGAATGAAAGGTGTTTGCTAAGAAGAATGTTTGATTTAAAATTAAGGGACAAAAGACCAAGGGGAAGATCAAGAATGAGATGGCAAGACATGATAAAGACCAATGTCATTAAGAGAGGAGGAAACTGGAGTGAGATCAATGATGGAGAAAAGTACACGGACAGGGCATGGTGGCGAGGCTTCATATGTCGACCCATGGAATAGTGGAACAATGACAGATGATGATGAGGCAATAAAAATTTTACAATTTACAATTTAAACTTACATAAATTTTGATTATTTTCACAGTAAAAGAAATTTAAATTTAAAAGGTTAAAATAATATATATAACAAAACAGTGAATATTTTATTTTTGTTAATAAAATAATAATAAATGTTAATCAATAATACAGTAAATAAAATAATCACATTATTGATGATTTAACTTTTCATTTAGATGCCATCGTTCCTCAGTATTTTTACGTTCCTTCTGAGTGCATTGAAGCTGAGAAATCTGAACCTGGTTCTCAGCCTCGAGTGGCTAGTAATGAAGGAAAAGATAACCTCTTTCTTTGGGCTCAATCACTGTATATCATTGCCTATCTGCTTGGTTAGTCTTAAAACTTATTAACTTTTTATAATGCAAATAAAAAACTGCTTTGTAATAGTAATGTTTGACCTATTTTTTTTTTACTTTTAATATGATTGATTTGAATTTCCACTTCTTGCTGTATTCATGTTGTATGTAGCATACTGAAACTTTTGGCCAGCACAAGGTTACTGTGCTGATGCTAAATATTTCAGAAATTTTTTCATCATGCAGAAATGAGAATTGTAGATTAAGCTCTGCTTGCAAAGTGTTTACAAATTTTAAACAAAGAAATATTTCAAGCTACTGTTTCAAAACTTAGAACATTCCAGGATTTTATTTTTAGGCTTTGGAGATGCCAACACTTTACATATATTCTGTTAAACAAACTTTTCTTGTGGGTTTATCAGTTTATTGTGTGTATGCAGTGCAGTTTTGTTTACAGTAATGTAACCAATATAAAAAAAATAATAATTTAACTGAATATTTGGTGACTAATTAATCTGTAGTAATCTAATTGATTCTTTAATATACAGAGTTTTACAAAATTCAACAATAATTTAATGCCATTAGTGAAAAGAATTTAAACCAATTCCTCTTATGACCCAAAAACCAATAGACCCAAGATTTATTTCTTTGAACAAATTTAATATTAATAGACTTTTATCACTGGTGACCAGTGTTTCCTTTTATTTGAAGATTCTTAATATCTGATGAATCCTTACTTGATAAACAGGGTGAATAACCTCCCAAAAACTTAGAATGTCTTACCCCTATGGTAAGACATTCTGAGTTTCTGTCTTACTCTGTTTGACTATGAAGATGTTCATCACTAAGTCTGGAACATAGCCCACTTCTCATTTTTGTTTCCCCTGTGCTTATATCACACTAGACCGGATTGGTATTATCTATTTGAATTTTAAATTAGAACTTTAGAATTTAAAATTTTTAAATTAGAACTTCGTGTTCAGAACCTTGATTAAGATATCAGTAGTTTATCAGAAATTACCTGTAGTTTATTCCAATGTCTTCATTTGGCTCATGAGCTTTACTGAAACTGTTCATTTATTTATTATTTTATTATTATTATTATTATTATTAGCCATATGGTGCAAGGAAGCCTGAGGCTTATGCTGCACCAGCCAAAAAAAAATTTTGAATACCCTGAGAGAGAGAGAGAGAGAGGAGGGAATCACCAAAAAAGAGAAGAATGATGATATCCAGCTCAGGACCCTGGGTGTGCCAAGCCCATACTCACCAGATGTGAGCCCCTGGGATGGAAAAAGAACCACAATTTAAAATTCCATTATTCATTTTTGAGTTATATCAAGTGATTATGCATAACCGTGCTTCCATATTATAAAGTATATGGAGAAGTAAAGTGTTTTGTGTCAACGACCCTAGGGGTTTCCCCATCTCCGCTAAAAATATATGGAGAGTGAGATCTCAGAAATAATTAGCACCAATATTTCTGATAACAACAAAAGTATGGAACAATCTCATTATGGCAGATATCTGACAAGCATGAATGCACAGCTGTTAAAATTAAAATCTTCTCTGAAGCGGGGCTATCACTTTTCAAGCTGTTGACAGGTGGGGAGAGGACGATGTACAGTCAGTTCTGCTATAACGCATATTTTAACAACGCAAATTTGCTCCAATGCAACTGATGTTTTAGGGAACAATTTGATTTAACACAATTTTCGCATTGGCTCATCCGTGATTTTCTCTGTGAGTAACACCAGGTGAATGCAAAACCCGGCACAAAGCTGAATGTTGTGACCTGCATAACAATACACACAAGGTTACGAAGCTTAAAAAATGTCAAACATCAAATGTGTGACGCTATATTTTCCATTTACTGTAGTTGTATTGGTCAAGAGACACACTGT
Source organism: Mastigoproctus giganteus (assembly GCF_048544385.1). Classification (NCBI taxonomy): domain Eukaryota; kingdom Metazoa; phylum Arthropoda; class Arachnida; order Uropygi; family Thelyphonidae; genus Mastigoproctus; species Mastigoproctus giganteus. Next base: position 65,506,921 of record NC_143581.1, read on the forward strand.
TGTCATTCACTATATTCACAAAATAACAGGTAATATTATAGGCCAACTCACGTTTTCAGAAGCTCACATTTTTCTGTTCGAATAGAAATTTCGTGAGGGTGGATAGCGTGAGCAGAGGAGAACATTTCTGGAGGTCACTACCATAAAACAGTAAAAACAAATTTGCAGTTCCTGGTTTATTGGGCTTTTCTGTTAATGCATTTTAATTATAAATGTGTAGTAAACTCGATCTTATTGCATTTGCGATAATACTGATAGCTGTAATTCTGTGGGTTTTTACGTTATTATAGTGAAATGTGTATCCCCTTCCATAGAATCTTCTCTTCATTTCAATTTTTTAAGCTATGTAAACTTGTTACTCCATATCTAACTTGTGCAATTTGTGTGTGCCATGTTCGTAGTTATTGACTGCTTATCTTTTTTACTGTTGTAAATTTTATAGTCCAATAAACAAAAAAAAAATTTAGTGAACAGAAATATCAATTAGTATGCATATTTATTTATTGTATGGCTTGTACAGTACACATGGAATCAAATTACATGACTCTAGAATGATAGATATAAAATTAAATTAAATAGAACAAGAATCACAGATGAACATTTAACTTATTTAAATAGTGAATTCCGCATTGGTCACTATCAGGAAATCTCCAGGGTTTCCTTCATAGGCTCACAAGGTACAGTCCTCTGTTATGTGTTGGATGGTCTGTCTATCGGCTCCACAGTCACATGGGGAAGGAATTTTACTGCACTTAAGGAAAAGGTCTGCACCTCTACTGTGCGGCGTTTGTGCCTGTTTAGTGCTAGCCATATCCTGCAAGGCTGGTCAAAACCAGGTGGTGTTTCAGAGATACAAGGCATGGTATGACATCGAGGAGGGGAGTTTTGTAGCCACTCTTGCATCCAGGTATCCAGAAGGTTGAAATTGGCTTGTTGCAATGTTTTAGCCATCAAGATGGTTGGATGTCTGGAACGGAGCCTTTTATTCCTAAGTCTTGAATGTTGGAGTTTGTTCGTAATTCAGGATTGTCTATTATTTTTCTGTATTCTGTGATGAGAGCACATTTTCTACGGAAATCTATTGGCGGGATATGGCCCAAGACGGGTAGCCAAAAGGTAGGGGTGGACCTGACTGTTCTGGTTATGATGCACATGGTGTTATTTAGCTATACATCCACCTTTTTTATGTGGCTACTGTTAAACCAAACTGGAGCACAGTACTCTACAGCTGCATAGACAAGACTGAGAGCTGACGAATGTAAGATCGAAGCAGAGTAGCCCCATGTGGTACCACATAGCTTTTGCAGAATGCTATTCCTTGTTTTCAGTTTTGCTGCAGTCCTTGTCAAATGTTCACTGAAAGATAATGCTCTGTCTAGTGTGACATCCAAGTATTTCGGATATTTGTTGTGGATAAGACGAGAATTCTTGAAGTGTATGTTCTGCTCTCTAGTTGCCATCTTATTATTGAGATGGAAGCAAGAAGCCTAGAAAATTCTTCCTCATTTGCAAAGAATTTTCCCAAGTTAGGTCAGTTGTTAAAATCCCTTCTGTTTTGTTGACTGATTTGTGACTCATTGCCATTGCCCAATTATCTGCATAGCAAAATTTTCTGGAGTGGGTTTCAGGCATGTCTGCAATGTAAGGGCTGAAAAGTAATGAAGCGAGGACAGAGCCTTGGGGTAGGCCATTGCTGAGTTTCTTTTTATTGCTCATTGTGTGTCCCATTATCACATGGAAAGTTTTTTTTTTTTTTAATGAAAATGAAAGTACCACATTTGAAGCAAAAGGAATCATACAGCGAATAATTTGGGCAAGTGAGATGAGCAGTAGTTGAATCAACCGATAACTGTGATTCTGTCAGAAAAAGTACATGGGGTTTGGCAGATTGCAAGTGGAAATGGACATTGTTGAGATTAGAATTGAGACCACATATATTTGTGAAATGATCTAGGAAGTGTTTGGGAGGTTTAGATCTTTTTGCAGATAAGCTTACTCTATTAGTTTGACAATTCGTGGTATATTCAATAGTAAGAAAATGTGGGGGGACATGCTGTATGAAGTAATGAAATTTTTGGATATGTGGCGTACACGTGGTAAGAATATACCCAGATCCTTGACATAACATGGCCTCGACAATGCCCCCCGCACACACACACACTACTCAGACTCTCTCCAGTCACTATCTGGCAGTGTAGAGGTAGCAAGGTTATACACTAGCTGATCTGGAAGCCTTCTAAGGATACCAATAGGTTCAGTCCGGTGTACTAACTAGTGGCCGTCCTGTGAACACAGGTTTAGAGCTGTACCCTCGAAATGTAAGGAAGATTGGATCCCGCCATGATGTTCATCATAACCTCAAATGTCATCAGTCATACTGCATGATGGAAGAGATGGGGAAGGGTTGACGTGATCTTAGCTGGGAGACTAAACATGGGTTCCACCACTTGAAGCCTCCAATAAGCAATGTGGTGGTATTGCACTGCTTGATGAGAGTCATCTACCACCTAGTATTGCCTGGTAACACAGAGGAGCAGCATTACTCCATGTGGTGTGGGTGCCACACCTCGACCCCTACTTACGTTGGTTCACACCTGAGTGGTTACCCACAGTTTGCTTTTGCATGGAGGTTATACCCAGGATTACTAACAGTCCCACCATCATGAAGATGCAAGCAGAGGATTTGGCTGTCACAGACCATCTGGACTTCAAAATTGGGTCCACTTGACTCGAATGTCACCCAATATCAGTTCCATCAGCCTTTTAGACTCCCAGGTAGCAAGTACAGCTTGTCTGGCATATCTGAGAGAATGTCTGTGACAACCTCAAAGACTTAAGTTCTATTTGTGAGCATGTTATCAATAAGTCTGGCAGTTGTTTTGCAGGGTATTGTATGAAGCATTTTGTATATTAAACTATTTCCAAAAAATGTCATGTGCTGCAGTTAGATCAATGAAAACAACGAGGTTTTCAGTTGTTTTTGAAACCCTGCCTCGATATATGTGTGTGTGTTGTCAAGGAGAGAACTTGATCAATACAGCTTCGGTTTGGACAGAATCCTGCTTGCTCGATAGGAATTGTTTCAAGTATTTTGGAGCTGATCTTGTTGTAGAGTAGCCTTTCAAGTAGTTTATAAGTTAAGCTTAGTGGAGCAATAGGTTTCTGGAGCACTTACATGTTTAAGTGTCTTGAGTTCCCGTTTCACTTGAATTGTGTGTTCTCGGTCATTTGGAGCTCTAGAGGTGGATACAATAAGTGTTGCAACGGCATTTGATGTAATTAGAATATTATCACGAGCCATAGGGTTGCTGTTTCCCAGCTTGCATAGGAGAGACCATGCTTTCCTGCTGGATTTCTTAAAATCAATGGTTTCAATGGTCTGTATCCATTTTTCTTGGCGGCCGGCATCAAGGCTGTGTAGCAGCTCGTCCACTTTCTCTTGATCACCACTTTCAAGAAAGTCCCTGTACAGATTTTCACTGGTCTCGTTCCATCCTGGAAGTCTGTGTGGGTAGCACAGTGGTATCATCACTGCCCTCCTTACATCGGGTGGAAAAGGCTCGGGTTCGAATCCCATCGATGACACGAGGAACCTTAATGGGCTTTTTCCACTCCGTGGCTGAGTAGTCAGTCTCAGGCATAGATAGCAAGGATTTTCCCCTAGAATCTGGGGTTTTTCATCCAGCAAAACAGACAAATCGACCATAGAACACATGCAATTAACAGACATAAGACACAAAACAGCATAGATCAATATGAATTTAAATATTCGAGTGGCCTAATATAATAGTTTTTTTTTTTTTTTTTGTTCCATCCTGGAATATGTTCCTTCTAGTACCCTCTGGGGATGTGCTTTTTAGCCGTGCTTATTACTGTACCTACAAATCTCTTGTAGTTTTCAACAGAGGTGAATCCATCACAAACACCTATCACAGTCTCCTGAGAAAGCATCCCAGTTTGCTTTCCTGAAGTTCCATCTAGGGTAGGGAAAGGAAGTTACTAGTGGGATGTTTGTTCCAATTTTTATAAGGGCTGGGCAGTGCTGGCTCTGAGGGAAATCTGCTAGGATTCTTCTAGGCGTGTTTAGTCGGTGATTATTTTCATTGATGGTGACAAAGCAAGGATCGGGGTTATACTCCTGCCACCAGGCAGCTGATTTGAATTATCCTCATTCTTTGGCATCAAAAATTGGGTAGGTGCCACATTCTTCTACTCAGTTAACAAGTGCTTCACCATTATGATCATTCTCTATGTATTGCCACTGTGCATGGTGAGTGGCAATACATTCTCTGTGTATTGCCACTGTGCATAAATCGCCAAGATAAACCGCTGGATCGGGATACGGCTGGAGGATGTGTGGTGGCCATATAGTAGCAGGGGGCTTATAGATGTTATTCACAGTTATTTCCCTTACTTTGATAATTACTTCATGGATATTATTGGCGATGAAAGCAGAGAGCAAGTATGCATTTTCGATTTTAGTCCATACATATGTTACAACACCATAGGCTTGATGGTATGTTGTCCCTTTTAAATCGTAGCCTGATATTTTCCCCCTAGTTTGAAGCTGATCCTCACTATCCATGTGGGTTTCTTGAATCGCGACCACGCAAATGTCATTATCTCTTAATATTTTGCATAAAAACTGGCATTTAGTTCTGCTAATACCTTCTATATTAGCAGAGCTAAATATAGAAGGTAATGCCTTCTATATTTATCTGGCAAATTGGAATACTAGGTCCAAGTTTTCTAGTCAATTGGCTCTGAGAGGAGAGTATCATTAGTCGTCATAGCAAAAATGATGTGTACATAGCCAGGAGATCACTAGGATTATTTGGCTGCCAGATTGTGCTAGTTCATTTAGCGTAATCCAGGGTGCACCACTCAGAGGTGAACTACCTTTACACCCCAGTATGCATATATCACAGTATTAATTAAGCTATGTACATACACGTGCATAGTCTCCGACCAAAACAAGATATCCTGTCAAGATAAAGTGCTATATTTACCATAATATTTATTTATTTATTAGAAATTTAAGATATTTAAACCAGTGTTAGCAATTGTATTGGGTTCCCACTTTTTTAACTGTTTTACTTACCAAACTGAAAATTTTTTTTGAGTGCGCTGCCTATCCCTATTTTTCCCATAAGCCTTATTGATTTTAATATGCGAAATACCATAACGCTAACGCGGAAATATTTAGGAACACATGTACTGCATTATAGCAGAAATGGGTTGGTGGATTCTGGGAACTGATTTCACATGCAGATTAGAATAATTCATTCATTGGGCATAACAAATGTACGATGAATGTTTATGAGCTTTTATGTATTTTAATACGCAAGGTTTCAGAAATGAGTAATTTACAATAGTTAGATTGGTAGTCGAGTGTTGTAATACAGGGAAACCCGTTATAATGCAATGCTCAGGGATCCAAAGAATCACATTGCGATATAAGCAAGATCTCGTCAGAAAATATTTGCCATTTTTCATACTTCAAGCATTCAAACTTCATGCATACTGTCAGTTTTGCTCGTTTCTTTTTTTTTTTTTGCACAATAATTGCAGTACTATATGCCGACGAGGCTACTGAAAGCCTGTCATTAGCATTAGCAAAGGCACATGATGCAAGAAAGCAAGCTTATATAGCATCAGCCAAAAAAAAAAACGACTTATTTCACCCATTCACTCCCTCTAAATGTTTGTCAAGTTCTGCCTTGAATCTATTTAAGCTATCAACTTCTGCAATGGCAGATGGAAGCTTGTTCCAGCAATCAACCACTTGCTGGCTAAAGGCAAACTTCCGCACATCTATCAGCATTGAGTATGCTCTAACCATTCAAGGCTTTATATGCCTCAATCAGATCACCTCGCAGGTGCCTAGTTTCCAGACATTATAATTTGCAAAACTTAAGCCTTTCTTCGTAAGAGCAACCCTTTGTTCCATTCATTAATCTTGTTGCCCTTCTCTGTACTTGTTCCAACAGCTCTACATCCGTCTTAAAATGAGGACTCCAGACCTGTATACAGTACTCAAGGTGTGGTCTGACCATTGTCTTATACAAGGGGATAATCACCTCCTTATCCCTGCTAGAAAAATTCCTGTATATCATTGACAAGACACCATGAGCTACTCTTGTAGACCATTTGCGCTGCTCAGAAAACTTCATATCTGCCTGCACAATTACCCCCAGGTCCTTTTCATATTCTACCCGTCAGTGTGGTACTACAGAGTTGGTACGTTACTCTGGGATTACTGCTTCGCATATGTAGTACTTTACATTTGTCAATGTTAAACTTCATTTGCCCATCTGCTCAACTTTTCTAGATCCTGTTGTCATTAGTGTCATTAACAACCCTGCCACCTTTGCATCGTCTGCAAACTTGGACATTAAGAATGATATACCATTATCAGTATCATTTATAAATACAGAAAACAACAATGGACCCAACGTTGAACCCTGAGGGACTCCACTAATAACATTAGTCTATGAAGAGCAGTGTCCATTGATTACCACTCTCTGTCTTCTCCCACTCAACCATCCCTTTATCCATAGTAGCAGTTTGCCCCCAATGCCACACTGCTCCAATTTGTGCAGCAGTCTTCCATGTGCAACACTATCAAAGGCTTTTCTAAGATTCAAATATATGATATCAAAGTTATTCTTTGCATCCAGTTCCTTTGTGACCACATCATAGTATCCAGTCAAATTAGTCAGACAAGACTTCCCCTTAACACATCCATGTTGTGTCTGAGCTATAACTGAAGTCTTCTCTAGTCTTCTTTAGATCTCTAGATCTAAGGGTTTGCTTACATCCTTTGCTGCCTCCTTTATTATATAACTGGATAGATTCCATCTATAAAGGTGATATAGTTATACCCGTTGGCACTAATGATATTAGGAATAGGAGACCGGCAGAATTACTTAACAAGTACAGGTCACTGTTGAACAAAAGCCGAGAATTAGGGTTGAATTTGAAAGTGTCTGCAGTTCTGCCCAGACACGATAGAAGGGAGTATATGATGAGAGCCTTGTCGATCAATTCGGCCCTGGAAAGAATGTGCAAGGCTCAAGGGGTAGAATTTTTTTCAGCCTGGACTGTACTTGTTAACAGGAGAGACTGCTTCTATAGGGATGGGATACACTTAAATAGAAAGGGTGCAAAAATATTTGCTGATGCTATCGAGGCAGTGTTAGGTGGGTCGGAAATCTGATAGCTTGGGGGGATACAAGGACTAATAGTTTAACAGTAGCCGTAGGCAGAGGTGAAGGTGATTCTTGCACAACTTCTATTAGAATAAGTAGCGACCTGGAGCGTGGGGTGTTGGGGGTTTCAGGGACGGATGGCAGTCATCCTGAAATAGGTGGGTATATGGGATGTGTTAGGGTAACTAAGAATAGGAGTAGGAGCATGTATGCTTGCATGTATACCAATGCTAGAAGTATAGTAAATAAATTTGATGAATTTGAAGTGTTGGTCAAGACATCAAAGGCGGACATTGTTGGGATAGCAGAGATGTGGTGTCACTCAGATATAAGGAATGCTGAACTGGAATTTGGGGAGTACAATGTGTACAGAAAGGATAGACAGGATAGAAAGGGAGGTGTTGTTATGCTGTTAATTAAGAAAAACATAAAATCAAAAGAAGTGCATCCAGTTGATATAGATGAACAGTGCACTGTTGAGTCAGTTTGCTGTGACATAAGCACTGCGAAAGCAAAAATAAGAGTAGGAGTGTGTTATAGGTCTAATGACTCAAATGAGTACAGTGAACAATTGTACAGAGAAATAGAGTGGGCTAGTAAATCGGAATGTCTTATAATGGGGAATTTTAACTTCCCAGATATTGACTGGAACTTTGGGTTGGTCACTCACACACTAGTCAGACTTTTGTGGATTTATTGGATGATTGTTTTCTGCAGCAGCATGTTTGAGAGGCAACCAGAGAAAGTAATACTCTTGATCTGGTTATCAGCAGTGATCATTCGTGTATTAAGAATTTCCAGATAAAGGAACCACTAGGTGGCAGTGATCACAGTGTACTGATGTGGGATTTATTTAAAGATTTAATTACCATCAGGCGTAAAGGAAAGGGTTTTTATTTCCGTGAAGGTGAGTACAGTGCTTCCGACAGTTTTTAAATTCTGTACAGTGGGATCAACTGACGATGTTACCAACAGTAAATTCTAAGTGGGAAGCGTTCAAGGAATTAATCGTGGAAGCTACTAAAAGTTTCATACCTATTAAGAAATATTGTTCAAGGTTTAGGCCTAAATGGTTATCTAATGAACTAATGAGACTCGTAATAGAGAAGAAAAATGCATGGGATGCATATAAATTATCAATCGACTCAGAAGACTATGGCAGATATAAGCTAGTCTGTAATCAGGTGACAAAGGAGGTTAGGCAGGCGAAGGCAGATTACGAGAAATACTTTGCAAAAGATGCTAAGAAAAACAGCAAGAATTTCTTTACTTATATAAGCTGTTGATGATCCTGCTCATATAGCAAACAAACTGAATGAGTATTTTGCATCTACATTCACACGTGAGGAATTATTAAGGTTTGAAAATGGCAGAAGCTTATCAAATTGTAGCAGGATACTTAATGATTTTGGAATAACTGAAAGCAAAGTGGAGGAGAAATTGTCGAAGTTAAACATAAGAAAAGCACCTGAGATGGATGGGATCTATCCAGTAATATTAAAGGAGGCGGCAAAGCAACTAAGCAAACCTTATCCATAATTATGAAAGCTTCCATGGACTGGATATGCGCAACTGTGACCCAAATTCACAAAGCAGGATCAAACAAGTAATTACAGACCTGTTAGTTTAACTTCTGTTCTGGGGAAATTAATGGAGGTTATAGTTCGGACACAGCATGGGTTTGTTAAGGGGAAGTCTTGTCTGGCCAATTTTATTAAATACTGTGATGTGGTCACAACAGAACTGGATGCAAAAAATAATTTTGATATCATATACATGGATCGTCGGAAAGCTTTTGATATTGTTGCTCATGGAAGACTATTCAACAAATTGGAGCAGTATGGCATTAAGGGCAAAATGCTACTATGGATAAAGGGATGTTTGAGTGGTAGAACACAGAGGGTGTTCTCCCACTCAAAGAGCACCCCTTTGTTCCATTCACTAATCTTGTTGCCCTTCTCTGTACTCATTCCAACAGCTCTATATCCTTCTTAAAATGAGGCCTCCAGACTTGTACACAGTACTCAAGGTGTGGCCTGACCATTGCCTTATACAAGGGGATAATCACCTCCTTATCCCTGCTAGAAAAATTACTGTATATCATTGAAAAGACACCATAAGCTTCTCTTGCAGACCGTCTGCACTGCTCAGAAAACTTCATATCTGCCTGCACAATTACCCCAGGTCCTTTTCATTCTCTACCACTGTCAGTGTGGTACCACACAGTTGATATGTTACTCTGGGATTACTGCTTCCCATACGTAGTACTTTACATTTGTCAATGTTAAACTTCATTTGCCACCTCTCAGCCCATCTGCTCAACTTTTCTAGATCTTGTTGCAGCAGTGTACTGTCATTAGTGTCATTAACAACCCTTCGTATTGTCTGCAAACTTGGACATTAAGCCTGATACACCATCATCAGTGTCATTTATAAATACAGAAAACAACAGTGGACCCAACACTGAACCCTGAGGGACTCCACTAATAACATTAGTCCATGAAGAGCAGTGCCCATTGATTAGCACTCTCTATCTTCTCCCACGCAACCATCCCTTTATCCATAGCAGCAATTTGCCTCCAATGCCACACTGCTCCAATGTGTGCAGCAGTCTTCCATGTGCAACAGAATCAAAGGCATTTCTAAGATCCTAATATATGATATCAAAGTTATTCTTTGCATTCATTTCCTTTGTGACTACATCACAGTATCCAATCAAATTAGTCAGAGAAGACTTCCCCTTAACAAACCCATCCTGTGTCCAAGCTATAACTGAAGTCTGGATTATCCTGCAATGCTTCTTTAACCAGTACTTCCATTAATTTCCCTGGAACAGAAGTTAAACTAACAGGTCTGTAATTACCTGTGTCCCCCCCCCCCCCTCAATCCTCCTTTGTGGATTGGGGTCACATTTGCACATCTCCCGTCCATGGGTATCTCCCCTGAGTCCAGGGAATCTCTCATAATTATGGCTAAGGGTTTGCTTACTTCCTTTGCCATCTTCTTTAATATACCTGGATAGATTCAATCCACCCCAGGTGTCTTTCTTGTGTTTATCTTCAATAATTTCTCCTTCACTTTACTCTCAGTTATTACAAGATTATCTGGCTTACTTCCAGAGTTGAATACACCTCAGGCATTCCCCTCCCTGAATAACTCCTCATGTGCGAATGTCGATGAAAAATATTCATTTAGTTTTTTATCTACCTGAGCAGGATCATGAACAGTTGAGCCATCGATATCAAGTGGACCAATCTGATTCTTTCCCTTCCTTCTAGAATTTACAGTAAGTAAAGAACTCTTTGCTGTTTTTCTTTGCATCCTTTGCCTAAGATTTCTCGCTGCCTTCGCCTGCCTAATCTCCTTTGTGACTTGGTTACAGACCAGCTTATATCTATCATAGGCTTCTGTGTCACATGTTAATTTATATGTATCACATGCATTATTCTTCTCTGTCACATGTCTAATTAGTTCATCTGACATCCATTTAGGCCTAAATCATGAACAATAATGGGGGATTTTAATTTCCCAGATATTGACTGGAATTTGTGGGTTGGTCACTCGCATACTAGCAAGGCTTTTGTGGATTTATTGGATGATTGTTTTCTACATCAGCATGTTCGTGAGGCAACAAGAGGGAGCAATACTCTTGATCTGATTATCAGTAGTGATTCTTCATGCATTAAGAACCTGCAGATAAATGAACCACTAGGTGGCAGTGATCACAGTGTGTTGAAGTGGGATTTACTCAAGGAGGTAACTACCATCAGAGGTAAAGGGAAGGGTTTTTGTTTTCGTAAAGGCGACTATGATGGTCTGAGACAGTATTTAAATTCTATACAGTGGGACCAACTGATGATGTTATCAACAGCAAACTCAAAATGGGAAGCATTCAAGGAACTAATCTTGGAGGCTACCAGGCTTTACATACCAACTAAGAAATATTGTTCAAGGTTTAGGCCTAAATGGTTGTCAGATGAACTAATGAGACATGTGGCAGAGAAGAAAAATGCATGGGATACATACAAATTAATGGGTGACATGGAAGCCTATGATAGATATAAGTTGGTCTGTAACCAAGTCACAAAGGAGATTAGGCAGGCAAAGGCAGACTACGAAAAATCCTTGGCAAAGGATGCAAAGAAAAACAGAAAAGAGTTCTTTACATACTTGAACTCGAGAAGGAAAGGGATGAATCAGATTGGTCCACTGGATATTGATGGTTCAACAGTTGAGGATCCTGCTCAGGTGGCTAACAATCTAAACGAGTATTTTGCATCTACATTCACGCATGAGGAGTTATTCAAGAAGGAGAATGATGTAGGTAAAGTAAACATTGGCAGTGAGCTGGATGATTTTGTAATAACTGAGAGGAAAGTGGAGGAGAGATTGTTGAGGATAAACATAAAAAAGGCACCTGGGGTGGATGGGATCTATCCGGTTATATTAAAGGAGGCAGCAAAGGAAGTATGCAAACCCCTAGCCATAATTATGAGAGCTTCTTTGGACTCAGGGGAGGTACCCATAGACTGGAGATGTGCAAATGTAACCCCAATTCACAAAGGAAGGTCAAAGGCTGACACAAGTAATTATAGACCTGTTAGTTTAACTTCTGTTCCAGGTAAATTAATGGAGGCACTGGTTAAAGAAGCACTGCAGGATCATCTAGACAAGAATTCAGTTATAGCTCAGACGCAGCATGGTTTTGTTAAGGGCAGGTCTTGCCTGACCAATTTGATTGGATACTATGATGTAGTCACAAAAGAACTGGATGCAGGGAATAACTTTGATATTATATATTTGGATCTTAGAAAGGCCTTTGATACTGTTGCACATGGAAGACTGCTGCACAAATTGGAGCAGTGTGGCATTGGAGGCAAATTGCTGCTATGGATAAGGGGATGGTTGAGTGGCAGAAGACAGAGAGTGGTAATCAATGGACACTGCTCAACATGGACTAATGTTATTAGTGGAGTTCCTCAAGGTTCAGTGTTGGGTCCATTGTTGTTTTCGGTGTTTATGAATGATATTGATGATGGGATATCAAGTTTAATGTCTAAGTTTGCAGATGATACAAAGGTTGGCAGGGTCGTTAAGGACACTACTGACGCTATGCTGCTGCAACAGGATCTGGAAAGGTTGAACAGATGGGCTGAGAGGTGGCAAATGAAGTTTAACATTGACAAATGTAAAGTACTACATATGGGAAACAGTAACCCCAGAGCAATGTATCAACTCTGCGGTACTACACTGACAGTGGTGGAGAATGAAAAGGACCTGGGGGTAATTGTGCAGGCAGATATGAAGTTCTCTGAGCAGTGCAAACGAGCTGCAAGAGTAGCTCATGGTGTCTTGTCAATGATATACAGGAATTTTTCTAGCAGGGATAAGGAGGTGATTATTCCCTTGTATAAGGCAATGGTTAGGCCACCTCTTGAGTACTGTATACAGGTCTGGAGGCCTCATTTCAAGAAGGATGTAGAGCTGCTGGAACGGGTACAGAGAAGGGCAACAAGATTAGTAAATGGAACAAAGGGTTGCTCTTACGAAGAAAGGCTTAAGTTTTGCAAATTACAGAGTCTGGAGACTAGGCACCGGCGAGGTGATCTGATAGAGGTGTATAAGGATTTGAATGGTTTGAGCATGCTCAATGCCAATGGGATTCTTCATCTTTCTCAGAATAATCACCTCAGAGGGCATAGATTCAAATTGAGGAAGGACGGATGTCGGATAGATGTGCGGAAATTTGCCTTTGGCCAGCGGGTGGTTGGTTGGTGGAACCGACTTCCATCACTTGTTGTTGAAGTTGATAGCCTAAACAAATTTAAAGCTCAACTGGACAGGTATTTCGAACGAACGGAGGGGTGAAATGGGAGTGTTTTTTTTTTTTTTTTTTTTTGGCTGATGCTGAATAAGCTTGCTTTCTTGCATCATATGCCTCTACTAATGCTAATGCTAATGCAATATTTCTTTGTTGGTATGTAAAGTCTAGTAACTTCCAAGATTAATTCTTAGAATACTTCCCATTTTGAATTTGCTGTTGGTAACATTATCAGTTGGTTCTGCCGTATAGAATTTAAGTACTGTCTCAGACCACCGTAGTCACCTTTACAAAAGCAAAAACCCTTCCCTTTACCCTTGATGGTTGTTACCTCTTTGAGTAAATCCCACTTCAGCACACTGTGATCACTACCACCTAGTGGTTCCTTTATCTGCAGATTCTTGATGCATGAAGAATCATTACTGATAATCAGATCAAGAGTATTACTCCCTCTAGTTGCCTCCTGAACATGCTGCTGTAGAAAACCATCATCCAATAAATCAGCAAAAGTCTTGCTAGTGTGTGAGTGACCAACCCACAAATTCCAGTCAATATCTGGGAAATTAAAATCCCCCATTATAAGACACTCTTCTTTACTGGCCCACTCTATTTCTCTGCACAATTACTCATTATACTCATCAGATTCATTAGGCCTATAACACACACCTACTCTCATTTTTCCTTTCCCAGTGTTTATGTCACACCAAACAGACTCAACGTTGCATTGTCCAATTGGATGCACTTCCTTAGATTTTATGTGTTTCTTAACTAACAGCATAATCCGTCCTCCTTTCCTGTCCTGTCTGTCCTTTCTGTGCACATTGTACTTCCCAAATTCCAGTTCTGCACTGCTTATGTCTGTGTGACACCATGTCTCTGATATCCCAACAATATCTGCCTTTGATGTCTTGATTAGCACTTCAAGCTCATCGAATTTTTTAACTATACTCCTAGCATTGGTGTACATGCAAGTATACATACACCTGTTTCTACTCTTATTTATCCTAACACAGCCCATGTATTTACTTGTTCCACTATGACTCCCAGCAGTCCTGGAAATTCCCATTGCCTTGCTTTCCAGGCTGCTGCTCAATTGCATTTCAATAGAAGTAGTGCAAGAATCACTTTTATCTCTGCCGGCGGCTACTGTTAATCTATTAGTCCGTGTATCCCCCTAAGCAGTTTTCCAACCCACCTAACTCTGCCTTGATAGCATCAGCAAATATTCTTGCACCCTTTCTATTTAAGTGTATCCCATCCCTGTAGAAGCAGTCTCTCCTGTTAACAAGCATAGACCAGGCTGAGAAAAATTCTTCCCCTTGAGCCTTGCACAATCTCTCCAGGGCCGAATTGATCAACAAGGCTCTCATCATGTACTCTGTCCTATCGTGTATGGGCAGAATTGCAGACACTTTCAAATTCAACCCTAACTCACGGCTTTTTTTAAGCATTGTCTTGTACTTGTTAAGTAATTCTGCCGGTCTCCTACTGTTAATATCATTAGTGCCAATGTGTACAACAATATCAATCTTTTTGCTCTTAAAGGATGATATCTGCCCTACAACGTCATCAACCTTTGCCACTGGTAGACATACCCTGGTCCTGTTCCATCTATACTTTTTGCACAATATGTTCCCCGTTTCCCTGACAATAGAGTCACCTGCAACAACTAGTTCCTTTGGGACCGGCGCATTCTGCCTTGGCGTTTGCCTCTGTGTTGCGTGATGTTCAAGTGCAAGCTCTGGCATTGATGTGGGCAGCTGAGAGCTTGAATGGTCCCTCAGTTTAAATCCTTTGAGGGCATCCATCCTGTCCTTCAAGCTCTCATATAAACCCATAAGAATGCCGAGTTGGCTCCTAATTTCCTCGCACTCCTTACATCGTACACACACAAAGACTTTCCCTTGGCAATATCATGTCCCGTTCCTAATTGCTCCACAAACATCAAACAAACAATGCATTTCAATAAACTGTGATTCAGAGGACAACTGCTCACCCCCCTCAGTTCTCCCCTGAGCCACAGCACTTCCACTAGTTTGAGCCTTTTGCTTTGCAGTTTTGGTCTGAGTCATGATTTCTATTCAAGTTCAATAAAATACCAATACAAAATATAACCCCAAACCTATATTCCAATGCAGTTATAACACTATATATATGTATTTCGGTATTGAATGTTATCTCCAAGTTATGTTATATGACTTTCTTATCCCCTGTCAACTTATATGTATTAATTTATGATGTTACGTTTGTAATAACTAGGTCGCTATATTTATTTAGTTAAAAAAGTACAATTCAATTGACAATGGAATTTAATGACATTAATAAATTTTACTATACTCGCTATCTAGTTTTCCCTTAAACCTTATGCTATCTAGTTTTCCGTTAAACCTTATGCTAGCACACGTTGCTAGCATAAGCCGCCTTATGTCTGCCGCCGCCAACTGCTGCCATTGTTATACATCGTATAACAATGGCGGCAAGTTATCAATGGTTAATCTACGGACACGAGGTATTATTTACTTTCCAAATCATGGTATCTAAATTTTCAAAATAAACCACGGAGCTTGACTAGGTCTATAAGCTACTTATAGACCTGTCCACGCATGGATTTGATACCCTTACCGATACTAAGTAATAATTTTAAATTCAATTTAATTAATTAAGTTTGAATTCAATTTAAACTAAAGTATATAAAGCAACTCTAAAAAATAAATTAATATGCCAATTTAAGTCAATAAAAAAGTAAAAACTTCTTCTCAATTTGCTGGAGTCATAAAAACTTGGCCTGATATGTATGAATTTTTGGAATACTGGGGATGTCTGAATGTTAATTTTTTCAACATTCTGAACAGAATGGCACATTGAACAAATTCTCTCACCTTTAGATGGCATAAAATGAAAGCTCATCTTGATTCCTTTGTTGTAATTTAACAAGTGATATATCTGTCAGAGTCATTTTCTTTCTCATTTTCTGAAGTCATGCTAAAGTCATTCTGAAGTCTCAGAATGACTTTAGCATTGACTGTTGACCTTAAAAAAAATTGTTTTACCTACCTCTCCTTTCCAACTGTTAATTAGCAGGAGGTAAATAAAACACAACATATGCATTGAATAAAGAATATATGAATGATACAGAAAAAAAATACAAAAATATTTTTTGGCATATATCCGTCTATTATATGTATGAAAAAATTGCTTCTGATTTACAAACATTAAACTTACACACACCACCTCTGAGGAATGTATGCCCTTTGTTAATTGGCATATTACTGTGATTTGTTTTTATAGCTATATGGCAATCAGTTTGAATACTTTCTTCTTTTAGTTTTAACCTTTCTTATTTAATCCTTTTGCAAGTGCCTTTCTCTGGCTGTACGGATCAGTGGCAGACTGGGTCAAAAATTCTTACCGGGGAAAACAAATAGAATGTATTGGAGGTCAGAGTGTAATATTGAAAATCACACAGGCCTTCATTGGCTTCTGGCCCACTGAGGTTTCCCTGGTAAGTCTTATGGCCAGTCTGCCTCTGGTATGGGTAACTTAGGGTAAATTTTTTCAAGAAATTTTGGATGATTTAAGCTTCTGAAAATGAAAAACTATGTATAAAAATGAGTTAAAATATGAATTTTTTAGTATTTTTAGTTTCTATTTAAATACTGAAGTTTTTTTAAGTGATGTGTTATTTTATATATTTCATATATTTTTTTGAAAGTCAATGGTTTATTGCACATAAATGAGCTTGATCCTACAAGACGTTACTTGCCTTCTTATAACCGACCACGCAAAACTGGGAGATATTCTGCTTTTCAGGTAAGAGGAAAAACTTCTAAATATTTTATATTTGTGTTTTTTATTTAATTAAATTGTGTTTCAGTATCACAAAAATAAATAATTCTAGTTTTATTATTATCATTACTTGTAGTGGCAAGTGATGCAAGGAAACAGCCTTTTATAACCTCAGCCAAAAAAAAAAAAAAAAAACACTGCTCCTCATCTGTACCTCCCCTCTAATAATTTGCCTGATTCTTCCTTAAATTTATTCAAACTACGCACTTCTACAACATACAATAGTTTGTTCCAACAATCAGTTACTCTCTGGTTGAATACAAATTTACACATCTATACTGCAACGGTTCTTTTTCAACTTAAGTTTATATCCCTGTGTGTGTGTGTGTGTGTGTGTGTGTGTGTGTGTGTGTGTGTGTGTGTGTGTGTGTGTGTGTGTGTGTGTGTGTGTGTGTGTGTGTGTGTGTGTGTGTTCTGAAAAAGAGTTATAATAACATCATCATTAAGTTTATTCAATATCCATTTAATGCCTTAAACACTTCATTTGGAGCTCCTCGTTACTCTTTTGTTCTGCTTAGTTTCAAAGTGCTGCAATTTGCAAAGCCAAAGTCTTTTATGCTAAGCTAAGAGTACCCCTTTTCTTGACTAATCTGGTTCTTCTTCTATGCATCTGATCCAAGAGATCCACATCTTTCTTAAAATGAGGCTTCCAGACATATACGCAGTACTAACCTGTATTGGAGGTCTTACAATTGGATAACACTTCTCTCTCTCTCTCTCTCTCTCTCTCTCTCTCTCTCTCTCTCTCTCTCTCTCTCTCTCTCTCCCTCCCCCCCCCCCCGCCTGCTGGTAAAGTTCCTGTATGTCACGGCACCTCCATAGCCATGTGGGCAGGAGCAGCAGTGCATAGCACATGCTTCTTGATTAGACCAGGGTTCGAGCCCGTGACCACCAAAAATGGAGGAAACAGAAAGGTCAGGGAATGACCACCACATATCCCTGGAGCAATATGGCCTTAGTTGCTAATGCTCCTAAAAACCAAATAACAGCAGCAACAACAACAACCTGTATGTCACTGACTGAACCCCATGTATTGTTTTTTTAGCATGTTTTCATTGCTCAGAGAACTTCATATTGGGCTGTATAATTGCTCCTAGGTGTTTTTTCATTATCCACCACTTGGAGTGTTGTGCCACCTAATTGTTATATTATTCTTGGATTATTGCTGCTTTTATGGAGGATATTACATTTACCAATGTTAAACCTCAATTGCCAATTCTCATACCATTTGGCTAATTTTTCTAGATATTGTTGCAGAATCATATACTTTGACCTCCCTACCAACCCTTTGTGTCATCTGCAAACACAGACAGTAAGCTTGATATGCCTTCGTTAATATTAATAAATACTGTAAAGACAATTACTGAACCCTGAGGGACTCCAGTAATAACATTATCCAAAACAGCAGTGTCCATTTATAACCATTTTATGTCTTCTGCCAATCAACCATCCCTTTAGCAATAGCAGCTCCACAATTCTCCGTTTTGTACTGTAGTGTTTCATGTGGAACAGTGTAAAAGTTTTGCTGAAATCTAAATATATGATCACAGAATTATTATTTACATCCAGTTCCTTTGTTACTGCATCATAATAGCTAATCACATTGATCAGACAGGACCTCCCTTCCACAAATCCATGTTATAATTTCTGTATAATTCCATTTCTGTTAAGATGATGCCACAATATTTCTTTAATTACTGATTCCATTATTTTCTCCAAAATAAAAGTTATGCTTACAGCACTGTAATTGCTCATGTCACCATTTGTTTCTCCCCTTTGTTTATAGGAGTGACATTTGCACACAACCAATCTATAGGAGCCTCTCTTGAATACTGTCTATGTTTGGTTATAATTATGGCCAAAGGTTTCCTTACCTCTTTTGTTGCTTCTTTTAATATAATTGGATAGATCTCATCAGCCCCAGGTGCCTTGTTTACTTTTATCTGTAGTCTTCCACTTTCTTCTCAGTTTTAACAAAATCATTTAGCTGTCCATTATAACTAAGCATTAGCATTAGTTGAGGCATATAATGCAAGAAAGCAAGCTTATACAGCATCAGCCAAAAAAAAGAAAAAAACTTTTCCCATCCGGTCACTCCAAATGTTTGTCTAGTTCAGCCTTAAATTTATTTAAGCTATCAACTTCCACACAAACAAATGGAAGTCTGTTCCAGCAATCAACTACTTGCTGGCTAAAGGCAAATTTCTGCACATCAATTCTACAACTGTCTTTCCTCAATTTGAATCTATGCCCCCTCAGGTTCTTAATCTGAGCAAGCAGAAGTATCCCGTCAGCACTGAACCTGCTCAAACCATTCAAGGCTTTATACACCTCAATCAGATAACCTCGCAGGTGCCTAGTCTCCAGATGCTGCAACTTGCAGAACTTAAGACTTTCTCCGTAAGCGCACCCCTTTGTTCCCCTCACCAATCTTGTTGCCTTTCTCTGTACTCGTTCTAGTAACTCTACATCCTTATTAAAATGAGGCCTCTAGGCCTGTATGCAGTACTCAAGATGTGACCTGACCATATACAAAGGGATAATCACCTCCTTGCTCTGCTAGCAAAATTCCTATATATCATTAACAAAACTCTATGACCTGCTCTGGCAGCCTGTCTGCCCTGGTCAGAGAACTTCATATCTGGCTGCACAATTACATGTGGGTCTTTTTCATTCTCCACCTCCCTGAGTGTAGTATTGACTAGTTGGTTCGTTTCTGTTGGGTTACGGCTACCAATACGTAGTACTTTGCATTTGTCAATGTTAAACTTCATTTGCCACTTCTCAGCCCATCTGCCTAACTTTTCTAGATCCTGTTGCAGTAGCATGCTGTCTTTACTATCATTAATAACCCTGCCAACCTTTGTATCATCTGATATCATTGATAAATACACAAAACAACAATGGGCCCAGCACCAAACCCTGGGGTACTCTACTGGTAACATTAGTCCACGTAGTCCATTTATTACCACACTCTGCCATCTCCCACTCAACCATCCCTTTATCCATTGCAGTACCTTGCCCTTTCTGCCATACTGCTCCAATTTGTACAGCAGTCTTCCATGTGCAACAGTATCAAAAGCTTTCCTGAAATCCAAGTATATGATATCAAAATTATTTTTTGCATCCAGTTCCTTTGTGACCACATTATAGTATCCAATCAAATTTGTCAGACAAAATTTCCCCTTAACAAACCCATGCTGTGTCTGAACTATAACTGCAGTCTTCTCTAGATGATTCTGCAGGGCTTCTTTAAACTATTGACTGCATTATTTTCTCCAGAACTGAAGTAAACTAACAGGACTGTAATTATTTGTGTCACCCTTTGCACCCCCTTTGTGAATTGGAGATACATTTGCACATTTCCAGTTCATGGGGACCTCCCTGACTCTAAGGATGCTCCCATTATTATGGCTAAGGGTTTGCTTACTTCCCTTGCTGCCTCCTTCAGTATATCTGGATAGATCCCATCTGATCCAGGTGCCTTTTTTACATTTGACTTCAACAATTTCTAAACCACTTTATTCCTTTTTATTACAAAATCTGTTAGTTTGATAAACGTCTGGCATTCCCCTCCTTGTGTGTCAATGTAGATGCAAAATACTCATTCAGTTTATCAGCTACTTGAGCAGGATCATCAACAGTTGAACAATCTATGTTAAGTGGACCAATCATATTCATCCCCTTCCTTCTAGAGTTTACATGAGTAAAGAACTCTTTGCTGTTCTTCTTTGCATCCTTTGCCAAAGATTTCTCCTAATCTGCCTGTGCTAGCCTAACCTCCTTTGTGACTTGATTACAGATTAGCTTATATCTGCCGTAGGCTTCTGTGTCACCTTATAATTTATATTCATCCAATGCATTTTTCTTCTCTGCCACAAGCCTCATTAATTCCTCTGACATGCATTTGTGCCAGAACCTTGAACTGTATTTCTTAGTTGGTATGAAAAGCCTAGTAACCTCCAAGATTAAGTCCCTGAAGGCTGACCATTTAGAATTCACTGTTGGTAACATCATCAGTTGATCCCACTGTGTAGAATTTAAAAACTGTCTGAGGCCACTGTAGTCACCTTTACTAAAAAAAAAAAAAAAAAAAAAACCCTTCCCTTTACCTTTGATGGTAGTTACATCTTTAAGTAAATCCCACGTCACTACACTGTGATCACTGTCTCCTCGTGGTTCCTTTATTTGCAAATTTTTAATGCACGAATAATCACTGCCGATAATCAGAACATGAGTATTACTCCCTCTGGTTGCCCCTCGAACATATTGCTGTAGAAAATAATCCTTCAATAAATCCACAAAAGTCTTGCTAGCATGCGAGTGACCAATCCACAAATTCCTGTCAATATCTGGAAAGTTTAAATCCCCCATTACAAGACATTCTGATTTACTGGCCCACTCTATTTCTCTGTACAACTGTTCATTGTGCTCATCAGAGTAATTAGGCCTATAACACACTCACACTCTCATTTTCCCTTTCCCATTGTTTATGTCACACCAAACAGACTCAGCATTGCACTGTCCACCCTTGTCAATTGGATGCACTTGCTTAAATTTTATGTTTCTTAACTAACAGCATTACCCCTCCTCCCTCCATTCCTACCTTGTCTGTCCTTTATGTACACATTGTTCTCCCCAAATTCCAATTATGCACTGCTTATATCTGTGTGACACCATGTTTCTGATATCTCAGCAATATTTGCCTTTGATGCCTTGATCAGCACTTCACATTCATCAGATTTATTACTATACGTCTAGCATTGGTGTACATACAAGTATACACATGCCCCTGTTCTTACTCTTAATTACCCTAACACAGCCCATGTATTTACTTGTTCAATGATGACTCCCAGCAGCTCTTGAAATCCCCAGCAACTTGCTCTCTAGGCTGCTGCTCATTACAATAGAAGCAGTGCAAGAATCACTTTCGCCTCTGCCTCCAGCTACTGTTAATTTTTTAGACTGTGAATTGAATCCCCTCAAGCTAGCAGTTTTCCGACCCACCTAACACTGGCTCAATAGCATCAGCAAATATTCTTGCTCCCTTTCGATTTAATTGTATCCCATCCCTGTAGAATCTGTCTCTTCTGTTAGCAAACAATGACCACACTGAAAAAAATTCCACTCCAAGAGCTTGGCACAATCTCTCCAGGGCTATATCAGTGACATTGCCAAGACATTGATCACAAATCAGAGTGACAGTGATCACAGTGTACTGATGTGGGATTTACTTAAAGATGTAACTACCATCATGGGTAAAGAGAAGGGTTTTTGTTTTCATAAAGGTGACTACTATGGTCATCGCAGAAGTTTTTAAATTCTATACAGTGGGATCAACTGATGATGTTACCAAGGGTGAATGGGAAGCCTTCAGGGACTTAATTTTGGAAGCTACTAGGCTTTTCATACCAACTAAGAAATACTGTTCAAGGTTCGGGCCTAAATGGATGATGGATGAATTAATGAGACTCGTATCAGAGAATACAAATGAATGGAATGCATATAAATTATCAGGTGACAGAAAAGCATATGGCAGATATAAGCTAGACTGTAATCAAGTCACAAAGAAGGCGAAGCCAGATTATGAGAAATCTTTGGCAAAGGACGCAAAGAAAAATAGAAAAGAGTTCTTTACTTATATAAACTCTAGAAGGAAGGGGATGAATCAGATTGGTCCACTTAATATAGATGGTTTGACGATTGATGATCATCGGGTAGCTGATAAACTGAATGAGTATTTTGCATCTACATTCACACATGAGGAGAATGCCAGAAGTTTATCAAACCCTAACAGGGAGCTAAGTGATTTTGTAATAACTGAGAGCAAAGTGGAGGAGAAATTGTTGAAGTTAAACATTTAAAAGCCACCTGGGAAAGATGGAAGCTATCCAGTTATAATCTTTAAGAAATAGGTGAAAAACCTCATACCTTTTTAGTAGGACTGTTAATCTCTCAACACTCAATCGCGCATGATTATAATATGAAATTATCCCCCGTACGTAGTCATAAATCAATTAAGTTGAAATAACTAATAATTAAAATGAAAATTAAAATTAAAATAATCCAGTCTTCAACTGTCATATCTTATCAAGGGAATCAGAAAGAATCTAAGAAAGACATTGGCCACCAACCTCCAACAAAACCAGCCAACATCTCAAGTAGACATGAGAATTGAAAAGCAATTGTTGTGAAATTCTTAAACAATGACACAAATAAATTAATCCACATAAATTAAACTTTAAAAAACAGATCTATTAACTTCTATCCACATATATATTAGAGTTTAATTTTTATGTGGATTAATTTATTTGTGTCGTCATTTTAGAATTTCATGACAGTTTCTTTTCAATTCTCATGTCGACTTGAGATGTTGGTTGGTTTTGTTGGAGGTTGGTGGCCGTGGTCTTTCTGTGATTCTTTCTGATTCCCTTGATAAGATATGAGAGTTGAAGACTGGATTATTTTATTTTATTTTAATTTTCATTTTCATTTTAATTATTAATTATTTCACTTTAATTGATTTATGATTACGTACAGGGTATAATTTCATATTATAATAATGCATGATTGAGCGTTAAGAGATTAACAGTCCTACTAAAAAGGTATGAGGTTTTTCACCTATTTCTTAAAGATTACTATAATAATAGGACATATTGGGCTTCATAGCTCGTTTTGAATTTTTAATCCAGTTATAATGAAGGAGGCAGAAAAGGAAGTAAGCAAACCCTTAGCCATAATTATGAGGGCAGCCTTAGAGTCAGGGGAGGTCCCCATGGACTGGAAATGTGCAAATGTATCCCCAATTCACAAATGGGGTGCAAAGTGTGACACAAATAATTATAGACCTGTTAGTTTAACTTCAGTTCTAGAGAAAATAATGGAATCACTAGTTAAAGAAGCATTGCAGCATCATCTAGAGAAGACTGCAGTTATAGTTCAGACAGAGCATGGGTTTGTTAAGGGGAAGTCTTTTCCGACCAATTTGATTGGATACTACAATGTGGTCACAAAGGAACTGGATGCAAAAATAATTTTGATATCATATGCTTGGATTTCAGGAAACCTTTTGATACTGTTACACATGGAAGACTGCTGTACAAATTGGAGCAGTATGGCATTAAGGGCAAGTTATTACAATGGATAAACCGATGGTTAATGGTATTGATGAAGCTATATCAGGCTTAATGTCGAAGTTTGCAGATGATACAAATTTTTGCAGGGTTGTTAATGACAGTAAAGACAGCTACTGCAACAGGATCTATAAAAGTTAGGCAGATGGGCTGAGGAGAGGCAACTGAAGTTTAACATTGACAGATGCAAAGTACTGCATACGGGTAGTAGTAACCAACAGAAATGTACCAACTGTGTGGTACTACACTCAGGGAGGTGGAGAATGAAAAAGATCTGGTGGTAATTGTGCAGTCAGATATGAAGTTCTCTGAGCAGTGCAGATGGGCTGCCAGAGCAGGTCATGGTGTTTTGTCAATGATATGGAGGATTTTTGCTAGCAGAGAAAAGCAGATGATTATCCCTTTGTATAAGGCAGTGATCAGGCCACACCTTGAGTACTATATACAGGTCTGGAGGCCTCATTTTAGGATGGATGTGGAGTTGCTAGAAAGAGTATAGAGAAGGGCAACAAGATTGGTGAGAGGAACAAAGGGATGCTCTTACAAAAAAAGGCTTAAGTTCTGCAAGTTGCAGCATCTGGAGACTAAGCACCTGTGAGGTGATCTGATCGAGGTGTATAAGGCCTTGAATGGTTTGAGCAGGCTGAATCTCTGCTTGCTGAGATTAAGAACCTGAAAGGGCATAGATTCAAATTGAGGAAAGACAGTTGTAGAATAGATGTGCAGAAGTTTGCCTTTAGCCAGCAGGTAGTTGACTACTGGAGCAGACTTTCATCTGTTGTTGTGGAAGTTGATAGCTTAAATAAATTTAAGGCTGAACTAGACAAACATTTGGAGTGACCAGATGAATGAAATGGGAAGGGTTTTTTTTTTTTTTTTTTGGCTGATGCTGTATAAGTTTGCTTTCTTACATCATATGCCACAACTAATGCTAAAGGCTTTCATCATATACTCCCTCCTATCGTGTTTTTCAGAATTGCAGACATTTTCAAATTTAACCCTAACACGCTACTTTTTTTCAGCATTGACCTGTACCTGTTAAGTAAATCTGCAAATCTCTTACTCTTAAGGTCTTTAGTGCCAACAGTATCACGTTTTTTGCCCTTAAAAGATATCTGCCCTACAATGTCATAAACTTTTGCACCTGGCAGACATACCCTGGTCCTGTTCCACCTATTCTTTTTGCATAATATATTCCTTGTCTCCCTGACAGTAGTCACCAACGATAACTTGCCTAACTACCTTGGAGATTGCAGTTGTGTTGCCTGATGCACAGTAGTGAACTCCTGTGTTGATTTGGGGCTGAGAGTTTGATGAGCCCCTCATATTAATTTATTCGAGGGCATCTAACTTACACCTCAAACTCTCATAGACACCCGTGAGAATGCTGAGGTGGCACCTAATTTCTTCACAGTCTCTGCACCTAGCACACACAAAGACATCTTCCTTGGCTAGATCATGTTCTGTTCTAGACAGCTCTGCAAACATTTCACATTTCCCTCATTTTTTTAGACTGTGATGCATTTGTGAATTGCCCCTTTCGGTTCTCCTGCGAGCCACAGTACTACCCTTACTTTGTGCTCTTTGTTTTGCTGCTCTAGTCTGATCCCATTTAAGTCATGATTCCATTTGAGTATAATTTAATTAACAATGAAATTTAATAAGATTAATAAATTTTACTGATTAATTGATAATACTATACTAATCTAACAGATTAGTATAGTATTATCAATCAGTATAGTATTAGTATACTATACTAATCTTACAAATTAGTATAGTATTGTCAATACTATATTAATCTGTTATATCTTTACGCTATGAAGTTCGGTTTTACATTACGCTATTCCATATTGTATAACAATGATGGCAAGTTATGAACGGTAAGATCTACAGACACTAAGTATTAACTTTCAAAATCGCTATCTAAATTCAATTAAACCAATGAGCTTGACTAGGACTATAAAGCTACTTAGAGAAAACAATTTAGTATAACAATTAAGTCAGTAAAACAACTAAATATATATAAAAACTTGGAATTCGCCGGTGCTGCAAAATTCTTGGCCTACACCGTAATTACCTTCTACCCAGACTCTACTGGGTGTACTTCTGGTGTTTCCATCCCTAAAAACCTCTTTCTTATGCCATTAATTGTAGTTGTCTGGTGTTGTTCATCTAGTTTTTTTCAAGTGTTAACATAAGCAGAATTCTTTGCTAATTTTTTTTGCATTCTTAGCTAAGGATTTCTCATAATCTGCCTTGACTTGCCTAACTACCTTAGTGACCTGAATTGCTGACTATTTTCTACTTGCTGATGCATTCCATGCCCCTTGCTAATTTAAATCATCCTATGCATTTTTATTCTCTGCTGTTAGTCTTTTACTTTTACCTTATCTACATAGTGCATCACAAATTTCCCATAAACTTCCTCATTTATTTCAGAAATACTTATGTTCTTAGTTTCAATATAAGTGATGTCCATTTCCACCTACTGTCAGATTTCACTTTTTCTGGCAGCATCAGCAATTATTGGTTGCATTGACTACTACTAGTCTCATTTGACCTAATTTATGACTCCTTTCATTTCAGAGGCAGTACTTGTGCATTTCTATGGTTTGATATTCTTTGTCAGTGATTTTCTGATTTGCAATCTCCTCTCTTTGATCGCTCATGTCTAAAAATCTTATTACTGCAGTCTGTTCGATTTATTTGTTGTATGTATAGTTCTCTGAACTCTACAAATCACTCAGAATTTTTTGACTGCTTTCTTTTAAAACTTGACTTTCTTCAATAACATTCTGAACACTGAAATAATTTTCCTTGGTGATTTTAATGTTTAAAATTTCAGTTTACCAGTTGGCACATCCAACTATACTTGAGATGCTGAGGTGTTTGTATTACTATTGACCATGCACAACTTGTTCATTTACCTGACAGAATAACAGTCCTGCTGTACATCCAACACTTGATCTTTTCCTCAGCAATAACCCTTCAAAGTAAACAGTTAATATTAGTGGTCCTCTTTGGCACTTCATATCACAACTTGGTAGTGGTTTTCTCTCCATTGACCATTTTCAGCACCAGTCGTTTGAAATCAGAAGAAAGCAATGGAATGATCTGTGTGATTTTTTTTTTTTTCTCCTTTCCTTGGTTGGATTATTATTTTCAAACTTCTGATCCTACTGGTTACTCACATTGTTAGGGAAATTATACATGTAGGGATGAAATCCTTCATTCATCATTCCACCCTAAAATCTTGCTCTTTATCTAATCCTGACTTTCTGATGAATGTACTAAGGATGATCAAGATAAGAAAGTAGCTTATCACAACTGGATTGATGAATGTACTAAGGATTAAGGATGTTCATCGACTTAATCCTTATCAAGATAAGGATTAAGTAGCTTATCACAACTGGATTGGATCCAAATGTCAGTTTCATTTTTCTGCCTGCACTAAAGAAAGCAGCAGTTGTAAAACAATTATTAATCAATCCAAATTAAATTTAAACTGAGAGTCAGAAACTGTCATCTTGTCTAAATGGTAATCGAGCCTTGTGGTCTCTGGCCAGAAGTATTGGTCACAACTGCCTGTTCATTTATACTTTCACTCCAGTTACATCCTAATGGGTCTGCTGCATCCTCGTATGAAGATAAAACTGACTTATTAACATCCTGCTTTCCTTCTAACTCTTTCATCAGTGATCTGGACATATCACCTTCTGTCATACCAAACTCACATTCTGTTCAGCACCTCTTGTGGTCTTCTGACGAAAAAGACATTTGGAGAATTTTGCCTAGAAAGCTCCGGGTTCTGATAGCATTAGTCCACTTGTTCTTAAAACCTGTGCTCCTGAGCTTTCTCTTGTTTTCTGTTGCATTTTTACACCCTTATTTTGCTGCTGTTTTCCTTCTGCATGGACATTTTTGCTGTTTGTTTGTTTGTTATTTGGTTTTTAGGAGCATTAGCAACTAAGGCCATATTGCTCCGGGAATATGCAGTGATCATTCCCTTGACCTTTCCGCATCCTCCGCATTTGGTGGTGATGGGCTCGAACCCCCCAGTCTAATCAAGAAGCGTGTGCTATGCACTGCTGCTCCTTCCCACCTGGCTACAGAGGCGCCGACATTTTTGCTAGGTCAATGATTATAACCATTGTGCTACCCACAAGGGCCCAAATTTTTAGGCACTATGCCTCATGCATCCTCCCATGAGTTAACTCAAGAAATTTGAACACCCTAATAGGAGTGTTTGAACAAGGATGTTTAAACAAGGGTGTTAGGGTGTTTGAAAAAGATGTGTGAACCTTTTTGTTCAATAACCATATAGCATTTACACTCTCTCAGTGCAAGTGCAACTTTCCCATCAAGTACCACTTAACAGCTTAAACATGATCTGTGGGTGGAAACGTGATATCTCTCTCTCAAAATTTTTCCTTGTCAAGTAAATGTTGAGAATAGCACATAGATGCAATGCACTCTAGTATTCCAGAGATACTTAGGGATTCTGTTGATGCTAATGCTACTTCTTAAACCACTAAATTGAGGGAGTGACCCTCATAAGGTAAAACTAACTTTTAGATCCCTACAGAGAACTCTAGCTTGAAGCCATTATTTTCACTCTGCATGTTTCATGCCATTATCATAGCCTTGGTTATGGCAATTTTAAAATCTCAGATCATTCTCAATTACTGTGTTTTAGAAAGTTCTGTTAAACCTTTAGATTTACTTGCATTCCCAAAGCTAATAAAGCCATATGTGCTCATGTGTTACCTCATAGAATGTGCCAAATGATCCTTGTAGTTCTAAGAAATTCCCATTACTGGCTGTGCAAAGTTATGAAGAACTTCTGAATGCCATGTTAAGCTTTGACAAAAATAAAAAAGATTTTCTAGGAAACTTTTTCAGTGCTGAATTTCTTGATTAATCAATTGCTGATACTCCGCATCAAAGTTCTGATTCAACTGAAGTGTCATTTCGTGAGTTAATGCTTGTTGTCTTATGCTTCCCAAAATCAAATTTTTCTTGTGAAGCAGAGCCCACTGTTTCTGGAAACAGGAAGCCCTATATTTTTATAGCATTGAATGGGGTTTTTTTTTTTTTTTTTGAACATGTTATAATTTTATTAATGAAAACATTTTTGAGAATTGTCAGTTGGTTTCATGTCTAGGAAATGATATATCATCCATTTCAAATGGTCTGAAGAAAACAAGAATATCAATAGAAATGCAATCTTCAGACTGCATTTCTTTAGGCTATAATGCTAGATCATGCAGTGTATTAATTAATGTTTACTGAAATCATTTGGAACACTTTGAATATTCTTCTTATTGGACTGGTTACAGCTTTTCTAAATTTGTAAATGATGAAGATTCCATCAGAATTGACTTTGACTATTTCTTGTTTGATCTCTGCCAGCAGGTGGCTGAAGCACTTGAACAAATATGGATGTCATTGCAACAGGTTATCAGAACTTTGCCAGCTCACCTGCTTTTTTTTTCTTCTTTTTTTTATGATATAAAACAAATAGCTAAAATAAAATTTAAGAACTTCCCTCTAGATAGCACAACAGTACTGAACAGTACAGTACAATATTGCTTAGTATTGTTCAGTACTCTTTACAGAATATAAATTTATGTACTGTTAGCAGTCAAAGCACAGTAAGACAGAGGCAAGTGCTTTAATTCATCTACGAGGTATCTTGTTTATTTTTCAAATATACAAAGCAAGAGGTGAGAGAGTAAATTGCCTCTGGGAGGGAATGCTTCAGATTACATACTGTAGGCTTACTTTCATATAGATTTAGCAAATCTACAGTTACATCATTAGACTAGACCATGCCATTTTTAATTAAACCAAAGGGAATAATGTGCATGAAAAGAAATGAACAATTCCACTGGAAATCATAAAATGATCTGTTTATTTCACAAGTCCTCTGGTGGGACAGAACGTTCAGTCAGTACAAGGCCGACCGGGCTAGCTGGGTGGGTAAAGTGCCTGCCTGGCAACCTAAAGGTCGTGGGTTCGAATCCTGCCTCGGGCTTGGATCAAAGTACTGCAAAAACCTTGGGAGGTGCATTATGGCCACAGAAGCTGATGCGCCAACAACTACCAAAAAAAAAAAAAAAAAAGTCATTACAATACCACAACTTTGCTTACTGGTGAAATCTATGTTTAGTATCCAAAGCAAAGTTCCAACAACCCTCCCATCAGCCATGTAGTATGATTGATGAATTTGGAGGTTATGAAAAGCATCATGGCGAGTTCTAATCATCCTTACATTTCAAGGATACAGGTGTAAAATGGTGTTCACAGGTCGGCCACTAGATAGTCCACCAGATTGAACCTATTAGTTAATCTCTAGTAGGCATCCAGATCAGCTAGTATAATGTATCTGCCTTTCTCTTTGCTAAATAGTGACTGAGGGAAGTTCGAGTAGTGTGTATGCAGGGGAGGCCAAGTTATGTCTAGGAGTTAGGTATATTCTTTCTGTGTATATGCTATATCCAAAAATTTCATAAATCATTACCCCCACTTTTACTTGTCTACTTGAATACATCTTGAATAGTTAAAGTAGGAGAACAAACTTGTGAATATGGTATTCAAAAGTGGTACCTGTGCATATGTCTGCTCTTATACTTAGATTTGATAGATATTTAGTAAATTTGAATATCCTCTTGGCTTCACATGTTTGAGATGCTGAGGCTTTTGCAATTACTGATGACCTCACAGAGATTGTTCATTTATATATCCGATTAGCAGATAGTCCTAACCACACACCCAACACTCTTTATCTTTTTCTCATGAAAACAATCCTTCAAAGTACACGGTCAAGATAAATGGTCCTTTAGGTACCTCAGATTACAACTTTGTGATGAGCCCTTCTCCAGGAGCCTTTTTCTCATTGCCATTCTCAGACTTATGTTGTATGCAATTACAAGAATGCAAAATGAGATGATCTGCGAGATTTTTATCCCTCTTTTCCTTGGTTGGACTAGTGGTATAAATCTTATAATGTCAATGTTTGCTAAGGTCATGTCAGTCAAACTATTCTTGAGGAATGTAATTCTTTATTCCAGACTCCACCTTTATCTAAACCAATGATCCCTAACCTATGAACCAAGGGTCATCTAGTGACCTGCAAGAACATTTGTTGGCCTACTTCAGCAAATTAATAATTTTTTTACAAAAATAAGATGTCTATTTACTAAAAAGTATGTTTTTTATTTAGCATTAGCATTAGCATTAGTAGAGGCATATGATGCAAGAAAGCAAGCTTATTCAGCATCAGCCAAAAAAAAAAAAAAAAAACCCATTCCCATTTCACCCCTCCGTTCGTTCGAAATACCTGTCCAGTTGAGCCTTAAATTTGTTTAGGCTATCAACTTCAACAACAAGTGATGGAAGTCGGTTCCACCACCCGCTGGCCAAAGGCAAATTTCCGCACATCTATCCGACATCCGTCCTTCCTCAATTTGAATTTATGCCCTCTGAGGTGACTATTCTGAGCAAGATGAAGAATCCCATTGGCATTGAGCATGCTCAAACCATTCAAGGTTTTATACACCTCTATCAGATCACCTCGCTGGTGCCTAGTCTCCAGACACTGTAATTTGCAAAACTTAAGCCTTTCTTCGTAAGAGCAACCCTTTGTTCCATTCACTAATCTTATTGCCCTTCTCTGTACCCGTTCCAGCAGCTCTACATCCTTCTTGAAATGAGGCCTCCAGACCTGTATACAGTACTCAAGATGTGGCCTAACCATTGCCTTATACAAGGGAATAATCACCTCCTTATCCCTGCTAGAAAAATTCCTGTATATCATTGACAAGACACCATGAGCTACTCTTGCAGCTCGTCTGCACTGCTCAGAGAACTTCATATCTGCCTGCACAATTACCCCCAGGTCCTTTTCATTCCCCACCACTGTCAGTGTAGTACCGCAGAGTTGATACGTTGCTCTGGGGTTACTGTTTCCCATATGTAGTACTTTACATTTGTCAATGTTAAACTTCATTTGCCACCACCATCTGTTCAACCTTTCCAGATCCTGTTGCAGCAGCATAGCGTCAGTAGTGTCCTTAACAACCCTGCCAACCTTTGTATCATCTGCAAACTTGGACATTAAACTTGCTATCCCATCATCAATATCATTCATAAACACCGAAAACAACAACGGACCCAACACTGAACCTTGAGGAACTCCACTAATAACATTAGTCCACGTTGAGCAGTGTCCATTGATTACCACTCTCTGTCTTCTGCCACTCAACCATCCCCTTATCCATAGCAGCAATTTGCCTCCAATGCCACACTGCTCCAATTTGTGCAGCAGTCTTCCATGTGCAACAGTATCAAAAGCCTTTCTAAGATCCAAATATATAATATCAAAGTTATTCCCTGCATCCAGTTCTTTTGTGGCTACATTATAGTATCCAATCAAATTGGTCAGGCAAGGCCTGCCCTTAACAAAACCATGCTGCGTCTGAGCTATAACTGAATTCTTGTCTAGATGATCCTGCAGTGCTTCTTTAACCAGTGCCTCCATTAACTTACCTGGAACAGAAGTTAAACTAACAGGTCTATAATTACTTGTGTCAGCCTTTGATCCTCCTTTGTGAATTGGGGTTACATTTGCACATCTCCAGTCTATGGGTACCTCCCCTGAGTCCAAAGAAGCTCTCATAATTATGGCTAGGGGTTTGCTTACTTCCTTTGCTGCCTCCTTTAATATAACTGGATAGATCCCATCCACCCCAGGTGCCTTTTTTATGTTTATCCTCAACAATCTCTCCTCCACTTTCCTCTCAGTTATTACAAAATCATCCAGCTCACTGCCAATGTTTACTTTACCTACATCATTCTCCTTCCTGAATAACTCCTCATGCGTGAATGTAGATGCAAAATACTCGTTTAGATTGTTAGCCACCTGAGCAGGATCCTCAACTGTTGAACCATGAATATCCAGTGGACCAATCTGATTCATCCCTTTCCTTCTCGAGTTTAAATATGTAAAGAACTCTTTTCTGTTTTTCTTTGCATCCTTTGCCAAGGATTTTTCGTAGTCTGCCTTTGCCTGCCTAATCTCCTTTGTGACTTGGTTACAGACCAACTTATATCTATCATAGGCTTCCATGTCACCCATTAATTTATATGTATCCCATGCATTTTTCTTCTCTGCCACATGCCTCATTAGTTCATCTGACAACCATTTAGGCCTAAACCTTGAACAATATTTCTTAGTTGGTATGTAAAGCCTGGTAGCCTCCAAGATTAGTTCCTTGAATGCTTCCCATTTTGAGTTCGCTGTTGGTAACATCATCAGTTGGTCCCACTGTATAGAATTTAAATACTGTCTCAGACCATCATAGTCGCCTTTACGAAAACAAAAACCCTTCCCTTTACCTCTGATGGTAGTTACCTCCTTGAGCAAATCCCACTTCAACACACTGTGATCACTGCCACCTAGTGGTTCATTTATCTGCAGATTCTTAATGCATGAAGAATCACTACTGATAATCAGATCAAGAGTATTGCTCCCTCTTGTTGCCTCACGAACATGCTGATGTAGAAAACAATCATCCAATAAATCCACAAAAGCCTTGCTAGTGTGCGAGTGACCAACCCACAAATTCCAGTCAATATCTGGGAAATTAAAATCTCCCATTATAAGACTCTCTGATTTACTGGCCCACTCTATTTCCCTGTACAATATCTTATTATACTCATCAGAGTCATTAGGCCTATAGCACACTCCTACTCTCAATTTTGATTTCCCTATGCTTATGTCATACCAAACTGACTCGACACTGCCCTGTCCATCGATGTCGACTGGCTTCACTTCCTTGGACCTTATGTGTTTCTTAATTAATAGCATAACCCCTCCTCCCCTGTCTATCCTTTCTATACACATTGTATTCCCCAAATTCCAGTTCCGAATTACTTATATCTGTGTGACACCACGTCTCTGATATCCCAACAATATCTGCCTTTGATGTTTTGAGCAATACCTCAAATTCATCAAGTTTATTTACCAAACTCCTAGCATTGGTGTACACGCAGGTATACATGCACCTGTTTCTATTCTTAGCTACCCTAACACAACCCATGTGTTTACTTGTACCGCAATGACTCCCAGCAGTCTCTGAAATATCCTGCATCTTGTTTTTCAGGCTTCTGCTCATTTCAATAGAAGCAGTGCAAGAATCACTTCCACCTCTGCCAGTGGCTATTGTTAATCTATTAGTCCTTGTATCCCCCCCAACTAGCAGTTTTCCGACCCACCTAACACTGCCTCGACAGCATCAGCAAAAATTCTTGCACCCTTTCTATTTAAGTGTATCCCATCCCTGTTGAAGCAATCTCTCCTGTTTACAAGTACAGTCCAGGCTGTACTTGTTAACATATTTTATAGATATAAGATTATTACAGTGCATATATATATATATATATGTAATTTGTACAAATTCTGTAATATCATAATATAAGGATTGTTAAGTGTACAGCTAAAAATTTGGTTGAATTTGAATACTGACCCATCAGCTAAAAATTTGATGCAAGGATCAAATTGAAAAACCGACCCAGTATAAAAAAACATAACTAAACCTTGGTTTTCCAATAAATGTGCTAAGATTGTTCAAGGTAAGAATATCTCATTTGGCATGCATCCAGGTTTCCTGCCTACACTAGAGCTTGCAACAATTGTAAAGCAGTTATTAATCTAGATTTCAAACAGGCTTAGAGTAGAAAACTTGCTTCTTGTTGAAATGGTAGACCACTATTCTGTCTCTTGTCAAAGCTGTTGGCCACAACTCTAGCATCCTACTTTTCTTCTAACTCTTATATTGACGATCTTGGTAAACTACCTCCTGCCATTTCCAGTACACTCCATTCAGTGTGTCCTGTGGTCTTCTGTGAAAAGGATGACGGAAAAATATTTTAAAACAGGTGTGGGCAACCGTTATAAATGGTGGGCCAAATAAAATGTTTGTGAGATACATGCGGGCCAAATTTATTTTTAGCTTTCCACCATTTTTAGTTTTATTAAAATGATGTATAATGAAAAAATTATTATAAACAGTTTTATGTTATTTATTGTAATATTTATACATATATGTACATATAATTAATTTTACAATAAAAAAACGAAATGAGAATTCAAGATAAAATTACAAAAATACAATTATAGTAATAAAATACAAATACAATTCCAAGTAACAAAAATTGCAATATTTTATTTTTATAATATTTAATGAGAGATTTAATACTGTTTATTTTTATCAGTGAATCGATATCTGGATCAATATTTGTCATAGCAATGCACAGAGTATTTTATAAATTACATCAGAAATTCCATTAATTCAAAAATATATGTAATAAATGGCAGGCTGTTTATTATATTTATTTTGAAAATGACTGCATGCCACATTACACACGTTTGCCGGCCAGAGGTTTCCCACCTCTGTTTTAAACCATCTTGATGGCAAGAAGACTAGGCTCTAGGTCCTGATGGCATTTTTCCAATTGTTCTCAAAACCTACGCTCTTAAGCTTGCACCTATCTGTGTTGCCTTTTTACACT
Organism: Mastigoproctus giganteus; assembly: GCF_048544385.1. Taxonomy (NCBI): domain Eukaryota; kingdom Metazoa; phylum Arthropoda; class Arachnida; order Uropygi; family Thelyphonidae; genus Mastigoproctus; species Mastigoproctus giganteus. Next base: position 65,542,506 of record NC_143581.1, read on the forward strand.
TCCTTATTCCACTGGTGTTTTTCCTTCTACTTGGAAATTTGCTCATATCCAGCCAGTTCCTAAAAAGGGGAAACAAATCCTTCCTATTCCAGTTATCATCCCATTTCACTTACCTATATACTCTTTCCAAAATAATGGAGAGATCCCTTAACTGCCAGTCCCCAAACTACCTGGAAACATTCCACCTGATCAGTGATTGCTGATATTGTTGTTATTTGGTTTTTGGGAGCATTAGCAACTAAGGCCATATTGCTCCAGGGATATGCGGTGGTCATTTCCTGACCTTTCCGCATCCTCCATATTTGGTGGTCACGGGCTCGAACCCCAGTCTGCTCAAGAAGCATGTGCTACACACTGCTGCTCCTGCCCACCTGGCTACAGAGGCGCCAATTGCTGATATGGATTCCATCAGTGGTAATATATTGGCTTATATTATCCATCTGTGGACAGATGTAAAAGTTTTCATTAAACTCAAGCAGTTGTTCTCAACATTTTTAGGACTTTTCATTGTGTCTGGCATAATATTTTCTAAACAGGCTTCCGTCCTGTGGATTTCCGACTGCCTTTTACATTTGGTTATCCCGTTTTCTCTTTGACTGCTCACTGTGGGTGATGGCTCTTTGTCTTCTCTTTTCCACTAATCTGGTGTTCCCCAAGGTTCATTTCTCTTCACAATTGTTTTCTTGATATTAATGACAAACAGAATAAATTTCTTGAATGTCCACCACCAATTCTTTAATTTAAATTCTTCTGAAACTCAGTCGTGTCTTATATCTCACAGAAAAGAGTACTTCTTTGCTGCTTATCTTTGATAACACTCGGGTTTCTGGACAAGATCACATATATCTGTTAGGGATTACCCTGACTTTTAATCTCTTTTGCCATAAGCATATTACAAATATTGCTTCCCCCGCATCAGAAAAACTGGGTTTTCTCTTTTACTCTCTGTTACTTTGCTTTTAAACAAGTACTCACTCTGTACAAATCTCAAATCCACCTTACCATTCCCACATCTGGGGTGCTGCCCCCAAATCCTCTCTCAGGCTTTTTGACTCTGTTCAAAATTCGGCAGTCAGGTTAACTAATGATCCTTCTCTTACAAAGTCTCTCCATTCTGTGTCTTATAGATGTTCTACCCCTGCTGCATTCCATATCTATAGATATTTCCATTGGCACTGTTCTGAATTTATTTCTGGAATTTCCCCTGTTTTCCAAACCAGTCCAACCACATGCTGCAACCAGTCAACATCCATTTAATGTTCAACTTCAAGCTCACCGAACCGCTTTTCTTCTTCCTCATTTATCCCTTCAACTTTCGTTTTCTGGAACAACCTTCTTTTACTTTTGTTTCATGAAAATTATAATCTGCAGAAACTGAAGTCTAATGTCAACAAATATCTTCTTGTCTCCTCAGCCATCAACCCATGCATTATAATAAGTACTATGGGTTCTAATACCTTTCGTGTTTGGAGTTTGCATAAAAAATATATGTATTCATATATGAGTAGAACTTTTTTTCCTGTTCTTAGCTCTTTTTGCCTGAGCTTTTCCAGCTCCGTAACCAGGTGGGCAGGAGCAGCAGTGCGTAGTACACGCTTCTTGATTAGACTGGGGTTTGAGCCCGTGTCCACCAAATACGGAGGATGCAGAAAGGTCAGGGAATGACCACCACATATCCCTGGAGCAATATGGCCTTAGTTGCTAATGCTCCTAAAAAAAACCAAATAACAAAAAAAAAATAAATAAATAACCAAGTCAGTGATTTCATTACATATTTGCTTACAGTTATTTTATAAATCTTCATCATGTAATAGCTTCTAAATATCATGTTTTGTTCAGTTAAATCTTTTAACTCTCATGTCATCCATTTTAAGCATCTTTCTTTTCAACTGTGTGTGTGTGTGTGTGTGTGTGTGTGTGTGTGTGTGTGTGTGTGTGTGTGTGTGTGTGTGTGTGTGTGTGTGTGTGTGTGGTCACCTCCAGGATAAATCCTATAAACACCTTCCATAATGCATTAGCTTCAAATAATAATAGCGTTCTGATTAATGGAACTCAAGAAATATCTGAGTCCATCCTAGTCTCTTCTTGTATTTATAGTCTTTACCATTTTTGTTAGACTAGTGACATTTCTTAGGTTACTAACTACTTATTTTTTGACATTATTATCAATCTGTATTCTTGAATTACCATATTTTTGGAACTACGTGGATCTTTTTTGAGAACTGGGTTGAAGATATTTTATCTCCTTGTACTTTTTCTAATAATGTGAAATAAAGTCATCTAGATGATTTAAGAAATTATTTATTTCTAGTACATAAGAGAGAAATTAAAGTAATCCATACTGATACACTCACTTGCTTGCCTTGTAATTTGCCAAAAGAGTTTTATTCATATACCTTTTGGAATCTCTTTATCAGTTGTTTATATCACTTGCCCCCTACACACAACTATAATCTCTCTTTTGCCTTTGTGTCCAACAACAATGCTTGCAGAGCCACAACGGAGGCAAAATGCCTCCGTTGTGGCTCTGCAAGCATTGTTGTTGGACACAAAATGCTTGCCTTTCAGAGCTTTCTTCAGACGTAGAAACAGGAAGAAATCACAAGGCTAAGTTGGTAAATAAGGGGGATGTGGCAGAACCTTGCCACCTATGGCAGTGATCACTGGCTGGCACAATATTAGCCATAGGGCCTGGCATTGTCTTCATGGAGGAACCACTTCACGTTCTAAAGCTAATGTTTTCTTTTTACTAGATTCTTAGTTAAAAAGAAAACAAAAAAGTCCCAATAGTATGATTTTTGTGATAAATGAATTTAAGAGAATAAATTAGTTTGCATTTTTTCTCTGGAACTTTATGCAGTAGAAAAACTTCAAAGCTATTCTTTTCAGTTTGAAATCATCCAAAGTCATATATTTCATTTGAAGTAAACCTCTTCATTGAACACTATACAGTAAAACCTTACTAATTTAGTCTTCACTAATTTGGACTGCCTTACTGCTTTTGTGTATGTTTTTTATTTATGCAGAATGTTTTATTTATGCAGAATTTTTCTCAGAATGGTTTCACAACCACTTTGTAAAAGAAGTGAAATCATTCAGAAGGATAAATTAAATGCAAATGAAAACAGCAAGACATTTTTATTGCTAGATGTGCCTGCACACCCTTCTGATGAAATTTTATCAAGTGAATGCTATACAGTAAAATTTTATCAAGTGAACACTAAACATTGATAAAATTTACAGTTGACAGATGACTTACAAATATCAAGTGCCTTTTCTTAACTCTTAATACTATAGCTCTCACACAACCTAATCAGGAGTCATACTTAGCTTTAAATGTTTGTATCGAAAGAAATAGTTGAAAGGAATATTAATTTGTGCGGGTGGGGTTGTAAGAATGTGGCTAGAAGATGAGGCTGGATTCTGCACTTCACCTACAAGTTTTTCTCCTTTTCAAGGAGAAAAACCTGTAGGTGAAAGATTGAAAATTAGATTTTATGTTCGTAAGAGAAATAAAGAATAACATTGTGATATGACAAAATAATTGAATGTTTAGTCAAAATAAAATTTCAAAAAAGCAATATGATTGGAAGGGGTGTGTATGTCTGCTGAAATTTATTAACACATTAATTAAATTTTATTGTTAAAACAATCATATATTTGTGTACCATTTTATTTGAAAAAAGTTTCATTCATTTCTTTAAATGTAAAAATTTGCAGGAAATTTTTGTTTTTTTCTTTCATTGTATTTTTGTCCCGATACCATATAATTTAACATATGGACTGTGAATAAATCCCCCCCCCCTTTTTTTCAACTACCACTTGAAGATATTTACATATAATTATATTCTATAATTCAACCTTTTCACTGATTTGGACTACCCCTTTCCTCTAGTCCAAATTAGTGAGGTTTTACTGTAATTAGTTAAGGTAATCAGAAAAGAAAACCATATTATTAAGTACTATTAAAGTTTAGAATAGTTTTCATTTTTAAAAACAGTTGGATTCATCTTTTCTAAATTAAGTGGTATCATGTTGAGATGTGATTATCGTCATTCTGATTTATATTCAGTAAAATTTACACATGCATTTGATATTTTTATATGAAAAACATTCAAAAAATAACATGACATTTTTTGTTAAGAGTAACCAAGTGTAAATTTAAATATTTGTTCAAAGTGAAAAATGATTATTTCATTAATAAGCAGCTAATATCAACTATTATTGATGATTGCATCATAGTTGTTAATTGATTAAAATTACATTTATAATGCCTTGAGTATACCATGTTTTTTTTTGTTTTTTTTTAATACTGGAAGTTAAGTGAATGAGCAAGTTATAAAAATTTTCCTAAAAGTAAGGGAATATTTTAGACATTAGCACTCTTCATACACAGTGCGGCAATTGGAAAATGAGAATGATGCTAGAAAAAAAATAATGATCACATGTATGAGTAAAGTAACCTTGGTTTTTTCAAAGTAACTTCCTCTCAGATCCATGCAATTCATGCAATGATCACAAAGCGACTGGAACGATTGGTGTACCCTGACTGGTAATCAGTGTTATGAAAATAACAGCCTTTCCATGGTACCTTGAGCTTCGGGTACAAAAATAAGTCACAGAGGGCTAAGTGTGGTGAATACAATAGGTATTCACCAGACTTAGCTCTGTGCGACTTCTTTTGAAATTCTATGCGGACATTTTTGCTAGCCGAAAGCTCCCAAACAGTGAGAGCCTTGTGGCTTAGTGCATTGTCATGCAAGATGAACAAACTGCCATCTTCTCCATATTGAGGCCACCCACGATGGATTCTCTGCAACAAACATTTCAAAAACATCCAGATAGTTGGCAGCAGTAACACTTTGGCCACTGGGCATGAACTCTGTGCACAATTCCCTTTCTAGTGTAGAAAGTAATGAACAAGGTTTTGATTTTTGACCTTCCTTGAAGGGCTTTTTTGGCTTTTGGAGAGTTTGTCAACTTCCATTCCACACTTAGTTGCTTCATTGCAGGGCTGTACTGAACCACATCTCATCATCCATAATGATTGAATTCAGAACGTTGGGTTTGCTTTCAGCAGCCTTAATGAGTTCTCTGCAGTGTTCAACTCATGCTTGTTATTGACTATCTGTTAATGAATGCACATAGACCTTCATTTTTTTAAATCCTAAGTTATTATTTGTCAAACAGTTTCTTCATTAACACACAGATCATCTGAAATCATTCAGCGCACTGTACATTGGCAATTGGTAATGGTTACCTGCACCTTTTCGATCAACTCTGGCATTCAAACCATTTTTGCTGGGCCTGGATGTTTGTCATCTTCCAGTGATTCTCTTCTATGGGAGAGACATTTATGCCACCCACACACATGTGCACAAGACAGAAAATTTTGTCCAGTTGAACACAGAACTTAATGTTTGCTCTTTGTTCCTTTGTCCCTGGAGACACAGGAGAGATGTGCAGTTTAGCTCACAGTGTAGTCTGAAATGGCAGCAATTTTCACTGAGCTTGACTGCAGTGCTCGAGGAACAATCACTCTTTCATTTCATGTTTACTTCTAGTAGATGGCAGAACCAGATTCATCTCATGACATCAGTCTCATTTTCCAGTTGCCACACTGAGGAATCCTCAGAAGAATCAAATGAATATCTGCCAATATCCAAAATTGGACATTGGCAGATAATCATGGAATTGACCATTATTGGTGCCACCCCAACCTGAACATATAGGATGGTAAGTTACTGTTGAGGAGATTGCATATACACTGAGTGGCCACTTTAATAGGTACACTTACCCTCCCCTCACCTTTCACAAAATGAAGTGCTCCTTTGGAGCTTCACATGTTTGTACCATGAAATATAAAGGCAGGTGGGCAGATATACAGAGATGTATGTGTGCAATTCATTGAAAGAATGGGCACACAGTTTAGTGCCTATTCTTGCCATGATAGTTGGTGCCAGATGTGTTCCAGTATGAGCATCTTGGAAACTGGGATTTTCATGTGTGATTGTGTCTAGGGTATCTTGAGATTGGTCCAATAGCCAGATAACATCTAGCCAACAGTAGTCCTGGTCAAAGAGCTTATTAATATTAGCATTAGCATTAGCATTAGTAGAGGCATTTGATGCAAGAAAGCAAGCTTATGCAGCATCAGCCAAAAAAAAAAAAAAACCCCACTTCCACTTCACCCCTCTGTTCGTTCAAAATACCTGTCCAGCTGAGCCTTAAACTTATTTAGGCTATCAACCTCCACCACAAGGGATGGAAGTCTGTTCCACCAACCAACCACCCGCTGGCTAAAGGCAAATTTCCGCACGTCTATCTGAGAGGCAGTGGAGGCTGAAAAGTCCTGTGCAGTATAACTGAATGGCTATAACCAGTCAAATAACCCAGTACAACAATGGTAATCAAAGAGGCATTTCAGAACATACAACTCATCATACCTTGTTGTGGGTAGCATATCGCAGCAGATGATCAAACCGAGTTCTACCCCTCTCAGCAAGAAATCAGTGAAATATGGTTACAGTGGGCTCAGGGAACATCTGCACTGGACAGATTGAAAACATATTGCATAGTCTGACAAGTTGTACTTCTTGTTGTTTCACACTGATGGGAGAACCAGTGGGATGAAAAAAAAATGAATCCATGGACCTGCCCTGCCAGCTTCAATAATGTAGGCTATGATGGTGGAAGTATAATGGTTTTTGTGATGCATATTTGTGGTGATACCAGTGGAGCAATATTTAGATGCTACAAGCTGTCTGGAAATTTTTTCTCACCAGGCACATACCTTCATGGCTTGCAGTGTATAATTGGTTCTTCCAGCAGGATAATATTCTGTACCAGTCTTGTGCCATATCACAAGGCTGGAATTATACAGAACTGATTTCAGGAATATGAGAATGAATTCAGCCTACTGGCTGTGGCCTCTCTGGTCACCAGATCTCAGTCTTACTGAGCACCTGTGGGATTAAGTGGAAAAACCTTTTCAGAGTATATCTGTAACCATTCGATGTACAACAATTGTGAGAAGCACTGTGTGTCGACATGGACCAGCATCTCTGTAGCATGTTTTCATTATGTCAATGAGTCCATGCTATTTTGAATCCAGGCTGTTCTGAAAACTAAAGGGGAGGGGATTTATTTACTGTTAGCTAGGTGTGGCTAATAGTGGCCACTCTAAAGTGAGGTTTCAAAAAAAAATACAATGATATTCATATATGTTTTGAAATTGTAATGTGCATTACTCTGTTGGCTAATAAGAATCATGTCCCAAATTTCCTTCAGTCAGTTTGGCATATCAGTACCAAAGGAAATTACATTGCTGTCAACTCTCTGGATTTATGATGCAAATCCTTTTTGATTTGGCCCTTCTCTGTCTCTTTGCAAAAACTCGGTTTTTTGCCGTCTTTTTTCTTTTCACAAAAATAAAAACTGGATTTAAAAAATATATATATATTTTGTGAATTTCTGATTATTTTAATTATTTTTTTATTTCAAGTGGCAGGAAATGTAATGTCATCAGAAGTTTGGAAATAAATAAGCATAACAGCAGCATGTAGAACATAGAAAGAAATGCAAAAATAATATTGCATTTCATGATGATGATGACAATGTAATACATACCAAATATGTATTTGAACATTTTGTCATAGAATATGTTCTTCCTCTGAGTTGTGCTGGTCATGCAGGTGCATCATTCAGAAATACGTTTCCTGATGGGAAATTAGCCAAATATACAGTTGTGGAAGAACAGAAACAACAGGCATTGTCAGTGAAATTCTTAGGGAAAGAAGATTAAGAAGTGTTAGTAATGGCTCTGAAAAATGGACCATTTGAGAAAATTGCTACAGATTGCAAGTGATTCCAAGCTATATCCCATTGTGGTGCTCTATTGTAATAATAATAGCCCAGTGGTTATGACACTGGACCGGCAATGTCGTGGACCCAGGGTTCGAATCCCACTGTGCATGGGGGGAAATCACGAAGGTCTCTTCATCGGACTTACCTTCCCCAAGGTGAACTGATGGCTGAGGCAGAGAGTGGCACCATCTGGTGTCACCCCTGCAACTACCACCCACCACTGGATGCAAAAGTCAAAGCTAAAACAGGTCCACCTCCATGGTTAGATGAAGATGAGAAGTAGAAATATCAAACAGGATAAAGTCACTCGTGTTCAGGCCTCAGGCAGAGGGGTCAGTTCGAAAAGTCGGAGAGTCCCCTGCAGACAGCAGTGGAGCAAGTGGCACTGTCTCCTGCATGGCTACAACTGAAGAGCAAGACCACCAAGCCCAACCATCTGGAAGTGCTTCCTGTGCAACTGTGCTAGTGACTAACCAGGAAGAAAGAAGAAATCAACACATGAAGTGGAGCATCAAAATGAATACATTCATTATGCGAGCATACTACAAAGTAATGAAGCTAGAGACAGACATGACGATGTACAGGATGAAACCACACACCAATTGGTTGGAATGTTTCCTCACTGTTCAGGTTACTGAACAGCGAATATCAGAGCAGAGATGGACCATCATCAAGAAGAACCTGATAATTCCTGCAATCTTGCAAAAAATCAAGCAGGATGTGCGCAACCAACTACAAACAACAATGAATACAGACATGACAGAACCAGAACTGGAGGAGAAACAACAAAGTACAAGAACTACAACCCGGAGCAGCCGAAATGGAAACAGACAAGATCGCGATATTCAGAATAGAAAAAAGAGTGTAATAAAGCTCTAGCAGAATTCATGGGAATAGACCCCCACAAAGACTCACAAAACTAGAGACCAAACTACCAAAAAAAACCATACCAAACTAGAGACCCCAACAGAATTCTCTGGCAAGTCACAGACCACTTCAGTAGGTAAATAATACTGGATTATCTCAACAACAACAAAGCAACAGTAGACACCATCTGCACAGCCATTTACTATGCCACTGTAGCAGCCACCAGGATGAATGGAAGGAAAACCAGAAAACAACATAATACACAATGCAAAGACAAGGTACCATCAGCCTGGGAAAGAAGGCTACAGCAGAAGAGATACGAGTGAAGATAGGCCAACTGACCCAGTACATGTGGTAATAGAAGTAAGAAGCTGATGAGAAAAGTGAAGGCACCCTCAAGAAAGACAACAAACACAAGACCTGTAACCAGAAGAGCAAAGAATACCTTTACACCCTTGAACAGAAACTCATGGCATTCAGCAAGGGATTTTGTAATCACAAGGAGAGTGCCCAGAGGGAAACAGATAGGATATTTGATGAAAACTAGAGTCTTCTACAGGAAAATCAGACAAGTGGAGAAACAACACAACAGAACCCCCAACCAGAAGGCACTCAAGAGTTCTAGGATAATCTGTGCAGCAGCAAAGTTAGCCATAATGTGCAGGATAGATCTAGAATAGAAGAAAACCAAGAATATACAAGAGGCGACAGAATGGGAGTTTTGGGAGGAAGAGGTACAACAGTCAATCAGGAAATCACAACCGGCAAACTCCAATATTAGATAACATTCACAACTATTGGTACAAGAAATTCATCTGCACACACAGGCACATAGCGGAGCAGTTCACCCAGATAATAAGGCACCCTTACACAATCCAAGGGTCTTTGACATAACACGGCAAATCATAACATGGCATTGATAATGCATGTTATGATATACCTGAAAACTGGAGTAGTAGAAAGGGTATTAAAAGGAGATTGAGCATTTTCTGGTAATAGGCTGTCCTTGTCATCTTATTACTGTGTGCTGAAAAGGGAGCTGCATACCTTCCTGTGAAAGTGGATGAATATTTGATGGGAATATACTACTATTTAGAAAGAAATGCTAAAAGTGAAGGTAAATATAAATAATTTCAACTAATGCAAGTAAAAAAATATTTTAAAGCATGTGTATATATATGCTTTGGTTAAGTGTATTAACTAGGCTGGTAGAACAATGGCAACTTTGACAAGCCTCTTTAAAGAAGAGGTTAGATCTGTTGAGAAAAGCAATATGAGCACTTTTCAGAGCTACCCATGGGAAAACTATAACAAGTGATCACTAGTGGCTCTGTCTCATGATCAAATCCAGTTCGTGATCCAAGAATTTTGAAAGAGGACAAATTGATGAACTGAAGGAAAAGAATTTCTGAATTGTGAACTTCTGGTAAAAGCAATCCTAAACACACCAACAAAGCTGATATGTTTAGGCATTTATCCTCACTTGTATAGAAAGTTGATTTGTTCTCTTTTCTGGCTCAAATAAAGCAATTTGTTCATTTCTTTTAAATATTATGCCAACTTTTGAAAATCTGGACATAGCTCTTCAGTCTTCACAATCATTTACTGAGTTATTTCTCACAGATGTATTGATGAATGTCTTGTGAAAATTTATTAACCTGCAGTTTTCAAATCTTCTACTTCCATTTTGAAATTGGAACATTGACAAATGTAAAGTACTGCATACGGGAAGCAGTAACTCCAGAGTAACGTATCAACTCTGTGGTACCACACTGACAGTGGTAGAGCTTGAAAAGGACCTGGGGTTAATTGTGCAGGCAGATATGAAGTTTTCTGAGCTGTGCCAACAGTCTGCAAGAGTAGCTCATGGTGTCTTGTCAATGATATACAGGAATTTTTCTAGCAGGGATAAGGAGGTGATTATCCCCTTGTATAAGGCAATGGTCAGGCCACACCTTGAATACTTTATACAGGTCTGGAAGCCTCATTTTAAGAAGGGTATAGAGCTGTTGGAATGAGTACAGAAAAAGGCAACAAGACTAGTGAATGGAACAAAGGGTTGCTCTTACGAAGAAAGGCTTAAGTTTTGAAAATTACAGTGTCTAGAGACTAGGCACCTGCGAGGTGATCTGATTGAGGTGTATAAAGCCTTGAATGGTTTGAGCATGCTCAATGCAGATGAGATTGTTCCTCTTGCTCAGAATAATCGCCTGAGAGGGTATGAATTCAAATTGAGGAAAAACGGTTGTAGAATAGATGTGCGGAAGTTTGCCTTTAGCCAGCGGGTGGTTGATTGCTGGAACAAACTTCCATCTGTTGTAGAAGTTGATAGCTTAAATAGATTCAAGGCAGAACTTGACAAACATTTGGAGTGAGTGGATGGATGAAATAAGGGGTTTTTTTTTTTTGGCTGATGATATATAAGTTTGCTTTCTTGCATCATGTGCCTTTGCTAATGCTAATTGCCGACCATAGCAGTCTAAACCAGAAGGAATGATTTTGACTTGGTCATAACCATTTATTCAGCCAAGGTCATGGAGAGTTTTAAACGAGAAGTTTCTGTTCTTGGTGAAATTACTCTATGGCTGCATGTGACTGCATAGTCACATACAGCTATAGAGACTGAGTTTCAGAATTTCTTTTCCTGTTGAACCTTTGGAAATTTCCCTGACAACCAAGTCTTGTCAGGGCTGTTGTTATGAACAGAATTTTATCAACAATACTGAAAACGGTATCTTTTGCGAAGTGGTATTTTTAAAGTTCATAGATACCGTTTTCAATACTGAAAATGGTATCTATGTACTTTAAAAATACCACTTGTTTTTTCCTGCAAAATGTCCTGTTTTGATTTTTTGGGAAGAACTCCTCTTGGAAAAGCCTCATGTTTTTCTCCTGCTTAAGCTCCAAAACTTCCTACTTAAAAAATCTAATTTCAACTTCCAGCTTTTTGAAAATGAATAGTTTGGCACCCATGAAGTTATTATCATAAGGACATCATATCAACTGATCTCACAAAATAATTCATTTACTGCTTGAAAAAAATGCCAAGAACTACTGAGAAGTAGGTTTGTTTTTAAAACCAACAACCGCATTGGGAACCATGCTACTTGAATTTTTTTATGAAAACAATGGACTAAATTAACTTTAAGTAAATTTTAAATCTAATCTACCATAAGACACAGTTCAAAAAAGATGATGAAAGTCCATTGGCTCAGCAGCTTAGATGTTATCTTTACATTCCTCCAAAAAATTCCTCATGGAAATGCATTAAGTATGGATGCTTAAGTCAATATGTAAATATAGCTAGAAAGTTTGTAGAATAACATTGTAATTTCTGTATAAATATAGTATTTTTGTTTATTAAAGTATGAAATGTTATTTGTTGAATGTCTTTTATGTAAATAATTCTGTTTATTGTTAAAAATTAAAAAAAAAAAAAAAAAGTAATATTCTAATGTAGTATAAATTAGATACAGGATAAAATGAAATGGAAAATTTTTTCTGCTTTTTCAGTAATTTTTTCTTTTATGATTAATCCTGAATCTCTGCGTATTTTGTTTTTTATTTTTCCCACCAGGGTAAAGCGGCAGTAAGTATACATTTAATTTTTTCTTCTTCTTTTCTAACTAATTTTTAACAGGTTTGGGCATGCTTTGATGTATACGACTGAAACTAATGCATGCACAGAGTGTGATATGATGAAATTATTATGCAGAAAATGTATGCTAAAAGTGTATAGTATAAATATCTTTATAATTAGTTTTGTTCACTTCATGTCCTGAATTAATTCTTAGGAATAAAGCAATATAATGAACAGAAAATGCTAATTACAACTTTGAAACCCTAAATGAAATTGAAAAGTGAAATAATGATGTTTCCTGTTATGTCTCATTTAAATTCTGTAATGCCTTTAATCCATTAATTAACCTTTTTAAATAGCATGAATAAGATTATCAGCTAACACATATTTTTGGTTTTGCATGTAAAAAAATCAAAGGAAAAAAATAATCAGGATAAAAGAAATAAAATATAGATTTTTAATCAATTAGAGATTTATCTGTGTTTTTTTTTTTTTTTTAATAGCATGGTTTCCATTTCTGTTGAGTATATTCTCATCCAAATCACAATGTAAATGTTATCTAAAATTTTTTAATAGAATTCAAGGGGACTAGTAGTTATGGTCATTTACAAGGTCTACATTGTGGTGATACCAGAGGTGCCATATGTATTGGTAATTTATCCATGCAATAAGGTTGCTTATGGCTCAAGGTGGAAAATGAAACCCATTAAACAGTTTCCTCATTAAAAGTGCCTAGCATTTATAGTTTACTCATTACAAGCACCATTCAAGCTATCTGATAAAGATAGCTTGAATGGTGAGCTTCTATTTAACCATTCCATGGTGGTGCCTTGTCTGACAGACCGTAGAGTAAAATAGATGTTTCTCATTAATCTGTGGTAAAAGATCAGTGATTGTTACATTGTTTGCCTTCCTAACTATACAAACAAACTTAATTGAGTAGTGTAGGAAGAGATGCCTTCTTGGTTACTACACAAAATTATATATGCGTGGGATCTGGCAGACCCTGCATCACCCTTTGGGTTATTATTTCAGCTTTGCTCAGCTTCGCACAGCACTTCTCACCAGATGGCAGACGCTATTGCTGTGGGAAGTTAGATACTGTTCATTTTTTGTTTGATTTATCATATAAAATCATTTACTATTATTATATTTCATTTACTATTATTATTTAGTTATTTTAACAAAATGTATTTTAGTGATAATGTATATTGGAAAATATTAAGGAATAATTAAGTAAATATGGTAATGCAAGTGGTTAGATGATAAAATATAGGTAACAATGTATATATATATATCAAACATACACTCCAGACAAAACATTATGACAAACCACATGTTTTAGCAATAGGTTATTCCTCCTTGCTTGATGGCATATGTGTCGCAATGAGAGCTGGTAAATGTGATACTGCAGGTCCATGGCCTGCAGTCCATGCAAAGTACTTACTTGACCAACATGGGCAACAACATGATATGATGGATTTTAAAAAAGGATTGATTACTGGATACCAGTTGAAGGGTAGCAGTAATACAGAAACTATGAATCTTGTGGGCTGTTTGTGGAGTTCTGCAATTAAAGTGTTCAAGAATGGATGGATAGTGGCAGTTGCCAGGCCAATGTTGGGTATCCACAATCATCAGTGATTGTGGTGAATATAGGCTGCCATTGGTATTAGTGGTGTCACCACTGAGTGCTTAATGGTGATAGTGTCTGTTTACAGTTGCTCCATTCAAAACTAATGTTGATAGCTTCACATTAGACTCATTGAGCCTCATAAAATCCCCACTGCAGCTCCTTTTATATAAAAGATTGAGCACTTCTGGCTGAGATGAAGCAAAATAGTTCCAGCCTCTTTATTCAAAAATTTTCACCTCAGGAATGAAAGATTTGCCATACCATTCCAAAAAAAAAAAAAAACAATTGGGTGTTCATGCAAGCTTTATTCTGGATTTTCTAAATTATAGGTAGTGCTTTACATAATTAAATACCTGATGATTTTTTTTTTGATTTTCCAGGAAATAATAAATTCTGTTTGTGATTGGCATTGATACAAATAAGAATTGTTATTTTTCAGTGGACATTTTGTAGCCTGGTTCAGTGCCTTTCGCCCTCTGTGATGCCAGAACTTTTGTGATTTGTTTAGGGGGGAATTTTTCTGGTGTGGTCAACATCATGAATTTGTTTTCAAATTGTTCCAAAACGTCTCGATTAAATTAAATTGTATTTGCAGTATCAGATTGAAGCCTTTTTTTGCCATGAATTTTTAGCTGCCATGCACTATATTATTATTATTATTAGCCATATGGTGCAAATAAGCCTGAGGCTTATGCTGCACCAGCCAAAAAAAAAAAAAAAAAAATCCCGCGTTACCCTGAGAGAGAGTGTGTCAGAAATAGAAGGGAGTCACCAAGAAAGGAAGAAAGAGAAGAATGATGATATCCAGCTCAGGACCCTGGGTTTACCAAGCCTATACTCACTAGATGTGAGCTCCTGAATCTTAACCTAAAGCTCCTTAAATATCCATAGCTTACCTTGAGTTACTATCAAATTTTCCATTATAAAATATGCCTGTATCCCCAATATACTGTATCCTCAATTCACAATGGAAGATCAAATGGTGACCCAAGTAATTAAAGACCTGTTACTTTAACTTATGTTCCAGGGAAAATAATGGAATCACTGATAAAAAAGAAGTAATACAGGATCATCTAGACAGGACTGCAATTATACTTCAGACACAGTATAGGTTTGTTAAAGGGAAATCTTGTTTGACAAATTTGATTAGTTACTACGATGCGTTAGCATTAGTAGAGGCATTTGATGCAAGAAAGCAAGCTCATGCAGCATCAGAGCCAAAAAAAAAAAAATAAATAAATAAATAAAAAAAATAACCACTTCCACTTCACCCCTCTGTTCGTTCGAAATACCTGTCCAGCTGAGCCTTAAACTTATTTAGGCTATCAACTTCCACGACAAGGGATGGAAGTCTGTTCCACCAACCAACCACCCGCTGGCTAAAGGCAAATTTCCGCACATCTATCTTACATCTGTCTTTCCTCAATTTGAATTTATGCCCTCTCAGGTGATTTTTCTGAGCTAGAGGAAGAATCCCATCAGCATTGAGCATGCTCAAACCATTCAAGGCTTTATACACCTCTATCAGATCACCTCGCTGGAGCCTAGTCTCCAGCCACTGTAATTTGCAAAACTTAAGCTCTTTCTTCGTAAGAGCACCCCTTTGTTCCATTCACTACTCTTGTTGCCCTTCTCTGTACTCGTTCCAGCATCTCTACATCCTTCTTGAAATGAGGCCTCCAGCCCTGTATACAGTACTCTAGGTGTGGTCTGACCATTGCCTTATACAAGGGAATAATCACCTCCTTTGCATCCAGTTCCTGTGTTCACACAGGAACTGGATGCAAAAAATAATTTTGATATCATATACTTGGATTGCAGCAAAGCATTTGATACTGTTGCACACAAAGACTGCTGTACAAATTAGAGTAATGTGACATTAAGGGCAAGTTACTGCTATGGATAATGGGATGGTTGAGTAGGAGAAGATGGAGAGTGGTAATCAATGGACATTGCTCTTCATGGCCTAATGTTATTAATGGAGCACTCCAGGGATTGGTGCTGGGCCCATTGTTGTTTTATAAATTTTCAGTGATATTGATAAGGATACAACAGGCTAAATGTCCAGGTTTTCAGATGATATAAAGGTTGGCAGGGTTAATGACAGTAAGCTATTGTAACAGGATATAGAAAATTTAGGCAGATGGGCACATAAATGGCAACTGAAGTTTAACACTGATAAATGTAAAGTATTGCATATGGGTAGCAGTAACCCGAGTAAAGTATGAACTGTGGGATACTACACTGAGGGTAGTAGAAAATGAAATAGACCATGAGGAAATTTGTAGTCAGATATGAAGTTCTCTTAACAGTGTAGACAGGGTGCATGGTATTTTGTCAGTGATATACAGGAATTTTGCTAGCAGGGTTAAGGAGGTGATTATTCCATTGTATAAGCAATAGTCAGACCAAATCTTATGTGCTACATACAGGTCTGTAGATTTCATTTTGGGAAGGATATGGAGCTGCTGGAACAAGTACAGAGAAGGGCAACAAGATTGGTGAGTAAATCAAAGTGGTAGTATTGCCAAGAAATGCTTCAGTTCTGCAAATTGCAGCATTTGAAGACTAGGCACCAGCGAGATGATCTGATTGAGGTGTTTAAGGCTTTGAATGGATTGAGCAAGCTCAATGTTGATGAGATTCTTCCTTTTGCTCAGACCACACATATAAGGGGGTACAAATTTAAATTGAGGAAGGATGGCTGCAGAATAGATGTTTGTAAGTTTGCCTTTAGCCAGTAGGTGGTTGATTGCTGGAACAAACTTCTAGCAGTTATTGTGGAAGTTGATAGTGTAAAGAAATTCAAGGAAGGACTAGACAAACTTTTGGAGGAAATGGAAGGTACTTTTTTTTCCTTTTTTTTTTTTTAATCCTTGCTTTCTCTCATCATTTGCCACTGCTAATGCTAAATATTCAGTCAGTAGTTACTTAATGGTTTATATTGCTGAAATCCAACACCTTATCATTCAGAGAAAGAACCTTCTCTTTTGCATGTTAGAGATTTTCCCACTCCAAATACAATAGCTCTTTAAAATCTGGCACGTTTCAAAAATTGAGAGGTTCTGAATTTTAAAATGTTCGGGATTTTAGAGAGTTATTCCCAATGAGATCAGTTTTGAAGCACATTTCAATGAATATTAACACTAACAACTAAACTTATGTATAATGGCTAAAAGATAGCACTAGTGTTCAAAATGTAAATTACAGTTCAATTTGTTAAATGTAAACAGATGATGATAAACTTTATCCCACCAATGGACATTCTTAAGAAATAATTATGACAATGAGGCAGTCTTTATCAGTTTACATGACATTTTGCTTTTAATAATATACTGGGAACAAATTTAAACAATTTCTTGCTCATAATAACAATGATTACGAAGTTTCACTTTTGCTGCCATTATAATTATAGCAGAGAGAAAAACAACCTATCAGTCATTCACATTGTCTTCTCTACGATAGCTTTAGTATGGATTGGAAAACATTGAGTGACCTTGAACCATTCGTTGTTTACTTCCCTTCTTTAGTCATTGTATGATGAGCAATGTGATTAGTTTTGGTGGCAAAAAACCTTGGTTAGATGGAATTAAATCTATTGTTTATATGTGTCAGTGTTGCTACTTATGAAAGAGATTAACCATAGATTTAATGAAGCATACATTTTTCAGTTGTATGTAGGCACTTTCAGTCTATCATTGCTTTCAGCTGTCCTAAAGTGACGTCAAAGTCACCAGCTCATGTAAGTGGTGTAGGATCATTGACATAGCTGTAATTAATTTATGTTTGATCTAATTTATGAAGTTTATGAAATAGTACTAAAAGAGAGAAATTCCAAGTTGTAACATAGCTGTATTATAACTTTGAGCTGTATACATTTGTCTTCCTTCTTACAGCAGAACAAACTTGCCTTTATAATGAGTTGCTCTGGTATTGCACTATTTTTAAACAGATGGCCTTACCAAATGGTTAATTTGCCATTTATTTAAAAGTGAAGCCAATATGATTGCTTATTTCAAGACTAATCAGTCCTTTATCAGATAACAGGTGGCCTCTAGTGACAAAACTTAGACAAAATGTAACTTTAGCTATATTATAATTTTGAAAATTGTTTTTTGTAGTACCTGCCAGCTATCAAACTACTTATTTACAACTGTTTGTCTACCTTTTGCTGCTAGAGGCCCACTATTAAAAATATTATAGCAACAGACCACCCACTTTTAAACATATTTTAACAAGGCCATAAGTTTAAAAGTAGTGCAATACCAGGAGGAAAACTCATCATAAAGCCAGGTTTATTATTTATGAGAATTAAGACCTTAAATCTTGCCAGCCAGTAATTCAGAAATGTATGATTAACCCAGCTATATCTTACTGAATAGAAGGTGTTTGTAGTGTACAACTCATCATCCTATAATGTGCAATTTACAAAATGCATTTCAAGTTTCCTTTACGAAAGGAAAGTCACCTTTTTTGTAAAGTCACCTTTACGAAAGCAAAAACCCTTCCCTTTATCCCTAATGGTAGTTACATTATTAAGTAAATCCCACATCAGTACACTGTGATCACTGCCACTAAGTGGTTCCTTTATCTGCATATTCTTAATGCATGAATAATCACTGCTGATAATCAGATCAAGAGTATTACTCCTTCTGGTTGCCTCTTGAATATGCTGCTGTAGAAAACAATCATCCAATAAATCTTGCTAGTGTGCCCAGCCCATAAGTTACAGTCACCATCTGGGAAGTTAAAATCCCCCATTATAAGACATTCTGATTTACTGGCCCACTCTATTTCTCTGTACAGTTCTTCCTTCTACTCATCAAGTCATTAGGTCTATAACACTCTCCAACTCTCATTTTAGCTTGCCCACTGCTTATGTCACACCAAACTGACTTGACCAGCACTTCAATTTCATCAAATTGATTTACTGTAATTCTAGCATTGGTGTACATGCAGGTATACATGCATTTGTTCTTACTCTTACTTACCCTAACATAGCCCATGTATTTACTTGTTCCATGATGACACCCAGCACCTTCCTTTCCAGGCTGCCTGCTCATTCTAAAAGAAGCAGAGCAAGAATCACTTTCAACTCTGCCTGTGGCTACGGTTAATGTATTAGTCAGCTAATCTCCACAAGCTAGCAGTTTCTGACCCACCTAACGCTGCCTCGATAGTATCAGCAAATATTCTTGCAACCTTTCTATTTAAGTGTATTCCATCCCTGAAGAAGCAGTTTCTCCTGTTAACAAGCACACACTACTCTGAGAAAAATTCTATCCCATGAGCCTTGCACAATCTCTCCAGGGTTGAATTGTTTGGCAAGGCTCTCATCATATACCCCCTCCTATCGTATCTGGGCAGAATTGTAGACACTTTCAAAAACTGCAGCCATTATCAACCCACTACAGGATGGAAGCCTCCTCAATAATTCATGCTGAGGGAAATGGACCATAATCTGCCACGCTGGTCCAGTGCGGGTTGGCAGATCGGCCGTATTCAGCAGTCAGGAGCTTGAACCCCAGTCTACTCAAAGAGCATGTGCTACTGCACTCCCGCTCCTGACCACTTGGCTACGGAGGCCTATGACAATTTCAAATTTAACCCTAACTCCCAACTTTTTTTCAACATTGACCTGTACTTTTTAAGTAATTCTGCAGATCTCTTACCCTTAACATCATTAGTGCCAACATATACAACGGTATCACCCTTTTTGCCCTTAAAAGATAATATCAGCTGTACAACGTCATCAACTTTTTTTCCTGATAGACATACCCTGGTCCTGTTCCACCTAACCTTTTTTGCATAATATATTTCCTGGTCTCCCTTACTATAGAGTCACCAACAATAACTAGCTCCTGTGGGACCAGAGCATTTTCCTTGAAGATTGCCGCTGTGTTGCCTGATGCACAAGTGCAAACTCTGGTGTTGATGTAGGTAGCTGAGAGCTTGATGGGTCCCATTTTAATTCTTTCGAGGGCTTCTACCCTACTCTTCAAACTCTCATGGATGTCCATCAGAATACTGAGTTGGCACCTAATTTCTTCACAGTCTCTGCACATTAGCGCACACACGCACGCACGCACGCACGCGCGCGCGCGCACACACACACACACACACACACACACACACACACACACACACACACACACACACACACACACACACACACACACACACACACACACACACACACACATCCTTCTTGGCTAGATCATGTCCTGTTCCAGAAAGGTCTGCAAACATTTCCCAATTTGCACATTTTTTTAGGCTGTGATGTGTTGGAGAATTGCCTCTTTGGTTCTCCCCCGAGCCAGAGCACTCCTGCTATTTTGTGCCCATTGCTTTTATGCTTTGTTCTGGGGCATGATTTTCATTTAAATACAATTTAATTGATTAACAGTGAAAATTAATAAGAAAAATAAATTTAATTGATTAATCGCCGATACTGTACTAAGCTAATAGATTCCTAAATACAATGTAAGCATTACGCTATCTAGGTTTACGTTATACCTTATGCTATCATGCTCGAGATATATGTATACGTTAATGATCAGAATGTTAAATTAATTATATCTTTAGCTAAACACAAAAAAGATATATGCCCATCAACTGATTAAAACCTTTGAGCTACTTATTTATCACAATTAAAACCCTATATTCCTCTGTACTACCAGTTATGTGCTACGATATTTGTGCCAAAACACCGATACAATAGCGACATGAGTAGTGTGTCATATTGTAGAAAATGACTAGCTAAATTTAAAAAATAAGCTAACGAACATGACGAAGACTAATTAATATATTAATTAATCAAGAAGATGATAAAAATTTCCAAAAAACTTATCCAGTTGCATACTGCTTCCATTTACATAATGTTTCCTTTCATAAAAAAAAAAAATATATATATATATATATATATATATATATATATATGTATAATAAAATAAATAATTCTGGATTTTTCTTTTCCATTCTTAGTGTTTTTCCTTACTTTTGAATAACTATTGACTCTGTCCAAATATCAAATCTGCCCTACCATGGGATATTTTTGTACAGCTGAAATGGTACTCCAAAACCCTCACTTAAGTTCTTAGACTCTAACCAAATGAGAGTCTAAAGGTGGAATTTATCACCCTATTTTCAAAAGACAGCAGTCCAGTTAATGAACAATCCATGACTTATTAACTTTTGCCACTCCTTATTAAACAGAGGTTCACTTTCTTCTGCAAGCCTTTTCTACTGATATATATTGATTAAATAATGCATAAGTATATGCACATATAGGTAATCTTCAAATCATGAAATTTATGTACTTAGTATGCAACTCTTTGAACAGTTATAATCCAATGTTATTTATGCATGTTAGATTAATTTTAATATAAGCCACTCTGATCATGTACTGTTCAGCATGAGCTACTCTTTCATTCATCAAAAGAATTACACTTGTCAGTGTAATTTCTTCCAACTAGCCAGGACCAGTTTACTCTTCAATTCTGAACACACAGCACTAACTTCTAGATGCCTCCGAAGCCAAGAGGGAAGGAGCAGCAGTGCGTAGCACACGCTTCTTGATTAGACCGGGGTTTGAGCCCGTCACCACCAAATACGGAGGATGCGGAAAGGTCAGGGAATGACCACTGCATATCCCGGAGCAATATGGCCTTAGTTACTAATGCTCCTAAAAACCAAAATAACAATAACAGCACTAACTTCTGTTCTTTTTTAATTACAGTACTCTCAATTTTCCGGGATAGATGGTAAAAAAAATTCCTGGATAATCGATTTCCCGGTTAATCCAAAAATACAGCAAGTCCCCAACAACCCCAGGGGCTCACATCTGATGAATATGGGCTTGGAAAACCCACGGTACTGAGCTGTTACTGTTTCCCATATGTAGAACTTTACATTTGTCAATGTTAAACTTCATTTGCCACCTCTCAGCCCATCTGCTCAACCTTTCCAGATCCTGTTGCAACAGCATAGCATCATCATCTTAACAACCCTGCCAACCTTTGCATCGTCTGCAAACTTGGACATTAAGCTTGATATACCATCACCAATATCATTTATAAATACAGAAAAGAACAATGGACCCAACACTGAACTCTGAGGGACTCCACTAATAATATTAGTCCACGATGAGCAGTGTCCACTGATTACCACTCTCTGTTTTCTTCCCCTGAACCATTCCTTTATTCATAGCAGCAATTTGATTCCAATACCACACTGCTCCAATTTGTGCAGCAATCTTCCATGTGCAACAGTATCAAAAGCCTTTCTAAGATCCAAATATATAATATCAAACTTATTCCCTGCATCCAGTTCTTTTGTGACTGCATCATAGTATCCAATCAAATTGGTCAGGCAAGACTTTCCCTTAACAAACCCATGCTGTGTCCGAGCTATAATTGAAGTCTTGTCTAGATGATCCTGCAGTGCTTCTTTAACCAGTGCCTCCATTAATTTTCCTGGAAGAAAAGTTAAACTCACAGGTCTATAATTACTTGTGTCAGCCTTTGATCCTCCTTTGTGAATTGGGGTCAAATTTGCACATCTCCAGTCTATGGGTACCTCCCCTGAATCCAAAGAAGCTCTCATAATTATGGCTAAGGGTTTGCTTACTTCCTTTCTTGCCTCCTTTAATATAACTGGATAGATCCCATCCACCCCGGGTGCCTTTTTTATGTTTATCCTCAACAATTTCTCCTCCACTTTCCTCTCAGTTATTACAAAATCATCTGGCTCACTGCCAGAGTTTACTTCACCTCTGGCATTCCCCTTCCTGAATAACTCCTCATGTGTGAATGTAGATGTAAAATACTCGTTTAGTTTGTTAGCCACCTGAGCAGGATCATCAACAGTTGAACCATCAATATCCAGTGGACCAATCTGATTCATCCCTTTCCTTCTAGAGTTTACATAGCTAAAGAACTCTTTTCTGTTTTTCTTTGCATCCTTTGCCAAGGATTTCTCGTAATCTGCCTTTGCCTGCCTAATCTCCTTTGTGACTTGGTTACAGACCAGCTTATATCTATCATAGGCTTCAAGTCACACATTAATTTATAAGTATCCCATGCGTTTTTCTTCTCTGCCATACGTCTCATTAGTTCATCTGACATCCATTTAGGATGTCATTAGGTTGGCAGGGTTGTTAAGGACACTAATGACAGTACACTGCTGCAACAGGATCTAGAAACGTTGAATGTAAAGTACTACTTATGGTAAGCAGTAACCCCAGAGTGACATATCAACTCTGTGGTACTACACTGACAGTGGTAGAGAACGAAAAGGACCTGGGGGTAATTGTGCAGGAAGATATGAAGTTTTCTGAGCAGTGCAGACGGTCTGCAAGAGTAGCTCATAGTGTCTTGTCAATGATATACAGGAATTATTCTAGCAGGGATAAGGAGGTGATTATCCCCTTGTATAAAGCAATGGTCAGGCCAACCTTGAGTGCTGTATACAGGTCTGGAGGCCTCATTTCAAGAAGGATGTAGAGCTGTTGGAACGAGTACAGAGAAGGGCAACGAGATTAGTGAATGGAACAAAGGGTTCTTCTTATGAAGAAAGGCTTAAATTTTGCAAATTACAGTGTCTGGAAACTAGGCACCTGTGAGGTGATCTGATTGAGGTGTATAAAGCCTTGAATGGTTTGAGCATGCTCAATGCTGATGGGATTCTTCATCTTTCTTAGAATAATCACCTGAGACGGCATAAATTCAAATTGAGGAAAGACAGATGTAGGATAGATGTGCGGAAGTTTGCCTTCAGCTAGCGGGTAGTTGGTAGGTGGAACAGAGTTCCATCCTTTGTTATGGAAGTTGATAGCCTAAATGAATTTAAGTCTGAGCTGGACAGGTATTTGGAACGAACAGAGGGATGAAATGGGAGCCGTTTTTTTTGGCTGATGCTGACAATAGATTTTCCCTGACAATAGGGCTGCATAAGCTTGCTTTCTTGCATCATATGCCTCGACTAATGCTAATGCAGCCTTTATATTTACCTATTCCACTATGATTCCCAGTAGTTCTGGATATCCCCGGCAACTTGCTTTTTGGGCTGCTGCTCGTTCCAATAGAAGCAGTGCAAGAATCACTTTCACATCTTTTTCAATCACTATTAATCTTTTTGGCTGTGAATTGAATCCCCTCAAGCTAGCAGTTTTCCTACCCACCTAACATTGCCTCGATAGCATCAGCAAATATTCTTTCACCCTTTCTATTTGAGTGTACCCCTATCGCTGTAGAAGTAGTCTCTCCTGTTAATGAGCTCAGATCACTCTGAAAAAAATTCTACCCCATGAGCCTTGCACAATCTCTTCAGGGCCGAATTTATTGATAAGGCTCTCATCATATACTTCCTCCTATCGTGCCTGGGCAGAATTGCAAACACTTTCAAATTCAGCCCTAGCTTATGACATTTTTTTGACATTGATCTGCACTTGTCAATAAAATCTGCCGATCTCTTACTCTTAAGGTTATTAGTGCCAATGTTTACAACAATATCACCTTTTTTGCCCTTAAAAGATGATATCTGCTCTAGAATGTCATCAACCTTTGTCCCCGGCAGACATGCTTCACCTATGCTTTTTGCAAAATATATTCTCTGTCTCCCTGACAATACAGTCAGCAACAATAACTAATGGGAACTCCACCACCTTTCATCCCCGGGCTTGCAGTACATTGAAATTGCATAGAATTCATATATAGGAGTGATCAGATGGACACATACAGCCCAGTCTCAGCACAGATGTGCAATTTTTATAGCAGTAATGTTTGTTTTCACCCCACTATGGCTAACCACGGTGTTTCTTCTCTTTTTTTAGATGACTTTATATGTCGAGGGTATGCTCTGACCTCCTTGTTGTGTGCATATGGCTCCATTATTAGAATGATGTCCATATTCCCTTCATTTGCGTTTTACTTAATTTTATCAAACTACAGCTCGAGCCCACTGTGTGTTGGGCCTCAGTAGGGGTTCAGCGGCTAAATGACCAGATGAACAATGGTACACAACAGTAGACATGTACAATATCCATACACTTTTAAATCTCTGGCCTCAACAGTGTTCTGTTGACGCGGAGTCATTCATGTCAAACGGCACCTGGTGTTAATCCCAGGTGCCGTTTGACACGAATACACTTTACACTTTACTTTACTTGTGCATTTATTTGCATAATTTTGATCTCATTGGTGTTAAATATTTTATACAACATACCCATAATCAGTTCTGTTCTGTTGGATGCTCTTAAATCTTAGATAGACCTGACATTTGTCATCCTTAATAGAGTGGTCGTACTGTATTTTTTGTGCTTTGCAATTTGCCTAGCAGATTCACTGGATTTGTTTGGAAATGTGTTATGCTCGTGCCCTTTTTCGAAAGTGCACAGATTGTCTCAGTCTGTGTACATGTATGGTTCGTCTTACCGAACCGGCAGCACCTGAAACACTTGGGAACAGCCATATGTTACTTAAATTGGTGGCTTCCCCATTGGATGAAGATCCTGTTTTGTTTGAATGCAGATTTTGGGTGCTAGATCTGGCCCCTCGACGTGGGCACCTGTACGTGGTGAGGGGACCTCCCAGTGATGCTGCTGGATCTCCAGACTAGCATCACTGGGACCAACGCCCACAGCCCAGGTTCCAGGCTAACATATATGGAATCCGGCGTGTTTGCCGTGCGCTGCAACCCGTGGAAATTCGGAAAGGGGGATCCTGGTGGTTGAGGGGCCCAGCTCCAATACACCACTTTGGCCCCTGCTTCGACAAGACGAGTGGTCCTGGAAGGCCTGGCTAGGATCAATCGGCTAGTAGGCTCGCCTGCGAGGGTCAACCCCTGTCAATGCCACGCCCCTACCCTCATGGTCCAAGGGACAGAATTCAGGCTGGCAGCAGTGCGGGTATGGTGTCTGGGTAGCCCTGGCGTTCCACTCCCGAGCGCATTTATTGCATGCCGGGTAGTGGATGTCCCTTTGGGCTCCGTGGTGGGTGGGGAGCCCAGGCACTGAACCATTTCAAAACTTTATGAATCCTGATAAACTTATTTCTTCAGGGGCCCCAACCCGGTCCCTATCTGAAAATATAGACACAGACAGCACTATTGCTACAAAGAGGCAGCGGATTGAACTACCATCAGGGCCTATCCCACGGTTCTTAATCATGCACTCCACCAACGAAAAACCGATTGGTAAAATGTCACCTTTCTTTACACAGAAAGGGTTAGATGGGTTAGCTGGTTCACCCAAATCAGTTAAGAGGCTCCGTTCTGGGGATCTCTTGATTGAAACTAAACATGACAGGCAGTCTGAACATCTACTCCGAGTAACATCAATCGGAGAAATCCCTATAACAGTGACACCACACAGAACACTAAATTCATCGAGAGGTGTAATTTCAGAGTGGGACCTTCTCGACGTTACCGAGGAGGAAATCTGCTCGGAATTGAAGTCCCAGGGAGTTATTGCCATCAAGAGAATTAATGCGCGTAGGGATGGGAAAATGGTTAAAACCAGAAACATTATCCTGACATTCAATACACCTAAATCTCCTGATGAGATTAAAGCTGGATACATAAACTGCCCCATGCGTCCATATGTTCCGAACCCTTTACGGTGTTTCAAATGCCAGAAATATGGACACTCGCAAATGGCCTGTCGTGGTTCCCTTGCATGCGCTCGATGTGGTGCAAAGGACCACGAAATAACTGGATGTTCAGCTACAAAAGCTGCATGTATTAACTGCAATGGAGAACACCCTGCGTATTCAAGAGCTTGCCAGCGGTGGAAGGAAGAAAAGGAAATACAACGACTAAAGGTAGAACTTAACATCTCATACCAAGAGGCCAGGAAAGCAGTTAAACCAGTAAGTAGCGGCAAAGGTATCATATGCCAAAAAGGTATCCAATAAATGCTCGATTGGCACCCAAACAGATATGACTGTGCCACCAAAAGAGTCATTCACGCCCATCGCCCGCTATCTATTAAGTTCAGTAAAACCAGCACAGAAATCTCAGTCAGCTGCCACTCCAATATCGGTACCTCCCAGTGCTCAAGCACTATCAAAAGCGAGCACTAAAGTAACAGTACAAAAAAATCAAGAGCCCATGCCAGAACAAGAAAAAATGAATGTCGAAACCAAGGAGGTACATGACGATTCAGTCTTGGAACTCTTTACGGAGGAAGAGATGGACACAGGACAGCGCCCTTTCTTCCCCAAAAAAGACAAATCCAAGACTGATAAAAGTAAGCCCTCAGCACCTCGGAAGCCGCCTGATGGACCCACCAAGCCAAAATAATGGCTAAAATCCTACAGTGGAATTGTTGTGGATTCCGACGAAACATTAATGACATCAAGGCACTTCTGCAAAAGTACAAGCCATCGTGCTTTTGTGTACAGGAAACCTATTTAAAGGCAAATGATGACCCCACCGTACGTAACATTATGATCATTCGTAAAGACAGAATTGGGGGCGGTCCTGCTCATGGAGGAGTTGCAATCCTCGTGAGCAACCAGATTCCCTTTCAGCCTTTGCAACTTACAACCAATGTAGAGGCTGTAGTAATTCGCCTTAAAGTGGGGTTTTTATTAACTGTTTGCTCTTTTTATTTACCACCTGGTATTGACATCCTCCAGAAAGACCTTGATGATCTCGTCATGCAATTGCCTCCCCCTTTATTATTTCTTGGGGATTTTAATGGACATACACTCTGTGGGGTAGTACTAATATTAACGGAAGGGGACGAGTCATAGAGCGTATGCTCACTGACAATGACCTCTCCCTTCTCAATGTGGGACCAAACACTTTCTTCCACATGCCTACCCGTACGTTTTCTGCCATTGATCTTTCTATCTGCTCCCCTTCTCTCCTTCCTTCAGCTATATGGGAGGTGGAAGAAACCCCTATGGAAGCGATCACTTCCCCGTGATAACCACCTTAACTAGTGGTAGACCGTGTCAGCCATTTAGTTTACCGTGGTGGAAGATTGATCAGGCTGACTGGAATGCTTTTCGACATCTGGCAAATCTTGACATCGCTACAGTCAGTCGGGAACATATCAATGATGCAGTCGCATACGTTACAGAAAGTATCGTTCAATCAGCTGCAATTGCAATCCCAAAAACATCTAGCCAGTTTCCACAATTTCCTAAACCTTGGTGGAATTCAGAGTGCACAAAACAAAGCCTGGGGGATATTCCGTCGATATCCCACGACCGATAATCTAATATCATTTAAACGTGCACGTGCAAAAGCACGTTATATCCAACGTCAGAGCCAATGGAAATCTTCGATCCGTTTTACTCATCCATAACCCAGACTGCCAGCTCAAAAGTAGTCTGGGACAAGATCCGGAAAATGAAGGGAAAATACCCACCGTGCCCTTCGGTGATTCTCGAGCACAATGGATGCCTAATTGCAGACCGAACTGCAGTTGTAAACACTCTAGGGGAAACATTTGCCAAAATATCTGCAATAACATCATTCCCTCCAGAGTTTTTGGCCTTGAAAGAGAAATGTGAGAAACATCCATTAAACTTCTCTTCAAAAGGGCTTGAACCATATAACAAGCCCTTTACACAGGAAGAGTTAAATGCAGCACTCTTCCTTTCGCATGCAAGTGCTGTCGGGCCCGATGACATCCACTACGAAATGATAAAACATCTGTCACCACATTCTAAAAATCACCTATTAATTTTGTTTAACAGAATTTTTCTCAATAAACAATTTCCGGATTCCTGGCGGAAAACAATCGTTCTTGCCTTCCCAAAACCAAGAAAGGATCCTAGATATCCAAATAACTATCGCCCTATTGCTCTGACAAGCTGTTTGTGCAAGGTCCTGGAAAGAATGGTTAATGCCCGCCTTGTGTGGTATTTGGAAACAAATGATCTGCTTTCCAGCACACAGTGCGGCTTCCGAAGAGACGGAACCACTTTGGATCATTTAATCCGACTTGAAACATACATTCGTGACTCTTTTATTAAATCCGAGCATCTGGTAGCAGTTTTCTTTGATATTTAAAAAGCGTACGATACAGCCTGGCGATTTGGAATATTAAAAGACCTCTACAACTTTGGTCTTAGGGGTAACCTTCCTCTCTTTATCAAAAACTTCCTTTCGAATCGTCATTTTCAAGTGCGTTTAGGATCCACTCTCGAGAGAGAGTTCTGTCAGGAAGAGGGAGTCCCACAAGGGTCCGTTCTAAGTGTTACGCTTTTTGCAATCAAAATAAACTATCACGGAACAACTTCCGCCCACGATAAACAATGCCCTCTATGTTTACGACTTTACTATATTTTGTCATTCATGCAATATGAGGGTCATTGAAAGGCAACTGCAGAAAACCATTGATCACCTTACATCTTAGTCATTGGCTAATGGGTTCAGATTTTCATCACAGAAGACCATTTGTGTAGACTTCTGTCGCAAACGTAATCTTCATCCTGAACCAGATTTAAGGCTTGGACAAAATAACATCTCAGTCGTAGCAGAAGTCAAATTCCTTGGACTTATTTTCAACAAAAAGTTGCCATTTCTTCAACATATTCGTCAGCTCAGGACAAGGTGTGTTAAAGGGCTTAACATCCTTCGTGCCCTTTCGTCAACTTCATGGGGCGCAGATCGCTCTACCCTTCTTCGTCTCTACCAAGCCCTTGTCCATTCTAAACTCGATTATGGGTCCCAGATATATGGATCTGCTAGAGACAGTGTACTTCGGTGGTTAGATCCAGTTCACCATCAGGCCATTCGGACAGCCACATGAGCATTTCGCACATCTCCAGTCCAAAGCCTCTACGTTGAAGCAAATGAACCATCCCTATCTTTTCGATGTAAGCAGTTGTCTTTACATTACGCCTTTAAATTGAAAGCCCTGCCTGATCATCCCACGTGGGCATCAGTTTTTGAGCCACGTTGGGAAAATCTCTATAACGCCCGTCGGACTGCCAACAGACCTTTTGGTATTCGTATTCAAGGGCTATTAAATGAACTAAACATGACGGTAGATAACGTTGCCTAGTCACCAAGGCAACTCCTTCCACCCTGGTATGCACATTTGCCAATGTGTGACTTCTCCCTCAAGATCATGGAGAAGGCTAATACACCGGCGGCCGTCTATCAACAACTCTTCGCATCACATAGAGAGCAGTACTCTGACTTTCTGCCAGTCTATACAGATAGCTCAAAGTCAGAATCTTATGTGGGATCTGCTGTCATATTTCCTCGAAAGACGTTATCATTCAAGATCCTGCAAGAAGCTAGCATTTATACTGCAGAGTTGCATGCAATTGAAATAGCCCTTGAGTTCATTATAAATAGCGATTACCAAAGGTATATGATTTACTGTGATTCATTGAGCGTGTTACAGGCTCTTGTATCGATAAGGTACAACTCTCCTCCGGTCCTGTCCCGGATCCGGCAGATGCTTTGTTCTGCCTTTGAAACAGAATTTGACATTCGCTTCTGCTGGATCCCAAGCCACGTTGGGATCCGGGGAAATGAATTGGCTGATGCCGCTGCTAATTCAGCCATTTCTCTGAAAATCATTGCCTGTCAGTCCCCTATACAGACTACAGGCAAATAATACGGTCTAAATTATATTCCCAATGGCAAGACTCTTGGCACGGACAGACCGCGAATAAACTACACCATATTAAGCCTGTAATCATGCAATGGCAGTCCAGTCTACGCAGGGTCCGAAAAGAGGAAGTTGTTCTTGCTCGGCTCCGCATAGGTCATAGCCATCTAACACACTCCTTTTTGCTGAGGGCGGATGGCCCGCCTATGTGTGAGACGTGTAACGTTATTTTAACTGTTTCTCACGTTTTTATTGAATGTCCTGTTTTTAGACAATCCTTTTCTAGAACTTTTAATAATCTGGCTGAACCATTTACACTCAGATTTTAGGTGACAGAGACAACATGTCTGACGTTTTTAATTTTTTACACTCGATCAATTTATACACAAAGATTTAAGTTTATATTTTATACCTTTTATATAACCTTTAACCACAGTATCATTTTTACCTTTTTGACACGGCCTGTTCTAAGGCTGACCAATATTTTTGTATTAGTTTTATTTTTGATTTGGCGCATTATGGCCACAGCTGCCAATGCACCATTAAAAACCAAACCAAACCAAACCAAACTAGATCTGGCCCACAGGGCAAGATCTAACACCCAGTTTATCTCATCTCCATTTCTTGTTTTTTCTGATATTTTGGGATTATTAGCCGTTCTGGTTCAGTGTCATTTAAGTTCTCTTGAAGGTTTCTGAGATAGATTTCTTCCCTTAGTTTTTCAGGGGTCAAGTCTTTATTGGTGTCATATATAATTATTCATGGACTCTTCTTCTTGGGTGTCTCGGCCACCAATCCAAGTGTGTGAATTCTTGGTGGTCTTGATAACTTTACTGGATTTTGGTGCATCTTCTTGGGCAGGTTTTACAATGAAAATTTCGGTCACTGGAGCAGAGTCTTCTTAACGGGTATTGGTTTGTTAGTTGTTGTTATTACGGTGCATCAGCATAGGTAGAGGTGCACGGTAGCATTTGATTGCCCCTACCCTTCCGAGTAGGCTTCCAGTTGGGCTGCATTTGTTTCTGATTCTAAGTGAATTTTCAAGAGGATGGTCTCCAGTATAGTCTACAGACCAACAGTGTCTGCACAGAAGGCTGTGGTGGTCCAATTGCACAAGTCCTTCATATTATGAAATGCATGCAGACCTTTCTGAACAGAACATGATCTTGTAATGGAGAATGTCTTTGTGTATGTTAGGTGCAGAGAGTATGAAGAAATTAGGCTCCAACTCAGTGTTCTGATGAGTATCTATAAGAGTTTGAGGAGAAGGGTTAATGCTCTCGAAGGAATTAAAATGAGGGACCCAGCAAGTTCTCGGCTGCCCACATCAAAACCAAAGCTTGCACTTATGCATGAGGCAACACAGCAGCAACCTTCAAGGAAGAATGCGCTGGTCCCACAGGAGCTAGTTATTTTTGGTGATTCAATTGTCAGGTATATGGGAAATATATTGTGAAAAAGGATAGGTGGAATAGAACCAGGGTATGTCTGCCAGGGGCAAAATTGATGATGATGTACAGAAGATATCATCTTTTAAGGGCACAAAAGGTAATATTGTTATACACGTTTGCACTAATGACATTAAGCATAGGAGATCTGCAGACTTACTTAACAAGTACAGATCAATGTTGAAAAAAAAGTTACGAGTTAGGGTTAAAATTGAAAGTGTCTGCAGTTCTGCCCAGACACGATAGGAGGGAGTATATGATGAGAGCCTGGAAAATAAATTCAGCCCTGGAGAGATTGTGCAAGGCTCAAGGGGTAGAATTTTTCTCAGCCTGGTCTGTTCTTGTTAACAGGAAAGACTGCTTCTACAGGGATGGGATACACTTAAATAGAAAGGGTGAAAGAATATTTGCTGATTGTTCAAGGTTTAGGTTTAAATGGATGTCAGATGAACTAATGAGACATATGGCAGAGAAGAAAAATGCATGGGATACATAGAAATTAACACGTGACACAGAAGCCTATGATAGATATAAGCTGATCTGTAACCAAGTTACAAAGGAGGTTAGGCAGGCAAAGGCAGATTACGAGAAATCTTTGGCAAGGGATGCAAAGAAAAACAGCAAAGAGTTCTGTACTTATGTAAACTCTACAAGGAAGGGAATCAATCAGATTGGTCCACTTGATATCGATGGTTCAACTGTTGATGACCCTGCTCAGGTAGCTAACAAACTAAATGATTATTTTGCATCGACATTCACACATGAGGAGTTACTCAGCGAGAGGAATGCCAGAGGTGTATTCAACTCTGGCAGTAAGCTAGATAATCTTGTAATAACTGAGAATAAAGTGGAGGAGAAATTGTTGAAGATAAACACAAGAAAGGCACCTGGGGTGGATGGGATCTATCCAGTTATATTAAAGGAGGCAGCAAAGGAAGTAAGCAAACCCTTAGCCATAATTATGAGAGCTTCCTTGGACTCAGGGGAGGTACCCATAGACTGGAGATGTGCAAATGTGACCCCAATTCACAAAGGAGGATCAAAGGCTGACACAAGTAATAATAGACCTGTGAGTTTAACTTCTTTTCCAGGAAAATTAATCGAGGCACTGGTTAAAGAAGTACTGCAGGATCATCTAGACAAGACTTCAGTTATAGCTCGGGCACAGCATGGTTTTGTTAAGGGGAAATCTTGCCTGACCAGTTTGATTGGATACTATGATGCAGTCACAAAAGAACTGGATGCAGGTAATAGCTTTGATATTATATACTTGTATCTTAGAAAGGCTTTTGATACTGTTGCACATGGAAGGCTGCTGCACAAATTGGAGCAGTGTGGCATTGGAGACAAATTGCTGCTATGGATAAAGGGGTTTTTGAAGGGGAGAAGAGTGATAATCAATGGACACTACTCATCGTGGACTAATGTTATTAGTGGAGTCCCTCAGGGTTCAGTGTTGGGTCCATTATTGTTTTCTGTATTCATAAATAATATTGATGATGGTATATCAAGCTTAATGTCCAAGTTTGCAGACGATACAAAGGTTGGCAGGGTTGTTAAGGACATTACTGACACTATGCTGCTGCAACAGGATCTGCAAAGGTTGAGCAGATGGGCTGAGAGATGGCAAATGAAGTTTAACATTGACAAATGTGAAGTACTACATATGGAAAACAGCAACCCCAGAGCAACGTATCAACTCTGTGGTACTACACTGACAGTGGTAGAGAATGAAAAGAACCTGGGGGTAATTGTGCAGGCAGATATGAAGTTCTCAGAGCAGAGCAGATGGGCTGCAAGAATAGCTCATGGTGTCTTATCAATGATATACAGGAATTTTTCTAGCAGCGATAAGGAGGTGATTATTCCGTTGTATAGGGCAATGGTCAGGCCACACCTTGAGTACTATACACAGGTCTGGAGGCCTCATTTCAAGAAAGATGTAAAGCTGCTGGAACGAGTACAGAGAAGGGCAACAAGATTAGTAAATGGAACAAAGGGGTGCTCTTACAAAGAAAGGCTTAAGTTTTGAAAATTACAGTGTCTGGCTACTAGGCACCACCGGCAATGTGATCTGATAGAGGTGTATAAAGCCTTGAATGGTTTGAGCATGCTCAGTGCTTGATGGGATTCTGCCTCTTGCTCAGAATAACCACCTAAGAGGGCATAAATTCAAATTGAGGAAAGACAGATGTAGGATAGATAGGGAAATTTGCCTTTAGCCAGCGGGTAGTTGGTTGGTGGAACAGACTTCCATCACTTGTTGTGGAAGTTGATAGCCTTAATAAATTTAAGGCTCAGCTGGACAAGTATTTTGAACGAATGGAGGGGTGAAGTGGAAGTTTTTTTTTTTGGCTGATGCTGCATAAGCTTTCTTTCTTGCATCATATGCCGCTACTAATGCTAATGCTGCTATAGAGGCAGTGTTAGGTGGGTAAACTGCTAGATTGGGGGGGATTCACAGACTAAAATATTAACGGTAGCCGCAGGTAGAGGTGAAAGTGATTCTTGCATTGCTTCTCCTGTAATCAGCAGTAGGCTAGAGAGCAAGTTGCTGGAGAATTCAAGAGCTGCTGGGAGTCATCATGGAACAAGTAAATACGTGGGCTGTGTTAGGGTAACTAAGAGTAAGAACAAGTGTATGTATATTTGCAGGTAAACTAAAACTAGAAGTGTAGTAATTTGATGAGTTTGAAGTGCTGATCAGGACATCAAACACAGATATTGTTGGGATATCAGAGCATGGTGTCACACAGATATAAGCAGTGCAGAATTGGAATTTGGAGAGTGCAATGTGTACAGAAAGGACAGACAGGGTAGGAAGGGAGGAGGGGTTATGCTGTTAGTTAAGAAACACATAAAGTCTAAGGAACTGCATCCAGTTGACACGGGTGGACAGTGCAATGTTGAGTCTGTTTGCTGTGACATAAACACTGGGAAAGAGAAAATGAGAGTAGCAGTAGGCCTAATGACTCTGATGAGTACAATGAGCAGTTGTGCAGAGAAACAGATTGGGCCAGTAAATCAGAATGCCTTGTAATGGGGGATTTTAAATTTCCAGATATTGATTGGAACTTGTGGGTTGGTCACTCGCAAGCTAGCAAGACTTTTGTGGATTTATTGGAGGATTATTTTCTACAGCAACATGTTCGAGGGGCAACCAGAGCGAGTAATACCTTTTATCTGATTATCAACAGTGATTATTCATGCATTGAGAATTTGCAGAGAAAGGAACTACTAGGTGAGAGTGATCACCATGTACTGATGTGGGTATTTACTTAAAGATGTAACTACTAGGCACCACCTAGGGTAAAGGAAAGGTTTTTTGTTTTCATAAAGGGGCTACAGTGGTCTCCAAATGTTTTTTAAATTCTCTACAGTGGGATCAACTGATGATATTACCAATGATGAATTCTAAATGGGAAGCCTTCAGGGATTAATCTTGGAGGCTACAAGGGTTTTCATACCAACTAAGAAATACTGTTCAAGGTTCAGGTCTAAATGCAAGTCATGTGAGATAATGAGGGTTGTGGCAGAGAAGAAAAATGCATTGGATGCATATAAATTATCAGGTGACACAGAAGACTATGGCCGATATAAGCCAGTCTGTAATCAAGGTACAAAGGTGCTTAGGCAGGTGAAGGCAAATTACAAGAAATCTTTGGCAAAGGATGCAAAGAAAAACAGTAAAGAGTTCTTTACTTATGTAAGCTCTAGAAGGAAGGGGATGAATCAGATTGGTCCACTTAACATAAATGGTTTGATTATTGATGATCCTGCTGAAGTAGCTGATAAACTGAATGAGTATTTTGCATCTACATGACACACAAGGAGTTATTCAAGTAGGGGAATGCCAGAAGTTTATCAAACTCTAACAAGGAGCTAAGTGATTTTGTAATAACTGAGAGCAAATTGGAGGGAAAATTGTTGAAGTTAAACATAAAAAAAGGCACTTCGGGCAGATGGAATCTATCCAATTATAATGGAGGCAGCAAGGGAAGAAAGCAAACCCTTAGCCTTAATTATGAGAGCATCCTTAGAGCCAGGGGAGATCCCCATCGACTGTGAAAATATATCCCTAATTCACAAAGGGTGACACAAACAATTATAGACCTGATAGTTTAACTTCTGTTCTGGGGAAAATAATGGAGTCACTGGTTAAAGAGGTGATACAGGATTACCTAGACAAGACAGCAGTAATAGCTCAGACACAGCATGGGTTTGATAATGGGAAGTCTTGTCTGACCAATTTGATTGGATACTATGATGTGATCACAAAGGAACTGGATGCAAAAAATAATTTTGACATCATATACTTGGATTTCAGGAAAGCTTTTGATACTGTTGCACAAGGAAGACTGTTGTGCAAATTGGAGAGGTATGGCATTAAGGGCAGGTTACTGCAATGGATAAAGGAACTGTTGAGTGGGAGGCAGCAGAAAGTGGTAATAAGTGGACACTGCTCTACGTGGACTAATGTTATTAGCGGTGTCCCCCAGGTTTCAGTGCTGGGCACATTGTTGTTTTGTGTATTTATCGATGAAGGTATATCAGGCTTAATGTCAAAGTTTGCAGATAATACAAAGGTTGGGAGGGTTGTTAATGACAATAAAGACAGTTTATTGTCTTTATTGTCATTAGAAGAGTTAGGCAGTTGGGCTGAGAAGTGGCAACTGAAGTTTAACTTTGACAAATGTAAATTACTCCATACAGGTAGCAGTAACAAGTAACCTAAGAGAAACATACCAAATGTGTGGTAGTACACTCAGGGAGGTGGAGAATGAAAAAGACCTGGCGGTAATTGTGCTATCAGATATGAAGTTCTCTGAGCAGTGGAGACTGGCTGCCAGAGCAGGTGATGGAGTTTTGTCAATGATATATAGGAAGTTTGCTAGTAGAGACAAGGAAGTGATTATCCCTTTGTATTAGGCAATGGTCAGACCACACTTTGAGTATTGTATACAGGTCTGGGGACCCCATTTTATGAAGGATGTAGAGTTTCTAAAATGAGTATAGGAAGGGCAACAAGATTGGTGAATAGGAACAAAGGGGGTTCTCTTACCTGGAGAGGCTTAAAGTCTGCAAGTTGCAGCATCTGGAGACTAGGCATCTGCGAGGTGATCTGGTTGAGGTGTACAAGGCCTTGAATGGTTTGAGAATGCTGATGGGATAATTCCACTTGCTGAGATTAACAACCTGAGGTGGCATTAATTCAAATTGAGGAAAGACAGTTGTAGAATAGATGTGCGGAAGTTTGCCTTTAGCCAGCGGATAGTTGATTGCTGGAACAGACTTCCATCTGTTGTTGTGGAAAGAATACAGAGAAGGGCAACAAGATTGGTGAGAGGAACAGAGGGGTGCTTAGGAAGAAAGGCTTAAGTCCTGCAAGTTGCAGCATCTGGAAACTAGGCACCTGTGAGGTGATCTGATCAAGGTGTATAAGGCCTCAAATGGTTTGAGCAAGCTCAGTGCTGACAGAATACTTCCACTTGCTCAGATTAAGAACCTGAGGGGGCATAAATTCAAATTTAGGAAAGACAGTTGTAGAACAGATGTGCGGAAGTTTGCCTTTAGCCAGCGGGTAGTTGCTTGCTTTAACAGACTTCCATCTGAAGTTGTG
Organism: Mastigoproctus giganteus; assembly: GCF_048544385.1. Lineage (NCBI taxonomy): Eukaryota > Metazoa > Arthropoda > Arachnida > Uropygi > Thelyphonidae > Mastigoproctus > Mastigoproctus giganteus. The sequence goes on from NC_143581.1 coordinate 65,580,102, forward strand.
GAAGTTGATAGCTTAAATAAATTTAAGGCTGAACTAGACAAACATTTGGAGTGACTGGATGGGTGAAATTGGAAGGGGTTTTTTTTTTTTTTTTGGCTGATGCTATATAAGCTTGCTTTCTTGCATCATATGCCTATGCTGATGCTAATATTCAGCTTACTCAATCCGTTCAAGATTTTAAAAACTTCAGTCAGATTTCCCTGCAGGTGCCTGGTCTCAAGATGCTGCAATTTGGAAAACTGAAGCCTTTCTATGTATGAGGGTCTTTTTGTTGTCTGCACCAATCTGCCTGCAACCATTTTAGTAGATCTACATCCTTCCTAAAGTGATGCCTCCCGACTTTTGTACCTACTCAAGATGATGCCTAACCATGGCCTTATAAAATGGTTTAATCATCTGCCTATCCCTGTTAGCAAAATTTCTGTATATCTTTGACAATTCCGCACGACAGGCCTGTCTGTACTGCTGAGATGATTGCGCAATTATTCTCAGGCCCTTTTCATTTTCCACTACGCTAAGTGTAGTTCTGCACAGTTGATACCTTAATCTGCGATTACTGCTACCCGTATGCAGTTTCTAGTATTTGTCAAAGTTAAACTTCAATTGCCATTTCTCAGCACATCTGCCTAAGTTTTCTAGATTTTTTTGAACTGTATGCCTTCATTACTCTCATTAACACCCACACTGCAGACTTATTCATTAAGCTTGAAGTACCCTCATCAATATTATTGATAAATACAGAAAAACAACAGGCCCAGCAATTTTTCCTGTGGGACTCCACTAATAACATTAGTCCACGACCGGCAGCATCCATCGATAACCACTCCGTCTTCTACTGAAACATCTCTTTATCTACAGCGTTAACTTTCCCTTAATGGCATACTGCTCCAATTTGTACAGTGGGCTTTTATGTACACCAGTATCAAAAGCTTTCCTGAAATCCAAGTATTTGATAACAAAATTATTTTTTGCATCTAGTTTCTTTATCACTGCATCATAGAATCAGATTGGTTAGACAAGATCATCCTTTAAAAAAATCCATGCTGTGACTACAGTATGACTGCATTACTTCTTTAATCAACTACTCCGTTTTTTTAATTGGAACAAAATAAGCTAACAGGTCAGTAATTACTCATGTCAGTCTGATTCTCCTTTGTGAATTGGAGATATATTCTCACATCTCCAATCCATAGGGACTTCCACCGAATCCAAGAGTGCTCTCATAATTATGGTTAAGGGTCTGCTTACCTACTTTGCTGCCTCCTTTGTTATAATTGGATAGATCCCATCCACTTCAGGTGCCTTTCTTACATATGACTTCAGCAATTTCTCCTCCACTTCCTCTCAGTAATTACAAAATCATTCAGCTTCCTGTTAAGAGTTTGGTATACTTCTGGTTTCCCCCATCTGTAAATAGTTATTCATGAGTAAACGTAAATGCAAAATACCTATTCAGCCTCTCAGCTACCTGAGAAAGATCATCAGCAGTTGAACCATCGATACCCATTGTATCAATGTGGTTCATCCCCTTCCTTCTAGTGCTTACATAAGAAGAGAAGTTTCTGCTAATTTTTTTTGCATCCTTTATTAAAGATTTCTCATAATCTACCTTAGCTCGCCTACCATTCTTTGTGACTTGCTTGTAGACTAGTTTATAACTACTGTAGGCTTTTGTATCACCTGATAATTTATATGCATCCCATGCATATTTCTTCTCTGCTATGAGAGAGTAATTCATCTGACATCCATTTAGGTCAAAGCCTTGAACAGTATTTCTTAGTTGGTATGAAAAGTCTAGTAGCTGCTAAGATTATTTTCTTGAATGGTTCCCATTTAAAATTTTCTGATAATAATGGCATCAGTGGACCCCACTGTATAGAATTTAAAAACTGTCTGAGACTAAGTGACACTGCCATGTAGTCAGAGATGCTGTAATCACTGCCATGTAGTTAGAAACACTGTAATCACTACCACGTAGTGGTTCTTTTATCTTCATATTCTTAATGCATGAAGAATCCTTACTGATAATCAGATCAAGATTATTTCTCTCTCTTGTTTCCTCTCTAAAATGCTGCTGCAGAAAATAGTCATCCAGTAAATCCACAAAAGCCTTGCTGGTGTGCGAGTGACCACCCCACAAATTCTAATCAATATTTGGAACTTTAAAATTCCCCATTATAAGACATTCTGATTTATTGGCTCACTCTGTTTCTCTGTACAGTTGTTTGTTGTACAATATCCGGTAAAAGGTTTTCACTATCAGGGCAACCACCGAATGTGGTTTCACTTCACACTAATATTAATATTCCATATGCATTGGTTGTATTGTATTACTTCAATTAGTTTCCCGCCCGCCCGCGCACACACGCACACACACACACACAACAAAATTATTTTTTGCATCTAGTTTCTTTATCACTGCATCATAGAATCCATTGGTCATCATAGAATCAGATTGGTTAGACAAGACACACACACTAGGATTCTCCCTGATGTTAATATCTCAGTTGATGCAAGCTGTATTTCCTTTATTTGGAAAGGTTTTCAGCAGCTATTGTTCCTGTGTTGCCTGTGGGATTAAACATAATTGGCCTTACAGCAGAATTATACTTGGTCTTAAAGCAGAATTATACTTGAAAGTGGAAATACTGATTTATCCTCCTTTTTTCTTAGCACTCTTATTATGGTTATTCATTGTGTTGGCGGTCATATTTGCATAAAAACAGAAGAACCCGGTGGTCATATTTTGAGGTCATCCTGTAAGATGTTATGGCTTTTGTATTATACAAGAGGGAAACAGCTAATTTGTCTAAATTAGCTGTCTAAATTATTTAAATATTTCTGTAATGCCGAAACAGAAAGGTGTTTACACAAAAATATTTTGTAAAGTTTAATCTGTTATATTTGCATTTTGAAATTTTCATCCTATTATACATAAAAAATCAGTAGTATACAATCAGCTCAAAAACAATTGAATGCAGATCATTACAAGATGCCTGTTATACTGGACTATTCTGTTTCATTCAAAAATTCTTAAATTGTGGTTATCTGATATCTTTAATTAACAACAGCTCTAAACAGGTACCCTTCTTTATCAAACATTGTAAGGGTGTCATCTATAAAAAAAATTTTTCTGCCATAAAGTGTGCTAGAGGAGACTCGGTGTTGCCTTGTTAAATTTTTGTGAATTGTAAAACATTGTAAGGGCATCATCTAGAAAAAAAATGTGCATTCAGAGGTGTACTAGAGGGCCCTCAGTGTGGCCTGTGTGAGCATCTTGTTAAATTTTTGTGGTTTATCCAAGCCCTTGCTAAAACAATTAGTTTGATAAAATTTAACAGACTGTTTTAAGTGGGAATGATCCTTAGCTGAAATTCTCTTCAAGCAAGTTCCTCATTATAAAATTAGCAATGCACCCTTGCAGAAACCTACCATTTATGTTGACATGGTTTGAAAAACTAAGGACTGCTTTTCACAATATCGAAGTAGCCATCATGATCTATCATGTTATAAAACTAGATAAATTATTTTCTATACAGTTCTTACTATACTGTATTTTCTATATAGTATGACCTAACTTGTGAAGAAGCCATTATGTTCAGACAAATGTAGTATGTCATGTTGAGTAATTGTATAACTCCTCGTCTGGCGTTAACTTGCACCCTACTGGATAGAAGCAATCATAAAAATTCTTTTAGTGCTGAGCTTGCCATTGCCTCTAAGCTTGCCCAACATACAGTATCCTTCTGTCATGGTTTCAAATTCGATCAGACTTCTGTATTAGACTACTAACCAAATTATTGTGATTTGCTGACCTTGAAATGCTACATATTCAAAGACATGAAAGTTCCATCAACATTCATCAATTTGTCTGATGTGTCGAACTATTCAGGTTTACTTGAGAAGCAGTTTCCATCCCTCTGAAGAAACAGATTAGCCCATGAATAGGGAAAAATAGATGTCACTTTCAAAAGGTTTTAGTTATGTTTCAGGGAAGGTTTTAATTATTCCTTTCAGCTTGCAGATTGATGTCTGCCAATTAATCTTATATTGTTATCATCAGTGTTGCCACTGAGTTTCTTTAGAGACTCATGGTCTGTCTGGTTGATAGCATGCTAATGTTGGTTACTGGTAATTATCAGAATTGCGCTTGCTGTACATCTTATTTTAAACACGGGAAGTTAGAAGCAATGTTAAAAGTAACCATGATTTTGTCTTTATCAATGGTTGAATTCATAATATGTCATATCAAGTCTAGACTTAATGGTAAACTCAGTTTTGCTAAGAAGTGGGCAGTGTATTTCATCTTTAAACTTGGCTATCAAATGTCTGTGCAAGAAACAGTGTGGTGTAGAGGAATGTTAGGCTTATCTGGATGGTAATCCTGGTATCAAACAAGGTTGCAAGAAATCCTTCAGTGGTCATTAATATATGTGTAAAGCTATTAGCTTTTTAATTGTGGAAACAGGATTAAGATTGCAGGGAGTAAAAGTGGAACTATTTTCTATTTCATTTTTAAATTGATTATAATAGAATTGCTTGCAAAAGATGGCAAAGTTGTTAGAAGCTTTATCTACTGGGGTGATGATAAGATTGTCCTCTAATTCTTTTATATATTTCTTAAGAATGCAGTATGGTGTGTAGAAGTTATTGTACAGTTTGTAGGCATTATAGATAGCTTTTACGATGTCACGATAGATGATGGTGATCCAGTTTTGGAATGCTTCATGTGGAATGGTGTATTTAAAAGCAAGTTTGTTAGCAAAATGCATTAGATTTAGATATAATTCTCTGCTGAAGCTATTTAGGTTAGCTTTATTTACAGGTCTGAATTTAAATCTTCTGCTTATAGCAGTTCTTAGATCATGGTTCTTTATGATATTAAGATTACCAGTTATAATATGTCCATGAAATTGATCAATATATGGAGCATAGACAGGATTATTGCAGTGGTAGTAGTATCTGTAAGTAGAATATTTCCTATGCCGGTAGCAAGTTGTTTGTAGTTACAGATTTTTAAACCTAATGGAGACTCATAATTGAAACAACGATGTATATTGAATTTGTATAGGCTATGTGAAGGTAGAAGGATGTTTATTGAACAAGGAAGACCAGGGTATTTTTTCGAACCATTTATGTGCAAATTTGATTTTGCAAAATTCAATGCAGTGACTCTGACGAGTATAATAAATAACTGTAGAGACCAATGTCTTGTATGATATGTTTAAGTTCGATATTATTGAATATGAAATTATGACTGAATGAAACTAAAGCTTTAAGGATAAATTTTTTGATGCTAAAAAAGAAGTGGTTAATTTTAGGTAAATCAAGGGTAGTGTTGTCCCAAGGTACGTCCGTGAAAAACCAATGCTAGGAGTTTGGTAAATAAATTTGATTAATTCGATTTGTTAGTCAAAACATCAAAGACATATTGTTGGGATATCAGAGACATGGTGTCTTACAGATATAAGGAATGCTGAACTGGAATTTGGGGAGTACAATGTGTACAGGAAGGATAGACAGGATAGGAAAGGAGAAGGGGTTATGCTATTAGTTAAGAAACACATAAAACCGAAGGAAGTCGACATGGTTTGGACAGTGCAGTGTCGAGTCAGTTTGGTGTGACATGAGCACTGGGAAAGCAAAATTGAGAGTAGGAGTGTATTATATGCCCAATGACTCTGATGAGTATAATAAACAACTGTACAGAGAAATAGACTGGGCCAGTTAATCAGACTGTCTTATAAAGGGGGATTTTAATTTCCCGGATATTGAATGAAATTTGTGGATTGGACACTAGCAAGGCCTTTGTGGATTTATTGGATGATTGTTTTGTACAGCAGCATCTTCGGGAGGGGCAACTAGAGAGAGTAATACTCTTCATCTGATTATCAGTAGTGCCTCTTCATGCATTAAGAATCTGCAGATAAAGGAATCACTAGGTGGCAGTGATCACATTGTGTTGAACTGGAATTTACTAAAAGAGGTAACTACCATCGGGGGTAAAGAGAAGTGTTTTTGCTTTCGTAAAGGTGACTACAGTGGTCTGAGACAGGATTTAAATTCTACACGGTGGGACCAACTAATGATGTTACCAACAGAAAATTCAAAATGGGAAGCATTCAAAGAATTAATCTCGGCAGCTACTAGGCTTTTCATAACAACTAACAAATATTGTTCAAGGTTTAGGCCAAAGTGGATGTCAGATGAAATGATGAGACATGTGGCAGAGAAGAAAAATGCATGGGTTACATATAAATTAGCAGTTGACATGGAAGCCTATGATAGATATAAGCTGGTCTGTAACCAATTCACAAAGGAGGTTAGGCAGGCAAAGGCAGATTACGAGAAATCTTTGGCAAAGGATGCAAAGAAAAACAGCAAAGAGTTCTTTCCTTAGGTAAACTCTAGAAGGAGGGGGATGAATGAGATTGATCCACTTGATATCGAAGGTTCAACTGTTGATCATCCTACTCAGGTAGCTAACAAACTGAATGAGTATTTTGCATCTACATTCACTCATGAGGGGTTATTCAGGGAGTGAAATGCCAGAGGTGAATTAAACTCTAGCATTGAGCTAGATGATTTATAATAACTGAGAGCAAAGTGGAGGAGAAATTGTTGCAGATAAACATTAGAAAGGCACCTGGGGTGGATGGGATCTATCCAGTTATATTAAAGGAGGCAGCAAAGGAAATAAGCAAACCCTTAGTCATAATTATGAGATCTTCCTTGGACTCAGGGGAAGTACCCATGGACTGAGATGTGCAAATGTGACCCCAATTCACAAAGGAGGATCAAAGGGTGACACAAGTAATTACAGACCTGTTAGTTTAACTTCTGTTCCATGGAAATTAATGGAGGCCCTGGTTAAAGAAGCCCTGCAGGATTATCTAGACTAGATTTCAGTTATAGCTTGGACTGAACATGGTTTTGTTAAGGGGAAGTCTTGTCTGACCAATTTCATTGGATACTATGATGTGATCACAAAGGAACTGGATACAAAGAATAATTTTGATATCATATATTTAGATCTTAGAAAGGCTTTTTATACTGTTGCACATGGAAGACTGCTGCACAAATTGGAGCAGTGTGGCATTGGAGGCAAATTGCTGCTATGGATAAAGGGATGGTTGAGTGGGAGAAGACAGAGTGGTAATCAGTGGACACTGCTGTTCATGGACTAATGTTATTAGTGGAGTCCCCAGGGTTCAGTGTTGGATGCATTGTTGTTTTCTCTATTTATTAATGATATTTATGATGGTATATCAGGCTGAATGTCCAAGTTTGCTGATGATACAAAGGTTGGCAGGGTTGTTAATGACACTAATGACAGTATGCTGCTGCAACAGGATCTAGAAAAGTTGAGCAGATGGGCTGAGAGGTGGCAACTGAAGTTTAACATTGACAAATGTAAAGTACTGCATATGGGAAGCAGTAACCCAAGAGTAACGTATTAATTGTGTGGCACTACACTGACAGTGCTAGAGAGTAAAAAGGACCTGGGGGTAATTGTGCAGGCAGATATGAAGTTATCTGTGCAGTGGAAAAGGTCTGCAAGAGTAGCTCATGGTGTCTTGTCAATGATATACAGGAATGTTTTCTAGCATGGATAAGGAGGTGATTATCCCCTTGTATAAGGCAATGGTCAGGCCACCTTGAGTGTATACAGGTCTGGAGACCTCATTTTTAAGAATGATGTTGGAATGAGTACAGAGAAGGGCAACAAGATTAGTGAATGGAACAAAGGGTTGCCCTTACTAAGAAAGGCTTAAGTTTTGCAAATTACAGTGTCTGGAGACTAGGCACCTGCAAGGTGATATGGTTGAGGTGTATAAAGCCTTGAATGGTTTGAGCATGCTCAATGCTGATGGGATTCTTCCTCTTGCTCAGAATAATTGCCTGAGCGGGCATAAATTCAAATTTAGGGAAGACAGTCATAGGATAGATGTGCGGAAGCTTGCCTTTAGCCGGCTGGTGGTTGATTGCTGGAACAAACTTCCATCTGTCGCTGTAGAAGTTGATAGCTTAAATAGATTCAAGGCAAAACTAGACAAATACTTGGAGCGGTGGATTGGTGAGATGAGAATGGGTTGTTTTTTTTTTTTTTTTTTTTTTGGCTTATGCTATATAAGCTTGCTTTCTTGCGTCATGTGCCTTTACTAATGCTAATATAAATATTCTGTTCAGTAAATCCCTTTTTTCTGTTTTTTTTCTTTTGTTTGGTTTTAGGGGCATCAGTGACTTAGACCATATTGTGCCATTATGACTGCATAAATATGTGTTCCATGGCCAATTTGCATGATGTGTAATCCCAAAACCTAGGTGTTTTTTTTGTTTTTTTTCAAAAGTAAAAGTTCATTCTATTCTTATGATGCACTGAATTATCCGATTGGGCCAATACTGTCTTATTTCATATTAAAAGAATCTGCTCATCCATTGTTTAACTTGAATAACCTGTATATTTATTTACAAGGACACATCTCTTTGCTTGACATATCTGTTTGTTCTGACATATCTTTTCATAATTGGCATAACCTCAATAGATATATTCACTTTTCTACATAAAAAAAAATTCACCTCTCTTTCACTCCAGCATTACTTTTTCTTTGAACAGTTATCAACTCAGATGGATTACACACCACCCTGCAATGGAGTATTGGATGTGCCCCAATCCTCTCTAAAAGCTCATTGATTCTATTCTAAAGAAATCCAGCAAGCTTCTTAATAATTATTCTTTTACAGACCCACCCCACTCCTTGTCACAGATATTCAGTTTATGTTGCATGCCCTTTCTACTGCTGTTTCTACATGAAACTGTTCTTTTGGATTTTAATCACACTCCTTTCATAAACCTATCAGAGCACACCTAAGAACTACAGCCAATATCCATTCATAGTTCAGCTGTGATACCAACCACAAGTAACTTTTATTATACTTCTTATCAAGGGGGAAAAATGTACAGTTTTTACCTCTGTTAACTTGTATTATTAGAAGTTATATAAGAGGAGTTAATAGTATTTTCACAGTAGATTAAATATAATTTTAGCATAATATTCATAGGTTGATATTATGAAGTAACTGAAGCAAACTGTAAAAACCAAATTATAAGTACTTTTTTACTTGTTTGTAGGGTACTGCTAGTGACCTTGTTGTTCAGGTAGTATTAATTGCTGAAAGTATGCGACTTCAAGCTATGATGGCTACATATGGAATACAAACCCAAACTCCTCATGAAGTGGAACCTGTTCAAATCTGGCCCCCAAGCCAGTTAGTTAAGGTTGGCATATTTTGTATTGATATCATATGTAATGCTTGTAAATATTAATTGCTAAATTTATAAAATGGCTTGATAGTGATTTTTTTTAAAGCTATTTGGTAATTATGAGAAGTATTTTTTCCCCAAATAGTTAAAAATTGTTAAATATGTTTTGTCCTAAGTTCAATTTTTGGTTACATTTTCTTAGTAATATGATAACTCTGGAGAGAATAATTTTTATGTAAGGGTGAATTTTTACTTTCAGCATGTTGGCATTGTAGCTATTTTTCACACATTTATTCAGCTGGGGGCTAATTTGTCAAATTGAAAGATGGTTAAAATAAAGAAATAGTAAACTGTGATGCAGGTGTACTGTTAATATATTATTATTTTCTCCAACTTAAAGCTGAATTTACTGATATGTATATACTATTTTGATGTTCTTTAGCTATAAAGTTGCAAAAGATATCATTACTGTAAGATAATATCCTCAATAATTGCATTTTGTGTCAAAACAATAAATTAGCCAAAAGAATAACTTTTATGTCCAAACAAGAAAAGATGTTGACTGTTATGATATGTTGTATTTCTCTTAGGCCCGGGCTTTATACAATATGTGAATATGATCATGTTATATGTATATGAAACTTTTCATGCTTACGAGGATGGACATTTTATATGCACTATTCTCAAAAAGTTCTGATAACAAGGGACATAAAATGTATTAATGTATTAATAAATTATAGAATAGGTTATTTTTATAGCTTAATGTCTTATGAAATTACCTGAAAAATGTTATGTCCATTTCTTATGCAGTTTTTAAAATTTAATTTTTTATATTGATAAGTGGAAAAAGAATGACTATCCTATCATTGACCTTTGTTCAGTAATCAAATTTTTGACCAAATAGGGCAGAAATGCTGAAGAAATCAATGAAAGAATATTTAAGTGTTAAGGTGAAGTATTATCTATTTGTGCTACTGTTGCAAGATGGTCAGCAGAGTTCAAAAGAGGACAAGAGTCAGTTAAGGATGATCCAAGGTCTCATCAGCCATCTGAATCAATCTATTCTAAAACATTTGCCATCATTGAAGTAAAAACTTTTAAAACAGAAGAATTAAAGTATCTGAACTTTAAAAAGTACTTAACATTTCCCATGGAAGTATTTTAACAATAATACATGAGCATTTAAGAATGTTAAAAGTTTCTGCAAGATGGGTTCCCAGAAAGCTATCCATTCATGACAAACATCAGAAGGTGGATTCATTAAAAGACAATTAAGACAATTTAAAATTAATTCTTGTTAATGGTGAAGGGAATGAAGGGGTCCTATTACCAAGAAAGTCTTAAGATCTGCAAATTGCAGCGGCTGGAGACTAGGCACCTGCGAGGTGATCTGATTGAGGTATAAGGCCTAGAATAGGTTGAGCATGCTGAATTCTGATTGGATTCTTCCTATTGCTTAGATTATGAACCTGAGAGAGCATAAATTCAAATTGAGGAAAGACAGTTGTAGAATAGATGTGCCGAAATTTGCCTTTAGCCAGCAAGTGGTTAATTGCCAGAACAAACTTCCATCTGTTGTTGTGGAAGTTGATAGCTTAAATAAAAAAGGAGGAACTGAACAAACTTTTAGAGGGAATGGATGTATGAAATTGTTTTTTTTTTTTTTTTTTTTTTTTTGGCTGTTGCTACATAAGCTCATGTGCTTGCTTTCTTGCATCACATGCCTCCATTACTATTACTATCCAGATAGGTTATTTATCTGTTTAGTGATTAAGTTAAGTTCCTGTATTTGCAGGGCAAGAAAGCACAGGAAATTGATGAAGAAATGAAAGCTGTGTATGGGCAGAATTCTCCATCCTATGACACTGTAAAAAAGTGGAATTGGGAGTTCCAGTGCAGTCGTACAAGTGTCTTTGACAAGCCATGAGAAGGAAGGCCATCAACATCCACAGACAGTGAGACTGTTGCAAAGGTTGAGCAGCTGGTGCTGAGTGACAGACGTGTGACAATTCATTTCATCGAAAATGCAGTGGGAATTAGTTGTGGGTCTGCCCACAGCATTTTATATGACCATCTGCTCGTGTCTAAGGTCTCCGCACGATGGGTCCCAAGATTGCTGATCCCTTTGCAGAAGCAATGTCGAATGAATGCAACCTTCTTGCCAACTGTTGGATTTGTGTAATGCGGATGTTCAGAACTTTTTTGATCGGTTGATGACAAATGACAAATTCTTGGTGTACCAGTATGATCCTGAGACTAAAGACATGTCAAAGCAGTGGAAGCACACCTCCTCCCCACCTCCCTAAAAGGCAAAGGCCACTCCATCTCTGAAGGTGATGTTGTCTGTGTTTTGGGACAGCAAAGGGGTTATCCTGACAGATTATCTACCTCGTGGTTCCACACTTACTGGAGAATACTACAGAAATCTTTTTAAAAATTGCACAATGCTTTGAAGGTGAAAAGTTGTGGAATGTTAACCAAAGGTGTCCGTCTTCTGTCAGACAATGCACCAGCTCACACGGCCATTGACATCACCAGCTTCGTTGCCCAGTGCAGCTTCAAACTACTGCAGCACCCACCTTATTCTCTTGACCTAGCACTATCAGACTTCTTGTTTTGAGAAATGAAGAAACCATTGCATGGATGCCGCTTTGATTCATCTCAAGAAGTCATCAATGAAGTGGAATCGTGGTTTCAGGCAAAAAGCACAGAGTTCTATGATCAAGGCATTAAACAACTGATCAATAGATGGGAGAAATGTGTTACTATACATGGAGCATACATGGAAAAGGATTAAAGTTCCTGTGAAGGGCTATTATTTCTAGGTAAGGGTACAAACCTTTTGATACACCCTCATAGCCAAAACTAGCTATAGAAGCTTGGTTTGATGCCCAACCTAAAGAATTTGTTTTTTGAAGCATTAAACTCTTTAAAGATTAAATACAATACATATATTGAACTTTGCAGTAAATACATTGGAAAAAAAAACAGAATTTTGAACTATCAGATATTTTTGACCACCGCTCAGTAGCTGCCTTACATAATTACACAGAGAATTTTTTTTAGGAGAGTGCAGAGAGACAATGATGCTTTACTGACAGACCACTGGTTTCATTCATTGCATTGTTTATTGATATTTTTGCTCAGTCCACTCACAGATCTGGAAAAGTAATACCAACAACAAACTTTACAGATGAAACAAGATCCAGAGTTGTGGCTCTATGGACTTTGACGAAACAAACTAGAAGAAGTATTAGCAAGACTGAGAATTGGGCTTACACACCTCTTTTTATTATTGGGAAAATATCTACCCTGGTGCACATCCTATCACACCCAACTTACAGTCCCACTTTCTATGAACTGATTCAATAAACTATGAACTAATACAATTTGGCCTCAGTAGCCCTCGTGTCATTAAACTTATTACCAACAACAACAAGCTCAGTCAGCTCCAGTAATACTGTGACTGTAGAAGTACAAGGCAATGAAACCTAATTACCTTCATTAATAGAGATGCTGAAACTGGTGTCCACGGCTCTAGTGCACTCCACACACTTAAAAAATTCTAATTTTCATGCTGCGTTTGTTCCCTAGGTGTGTAGGCTAGTACAGTGTTATTGTTTTTCCTGATCTTTGTTTTTTTCCATTTAATGAAATATGAAAACACTATTAGCAATCTACTTCCCTGTTGTGTAGTCATTGGCATTGGTAATTTCATGAAAGGCTAGGTGAACTTGATTGCAGTTTTCTCTGTGGTTCCTTAATGGTGGATTCGTGTGTCTTACCGATACTAACTTATCTTAATGCCACTTACAAGGTTTGATCAGAATGTTTGGTGAATGTTCATATAATTCTTGCATGCATAGAGGTAGCTAAAAGATTCTGAACAGGATTTAGTGACACCTTTTGAGCATACGCACACAAATTTTAAGTTTTTGTTACTTGCAGGTTAGTGGGAAACTGCTTTTGTTTTTCTCATTTGTCATGTGTACTGAAAATGATGAAATTTGAACAACATATAAGCATTTAATTTTGTTATAATTTTGGAAATTCAGCCACAGAAACATGAAATGCTTGTTACACTTTTTGGAGATAGGACTGCGATGAGTAGTTTCAAAAGTTTCAGAGGTAAATTTTTCATCTGAAAATGCAGAAAGAAGCAGTCATCAACATCCCAAAATGATAAAAACATCAAATAGAGTTCGCACCATTGTTCAATTGGATTGATGACTGTCCATTTGAGAAATTTCTGAGTAGACGTCTCTTTCATTTGGTTCTGTTTAGGCCATTTTGACTGAAGTTTTGTCTGAACTTAACTTTTCTTTCTGAATTTTATAGATTTATTCCAAGTTTCAAAATTCCCAATGAAAAAACAACACCATTTACCAAGGCTAAGAAGGGCATTGCAGTCAAAGTCACATGTGAAGGGCATGCTGATTTCTTTTTTTGAAAATGTGGAAATAGTGCTATCAGAATTCATTACACAAAGTGTCACCATTAATGCAGCCTATTACCAGAAAATTTTTGAGAGGTAATCTGCCATAAACCACCCAAAAAATGGCTAACTGGTTGGCTCTCTCATCACAATGATATACTGTATCATGTCACTGTCCAGCTATTTCTGACCAACAAAAATATTCTGATTTTGCCATTCTACCTTATTCATCTGATTTGGAGCCACACAACTCAATAGCTATTCTGAAAAAATTAGCATTAGCGTTAGCAAAGGCACATATGCAAGAAAGCAAGCTTATATAGCATCAGCCAAAAAAAAAAAAAAAACCCTCCTCATTTCACCCATCCACTCGCTCCAAGTGTTTGTCTAGTTCTGCCTTGACTCTATTTAAGCTATCAACTTCTACAACAACAGATGGAAATTTGTTCCAGCAATCAGCCAACCGCTGGCTAAAGACAAACTTCTGCACATCTATCACACAACTGTCTTTCCTCAATTTGAATTTATGCCCTCTCAGGTGATTATTCTGAGCAAGAGGAAGAATCCCATCAGCATTGAGCTTGCTCAAACCATTCAAGGCTTTATAGACCTCAATCAGATCACCTCGCAGATCACACTGTAATTTGCAAAACTTAAGTCTTTCTTCGTAAGAGCAATCCTTTGATTCATCAGGTCTGGAGGCCTCAGTTAATGTAGGTTGTGAAAGGAAATTGATATGGATTGATTCTGGAAGTCCAATCAAACAGGATGAACTGCCTAAAAGCATTTACAAAAGAAGAAAATATTTTGATTGGTGCAAGGCACTATGGACAAGTGTTTGTTTGCAGAAGGAAATTATATTGAAGAAAAGTAATAAAATGTAAACTTTTATCATTGAATAAAATGAATTTTTTGCATCATTCACGGAACTTTTTTTTTTTTTATCAAACTTTGTATTTTAATCTAGGTCATAAAACTGCAGCCATTATCAACCCACTGCAGGATGGAAGCCTCCTCAATTATTCATGCTAAGGGAAATGGACCATAATCTGCCACGCTGGTCCAGTGTGGGTTGGCAGATCGACCGTATTTAGCAGTCAGGGGCTTGAACCCTGGTCTACTCAAAGAGCGTGTGCTACTGCACTCCCGCTCCTGACCACTCGGCTATGGAAGCCTTTTTATTAGGATACAAATATGACAAAAACAACAAAAAAATTTTTGAATAGCTTATATAGAAAGCAATATTGTATATGAAAAGTTCAAATCAAATAAAACAGAGATAATAGTTTTTCATAGTATAAAGCTGGCCTCTCCTCTCCAAATGAATTGTTTTCAATGGAAGAAATTACACATTTTCTATTTGGTAAAGAATCTATTATACTGTTGTTTCATAATGTTGCTGTTCATTTTTCTTAAGGTATAAAACTATTTTTTGAATTTCTCATCAGAATTGGCAAATTTAATAAAATTATCAAGCAGCTTCTGCATTCATGTATGAGAAGGGTTTGAAAGGTTCATATCCTGAATATGAAAGGCTAGTGATAGAGTGTTAAAAATTTCTGCACTTAATATACTTGAAATAGTAACCCACCAATTTTGTGCAATTTCAGTAATGTCTTTTTTTTTTTTTTTAATTACAGATGCTGAAGTCAACAAAGTTGTGCGAATGAGAAAGATGTACAAAATGAAACACTGTGCAGTCATCCAATATTTGAGAATACAGTGACTAATGCCCGAGGCATTTCATGAAGGTATGGTTACAACATTGGGGAAGAGGATGCCCCTTCTTATTAGAAGTGGGCAGCAGAATTTAAACAAAGCAGGGATACCCTGGAAGATGACCCATGCTGGAAGACCTGCAATAACCATCTAGAAGTTGTTGGTGGTGCGTATGATCTAGTGGTGGCTGATTGACAAGTGGCAGTTCAGTACATTGCCATAATTTTGGGAATCTCATCTGAACATGTATACCACATAATAACAGAGGCTTTCGTTATGTGGCAGCATGATTGGTCCCAAATTTGTTGACAACAGATCACAAATGCACACCATGCTCTCACCTTTTTCATAGGCATTTGTGTGAAAATATCAAAAATAAATGCAAAGAAAAACACAGCAAAGAAGTTTTGCTCTACCAGGAGAACACACCCACTCACAAATCCGATATTGCCATGGCTGCACTGTACGAGTGCAGTTTTGAAATCTTGTACAGATCTAGCACTGTTGGACTTTTACTTATTTCCTAATTTGAAAAAATACCTGGCTGCCATCCATTTTTCCATTGACAATGACATAATTTCTGCAGTGGATGCATTCCTGGAGACCCAAGAGAAAACTTTCTTCACAGCAGGAATCAACACATTGAGCATTAGTGGCAAAAGTGTACTGACTCCAAAGGGGACTATGTTGAAAAAGTAGCAGTTACCAGACTCCTCAAATAAACCCTTCATATTCAGACCACAAACCTTTTAAATGCATCTCATATTTTAACTTTTTTGTTCTTTACTTTTTTCTTCTTTCTCTTCACTTCTGTTTCAAATACAGATTTTTTTCCTTGAAATGCTGTGCTATTTCCTATTCCATTGCAATATGATATCCAGCCTCATCTTATTATAGCTATGCTCTTATGTCCCCCAAATTAATGCCCATTTTTCCACAGTTTTGCAATGCCTCTCCAACTTTTCACCTTTGAATTCATAAAAAAATTGTCTCCATATGCATTTAGTATTGTACTATGTTTTACATCATTTGTAAATAGCATTTGTTTTATTATAATTTTTAATATTTACCAGTGTCTTTTTCTGCTTATGCCCTGCTCCCTATCGGAATTGTCAAAAAAAACACCAAAAAAACTACAACTTTTTTAATAATTTTATTCACTCAATATAATCATAACTCTCTGATCCATATTGTATGAGGGCTGTTGTGATACTGGGAGGTAAAAATGATTTGATATTCCCATTGTGTCTTGATAAAATTTCAGAGGAAGGATGTGTATCTGCACTAGCTAACAATGACAGTGCCTTAATGTTTCATTTGAATTTAATTTTTTATGGTGGTACAAATTATTTATAGAAAGAACTTTTTTTATGTTGAATAATTTTACTTCTTTTACAAACTGATTTTGAAACCATTCTGGATTAAGATCATAATTGTTTCATTAAATTCTCATTCAGGTAACTGAATTTTGCATAAATAAAATACATACATAAATAAAGCAATCTGAATTGTGGAGGGTTTTAATTAGTACTAGTGCTTGCAACATGATGCAAAAAAACAAAGCTTATATAGCACCATCCAAACTAAGTAAATAAATAAAATTATACCCGTTTCATTTGCTTATTCCTTCTAATAATTTATACCCCCCCCTTTTCTTTTTTTTAAATTTACACAAACTGCTGAATTCCACAACATCAGGTGGTGATTTATTCTTACAATTGGTTACCTTCTTACTGAAGGCAACTTCTGCAAATCTGTTCTGCAGCCATCCTTTTTCAATTTAAATTTATATCCCCTTTGAAAGAGTAAAGATGTCATTAGCATTTAGTTTATTTAAGCCATTTAAAGCCCTAAACACTTCGGTTAGTCACGATGAAGGTGCATAGTTTCCTGAGACTTGATGAACTCCCAGCCTTTCTTGGAAGGATTATTCTTTTGTGGTCCAACTAATCTTGTGCTCTTTTCTATCCCCCTCCTAATGGATCAATGTCCTTCCTAAAATGAAGTTACCAAATTTTTATGTTATATTCCAGATATGGTCTCTCACTGTTGCCTTATAAAGCAGACTAATCATCTTTCTCCTTGTTTTCAAAGTTCCTATATATCATTTATAGGACCCCATTAGCTGTTCTAGCAGAACTTTTTCCACTACTCAGAGAACTTCATGTCAGACTATATTATTACCTTTACATCTTTTTCCCTTTTCAACTAGATTTGGTGCTACCAAAATTGTATATTATTTCAATTTTACTGCTACTGATGCACTGCCTTGTATTTATCAGTGGTAAACCTCAATTGCCATTTTTCAACTTATCTCGATCATCTCTTAGATCAATTAATCCAGATATTATTGAAATAGCATACTCTAATTACTGTTGTTAACTATCCTACCCACCTTTGTATCATCATTCAATTTAGACATCAGACCTGAAATTTCTACATCAGTGTCATTAGTAAATATTAATCCTTCAGTGGTAGCACAAACTAGATTTGCAGAAACAGTGATGCAGCATCTGATAGGTGTAAATTTTCTTTTTAATTTCTGGGAACTATTTTTGGTATTTTGAATTCTACTGCAACATTATCAGTATTTCATCTTTTCTGAATGTTTTAACATTACTTATTGTATATAACTTTTAAATATTTAAAAAGCACAGTTTTTTTTTTTTTTAAACTGTGCTGTGTTTTAATTTGGTACAACTAAATTCTAGAAAAGATCATCTCTAATTTCTTTTATTGGCCATTTAACCATAATAAATTGTTTAATATTTATAAGAAAGAAATTTCTTATTACAGTTTAAAGTACCGTAATGAAATAATTTTTTACATTGAAACATTTCCATGCATTTACATTTTAAAATAAATCAATTTATTTAAAAAAAAAAAAAAATGCTTCCATCTCGGTTTGTGTGAGCAGATGTATAAGGTGGCATTTTATACATCTGTTTTCACAAAATTTAAATTTATATGAGAGAGAGGTCATTACTGCTGTCTTTTTTGATAGAGAAGTTTTTAGAGGGTTTGTCATTTGGTTTTTAGGAGCATCAGTAACTAAGGCCATATTGCTCCGGGGATATGGTGGTGGTCATTCCCTAACCTTTCCACATCCTCTGTATTTGGTGGTCACGGGCTCAAACCCCGGTCTAATCAAGAAGCGTGTGCTATGCACTGCTGCTGCTCCTGCTGCTCCTGCCCACCTGGCTACATAGGCACCTTTTAGAGGGTAGTTTTTGAGTATGTCACCATACAGTAAATAGCATTCCATGTTTGGTGTTATGCCTTTCCAATATGTACCATATATTTAAAAATCTATCAATTATTTCCTGTTTTACTTTAGGTTGTGGAAGTTGTTTTAAGGGAAACTTACAAAAATAATTCACTTATAGGCATCCATAGCCTACCAGGAAGCTGGGTGTCACCCATTTCCTTTTCCATTTTAATATGTTTAAATAGAAAAAAGGATCAGATCTGCACTTTGTAGAGTTAGCCTGAAAATGAAAGCAAAAGTCTTTTTTTATGTTACAAGTCAGAAGGCCACTTCGCTCCCCTCTGACTTGTGTCACACGAACCTGAATTATATGTTTTTATATTTTAATTTTTTTTAGTGCGGGGAATCCTCCGCACCCCCTTGTAATAATCAAAAGATGTACAAAAATTTTATTATATTATTTTATTATCTAAAAACAAATTAATAACAAAACCATCATTTATATATTTGATTATAAACAACATTTCTTGTCCAATTTTTTTGTTTTTTATCGTTTTTTGATTCGTTTTCTGTTAATACAAAGAGATTTTTGGCTGCCTTCACTCTACTTAATGTAACGTACCATTGTCCATACGAAAAACATGGTGATGTTAAGTTATCACCAACCTTAGATAATGTTTGACCTTGACTTTTGTTTATTGTCATACTAAAAGACAATTTCATAGGAAACTGTGTTCGTTGAAAAATGGAGTTATGTTCCCCTTCGTTTGAAATACATATCAATCCTTGGAATATATGCTTTCGATCCAGCTCTGTCAACTGTGAATTGTTCACAAACCAAACATTTCTTCCTTATTTCCACTACATATAATCTTGTACCATTAACAATTGTGCTTACTTTTCCAAAGAATAAAGTGTTTTGGGTGGTTTTTTTTTTTTTTTTTTTGGTAGTTGTTGGCACATCGGCTTCTGTGGCCATAATGCACCGCTCAATGTTTTTGCAGTACAGTCGGTCCTCGTATAACATGTGTTTACACTACACGAATTCGATCATACACAATTTATAAATAGGGGAAAGATATCTTATATAACACGAACCGAATTCGCTTATGCACGATTTGCCTTTGTGTTTACAAGAAATGGCAGTCGAACGCAGAATCACCCCAACTGAACGCAACACGATAAGAATGAAGAGAAGTTTCTGAAAATGTATTTGTTTTTTATATCAGTGAAGGGGAAACACATTTCACCATAATAACGTAAAAACCAACACAATTCCAGCAATCGGTATAATCGCAAATGCAATTAGATCGAGTTTACTACCAGTACATAACAGATTCCACTAGCAGAAACACAACTGGAAATTGTTTTTATTGTTTTATGGTAGTAACCCCTAGAAATGTGCTTTAGTAAAATGTGAGGTGTTAATCTCTCCCTTTATGGTGTTGTTTATTCAGTTTCTACATGCACGCAGCTTTTTTTATGTGTATCAAGCGTGCCTCCTCGTTTTGTAATTGTGCTTTATTCCCTAAAAATGAGTAAAATACTTAAAAGGTGTGAAAAGGAAGTGTCCTGGTGAAGACAGGACTGCAGATTCAGAGAGAAAAAGAAAAGCAATATCAATAAACAGAGGTGGACTGGGTCAAAAATTCTTACCCGGGAAAATTTATAGTGGCCTCATACTATGATTTATGGCCAAAATCACAACGGCCTCTGGCCCACCGGGGTTTCCCCAGTAAGGGTTATGGCCAGTCCGCCTCTGTCGATAGAGAAAAAATATGAAATTGTGAAATGCTTTGAGCGAAATGAAAGACCATGTGATATTGCACGTGCTACAGACCTAAATGAGGCAACACCGAGAATTAGAAAGAATGCAGAGAAAATAAAAACAACTTTCATAGCAGGAACAACTCAAAGTGTAATTAAAATCCATTAGATTAAGGCACAAAGAATTGGAAGAGATGGAATGGCTGTCATCTGTTTGGATAGAAAATCAAACAAAAAACAAGTTACGATAGAAGCAAAAGCATTAGCAATATTTTATTACGTAATAGTCTTAATAAAATACGTATTTTATTACGATTATTTATTGTGTTTTATAATGTTTTGGTTACAAATGTGTGTTCAATCTTGGGTGGTCGGCACCTAACCCTATTTTTCTCATAGGGCCTGTTGTTTATATTGCACGATTTTGCATTGCACGAGGGTTTATAGGAACACAGCTATCGTGCTATATGAGGACTGACTGTACTTTGATCCAAGCCTGAGGCGGGATTCGAATCTGCGACCTTTGGGTTGCTAAGCAGGCACTTTACCCACCCAACTATCCCGGTCGGAAATTTTTGGCATTTTCTACTCTGATCCAAGCCCGAGTCGGGATTCGAACCCACGACCTTTGGGTTTCCAGGCAGGCACTTTACCCACCCACCTGGCTGGCCCGGTCGGTAAATGTTTCGGGTGTTACAGAGTTGTTTTCTTCAACATTACAGCTATCTGGCATAATTTGGTCTGATGAATGAACTATTTTCAAATCTCGTGGAATTTAATTTCAGATAAAATTTTTTCATTCAGCAAACAGTATTATTTGTTGCAGCTAAATAGAAACTTTTCTTCCAAAGGAGTTTTGATACTTCCAAAAACGTCATGTATTAAATTTTCTGAACTGTGAATATTTTCAGGAATCTCTATTTGGTCATTTTTGTCTTTTACCACTTTATAATTTTTTACAATTTTTTTTTTTTTTTATCAATGATTGGAGTTTCATCAGAACTATTAATAATTTGTGATTCATTTTTTATTTTTTTGCTCTTTTCGTATCTTTCCTTTCTTAATTGTGAAGCCTTTAACTTATTATAATCACTTTGTTTTCTTTGATATCAGGATTTTTAAGTGCTGCTTCATACTCTTCAATATCTTTTCTTTTCTTCTCAGCCTTTGTGATATGATCTTTCTCTTTTCTGTTACTGCCATTATTAACAACATTGCTAATAGCTGAAGAAACCTTTAAAAAAATGTATCATTGCCCTGAGACATGTAGAATTCTAAAATTAAACCCCACAATTAACAACATCCGAACTGTCAACATTGTGTGATGCCATGCCACTACTAAACACTATCAGATAATCAGTCATCGCTGTGGTATATGCAGCTTAATTTAAGAGTGACGTGCCTAGGCGTGGTCTTTGTGGCAGACCAGTCAATCACTTTGTTGTAGTATGACGCAATAGCAGTTAGCCCCACCTTGCGGAAAACAAAAAGTGTGCATGTGAAAAAGCACTATTTCCCAAAATATTCTTTTATATATAGATACAGATGAATGTGCTTTGCACTGCATTGTGATTTTCAGAAATGTTCAAAATGCATTTGTTAGATGGGATATATATCTCTGTGAATGAAATCCAATAAAAAGACTTCACCTGATATACCTAATTGCCATAAATATCTTCCCAAAGGGTAAAATGTGTAATTAATGGAAATATTATAAATCATGCTAATGGCAATTATGACAACTAAACATACATTTTATTATTTACATGTACAAACTGAAATGACAAGTTAACGTAATAGTATTATGTACTCTAAATCAGCAAAAGAAGTCCTCAATATTTTGTTGTTCCTCCTCGAGCTGCAATTACAGCCTTGCAACGATCTGGCACAGAGTTAATCAACTTCTGGATATAAGATTGCCCAATTTAATGGTACCACAGCTCTCCTGCAGCTGCATCTAGTTGGCTTCTTCTTCTGTTGAGTAATTTTAGGCAACATTATGTACATTAGACAACATTAAGTAATTTTCAATAGAGTTCAAATCTGACTGTTGCCTCGGCAACAGTCAGATTTGTGAGGTATGTGACTGCACCTTAAGGGAGAAAAATGAGGGAAACATTGGTGTAAGTATGTTTTAAGCTTTGTGAGACAAGAAGACAAACTCATCATTAAATCCAAATAGCATAAAGCTCTCCAGTTTTACTGTGTGGCAAGGTACTGAGTTCTGTTGAAAAATACAGTTTTAGACATCTGTGTGGGGATACCTAATAACAGGTTTCAGGCACTCCTCCAAGATAGCAGTGTAGGTTTCTGTATTCACTGTTCCGTTAATAAACCTAATTCGCCCAACCCCTTTGCTTCTTATGCATCTCCAGACCATCTGACCGGCAGGGAACTTTATAGTTGGTGTTATGCAGTCAAGGTGGTATGCCTCCAATTTCATCTTCTGACATATCGATTCCTATCTGAGCCATGCAGGTTGAATATCAATCAGAAAAGATGACAGTGTCCCATTGCTCTTTTGTCCATGAAACATGCGTTTTAGCCCATGCAAATCGCTTTTTCCTCATTTGTTAGGGGTCAACAAATGCTTCTTCTTCTTCTTGGGCCAATAGGCATGCAGACTACATTCCAAGAGCCGTCTTTGGATAGTTCATGCACTTATTTCAACGCCAGAAGCCATCTCAAAGTCCAGTTTTAAATCGGCAGTACTAGCATACTGATTACAAAGGCATAGCTATTTCAAATAACAAAGCATAGTCACTCTGTTACAGCCTGATCCATGTCTTCTCTTCACAAACCCCGGTTTCATGCTTTAATTTCAGCACCCGGGATACTGTTGACTATTAGCAACCTATTTTATCAGCAATAGCCCACGTAGAAAGCCCTTCTTGGGACAGAGCAATAGCTACACTTTTTTTTTTTTTCTTTTTGTTGTCAACTGAACATATGGAGCCATGCTTACACCTCTGCAAAACAGGATACTAATGAGCATGTATACCGTTCCAGTGCCATATTTATAGAAACAGCTGATGCAATACCTTGCAGTTACTGTCTGATGCAATACCTTTGCTCAGGAGGTAACCCTCCCTGAGAATATTGCAAACATCCTCGCCTAATCTTTTGCTCACCATTCTGCATCAACCGCATATGATCCAACTTTCCTAAAAGCCAAATCAATAGCTGAAAAATATAAAATAAATTTCAGAACGAAATCAGCCCTCTCTTACAATGAACCACTTACCATGTATGAATTAGAAGAATTTTTTAAAAAATCAGCCAATTGTGCACCTGGTCCAGATGGCATATACTACTTAATGTTAAAGAATCTAAATGAGAGAACTCGTTACTCTCTCCTAAAACTTTTCAACCGAATATTTATTTCAGATTACTTTTCCTGGCGACATTCTCTAGTTCTACCCATTCCAAACATTCCAAAACCAGGAAATGACCAATCAGACCCGCATAATTATAGACCAATCTCACTTACTGGCTGCTTAGGTAAGACTCTGAAAAAAATGGTACATAGTCGCCGCACCTGGTATCTGGAAACTCAGACTACTGTGAACAATGATCAGTTTGGATTTCGTAAAAACAGATCTACCTTAGACCTTATGATAAAGGCTGAGGCAAATGTGCGAAATACATTCATAAAAAACGAACATTTGGTTATTGATTAGCTTAGATATAAAGAAAGCCTTTGAAACCATGTGGCATCATGGCATCCTTCATGACCTACATGCCCTAGGACTAAGAGGACAAATACCAGCATTTATTCAGAGCTTTCTCGAATATCGAACTTTCCAGGTCTGTTATCGAGGTACACTCTCCAAAATCTCCATACAGGAGGAAGTAGTCCCACAAGGGTCAGTCCTCAGTGCCACACTCTTCGCAGTTAGAATACACACTCTAACAACAACTATCCTGAATTCAGTAGAAACTTATCTTTACGCCGATGACCTCACTATATCCAGTCACTCACAAAATATGTACTCTATTGAAAGGCAACTCCAACTATCGATAAATAAAATACAAATGTGGATGTTACAAAATGGTTACAGACTGTCACCACAGAAAACTGTCGCTATACACTTCTGCAAGAAACGAAAACTGCACCCTGATCCTGAATTGCGCCTGGGAAATCATGCTATTCCAGTCAATGACAGTATTAGATTCTTAGGTTTAATGTTGGATAAGAAATTAAACTTCCAAATGCAGCATGTATGAACTATTTGTGTGAAGAAAATGAATATCCTTAGAGTGCTTTCTGCAATGCCATGGGGAGCTGACCGACACTCCCTTCTTCACCTGTATAAAACTATAATCTGATCCAAACTAGACTATGGTGCATGCGCATATGACTCAGCTAGAAAATCAGCATTACAGTCCCTAAATACCATTCAACACAATGCACTTAGAATAGCTCTAGGTGCCTTCCGAACATCGCCAGTCCAGAGTCTTTATATTGATGCACATGAACCTCCATTATTTTTTCAGAGACAGATGCTGCTGCTTACATACGCAGCCAAACTTCACAGTATGCCCTCACATCCCATCTGGCCTTACATGTTTACTCCGTCTTTCCAAAATTTTTACAGAAATAAACCTGCTGGAATCAGATTGAAGGATGTTGCACAGAATTGGAGTGTCCCACTAGATAATATCCACCCAGACACCGGATTCATAATAATATATAAGATAATAATATATAATATAAGATAAATTCATAAACTTAAACATAGAAGCTAACTCCTTAAAGGCGAGCACATGTTCAAGTGATACAACTTCCTTCGTCTTGAATCTAAGCAGTAAACAACTATCCATCGAACAGCTGAATGTTTTATCCAACGGCATGAAATTCGCCGTCATACCATCCAAACCTCCATTCACACAGCTCGCTATGGGTATAGAAGCCAGTATTACCAACCTTCCTGAAGAAACTGCCAACGAGATCCGTTTCAGGACTGCCGCAATCCTCCGCAGCACTCGAAAAACTTACTCAAACCTTAACCATCATCAGCATGCCGCCCTATCATCTATAAGAAAAGATAACTCCATTGTCGTACTTCCTGCGGATAAAGGGCGCCGGACCGTTGTGTTGGACCGATCAACCTACCGAGAGAAAGCCCTGACCCTACTACTAGACCGAAACGTATATGAACCTCTATCTGATCCACCCATTAAGGTCTTGAAACATCTAGAGACACATGTCAATAAACTCGTCCACACATGGTTTGAAGATAAGAAGATCTCGACCACAACTCAGCGTCTTCTACCTGCTACTGGCTGCCAACTACCGCAATTCTATGGATTACCAAAGATCCACAAACCGGGTATTCCCCTCAGACCAATAGTGTCGTGCTGCAGTGCCCCAACGTATGAACTGTCCAAACATATCGCGCGCCTCCTCTCACCTCTTATAGGTAATACCTCGCACACCGTTAAAAATAGCAGTGAATCCATCCACCTCATTAAGGACCTTTCAATCCCTGACAACACTGTCATGGCATCATTTGATGTGGTTTCTTTATTCACTTCAATTCCCGTCCAACAGGCCGTGCACTGCGCCAGAAGGCTCCTCGAGAACGACTTAAGCCTCCAATCCAAGACATCACTATCCACTGATGACATCTGTACCGCCCTCAACCTATGCTTATCAAGCAGCATCTTCACTTTTGAGGATTCACTCTACCAGCAGGTACATGGCACTGCTATGGGTGCCCCTGTCAGTTCCGTAGTAGCCAACATTGCCATGGAAGATCTGGAGGAGCAGATACACCAGAACCCACCTACACCTATTACAACATGGTGTAGATACGTCGACGATATTTTTACCATAATACCACGTGGTTCTGAAACTGCACTGCTGGAATACCTCAACTCCCTATCTAATTTCATCAAGTTTACCATAGAATCAGAGGTGAACGGTACGCTCCTGTTCCTGGACGTCCTAGTGCATCGCGTAGGCTCACATCTAGAGACCTCAGTATACCGCAAGCCTATGTGGTGCGGTCAATTCACTAACTACAGATCCGGCCACGCACCAAGCCATCTGAATAGCACTGCCCGCACCCTATTCTCCAGGGCTTGGAGCCATTCCAGCACCGACACAATTAGGCGTAACGAGATCTCCCGTGTGAAGGCGGACCTAACCAAATGTGGTTATCCATCCCATGTACTAAGCAGATGCCTACTACAGGCAGAAGAACTCACATCTAACCAAAGACCACCGAGCCAAATCGGTATATCGTCCGCCTACATTCCCTATTATCCAGGCGTGTCAGGATGGATCTCGAAGGTCCTTAGAAGTTACAACATCAAATGTGTGCAATTACCCTGCAGGAGCCTACGTTCACTTGTCTCCAGCATGAAGACCCCTGTCACACCTGTCTTACGCAGCAATGTGGTATATCGCATCACCTGTAGAGACTGTAACAGTTGCTACATAGGAGAAACATCAAGACGTCTCCAGGATCGCCTCATGGAACAAGACCGAGCAATCCGGCTTGCCGAAACTGACCAGTCCGCGGTCGCGGAACATTTTTGGGCCACCAACCACGATCTTGACCCCAAATGCGACTTTGAAATAGTAGACCATTCACGACACTTTCGCCACCGCCTATGGCTAGAGTCACTCAACATAGTAAGCAATCCAAAGGCATTAAATCGCCAGAAAGGCATACATCTACATCCCATCCTAGAGACAACCGTTTTATCGCTGGATGATCACTGGTGTAGAAAGCAGTGCACGTCCGTGCAACAACAATGACGCATGATTAACGTGCCTCACTCAGCTCGTATTTTTGTATTTAATTTGTCAGTTGACAAAGGGACACGTGTCTCGAAAGCTACTGATTTTGTTAGTATATATTTGTATTAAACTGGATTATAACTAACTTACGTATATTATAAACTATGGACCCCAGTACTCCAGGCCCATTCGTTACTTTTTTAATTACTCTATTTTGGTATTTACCTATTCTGTGTTATTCAACTTGTGTTTCTGAGCTATTATTTTCTTGTAGATTTACAAGAAAATAATTTCCTGAAATTTTTCTTATAAATCTACACAGTGAAGTGTTCTAACATTTATGCTACTTCTGCCCTATTACCTGCACGTAGAAGATTACCCTTCAACTCCTGTTATGTTTAAAAATATCTGCAACTTAGGGAGAGCCATGGAAAAACTTTATTTGTCTTTAGGCCGACCGGGTAAAGTACCTGCCCGGCAACCCAAAGGTCGCAGGTTCGATTCCCGCCTCGGGCTTGGATCAAAGTACTGCAAAAACCTTGGGAGGTGCAATATGGCCACAGAAGCCGATGCGCCAACAACTACCAAATAAAAAAAAAAAAAAAAAAATTGTCTTTAGGTTGAATATTATCCCAAGCATTTCCTCCCACTAAAGAATGTTGGCTAGGTTTTCTTGCCCATTAATCAATAATAATGATCTTACCCATGACTGAAATCAAACACTTATTGATATTCAATTTTTATTATAATTTGAACTCTTACAGTGAAATCTAACCCTGTAACCTGATATTATTGATATATTTTTTTTTTTATTTTGGAGGCACTGACTGGTAGACTGTAAGAAATAAGGGATAACCTCCTGTAAAAAAAAAAAAAAAACCCACTTTACCCATCCATACTCTCCAAGAATTTGTTTAGTTCTTCTTTGAATTTATTCAAACCACTCTTCTGTACATCTATTCTGCAACCAGCCTTCCTCAACTTGAATTTGTGTTCCCTCATGTGTGTAGCATCAACAAGTGAAAGAATGCCATTAGCATTCAGCTTACTCAATCCATTCAAGGCTTTAGACACCTCAATCAGATCTCCCACAGGTGTCTAGTCTCCAGAAGCTGCAATTTGCAGAACTGAAGCTTTTTTTAGGTGAGCACCCTTTCGTTCCCTTCACTAGTATACATGCACATGTTCTTACTCTTAGTTAACTTATCACAACCCATGTATTGCTTCTTCCATGGTGACACACAGCAGCAGGGTTTGAAATCCCCGACACCTTACTTTCAAGGCTAATGCATGTTCCAGTAGAAGTAGTGCAAGAATTACTTTCACCTCTGCCTACAACTCTATTTAATCTATTAGTCTGCATATCACCCCAAGCTAGAGTTTCGAATCCACCAATCGCTGCCTCGATAGCATCAGCAAACACTCTTGCACTCCCCCTCTATTTAAATGTATCCCATCCCTGTGAAAAATTCTACCCCATCAGCTTTGCACATTCTCTCCAGGGCCAAATTGATTGATACGGTGCTCAACATCTATTCCCTCTTATTGTGTCTGGGCAGAATTGCAGGCACTTTCAAATTTAGTCCTAACTCACAACTTTTTCCCAACATTTTCCTGCACTTGTTTAGTACGTCCTAAAATCTCCTACTTCTAATGTCTTTAGTCACAGTGTGTACAACAATATCACTTTTTGTGCCCTTAAAAGATGATATCTACTGTAC
The DNA here is from genome assembly GCF_048544385.1 of Mastigoproctus giganteus. Classification (NCBI taxonomy): domain Eukaryota; kingdom Metazoa; phylum Arthropoda; class Arachnida; order Uropygi; family Thelyphonidae; genus Mastigoproctus; species Mastigoproctus giganteus. The sequence continues at coordinate 65,608,968 of NC_143581.1, forward strand.
ATCACATCTACTTTTTCCCCTGGCAAAAGTAGTCCTATTCCGTCTATTCTTTTTACACAACATATGGCTCCTCTGTAGCCAGGTGGACAGGAGCAGCAGTGCGTAGCACACGCTTCTTGATTGGACCGGGGTTCGAGCCCGTGACCACCAAATATGGAGGATGCGGAATGGTCAGGGAATGACCACTGCATATCCCCAGAACAATATGGCCTTAGTTGCTAATGCTCCTAAAAACCAAATAACAAACAACAAACACAACATATTTCTCATTTTCCTGACAATAGAGTCACCGACAATAACTACCTCCTCTGAGACCAGTGCATCTGCCTTGGAGATTGCCACTGTGTTGCCTGATGCACAAGTGTGAGCTCTGGCATTAAGTTGGGCAGCTGAGAACTTAATCCCCCCAGTCCATTTAAATTCCCCATCGAGGGCATCCACCCTACTTTTCAAACTCTCATAAACACCCATCGGAACGCTGAGTTTGCACCTGATTTCTTCACACTTTCTGCACCAAATGCACACAAAGACTTCCCCTTTGCTGTATCATGTCGTGTTAATTCTAGATTAAGTTCTGAAAATATTGCATAAGTTGCACATTTAGTTAGGTCATGATTCGTAGGAGAATCACCCTCTTTGATTCACCCCTAAGCCACAGCACTCCTGCTGAATTATGCCCATTGTTTTGCTGCTCTAGTCTGGGGCATGATTTCCATTTAAATAGAATTTAATTGCTTAAAAATGAAAATTAATCATTTTACTTGATGTGAATTGATTTATTTTATTAATCAATAAAATCAAAACTACACTAAGCTAATAAATTCCTAAATGCCCATGATATGTATGATGCTCTCAAGGTCATGTTATACCTTACTCCTAGTTCAAGATATATATGTTATGCTACACCATTATGTTTGCAGAGTTTTAAATTAGTTATATCCTTATTAAAAATAAATTTCTTAGCTAAAAAAAAAAAATGCCAAAATATCTGAATAGAACCTTGGAGGTACTTATTTATCTCAATTAAACCATACTATTCCACTGCACTACAATATTTGCATTGAAACGCTGATACAATTTGCCCCTTGAATAATAAATCATAACAAAATCATGAACTAAATTTAAAAATAAACTAACAAACATGACTAAGACTATTAAACTATTTGTCGAACACAATTTAATATCTCTTTATGCATTAAAAAAGTTTTCCTCCTAGTGATATTTTTTCAAGCCAATGGGAGAAGAGGGCAAGGCAATTACATCACTACAAATGCAATTAATTGTTGACAACTACCTCCATAACATTCACCAACCTCGTGCATGTGCTTTACTGTCTAGCATTTGATGTTCCATTGTGACATTTTTTGTATATTAATGAATATTTTATATTTATAAATAGTTTAGTATTTTGTAAATATTTTAAATATTTGTATAGTTTGTAAATATATCAGTTAAATATTTTAGTCTTACTCTTTCGGATGCAACAATATTCCTCATGCATTATGGAACCCGAAGCAAAAGGCCTTTTCCTAAGTGACTTATGTAAACACAGTAAATAATTACATAGTGATATTTATTCAACCTTGAGAATGTTGCACTCCACAAATGCACAGGTAAATAATTACATAGGTCATTTCCTGATTAGATATCAATATGTCTTTTATGTAGAAAAGATCTGACTTACACTGGATACCTCTACATTTTATGTAGAAAAGCGTGCGCTGTGGTTGGCGAGCAGAGGGCGATGCCCCTAATGTTAATTAATCAAAAAGGACATTAAAAATTTCCAAAAAACATCTGTTCCCACGAGCTCAAAATTCTTCATCCACACACTTTGTACTCTCATACCATCCAAGCCTTGTGTGAGATTATGTCAGAAGCAAGCATTTCAGGTGTCTTTTGTCATGACCACATCCTCTGTCCACATGTAATAACTCCACTCCTAGTGGATGAATTTTAATGCAATTTTATGTTTGGGCCTATTAAATAGATTTATCAAGCTATCTCAAATTTCATTACAATGGGATAAGTAGAAACCTGAATATAATAACTTGACTCCCAGTGGATGCATTTTTATGAAATTTTATTATATAGTATCAGTCTAAATACACCATAGTTAACCATAAGCGTGAACTACGTATGTAGTGTAGAGGGCATCGTTTTAATTGTATCTCATAATGTGGTTGCCTTCACAATGAGATAGCTACTATTGCATTACTTTGAATAAATAACGCTTCTCTAGTAGAGAAGACTACTGTTATTTATTTTCAGTGGTGCCACCACCCAGACGATTGTTTCGAAGCTATTCAGCTTCATCATCAGTGGGCGGGCAGGTACCCAGGTAATACAACAAGCCATCACAGTTGCAAAGTTATATCCACAATATGAGAGATGGCTTGTTGTGTTACCTGGGTACCTGCCCGCCCACTGATGATGAAACCAAATAGCTTCGAAATGATCGTCTGGGTGGTGGTACCGCTGAAAATAAATAACACTAGTCTTCTCTACTAGAGAAGCATTATTTATTTGAAGTAATGCAATAGTAGCTATCTCATTGTGAAGGCAACCACATTATGAGATACAATTAAAATGATGCCCTCTATGCTACATGCGTAGTTCACATTTATGGGTTTTAACTATGGTGTATTTACACCGATACTATATAGTTAATTATCAAAACCCATAAGGATTATGCCCTGTGCATTTCATTTCAAAATACATTACCACCACCACACCCTTTTGGCATCTCTCATATTGTGGATATAACTTCGCAACTGTGATGGCTTGTTGTATTACTTGGGTACCTGCCCACCCACTGATGATGAAGCCGAATATCTTTGAAACGATCGTTTGGGTGGTGGTACCACTGAAAATAAATAACAGTAGTCTTCTCTACTAGAGAAGCGTTATTTATTTGAAGTAATGCAGTAGTAACTATCTCGTTGTGAAAGCAACCACATTATGAGATACAATTAAAACGATGCCCTCTGCGCTACATACGTAGTTCACGTTTATGGGTTAACTATGGTGTATTTACACTGATACCATATAGTTAATTATCAAAAACCATAAGGATTATGCCCTGTGCATTTTTCATTTCAAAAATGAAATTTTATATTTGGGCCTTTTGGAACAATTTGTCGAGCCTTCCCAAATTTTATTAAAATCATACCAATAATAATCTTCCAATTATTATTTTATTATTTTTTTTTTCATACATATCACATAGGCTATTCATATAACATATACTGTAGCTGAAGCACTGGATATGATGTTTTTTATTACCAAGTGCTGGTTGAAGGAATGAATGGGCAGCATGTGGTGTATGTACGGAAACAAAACGTTCTTGATTTTTGCATAAAAGGTTTTGACTTTTTTTTTTTTATAAATCATGAATTATTAGTATAATGCTAGTGCACCTGTAACACACCATTTATTTTGAGAAAGAAGCATTGTTTTATTTTTTTTTTATGAAATAGTTAAAACTAAAATTTAAGTTTTTATATTTTTTTCTACAGATTTATGAATTTCTTGGAGTTAATAAAAAGCTTTGTTTAAAAGGAAGGCCACTTCGTCCAATAGGAGCATTAGGAACAAGTAAGGTAATATTTATTTTATAATAACTGGCCACATCTTTTTGCTGTACCAGACTTACATGACTTTTCCTTTATAATTTCATTATTTGAAAGTAAGGTACTTTTTTACTGCTGCTTATAATTTGCATTTTTTTATGTACAGCAAAGTAAAATCTGAATATCATGCATTTAGTTTAATTTTTCAAAAACAAAAAGTGTGATTATTAATATAGTAATTATTTGAATACTACAAAAACTTTGAGCAATTCAAAATGATACAGAAAATATTCTCCTCTGCGCGCTCACACACACACACACACACACACACACACACACACACACACACACACACACACACACACACACACACACACACACACACACACACACACACTAAAGTTTTGCAGTAATATTAAAATTAAGATCCAGATAATCCCATAGAATTTTGATTTATGTGACTATATTACATGTTTCCATCCCCCCCCAACCATTGCCATCATTCCTGACAATCCAAATTTATCTGTTCTGCTCATAAGATGTGTGTGCATACTCCTTGTCCTGAGCTCTCTGCACACTGTCCTGATGGAAATGGACTTCAAGGCTGGTGTTGAATGTTTTGGCAATTATCTGAAATATTGCCTTCAAGTTACAGGGAAGGAGATGTAGACTGGATTGTAGTAGGAAGTTATCTTTTAGCCACTGAGTTATTAAATACTGAAGTAAGTTACCCCTGCATGTCATTAAGGCTGACAGTTATGTTAGCTTGAAGAAAACACATAGGTTATTTTCTTTTTACATTTTTTATATATTTTTAATTTTTATTATTTATTTTTTTGATAGTATGAACCAGAGCTATAATGCTCAATACATTCTACGTTGATATCAATATTTATAAAAGAATAAGAGAAGTTTACCTCAATATGATACATAGAACACTTCTCCAGAAATTAAAATGAAAACAATTAAAAAAATCTAAAATCTTACATTACGGTAAGAAATAATTAACAGTAATTAAAAATCAAATGAACAAAAAAATCAATTTAACACAATTAAAAATTGAGTAAAAAATTTAACGAAAAAAATGCAAAACAATTTTCCTTCCTTAAGAAACGATTTTCCTTCCAGAAGTTTTAATTTCTGGAGAGTATCATACGGAAGTTTTCTACGTATCATGTTGAGATAAGCTTCTCTTATTCTTTTACAATTATTTATTTTTATATATTTTATTTACTTTTTGTATGTTTTCATTTTTATTTAGTCATTAATTTTATTATTATTGCTTTTTTTTTTCACTTCATTTCATAGTACTGCTGATGGCTAATAGTGATACTACTTTTTTTAATATATATATATATATATATATATTAAATGCAATATAAATTTATTTATTTATTTTTATTTTTACCCATCAGCTGAAACCTTGATTTTATACTACATTTAATATTCGTTTAAGTTTTAGCCATCTGCAGCTAGTATGAGGCTATTCTTTAAACTACATCTACTCTCAAGATTCATACTTCTAGATGAATTTGGCTTTTACACATCTTGCCGTATTTAATTTATAACTTCCAACAACATCAATAAAAAACAATATAAGAAAACAGTAAGTCAGCAGTGCATCACCTCTAGGGCGTCTAGAAAATGTGCTGCATTCCATTGATCTTCTGAGGATGGTCTGTTAAATCTTTCACAGGAGAATCATACTTTTGGTTCTGACCTTCTAAATTCTGTTCATTTCAAACCTGGACTGAACAAGTGTATTCTGAATCAGACATTGTCCTTCTCCAAATGCCTCGATAAATGTTGTCTAACTTGTCCCTCAATGGATAGCCAAGAGATTAACCACAGCATAGATTCCCTACCTTTTTGCAAAACTGCAAATGCATTTATCTACTCACCTGTAAAATTTGCAATATTAATTATGTAGGACAAACATCCAACTCCCTAAATATCATAATTAATGTACATAGGTCAAAAAGTAAAAACCTGTCCATAGGAAAAAACAATGACACAGATCTGGAACTACTACACTTTCACCACCACAATTTCAGTAATTCTATCGTTAAAATCTTAGCTGTTATTGAAGATAGCCTAACACATGAATACTACAAAAACATTTATATGTGTATTCACAAATCTCTGTATCCACATGGACTAAATATTATCATCATCATCATCATTAGTCATATGGTGCAAGGAAGCCTGAGGGTTATGCTGCACCAGCCTGGCACCTCCGTAGCCAGGTGGGAAGGAGCAGCAGTGCGTAGCACACGCTTCTTGATTAAACCGGGGTTCGAGCCCATCACCACCAAATACGGAGGATGCGGAAAGGTCAGGGAATGACCACCGCATATCCCAGAGCAATATGGCCTTAGTTGCTGATGCTCCTAAATAACAAATAACAAATAACTGCACCAGCCAAAAAAAATTTCTGAATTACCCTGAGAGAGAGAGAGAGAGAGAGAGAGAGAGAGAGAGAGAGAGTGAGTCAGAAATAGAAGGGAATCACCAAGAAAGAGAAGAATTGTGTTTTCCAGCTCAGGATTCTGGTGTGCCAAACCCATACTCACCAGATGTGGGCCCCTGGGGTAAATAACAAATTCTTCAATAAGATTTTGTTCAGTAATAGCTCTTTAAAAAACAAACACTGTATTTATAAATTATTTAACCTCAGTCATATTATGCAGTCTCCAAAATGCAGACACTCATGCAGACAACAAATAGCATAATCCATACAAAAATATAAAATTCAATTTTAAAAAAATCCTTAGTCCTTTGGACAACACTACCCTTGATATACCTAAAATTAACCACTTCCTTTTTAGATTAAAAAAATCAATGCTTAAAGCTTTAATTTCATTTTGTCATAAATCCATGTTCAGTAATATCCAACTTAAACACATCATACAGGATTGGTCTCTACAGAATTGGCAATATTACAACTCACTGCATTGAATTTTGCAATATCAAATTTGCACACGAATGGTTTGACAAAAAAACCCTGGTCTTCCTTGTTCAATAAACATAATAACTTACTACCTTCACATAACCTATACAAATTCAATATACATCATTGTTTCAATTATGATTCACTATTAAGTTTAAAAATCTGTAACTACAAAAAAACTTGCTATCGACTTAGGAAATATTCTACTTACGGATCTCCCATACCACTGCAATAATCCTGCTCCATATATTGATCAATATCATGGATCATAAAGAACCATGATCTAAAAACTGCTATGAGCAAAGCATTTAAATTCAAACCTGTAAATAAAGCTAACCTAAATGGCATCAAGAGAGAATTTATCTGAATCTAATGCATTTTGCTAACAAACTTGCTTTTAACTACACCATTCCACACGAAGCATTCCAAAACTGGATCACCATCATCTATCATGACATTGTAAAAGCTATCTCTAATACCTACGAACTGTACATTAACTTCTACACACCATACTGCAATCTTAAGAATTACATGAAAGAATTATACAATTTTATCATCACCCCAGTAGATAAAGCTTCTAACGACTTTGCCATCTTTTGCAAGCAATTTTACTATAATCAACTTAAAAATGAAATAGAAAATAGTTCCACTTTTACTCCCTGCAGTCTTAATACTGCTTCCACTATTAAAAAGCTAATAGCTTTACACAAAAAACTACATACTGAATTACAGAACTCAACCTTACCCTTTCTATATATGATAGCCAAATTCCATAAACAACCTGTAGGCTTCAGATTCATTACTAGTTCCAAAAATAGTGGCTGCTACCTTCCAGGCAAACAATTTTTCAAATTACTCAATACTATTTTTAACAATCTTACATCCACCTGGATCATAAACAATAACCAAGCTGTCCTCAACACGTTCAAATCTAATATCACCATAACCAGCATAGAAACTTTTGATTTCATCGACCTCTTCACTTCAATCCCACATAACCTAATGGTATTTGTGCTAAAACAACTTTATCACACATACAAAGATAAATTGAATATAAGTGCTAATACGTGGAACAGTTATGTCAATCTCTGTTTACTTAATAACTATATCTTCAATGGCAAACTTACTTATAAGCAAACCATTGGTGTACCTAGGAGTTTCCAAATGTCCAGCTTAGTATTCAATCTATTTTTATACTATTATGAAGAAACATACACCACAACAACCCTAATCATAACTTTTTAGCATTCAGATATGTAGACGATATCATTGTTTTAAATACAAACTGTGAACCCTTAGCTAATGCAATTTACCCCATTGAACTTAAAATAAATAAAGAAAATTCCGCTAATTGCATAGTCAACTTCCTTTTAATTCAAACCTGTATCACTGTTATATATCACTATCACTGTTAGCAATGTCACTATTAGCAATATCACTGTTAGCAATGCTTCTCTTCCATACCATATTGGTATATGTTATAAAAGATATAAATTTAACTTCAATATCATCTGTTATTTATTTATTTGGTTTTTTAGGAGCATTAGCAACTAAGACCATATTGCTCCGTGGATATGCAGCAATCATTCCCTGACCTTTCTGCATCCTCTGTATTAGGTGGTCATGGGCTCGAACCCCGTTCTAATCAGGAAGCGTGTGCTACACACTGCTGCTCCTGCCCACCTGGCTACGGAGGTGCCTCAATATCATACACCTTACCAATTGACACTCTAATATTTCCAACAAAGTACATAAAAATATAATTTGTACTGAAACCATTAGACTTGCTAACATATGCAGTAACCATTTACTGTTCACCACAGCTCTACAACTACTTTACAATAAGCTAATTAATAATAACATCCCTATCTATTTGTGCCTCCATAGCCAGGTGGGAAGGAGCAGCAGTGCGTAGCACACACTTCTTGATTAGACTGGGGTTCGAGCCCGTCACCACAAAATACAGAGGATGCGGAAAGGTCAGGGAATGACCACCGCATATCCCGGAGCAATATGGCCTTAGTTGCTAATGCTCCTAAAAACCAAATAAAGAAACCTATCTATTTTATAAAATAAACTTTCAGTATAGTCTCCCATTTTATCAGGAATAAACTTAGTTATAATTTACTATGAAATGGTCAGTTATAATCGTATTTGTACAGTTGTAATATTATTTGGTGGGATTTCCACTACTTGGTAAGTAATAGCTATACATGATTTGCTATGGAATTATTTTCTTTAGAATGATTACTTTGTTTCTTTACTCACTAAGTTTTTACTTTTTAAGTATCCACTTGATATTAGCATTAGCATTAGTAGAGGCATATGATGCAAGAAAGCAAGCTTATGCAGCATCAGCAAAAAAAAAAACACTCCCCCCCCCCCGTTTGTTTGAAATACCTGTCCAGCTGAGCCTTAAATTTATTTAGGCTATCAACTTCCACAACAAGGGATGGAAGTTTGTTCCGCCAACCAACCACCCATTGGCTAAAGACAAATTTCTGCACATCAATCCTACATCTGTCTTTCCTCAATTTTAATTTATGCCCTCTCAGGTGATTATTCTGACCAAGAGGAAGAATCCCATCAGCATTGAGCATGCTCAAACCATCCAAGGCTTTATACACCTCTATCAGATCACCTCGCCGGTGCCTAGTCTCCAGACACTGTAATTTGCAAAACTTAAGCCTTTCTTTGTAAGAGCACCCCTTTGTTCCATTCACTAATCTTGTGGCCCTTCTCTGTACTCGTTCCAGCAGCTCTACATCCTTCTTGAAATGAGGCCTCCAGACCTGTACATAGTACCCAAGGTGTGGCCTGACCATTGCCTTATACAAGGGAATAATCACCTCCTTATCCCTGCTAGAAAAATTCCTATATGTCATTGGCAAGACACCCTGAGCTACTCTTGCAGCCCATCTGCACTGCTCAGAAAACTTCATATCTGCCTGCATAATTACCCCCAGGTCATTCTCCATCACTGTCAGTGTACCACAGAGTTGATGCACTACTCTGCGGTTACTGTTTCCCATATGTAGTACTTTACATTTGTCAATGTTAAACTTCATCTGCCACCTCTCAGCCCATGTGCTCAACCTTTCCAGATCCTGTTGCAGCAGCACAGCATCAGTAGTGTCCTTAAGAACCCTGCCAACCTTTGTATGTCTACAAACTTCGACATTAAACTTGATATACCATCATCAATATCATTTATAAATACAGAAAACAACAATGGACCTAATACTGAAGCCTTTCTAAGATCCACATATATAATATCAAAGTTATTCCCTGCATCCAGTTCTTTTGTGACTGCATCATTGTATCCCATCAAATTGGTCAGGCAAGACTTTCCCTTAACAAAACCATGCTGTGTCCGAGCTATAACTGAAGTGTTGTCTAGATGATCCTGCAGTGCATCTTTTACCAGTGCCTCCATTAATTTTCTTGGAACAGAATTTAAACTAACAGGTCTATAATTACTTTTGTTAGTCTTTGATCCGCCTTTGTGAATTGGGGTCACATTTGTACAGCTACAGGCTATGGGTACCTCCCCTGAGTCCAAAGAAGCTCTCATAATTATGGTTAAGGCTTTGCTTACTTCCTTTGCTGCCTCCTTCAGTATAACTGGATAGATGTCATCCACCCCAGGTGTCTTTTTTATGTTTATTTCTCCTCAAGAATTTCTCCTCCACTTTCCTCTCAGTTAGAACGGGGTTCGAGCCCATGACCACCAAATACGGAGGATGTGGAAAGGTCAGCGAATGACCACCGCATATCCCCGGAGCAATATGGCCTTAGTTGCTAATGCTCCTAAAAACCAAATAACAACAACATCCTCTCAGTTATTAGAAAATCATCTAGCTCACTGTCAGAGTTTACTTCACCTCTGGCATTCCCCTTCCTGAATAACTTCTCATGTGTGAATGTAGATGCAAAATATTCATTTAGTTTGTTAGCCACCTGAGCAGGATCATCAACAGTTGAAACATCAGTATCCAGTGGACCAATATCCATATGTTCTAACAATCCTTCGTGAAATCACTTATAATTCACTTCCCATGTTCAGGCTTTTTTTGACATTTCTGATTATGTTTTCAGGTTCAGATAATAATATGTGTAAGCAAATGCAATTTTTATGGGTCTTGGATCTTTCAAGAATTTAGTACCTTTCAGCTCTTCCTTTTGTCCTCAGTCAAATGAGTATTACCTTGGATTATTTGCACTAAATCTACTAATTAACCCATCTTTGGATATATACTAATCTCTTTCCCTATTGAAAATATTCATTACTACCAAAAAAAATTTTCAATACCTATTCACTTTTGGATTCATCATCTGTATTCATCTAATACTATCTTTGGATCTGTGTGACTCTTTATTTATATTTCAAAATTTTCTGTATAAGTTATTTTCTACAGTCTCCTAAGGATTTGATGTCTAACACCCCACCATGGGGTCTACAGTCACCTAGTTATATGCCATCTTGGATTTATTTATTATTCTTTCATCATTGGATTTTAACTAGATTTTCTTATCAAACCACCTATGATTCTTACTATGCTCTTTCAACATTGGATATGTTTAATTATTATTACATAAATTATCTTCAGCACCTTTCACCTTTGGATTCACATCTGGAATTACCTTTGGATTTATGCTACTCTTTCAACAATATATTTATTTATTTTTACAGAAATGTTTACTGATATTAGTACTATTTTAGTAGTATTAGTACAAGTACTTCAGTACTTGTTCACTTCTAACTAGTTAAATAATGCATTACAAAAAACTTAATAAAGATGCCATTTTGGACTATAGGTTATAATTCTTAACCTTGCTTCTCCATCTCAGGATATTATGTTATTCTTTACCTGTTTCCTGCTTTTCATACTTACCTATGTAATTACTCATATTCTGGATTTAAATAATTTTACATGCAAGCAATATTCCCCTATTTGGTAAAATTTTGATTAATAGACCGGGATTATACAGCATCCATATTTTGCTAAATATATAGACGCCATATCACTTGGTCTTCTTTCAAATAATTTTGATCTATACTTATTTTTTACTTTCTGTTTTACTTAGCTGTCATTGCTAAGTTCAATACTTTTTATTTATCTATGAACTGTTTTATTTATTTTGTCTATATCTGATAACTTTATGTCTGTAAAGTACTTTTATTCCAACCACATTTCTATTAGCATTAGCAAAGGCACATGATGCAAGAAAGCAAGCTTATATAGCATCAGCCAAAAAAAAAAAAAAAAAAAAAAAGCCTTCTCATTTCACCCATCCACTCGCTCCAAATGTTTGTCAAGTTCTGCCTTGAATTTATTTAAGCTATCAACTTCTACAACAACAACAGATGGAAGTTTGTTCCGGCAATCAACCACCCGCTGGCTAAAGGAAAACTTCCACACATCTATCCTACAACCGTCTTTCCTCAATTTGAATTTATGCCCTCTCAGGCAAGAGGAAGAATCCCATCCGCATTGAGCATGCTCAAACCATTCAAGACTTTATACACCTCAATCAGATCACCTCGCAGGTGCCTAGTCTCCAGACACTGTAATTTGCAAAAATTAAGCCTTTTTTCGTAAGAGCAACCCTTTGTTCCATTCACTAATCTTGTTGCCCTTCTCTGTACTCATTCCTACATCCTTCTAAAAATGAGGCCTCCCGACCTGTATACAGTACTCAAGGTGTGGCCTGACCATTGCCTTATCCCTCCTTAATCACCTCCTTATCCCTGCTAGAAAAATTCCTGTATATCATTGACAAGACACCATGAGCTACTCTTGAAGAACATCTGCACTGCTCAAAAAACTTCATATCTGCCTCCACAATTACCGCTAGGTCCTTTTCATTCTTTCCCGCTGTCAGTGTGGTACCACAGAGTTGATACATTAATATGGGATTACTGCTTCCCATATGTAGTACTTTACATTTTTCAATGTTAAACTTCATTTGCCACCTCTCAGCCCATCTGCTCAACTTTTCTAGATCCTGTTGTAGCAGTGTACTGTCATTAGTGTCATTAACAACCCTGCCAATCTTCGTATGGTGGTTGTCAGGGGTGTTGACTGCTCTTCGTGGACTAATAACATTAGTCCACAAAGAGCAGTGTCCATTGATTACCACTCTCTGTCTTCTCCCACTCAACCATCCCTTTATCCATAGCAGCAATTTGATTCCAATGCCACACTGCTCCAATTTGTGCAGCAGTCTTCCATGTGCAACAGTATCAAAGGCTTTTCTAAGATCCAAAATATGATATCAAAGTTATTCTTTGCATCCAGTTCCTTTGTGACTACATCATGGTATCCAATCAAATTAGTCAGACAAGACTTCCCCTTAACAAACCCAGTGCCTCCATTAATTTCCCAAGAATAGAAGTTAAACTGACAGGTCTGTAATTACCTGTCTCCCCCTTTGAACCTCCTTTGTGGATTGCAGTCACATTTGCACATCTCCAGTCCATGGGTACCTCCCCAGAGTCCAGGGAAGCTCTCATAATTATGGCTAAGGGTTTGCTTACTTCCTTTTCCACCTCCTTTAATATAACTGGATAGATTCCATCCACCCCAGGTGCCTTTCTTGTGCTTATCTTCAACAATTTCTCCTCCACTTTATTCTCAGTTATTACAAGATTATCTAGCTTACTGCCAGAGTTGAATACACCTCTGGCATTCCTTTCCCTAAATAACTGGTCATGTGTGAATGTCGATGAAAAATATTCATTTAGTTTGTTAGGTACCTGAGCAGGATCATCAACAGTTAAACCATCAATATCAAGTGGACCAATTTGATTCATCCCCTACCTTCTAGAGTTTACATAAATAAAGAACTGTTTGCTGTTTTTCTTTGCATTCTTTGCAAAAGATTTCTCGTAATCTGCCTTCGCCTGCCTAACCTCCTTTGTAACTTGGTTACCGACCAGCTTATATCTATCATAGGCTTCTGTGTCACATGTTAATATATATGTATCCCATGCATTTTTATTCTCTGTCACATGTCTAATTAGTTCATCTGACATCCATTTAGGCCTAAATCTTGAACAATATTTCTTTGTTGGTATGAAAAGCTTAGTAGCTTCCAAGATTAATTCTTTCAATGCTTCCCATTTTGAATTTGTTGTTGATAACATCCTCGGTTAGTTCCACCGAATAGAATTTAAATACTGTCTCAGACCATCGTAGTCACCTTTACGAAAGCAAAAACCTTTCCATTTACCCTTGATGGTAGTTACCTCTTTGAGTAAATCCCACTTCAGCACACTGTGATCACTGCCACCTAGTGGTTCCTTTATCTGTAGATTCTTGATGCATGAAGAATCACTACTGATAATCAGATTAAGAGTACTACTCCCTCTAGTTGCCTCCCGAACATGGTGCTGTAGAAAACAATCATCCAATAAATCCACTAAAGCCTTGCTAGTGTATAAGTGACCAACCCACAAATTCCAGTCAATATCCGGGAAATTAAAATCCCCCATTATAAGACACTCTAATTTACTGGCCCACTCTATTTCTCTGCACAATTGCTCATTATACTCATCAGATTCGTTAGGCCTATAATACACACCTACTCTCATTTTTCTTTTCCCAGTGCTTATGTCACACCAAACAGACTCAACATTACACTGTCCACCCACATCAACTGGATGGTCTTCCTTAGATTTTATGTGTTTCTTAACTAACAGCATAACCCCTTCTCCCTTCCTGTCCTGTCTATCCTTTCTGTAATCCTTTCTTTACACATTGTACTCCCCAAATTCCAGTTCTGCACTGCTTATGTCTATGTGACACCATGTCTCTGATATCCCAACAATATCTTCCTTTGATGTCTTGACTAGCACTTCAAGCTCATTGAATTTATTAACAACTCCTAGCATTGGTGTACATGCAAGCATACATGCACCTATTTCTACTCTTAGTTACCCTATCCCCCAGGGGCTTACATCTGGTGAGTATGTGTTTGGCACACCCAGGGTCCTGAGCTGGATATCATCATTCTTATCTTTCTTGATGATTCCCTTCTACTTCTCTCTCTCTGTCAGGGTAACTCGGAAATTTATTTTATTTTGTGCAGCATAAGCCTCAGGCTTCCTTGCACTATATGGCTAGTAATAATAACAACACAGCCGATGTATTTACTTGTTCCACTATGGCTCCCAGCAGTCCTGGAATTCCCATTGCCTTGCTTTCCAGGCTGCTGCTCAATTGCATTTCAATAGAAGTAGTGCAAGAATCACTTTTACCTCTGCCAGCGGCTTCAGTTAATCTATTAGTCTGTGTATCTCCCCAAGTTAGCAGTTTTCCGACCCACCTAACTCTGCCTCGATGGCATCAGCAAATATTCTTGCACCCTTTCTATTTAAGTGTATCCCATCCCTGTAGAAGCAGTCTCTCCTGTTAACAAGCACAGACCAGGCTGAGAAAAATTCTACCCCTTGAGCCTTGCACAATCTCTCCAGGGCCCAATTGATCGACAAGGCTCTCATCATATACTCCCTCCTATCATGTCTGGGCCGAATTGCAGACACTCAAATTCATCCCTAACTCATGGCTTTTTTTAATAATTCTGTAATTCTGTTAAGTAATTCTGCCGGTCTCCTACTCTTTATCCTGGGTCTCCTATTCTTAGTGCCACTGTGTACAACAATATCACCCTTTGTGCCTTAAGGGATGATATCTGCCCTTCATTGTCATCAACCTTTGCCCCTGGCAGACATACCCTGGTCCTGTTCCATCTATCCTTTTTGCACAATATGTTCCCCATTTCCCTGACAATAGAGTCACCTACAACAACCGCTGTGTTGCGTGATGTTCAAGTGCAAGCTCTGGCATTGATGTGGGCAGCTGAGAGCTTGATGGGCCCCTCAATTTAAATCCTTCGAGGGCATCCAACCTGTCCTTCAAGCTCTCATATAAGCCCATAACAATGCCGAGTTGACGCCCGATTTCCTCACACACCTTACATCATACACACACACACACAAAGACATTCCCCTTGGCAATATCATGTCCCATTCCTGATTGCTCCATAAACATCAAACAAGCAGTGCATTTCAATAGACTGTGATTCAGAGGACAACCGCCCCCCCCTCAGTTCTCCCCTGAGCCACAGCACTTCCACTAGTTTGAGCCTAGTGGAAGTGCTGTCATGATTTCTATTCAAGTTGAATAAAAGTCCAATACAAGATATAACCCTAAACCTATATCCCAATGCAGTTATAACACTATATATATGTATTTCGGTGTCGAATATTATCTCCGAGTTACGTTATATGACTTTCTTATCCCCTGTCAACTTATATGTAGTAATTTATGATGTTACTTTCTAATAACTAGGTCATTATATTTATTTAGTTAAAAAAGTACAATTCAATTGACAGTGAAATTTGATAAGATTAATAAATTTTACTGATTAATTGATACTTCTATACTCGCTATCCAGTTTTCCGTTAAACCTTACACTATCTAGTTTTCCCTAGCACACGTTGTATCATATAACAATGGCAGCAAGTTAGTATATCTACATTATAGATATACTTTCTCTTTTCCAATGCCACTCTTATGTCTCTCTACACTCTTATTTTTTAAAAATACAACTATAGAGGGTCACTCTTTCCATATATATTTCCATTTCTTCACAGTTCTCTGTTAAGTCCATTATACTGCTAAAAATTGCTGTATCCTGTAGTGAAGTCACTAATGTGGTAATGCTTTAGATACTTTCATGTACTCTAATAAATAGGTGCGCTTTATTTTGCTGCCTTCCTTTTGATAAGCATTACTTGAAAACTCCAGGTATTGTAACTTTTCTCATTATACTTTTGGTTTGTGTTTTGGCACATTTTTAGACATATTTTGACTTACATGATTTTTTGCCTGCTTTTTTTTTTTCCCTGCAGTACAAGCATTTGGTATTAGTCTCCTTTTTATACTAACACTTATAAAGCCAGGGCCCTTACTAAAAGGTTAGGCTTTACAACCCCAGCTAGCCCAGTACATTTAATAACTTTTTCTATACTTTTTACCTTTCTACTTTCTATTTCTACCTTTTTCCTGTTTGTAAAATTATTAGTGCAATACGAGTGTGATACGAAGATTCCAACTGTCCTCATTCTGTCTCTATTTTCGTCTTTATTTAACTACTCCTTTATCCCTTCCCCATCCTCAGTTTAATACCTCACCCATGCCATATGCTTGTTCTAAATAATTTTAATTCTTCTAATTTCTACTAAATTCCTACACTAATATATTTTTCCAAATCTACTTAAAAATCTACTTGGAAAATTAAATGCACTAGGCATAATCCTTATGGGTTTTGATAATTAACTATATAATATCGGTGTAAATACACCATAGTTAACCCATATATTTGAGCTACGATTGTAGCGTAGAAGGCATCGTTTTAATTGTATCTCATAATGTGGTTGCCTTCACAACAAGATAGCTACTATTGAATTACTTCAAATAAATAACGCTTCTCTAGTAGAGAAGGCTACTGTTATTTATTTTCAGCGGTACCACCACCCAGACGATCGTTTCGAAGCTGTTTGGCTTTGTCATCAGTGGGCGGGCAGGTACCCAGGTAATGCAAGTTATATCCACATTATGATGTGGATATAACTCATAATGTGGATATAACTCATAATGTAGTATTACCACCACACCCTTTTGGCATCTCTCATAATGTGGATATAACTTCGCAACTGAGATGGCTTGTTGCATTACCTGGGTACCTGCCCGCCCACTGATGACGAAGCCAAACAGCTTCGAAACAATCGTGTGGGTGGTGGTACCGCTGAAAATAAATAACAGTAGCCTTCTCTACTAGAGAAGCGTTATTTATTTGAAGTAATTCAATAGTAGCTATCTTGTTGTGAAGGCAACCACATTATGAGATACAATTAAAACGATGCCTTCTACACTACAATCGTAGCTCAAATATATGGGTTAACTATGGTGTATTTACTCCGATATTATATAGTTAAAAATCTACATATAATTCAAAACCTTTTTCCCACTCTGAAAACACTTTATTTTATGTTATTTTAGCTTTATTGTTATTTTATATCATTGACACTGCGTTGGGACTACCTTATTCATACTGTATGAGAATGTGCTAATTTTATTCTTTTTGTTTTTTGGCTTCATTTCACCTCTCTACCACTGTTATGGACAAGTATAGAAATGCAGTTCCTGATACATGGTCAGTTGTAGTCCCCTGATGATATACTTGACCATGTATCAATATTTATTTTAGCTTTCATCAGATTTTGCATTTTTGCTATCCCTCTATTCGACTTATAACTAAATTTGCCCACCCATATCTGATGACAGTTATCCCACCTTTTATTTTATTTGTTTAATCATTTGGTATTAATCATTTTACTTTGCAGTTCCCTCACTTCTAATTAGCTTTGCAATTCAACCTATAATTCTCGTAATTCATCATAACTTATTGGATATTCACATTCTTTCTCCTTTTACAAACCTAACATACTTCTTTTTTTTTCTATCCTCACCCATCTAGTCCATGGCACTTTGTGTACTTTTCACCTCCATCTGTCAGACTTATCTATTCTTAAACACAAACACATATATATATCAAGTGGACATCTGTGGTTCTTGTTTGGAGTACTTTCTTCCAGGCAGATTTTTTCTAATTTCTGATTTTAAATTATGAATAGTAGCTGCTGATTGTATACTCTAAATATTATGTTGATACAATGCCTATGATTTTGCCTCTCACTTAGACATTGCAGTTCTTTTTAATGGGTCTTGTGCCATATAACCTAGCATATTTCATTATTATTATTATTGCTCTTATATTATTTCTCCCTGATTGGGGGTTTCACCTATTGCTACCAAGTACACAGAGTGGTTGTTATGTATGGTGTTACTGTTGGTCGCGGAGCTCTGACTGATCGAACAGGTTTTCAGGAATGTGACTTTTTGGAGTTCCTTGTAGATGTTTGCTGGGAGACCTATTACTGCTAGGCTGTTATGTAGGGTCTTTGGCACCATACCGGTGGTTGACACAATGATCAGGATGGTTCTTTACTTGTTGCATATACCACATCTCTTTGATCTCCTATCTTAGGTTCGTGTACTTCCTAATTTTTTCCTCATGGGTTTTCTGCAGGTTGCCAGTGTTGGGCACCGCTTTGTCAATCAGATAAGTAGCCTTTTCCTTCTTGTCCACAGGGGTTATGTCTAGTCTGTTGTGTGGGATTATCTTATCCATTATTATGGCGTGGTCCAGTACAGCTTGTAGGATGGGGTCTCTAGTACTGCCTGTGGTTTGTACTTGTAGTACTGTACACTTTCTTTGATCAACTGGTATTTTCTTGCTAGCTTCTGATGTATTATCCTGGCTACCTGGTCATGTCTACTAGCCTACTCAGTCTGGGTGATCACCTTTCTTCCCACAGTGATGTGTTCGATCGTTTCTGAGGCCAGGTGGCATTGTCGACGTGTGTCATTGGACACTTCGGGCTCCTTGGCGATGTATTTTCTATAGTTTCTGGTGTTGATAACCTGGTCTTGGATGGCGAGCATGAATCCTTCAGTCACGGGGAAGAGTGTCCTGCTCTGGACACTCTTTTTTCATGCATTGAAAGCAATTTTATCTATGTGATCTTGATGGAGGTCATTGCGGTTCTGCAATGAAAGTGTTCTTTGCCCATCTTTCTACCTTTGTTTGTGCCATCTGTGTGGGAGGGGACTCCTCGCTTAGGTTGAGTGGGGTATACTGCTTGTCTATCTTCCTTATGGCCAGATAGAGTGCCACTGTGTGTTCCAGAAACACACAGCAACACTCTTATTATTATTATTATTGTTGTTGTTGCTCTTATATTATTTCTCCCTGATTGGGTGTTCCACCTAGTGACGGGTATTGCCACCAAGTACACAGGGTGGTTGTAATGTCTGGTGTTACTGCCGGTCGAGGAAATCTCTGACTATCCTAGGTTCAGGATTGTGACTTTCTGGAGTTCCTTGTAGGTATTCTCTGGGAGACCTATTGCTGCTAGGCTGCTATGTAGAGTCTTTGGTACCATACCAGTGGTTGACACTATGATTGAGATGGTCGATACTTCTTGCATATGCCACATCTCCTTGATCTCATGTCCCAGGTTCGTGTACTTCCTAATTTTTTCCTCATGGGTTTTCTGGACATTGCTAGTGTTCAGCACCGATATGTCAATCAGATAAGTAGCCTTTTCCATCTTGTCTACAAGGGTTATGTGCGGGATGGTCTTATCCGTTATTATGGTGCGGTCCCAGTACAGCTTGTGGGTTCGGGTCTCTAGTACTGCCTGGGGTTCGTACTTGTAGTATGGTACACTATCTTTGGTCAACTGGTATTTCCTCACTAGCTTCTGATGTATTATCCTGGCTACATGGTTGTGTCTATGAGAGTACTCAGTCTGGGTGATCACCTTGCCCCCGCGGTGATGTGTTGGATTGTTTCTGAGGCCAAGTGGCATCATCGACATGTGTCATCTGACATTCCGGGCTCCTTTGCGATGTATTTTCTATAGTTTCTGGTGTTGATTACCTGGTCTTGGATGTCCAGCATGAATCCTTCAGTCTCGTGAAAGAGCATCCCGCTTGTGAACCATGCATTGGAAGCAATTGTGTCAGTGTGATCTTGATGGAGGTCATTGTAGTGTCTGCCATGGAGTGTCTCCTTTGCCCGTCTTTCTAACTTCGTTTCTTATAATGTCTGGGCGGGAGGGGTTTCCTTGGTTAGGTTGAGTGGGGTATACCACTTATCTATCTTCCTTATGGCCTAGTGGAGTGGTGCTGTGTTGTTCTCGAAGTAATCCTTCAGGTTAAGTATTGCTGTTTTCTCTTGTTCTGTCAGGTCTAATGGGTCCCTTCCTCCCTTTTTCTGAGGTATTGTTATTCTCACCACTGCTGACTTCGGGTAGTGTTGGGGACTCTTGGTCGTCATTGTCCTTGTTTTTCGCATGATATCTTCTAGCTCGGTGTTAGTCCAATCTATGGCCCTGAAGGTGTATGTTAGTACTGGAGCTGCATAGGTGTTTATGGCTTTAACGGTGTTCCCTCCATTCACTTTTGCTTTTAGCAAGCTTCTGAGCCTGATGATATTTTTCGGTCAGGCACTTCTTGATTTCCTTTTGCTCTAACTGCTCAGCCTGCATCATCCCTACGTATTTGTAGGTCTTTCCTTCTGTCATAGCTTCGATCTCTTTACCAGTCAGCAGCTGGTAGTTTCGGACAACTAATTTTTCCTGGTGCACTGTGTGGGTCTTGCATTTTTCTAGACCAAATTCCATCCAGATTAATTGCTGGAGTTGCTTCTCAGTTGCCATGTAGAACTTGATGTCATCCATGTACATCAGGTGGGTGAGGGTGTACAGGTTCTTTCTTCCTTCTTTAAGGTTATATCCATACTTGCTGCCGTTGAGCATGGTGGATAGTGGGTTGAGTGCTAGACAGAACCATATTGGGCTCAGAGCACTCCCCGAAACATTCCTCTTCTAATGGGGATTAGGCCTGGTTGTGATGTTCTCGACCTTAATGGTGGTACTCCATTTTGCCATTGTTGCTCCTAAGAAGTTTGTCACTATTGGATCGACATTGTAGATCTTCAGGGTCTGTATTAGCCAGCTATGAGGAACGGAGTCGAAGGCCTTGCAGTAATCGATGTAGGCCGTGTATAGGTTGCGGTGCTTCTTGAAGGCTTGCTCCATAACTTCAGCATCTATGGTTAATTCCTCCTTGCATCCTTTCTGCTGTTCGGCCATTATGTTCTGACTCTCTAAAGTGGTCTGATATCTTCTTGGTTATGCAGCTGGTCAGGATCTTGTACATCGTTGAGAGGCATGTGATTGGCCTGTATTTCACCGGGTTTCTTGTATCTTCATCTTTAGTCTTCAGATATGTGACTCCTTCTGTGAGAAACTTCGGGATTGTCTCCGGGTTACTTATCATTCGAGTGAACTGCTCTGCTAGGTGCTTGTGTGTGTGCAGGTGAGCTTCTTGTACCAGTAGTTGTGGATGTTATCAATTCCCGGAGTTTGCCAGTTGTGGGTGTTCCTGATTGACTGTTTTACTTCTCGAATCGCTCACTCTCTCATCCCTTGTATGTCCTTCATTTTTTTCCGTTCTACTTCTATCCAGGTGCTCTGCTGTTATACCTTACTTCACTGCTCCAGATATTTCCCCAGAACTCTTCGATCGTCCTCTTTTCGGGTGGTCCGTTTCCTGCTTTCTCATGTTCACCCAGTTTCTTGTAGAGGGCTCTTTGGTCCTCATCAAAGATTCAGTTGTTAATAATAATAATAATTATTATTATATATTTTTTTATTATTATACTAGTATTAGTAGTAGTAGTAGTAGTGGAAAACGATGTGAGAAAGCAAGCTTATTCAGTTTTGACCAAAAAAAAAAAAGCCAACACTTCCCATTTTATCCAACAGTTTATCTAGTTCTTCCTTGAATTTATGACATTAGATGGGAGTTTGTCTAACAATCAACCAACCTGTGACTGAAAGCAAGCTTATGCACACCTGACCTACAAACATCCTTCAGGCACTGCTGCTCCTCCTCACCGTAGCCAGGTGAGGAGGAGCAGCAGTGCATAGCACACTCTTCTTGATTAGACCGGGGTTCGAGCCCGTGACCACTAAATATGGAGGATGCGGAAAAGTCAGGGAATGACCACCGCATATCCCCGGAGCAATATGGTCTTAGTTGCTAATGCTCCTAAAAACCAAATAATAAACAAACAAACAAACCAACATCCTTCAATTTAAATTTTTGTCCTCCTGTGTGTGTGTGTGTGCGCGCATGTGTAGTCTGAGCAAGAGGAAGGATTTCATCAACATTAGGCTTACTCAATCTGATCTCCTCACAGGTGCCTAATCTCCATATCTTGTAATTTGCAAATTGGAAGACTTTCCTGGTAAGAGCATCATTTTACTCCCTTTGCCAATATTGTTGCTCTGCTCTGCACTCATTCAAGCAGCTCCACATCCTTCCTAAAATGAGTCTTCCAGACCTGTATGCATTACTCCAGATGTGGTCTAACCATTTCCTTATACAATGGGTTAATCACCTTATCTCTGCTGGTAAAATTCCTGTATATACGAAATCCCATTAGCAGTGCAGAACATTACCATGTCCTGGTAGCATTTTGCACCACTCAGAGAACTTCATATCTGACTGCACATTTACCTCCAGGTCTTTTTCATTTTCCACTGCACTGAGTGTGAGTAATTCAAGGCATAGACTTAAATGGCTGTCAAATGAACTAATGAGACTCATAGCACTGAAGAAAAATGCATGGGATACATATAAATTATCAGGTGATACAGATGCCTACAGTAGATATAAACTGGTCTGCAATCATGTCACAAAAGTGGTTAGACAATCTCAGGCAGATTACAAGAAATCTCTGGTAGAGAATGAAAAAAAAAAAAACTTCTTTACTTATGCAAACTGTAGAAGGAAGATGTTGAATCACATTGGTCCACTAGATACAAATGGATTAGCTGTTGATGATCCTGCTCAGACTGCAGACCAATTGAATAGGTATTTTGCATCTTCATTTACACATGATTTAATGATAGTGAAGCCAAAAGTGAGTCAAATTTTGGCAGGGAGCTGAACGACTTTGTGATTCAGCTGCCCACCAAATGACTTAGTTACGAGGGATGTTCAATAAAGAATGATCATAATTTTTTGTGAAAAACTACTGCTTGCTATATATAGCTGAGCTGTGGAATTGAAGACCAAACAAAGCTACATCACATAGCAACTATGCAATTGACTCATGTTCACGGTGTGACCTTACTGGTCGATGAAGTTTATGTCTGTTCTGTTTTGCCTACATAACAATGGATGGGACATGATATATGAGGAAGAGAATGTTTAAATGGGGATATAATTCAATCACAAAAATCGGCAGGCCTGAAGCATCAACCACTACTGTCACCACAGAAACCATAAACACTGCTTCTGCAATTATGAGAGAAGATTGTCTTATAATAGAGGCAACTGGCAGAGGTGTTGAGAATATTATGAGAAGTATGCATTCTTCATGACTATTTGTATGCGACACTTGTTTGTGCATGCTGGGTTCCAAAACTACTCACACCTGAACAACATCAAGTTTGCATGGTTGTTTGTCAGGAGCTGCAACGGATGATTAATGCGACTCGGTGGGCAGGAGCAGTGCGTAGTACACGCTTCTTGATTAGACCGGGGTTCGAGCCCGTGACCACCAAATACGGAGGCTGCGGAAAAGTTAGGGAATGACCATTGCATATATCCCCGGAGCAATATGGCCTTAGTTGCTAATGCTCCTAAAAACCAAATAAAAACAACGGATGATTACTGAAGATGGTGAGGTTCTGTGCAAGGTAATAATGGTGGATGAGACATGGCTTTATCATTTCGACGTAGAGAGTAAACAACAAAGCTCAGTTTAAAGGTTATGTCATCACCAACATAGCCTTTAGCAAAAGTTGTGGCTTCTATGCAGGAAAGATTATGGTCATCTCTTTTTTTGATAATCAAGGAATGGTTTACCAGCATGTTGTGTCACGTCATATGACTTTTTAGGGGCCTTACTACAGAACTGTACTGTACACTTTGCAGAACCACATTTGTTGCAGGTGGCCACAACTGCATACTATTGGGTCCTGCAATACTACAATGCAAGACCTTATATTGCTCATACTGTCATCGAGTACTTAGCAAGCATTAATGTAAGATGTGTTCTTTATCTGCCCTACAGCCCTGATCTTGCACCCTGCAATTTTTTTTATTCACGAAGTTAAAGAAGGAGCTGCAAAGAAAATGTTTCCCGTCATCAGAAGTTGTATACATCAGAGACAATTCTGAAATACATGTCAAAAAATGGATTCCACCATGTGTTTAAAGAATGGCGGAAACGGAGTGAGTTCATTTCATCAAATGGGGACTACTTTGTAAATGATCATCAAAATATGGTTGATTAATAATGGTAGGTTGTGAAAAAAAATTTGTGACCGTTCTTTATTGAACAGCCCTCGTAGTATAAAAAGTCTAGTAGCTTCTGGTGAGTATGGGCTTGGCACACCCAGGGTTCTGAGCTGGATATCATCATTCTTCTCTTTATTGGTGATTCCTTTCTACTTTCTCTCTCTCTCTCTCTCTCTCTCTCTCTCTCTCTCTCTCTCTCTCTCTCTCTCTCTCTCTCTCTCTCTCTCTCAATTTTTTTTGTTTGGTCAGTGAGCATAAGCCTCAGGCTTCCTTGCACCATATGGATTATTATAATAATAATAATAATAATAATAATAATAATAATAATAATAATAATACAGGGGTCCTCGTTATCCAAGGATAATTTGTTCCAGAAAATTTCACTTAAAACAAGAACCAATTTTCGTAATGTGTATTATGTACTTGTACATAGTAAAAAAAAGTGGCGGAACTGAAAAATGAGACAATTATTTTATTAAACTAGGTTGAACAGTGTAAGGTTAAGTAAAAAAAAAGTTTATTGAAGTTACACTTTTTTTTTTTGCTGTATTTTTTCAGATAAAATTGTGTCTTAGCATTCTGAATGAATGTTGTGTCTTTAACTTCACGCTTAACTTTTGCTGCACAATCCTGAAGAGGATCATTCTCACAAAAATATTCAAGTGCTTGGTCAATTTTCTCAAGGGATTCCTTTAATTCTTTAATTTTCAAATCTTTAACCTGTGGTGGTCATCATTTTCGACTTCCTCTTCTGTGGGTAATTGGTCTAATACTGCTAGCTCCTCATTTGTAAGAGGTTTTGTGCTTGATTCAAGCAATTGTGCAATATCCCAGTCATTAACTTTGTGGAATCCTGCTTCTTTTGCAAGACACAATTACATTTACCCTCATGGGTAGCACAGTGGACAGAATCGCCCTCCTCCCCACACCGGGTGGAAAATTAGTAGTAGTAGTAATAGTGGCATGTGATTCAAGAAAGCAAGCGTATGAGCTTACGCAGCATCGGCTAAAAAAAAAAAGAGATTTTTACACAACCGTTCCCTCTAAATGTTTGTCCAGTTCCACCTTAAATTTATTTAACCTGTCAACTTCCACAACGACAGATGGAACTTTGTTCCAGCAATTAATAACCCGCTGGCTAAAGGAAAATTTCCACACATCTATTCTACATCTGTCTTTCCTCAATTTGAATGATCATAATTTATGCCCCCTTAGGTTTGTAATCTGAACAAGTGGAAGAATACCATCAGAATTCAGCATGCTGAACCCATTCAAGGGTTCAGTACACCTCAATCAGATCACCTCACAGGTGCATAGTCTCCAGCTGCTGCAGTTTACACAACTTAAGCATCTCTTGGTAAGAGGATCCCTTCATTCCAATCACCAGTCTTGTTGCCCTTCTCTGTACATGCTCACGCAAATCTACATCCTTCCTAAAATGAAGCCTCAGGACCTGTACGCAGTACTCAAGGCATGGCCTGACCATTGCCTTATACAGAGGGACGATCACCTTCTTTTCCCTGCTAGCAAAATTCCTGTATATCATTGCCAAAACCCCATGACCTGCCTTGGCAGCCTGTCTGCATTGCTCAAAAAACTTCATATCTGACTGCACAATTACTCCCAGGTCTTTTTCATTTTCTACCACCTTAAGTGTAGTACCACACAGTTGGTACATTTCTCTGGGGTTACTTCTACCCATATGCAGTACTTTGCATTTGTCAATGTTAAACTTCAGTTGCCACTTCTAGCCCATCTTCCCAAATTTCCTAGATCCTGTTGCAGTAGCACACTGCCATTACTGTCATTGATAACCCTGCCAACCTTTGTATCATCTGCAAACTTCGATACTAAGCCTGATATACTTTCATCAATATCATTGATAAATATACAAAACAACAGTGGACCCAACGCCGAACCCTGTGGGACTCCACAAATAACATTAGTCCACGAAGAGCAGCGCCCATTGATTACCACCCACTCATATCCATTGTAGCAACTTACCCTTAATACCATTCTGCTCCAATTTGTACAATAGTCTTCCATGCCCAACAGTGTCAAAAGCTTTCCTGAAATCCAAGTAAATGATATCAAAATTATTTTTTGCATCCAGTTCCTTTGTAACCCCATCATAATAAACAAACCCATGCTGCGTCAGAATTATTGCTGCAGTCTTGTTTAGATGATCCTGCAATGCATCTTTAACCAGTGACTCCATTATTTTTCCAGGAACAGAAGTTAAACTAACCGGTCTGTAATTACTCTTGTCACCCTTTGATACCCCTTTGTGGATTGGGGATACATTTGCACATCTCCAGTCCGTGGGAACCTCCCCTGAGTCCAAGGATGCTCTTATAATTATGGCTAAGGGTTTGCTTACTTCCTTTGCAGCCTCCTTTCATATAACTAAATAGATCCCATCCGCCCCAGGATGAGATCATCACTTCAACAATTTCTCCTCCACCTTGCTCTCCAGTTATTACAAAATCATTAAGTACCCTGCTACAATTTGATAACCATCTGGCATTTTTCGTCAATAAGTCCTCATGTGTGAATGTAGATGGAAAATACTCATTCAGATTGTCAGCTATCTGAGCAGGATCATCAACAGTCGAACCATCGATTTCAAGTGGACCAATCAGATTCATCCCCTTTCTTTTAGAGTTTGTATAAGTAAAGAAATCCTTTCTGTTTTTCTTAGCATCCTTTGCCAAAGATTTCTCATAATCTGCCTTCGCCTGCCTAACCTCCTTTGTGACTTGATTACAGACTAACTTATATTTGTCATAGGCTTCTGTGTCATGTCACCTGATAATTTATATGCATCCCATGCATTTTTCTTCTCTGCCACGAGTTTCATTAGTTGTTTTTGACAAACATTTAGGCCTAAACCTTGAACAGTATTTCTTAATCGTAATGAGACTAGTGGCTTCCATGATTAATTCCTTGAATGCTTCCCACTTAGAATTTACTGTTGGTAACATCATCAGTTGATCCCACTGAACAGAATTTAAAAACTGTGTGAGACCACTGTAGTCACCTTTACGAAAGCAAAATCCTTTTCCTTTACCCCTGACGGTAATTATATCTTTAAGTAAATCCCACATTAGGACACTGTGATCACTGCCACCTAGTGGTTTGTTTATCTGCAAATTCTTAATACATGAATGATCACTGCTGATAACCAGATCAAGAGTATTATCCTCTCTGGTTGCCTGTCAAACATGCTGCTGCAGAAAAAAGTCATCCAGTAAATCCACAAAAGTCTTACTAGTGTGCGAGTAACCAACCCACAAGTTTCAGTCAATATCTGGGAAATTAAAATTCCCCATTGAAGACATTCTGATTTACTAGCCCACTCTATTTCTCTGTATGATTGTTCATTGTACTCATTCGAGTCATTAGGCCTATAACACACTCCTACTCTTATTTTTGCTTTCACAGTGCTTATGTCACACCAAACTGATTCAACAGTACACTGTCCATCTGTATTAACTGGATGCACTTCTTTTGATTTTATGTTTTTCTTAATTAACAGACCCGAGTTCGAATCCCATCTTACAGGAGGAATTTTTATGGGTCCTTTTCACAACGTGGCTGAGTTAGGTCTCAGGTGAGGGTAGCATGGTTTTTTCCTCCCGGAAACTCCGATTTTTCTTCCTTGCTGGACAGAAAATCACCCTCAGAACACACGCAATTTGCAGACAATATGCACGGAGCAACATGGCCTTAGTCGCCGATGCCCCTAAAACCCAACAACCAACCAACAATTTCATTTTGTTACCCAGTCAGTTGCATTCTTAATATTAATGAAAGGAATCAGGGTATAACTTTTTCCATGAGCTATTCATTAATGTAGACAAAATTTCTTTCCAAGCTGGGCGCCTCCGTAGCCAGGTGGGCAGGAGCAGCAGTGCGTAGCACATGGTTCTTGATTAGACCAGGGTTCGAGCCCGTGAGCCACCAAATATGGAGGATGCGGAAAGGTTAGGGAATGACCACCGCAAATCCACGGAGCATTATGGCCTTAGTTGCTAATGCCCCTAAAAACCAAATAATAACAATAACTTTCCAAGCTTCTCCAATCATTTTTATACCGTGAAGAATATTAAAACTTTTCCAAAAATCGTCTGTGTTATTTTCATTGCATTCTTCATGTCGTAATCTCGTAACCTTGCAACCTCGTAACTGTGGGGACTCGGTTAATGAATACTCGGATAATGGGGACTCCCTGTAATAATAATAATAATGTCCCTGAATGCTTCCCATCTAGAATTTGCTTCTCTGTCTTCTCAGTGCATAGAATTTAAAATTGTCTGATACCACTGAAGTCACCTTTATGAAAGCAAAAACCCTTTTTCTTGCCTTTGAAAGTAGTTACAGCTTTAAAAAAATCGCAATTCAAATCGTTGTGATCACTGCCAACTAGTGGTTCTTTTATGTGCAAGTTCCTAATGTACAAAGGGTCACTTCTTATAATCAGATCAAGTCAGTTGCTTTCTCTTGTTGCCTCTCAAACATGCTGGTGTAGGAAACAGTCATCCAGTAAATCCACAACAATCTTGCTACTGTGTGAGTGACCAACCCACAAAGTCCAGTCAATATCTGGAAATTCCCCCGTTATAAGACTTCCTGAGTTACTGGCCTACTCCATATCTCTGTATAGTTGTTTGTTATACTCATCACAGTCGTTAGGTCTTGAGCACACTCATACCTTCACTTTTGTTTTCCTAGTGTCACACCAACCTAACCCAACAACTGGCCCAGTGCATCCAGTGACCACCCATGTCCACTAGATGCACTACTTTAGAATTTATGCGCTTCTTAACTTAGAGTAATAACCCCCCCTTCCTGTCCTGTCCTTTCTGTACACATTATACTTCCCATATTCAAATTCTGAATCCTTTATATCTGAGTAACACCACATTGAATTATTTGTATGCTTACAACACAAAGCTCAAGATTTTGTAATGAATTTTTTTTTTTTTTTTTTTCTGGTAGTTGTTGACGCATAGACTTCTGTGGCCATAATGCACCTCCCAAGGTTTTTGCAGTACTTTGATCCAAGCCCAAGGCTGGAATCGAACCCGCAACCTTTGGGTTGCCAGACAGGCATTTTACCCACCCGGCTAGCCCGGTCGGCTTGTAATGAATTGTTAAGTGATGCACATCATTACAAAAATCAGAATGTGCACAACTATGATGCTTTAATTTTAAATTCTTTTATCCATAAACTGATACTGCTAGGTTTTGTTTATTTTAAGTAAATGTTATTGAATTCTTTAACGATATTTTCAGGATTCATGTTTTTAAACACTCACCATTTATACCCATTGCTTTCATTTTTTGCATTGTATCTTAAATGTAAAAAAATAATAATAATAAAATCAAAAAGTTGCAATAATTTAATGATAAACCTGTTAATTATGGACAAAAAGTATAATTTACAAATTTAATTTCATGCTAGTTTTCACTCTTCCTGCAGTAATGGAAAGCCATTTGGCCAGAGGAGTTTATATTCATGAATTGCTTGCATTACAGTAGTAATGCACAGGGGCATATTCAGGGGTTGGCAGAGGGGGCATGTGCCCCTCCTTAACCAAAAATTTTAAATTAAAGAAAAAGAATGCAGGAGACGTTCTAAAAAAAAACTCAAAAGCCTGGTTGCCACCCCCCCCACTTACAATGATAAATAAAATAAAATAAATTTTCTGTTTATACTCTGGGATGACCAAACGGTCAGAGGAGTTTAAAAGATACACAGAATACAAGAAACAGCACCGTATTCAGCAGTCACGGGCTTGAACCCTGGTCACTCAAGGCACGTGTACTTATGCACCCGCGCGCCTGACCACTAGTCTACGGCAGCCTACGGATACCTGGATACACCACTGGTAATGCATAAAGTAGTCTGTTGTATTCATTGGGAATACTAATAGTGCTATTTTTTATTTTATTTTTACCTGTTTAGGTTAAATATGTGCTATTTTTGCAACTCTTCAGGCAACAGAACAGTATGTTGTCTGTTTCATGATATGTTTTGTGATTTCCTAGTGTCACACCAACCTAACCCAACAACTGGCCCAGTGCATCCAGTGCACTATTCTTTCTTTAAAATTATCCAGAACTGTTGTGATTTACGAATTATGATTTTTCTTCTCTTCTCAATTCTTCTCAGTATATTCAAACAGAAGCATTATGAATTTACTCAGAAATTTTATCCTTTTTTTCCTAAAATTGATACAGCTAAGCCCTGTATTCAATGTGTATGCTAACTCCATATTGTGACCATTGTTTTCATACATTTCTATGACCTTTTTCTTTATGCCCAAGCTGATCACCTTCCTCCTCTTACTGCACTTTCCACAACAGCATTTTTATGACCTATTCTTAATATAGAGAGAAAAGGTTTCTATTAAGATAATTCATTATAGTGAGAACTCGTTAAATAAAAATTCATGAAACAAGAACTGTGTCTGTACTACAATCATAATAATCTGTGAGGGTATGATGGGGAACAGGTATCCCATCATCCCCCCACAAATGAAACTCGCCTCATTTTAAAACTTCTTTGAAAAACAAAATTTGAATTTATTAATCTTTAGCTATTAGAACATAATGAAATAATGTTAAAATGTTCCTTAAAGCTTGTTTCCTTTAGAAGATTTAAAAACATTGTATCTCAATCATATTTATTTTCCTCGTTTAGGTCATAAACAGAACTTCACATTTTATGTTTTGTTCATAAATTGCCATGACCACTAAGGTAGAAAATTTTAAAACTAATCATTTTGACAATGAATACCAGTACTAACCATTTTATATTCTTTTATAAACATCCTTCTTTATTAAGATGGTCTTAAAGATAAGTACTGTAGATACTGAGATTACTGTCTTTCACCATTCTGTAATATTATAGGCAGTGTGATTGCAAATTATCTTCCAATTTTAAAAATTTATTCTTCAAAACAAAAAAACATGCAAGCTATATCAATAAAAGAAAAAGTTTTTTCCCAAATATTCGGAATGCTGTTCTCTTTTGTGGTTGTACAACACTAAAAATAGCATGGATCGGACACTCCATTCATGAATAGTAATAAAAACTTACTGAAAATGGATGCATCTTCAAAGTGAAAGTACAAGAATGGCTTACTACAAGTTGCATCCAGCACACATTACATCAACGATTTCCAAACTGGGAGGCACGAACTAGTGCAAAAGGAGGCGCGAAAAGTTTAACAGAAATGTAATTTTCATAACATAACATATATAAATAAAAAACTATATACATGAGTTTAATAAACAAAAGCAAACCTTCAAAAAAATAGTTTCTGTTCCATCAAATGTATTGCTAGCGTCATACCAAGTTTCTTCAGAATCGTGAAATGTAAAAAACCACACACAATAGGAGAAACTCTAGTTTTGCCGAAGAATTAGAAATTGCATAAGGATGTTTTACTTCAAGGGAGGCGCCAGGAAAATTTTACAGGTCAAGGGAGGAGTGGGTTCAGAAAGTTTGGGAAATGCTGCATTAAGTTTTGGGTTATACCTGTTGACAAACAGGTATATCCCGAAACTTAAAATATTTTGTGCTGTTATTGATGACAAAGTGTACAGTCCACTCTTTGCCAACTCAATAATCAATAATATCACATACTATATATGATATAATACAGTTGTGGCTGATGACCTAACTACCGGAGGAATGAACTAGCTTTACAATTCCCAAATGAGTAGCTACCTGATCATTGGATAGGGAGTCAGTTTCCTGGCCAGTTCATTTGCTCAATTTACCACCCAAAATAGAAAAGTTTTTGTTTATCTGGAATCAGGATCAGATTTGGAAGCGTGTTTCTCTGAGTCTGGCAGTAATGAAGGTCAGTTTGACTGTTTTGTATAATGCCATTGGCTCTGCAATATTTCAGTGCAAGGGGAGGTTGCTAATGTAGATATTTTGGCAGCTGAAGCATTCTGTGAACAATAGCTGAAAAAGATCACTGAAGAGGGACAGCAAAAGTATATCGTGGCAAAGGTACACTGAATTGGCTTTGCATTAGCAATCCCCCCCCTTACTTGTGTAGGAGTGGACTGGTCTTTGGTGCTGATGAAAGCTTGATTTATGAACAGCTGAAATAAAACTGTAATTCACACAAATGTCGATCAGTTTTTGAGTGTCTGTGAGAATGGGTCAGCATGAACATCTTTCCAGCTTAAAATCAGAATGATTTGGGGACAAGACATGCAGGTGCCAATATTTCGACAACAGCCAACATGGTCAAGTATACTATGGTATCAAGTAAACTACACCAGAACCTTACCACGAAACATCCGTCATGTGCACAAAAATGATTTGAATTTTTCAAATGCAAAATAGGAAGCAGAGTTCTTTTATGAATTTGATTACAACAGTATCAAATCAAGCTCGAGGGGTTAATTATAAGGTCACCCAATTGGTAGCCAAATCCAAAATGCCTCATACAGTTGCAGAATCACTTATTTTAACAGCCTGCATTGAAATTGTTAACACTGTGCTTCGAGCAAAAGAAGCAAAGGAAATAGAAAAAGTGCCACTTTCGAATAACGCTATTAAATAGGTGCATTGAAGACATATCAGATGATGTAGAAACAAAATTAATTCAGAGAATTATCAAATATAAAATATTTTCATTGCAAATTGATGAATCTACAAACGTTAGTAACTGTGCTCAATTAATAGCACTAATCAGAATCATTGAAGAAAAAAGAGGCCTGAAAGAACATTATTTGTTCTGCAAAGAACCGCCAAATCATTACTGGGGATGAAATATTCAAAGTGGTATTTGAGACAAATAAGATAAATGGAAAGATTGCTTAAGCTTGTGTACTAATGGTGCAGCTGCAGTGATCAGAAGAGTTAAAAGTCATCAAGAGTCCTTTCTGAAAACCCAGAAATTCAGATAATATATTGTTTATTCATAGAGCAGCTCTCGATCTAAAAGTTTGCCTGTGGATCTGAATTCCACATTACATGATGTTATCAAGATGGTGAATTTAATAAAATCCACATCGTTAAAGTTACGTCTGTTTTTCAGCTTTGTGTGAAGAAATGGGATCGGAATATCACTCTCTGCTGTTTCACACTGAAGTACGTTGACTGTCAAATGGAAAAGTTTTATCAAGAGTTTATGAGCTAAGAGAACAGTTAAATTTTTTTTGTGAATAATTCTTACTTTGCAGATTTTATGAAAGATAGTTGGCTCCAAAAACTAGCTTACTTAACTGGTATTCTTGAGCACCTGAATGAGCTAGTCACTGCCAAATACGGAGCATACGGAAAGGTCAGGGAATGACCACCGCACCGGAGAAATATGGCCTTAGTTGCTAATGCTCCTAAAAACCAAATAACAACATAACAACAACAACAACAACAACCTGAATGAGCTAAATCGAAAATTGCAAGGATCACATGAAAAGATACTAATGTGTCCGGATAAGGTTTACGGATTCAAAGAAAAAATAAGGTTAAATATGGATCGCTAATGATGTTTAATCGGTGTTATAATTTAAATCCTAAAAAAGAATTGTTGGAATTCGTAGAGTAACATTTGTGTTTGCTTCAGGAAAAACTTCGTCACTATTTTGAAATACTTAATGTAAAAAAATTTTGGATTCGAAATCCATTTGCATTATCCCTAGAAATTCCAGCATTGCATTTATCAATGAAAGAAAAAGAAGAATTGTTAGATTTAAGAAATGATTGCATTTTTAAGTACAATTTAAAGAAATCAAGTTATCTGAATTTTGGTTAATGGCAAGAGAGGAGTTTCCTTCAATTGGAGAAAAAGAAGTTGACACCCTTTTTCCATTTGCTACCACCTATTTCTATGAACAAAGTTTCTCATTGATGGTGACTATCAAGAATTCAAGAGATCATCATTAACAAGTCTAGATCAAGAGTTACATACCCATTTCAAGAATAAACACAGATATAAAAATATTATGTTCACAGAAGCAAGCTCAAGTTTCTCATTAAAAAAAATTTGAAAAGATTTTATTTTGAAGTTTTGTATGAATTTAGTATTAAATATTTAATAACTTCCGTAGCATTTATATTTTACTTTTCTTATCATAATTAAATATATATAATATAATGCAAATGTAATAAATTTTTTCACAAAGTCCTTATAGACACCCCAAAATGTGCCCCAGTTTATCTCTGTGTGCTGTACAAAAATTATAATTTTTCAAGTGTGCCCTGGCGCGAAAAAGGTTGGGAAGCACTGTCCTATGCTGATGAATTTTTCGTTATGATTATGGAAATGCTAACTATGAAGCAGAAACAAGCTACTAATATATTAGATAAGTTGAGCTACAAATTATACTGTCCTGTCAAAATATTATAACCACCTACCTAATAGTGGGTAGGTACATCCTCTTCTTGCTGCCAGTACTGCTGCCACATGGCAAGGCTTGGACTCTGTCAGGCCTCTGGACATTGCAGGAAGTATGTTATAACATGTTACCAGGATTGTAATCTGTACAGTAGTTCATGGTGGAGAATCCAGATTCTGGATGTGTCAATCAACATGATGCCAGAAATGTTCTGTGGGATTCATATTCAGCGAATTCAAAAAATTCCAAAAAATAATTTTGATATCATATACTTATATTTCAGGAAAGCTTTTGATACTGTTGCACTTGGAACAGTATCAAAGACGGAAGACTGCTGTACAAATTGGAGCAGTATGGCATTAAGAGCAAGTTGCTGCTGTAAATAAAGGGATGGTTGAATGCGAGAAGACAGTGATAATCAATGGACACTGCTCTTTCTGGACTAATGTTATTAGTGGAGTCCCCCAGGGTTCAGTGTTGGACCCATTGTTCTTTTCTATATTTACCAATGATATCGATAAAGGCATATCAGGCCTAATGTCCAAGTTTGTAGATGATACAAAGGTCGTCAGGGTTGTTAATCACTGAAATGACATTACACTAGTGCAACAGGATCTAGAAAAGTTAGGCAGATGGGCTAAGAAGTGGCAACTGAAGTTTAACATTGACAAATACAAAGTACTGCATATGGGTAGCAGTAATCCCAAAGTAACATACCAAATATGTGGTATTACATTCAGGGTAGTGGAGAATGAAAAAGACCTGGGGGTAATCGTGCAGTCAGATATGAGGTGTTCTGATTAGTACAGAGGTTGCCAGAGTTTTGTCAATAATATACAGGAACCTTGCTAGCAGGGATAAGGAGTTGATTATCCCTTTGTATAAGGCTATGATCAGGCCACACCTTGAATACTGCACACAGGTCTTTAGACCTCATTTTAGGAAGGATGTAGAGCTGCAGGAATGAGTACAGGGAAGGGCAATGAGATTGGTGATGGGAACAAAGGGGTGCTCTTACCAAGAAACGCTTCAGTCCTGCAAATTGCAGCATCTAGAGACTACGCACCTGCAAGGTGATCTGATTGAGGTGTATGTTTTGAGCTGGCTGAATGATGATGGGATTCTTTCTCTAGCTCAGATTATGAACCTGAGGGGGCATAAATTCAAATTGAGGAAAAACAATTGTAAAATAGATGTGTAGGAATTTGCCTTTAGCCAGCAGGTAGTTGATTGCTGGAACAAACTTCCATCTGATGTTTTGGAAGTTGATAGCTTAAATAAATTCAGGTAAGAACTGGACAAACATTTGGAGCAAATGGATGGTTGAAATGGGAAGTGGTTTTTTTTTTTTTTTTTTTTTTTGGCTGATGCTGTATAAGCTTGCTTTCTTGCATCATATGCTTCTACTAATGCTAATACTAATTTGACTGCTAAGGTGTCATCCATGTTCAGCAAACCACTCTCGAAGAATATTGGCAGTGTTGCAGGGTGTGTTTTTCCTGCTCAAACACACCTGGACCATCTTGGAAGACAGTCACCACCAATGGGTGTACTGCCTCCACATGACAAGGCTTGGACTCTGTAAAGCCTCTGAATTATTGTAGAAGGTATGTTGTACCAAGTTGCTAGGATTGCATTCTGAAGATCTGCTATAGTCCGTGGTGGCAGATCCAAGTGCTGGATGTTTTAATCCGTGTAATCCAAGTGCTGGATGTTTTAATCCGTGTAATCCTAGGAATGTTCTATGGGATTCATATCCAGTGAATTCTGCTTTCAATGTATTGAGCAATACTAGCAATGTGGCTGAGTGAATTATCCTGCTAAAACGCACCTCTGCTTTCTGGGAGGATAGTCACCATGAATGGGCATACCTGGCCAGCCACATTATACAGATAGCTTTTAGTGTTCAGATGCTGTCTGGGAGGGGGGTAGGTACGAGTGGGGGCTCCAAGAGATTCCCTTCCCTATTCCAAAACACTGCTGTCACCTACCTGTTTCTGTTTGACAAGGACGTTGGAGTGATTGCTCTCTGCAGTTTGTCACCAATACCCTCCATCTACATGGCACAACAGTAAACAATTTGGAATGGGCAGCTTTTTTCCTGTCATCAGTGGTCCAGCGACACTGTTCATATGCAAACTTCAGGTATCATCACTGCTAATGGATGGCCATAAGCATTGGTACCTTGATCGGGTGCCTACCCATGCATAGGAGAGTTTGTTATGTCATGGTCTCGGAAACACCATGGTCATCTTGCGGTTGGAGTCCATGATCAGCCATTCCACCATTTTCTTTTTGTCGGCTCTTATAAGACAGGACAGCCTACATTCTTAAAGGAATTAGTAAAGGTCATTCACATTGAGTGAACTAGCTGGCCATTCAAAAAGGCCTACCCACACTATCTATCAATCTGAGTGGATAGGCAGCACTGACGTGAGCCCTAGAATGTTTCCTTTAACAAGTGGGAACACCATTGGGCATAAACAAATATCAGGATGATCATCACGCACTCTCCCAACAAAATGTCTTCCAAAAATTGTTGATAAGCTTGGCTGCTCATTCACCACTGAAGAACTGAAGCCTTATTAAGTGATCAAAATGATACTGATGGTATCATCAATATCATTTTGATCACTTACTAAGGCCTTTTTTTAATAAAGCAAGCTCTGCATGGGATACAATCATCAACTTGCACCATTTTCTTTCAAAAACAGAAGCAAGATGTGCAAGTTGATGATTCTATCTCATGCAGAGCTTGCTTCATTAAAAAACAGTATCTCACTTTCAAAACAGCTGTTCAACATGGCAACGAAAGAGCCATTAACAGCATTGTTCTACCTAAGGTTAATTGCTAGTTGAGAACACAACAGACATGTGGAGAATCAATACATCAGCACCGGTACTTGTACATCAGTCTTCTTGTATCACAGCTGCCAACTTTTGACTTGTGAAAAGCTAGTGATCAGATAAATGTAAGGAGAAAAACAGATTTTTCTGGGCAAAACAGGCAGAAAACAAGTTTTTTCACAACAGATAGGAGTTCTTGGCAAAAAAACAGGCAGAAAGCAAATGTTTCAAGTCCATACAGCACTAGAAATAAAATTACACTGATAACACATACATGTATTAAAATACAGCTACAGGATTATTTACAGGATGCTTTCAAATGTTAGCTTACCTATGATTTTTCTGTCTATGAATTTGTGCATGAATATAATAAGACATCAACTCATTATAATTGCTCCAAGAAAGATACTGTTGCAGACATAGCGCTCTTCAGAAATGTAGAAATGTAAAGTTTTGTCTATGACAATGGCCTTGCTATCTACACTTCACTGTTAATAGAATTTCCAAAATTTCACCAGAAAGAAAATCCAAAGTGCAAGTTTTTTTTGTTTGCACCTGGCTGAATATCCTCTCATATACTCAATGACATATCTGTCATTGAGTATATGAGGGGATATTCACTGCCATGAGAAATTTTTTGAATGGCAAGAGAAAAACTTGGAATAATTTTTTTATATTTCAAGCTTTGTTCTTGCACAAGAAAGCAAAACAAGGACCATTATTTTTTGAATTCTGACTTGATTCTAGATGTTTTTAGCTGTGAGATGTTATGCACATTGAATGTGTTCTTATTGGAATACAAGTGAATCTTATAATACTTTTGTTTTTCTATTATAGTGTTATTTATAGTGGTTATAAGTAGTGATGAGCATAATCGAATGATTAACAATTGAGAGATTTCAACAAACAAATGAAATAATTGAAGAATATAATCAAATGAAATAATTGAAGAATATAATCAAATGAAATAATTGAAGAATATAATCAAATGAAATAATTGAAGAATATAATCAAATGATATAATTCGATCATACCATTCATATCACATAATAAAATTATATAATTGATAGATCATAATCGAAATAATCTATTATAACCTCTTGCTTTTTGTTAAGTATTAGTTAAAAGTTAGTTAATAACATGGCACCTCCGTAGCCAGGTGGGCAGGAGCAGAAATGCATAGCACACACTTCTTGATTAGACCAGGGTTCGAGCCCGTGACCACCAAATATGGAGGATGCAGAAAGGTCAGGGAATGACCACTGCATATCCCCAGAGCAATATGGCCTTAGTTGCTAATGCTCCTAAAAACCAAATAACAAAAAAAACAGTTAATAACTTTCACTTTAGTGAATGGTTGTTATTGTAAAGTCAATCAGTGATGAAAAACATGATTGAAAATAATATATGAAAGTAAAAATACTGTTATACAGATATAACTGAAATGCTTTTATATACATGCATACAAATCAGATTAGCATTAGCATTAGTAGAGGCATACGATGCAAGAAAGCAAGCTTATGCAGCATCAGCCAAAAAAACAAACAAACCCTCCCTCACCCCTCCATTCATTCCAAATGCCTGTCCAGCTCAGCCTTAAATTGATTGATAGGAACTATCGATAAAAAGAAACATAATTTTATGTTTTAATATTGAATAGATTCAAAATAATATCAAATAGAAACAAAAGATATCACAACAAAAAGATTCAAAATTAATTTAATATTGTTTGCTAGAAACTTGGCATCTTTTGCAAGAAAATATTTTATCAATATCAGGTATAAGCTTTTATGATAATGCAGTTTTCAGTGGGATGATAAGTGCTCACTTCTTAATCTCGCCCTATGTGAAGTTTTAATTGTCTTTAGGAGTGAAAATAACTACTCACAAAGGTATGTTCTACCAAACATAATTAACATTCTCATAGCAAACATGTGCATTTCAACAAAATGCCTTGACAAGTAAGTCAGGAACACCAACTTCACTACACTTCTTTTCTTTTTTCTTTTTTTTTTTTTTTTTTTGTTGTTTTTTGTTAGTTGTTGGTACATCGGCTTATGTGACCATATTGCACCTCCCAAGGTTTTTGCATTTTCTACTCTGATCCAAGCCCGAGTCGGGATTCGAACCCGCGAACTTTGGGTCGGCACTACACTTCTCTTTTAGCACTATATTACACTGAATTTCAACAAGTTCCATTTGAATGTTACTTTTTTTTTTCTCAACATCAAAAGAAAATGGAGTGCAGAATAGTAAAAAAT
Source organism: Mastigoproctus giganteus (assembly GCF_048544385.1). NCBI lineage: Eukaryota > Metazoa > Arthropoda > Arachnida > Uropygi > Thelyphonidae > Mastigoproctus > Mastigoproctus giganteus. The sequence continues at coordinate 65,648,983 of NC_143581.1, forward strand.
TGTTTTTACACATCTTGAATCCTTCAAATTGCTTCTCAAATTCAAATATTAATTCCTGAATATCTGAAGCATACTTGCCGAAATTGCAAGAACCAATAAATCTTGATAATTTTTACATCTTGGAAAATGAGTCAAATCACAATTTTTCAGTTGCCTTTCCCAAAGTCTGAGTTTTATCTTAAAAGCTTTAACGCAGTTGTACATAAACGTCACAACCTGATTTCGACCTTGAAGTTTTAAGTACAATTAATTTAAATGCCCCATAATATTTAAATGAAAGCCAAATCCTTAAGTTGTTCTGGTGACTCTCCTTTCATTTCTAAAAAAATTTTGATTTTTTGGCTTAGTACCCAAAATCGCTTCAAAACCTGATGACAGGAAAGCCACGAATTTCTGTATAATAAAGTAAACCTTACTGCTTACTTTCAATTTCCAAGAGTAATGAAGAAAACTGCCTTTGATTCAAACCTCGGGAATGTATAAAATTCACTGTACTGTTTTCTTAACAAAGTTCAGCACATGTTCCATTCTCACTACTTTTGAGCACAACACTTTCTGGTTTATAATGCAGTGAACATGATGAAACTGACTATCAGGAGCAATTTCATTCTGCTTAGCAATAATTTAGCTATAAATCCATTTGTCTTCCGTGTCATTGCTGCTGCACCATCTGTAGCCACACACACACACACACACACACACACACACACACACACACACACACTAGTTTTGATAACGGAAGGTTATACTTTTCTAAAAGTCATATACTTCCTTAAAAATATCTTCACCTGTTGTAGTGTCATTAAGAGAAAGAATATCAAGCAATTCTTCAGTCACAGTAAGATTTGCAACACATGCACGAATAAATATGGCTACTTGAGCCAGTCCACTAATATCAGTACGGAACGTCGATTATCCAGAACATCAGTTGTCCAGAATAATTTGAACAGATGATCTTTTTTTATTCCTGATAGTACAGTAAGTGCCAGTTATAGTGGTCACATTTGCAAATTGAATTTTGATTATAATAAGCGAAAGATCGAGTTTACTACCTGTTTATAACAGATTGTACAAACAAAAAGCCCAATAAACCGAAAACTGCAAATTGTTTTTATGGTTGTAACCCCTAGAATTCTATGTGACCTTCAGAAATGTGCTGTAGAAAAATATCACAGAGACTACTGGGTTTTCTCGAAAACCATGAGTGAATTTCAGATTAATTCAGCTCCAGATTCAGTAAGAATAACATCAGCCTGAAACTGTGCCATTTATTATTTTTCTGAATTTTTTACGGTAAAATGTGAACGAAAAGAAAATATGTAGTTTTAACATTTCAACAAAAAACAGAAATTATAAATAGAATTAGAAAAGGTGAAAATTTAGGAAATCTCTCCAAAGAGTTTAATGTGGGGATTTCAACAATTTATGACATCAAAAAAAATTCCAATGCTATAACAGAATTTGTGTCGATTAGGGATAGTGAAGGAGGATCTAGCAGGAAAAAAAAGACAGTCTTAACCTGAAAATGCTGCTTTAGAGAGTGGACTTTATTTATTTATTTTTTTTTTTTTTTGTTTTCCTCAGAAGCGAAGTTTAAGTGAACCACTGTTTGGCCCAATGTTGTGTGAAAAAGTATTGGATTTTAATAGAAAATTGAGAGGTAATGAAGATTTGGCTGAAAAACTTTAAACTGAGACACAGTATACATGAACTAGATATTCGAGGCAAGAAACTTTCTGCAGACGAATTGGCAGCGCTGTCCTTTAAAAGTAAGTTTGCTTCAGTTATAGCAAATAAGAGAAAGAAATGTTTATAATGTTGATGAGATAGGCTTATTATTATGGAATGCATTACTGAAAAAACCCTAACCACTTAAAGAGAAATGCCTGTACCAGATTTTAAGATGAGAAAATAGTGAGTTACAATTGCCATGTGTGCAAATGTCATTGGAATGCACAGATTGTCCATGCTTGTTATCGGTAAGTTGAAAAAACCCGAGAGCATTTAAAAATCTATCTAATTTTCTTGTTTTGTATAAAAATCATAAAAATTCCTGGATGGATGTTTCTGTTTTCCAAGATTAGTTTATAATTTTTTTATTTAATTAATCTTAATTATTTAATTTAATCATAAGGTAAGAATAAATTTATTTAATTAAATAATTGGATTAAATGTATTTAATCTTACTGGAAAAATTATCCGGAAAATTTGGCTATTCGGAAGAGGTCTGACCTCAATTATTCCGGATAACTGATTTTTTTTTCTTTAAGTTTTCCACTGATGTCAGTGGCAATTTCGTCAGTTCTTTCCACAACAGTATTTTGTGATAATGAAGTGTTCTGAAAAGTTTTAACTTTTTGAGGGCAAAGAATTTCATCAGTTTTCACCAGAGTGTAAAACCTACAAAATATCGTTGCCTGCATACTGCTTTAACAAATTCACCTTCACTAAAACACTTTGAATGTTTAGCTAAAAGTTCTGAAATAACATAACTAGCTTTAAACACACTCTCACTGTCTTCATAGATTTTTGTAAATACTTTTTGTTGTTTTTGAAGTGTCGATTTCAAATTTATTATCTTCTCATATTTTACCCAAGTATTGCTCATACTCAGAACGGTGTATTTCATAATGGTGTTTTAAATTATATTCCTTGGGGCACTAATATTGAGTCTACAAATTATACATAAAATCTTGTTGTTTACTTCAGAAAAGAAATAATCTTGCTCCCACCTTGTCTGAAAAATTCTGTGTCCATGTATGAATCTTTTCTTACTGCTCTTAGAATGTGACATGATTGATACCCTTCCTATAAGATAAAATTAAAAATAAATAAGTTTGGATCAATTAAATGAAAATTTGTGATGCAAAATAATTTCATATTTCTAATTATAAAGAAATTTATAATTTTCTTACCTTACATTGCAGGAAAGACTCATTGAGTGTAAAACCTACAAAATATCGTTGCCTGCATACTGTTTAACATAGAATGAATTTCTGAACTGAAGAAAAATTGCAAAGCCCTCCTCCACTACTTCACTTATCCACCGCTAGTTTACTGATAGGGAGTGACCTTCAAAACAACTTTCAAAGTACTTCCACCTGGTGTGGGAGAGAGAGAGAGAGGTGCTGGGAAGTGCTACCTTGCTTACGCAAAGGGCATGTGTAGACCAAGGTTAAAAGAGAATTTTATGATTTTTAGTTTTAAAATGAAATATTGGCCGTGATTTCCTGTATTTTTATTATTTTGTTGAATATTTCCCAATCAAATTTTAATCTGTTTGGTCTGCACTCGGGAGTGTTGTGGACTGCATGTGGCCCGTGAGCCGCATGTTTGACACCTCTTCTCTAATATATCAATTTGTTATTGCCCTTTTTAGTGCTGTAATACAGTGGTGCCTGCAAAATTTTTGCAGACACCACTGAATTGATATATACAGTGGTGTCAGGCACACTTGAAGGTTTATGAGAATGGAGAGCACCAGCCACTCAATTTGGAGCAAAAAGTACCATAATTAGCACAAAGAAAGCAATATAATAAGCCACAAAGAGCAAAATAAAGCAGAAACATCATGATTTGATAATCAAGAAGCGTATGCTACGCACTGCTGCTCCTTCCCACCTGGCTACGGAGGCATCCCAGTTTCCAGCATGAAATTGCTAGTTCTTTGAACACTATATTTTCATAAATTGTTTTGGGGGACATGATCGTACCTGTGGTATGAAGAGGCACTTTATATCAAGTTTGCACTGTATATAAATTCAGTATTGCTCTTTATTTCAGTGTTCTGATATATTAATTCAATATTGTTCTTTTTCTTAGTTCTGTGATATATCAATTCATTATTGCATTTTTTCCCCCCAGCTCTATCGAATTTTTGGGCAGACTGTAATATGCTACCCTCTGATATTTGAAGTCAGTGATTTTTATCTTTCCCACGATATGGCTCTTCTCATTAATGACATAAAGGTATTTATTACATATAATTAGCATTTTTAGGTGTTGTGCTTTTGAAATAAGTTGTAGTACAGGACAGCTTTGCTTAACATATTATTTGAAGTTGTATCATATTTCTCAGTAATGTAGTTAGATAAATAAAAATTCCTATCTGGGGTTCACAAATAGCAATATATTTTAACCCTGATTAATACTAGCTATAAAATTGATGATTAGAAAACCTTTGTTTTCTGCTGTAATTTAAAATAGTTCATGCATCTAATCCCATATGATAACTGTTTCATCATATTTTGAAATGAATTGCCATTTTAATTACTTCCTATGATCAGTTATTAGAAATAAGTTGTAAAATTTGCAAAGTCATAGTATTAGCCTAAGTTCAAATTCTTATTTATAATATTGTATGTACTTCTTTTAAATTTGTGTCAGGCTTCTCAAAGAGTGAGAGGAAGACACTGGTAAATCTCGATGCTTTTTGGCCTTCACCTCTGCAAACAATGATGACAAACAATTGCACATAGTACCCAAGGCCTCTATTATTGGAACCATCAATAAAATGGTTGGATTGTGCAGTATCTGAAAATCAGTACTCTTGGGATTGCTGGTTTTTTTAGCTTTTCCAATTCAAATACATGAACTCATGAGCACTTTAACAGTGTAAAGTTTTTAGGATCTATTTTTTTAACAGTCTGAGTACCATTTTTCACAAATTTTTTTCTCTTTTGATTCTTAAAAACTACAGAATTAGAAATAAAAGCTTATTTATTAATTTTTATATTATATTTACTTAATTTTATTTATACATTTAAGCAGTATTTATTATATGCCTTCATATTGATTTCATTTATTAAACAAAGCTATTACTAGGGTAAGCGTATGTGCATGTCATCTTGCCCTGACGCCTCATTACAAAACCACACCAACAAAACAAAAAAAAAAGGCCAAACTGACAAATGATTTCTTGTTTATGGTTACAACTATATATATAATTGTGTTTTGTTAAATTGAATTTAATAGTGTTACCATTTAAATGTTGAAAGCCTGAATACTCTTAATCTATCCCATGTTAATCTATCAAAGGTAGTGGTAAAATTTAAGCCAACATTGGTGCAGTAATGATATTTGGCCAGAATACTCTAGACCTGGGTGTTATTGTATTATTGTTAACTGGTTAAAAGTAGGATTAAGTAACGATCTACAGGTTAAAGGGTTAGACTGTGGATTGCTTTAGGGTTACGCTTGGTGATCTCGTCAAGTTATTGACATGTTTATGTTTCTATTGCCATGATCATAAATGCTATTATTAAACCTTTCTGCAAGATTTGGAGAAACATCCAACTGTATCCCTATGACTAAGAGTGGAAAGCGGATCCAGTTGTATTCTGGCATTGTTGATGTCAGATCTGTATTCTTCAATTCTCATAAACAGTTTGTGTTTAACTGGTTTAATTTAGGAATTATTACAACAGCAACAGTTGAGGCTGTAAATGGGAGCTTTGATGGCAAGAGTCCTATATTTTGGAGAGTTGGGAGCAGCAACTTTTAAAAGGCTTTTTAGGATCTCAGTCCCTGAGAATCTGATGATTGCATTTGGTTTCTGGTAATATTTTTTGTTATATGTTAATTATATTTCTCATGTGCCTTTATTGAGGGCATGTGAGGAATATGAGGAATTGAGTGCCCTTCTTGTCTTTCTTTTGCATTTTTGATGGTCCTATTTATGAGAGTGCTCGGATAACCATTGTTCATGAAAAAATAAACATACTTTGTTTCATCGTGAAGAGACTGAAGCCTGAATGTTGCAAAAACAACTTATAAAAATGAGTGCTTTTACAATTGATAATATGATTCTTAGGGGAGATAGGGTTTTTTTTTTTTTTTTATGAAAAACCCAATTACAAAAGGTATAGTGCTTGGAACCTATAGTATTTAGTACTATGCATTTGTGGTAGGCTGAGAAGACAGAAGATATTTGTTGACATTAGGCCAGATTTCTGTAGATTTTAATTTCTGAGAAATATGTGTAAAGGAAGATGTTCTAAAGTACAGAAGTAAAAGAGATAAATAAGGAAGAAGAAAATGCAACCTTGTGAGTTTGGAGTTGAACAGAACTGATTTCAAAGAAAGTGAGAATTACAGATGCCAATTCAGAAGAGAAGAAGAATCTATAGAAGAGGAATTCAGCAGAAACTGAAAGTCTGTGAGAAAGAGTGAAGAGAATTTGTAAGAAATGGTTCATTAATTAACCCTGCCTTGTTTATATGCCCCTCTTTCAAAAGAAGTCTAGAAGATTGAGAGAGGTTTTGGGGGTACAATCCTAGATGTGGGACCATTATTCCATGATAGAACAGATTTGATATTTGTGCAAAGTGAGTAGCTAGTTAAAAGAAAAGTAAAAGAAAAAAGAAAATCCAGTTTTTGTGATGCAGGGGAAGCAATATTTGTGATATGTTTTAGTTTTTTATTGTTTGTTATTTGGTTTTTAGGAGCATTAGCAACTAAGGCCATATTGCTCCGGGATATGCGGTGGTCATTCCCTCACCTTTCCGCATCCTCTGTATTTGGTGGTGACAGGCTCGAACCCCGGTCTAATCAAGAAGCGTGTGCTACGCACTGCTGCTCCTTCCCACCTGGCTACGGAGACGCGATATGTTTTAGCCAAGAGAGATTAAAAGTCAGGGTAATCCTTAAGAAAAGTATATGATCTTATCTATAAATCTGGGTGTCTTTGAAGATAAGTTTGGAGTAGTAGAATCTTTTTTACAAGAAATTTAACAGGACTGAATTTTAGAGGGATTAAAGTCAGCTGAGTTTTCTTTGCCTCAGTTGGAGAATTACCTAGATATCAGCATTTAAGGAGTTGGTGGAGGATATTCTAGAAGTTGAAGCTGTTTGTGTAGGGCAAGGTTTCTCAAACTGGAAGGTGGAATATGGTCTGCTGTCATCAGCAACAAAACTGGATAAGATATGGATACACTGGAAGAAAGTCATTAACATACATGGGGGAAAGAACTGAATCTTGAGAAACACTGCATTAGTGGAGATTCTAGAAGACAGAAAGCTGTCCACCATTACGAATGGTGGACAGAGAAAAAACTTGATGCTAAATTGCAAAAAACAGTCGGCACTCCATAAGATAGAAGCTTGTTTAGATCTTTTTGGTAAACATAATTACAGGCCTTAAAAATATCGAGAACACCTGATTGAGTTTCAACACACTTTTTCTATTGCATTTGCCCAGAGATGACTAACATAAGATATTATATCATTTATAGATAAACATTGATGATCAGATTAGTATTAGCATTAGTTGAGGCATATGATACAAGAAAACAAGTTTATACAGTATCAGCCAAAAAAAAAAAAAAAAAAAAAAAACTTTCCCATTTCAACCATTCAGTCAGTTCAAATTTATGTCTCGTTCAGCCTTAAATTTATCTAAGCTATCAGCTTCCACAACAACAGAATGAAGTCTATTCCAGCTATCAACTACCCGCTGGCTAAAGGCAAATTTCTGCACATCTATTCTACAACTGTCTTTCCTCAATCTATGCCCCTTCGGGTTCGTAATCTGAGCAAGCAGGAGAATCCCATCAGCATTGAGCCTGCTTAAACCATTCAAGGCCTTATACACCTCAATCAGATAACCTCGCAGGTGCCTAGTCTCCAGATGCTGCAACTTGCAGAACTTAAGCCTTTCTTGGTAAGAGCACTCCTTTGTTCCTCTCACCAATCTTGTTGCCCTTCTCTGTACACGATCAAGCAAATCTACATCCTTCCTAAAATGAGGCCTCCAGACCTGGACGCAGTACTCAAGGCATGGACTGACCATTGCCTTATACAGAGGGACAATCACCTCCTTTTCCCTGCTAGCAAAATTCCTGTATATCATTGACAAAACCCCATGACCCTGGCTGCCTGTTTGCATTGCTCAGAAAACTACATATCTGACTACACAATTACTCCCAGGTTTCTTTCATTTTCTACCATCTTAAGTGTAGTACCACACAGTTGGTGCGTTTCTCTGGGGTTACTTCTACCCATATGCAGTACTTTGCATTTGTTAATGTTAAACTTCAGTTGCCACCTCTCAGCCATTCTGCCCAAATTTTCTAGATCCTGTTGCAGTAGCACACTGCCATTACTGTCATTAACAACCCTGCCAACCTTTGTATCATCTGCAAACTTTGACGCTAAGCCTGATATACCTTCATCAATGTCATTGATAAATATACAAAACAATAGTGGACCCAACACCGAACCCTGTGGGACTCCAGCAATAACATTAGTCCATGAAGAGCAGCACCCATTGATTACCACTCTCTGTCTTCTCCCACTCAACCAACCTTTTATCTATTGTAGCAACTTACCCTTAATACCATTCTGCTCCAATTTGTACAGTAGTCTTCAAAAAATAATGCAAATTATTTTTCGCTTCCAGTTCCTTTGTAACCACATCATAATATCCAATCAGATTTGTCAGACAAGACTTTCCCTTAACAAACCCATGCTGTGTCTGTATTATTGCTGCAGTCTTGTCTAGATGATTCTGCAATGCATCTTTAACCAGTGACTCCATTATTTTATCCAGAACAGAAGTTAAACTAACTGGTCTGTAATTACAGACGCGAGTAATTACTCGTGTCACCCTTCGATCCCCCTTTGTGAATTGGCGATACATTTGCACATCTCCAGTATGTGGGGACCTGAGTCCAAGGATGCTCTCATAATTATGGCTAAGGGTTTTCTTACTTCCTTTGCAGCCTTCTTTAATATAACTGGATAGATCCCATCCACTCCAGGTGCCTTTCTTATGTTTAACTTCAACAATTTCTCCTCCACTTTGCTCTTAGCTATTACAAAATAATTAAGCACCCTGCTACAATTTGATAACCTTCTGGCATTTTCAAACCTTAACTCCTTATGTGTGAATGTGGATTCCAAATACTCATTCAGGTTGTTTTCTATCTGAGCAAGATCAGCAACAGTCGAACCATCGATATCAAGTAGACCAATCAGATTCTTCCCCTTCTTTTGGAGTTTGTATAAGTAAAGAAATCCTTGCTGTTTTTCTTAGCATCCTTTGCCAAAGATTTCTCGTAATCTGCCTTCGCCAGCCTGACCTCCTTTGTGACTTGATTACAGACTAGCTTATATCTGCCATAGGCTTCTGTGTCACCTGATAATTTATATATTCATCCCATCCATTTTTCTTCTCTGCCACGAGTCTCATTAGTTCATTTGACAACCATTTCGGCCTAAACCTTAAACAGTATTTCTTAATAGGTGTAAAGTGTATTGATGTCTAATGGCACCAGAGGTTTCCCCCATCTCCGCGTTGCTTTCATTGTAGGTGTACCAGTTCACTGGGAAGGCCAGAGATTTAAAAGCGTGTGGATTATGTATGAGTATAGTATTGTGTATCGTTGTTCATCTGGCTGTTTAGCCGCTGGACCCCTACTGAGGCCCAACATTGTCCACACTTGGCCTCGTGAAGGCAGACCAGGTACACAGAATGAAGTTTTACTCTGGCAGGCCCTGCCACCTAGTTTCCTGAGATTTCAGTGACTAGGGCCTAAAAAAAAAAAAAAAAAAAAAAAAAAAAAAAAAGACTCGGTAGGGGTGAGCGCTGGAATTAGAAAAGCCAATTGAGGTGTATGCGGTTTAATTTGGACGAAGTTAAGTTTTTGCAGTTTGTGTGGGGTTATACGCTGCAATATTAGGCAGAGTAGGGGGGAGACTGAAGGCTGGGGGGAAAAGACAGAAGAATGAGGATGATAGAGAAGGCGACCCCAGGATTTTCAGTGAGGCAGGCCCAAGCCCCACCAGGAGAAGAATCAGGGTTGGCAGGAGTGGAGAGGAGACAAGACTGTCTCCTCCTCCCCACCAGGGGAAAGGGAGTAAAGGGAGCCCGGTACAGATCGCAATCAGGCATTGACAGTTGTGAGCACGTGGGGGTCCATGCGATCTGAACCGGATCTTCTTTTGTGTTCTTTTTCAATATAGGAGTCAGATCCCAGTCGCAGGGTCATACATGAATCGAGTCCTGTGTCAGGTTGTCTCTGGTTCAGACGTAGGTCTTCCTGGTTGTCAGTTCCCTCGTGAACAAGGCTAAATGATGGTCATGTTTGTGGTTGTGGGTTATTTGGTACAGTTTTCTTGTGTATTCCGGTTTTCTCTAATCCTGGTTTTAGGATTCATCATCAGCTTCTGGGTGCTGTACATGGTGGTTTGCTATAAGTGCTCGCCTTCTAGCAAAGAGTTTCTGTGAAAAAATGGTAAGGGCTTTGTATGCTTGTTCCGAGTCGAGAAGATGCTGTTCCATGTTCCGCGGGAAGTAGGTGATAGCAGTGGTGAGTCTGCATCGCAGGTCCTCATGCTGGTCGCAGTCATACATGAGATGTTGCCATGTTTCCTTGTGGCCACAGAGGCAACGGGGATCCTCAGTGATTCGGAAGCTAGATAGTTTTGCATTAAATGGCCCGTGGCCTGTGAGCAGAAAGGTGACGTGGAGCCCTGGTTGGAACCAACTCGGGAGTTTTGGAAAGACTGTTTACGCTAGGGAGGAACTTCTTGGTGATTTCCCCTTTAGTGGATTCTGTCCACCGATCCTGCCATTCCTGTCAGAAGTGGTCGAGCAGTCTGGTGTTTTCAAGCTTCCTGTTGTTGGTGAGATCCAACGTGAAGTTCAGGATAGTGCATGGTATTTCTTTTGCCATATTATATGTCAGGGCGCATCTGATGATTTCCAAGTCCAGCGGGAGTACTCCGGCCAGAACCTGGAGTGCGTGCGTGCTGACTGTGGAGACAGCTCGTGTGATTGTCAGAATTATTGACCGCTGGATGCTGTCCAAGGTTCTTCTATTTACCACTGTGGTTACCTTTTTGTACCAAACTATGTGATGAAGGTAGATTTGTAGTAGAGGGACAGGGTCCGCTTGCTTAGCCCATGGTCCCTCCTGGTCACTCTTGTGACCAATGCAGAATATTTCCGAAAATTTCAGCCCCATCTAATGTACTTTAGATGGGGCTGAAAAGACAGATTTTTGTCAATGATGATTCCGAGATATTTGATTTCTGTAGAAAGTTTTATTGTTGTGCCTTGGATTTTCACTTGCGGTGGTCTGGCAAGGTCGAGTCTGCCCTTCAGGAGTACCGAGCAGGTCTTACTTGGAGAAATCCGCAGGCAATGGATTGTAGCCCAGTTTTGCAAAATTCGTATCGCGTGGTTGGCTTTTTCTTCGATCTGCGCTCATGAGTCAGCAGCAACAGTTATTATCAAATCATCAGCGAAGGCCTGGGCGCTGACTTCGCCAATATCAAGGGCCAGGAATTCATCTAAAATCATATTCCATAACAGGGGTCCTAGGACAGAGCCCTGCGGGCACCCCCTGTGAATTTGTCTAGTTAGCTTCCTATACGGTGCATGTACTTCAATCGTTCTCTGTGTTAGGTAACTCCTGATTGTGTTATACAGGTTTAGGGGCACTCCAGCCCACCTAAGTCTCGCGAGGATGCTTGGCCACCAGATGGCGTCAAACGCCCCTGCGAAGTCAATACTGATAACAAGAAAATATCTGGTAGTGCAGGCTTCTACTTTATCCAGCAGTGTCTTGAGATCTTCGATCGTGGATAGGCCAGGTTTGAATCCAAATTGAATTGTGTTTGTTAGGTTTGCCCCTTCGTAATAGTGGAGGAGCCTATTGTGCAGCATTCTCTCGAATAGTTTGCTTACAACTGGGAGTAAGGCGATCGGACGGTAGGACTCTGGTTTTTCTGGCTGCTTTGATGGATTTTTCAATTTAAGTTTGATTTTGGCAATTTTCCAGTCATTAGGAAAGGTTCCTTCTTGGAGGCAGGTGTTATATAGCATCAGACAGATCCGGGGTGTATTTCACCGTTTTCTTCACAATTTCCGGTTCAATTAGGTCTGGACCAGGGCATTTTTTGCTTCTGATTTGCATGGCGGCCGCATGCAGCTCATCCACAGTGAAGGGTGTTTCTTGTTGGTCAGTGAAGTACGAGTCATTTTCTTGACAGATCCGCAGTTGTTCTGGGAGGATAGGAGTTACCTGTTCCAGGAAGTGGTGTTTAGAATATTGGTCACTGAGTCATCCCACGTAGTGGTCAGGGTACCCAGCGGGGTCATTGTTGCTTCTGCGACTTCTCCTCTGGAGTGACTGTTAGCGGCTACTTTATAAACCACTCCCCAGGGGTAAGCGTTCCCTGCTGTGGAAACAAGATTTTCCCAAGTTTTGCGCTTGGTATCCTTTATTAATTTTGTGTATCGATTCCTTGCATCTTTATACCTATCCCTCATGGCCGCGACCTCAGCGACCAGCCAAGATCGCCGGGCCCATTGGAAGTCCTTTCGTCGTCTCATTACTTCATTTCTCAGGTTTTCAATGTCGGGGATCCACCAGGGCATGGCGCCTGGCTTTGGGATTTTCCTTTTCATTGCCTGTTCGCTAGCTTTTATGATGATTTCAGTTACTTTTCTTTGCAGGTCATTTGCTTCTCTGGGTCGACTCGCAGTCTGGTAGTGCTCCCCAACCTCAGCAGTGAGTTTTTCCTTGAAAGTTTCCCAGTTTGCCTTATTAATTGCGAAGCGGTTTAGTGATGTTTTTGTCATCGGTGTTCCACTGAGTTGGTTCTGTATCTGGTATGTAATCACTCTGTGGTCAGACGTGGTCCAGAAGTCTTGGACTGTCCAGTGTTTAATATATCGGGCGACGTTCGCAGTTGTGAGTGATAAATAATAGGTATGAGGTATATTGAGGGTCTAGCGGCTCCTGGGATTTCTCCCATCTCCGCGAATGTTCTATGTATCGGTGACAGTACCCTGTCAAAGCCAGAGATTTAGAAGTGTGTGGGTCATGAGTAGTATTATATGTTGTGCCCATTGTTTATCCGGCTTATTGGCCGCCAGGCCCCTAATGGGACCAGACGTTGTCCATACCTCGCCACGTGGAGGCTAGCCGGGTGTTACCATTGAGTCAATTGTACTCTGGCAGGTCCTGCCACTTACTTTCCTGGGATTTTAGTGACTAGGACCTAAAAAAAAAAAAAAAAAAATTGGAACGACCGCGGATGATTTTAAATCACTTACATTAAAGCACTAATATGGGGTTTGACACTGAAAGCCTGTTTCTGAAGTGCCTAAAAGGTTGGGCGAAATTTTTTGGTGTATTTAAATTTGGACGTGTAGGGCTATACGCTGTGCAAGAGGCATGCCCATGCCCCACCAGAGGGAAGAAATGGTGTGTCAGGGAAGAGAGGCGACAGCAAGCCGTCACCTCCCTCCCCTGCCGGGTGTGGGAGTAAAAGAATTGCACTGCACAAGAGAGTGCAGAGCATAGAGCCAATATGGCTCCGTTGAGGCAGCAACTTGGAGTTTCTCTATCTTCGTTGGTCTTCTCTGTCATTGGTAGCCATACTTTTCCTCAGCTATGAACACTGGTCAGGTCCATTGTTGGTCTGTTAGCTATGGCTGTGGTTCTCTTCATCATGGGAAGATCCGCAGCTCCATGGGGTTATTCTTGCGATCGCTGGTTTTAGATGATTAGTAGTAAGCAGGTTCCTGGGCGAGGTTCTCCTTGAGTCCTCTCCACGCATGTTCTGTGTTTTTTTTTTTTTTTTTTTTTTTACCTTCTGTAGATGGCTATCAATGTTTTACGCCTACCAAATAGTTTTTGGGCATATTCCTTTAGCTCCCTGTATTCCTCAAGTGAGTCCAATAGATGTGATTCCAAGTTCTTGGGGAGGTAGTGTATTGCAGTGATCAGTCTGCACCTGAGGTCCTCATAATGGGTGCAATCATACATAATGTGCTCCCAGCACTCAAGCTCCCCACAGGCACATCTTGGATCCACCTCAATCCCCAGCGCTGCCAGCTTGGCCGTAAAGGCCCCGTGACCAGTCAATAAATAGGTGGTGTATAAGCCAGGTTGAAACCAAGTTGGGGGACTGGGGTACATCCTGTCGATGTTCGGAATGAATTTCCTGGTGATATTTCCCTTATTTGAGTTGGCCCAGCGCTCCTGCCAAACTTGCATCAGGTGTTTTTGCAGCCTTGTCTTTTCATTTTTTTGTGGTGCATTAACGTCCACAGTATAGCCTGGTATGTACAAGGTATTCCTTTCTCTATGTGGTAGTTCATTCCCCTACGCATGATCTCTAAGTCAAGGGGAAGAGTTCCGGCCAAGACCTGCAGCGCGTGGGTACTGGTTGTCCTACAAGCACGTGTAACTGTCAGTAGGATTGTTCTCTGCGTTGCATCAAGGATGCACCGGTTTACTACAGTTCCTATTTTGGAAAACCATATTGCTGAGGCGTAAGTGATGATCGGTAGGAAGGTTGTTTTATAAAATAATGACAGGGTGCGTTGGTTTAACCCCCAGTCCCGCCTGACGATCCTAGCCACCAATCCAGAGTATCTTTTGATTTTGGCTCTGATATAAGTTAGATGGTGTTTAAAAGTAAGATTACCATCCAGTATAACTCCTAAATATTTTAACTGGGTCACTAATTTTATTGTGGTAGGTCCCACCTTTATTTGTGGCGGTCTACGTATATCAAGCTTGCCTTTTAGCAGGACGGAGGAAATCTTTGTTGTTGATATCGTCAGGCAGTGGGTTCTGGTCCAGTTTTGCAATATCAACATTGCCTGATTGGCCTTTTCCTCTAGCTGGGCCCGGCTATCTGCAGCAATAGTGAGGACCAAATCATCAGCAAAGGCCTGGGAGCGCACATCACCAAGGTGCAAAGCCAAGAACCCATCCAAAACCATATTCCACAGGAGCGGCCCCAGAACAGAACCCTGGGGACAGCCCCTGTGGACATCACGATTCACTTTACCATAAGGTGCTTCCACGATGATGCGTCTCTCGGAGAGATAAGACCTAATTATGGAATATAAGTTGATCGGCACATGTGCCAGCCTTAGCCTTGCCAGTACGCTCGGCCACCAAATGGTGTCGAACGCCCCAGCGAAGTCAACAGAGATGGCTAGAAGATATTTATTATTGCAGTTTGCTACTGATTCCGATAGGCTACGCAAGGCTTCCACAGTAGACGAACCCTTCTTGAATCCGTATTGCGATGTCTCTGTGAGTTTCGCTGCCTGGTAATGCTGATTTATCCTTGTACAGAGTAGTCTTTCAAGCAGTTTGCTTGCAACCGGCAGCAGGGCTATTGGCTGATAGGAGTTTGGCAGGTGGGGTGGTTTGTTTGAATTTTTGGCGATTAATTTTACCTTTGCTGTCTTCCATTTTTTGGGGAAGATGCCCTTAGCCAAGCAGCTGTTATATAGGTGTAAGAGGAGGTCTGGAACGATCTCCACGGTAGGTATGAAACTTTTAGTAGCTTCCATGATTAATTCCTTAAATGCTTCCCACTCAGAATTTGCTGTTGGTAACATCATAAGTTGATCCCGCTGTATAGAATTCAAAAAACTGTCTGAGACCACTGTAGTCACCTTTACGGAAGCAGTTGTTAATAACAGTAGCATATTGTTATTAACAACCCTGCCAACCTTTGTATCATCTGCAAACTTGGACATTAAGCCTGATATACTTTCATCAATATCTTTGATAAATAGACAAAACAATAATGGGCCCAACACCAAACCCTATGGAACTCCACTAATAACATTAGTCCATGAAGAGCAGTGTCCATTGATTACCATTCTCTGTCTTCTCCCATTCAACCAGCATTTCATCCAGTACTTGTCTGTAATGCCATACTGCTTCAATTTGTACAGTAGTCTTCCATGGGCAACATTATCAAATTCTCAGTTATTACAAAATTATTAAGCTCCCTGTTAGAGTTTAATATGCTTCTGTCGTCCACTTCCCTACAGAATTCCTCGTGTGAATGTAGATGCAAAATACCTGTACTCATTCAGTTTGTCAGCTCTCTGAGCAGGATCATCAACCGTGGAACTATCAATATCAATTAGACCAACCTGATTCATCCACCTCCTTCTAGAGTTTATATAAGTTAAGAAGTCTTTGCTTGTTTTTCTTTGCATCCTTTGGCAATGATTTCTTGTAATTTGCCTTTGTTTGCCTAGCCTCCTTTGTGACTTGATTACAGACTAGCTTATATCTGCCATGGGCTTCTGTGTCGCCTGATGATTTGTATGCATCCAGTGCACTTTTCTTTTCTGCCACAAGTCTCATTACATTACCTCATCTGACATCCATTTAGGCCTAAACCTTGAACAGTAATTCAAGTATTATAATACACAGTATTATTATTAATTTAACTTGCACTAAAAATAATCAGAGCTGTGTTTAAAAACAACTTACTTGAAATTAATTAATAAATGTACTTGATATCAATAGTACCATTAAGAATTTTCTAATGGTTACTTTTAGCACTTTATTGCTAAATTGAAAATATTATTTCTTAATTGAAAGTGTGCGCTATTTGAATTTCATTCCAGAATGAACTGCATTTTGTTGGTAGATACTGGAGAATGTCAGGTCGTCCTACCGTTTGTATACTGATTCGCGAAGAGCACATGAGGTAATATTTTATTGATATTAATTTTAATTGAAATATTTCTACACATTGCTTCAGTTAAAATCATTTTAATTATTGTATAATATATTAGAAGGAAGAAAACAGCAGTACAATAAAACATCCAACTTTAATCTTGAGTTATTATATTATGTGTGTTCGATTAAGTTCCAGGACTCCAAAAATGATAAATGTTAAATTTCACAAGTTCAAAGAAGTATTTTTTGTTATTAAGAAATATGATTTAAAAAATTAGATTACAGTTTTTAGATTTGTCAAAGTTTTCTTATTACTGGTAACAAGTATGCTCTTTGTAAAAGATAGTTTATAGCAAACCACAGTTTGCTGTAATCCATATTTTGATGATTACTATTGTTATAGTTTAGCTGAAGACCAACAGACAATGAACAATTACAATTGATGATTAATTACAGATTGTCAGATTTTAAGGGGTGGAAGGTAAAGAGAGAATTATTGCAGGGACATGAAATTAAATGCACTTAAACGGGTGATGTTTTGTGGAATAAATGTGGAAACATGCTGAAAAAATACTGCACCTTTGGTCAGAATATATATATATATGTGTGTCTGCAATTCTGCCCAGGCATGATATTAGGACATATATGCCAAAAATCTTATGGAACAATTCAAATCTTGTGGGAAGGATCTTGTGGATTGAGGGGGTATTTTATCAGCATGTTCTATTCTTAGTACGTAGAAGGACTCTATTTTGTGAAGATGGAACACATTTGAGCAAAGATGGTGAAAAAAAGGGTCTTTGTTTAGAAGCCTTAATGGCTTGTGGAGGGGGTGGTAATACAGACACTGGTTATGTAAATATAGTGCCACCTTGGTAAGAGAAAACTGGTAGGGGGTCAAGCTTCTTAGCAGCCAGAGCATATCAAAAGCTTTCCCAGATTCATAATTTATGTACCAATTTTACTGGGGAAATAGATACAGATCAGAATATGGCCCCAAGTGTCAAGCGATCTTTTGTGTGCGATATATAGAGTACTCTTTCTCAGCAGATTAGTTATATTTATTTTCCAATGCCTTTTCTTCTTTTTTTTTTCTCAAATGATTCTTTATTCTTAAAAGGTTTCAAGTAGGAATCCAGAAAGGAAATCCACTTTTCTTTCCTTGTATATATATCTCTATTTATTTAAACCGTACTAACCCAACTAACTTTTTCAACTGCTTGGTCACTGGTGGCACTGCTGCTGCCTCCATGTGGTAGGGACGGTAACCTGGGAAAAGAAAATCACTCCCAGGGCTAAAAGGAGCAATGATGAACATAAATAGACATGTCACTATTACTGGTAACAAGTATGCTCTTTGTAAAAGATAGTTTATAGCAAACCACAGTTTGCTGTAATCCATATTTTGATGATTACTATTGTTATAGTTTAGCTGAAGACCAACAGACAATGAACAATGATCTTACGATCTAGATCTCCCAAACAGAGAGGATATGAATGCATCAATGCAAAAAGGCAAAAAAGAGAAAACTGAAAACTCAGCTCCTCCTTTTTTCATATTATATTCTTTGACTGACCATCCTTTGAGTAAGCTCTCCCCATTCTTAATTCAGAAATGTCTTGAAAATATGTCGGGCCCTCCAAAAATGGTCCAAAGATTAAAATTTGGATACCTTCTAGGGGTGAGCACTCATCTCCCCTAATATTAGTGGAATTCCCCACAAATATTACCCCGCATGCCACCCTGAATTCCTCTAAAGGGGTATTAGCAGAGTGGGATCCCCTTAATGTATTGTTCAGGAACTAAGTGATCAAAATGTAATAAATGCTAAAAGGATTCAAAGTATTTTATTATTTTCTGTGGGCTCCAGGGTTTCCCCTATCCGCTGCTGAAGAGTAACTGTACATGATTTACAATTTGTGGTTTAGCAAAACATCTTCTGATCCAGGATCTTCACAGGAATGATTACGAACAATAAGTCTCTTGCCTGAGACCAATCATCAGACATTTGACCATACTGTATATCCATAACACTTGCAACTAAGTTATTACAATTTGTTGAAGGCACCAATTTCTATATTAACCTTCACAACTTATACAACTATACAGATAGTTAGGACCTACCAGTTCGGTTACAATGAGGTCCGACATATATCTTACAATTTATACAATTTATGATTTACAATTTATACAATTTAAGATTTACAATTTATGTACCTTATTACAGGCCGAAGTCCCAGGACACCGTTCACCCAACAGTGATCCTGGCACATCGACTTATATATTCTGAACGCTAATATTGCCTTCTGGCAATCAATACAAATACATTTCCTCATCAGAGGTCTTGTAACAATACGATTAATACCAAGGAGGCAACTATATACAGTGGTAGTACACTTATTACATAATTATTCTCAGTTGGCAAGTCCTTTCTGTCTGCGGAAAGCCTTGTCTGCAAAGTTAGCCAGTGCCGCCTGATAATTTTCTAATGCTAAAAGGATAGTTGTTAAGAAATATGGAATACTTACTTCTACTCAGACAGTCATTCTTACATTTAAAACACCAATTCTACCATTAACTCTTAAAGCTGGATATTTAAATTGCAAAATTCGACCTTACATTCCAAACCTGGTCCAGTATTTTAAATGCCAAAAATTTGGACACTCACAAGCAGTCTGCAGGGAGTAACCATCTGTGCCTCTTGTGGTTTAAAAGAAAATGTTCACATAGACTTCATCACTGAAACACAATGCTGCCCAAACTGTAAGGGAAATCATTTGGCATATTGAAAGGAGTGCATCCAGTGGCAGAGAGAAAAGAAAAATCAAAAGTACAAAGCCGAACACAAGGTGTCATACCAAGAAGCAAAAAAACATTTTTTAGTTTCTGTTAAATTCATCTTATGCTTCAAAAGCAATGCTCCATAACAGTACAAACTGATTTTTCAGTTCCACCAAGCATCTCAATATCTGATTGAGCAAGATCAGTCCTCTACATGAAAAGAACAGCCTACTCAATGGCATTCAACTCATTTGGTAAATACACTACTAACAATACTGCTAGAATAAAATACTGTACAGCAGCCAGTAAAGCAAATGCACTCTGAAAGAGATAATCAAAAATCCAAAAAATCATACGAAGATGAACCACTTCTTGAAATTCATGTAGAGAATATGGACATCAGTAGACCAATGTTCCGAAAAAGGAAAAAAAAAAAAAAAAACAAGAAGAGACAGGCTCAAACAACCAACATCCCATAAGCAATCAGACATGCTTGATAATCTCCAATGAAGTGCACACTTATTCAGTCGAATTGTTGTGGACTCTGAGTAAACTTAGACAATATATATGATCTAATTAGCAAATATAATCCTATAAAGGAGAATGGGCCTGTGGTACTGGATACCATGATTTAAGAGAGTAATACTGCACATCCAGTGGAAACAGTAACTAGATTTTAATAAGTAAGTTAAGTTAAGTTAAGATAATACAAGAAGCTTTCAGGGTAATGAACCCCTTCTTCAGCAAGTGAAAATAAACACATACTGAATACTAACAAAATATAGATGTTAGAGATAGAATAAAATAAATACTAAATGAGCTGTGCATGCTCAGATGACTTTGAGAGTGCGCACATGACCACGAGATTGTGCAAACATTCATTCAATAGATTGGCGCTCATTTTTGGTGCACAGACATGTAAGGGATTGTTTCATTCATTCTTGGTGCACAGAGATTGTTGTATGCAATAAATTTCATCACGTTTTATTCCTTTTGATTTCAGAAATCAGATTACAGATCATATTTCTACCTTGGTGCATGACTGCAAGGGCCTGCCATTTTGGAAATTGACTGTTTCCAAATAAAGCCAGCAGAATGTGCCCATGCCATGTAGGTGCTTTGTTTTGCCAGCAGGCTTCAATCAGTAATGTGACACAAGATTATTATCAGTTTATGTATAATATACATTTTATGTTGGTTTTTGAAATTTTCATTTGAATGACCTGTGTGCAGTTGCACTCTTGCCTGAGAACATAGGGGTGACATTCACTCACTGATCACTGAATTGTGACTACCCTATCTGTAATGGAGTATGCCACATAGCTTGCAGTATAAAAAGCCTAACAGCTTTGTACACTAGAGCATTAGTAATTTGCATCTGGTCATGCAAATCAAAGTGATATAGTAGCAGCTATGGAATGTAATAAAGATATCACAGAGTTTCAAAAGGGCATGATTGTGGGAGCTCACACATTGGTGCTTCCTTATTGGAAACTGCACATCATGTCAGTTACTCACAGCCCAATGTGGTTAAGATGTACAAAGAATGGTGTTGAGTGGGTCAAACCATCTACCATCTCCCAAGGACAAAACTGTAAAGGGTTACACAAAGTGGATGTTCGTAGTGAGCAAAAGGTGCAGTGCATTGTAAAGATCCAATAGCAAGTTGGGCCTTTACATTGCAATGTCAACTGTACAACAGTCGACATCACAATACAATATGGGGAATGCAAGAACACTGTTCCAAATGATGATGCACTGTACACTCAGACTTGGAATTCTACGGCAGATGATCCAAGAGACACTCTCACCTCACCACTGATCATCATTGTTGGCAAATGCTATGGCATCAATAACATGATGGTTGGACACTGGAAGATTAGAAACTTCCAGTGTCCAACTGGAGTGTGCTCGTTGGATGAATCCATATACCTGGCACAATGTTCTAATGGACGCCTTTGTATGTAGCTAAAGCAACACGAGTCCCTGGACCCATAGTGCATGGTGCCTACTATCCAGGCAGGTAGTAGTGGTTGCTTAATATGGGGCAAGTAACACCAGGGGTCTCACATTTGGTGAGTATTGGCTTGGCACCAGAGTCCTCAGCTGGATATCATCATTCTTCTCTTTCTTGGTGATTCCCTTCTACTTCTGACTCTCTCTCTCTCTCTCTCTCTCTCTCTCTCTCTCAGGGTAACTCGGGAAAATTTTTTTTGGCTGGTGCAGCATAAGCCTCAGGCTTCCTTGCATCATATAGCTAATAATAATAATAATAAATGTTTTGGTGGTGAGAAATACAACCCATGGTGCATACGGACCAGCATTTCACTGGTGAGGTCTACTAGCAGCTCTTAGGAGACCAAGTGCACACTGCCATGTTGCATTTTTCCTGGACAGAAACAAGATTTTCCAAGATGATATTTTGAGCCATGTCATTAGAATTAGCATTAGTAGAAGCATATGACGCAAGAAAGCAAGCTTATACAACATCAGTAAAAAAAAAAAACACTTCCCATTTCACTCATCCATTCGCTCCAAAAGTTTGTCCAGATTTTCCTTCAATTTATTTCAGCTATCAACTTCCATAATAACAAATGGAAGTTTGTTCCAGCAATCAATCACCTGCTAGCTAAAGGCAAATTTCTCCACATCTATTCTACAACTGTCTTTCCCCAATTTAGATTTATACCCCCTCAGGTGCGTAATCTGAGCAAAAGGAATAATCCCATCATCATTGAGCTTGCTCAAACCATTTAAGGCCTTATACACCTCAATCAGATCACCTTGCAGGAGCCTAGTCTGCAGATGCTGCAATTTGCAGAACTTAAGCCTTTGTTGGTAAGAGCAACCCTTTGTTCTCCTCACCAATCTCATTCCCTTCTCTGTACTTGTTCCAGCAGCTCTACGTCCTTCCTAAAATGAGGCCTCCAGACCTGTTGCAGTGCTCAAGGTGTAGCCTGACCATTACCTTATGCAAGGCGATAATCACCTCCTTATCCCTGCCAGAAAAATTCCTCTATATCATTGACAAGAACTGTATGCATTGCTCTGACATCCCGTCTGCACAATTACACCCAGGTCTTTTTCATTCTCCACTATCCTGAGTGTAGTACTACACATTTGCTACATTACTGTAGGGTTACTGATACCCATGTGCAGTACTTTGCATTTGTCAATGTTAAACTTCAGTTACCACCTCTCACCCCATCTGCCCAACTTTTCTTGACCCTTATTGCAGCAGCATACCATTATTACTGCCATTAACTACTCTACTAACCTTTGTATCATCTACAAACTTGGATATTAAACCTGATATTCTTTCATCAGTATCATTGATAAATATAGAAAACAATGGACCTAATACCAAACCACATTATTCCACGACGAGCAGTGTCCAGTGATTACCACTCTGTCTTCTCCCACTCACCCATCCCTTTATCCATAGCAGCAACTTACTCTAAATAACATATTGCTCCAATTTGTATAGCAGTCTTCCATGTGAAACAGCATCAAAAGCTTTCCTGAAATACAAGTATATGATATAATTTTTTTTTTTTTTTTGCATCCACTTCCTTTGTGATCACATCATAGTATCCAATCATATTGGTCAGACACGACTTCCCCTGAACAAACCCATGCTATGTCTGAACTATAACTGCAGTCTTGTCTAGATGATCCTACAATGATTCTTTAACCAGTAACTCTATTATTTTCCTTGGAACAGAAGTTATACTAACAGGTCTGTAATTACTCATGTCACCCTTTCCTCTCCCTTTGTGAATTGGGGATACATTTGTATATCTCCAGTCCATTGGGACCTCCCCTGAATCCAGGGATGCTCTCGTAATTATGACTAAGGGTTTACTTACGTATTGTGCTGCCTGTTTTTTAATGTAACCGGATAGATCCCATCGGTCCCGAGTGTCTTTCTTATGTTTAACTTCAACAAATTCTCGTCCAATTTGCTCTCAGTTATTACACAATCATTTAGCTCATTGTTACAGTTTGATAAACTTCTGGCCTCCACTTCCCTACAGATTTCCATGTTTTGAATGTAGATGCAGTTTGTCAGCTTCCTGAGCAGGATCATCAATAGAGGAACCATCGATATCTAGTGGACCAATCTGATTTACCCCCTTCCTTCTAGAGTTTAGATAAGTAAAGAAGTCTTTGCTGATTTTCTTCGTATCCTTTACCAAAGATTTCTTGTAATCTGCCTTCGCTTGCCTAACCTCCTTTGCAACTTGATTACAGACCAGCCTATATCTACCATAGGCTTCTGTGTCACCTGATAATTTATATGCAATCCATGGATTTTACCACAAGTCTCATTAGTTCATCTGACATCCATTTAAGTCTAAATCTTGAACAGTATTTATAAGTTGGTGTGAAAAGCCTAGTAGCTTCCAAGATGAGAAGCATTCTGTGAATGCTTCCCATTTAGAATTTGCTGTTGATAACATCATCGGTTGTTAACAGGAGAGACTGCTTCTACAGGGATGGAATACACTTAAATAGAAAGGGTGCAAGAATATTTGCTGATGCTATCGAGGCAGTGTTAGGTGGGTCGGAAAACTTCTAGCTTGGGAACGTACAAGGACTAATAGTTTAACAGTAGCCGCAGGCACAGGTGAAGATGATTCTTGCACAACTTCTATTAGAATAAGTAGCGACCTGGAGCGAGGGTTGTTGGGGTTTTCAGGGACGGATGGCAGTCATTGTGAAATAGGTGGGTATATGGGATGTGTTAGGGTGAATAGGAATAGGTGCATGTATGCCTGCATCTATACCAATGCTAGAAGTATAGTAAATAAATTTGATAAATTTGAAGTGATGGTCAAGACATCAAACGCGGATATTGTTGGGATAACAGAGACGGGGTGTCACCCAGATATAAGCAATGCAGAACTGGAATTTCGGGAGTACAGTGTGTACAGAAAGGATAGACAGGATGGGCAGGGAGGAGGTGTTATGCTGTTAATTAAGAAAAACATAAAATCAAAATAAGTGCACTCAGTTGATATAGATGAACAGTGCACTGTTGAGTCAGTTTGGTGTGACATAAGCACTGTGAAAGCAAAAATAAGAGTAGGAGTGTTATAGGCCTAATGAGTACAATGAACAGTTGTACAGAGAAATAGAGTGGGCTAGTAAATCAGAATGTCTTATAATGGGGGATTTTAATTTCCCAGATATTGACTGGAACTTGTGGTTTGGTCACTCACACACTAGTCAGACTTTTGTGGATTTATTGGATGATTGTTTTCTGCAGCAGCATGTTCGAGAGGCAACCAGAGAGAGTAATACTCTTGATCTGGTTATCAGCAGTGATCATTCATGTATTAAGAATTTGCAGATAAAGGAACCACTAGGTGGCAGTGATCACAGTGTGCTGATGAGGGATTTACTTAAATATTTAATTACCATAAGGGGGTAAAGGAAAGGGTTTTTGCTTCTGTAAAGGTGAGTACAGTGGTCTTCGACAGTTTTTAAATTCTTTACAGTAGGATAAACTGTGACGATGTTACCAAAGTAAATTCTTGAATGCTTCCCACTTAGTAAATTCTAAGTGGGAAGCATTCAAGGAATTAATCGTGGATGCTACTAAAAGTTTCATACTGATTAAGAAATATTGTTCAAGGTTTAGGCCTAAATGGTTATGAAATGAACTAATGAGACTCATAACAGAGAAGAAAAATGCATGGGATGCATATAAATTATCAAGTGACTCAGAAGCCTATGGCAGATATAAGCTAGTCTGTAATCAGGTCACAAAGGAGGTTAGGCAGGTGAAGGCAGATTACGAGAAATCCTTGGAAAAAGATGCTAAAAAAACCGGCAAGGATTTCTTTACTTATATAAACTCTAAAAGAAAGGGGATGAATCTGATTGGTCCACTTGACATCAATGGTTTCACTGTTGATGATCCTGCTCAGATAGCAAACAAATTGAATGAGTATTTAGCATCTACATTCACACATGAGGAATCATTAAGGTTTGAAAATGGCAGAAGGTTATCAAATTATAGCATGGTACTTAATGATTTTGTAATAACTGAGAGCAAAGTGGAGGAGAAATAGTTGAAGTTAAACATAAGAAAAGCACCTGGGGTGGATGGAATCTATCCAGTTATATTAAAGGAGGCAGCAAAGCAACTAAGCAAACCCTTTGCCATAATTATCAGAGCATCCTTGGACTCAGGGGAGGTTCCCACGGACTAGAGATGTGCAAATGTATTCCCAATTCACATAGGGGGGATCAAAGGGTGACAGGAGTAATTACAGACTAGTTAGTTTAACTTCTGTTCCGGGTAAAATATTGGAGTCACTGGTTAAAGATACATTGCAGAATCATCTAGACAAGACTACAGCAATAATTCAGACACAGCATGGGTTTGTTAAGGGAAAGTCTTGTCTGACAAATTTGATTGGTTATTATGATGTGGTTACAAAGAACTAGATGCAAAAAATAATTTTGATATCATATATTTGGATTTCAGGAAAGCTTTTGACACTGTTGTGCATGTAAGACTATTGTACAAATTGGAGCAGAATGGTATTAAGGGTAAGTTGCTGCAATGGATAAAAGGATGGTTCAGTGGGAGAAGACAGAGGGTGGTAATCAATGGGTGCTGCTCTATGTGGACTAATGTTATTAGTGGAGTCCCACAGGGTTCGGTGTTGGGTCCACTGTTGTTTTGTATATTTATCAATGATATTGATGAAGGTATGTCAGGCTTAGTGTCAAAGTTTGCAGATGATACAAAGGTTGGCAGGGTTGTTAATGACATAATGGCAGTGTGCTACTGCAACAGGATCTATATAATTTGGGCAGATGGGCTAAGAAGTGGCAACCTTGACAAATGCAAAGTACTGCTTATGGGTAGAAGTAACCCGAGAGAAAAGTACAACTGTGTGGTACTACACTTAAGGTGGTAGAAAATGAAAAAGACCTGGGAGTAATTGTGCAGTCAGATATGAAGTTTTCCTGAGCAATGCAGACAGGCTGCAAGAGCAGGTCATGGGGTTTTGTCAATGATATACAGGAATTTTGCTAGCAGGGAAAAGGAGGTGATTGTCCCTCTGTATAAGGAAATGGTCAGGCCACGCCTTGAGTACTGCATTCAGGTCTGGAGGCCTCATTTTAGGAAGGATGTGGATTTACTTGAGCGGGTACAGAGAATTGCAACAAGATTGGTGATTGGAATGAAGGGATCCTCTTACCAGACGTTTAAGTTCTGCAAATTGCAGTTGCTGGAGACTAGGCACCTGCACAGTGATCTGATTGAGGTGTATAAGGCCTTGAATGGGTTGTGCATGCTGAATTCTGATGGAATCCTTCCAATTGTTCAGATTACGAACCTAAGGGGGGCATAAATTCAAATTAAGAAAAGACAGATGTAGAATAGATGTGCGGAAATTTTCCTTTAGCCAGCCGGTGGTTAATTGCTTGAACAAACTTCCATCTGCCGTTGTGGAAGTTGATAGGTTGAATAAATTTAAGGAGGAACTGGACAGGCATTTGGAGGGAATGCTGTGATTTTTTTTTTTTTTTTTTGGCTGATGCTGCATAAGCTCATACACTTGCTTTTTTGCATCACATGCCACTACTTAGAGGGGAACAGGTATCCTGTGTGTTATTTATCAGACACTCAGCCTAAAACACTGATGGATCCAATATCTCTCTCTATTACAGAAGATTTAGGTCCGGTTGGCCTGCCTCCCTAAAATCCACTCATGCACACCTTCTTGATGGTAAGCCCTGTTACATCACTTAGGTGGCAACGAACGTGTAGAGTGGTTCTCTTCAACACGCCTGGTCAGTGTGAAGAGGAAAAGACCAAACCCTCCAGCATATGAGAGCACAACAATACAAATGGCCCTCAGTCCCCAGCAGTTTTCACTCTCCCTCTTACGGCAGCGAGAGGATCAGAGTGGAAGCAGAGGGTGCTAAGAATCTCTGGGTACGACCAGGCTGCCATGCACGGAAACTGAACTTAGTCTGTTACAACGTAAGATCGCTCATCGGTGAAGACAGGATATTAGAGCTGGAAAAGGAATTAGAAAATGTGAATTGGAATATCATCGGTTTGGCTGAAACAAGAAGAACAAATGAATCACTAATGTTTATCAAGTGGAAATCTGCTGTACACCAATGGAAACAGTGAAAGGAGTGAAGATGGAGTTGGGTTTCTGGTCCATAAAGATTTTAAAAACAACATTTTGGAATTCAAAAGTACATCACCAAGGGTGTCAAGACTAATACTCAAGATTTCTAAGAGGTACAAGCTAAAGATTATAATGATTTATGCACCAACATCGAGCCATGATGATGAAGAGGTTGAAGAAATGTACAGTGAAATTGAGAGTCTTCTAGATGAGCAGAAACCCCACTACACTATTATTATGGGGGACTTCAATGCTAAGGTTGGAAAAAGGCAAAACAGCGCAGAAATGGAACTATAGGAAATTTTGGAATTGGTGAAAGAAATAAAAGAGGTGAAAGACTTGTGGAATTTGCAGAATCTCAAGGACTGTCAGTAATGAACACTTTTTTTCAAGAAAAGGGTGAACAGAAAGTGGACATGGAAGAGTCCAAATGGATTAACGACTAATGAAATCAACTTCATCCTCACTAACAGAAGATATATTGTGAATGATGTTACCATCCTGAATAAGATAAATGTAGGAAAGGAAATGAAAAAACTGTCTCGAATAAATAATACAAAGGTCTTTGAGATAACAGAGGAGGAGAAAAAGCAGTATGTACTGGAACTTAAGAACAAGTTTGAGCTTCTGCAGACTGCTCAGGACCAAGATATCGACGAGGAATATTACAACTTTCTGAAAGTGATAAAGCCCAAGAAACCTAAAGGGAAACAGAAATCCAAAGAAGAAAAAATTAGTCAAGAAACACTTGTCATGATGAACCGAAGACGACAAATGAAGAGCAAGAAAAACACTGACAGGGAGAAAATTGAGTATACTGAGTTATGCAAAGCCATTAGAAAGAGACTCAGAGAGGACATAAGAAGATTTAACACAAGAAAAGTAGAACAAGCATTAAGGGAAAACAAAGGATTTAAAACAGCAGCCATGAGCAGTAATACAGAAAGACAAATGATACTGAAACTGAGGAATAGGATAATTCAAATAGCAGAAGACTACTATAGAGAATTATACAAGGAGCAGGGGAATGATGCCAGCAGTGGGGAAGATGGATTGCAAAGTAGCAATACATACGACATAACCGATATTCTTCCTGATGAGGTAGAACATGCATTGAAGAAAATTAAGAATCAGAAAGCCCCGGGGGAAGATGAAGTTACTGTAGAGTTGTTAAAATTGGGAGGAAGAGACATAAAACAAAAACTGGCAAGGCTCTTCACAAAGTGCATTAGAAAAGGTATGATGCCTAAGCAGTGGAATAATGCAATCATAGTTTTGCTGCATAAGAAAGGAGATAAATCAGAAATTGGAAATTATAGACCAATTAGCTTGCTATCCCACATCTACAAGTTGTTCACAAGGGTCATTACTAACAGATTAGAAAGAATACTTGATGAGAATCAACCGAAAGAGCAAGCTGGCTTTAGGACAGGATTCTCAACTATGGATCACCTTCACGTAATATCACAGCTAATGGAGAAAGCAAATGAATATAAAACACCATTATGCCTGGCATTTGTGGATTATGAAAAGGCATTTAACTCCATACAGCATAAGGTAATGTTTCGGGCACTGGAAAGACAAGGCATAGATACTCCGTATATTACGATTTGGAAGAAAATATATGAGAGTGCTACCTCCTTTATTAGACTAGACAAAGACAGTAGGAAATTTAAAATCGAGAAAGGAGTTCGACAAGGAGATACAATATCTCCGAAGCTGTTTACTGCTGCCCTTGAGGAAGCTTTCAAAAGATTAGACTGGTCGCAGAAAGGAGTGAATGTGAACGGAGAGTACCTAAACCATTTACGATTTGCTGATGACATTGTGGTCATAAGCCACGATCCCAAAGAATTAGAGGAAAATCTTAATCAGTTATGCACAGTTAGTAAGGATTTTGGACTAAAGATGAATATGGCTAAAACAAAAGTAATGATGAACAAGTATGCCACAGAAAGGGAAATAATGATTGAAGGAGCAGTAATTGAAAAGGTGGAGTCATATACTTATCTGGGACAAGTTATTAGCTGTAATAATGATAAATGGCTGGAAGTCAAGAGAAGAATAAATTTTGGATGGATAGCATTCAGAAAATATAGTCACATACTGAAGAGCAATATCCCAGTTTGTCTGAAACGTAAAATAATGAATCAATGTATACTCCCCACCATGACTTCTGGAAGTGAAACTTGGGCACTCACCAAAAGAATGGAAGAGAAGCTGAGAACTACACAGCGAAGAATGGAACGAATTATATTGGGAATCAGGCTGTTAGATAAGAAGAGAAACACATGGATTAGGCAGCAAACTCAAGTAAAGGACATCCTTATCAAAACTAAAGAACTAAAATGGTCTTGAGCAGGACACATAGCTCGAAGACATGATGACAGATGGACTAAGAAAATAACAGAATGCTACCCAAGAGGAGCTAGAAGAAAACCTGGAAGACAAAGGCGAAGATGGATAGATGAAATTCATGAGTTTTTGGGTAGTAAATGGATGGCCAGTGCTCAAAACAGAAAGAACTGGAAAGTTGCTGGAGAGGCCTTCATCCTGCAGTGGATTGAAAATGGCTGATGATGATGCCACTACTACTACTACTAGTTGGTCCTACTGTATTCAATTTAAAAACTGTGTGAGACCACTGTAGTCACCTTTACAAAAACAAAAATGCCTCCCTTTACTCCTGATGGTAGTTACATCTTTGAGTAAATCCAACATCAATTCACTATGATCGCTACCACCAAGTGGTTCCTTTATCTGAAATTCTTAATGCATAAATAATCACTGCTGATAATCAGATCAAGAATATTACTCCCTCTAGTTGTCTCTCAAACTTGCTGCTCTAGAAAACAAGCATCCAGTAAATCCACAAAAGTCTTGCTAGTGTGCAAGTGACCAACCCACAAGTTCCAGTCAGATCCATTATGAGACATTCTGATTTACTGGCCCATCCTCTTTCTCTGTATAGTTGTTCACTAACCTAACTCATCAAAGTCATTAGGCCTATATCACATTCCTACTATCATTTTTCCTTTCCCCGTGCTTATGTCACACCAAACTGACTCAACGTTGCTCTGTCCACCCATGTCAACTGGATGCACTTCCTTAGATTTTATGTATTTCTTAACTAACAGCATAATCCCTCCTCCCTTCCCATCATGTCTATCCTTTCTGTACATATTGTACTCCCCAAATTCCAGTTCAGCATTCCTTATCTCTGTGTGACTCCATGTCTCTGATATTCCAACGACATCAGTCTTTGATGTCTTCACCTGCACCTCAAATTCATCAAATTTATTTACTCCTACCATTATTGTACATGCAAGTATTAGCATTAGTTGAGGCATATGATGCAAGAAAGCACACTTATAATAGCATCAGCCAAAAAAAAAAAAACCCACCTTCCCATTACACCCATTCAGTCCCTCCAGATGTTTGTCTAGTTCAGCCCCATTCAAGGCCTTATACACCTCAATCAGATCACCTCGCAGGTGCCTTTTCTGCAGATGCTGCAGCTTGCAGAACTTGAGCCTTTTTTTGTAAGCGCACCCCTTTGTTCCTCTCACCAATCTTGTTGCCCTCCTCTGTACTCGTTCTAGCATTCCTACGTCCTTCCTAAAATGAGGCCTCCAGACCTGTATGCAGTACTCAAGGTGTGGCCTGACCATTGCCTTATACAAAGGAATAATCACCTCCTTGTCTGTGCTAGCAAAATTCCTATGTATCATTGACAAAACTCCATGACCTGTTCTGGCAGCCCGTCTGCACTTCTCAGAGAACTACATATCTGATTGCTCAATTACCCCCAGGTTTTTTTTAATTCTCCACCTCTTTGAGTGTAGTACCACAAACTCAGGGAGGTCGTTGGTATATCAGAGACATGGTGTCATACAGACTATACATGTACCTGTTCTTACTCTTAGTTACCCTAGCACAAATCATCTATTTACTTTTTCCAATTGAACCTTAACCCGTGACTTTTTTTTAACATTGACCCATACTGTGCATGAGTGGTTAGAGAAACCCAGTGAAGATATCACCCATCTTGATTGGCCTCTAGATTTGCCTGACCTCAATCCATTTTGAGGTCTGCTGAATTTGGAATAGGAAGTGAGGTGTAATGACATGCAACTATCATCTATTCCAACACTATGGAAAAACTTGCAACCTGCATGGCTGCAGATCCCTGTGGACATCTTCAGTCATCTATTAGAGTCTGTGCCTAGACAAATAGTGGTTGTTATCCATTTGAATGGTGGCCCAATACAGTATTAAGTAGGTGGTCATAAGTGGTGGTCATCAGTGATCATTGAGTATGTATTCCATGGATAATTACACTGGTATGTATGATTTTTGCTGACCAGAAACTCTGAGCACAGTTCTCTACATTCTCTACACCAAAAACCAGTGGCATTTTTTATCTAGACATAAGAGTATTTAAAAATGGCATTACAGCATTTGCCATCATGCACTCAGTTTACATGTACAGAATATATTTATTGTTATTGTTGCTGTTGTTTTTTATTATTATTATTGTAACTTTTTTTTTTTAGGTAATTCCACACTTTCTGTGCTTCAACAATCCTGATTCTTTTCTATGGTGGAAATTTTATACCAAAAAATTGTGCTTATTTTAGGGGTATAATTGATGAACAAGTCCCTATATTATTTCTAGCATCTCTTTTAAAAATGTGAGACAGTTGGTTGATGGAAGACAGAAATCCTTCAGACTTTTGTTGTAGCAGCCAAAAAAAAAGGAAAAAACATCCTGTGTTTCATTATATACAGAGAAATGTTAGTTTAGTTGCATTTAGCATTTACCTGCTTCTCTTCCTTTTATAGTTATCTGCTTAATTTTCCAATACTTGCATGTGTGCAAGTACAAGGGTAACCTAGACTTTTTTAACAAAAAACATATATTCTACCATCACTAGATTAATACTCTTTTTCAAGATATTCTTTATTTTATTTTTTTTATATTTTATATTTTTCTGTATTTTTTCAAGATAATCCATTGCTGTAGCCAGGCAGTGATACTCACAGCATGCAAAAATGTAGGCTGATTGCAGAGCCGATTCTGGATGTCGTGCTTCAGTTTCTAATCTGTGTTGAATTTCTGCCCTTTCAGGTGTCTTTTGATTAGTCCAAATAAGTTTATAATAACTAGAGGCCAAAACCAAACTGTTTGAGGGGTGGGGGGTCATTTCAAATGAGGTAGTTGAAGAACATGGTTACATAGGAATGACTAATCTGATTAAAATATGCACTGCACTGCACTGTGTTCTAATAACACAATTTAAAAATTTAATTTATAATATAAGAAACCCAAACATTTCAGAACATTTACTTGGAATGTTCAATTATTAATTATTTTAAGTTTCCAAATTATATTATTAAACATATTGCATTGTATATTTTATTCAGTGCGTTTCATGATGATTTCCCAGCCTTGTTGTGAAATTTGCTATATGTGAATGTGCATTGAATTGCATCAGAGTGATTCCCTTTTGCAGTTTCTCAGGTCATTTACACTTTTTATAATTTGGCCTTTTAGAAAGATTTGTTGAGACATGCCAAATAATTTCATTCTAATTGGACCAGTTGAAATCCAGCAATTATTATTTCTTTGTCTCCCCATCCATATGTAATAACTCTACAACCAGTGGATGGATTGTCATGAAATTTTTTATTCCACTCTTTTAAAATGATACCATATATTAAATATATAATAATCTTTATTTGTATATTTACCATATAAAACAGGAAACTACAAATTGCACATCATAGCAAAAAATGCCAGGGGATTAAGACAATTAACTTATATGTTTATATATATTTACATGGATTTACTTTAGATGAAGAACCAGATATATTTGCTTCCATCTGTTAGTTGGAGGAATGAATGGGCAATGTGACAACTATTTATCCAATAATCTTGTCCTTTATCCAAACCTTGATTTTTCAATAAATGTGTTAAAGGTGTTAAAGAAAAGAATGTAACATATTGCAATCCTAATCTCAAGCTTCATTTTCAGCACACATTAAAGCTTGCAACAACTGGGAAACAGTTATCAGTGTATATAAACTTGAATTTGAACAGGTTAATATTAGAAAACATGCTTCTTGTCCAAACAGTAATCAAGCATTCTGGTCTCTTGCCAAAGCTATTAGTTGCAACTTTTGCCCATCTATGCTCTCACCTCTTTTAAAACCTGGTGGTTCTTTTGCTCCTCAGCTGAAGCCAAAGCCGACTTACTGGCATCCTACTTTTCTTCTAACTGTTCCATTGATAATCTCTTTAAACCACTCCTACTATTCCTAGTAAAAGTTTTTTTTTACTTTTACTAGGAATAGTAGGAGTGGTTTAAAGAGATTATCAATGGAACAGTTAGAAGAAAAGTAGGATGCCAGTAAGTCGGCTTTGGCTTCAGCTGAGGAGCAAAAATAGTGTACTATTCCTAGTACACTCCACTAAATGCTTCCTGTGTTCTTCTGTCAAAAGGATGGAAGAATTTTGAACAGTTTGTCTCCAACTTCATTTTCAGTCTGCACTAAACCTTGCAACAACTGGGAAACGGCGCCTCCATAGCCAGGTGGTCAGGAGCAGCAGTGCGTAACATATGCTTCTTGATAAGACCGGAGTTCAAGCCCGTGACCACCAAATATGGATTATGCAAAAAGATCAGGAAATGACCACCGCATATCCCCGGAGCAATATGGCCTTAGTTGCTAATGCTCCTAAAAACCAAATAACAACAACAACAACTGGGAAACAGTTATCAATCAATATAGTGGAGAATGAAAAGGACCTGGGGGTAATTGTGCAGTCAGATATTAAGTTTTTTGAGCAGTGCAGACAGGTTGCAAGAGTAGCTCATGGTGTCTTGTCAATGATGTACAGAATTTTTGCTAGCATGAATAAGGAGGTGATTATCCTCTTGTATAAGGCAATGGTCGGGCCACACTTTGAGTACTGTATACAGGTCTGGAGGCCTAATTTTAGGAAGGATGTAGAGCTGCTGGAATGAGTATAGAGAAGGGCAACAAGATTGGTGAGTGAAACAAAGGGTTGCTGTTACCAAGAAAGGCTTAGGTTCTGAAAATTGCAGCATCTAGTGACTGGGCACCTGCGAGGTGATATAATTGGAGAGTATAAGGCCTTGAATGGTTTGAGCAAGCTGAGTGCTGATTGGATTCTTCCTCCTGCTCAGATTACTCACCTGAGAGGGTATAAATTCAAGTTGAGGAAAGACAATTTTAGAATTAATGTGTAGAAATTTGCCTTTAGCCAGCAGGTGGTTGATAGTTGGAACAAACTTCCATTTGTTTTAGTGGAGGTCAACAACTTAAATAAGTTCAAGGCAGAACTAGACAAACATTTGGAATGAATGGATGAGTGAAATGGGAAGGGTTATTTATTTATTTATTTTTTTTGGCTAATTCTATATAAGCTTGCTTTCTTGCATCATATGCCTCTACTAATGCTAATCTAAACTTGATTTTGAACAGGCTAAGAATAGAAAAAATGCTTCTTGTCCACACAGTAATCAAGCATTCTGGTCTCTTGCCAAAGCTATTGGTTGCAACTTTTGCCCATCTATGCTCATACTTCTTTTAAAACCTGATGGTTCTTTTGCCTCCTCAGCTGAAGCCAAAGCCAACTTACTGACATCTCCTACTTTTCTTCTAACACTTGTATTGATGATCTTGTTAAACCACCTCCTACCATTCCTAGTATACTCCACTAAATGCTTCCTGTGTTCTTTCAAAAGGATGGAAGAATTTCGAACAGTCCAAGTCTCCAATTTCATTTTCAGCCCGCACTAAATCTTTCAACAACTGGGAAACAGTTATCAATCAATCTAAACTTGATTTTGATTGATTGACTGATGTCAAAAAAGCTGCAGGACCTGATGGCATTTTTTTGACATGTTCTCAAAACCTGTGCTCCTCAGCTTGTGCCTGTTTTTGCTGCTGTTTTACAGTTTCTTATTCCACTAGTGTTTTTCATTCTGCATGGAAATTTATTCAAATCCATCCAGTTCTTAAAAAGGATGACAAATCCTACATTTCAGTTGTTGTCTCATAGCACTCACCTCTGCTCTCTCCAACTGCCAACAACTCATCAACAACTGCCAACTGTAAACTATCTTAAAACCTTTCATTTGATCAATAATTGCCATTATGGATTCTATCACTATGAGTCCACTGGTGATATATTTGCTTATGTTACTCATATTTAGAGGCGCCTCCGTAGCCAGGTAGGAAGGAGCAGCAGTGCGTAGCACACGCTTCTTGATTAAACCGGGGTTCGACCCCGTCATCACCAAATACGGAGGATGCGGAAAGGTCAGGGAATGACCACCGCATATCCCCAGAGCAATATGGCCTTAGTTGCTAATGCTCCTAAAAACCAAATAACTAACTACTCATATTTAGACAATTTCGATGTAAGAGGGTGATTAAATTCAAGCAGTTCTTTTGATCATGTGTTGCTTAAAGGCCTTCTAAACTATCCATCTTCTGGATTTCTTAGTGAACAGTCAGAGAGATTCACATCTCTCTAACCACTCACTGCAGGCGATGGTAGATAGTGCAGAAGCACTTTCTACCATCGTTTGCTTCTGCACTAATGCTGGTGTTCTTCATGGTTCATCTTTTATCTTTTCTTTTTATATATTATATATTAATGACCATATTCTGCTGACTGTAAATTCTATCCATAGTTTTGCTGACAATTGCTCTCTTTATTCTGTCTTCCAGTTTGAAAATCCTTGCCCTGCACAAACAGCCTCAGCCTCCTGCCTAATGCTGATCTCTATATAATTTAATGCTGATCTCTATATAATTCACTTCATTTATCCATTGTACTGCTGTTCTCTGAGGAATTGGAAAAGTTGTTCTGTATTTCCTGACAATTAAAATCTACTGAAATTCAAATCTAACGTCTATACCAACATCTCTGTCTTCTGTCTTTACAACCTTCATTCCATGCATAGCACTAAGTACTATAGGTTCTTTTACTTTTCTTGTTTGGGGTTTTCATTAAAAAAAAAAAAAAAAATACAGGATGGGAACATTGAACAAACTGGCTGATTTTAGCAATTCAAAGACCAAGATGACAAATACTAGTGTATAATGCTATATCGGTCTGCAAATGTGTAACAACTTTACTCCCAGTGGACAGATTTTATTTACTATTATTTCAAACTGTGATCACATCATAAGTGATTATCATTCATTTAGACAATTATAAAGCTTATGAAACAGGACTGTTTTATCAGATGTAACCTTTTAGAACTTTATGTTTCCAACATGATAGATATAGGGTTAAAACTTTTTTTCTATTAATATGGATGGTAGTAAAAATAATTACATATCACAACAAAGAACAGGCACAGATAATGCTACACATATTCACTGAATTGCTAATAAAATTTGATCTCAAAATTATTGTAAAGTGAAGAAAAGTTTTGTTAATATGCACTGAATACTATTTCAGTTTTACAAGGACTTAAAGTTTAAAACTCTGTTACTAAAGTTGGGTAATAGCACACCTACTTCTTAATTTGGACAATATCTGATAAATGAAGTTTGATATGAAGATTGTTATCAGTTTCAAGTAGAAAGCTGGTTTTTCTGTGATTGGGAAGGAAAAAAGTACAAATTTTGTTGGAAGATGTTAAAAGAACTGCAGGATAAAGTTGTCTGCCACAGCATCACTGGTGATACTTGAAGGACTTTTGTACTGCCTATTTGTACCTGCTTGTAAGACCATAGATTGCTGTGAATGAAGTACCTCATATGAAAAGTTTCTTGAAAACTTCATTATAAAGCATGGTGAGAAGATAAAGAATGTAATTTGGCTGAATGGTTAATTAAAAAATAGGTGTCTGAATAAGTCAGTTATGTTTATTTGACAGTCTTTTTTGTTATCATTAACTGCCTGTGATTACAAATTGGTTCTAATATGAATTATTCAACATTTGAACAAATATTTTGCCTTAGAATATTTTAATTAGGAACTTTAATTTTTAATTTTAAAAATTATATTTTTGTGGTAGGGATGTTCACTTTAAAGAAATGCTTGACCTCTTGGCAATGCTGAAGAAAGGTCACTGTGAAGGTTTAAAAATAAGAACAGGAAGACTTCAAGTATGTGTGCTCTTTATAATGGATGCTTGTTTGAATTTTTGAAGTGTTAACATGTTTTTTTTTAATAAGAAATTGTTTGCCAAATTGCATCTAGTTATTATATTGGTGTGGTGTGCAAAACTTAAGGACCAGTCAGGTTTTTACCTGTAGCTTCTCCTAGGAGTGGCCTGGATATGGGAAAAGCATACCAAAGGAACCTCGTGAGGTACAGAAATGATGAAGGAAACAACGACACAACAATGGAAACAAAACGGTAGAGGGACTTTATTCAAAAATGGCAAAATAGCACTGGCTGCCATGATATAGATGCATCACTGCCAAAGATGGAACAAAGGGAAGAGGTGGTCCTCAGTAGAAGATATGGCCACCCCCAATGTCGATGCAGGCTTTGCACCACTTGCCCATACTTAGAACAATGTTGCTGATAAGTTCTTGTGGTAACATCATCCATTCCTCTGTCAGCGCCATCTTCAGCTGGTGAACATTTTCTGGTGGGTGTGGACATGCCGCTAGGCATCTCCCCAAGTATTCCATATGCATTCAATGGGATTTAGATCAATGGAACGGGCAGGCCAAGCTATACGAACAATGTCCCCACTTTCCAAAAGCATATCAACAGCTGCAGTGCAATGGGGTGTGGCATTATCATCCATAAACACGAACTTGGGGCCAATGGCACCTTGGAACAATGCACATGGGGAAGAATTACATCAGTTCAGTATTGTGCACCGGTTACAGTACCGCCTTCCAGTATCTGGAGTTGTGTGTGTCCATCCAAGATAACATCTCCCCAGATGAGAACACCTTGACCGCCATATCAGTCCCTTTCAGTGATGTTTACGGGGTGATACTGTGTGCCAACCTCTTACCAGATTAGCTGACGTCCAGAATCGCTGCTGAGACTGAATCTACTCTCGTCAGTAAAGAATACCTTACCCCATTTCACTGCTTTCCAGTCCTTGTGTTCGATGCACCACTGTAAACGGTGTCTCCGACGGGCAGGTGTTAAAGGGACACAGTGTACTGGCCATCAAGCAAACAGTCCACCTTTGTGGAGTGACCTGGCCACAGTAAACTGCAATATCCTGCATCCTGTGCTCCAGTGGCTGGTTTGCAATGGATCCCGCTGTCTGGTGTCAGTCCCTCTTGGCCTGTAGGAGTATATAGCGGTCATCATTGGGCATTGTTTTTCGTGGACAAAAAACAACACCCAACGCCCACACAACACCACTGGTCCTTTTAACAGCTGTACCTATTGTTCTGAAGGCCGACCACGCACATAAGACGATGCTATGGGCGATACCGAACTCTACAGCCACACTCCTTGCACTTCAACCTTCCTCGAGCCTCCCATTATTCGACCCCGGGTAAAGTCATCTAGATGTTGTCTACTGGCCATTTTGTTGTCTGTAGCACTGTATGAAACCAATCGAATGTCTGTAACAATCATGCTCACCATTCGGTAATTTGCACATAACTGCTTCTTTCATCTGTTTATGTGAGCCCTCTCATCACGATTCAAATTTTTGCATGTGCACCAGCTTTCTGCTGAACAGCCACAGTTATACAAATTGCCATAGGCTGTTTCATTTGATTTTGTGGTTGTAACCTTTACAAATAGTGTTGGTCCTTAAGTTTTGCACACCAGTGTACTAAGAAGGCAAAAGAAAATACATGCAAATTGGCTCCACATTCTAAAAATTAGTAAAAACTGTTCTGTTATGCTGCAATTATAATAGAAGAAAATGGCTTTTGAAATAGTATAAATTGCATATAAAAATACGTAAATAAAATTATCAGGCTATTATGTATTAGAAATTAATGCGGTATAATATTCCTAGACTTTTATATATTATGACAGAATATAAATCTAATAAAACAAAGGAGGAAGCTAAATCATATTATATTACGTTTATTATTGTAATTTATTTTCTTTTATTTATCTGTATACTTTAGTCTTATTCCCAGTGTTAAAGCCTACCAATACTGAAACAAGAAAGCAAAAATTAATTTAAAAAAAAAAAGTTTCTTTAGTCCGGAAAATATAAGTAAACAAAGCATTGCTATGTTTGTCACATCAGTATTAATTTCAGATGAGCATTATAATTAAATGCAGAAAAATTTGTGTGGAAATCCAAATGACCAAGTTGGTGTTTTGGCTATATATATATCTGTCTGTCCGTCCGTTGAAACTATGTAAAATTACAGCTTCTCACAACATATTCAGTTATCCATCCAGGCAAAGTAATGCATGAAGCCCCTATTTATCTGAATTAATCTGAATAAGCACACATTGAATAAAAGTTGTTTTTAACAACAAATTTTCATTAAATTTTGTTTCACGTTAGGGAAATGTGCAACAGAAACCTATAAAATGATAAAAAAAGGAGCTTTGAAAGAAAATGTATTGTGTCCCTTGAAGACTTTTCAGTGTTTTGCAAAGTTTGAAGAGGGCTACTCAATGATGATCCTTGCTCTGGTAGCCCTCCAGCTTTGAAAACCAAGTTTTAATGCTTATGTCATTGATCTGATCCAGAATGATTGATGATTAACTATTCAAAGGCAGAAATATCACTCAATTTTAGCACAGGATTTGTGAATGCAGAGCATTTCAAGTGACAGATTTTGGGTATATGTCTGTGACCAAGAAACAAAGGCGCATTGCTTTCAGTGGATGCCTTTGTCTTCACCAAGGCACAAAAAAGCAAGACAACCTTGATCACATGTGAAGATCGTGCTTATTATATTTTGGCTCACAGGCAGTTGCTCATTATGAATTGTTTCATTTGGTCAAACAGTGAACCAGAAATACTATAAGCACCATTTTCATGATTTCCGATTTTCCTGCTATTTTTTCTGAACAGTGCTGTTCAGAGAAGAAAGCTGGAAAATTGGAATTCATGAAAATGCCATGCACACTCAGCTTAACTTGCAAAAACCTCTGCAACTAACCCATATACTTGGTGATGATAGCAATTTCTCAGAATTTTTTACTTATCTGAAAATGATCAACGTTTACAGTCACTTCTAGAACAAAGTAATAGGGGCAATTTGGCCATAGTAGCCCTTGCATCATTAAAATTCACCCCAACAACAACAGCAACAGCCTTGCACACTGAGTATAGTCACAATGGCCTTACTATTCAAGAATTTCTTGCAATGCTCTTTATCACTGTCATCTCCCATCCACTATACTCACTTGATTTAACTTTTGAAAGGTAGAAGTGTAACAACTGAGAAAATTATTCAGTATATGACACAGGAAAACTATTATAAATTCCAAAAGAAGCCTCTTAGGAATACTTCCATAAGTTGAGGTTTGAAAGGTAGAGGTGTAACAACTGAGAAAATTATTCAGTATATGACACAGGAAAACTATTATAAATTCCAAAAGAAGCCTCTTAGGAATACTTCCATAAGTTGAGAAGGCATTGGAATTAGTGTATATGGTATCAAGGAGATTACTTCGATCTATTCTGTGGTTGAATTTCCAAACATATTTCCTCTGTGCGCCATCATCTGATGTTTACCCTACATTACTGTGTATACCTCTCCATATGAAAACACGTCATAGTTACAGTCTAGAAATTAACTTCTCAGCTACATTTTGATAATAGTGCATAACAAATATTTCAAAAGGTTCTGTCCAGAAATGAAAGGAAATCAAATATGCAATAATACTTTATCAAATTTATTAACAATGTTTAACTTCTGTACAGAATTGAGTATTAATCGTTGCCTGCAAGTAATCAGGCAAACAAGCCAATCAAATGACAGATTAAAAGTAGATTAAAAAGGATTGATTAAAAAAAAAATTCCTTAAAAATGTACATATGAACATCTTTGTCCTTTGTGATCAGTGTTGTACTAGTCTGTCTGTTTATAATTAAATTATATGAAAATTAAATTTCTTTTAAATTTAAAGCTTTTAGATTTCTTTACATGATTAACTTTTATCTATATGTTAAATTACTTATAAATGATATCTAATCCAGCATACCAAAACAACAATGCAAATCAAAAAAAAAAAAAAAAAAAGTACCGTTATTAAATTGCTGAATCACTTATATGACATAACAGTCATCCATGTGAATAAAGCTACATAAGGTAAACAGTATAATGTTTTTATGAATGAATAGCCCTTGAATATTTATTTTTTCCCTGATCAAATTATAAAAGGATAAAGTTAGCGATTAAGAAACTGATTACAAATTTCTCTTTAGAAACTAATTTTTGCACTATCCTAACAGAAGTCAGCTATGTTTAATTGAGCTATTACTTTTCATCACATTCCTTCAACCAGTTGGATTTTTTTCAATAAAATAATGCTGTTTCAATTTAGTGTCCACACTAAGAAGGCGCCTCCGTAGCCAGGTGGGAAGGAGCAGCAGTGCGTAGCACACTCTTCTTGATTAGACCGGGGTTCGAGCCCGTCACCACCAAATACGGAGGATGCGGAAAGGTCAGGGAATGACCACCGCATATCTCGGAGCAATATGGCCTTAGTTGCTAATGCTCCTAAAAACCAAATAACAAACAAAACAAACCACACTAAGAGTTCATTGTACTGCATACTTGTTGGAAGACATGCTAATCCTTGCAAGGTACTGATGAAAATGCCATGCACACTCAGCTTAACTTGCAAAAACCTCTGCAACTAACCCATATACTGTACTTGGTGATAGCAATTTCTCAGAACTTTTTACTTATCTGAAAATGATCAATGTTTATAGTCACTTCTAGACCAAAATAATAGGCACAGTTTGGCCATAGTAGCCTTTGCATCATTAAAATTCACTCCAACAACAACAGCAACAGCCTTGCACACTGAGTGTTGTGGAGGATCCGGTGTCTGGAGACTAGGCACCGGTGAAGTGATCTGATAGAGGTGTATAAAGCCTTCAGTGGTTTGAGCAATGCTGATAAGATTTTCCTATTGCTCAGAATAATCACCTGAGAGGGCATAAATTCAAATTGAGAAAAGACAGATGTAGGATAGATGTGCAGAAATTTGCCTTTAGCTAGCGGGTAGTTGGTTGGTGAAACAGACTTCCATCCCTTGTTGTGGAAGTATTTTTTTTTTTTTTTTGATAGCCTATATAAATTTAAGGCTCAGCTGGACAGGTATTTCGACCGAACGGAGGGGTAAAATGGGAGTGGTCTGTTTTTTTGTTTTTTTTTGGCTGATGCTGCATAAGCTTGCTTTCTTGCATCATATGCCTCTACTAATGCTGACTTAAAAAAAAAAAAACATAGCTAGACTGAAATACTAGTCAAGTCAGATTTCTTAATTACTGTGGTAACTATGTTTTGTGAATCCTGCTTATATTTAACATCAATTTAACAGCCCAAAAGATGATAATTGTTGTACATGTCAGTAGTTTTTGCCCCTTACAGACATATTCTGTCTCATTCCATGTATCGTTATTGTATAAAATATTTCCTGTTTCCCAGCTGTCAGCTTGTCAGGGAAGGGCTGCAACACTACTACCCCAGTAACACTGTGATACACAAGTACAATAATAATATTACACTATTCCCAGCTACTATAGCAGTGTGTAGGTGTATTTTGTAAACTTGATAAAATGCTTATAATATTAATCATACACTTATAATATTACATAAAAGAATTATTTGAGAATTATACTTATCTCCAGTCCTTAGAAACTTTTCCACTTTTATGGCCGAATGAATCTCAGACTGTTGTACTTAAGTTCCCTCCAGTATTAGTAGTGGCTTTTAAATATTTTTAAATAATGTAACTCTTTAAATATTGACGTGAATAGAAAAGTAACTGAATCTGCATAATTAAGGTGTTTAAAACTGTTTATTTATTACAAATTACAACATTAGTTGTAATTTGTAATAAATAAACAGTTTTTTTTTTTTATTACACATTTGTAAAATGTGTTTACCAGATAAACACATTACTTGTTTATCTGGATTTTTCTGA
Organism: Mastigoproctus giganteus; assembly: GCF_048544385.1. Taxonomy (NCBI): domain Eukaryota; kingdom Metazoa; phylum Arthropoda; class Arachnida; order Uropygi; family Thelyphonidae; genus Mastigoproctus; species Mastigoproctus giganteus. Next base: position 65,692,504 of record NC_143581.1, read on the forward strand.
ACATATTCTGGATAAAAATCCAGAAAATGTCCTGAATTTACAAGCTCACTAGACCAGCGAATGATACAGGTTGCCTTTTTTCCAGAAACATATCGTTATTATTTGTACAAGCATGTTAGAGAAAGTACTAGGGTTGAGAATATTCTTGACCTCATCATTACTAACGAATCAGATGACATCACAGGGCTTAAAATTCAGGAACCATTGTCAGGAAATGATCATGCAGTCATCAGTTGCAAGATGTTGAAGTAGTTAAAGGTAAACGCATGGGTTTTAACTTCAGAAGAGGGGACTTTGACAGTTTAAGGGACTATATGGCATCTGGCAATTGTGTGGATTGCCAAGAGATAGCCAATACATTTGAATTAATAAATACTTTTAAAGCAAAAATCACAGAAGTCATGAATGTATGCATACCTTTAAGGAAATACTGCAGAAGGAGGATGCCAAAATAGATGACTTCAGAGCTACCTGATAAGATAAAGCAAAAAAAATAGCATGGGACAGTTACAGTGCGATGAAAAGTACTGAAGCCTACAATGGGTACAAGTTGATCTGTAATAGTACCACAGATAAGGTCAGGGAGGCCAAGGCTGCATATGAAAGAGCATTGGCTAAGAGAGCAAAGAATGGGGACAAGGAATGTATTTTAATGTATGTGAATACAACAAAGAAGAAAGTTAATGAGATTGGACCCTTGTGCACTGCGTGTGGGCAAGTCTTAGATAACCCACCTGATGTTGCAGAGGAATTGAATAGGTACTTTGCATTGATCTTTACCACTGAAAGACCCTTTGTGCTGAGAAGAGGCTGAGCCATATGAAATTAGTGATGTCATAATTACTGGTGATTGTTTATTAGAAAAAATTTTGAGCATAAAGGCAATTAAGGCTCCTGTCGTTGATGGCATACATCCAGTAATTTTGAGGGAGGTCACCAGGGAGTGTATTGAACCATTGAAGTTAATTATGAGGGCATCTTTGGACTCAAAAGACATTCCTTTGAAGTGCCAACATATCACCAATACATAAAGGTGATTCTAAGAGTGAAGTTGGTAACTACAGACAGTTAGTCTGACTTCAGTGGTAGAGAAAATCTTAGAGGCAATGATTAAGAGTGCAATCCAGGGACATTTAGATAGATATGGCATTCTGAAGTACACACAACAAGGTGTTGTTAAAGGCAATTCATGCTTAACTAACTTATTAGGCTATTTTGACACAGTTACAAATGAGCTGGATTTAGGGAACAATTCTAACATAGTTTATTTGGATTTTAGCAAAGAATTTGATTCAGTTGCTCATGAGAGGTTTATATAAGCTTGAACAGGTTGGGATTACTGGTTAAATTCTAAGATGGATTTCTGGGTGGCTGCAGGGCAGAAGGCAGAAGGTTGTGATTAATGATTGGTGTGGGGCCCCTCAAGGATCAGTTCTTAAGCCACTGTTGTTTCTCATTTTCATAAATAACATCAATGAAAGGATAGAAGGCATGATGTCAAAATTTGCAGATGATGTAAAGATTGACAGAGTCGTTAATGATCAGTGTAAAGCAGTACTCCTTCAGGATGACTTGAAAAGATGGTCCGAGTTTAATGCTGCTAAATGCAAGGTCTTACACTTAGGGAATAGCAACCCACAAAGAAATTATACACTTGGTAGGGTTGAATTAAAAACAGTGGATTAGGTTAGGAATCTGCAAGTTACAATACGGGCAGATATGAAGTATGGAGACATCATCTGAGAAATGACATTGAGCTTCTTGAAAGGGTCCTAAGATGGGCAGCTCAAATGGTGAGATCAGCAGAAAGACAACCATATGAGGAAAGACTCCGTTTATTTGAGCTACAGAACTTGGCAACTAGACACCTGATTGAGGTTTATAAAGCTCTGAGAGGGATTAGTAAAATGAATGAAGATGGAATTCTCACTGTTCTAAAAAATTCCAGAGCTAAGGGTCATAGATTCAAATTATAGGTCATGAGGTTTAGATTAGGTTGTAGGAAGTTTTCTTTTAGTGAGTTGATTGGTGAAATAAGTTGCCCCTGCAGTTATTAGAGGCTGATAGTTTGAATAAATTCAAAGATCAACTGGATAGTTACCTGTGTGTGAGGAGGAAGCATATAATTTGTACTTTCTTATCTGCTTCTTTTTTTTTTCCCAGTGCATCAAAAGCCTTGCACTATATAGTGAATACTGAAGTCTTTACTTAATTTGGCTCAGACTGAAATAAAAGGTTTTTCTTCAAATAGGCCTCTGGGGTTGGGAATGTTCTGATTCATAATAACTGCAATACTACACCAACTGTATAACTGAAACTTTATTAAAATAGGAATACTATAGTATAAGACTGGATCAAATTAAAATGATAAAATAAAATAAAATACACTGATTGTACAATAAAAACAATAAGGTAAAATAAAATATAAAGAATAGCAATTACACTATACGAAATAAAAGCGATAAAAACAACCGTAGCTTTCAGAGTCGACTGCCTCCTTTATCAACAGTAAGACTTAGCTTGTCATGGTACATCCTTAAATAACTGCAGGATCATGGCTCGCTCGCAGCACGTGTTGCTGTAGGAGCATGGGCAGTATCCTCCACATGTGCACTGAAGCCGGAAGTGGCCTGGGAGCATGCCAGGCGAAACTGTTCATCCCATCCCAGAATTACAGTTTCAAAGAGTGGATGAATACAGATTTCTCTGTTTCTATTAATGGTATTATGCTCAAAAGAGCAAATCCATTCAATGTATTGGCAATGACCATCCAGCACATACAGTGGTCGCTGTGTATGTTGGATAACTTCCAACAAAAATATTTTTAATCTTATTTTTTTTGTCATATATTAGCATTCTAGTTGTTAATATTTTGCAATTTAAATATATATAGATTTTAATTGGGCTTTCTGTTCTCATATTTACAGAAATGTTATTTTCTCTCTCCCCTTCCTTATATAGAATCTAATATCATCTTCATGCATTGAACATTTGGACTTCCTTCATCTTCTGCCTTCAGAAGCTCTGCCAAAAGTGGAGGCTTTCCAGCAGTTGGAGCACACATCTATTGGTTATCAAAGTCTTACAGACATACCAAAAGCACTTGTGTATAGTGAACCCACCTATAACTTTGATGTAAGTTTATCTGATTTCTTTTTTTTTTTTTTTTTATTAGTTATATTGCTTTCACTATATTTGCATTACATTTAACATTTTGTTATACTAACTTTTAGTATAACATCAGGAAATACATCATTTTTAAGAATCTATAAATTCTGAATCAAAGAAGATAAATGATACCCTAGTTCTGGAATTTCCAACAGTGTGAGACATCATATATTCTGTTTCATAGTGATCTCAGTTTTTATTTATATAGAAAACTATACCTAATTGTGTATTATCAAAACAACAACATTTGTCATTTTATAGAAAATTTATTTAGTTCATATACAGAAAAAATACACAAATGTACACGAAAAAATAATAAATAAACACTTTGTGACAAATTATTAGGGTGAATGTTATTTACTGTGAAACTTCTCTATTCTTGATGACATTTTTTATTGAGTCACTTGCATGATATGGTTGACTTTCAGTTTATTTCTTTTGGGAAAAAAAGTACCGAAATTCCTGATTCCCAAATGTAGGTTACAATAAACAAAACTAAAACTTGATAAGCTCACTTAATAAGAATGGGATATGCCTTTCAAAGTTTGTACTAGAATTGTTCTAGTTTCATTGATCAACTTATTTTGATTATTGCAAATCAAAAAACACATCTTTTAAATATGGGGACTAGTACAAAAGTAATGCCTCCTAATTTTTTTCTTTCAAATGTAGTGCTGTAGATCATTCTTCGTGTCACTGAGTGGAGAAAGTGACATTGTTGACAAGCCCCGAAGCAGCCGGCTAGTAATGTCAATGACAAAAGACGAGAACCAGATCAACGTGCTGTTCAAAGAGGACCACTGCATCACAACACATGAATTGTGAGATGTAGTAGGTATAGGGAAACCTGTTGTGATAACCATTATAAAGGAACTAGGCTACAACAAGTTTTGCACCTGGTGGGTCCCGAAAATGCTGACACATGAGTACAAAGAAGCCCAGAAAGTCATCTGTATGGAACTTCTCCAGTGCTGTGAGAGTAAAGGAGAGGTTTTTATTTCACACATTACGAAACCTGGGTCCACCATTATGACCCTGAAACGAAGAGACAGTTGATGGAGTCACACCATCAAAATTCACCATGCAAGAAGTTCAAAAGACAGCCTTCTGTCAGTAAAGTCATGGCAACAATGTTTTGGGACAAAGATAGGTCTTGCTTGTGGACTGCTTGGAGCATGGCATCACAATCAACTCAAATCAATATGTGGAAACATTGAAAAAGTTCAAAGCCTGCATCCATAGAGTTCGATCAGACAAAAACCGTAATGAGGCTCTTCTCCAGGACAATGCATGACCCCACAGCAAGAGCAAGAGTAAGGGA